>NC_141694.1:1150165971-1151441700 GCF_964263255.1 Lissotriton vulgaris
TAAAAGATGTTTTAAGGCTATCCCAAAGTTATGCTAAGGGAGAGATAGTCCTGCAGTAGTGAAAAAAAAATATAGCAGTTTCTTACTGCCAGGACATGTAAAACTCTACATTTTAAACACACTGTGCCCTGCCCAGAGGGCTGCCTAAGATCTCCCTTAGGGGACACTTGTACGCAATAAAAGATAAGGTTTGGGCCTAGCAAGTAGGTTACCTCGACAGGTCAAAATGGCTGTTTAAAACTACACACACAGGCTCTGCAGTGGCAGGCCTGAGCCATGTTTGAAGGGCACAATCAGTGCTGCAGGCCCCCTAGTATTGTTTAATTTGCAGGCCCTGGGCACATATATAGTGCAGCCTACTAGGAACTTATAATCAAATTAAAAATGGCGATTGTGGATAAGCCAATGTTATCATGTTTTGAGTGCAGAACATATGCATTGTGGCACTGGTGAGCAGTGGTAAAGTGACCAGACTCCTAAATCTAGAAAAAATAAAGTCAGAAAAACAGGAGTTCAGAAGGCAAAAGGGGGAACTATGCTAAGGATGCCAGGTCTAAAAGCTGAGATCTAATTTAACACAATCAAAAGGAAAGTTGAAATAAATCACTTCCAAATACCTTTGGCTACTTTCCCCTTAGTCGGTATAAGCCTTTCAGTATAATCTTTCCATTAATGCATTTAAAAGCAATTTCTAAAATAGTGCCACATGCATAAATGAAATGAACTTAATATCTAAGTGTAAGAAATTGGGTTATCAGTTGAGGGGGTTGAGAGAACCACTCAAGTAATAAACACAATCCTTGTCAAGGTCAATCACAAATGGCACTAATTAAACCTGTGCTTCACTCTACAATAGATTGGAACCGAAACAGTGAGGCTTAACTTAAAGGCAATGTATAAAGCATTTAGCAGCACTTAAACAGTAATACCCTAAAAACACAACACAGGAAAATCCCGAGCCAATTTTAAAAAGTAGATTAAAATGTCATGACACAAAAACAAGTAAAATTAAATTATTGGAACAGGAGTTATGAAATTTTAAAGTTTCAGGTAGAAATAGCACCATGATGCACAAAGCACCACTCATGGTTTACTGGTTGCACTACACCAGTTCAAAGTCACAAGTTCAGGATGACTGCGATGGAGCACAGATTGAATAAAGGGACCAGGTTTGTCCTGCTGAAGATTTTCCCTTCTCAAAGTCCAAGCCCATGAGAAGAGCCACAGCTAGAGCGCCACGGTGGTGGGGCCTGCGAGGAGGTTGATGTTGCTGCAAGAAGTGGTCATCACTGGAGCTTCGCATTTTTGGTTAACACAGGAGGTTGCTCTTTGATACGAAGAGCATTCCATCATTGGAACTTCACCATGGAGTAAGACTCAGTGATTATTGCTGACACAATTAACTCATTTGCAGTCGTAAAAATCCCCAAATATCAGGATTTTTAACTGGGGAGCACTTTTCTGTAGATTTCAGGCAGTAGGACTATGCTCTGATGCAAAGCAAGGGTCCAGGAGTTCTGATGGTCATTGCTAAAAGAGTCTTTGTCATCATGCGTCATTAGATGGCGGGCATACCTCATCCAATTATCTCCATAAAATTTGCATTAACTAAAAGTGTCCATAAAAATTCCGACAAACACGTTCTATAAAAATCGGGCGGCAACCCATATACCCGTGTTTAGCTAGGAAAACAAAACATGTTTCGGTATTGTCCGCCCTGACTGCCTCGGAAGCGGACGCTCCCCACGACCCCTGGTCCACCTGGGTATCGTTAATACTCTATTTCACCGGCCACTGCCTTGTTCTGCATTTAAAAGTCATTGTGCTGCTTCGCGTTGCCTTCCCAGCTGCCACTGTATTGCTCTGCATATTAAAGTTACCGTGCTGCTCGCGTTACCTCCCCAGCTGCTTCCGCCATCATAGCGCTCACTAATCAGCCGTTTTTGGTGTAGTGGGCTGCTCGCTTTATTGGGCCATATTTATATTTATTTATTTCATATTGCCCCCGCTGTATAACGTTTGCCCGCTTTGCCTATTTGTCCCAGTGCCCCCTGTGTGTGCCTCGGCCTCCTGCACTTTCGTTTCACCAGCCATCTTGTTGTTGTGCATCGGAGCCCGTCCCTCCACCACGATCCCGCCTCCCACCACCCTCCTGGACAACCTGGCCAATCTTGGTCTCAAACAACTTGTTGACACCCCCACTCATATAGCCGGACATACACTCGACCCGATCTTCACCTCCAGCAAACACATCTCCTTCGATCACACCACAGCTCTCCATTGGATGGACCACGGCTGCGTCCACTTCAGCTACAAAACTACTTCGACCCACAACCCCCCCACAACCTATCCCACGAAGAAACTGGAACAAAATCACCACCGACCAACTCCTCACATCGCTCAAACAAAACCCTCCCGGCCTCTCATCGGACCCAAACCAAGCGGCCACCAAATTCAAACAATGGATCACTTACTGCGCTGACGATTTAGCACCCTTGAAAAACCAACAAACCAATCAGAGTAGCAAAAAGGCTCCCTGGTTCAAATAGGAACTCAAGAAATCCAAGAAACTATGCCGTACTCTCGAGAAAACATGGAGAAAAAACCCTACCACTGACAACCTAACCACCCTCAAGACAGCCACCCGCAAACACCACCAATCGATCCGATCCACAAAGAAATCAGCATTCAAGGATCGACTCGACAACAACGCCCAAAACAGCAAGGAACTATTCAACATCATCAAAGAATTTACCAACCCCACCGCAGCCTCAAACGACATTACCCCATCCCAAGACCTCTGCGACTCGTTATCCTTCCACAACAAAATCGCCGACATACATAACAGCTTTGAGAACACTTCCAAAGAACAACCCACTCCATCTACCTCCGAACCTAAACCGCCCTCTAACATCCTTAACGCCTGGAACCCAATCACCACTGAAGACACCATCCGCCTAATGAACTCCATCCACTCAGGCTTGCCAACCGACCCCTGTCCCCACTACATCTTCAACAAAGCAAACTCCATCATCGCACCCTATCTTCGTGATGTCATCAACTGCTCCTTCAACACCACTACCTTCCCAGAAAGCTGGAAACACGCCGAACTCAGCGCCATTCTGAAGAAACCCACAGCAGACCCCTCTGAACTTAAGAACTACCGCCCCATCTCCCTCCTCCCATTCCCTGCCAAAGTCATTGAGAAAACCGTCAACAGACAGCTCGCCGCCTTCCTTGAATCCAACAACTCACTCGACGCCTCACAGTCTGGCTTTCGAGCAAAACACAGCACCGAAACCCCCCTCATTGCAGCTACAGACGACATCAGAACACTACTGGACAATGGAGAAACAGTCGCCCTCATCCTACTCGACCTCTCCGCCGCCTTCGACACAGTCTGTCATAACACCCTCATACAACGCCTCAGCAACATCGGCATACTAGGAAAAGCCTTGGACTGGATCATCTCGTTCCTCGATGGGAGAACCCAGAGAGTCCGACTCCCCCCTTTCAAATCAGAGGCCACCGAAGTCATCTGCGGAGTACCACAAGGATCATCACTCAGTTCCACCCTCTTCAACGTTTACATGAGTCCCCTTGCGTCCATCGCGCGACAACACAACCTTAACATCATCTCTTACGCTGACGACACCCAGCTGATCCTTTCCCTTACCAAAGACCCTAACACCGCCAAAACCAATCTACATGAAGGCATGAAAGAAGTAGCCGAATGGATGAAAAACAGCAGCCTAAAACTTAATTCAGACAAAAAGGAAGTCCTCATCCTAGGATCATCCCCCTCTGCTTGGGACGACTCATGGTGGCCATCGGCCCTGGGCATGGCACCCATACCCACAGACCACGCACGTAACCTAGGCTTCATCCTAGACTCCTCCCTCTCGATGACCAGACAAGTCAACGCCGTCTCATCCTCTTGCTTCAACATACTTCGTATGCTCAAAAAAATCTTTCGTTGGATCCCCGCCGAAACAAGAAAGACTGTCACTCACGCATTGGTCACTAGCCGACTGGACTATGGGAACACCCTCTACGCCCGAACCACAGCCAAATTACAAAAAAAACTCCAACGCATCCAAAACGCATCAGCCAGACTCATTTTGGACATCCCGTGCCAAGCTCACATTACCGGACACCTGAAAGACCTCCACTGGCTTCCCGTCAACAAAAGAATAACGTTCTGTCTCCTCACCCACGCACACAAGGCCCTCTACAAACTAGGACCTGAATGCCTCAACACACGACTGTCCTTCTACACACCGACTCGCCAACTAAGATCCTCCAACCAAGCCCTCGCCGCAGTTCCGCGCATCCATAGATCCACCATGGGAGGAAGATCCTTCTCCTACTTGGCGGCCAAAACCTGGAATTCCCTCCCCACTCACCTGCGCCTTACCCAAAATCACATTTCCTTCAGGAAGGAACTTAAAACCTGGCTATTCGATAAATAATGCACCCCCGACCCCAAGCGCCTTGAGACCCTCTGGGTGAGTAGGGCGCTATACAAATTCCAGAACTTGAACTTGAACTGAACTTGAACAATTATACCTAGTGCCAAACTTTGTGTGTGGGTAATCCCTGGCCTACTCTCAAACTGGTTCTGGTCTGTTCCTCCCCTTCCCTTGGGTTTGGCTTCAAACTGTTGAGGGGGACAAAGGCAAAGGCACTGGTGAAACTGATTAAATAGACCAAATAGTGGCATGGTTGTTGAAATATCGTGAAATGTGCTTATTTTGCATTATGTGTTTTTTTCCAAACTTCTTGTCAATTCACAGGTGCAACATTTGATATAGTTTTCAACCCCAATATGCTGGTTAGAGCAGAAGATTTGCAACACTGCACTTGAGAGGCGTTTTCTCCTCGACCCTGCCTAATGCCAGTATTTCATTTTATTTGTTTCAAAGTATGCCCTCGTATTCAATATTCAACCAAACACCAGCCAAATACGTTCTGAGAAATATGCATACTTTTCATAATTTTCACTAAAATGTGACAAGTATTTCACAAAACAAATTGGAGTTTTAATTCCCATGCTGCCCCACCACCACTCAAGTGATTTAGCTTACAACACCTGTTTTCCGGCATTTACAAATGTTCTACTTTTTTCAGGGGAGAGCAGACCCTTCATATTTACTATATCACTTCTATTTCTCCGAAAGATCCCTCATCCCCTTTCCCCTGTTATTAAATTTCGAAACACTTATTTATCTCCTCTCCCATATTTTCGCCTTGATCCCCCCCTTCCAAAGTGATACTGTGGTAGATTCGTAAGGACCAACCACCATTTCTTCATTGAGCCCACCCTCACGCTGACATCTTTCTCTTAACCCCAACCACTTTATCTCACACCAACCCCTTTTGAAGCAAATGTTCTCAGAATCATTCTTAGTTTAATGATACACCCACTCTTTGCCTCTCGTGGTGCTCCATCTTCATTTATTTTTGCTAATCACCTTACAGAAATAATTAGGTCAACCACTGCTACAGGACCCTTTTAATGTTAACAAACATTTAATCAGTTCCACCTTTTAAAAATTTCAGTTTTTGAAAGCTTTCTTCTTCAAAATTACTTCTGATAGATTTCATAATGGTGATAATTGGACGTGGGTAATTTTTTTGGTCGATGAGAGCTTTTGCACTTTTTCGCAGCGTAAAAAAATGAAAAGAAATCGATTTACTGTGGCTCTGGATTGTTTGGCATTATACAAGCAGTATGAGAAGGCAAAAATCCTGTGGATAAAAATGAAAAATTTTGCAAATGTGTTCCACAAGTGATATTTCTCCACATGGATATTTCTCATGTTTTGGTTTTCACAGGAATGTTTCCCATTACGCTACAGATAACGGTATTCCTAGGTTGCACACACAATTTTGAAGCATGTGGAATAATGCTTGAGTGGTGTCATCTGCTTTCTAACGATTGATAATAACCTAATTTGGGGATTTTTACAAATTATTTGTCCAAACGTACTCAAGGAGTAAGTATTCCTGATCATTTCTACAGTCTAAAATTGTGCAGTATTCAAAACCAAATTCTCATGTGCTTAACTGATTACAACTGTAAGGCTCCGTTATGAGTACCCCTTGCTCTTTAAATACAAGAGTTTTACCAAAACAATAGTTTTTAATGCAAATTGTTTTTATTCGTACCTGATGTTTGATATTGCATTTATTACCTTCCTTCCATCCTTTTTGTAAAGCGCTGATATCCTTCGGGATCTTCTTCGCGCTATATAAAACTTAATAAATAAATAAGAAGAAAGTGCTCTGTGAGAGTGGTCATTCGCTTGTTTGACACTCTTGCACTTACTATATTCGCCTGTGTTTTTATTATTATTTAGATTTACCAGAAACAGATTTCATATTACAACAGAGAAGAACATTATTTTTAAATCTGTCCCGTACGATGTATTTTTATTTTAATGGGAAAAAAATGAATCACCAAAATATATTAACTATTGGCATTCATTCAGTATCCTGCATCATAGTGCAGCGGTCTGCTGCTCATTCGGGATTGGGCAAGAGAAGTTACAAAATGTGAGTCATTGCGTACACAGTGACGTAGACAAAGTTGCGTCACCTTGGATATTCCATTCCAAGCACCCCCTTCTTGAGCTGCAAGTGCATGGCAATAGTGTTAAGGCTCTCCTTTCCTCTCTACCGCTTATGAGAACTAAATAAAGCTGAGGTCTACAATTGTAAATACCACTGTACAACTTATTACGTGGTTTGGCCTTTATGCTTTCCAGATCAGCAATACTGAAGACCATCAAAGATGCGAGAATTGTCAACACTACAGGCAAGATGTAATTTCATCTTCTGGGTTGTTCCCTAACCTCCTTGCACTTAAAAGTGCTAATAAAGGCCTTTTTGAAAAATAAAATGGTGGCAGCACTAGGGGTGGATCTAATAAGGTCTTACATCACTTTATGGCCCTGCTTAGGACTTGTAAAAATCTTTTTTAACACCTTGGCTGCTTGAGATGATCTTCTGCTGTGCTGGGCCATAATAGAAATGGGTGTGGTCATGACGAGATGAGCTCTTCATGAGCACAGAAGGGGTTAAACGTTACCTTATTTCTGTCTCTCTCAGATAAAAAATCAGTAATTATCTAGCGCAGTCATACGTCAGCCATGATTCTTTCTCTATAGTATCCCAATTACCTGGGAGGATTTCCTTCTGTGTTACCAGTAGTGTAATACAAACATATGGGCCCCCTGCAAGGTATACCGAGGGGCCCCCCATGCTAAACTCCTGCCACAGAGGTCCCTCCCTCTTGTCTTGACGGAGGACAGACAATCTTGGTGACCGTGTCGGGGTGTGAGGGAGAGTGAGAGAAGAAAGTTGTAAGCCCATACAACTGTAGTTTTTGACGGGCACAATATGATGCTTTAGTAACTGTGCTAATATATTTCTAGTAAATTTCATCTTTACATTTCTAATGTACTTGAAGTATCCAATGGATATATTTGGCCGAATGTGGGCTCAATGTAATAAAATGCAATACGTTTCACTTGAAAAACAAGGTTTAGAGTTGTGAAAACTAATTCACTATGTTTAAAAAAAAGAAAAAAAATGGTGAAACGGAAACTGACCGCACTACCACATTTTTATTAATAACCGTGTTTTTTTCCATCCTTCTCATGCGCAATTTCTTACCGCTGTATTTAACATTTTGGAAAACAATAGTCCACATGGTGTTTGTTCTACCCAAAGACCACTGGCTATAAAGCATGGCACAGCTTGGCCTGATCATATAAGTGGCCTGGGTACAAATCAAAACTCCTCAGTTCACCAAATTGTGTGATCTTGGGAAAGACCACATACTTCCTTGTACCTTGTTATCCTTGCCAAAATTGTGAGTGTCAAGAGGTGATTAGGTTTGCAGATGAGGTACTCTGGACATAAATAGCATCCACGTTTTTCGAAGAGCTAGCGAGTCAAACCATTTTAAACATGTTGGTGTAGCAATTGTTCCTGCGTCAATAAATGTGAAGAAAGTGTGGCCAAACTGCTCTTTCCCATATCATTTTCCCCAAAATTAATTCAGAATTCCAGTACACCCAGCACTTGTAGGGCTGTCGTAGTACCTAAAACAGTATTTCTCAACATCCGCAAACCATGTATGTGCCTTTCAGAAAAATGGGCATCCATTAAAAACACGTCATGCACAAAGACAAATAATAGTGTCAGATGATATGCAGTACCTCACATTATGTTCATTCCTGTGTCAGTATGACTTGTTGACCCTCAACATTTTAGTGCCATAATATTAACTATTTTACTTTTTGATGTTATACACAAATTGCATGTAGGGGTGTGGCCACCAATACCAGACTTTTCCCCACACCTCTCTTCCTTGAATGTTCTACTGTGACTCCTAAATATCTCCAGGCGCTGATAATAACATACAACTCTATGTGCCCCACTTCCTGACATGATACTGCTTAATAAAGTAAGAGTAGCTCACTATAACAAGTGTGCTGCTAAAACATGCCTGGGATGCGTATTGTTTGTAGAACTGCTCATGGTTTCCTGGCTAATGACTGTTAACATTTTGTCCTTGAGTCACAGATCTAATGATAGAGTGCAGTGTTATTCCTCTTGGTTGCAGATATTAAATCACTAGTCTGTACAGCATGCATGACAGCACACATTGCCATGCAAATGTTCATGCTGCCACAATGTGCACAACACACTTGGCAACATTCAATGCAATGATAGAGAAACACAAAGCCTTGAGAAGGTGATCAATCAGCGACTCGTCCAACACCTATAAGACCACAACCTCTCTTAATCTGGATTTCAAGCTAACCACAGCACAGAGACAGCACTGACAGCAGCCACCAATGACATCAGAGCCCTCCTGGACCACGGGGAAACAGCAGCCCTCATCCTCCTGAACCTGTCCGCTGTGTTTGACACTGTCTCCCACCACATTGGGATTCAAGGCAACACGCTCAAATGGGTCTCCTCCTACCTCACTGGCAGAACCCAAATTTTTAATTTCCCACCAATCACGTCAAAGCCCAAGAAGATCCTCTGAGGAGTTCCCCAAGGTTCATCCCTCAGCCTGACCCTTTTCAACACATACATGGCCACTCTGGCCGACACCGTCAGATCACACAGACTCAGAACTGTCTCCTACGCCAATGAAAGACAGTTCATCCACTCTGTGTCCAAAGATCCTCCACCACTAAATCTAACTTCCACAGATGCATGATGAGCATTGCAAACTGGATGAAAATTAACTGTCTCAAACTGAACTCGGAAAAAGGGAAGTCCTCATTTTTGGGATCAGCTTTGGAATGACTTATGCTGGCCCGTGTAGCTTGGTACACAACCTGATCCAACAGGCCAAGACAGCAATCTCAGCATCGTCCTGGATAACAAGCTATCCATGAAGAAACAAGCCAATGCATTCTCTTCCGCCTGCTTCCACACCCTTCACATTCTCCACAAGCTCTTCTAGTGGCTCCCGGTAAACACCAGGACCATCACGCAGGCCCTCATCACCAGCAGACTGAACTATGGAAACACACTCTATGTAGGAATCACTGTATGCCTCCTAAAGAGACTCAAAACAATACAGAACTCAGTGGCAAGACACATACTCAACCTCCCCAGAAGGACCCACTTAACGCCCCATCTCAAGAAACTACACTGGCTTCTGATTCAGAAGAGATGCCCGTTCAAGATGCTGACCCACGCCTACAAGGCCATGCACAACAAAGGACCAGCATACATCAACAAACACCTAAACTTCTGCCAACCATCTGGATATTTCTAATCAGCCTCTGTCTCCATCGCAGACATCCCACAGATCCGTCAAGCCAACAGTGGAGAACGCTCCTTCTCGCACCTGGCAGCCAAGGCTTGGAATAACCTCCCCCTGTACCTCAGGACTGCACCGTCATTCCAACACTTCAGAAGAGATCTAAAGATCTGGTTGTTTGAATAATCAACTTCCACCCAGCAGCAAACCACTCCAGCGACTCAAGACCCTTGTGGGGGATTTGCCGGGCACTAAAAATTATTGCTTGAGAGTTCACCATTTCTAATTTACATATGTGCTAAATCCATCCAAATAGTGGAATGCGTTATCCCTCCACCTGGGCTGTGTTAGCCATGCAAGCACAGAGATAAGCAGGCTGTGAGAAAAGGCACTAAATGCACATCCTAAGAAGCAATGTGCAGTTAGTGCTCCCCATTGAAGACTATTGAGAGGTCACACTGTGGTTTTAGGGACCCCCCTAGTGACCTCCGCTTGGAGATATAGTCACCCACTATATACTTTGTGGGTGTATCATGCCTGCTGTTTGTGGATGATTTTTGGGAGGTTGCACAGTGGTTCTAGAGACCCAACCTGGTGCCCCACTGCATTGAGGTATAGTCACACACTACATGCATTGTGGGTGATTTATGGGAGGTTGCACAGTTGTTCTAGGGACCCAACCTGGTGACCCACTACGTAGAGTTATATACGCACACTACATGCATTGTGGGTGCATGAAGCTCACTCTTTTCACTTTGGATGGTCTGCCACTAACAATGAAAGGGTTGGACACAGGCACTCTGTCTTTCATTGCTGCCTTGTCCACAGCACATGGAGGTCCCAGTCTGCACTGTGGGCATATTGAGCACATGGCTCTGGTTTGCCCTGGATAATGCAATTCGCCAGTGGTATTTTATGCGGTGGAGGAGACTCAATCCTCATGCTTGAGATGGTTAAATACCATGCCATGCAGTGCCTTAGAAGGAAGTTTGGCTAACTTCCTGCTGCATCTCCTCCCAGAGAATAATTTCAGCCAATCTCCTATTCAGAGCTAGAAAATTAATAAATGATTTTATGCATAAATACAGAATAAAAAATATCGAGGCCTAAATATATAGAATCAGAATATTGTGACGGTAAATGTATATAGGGAACAACAGATTTACTATTGTTAACTCCACATATATGTACCATGAAGATATATATAATCAGGGTACATACTTAATACATTAAGTATTGCAAAGCTATAATTACCTACATATGCGCTTGTCTTCTCGATATTTCTGCTCCCGATATTTATGCCTTGATATTTGGGCCCCACAATATTGCTGCCTCTTGGATGATTTGATCTTCAGAAATGTGATGTCTAGCAGGCAAAGATAGAGTAAAGTGGCTGTTAGTGAAAAAAAATATGCATGTGCCACAAATTTAGGCGTAATGCATCAGATGCTGACAGTTCTGTATCATACCCGTACTAGCTATTCTCGAAATGTTTTGATGTACAACTTGTTTAAGGCTCATAACTCTTACCGACAATAACAATAAACAACTTTTCTTAAATTTGAAGCTTTCCACTTTATTAAAATGGCCTAACTAGTTTATTTGTTAAGTCTTGGCATTCCGCCTGAAAGGATTTGTCAGTATAACACCATTCTGACATCTACTCTGCCCTGCAGAGCAACATTTCAACCATTGATAAGGCCCATTCCGCCTTCGATCCTTCCAAGGTTCTTAAGTTCATTCACTACAATTAATGTCTGTATTAGTACCACTGAACACTTCTAGTTCTGCGAGGGAGCGGAAATGTAGCACTGAGTGCGAAAACCAGTCAATTCCTTTTCACTTACTTGCACCAGGCATAATAAATAAGAAGCCATTTTGTAATGGGTGAAAATCAGAAGCAGTCGATGATGTGGCCAGTCCATATCAGAGACATCAAGGGGCAAGGTGAAACCCAGTTCTCTTGGGAGGAGTATATATTTGTCTTTGTTACTTTGTCTGACCCACCTTGAAGTGGTGGGTCACTGCTGGTTATCCTCGAGATCTGTCCCCTCTGTTTCCGATGAATAACATCCTCATTGTGCAACATTGGTGATGGATGAAACAGTGTATTGAAGTCACCAAGGATTTCAAAGGGAATGTAGCAAAGCTACTATGTTCAATTGCTATTTATACGGCGCCACTGAGCTCTGTACATTATGGTTGGTGATGGGAGAGGACGTTATGCAAGATTGATATCAAATGTGGATTTATGACTTTGGAATAATACATATGTATCAAATTCCAAATATTTACAATTGGATGTCACACACGATATTTTTAGAGAAAGTTAGATGTAATTTGACCTGAATCACCCGAGTGTGGTCAGACACAGAGGGTGGGATTTAAACCCTAGTCTCCAAAGTGATCAGCTTAGCCACTGGACCAATAAGAGTGAAAAGCACTGAAGAGCTGGATGTTTTAAACACCACATTTCGAAACAAGACACTGCTAGTTAATACATTGTTCCTTATCTTTTTTTGTAGTTGATACTTTCCTATTTAAAAAAAAAACTGGGTTGGTCTCACGTTTCTTCCCATTGCTGGCAGCTGTATGATATACTCTCCCTTTGAGGCCTATATATGGACAGCAATGGCTTCCAATGCAGCTTTCTGTCAGGAGGAACACTGTGCAGTGTGCAGCACTTCAGATTCCTTCCTGCGTTGGAGCGGCTATTATTTATAGCTACTCAGTTTAAAAGATGTCTTTTATAGGCCTCTGTAATAGGACTCAGCCATAATATTTAAGCACATGTTGAGAGCATCAATCCTTTCTGAGGCGCCTATTATTCCTCATGTCATGGGAGGAGTCCTTGGACTTCCAAAGAAGTGAGCCTCATAGAACTAACACCCATTTTACTAGTATGCTTTAAATAGTGTCTTTGCCTGGTACTCTTTCCGGAACAGACGCGGCCCATGTAGGTAAGAGCGCTGGGGGAAGGAGGCTTCTGATGGAGAATGTTTAGGGAAATATATATGAATAAATAATTAATTTTCCCTCGTCATCGTCCATCGAAATTCCTCCCCACCCGGTCCAACTGCTCTTACCTGCACGGGCTGCGGCAATTCCTGAGATCATAGAATGCGTTGGTGTGCAGTGTACATTTAGGTTCTTTAGGACCAGATTTGAAAAGGTTAATAGTGTAAGTGCTAGTTTGAAACTTGAGGACGTATCACATAAAGTGAGCGCCTGAAATGTTAACTTAAGGCAAATTCTCTGCCATAATTTTGTGCTGACTGGTGTCCTAAATGGCTGAAGAATTGAAGCAGCAGTGTGCTATCACCAGTGACAGTGTTAAATAGCTGTTTGCCAATTGAACTTTCAAGGAATGTACTTCTTTTTCCTGGAAATGTAGTAGCATTTGACCAATGCCAGTTAAGTAACTACAGAGCACAGGACAATTACTTAACACAAAGCAAAATAAAACACAACAAAATCATAACCGGGCAAAACCTAAAGAATAAAAAAAAAAATCAAATGCAGAACAAAACAATTAAACCACACCACAACACTGGAACATAAAAGTTTAACGACACCATATACAGCATGTGTGACTTGGCCCCTTTGGCAGGTTCACCCCTGAACGTTTTGCCTTTTTAATAGGACATAATAGTAGTGATTTCTGGTCGCTGCCACTTTGGCACTGTGGGCCAGTGTAAAGTGTGTGCGCTCTCTGAGTGCGTGTGGAGAGATTGGCCTGCCCACCCATAGGAATGCATGGGGGATATGTGTGTCCATGGTAGTTCCTGATGTGAGAGAAGTGCAGGGGCGAGTTTGGTATGTGCGAACTCGTGAGATTAAATGCTGCACGACGGTGTGCACAGATTTAATGCGACTAGTGTAAAAGTGCCACTTATAGAAGTTGGTATTTCTGTGTGCAGTGAATGTGAATTGACTGTCTGGCTTGTGAGTGACAGGGGCTGGCTGGTGTGCTTGGCTCCACGAGTCAGGATGGGTCTGCCCGGTGGTGAATAGTGAGAGCTGCATGTAGATGGGAGGGAGGAGTTGCACCTGGGACCTGAATAGGGCTGGGCCTTCCCTCCACAATGCTGGCTCCACCCCCTTTGGTGCGTCTGATGTCCCTGGCTCATCCTGTAAATAGAAAAAGGGGCGCTGAGCAAAACCAAGTGCTCAGGTCCTCCCAAACCAGCTGCATCTGGTTTTCCCTAAAACCTGTTCTAGGTGACAAAGGAAATTACTGTATAAAAGAAGGGGCTGTGACCCCAAGTAAATGTTCTTGTTCTGCTACTTGAATCTACCAGGGGCGTGCTGCTGCTGGGGCCCAGGGAAAGGCTTTCCTCCCTGGGCCCTGCCCTGCCCCTGGATGCCTGGAGGACTCTTTTTCTGGGACCCTGCTACCTTGCTTGTTATTTCCTGGACCTTGGAAAGACTTTGGCAGCCCCCTTTTGTGACCTGGAAGCGCTGTGCTGCCTTTCTCTTATTTTTCACTCAGGAAAGCGTGTGGGCGGCGCAACGCTGATGCTTCAGCCCTTTTAGAAGGAATCCCCAGGGTAGGGATTTACCCCCGCCTTATGGGCCCTTGCCGGTGTCCACCCTGCTCCTTTTCACTTTGATTGTGCAGGTGCCCACCCTGCATTATGTCCGCTTGAGTGTCTTTACTCGAGCAGGTGCCCACCCTGTGTCTGCTTTAGTAATGGATGGAGCGGATGCCCACCCCGCTCGCTATTTGTCATGTAAAGAGGGAGCCTGCCCCTCATTTTTACCCCAGGGAAGTTGCTGCTGCGTCTCACTGCCCAGCTGTGGCCACCCGGAAGTCAGGTAAGTCTGACTGTGACCTGGGCGGGGCCCGCGGCTGGTCCGGAAGAGGGCGCAAGGGTTGTGGGGCTCCCATGAGCAGTGTGAAGACCCGGAGGAGGAGGCAGCCTGGAGCCTTGCTGGCTCGATCCTGAAGTCCCGGTCCCGAGACGGGGGACCGAGTGAAGCGTGGTGCATGCTTCCACCATTGAGGAGTCCCGGGTCCCCAGGAGAGGGGGACCAGGTGAAGGAGTGCAGTATGTTTCCGGCGGAGGGGGCGCGAGGCACATTGTCATGCCTGCCCCTCCGCACTGATCACGTGAAGTCCTGCCCGCAGCCCGGTGAGTTGAAGTGGTTGGGGGGCTCCGTGGGGACTATTGGTGCTGCCGATTACAGGCTCTGCACCATCGAATGCCTTTCGAGCTGCCCCGGCTTGCAGCGGACCGCTCCCACAGTAAAGACAAGTTCTTTCTCTTTGTGGCCATCTTGAGTTACCAGTCCAGAGGGGCCCGGGTGGTTCCCAACTTTTGTGTTCTAGCCTAGATGGCTCCACCGATGGCCACCTTTATTGTAAGGGCCCGGGGGGGTCCTGAGGTCTGGGGGCCCATGTTCCCCTAGAGCCCGTGCGTGGCTCCACCGTGGGGGCTTATTTAATTTATAGAGCCCGAGTGGCTCCCCCATTTTCGGCCCCATTACATCCAGAACCTGAGTGGCTCCCAAGACGCACAGTTATTTCCAGGGCCAGTGAGAGCCCCAGCAAGGCCCAGAGGGCACAGTTGTGCCAGGTCCCCTTTGTTTTCTCCCCAGCTGCACCACACCAGTGTGGGCAGCTGCAACGTGAGGCGCAATTCATGTGAGTGTCCCTGAGAGGGACGAAGTGGCACAGAGGAGCCAGGCCTTCTACAGATGTGCAGCACTTAGTGCCAGCTGCATCGTTTAGGCCCCCTGTTATTGTTCTCAGCTGCCCAGCAAGTAGTGGGCAGTGGCAACATCTAGGATTTGTGCAGTGGCGCACCCTTGACCTTCGCTGCCCAGGCAGCAGCCCTGACTTTGAGGTCATAGGGCATTTGAGCGCCCTTTTGAGATGGCCAGTTGGCCAGGGGGATTATTACATTGATAGGGTGCCAGGCCATAATGTGATTTATGTGCTAATGATTTGGATGCTAGGAAATGTATTGTGTATAGTATGATCTACGCACACTATTTGATATCTCTAAATATGGTTTATGATTCTGAGGTTTATTTACCTATTTTGGATTTTGTTAGGGAGATTATACTTCCCTGTGTGATTTACGACCCTAGTGTGAGTTATACTTAGGTGGTTAGGGTGTAATGTAGGTAGTGTGTAACTTGTGTGATACTGTGCATAATGTAGTTTATGTCACTGACTGATGCAAAGTACAGCGATTACCAGTGTTTACTGGTTGTACGTTTTATGACCTATTTAACTTTTACGTTTTATGATCTAGTTACATTTACCAAGTTCGCTCTGTGATGGTTCTGACAGTGGGCCATGTGGCCCTGTCAGGTGTACCTAATCCCTTGTAAATATTGCCCAGTGCCAGTTGGCACAGTGTACATAATGTGTTTACTATTCTAATGTGTTTTGAGAATACAAAGGCTATTTTTAATTTAACCTTGTATGGAGTTCCTTTTGTAGTGTGCCTGGGATGTTGTTGCTGTTGTGTGCCTGCGCAAATGCTTTACACATGGCCTCTGGGATAAGCCTGACTGTTTGTGCCAAGCTACCAAGGGGGTGAGCAGGGGTTATCTTTGGAGTGTAACTCCCTTGCCCTAACTAGAGTGGTGGCCTCTGCCTGGCTTTTTGCAAGCCTTAGCCAACCAAAGATCCCATTTCGAACACAACATGATTGCACATTTGTGTTGTGATGGGTTTTTATTCTGGCAGATTATTGTGATGTGTTGTTGTGCTATTTGGATGTGCTGTGTTGTATCTTTGTGTAGCATTGTTGAGTTCTGTTTTTGTGTTACCATTGTGTTGTTTTGTTCAATTTTGGTAGTGAATTTTTTGCTGCTTTTGTGGTATACTATTGCAATATGGAGTTGTGACCTTGTTTTGTTATTTATGTGGCATTGATGTCCTACTGAAACAGCGTGGCATGCAATGGTAGCCCCAACTAGAGAGTCTTTCCAAACCCAAAGACATTACGGGGCATATTCTCAAGATGTTATCGCTGAGTTAAGGGCAGTTTATCGCAGCCAAAGTGGAGATAATTATATTGCCCTATTCACAAGCTGGTGCAAACAGCCCATATCACCAATTAACCTGCGATAGCAGCCGCAAAAAATATCGTCACAGATGATCCCAGCAACTATCACTAATGAGATGCAGAGTAGACGCAACATTCTCAACAACCAGCCAGATCGGCGATAAGAACACAAAATAGGCGATAAAGCGCGTTAGCAGCAGGAAACTAACACCTGCTCTGACTGGGTGTAAAGTCGGATGACAGCCTGCACCAGAAAAGGAAGCCCATCCCAGAGCCACACCTGAAGGGCAACATATGCCATAGACCAAACAATCATGCAGCTGGGAGTCCCTACAGGACCACAACACCTACCGCCACCACCCCCAGGACCTCCCCTCCCTGGGCACCAAACCCACCTGGCAAAGGCATGCCACATCAACTACACGGAACATGTACCAAATATTATGCCTGATGTCCCACAATCACATTTGGTGACATACATGTGTCGCTACAAAAATGAGCATCACACATTCACCTTCGAATTAACGATCGAAAATGTATTCAAATAAATACAGAACAGAAATGAAGACACATGGAGGCTCTCCTCAAGGTCACTGTAGCTTACATCCTGCAATACAAAAAATCCAGATGAGAAGGTGTGACTTGCGCTCATCAAAGGACAGAGAGAGAGCAAAGGTGAGAGAGAGATACAGAGAGAGAGAAAGAGAGGGAGAGAGAGAAAGATGGACAAAGAGGGGGAAAGAGAGAAAGACAGAAAGAGAGTGGGAGAGTGAGAAAGATGGACAGAGAGGGGGAGAGAGAAAGACGGACAGAGAGGGGGAGCGAGACACAGATAACAGAAGAGATGGAAAGGGAGAGAGGGTGCCAACACTGCGCACCCAGGCCTCACTGCCCACCTGCTGACACCGGTGTGTCTCCAATCACGTGTAGTGCAGTTCACCAGGTCCCACATCTCAAACAGACCCGTCATCTCAAACATAGTCCAGATACATGAATGGCAAAGTACATACAATTGCACACAACATCATCACATGTCCACCCCTGTGGACCCAGGCAGCTGCATCCCAGCCCCTCCCACCACCCAGCGGTGCATGGCGCCCCTGCTCACCCAGGCAGCTGCACCCCAGCCCCTCCCACCACCCAGTGGTGCATGCCGCCCCTGCACACCCAGGCCTCACTGCTCACCTTCCGCCACTGGACACCGGTGTGTCGCAATGAGGGCCAACCACGTGCCGGTGCAAGCCCCAAGCCCAGGGCCCATGAACATGGCACCCTCAACATCATGCAGCCTGCTCCACAGGCCACCAGGTCTCACATTTGATTCTGGGTCTTGATTTTGCCATGGTAGACAACATACCAGTCGACCCCGCAACATCGCAGGCTGCACACCCGCTCAGCCCTTGAGGTGCCACTAACTACTTGATCTTGGAGGCGATGCCAAGTGGCGCTAGGCCCACTCTACCCATTAGCTCTGGCCTACACTGTGGCCAGCAGATCGCCAGGACAGGGCATCATCGTTGGGTGTACACCCGCTCAGCACTTAAGGTGCCCCTACCTCAGTGCACCGAAAGTCACCATCCCATGGCGGTGTGCCTGTGCTGGCCGCAGTGTATTCGGTGCCACTGAGTCTGTGCCCCGCAAGTCCTGGACCCTGTATGGATGGGTATCGTGGTGCAGATGCCATCATGTCATCTCCAGGCTGGGGGAATGTGATGTTGCAGGGCCCTGGGCCCACATGCCTGCATGAACACCACGCGGATACGCCCAGAGAGCGGTTGGAAATTCCATCAAGCATGTGCGCCCGGCCCTTTTTATTGGAAGGGTCACATGTCCTGTGACACGTGTGTGGGATGGGTGTGGTGTGGGTGTGCACCAGCTGCGAGGGAGTGGCTGTGGCATGCTGACAACTAGACCTGTGCTCAGCAGATCACTACAGGGTTGACCTCGGACATGTGTCATAGCGTCCCCTCCTGTGAGCGTAAGGGGAGTGACCTGGCCTGGCGTAGGCTAGTCCAGTGTAAGGGTGTGAACAATGACCCCGGGGCTCTGGGCGTGGCTTCTTCCATTCATCAGAATTGCAATTTAAAATGGTCTTGAAGGTAAAGTCAGAGTTTAAGTTACTATTCTGATAATTCTACTCATAGAAATTTGCAATTTGCTTAATCAAGATGTGCCTTTCTGCCAGTGTCTAGGATCACATGGCTGTGAATGACTCTCCTGAGATTTGTTGTGTATTTGTTCCGAATATGAGGAGAAAAGAGGCTTGGTTGTGGAGAGAGCCTGGGTCTTCCTGACAGAATGGCTGGGGAAGAATTGCGACCTTTACTGATTGCACTTTAAAGAACCCTGCCTGCAGCACACATAAAAGAATTTGCTCCAAGTCTGTCCTTGCATTTTTATCCTAGTAGCTTGGAGCTAAACCCAGGGAAAGGGGAAGAACTTACCGTAACCAGTTTGGGAGGAGGCAAGGGATAACCCCCGCACAAAGGCTGGCACTAGGTATAAATGTGGCACCTTGAAAAACCTCTCAACAAAACACTGTGGAAGATTCAGAAGACGTGTGCTGTCTGAAGAAGGAAGACTGGATCTGCTTGCCTTGAAACTAGGTTCCCTAGAAGTGACCTCAGAGTCAGTTGTCCGATCTCCTGTTTGAGCTGCAGGGACACAACAAGCTTCCAGAGGCCTTCCCTGCAGCTGCCCACCGCACCAGAACTGACTGTACCTGGCTGGGTCTGCCTGAGCTTGGCTGCTGGCCTATCGCCTGGAGTGATTCCTGATCGCCATGAGGTGCCCCTCCACATGTCCTGGACCCTTGGTGGCATTGGAGTGCACTTATCATGCCCCTAAAATTAAGTTAAAACTGAGCATCCATATGTTTGGGGCTCTTTGCTACCATGAGCGATCTCCTTGTATCTGCAATGGTCATTGCATCTACCACCAAAGGGAACAACCTCTGCACGTGTCTCTCACTAACTTGAGGCTCCTGCTGTGACTACTCCGTGTGCCGACAAACTCATCGCTGCCCACCAATGTGAAGATCCTGCTGAGGATCTTCACTTGGACTTTGAAGGAAGGTAAACCCTCCACCCTAACAAACCTGGTACCTGTATTCAACCCGCGCTCCGTTGCGGTCAACCTCAACTTGTGACTTTGACCCAGTCCAGGGTGACCTGTCACCCGGGAGTGGCACTTGGTGCTTTTGTTTTTTGTATTTTCACCTAAAACTTTAAAATTCAAAATTCCAGTTCTACTTTTTGAATTTTTGTTGCTTTGGTGTCATTTCATCTAATAAAATGTATGCTATTTATCCAAATTTATTTGCGATTTCACTTTTGTTGTGTTTTTACTTTATTACTCATTGAGAGGTGCATAAATACTTTACACATTTTCTCTAATATAAGCCAGGCTGGTGTTGTGCCAAGCTACCAGAGGGTTAAGCACAGATTTATTTAGAGACTTTCATGGTTCACCCTGACAAGGATTGTGTTACTTCAGTGGCACTCTCTCCCCTTGCAACTAATAAACCAATTTCTTACAATTTGACATTCCGCATTTGCTTATCATAAAATTAAATTGTACTTTAACAAGCACAGGGCCTAAATAAACTCTACGGATCTTCCCAATTCACATTAAGATAAAAGAGGCTAGTCTTTTCTTAAGCTCAAACAAAAATTCATTTTTTCATTGGCAAATTGAGATAAACAGTGCTGCTCTATATTCATGTTCTGTAAATGCAAATAAAGATAAACAGTGCTGCTCTATATTCATTTTCTGTAAATGCAAATAATGATTTTATAAGCAGTCCATCAGCGCCTTCCAGTGTTTAGAAAGAGATTTAATGTTGTCGGTTTATGCTTTTCATTTTTTTTATTTATTTTAATTAGAACAGCTAATTTGTCATCATCGTTGAGGCAAGTATACTGTATTCGCGGAAATATCAGCGTGCTCAAAAGAAAAAAATATGCCTTCTCCCCAATTATTATTTCCAATTACATATCGTTACATCACTGTGGCCTCATTACAAAAATATGTTGAAAACCCTCGACTGTGCAGCATGAAATTGCGTGCCGCTCTGACCCAGAGTCGTGGTCTATTGAGTTATTACAAAAAAAAAGTAGTACTTTGTTAGCATGTGCAGTCTAGCTCAATAGTTCATACATATTAATGAGGCGAAGAAAGCTGCGCGCGCTAGAGCACAGCGGCATGGCGGCGTACATGCTGATA
The DNA here is from genome assembly GCF_964263255.1 of Lissotriton vulgaris. Classification (NCBI taxonomy): domain Eukaryota; kingdom Metazoa; phylum Chordata; class Amphibia; order Caudata; family Salamandridae; genus Lissotriton; species Lissotriton vulgaris. The sequence goes on from NC_141694.1 coordinate 1,150,187,017, forward strand.
AAGAGAGAGCAGAGTTCGAGGTCCTAGAAGCTCTTAGCTGACCTTCAAAGCATCTTGGTATATGCAAACAGCGTAGTTAGACCATGACTGTATGAAGATGGTGACGAAGATTTAACCCTTCTGTGGCTCTGTGAGCATACTTGTAGGTAGGGTTAAAATAAAGGGGCAGATTTATGTTAATTGGTGCATCCCCAGAGATGCGCCAGTTAATGTGCACCACAGTGCGCCACAGCTCCGCCACCCATGGTGTGCCGCATTTATAATGCGGCGAACCATGGTGCAAAAACGGCACAGATGCGTGACGCATCTGTGCCGGAAATGTGGCGCATTGCTGGAGTTGCGTCGCAAGCGCGACGCAGCTCCAGCAAGGCTCGAGGGTACACCATCTGCACAATGCTGCGTCAAGACCTACGCCTGCTTCACGCAGGCGCAGGGTTTTGAGGCAGCATTGCCCTGAAAGTGACTAAGTGAAATCTCATAGATTTCACTCAGCCACTTTCAGGAACGACCCCCCCCCCCCCCCCCGCCCCCCCTGCGCAGGAACGCCTCCTTATGGCGCAGTCTTTACAACATGACGCATCTCCTAGATGCGTCACGTTGTAAATAGGGCGCATTGTTTGCGCCGCAGTTGCATCAAATAAAGTGACGCAATTGCGGCGCAAAGAGGCGCAACGGCCTCATAAATCTGCCCCAAAGTGTTTACATAGCTAAGCATGCCGTAACTGATCTCCGCTCGGTATTGGTACCTAAGTCCTACTAGCCACTAAACCAATGCCGCTACACCCCATTTGGCTAGTGCTAGACGATAACTGTTGGTCACCTTTCTCAGTGCATGTATTTTTACGCAATCTGGTGTCAAATGTGCTTAACTAACTGGTATTTAGAACGCCTAACATGGGGTGTTGCTGGCGGATTGACCATGAAATTGTCCTAATTTGAGACTTACTCAGAGTTCCTCTTTCTGTTTTGCATTATGAAGGCACTACGGCAAAACCATGACTAAGGGTTACTGGGAATTATCCGATGCAAAAATCTTGAAGGAGGAATATGGAAAGGGGCGACCACTCGGTCCCCCCGAACGTATGGCAGAGTACCACGATCCCCCCGGGAAGCCATCTTGGGCGGGAGGCGAGTCTCGGCTGGTATGCCCGAAGCGGCGTAGCCGGGGCGCGCCTTTTCCCGCCCTAGAGTGGGTTGGCCTAGACACTGACGCGGCTGGCCACGCCCTAGGGGAAGGCAGGGGCGGGTTTACGCCCGCCCTGAAGACGGATAAAAGGAGAAGCAAGATCCGAAGGCATCCTCTTGTTCCTGTGCTCTGAAGCTGCACCTCCTCGCTGCATGTGAGCTCGAGACGGAACGAAGAGCCAATTTTGAGCGTTGTAATCGTTCTTGTTTGTTTTGCAGATACTCTGTTGGAGAATGCCGAAGAAGGCGGGAAAGCGCATGACTACCGAACAGATGCTGCGTGTTCTCATGAAGGAGATGACCGAACTAAAGAGGCGAGTGGATAAGAACGAGGAAGGGGGACCAAAACGTCCTTTGGCGGGAGCAGCCCCGGGAGGGAAAAACAAGAGGCCCAGGAGGGGAGCAGCGGGAGAAGACATCCCGGGTCCCAGTGCCCCGCTCGAGGCACCAACTCCCGTGCCGAAGGAAGGGAATCCGATTCCCGTTGTGGTCACCCCCGTGTCCGAGGAAGATATGCCGCCCGAGCTGGCAGCACAATTGGCAGCGTGGTTGGGAAAAGGTAAAGAGGGCGCCACGGCTGTCGACGCACAGGAGCTAATGAAGCAACTGCGTGAGTCACGGGAAGCAGCGAAGGTGTCCACGCCGGCTGCAGCAGTAGAGAAGCCGCAGGGGACGGGTTCAGTAGCAGAGACAACGTCCGGTGCAGGTAAGCGGCCATTGCCGATTGCGAGGGATGAGTCGGCACCCTCTCGTAGGGAAAAATTGGGTCAGCATGTTCCTTTGGCTATTAAGGAAAAGATATGGGCAGGGGAGTATGTAAACATATTCTCGTTGCTTACTGATCACTATGAGATGGAGCATGTCAAGGGCCAGAAGGAGCTCATGCATCCGAGTGTTTGGCGCGCAAAAATGGCCGCCTTTAAGGTAAATGAAAACATTGGCAATTGGGGCCAAGCGTGGGGGGTCTTTACATCGATCTTGGGGGAGCGAAGGCCCGATCTGTTACCCGAATTGCCGATTTATCAATCACGAATCATGGGGTACTCGGTATCACACGAGGGTAATCATTGGTTCTGCTATGATAATCTGTTTAGAAAAGCTAAAGAACACGATAAAAACTTAACATGGGATTGTTATGATTCTGTGTCATGGTCCAAAATGAAGGAGACTGGTATGTTAAAATTGCCATTAGTGGGGAGTATCGTCGTCGAATCTTCCCGCCAGTATGCGGGGACGCCCTTTCGGTCAGGTGCGGGTACAGACAATTACTCGAAGCCTGCCGGTAACACTGGAAAAAGGGGGGTTTGTTGGAACTTCAACAGGGGTAAATGTACTAGGCCCCAGGGATCATGCAAATTTAGACATGAATGTAGTGGGTGTGGGCAATCATCCCATCCTGAGTCCACGTGCAGAGCCAAAACGGGTGATAACGGGGGTAGAGGAGGCGCCAAACAGGTCTAACATAGTCCGAGGCGCGCCTTTACCTACCCCGATTGATACCTTGGCAATGATTCCTTGGCTCAGTGAATACCCGGATCGTGCTTCTGCTGGGGTGTTGCGGAACGGGTTTTCTTATGGTTTCCGCATCCCAGTGGGGGACTTTCAGGGTGCATCGAAATGTAAAAATCAGCTATCGGTCTTTCAGCATACGACTGTGGTACAGGATAAGATCAGGAAGGAGGTCGCTCGAGGTCGAGTCGCCGGTCCGTTTAGTGTACCACCAGTTCCTAATTTTGTTTGTTCCCCGTTAGGTGTGGTCCCAAAGAAGGACCCGGGTGAGTTTCGGCTGATACATAATTTATCAGCCCCACGTGGTCTCTCCGTCAATGAAGCGATAGACCCGGAAGTGTGTTCGGTGCGGTACGCATCATTCGATGAGGCCGTAGCCATTTTGAATCGCCTGGGGCCCGGGGCGCTGATGGCTAAATCTGATATCGAGTCAGCGTTCCGGTTGCTCCCGGTACATCCAGACGATCAGCGTCTCTTAGGTTTCATGTTTCAGGATCATTATTACATGGATAGGTGTATGCCGATGGGGTGCTCTATATCTTGTGCCTATTTCGAAAAATTCAGTAGTTTCCTACAATGGGTCTTCACAAGGAAGACAGGTTTCCGAAATGTGATGCATTACCTGGACGATTTTTTGTTCTTGGGGGCAGCCGGGGACCCGGAATGTGGGCAGGCTTTGGCACAGTTTTGTGACTTGATGAATCAGTTTGGCGTGCCATTGGCACCAGGTAAGACTGTGGGGCCTTCCACGTGCCTCGAGTTTCTGGGGATCGAGTTAAACTCCGCAGAAGGTTGTTTTCGTTTACCAGCTGACAAAGTGTTAAAGTTCAGGACATCCCTGCAGATGTGTATAAGGGGACCTAAGGTTAAGCTGCATCAATTACAGCAGTTAGTTGGCCAGTTGAATTTTGCCCTGAGGGTTATACCAATGGCCCGCCCCTTTTCCCGTTCGATCGCTCAAGCCATGGTCGGCCTGAAGGAGGGCCATCATCGCACGAGGCTCTCGGCAGAGGTCCGCCAGGACATGCGCATTTGGTTGGCATTCCTGGCGGATTTCAATGGTCGAGTCGTCTGGAGCAAACCAGCCGTGTCCTCTGAGGAGCTGGGGCTGTGGACAGATTCGGCAGGGAGCATAGGTTTTGGTGCCATATTCGGCACGAGATGGTCTGCACAAAAGTGGCCGACATGGTGGCATGACAGTGGACTGACAAGTAACATTGCTTTCCTGGAACTTTTCCCCATTTTAGTGGCCCTGAGAACTTGGCCCGAAGGGTTCAGAGATCACTCGGTGGTATTTTGGTCTGACAATATGACCGTGGTCGAGTGTATCAATAGTCAGGCAGCACGATGCAAGTGGATTTTGAGACTGCTCAAAGAAATTGTTTTACTTTGTATGCAATTGAATGTGCTATTCAGAGCAAGACATGTCCCAGGGGTAATGAACCAGGCGGCTGATGCACTGTCTCGTTTTCGTATACAGGCTTTCTGGGGTTTCCTTCCCACAGCGGACCCGGAGCCGGCACCCTTTCACGAAGCTCTCTGGTCTCTCGGTGCCCCGAACTTCGTAACCTCGTGGGAGAGAGTTTAGCACCCAGGACGAGGAAGGCATATGAAGGGGCGTTCCGGTCCTATTTGGCCTTTTTGGGTACTGATAGGGAGGAGCTTTGGGGCCAGGAAGAGTGGGTGGTGGATTTCCTGATGTCCTTACATCGGGTCGGGAAATCGGTGGCCACGGCTCAGAGACATCGGGCTGCCATTTCCTTTGTTGCCAGGGCTCACGGGATCCAGGATCCGACAGCGTCTTTCGTTGTACAGAAAGCGCTACGGGGGTGGCAACGCCTTGAGGGTCGCAGAGTAGATGAGAGGCGCCCGATAGGTTTGGATAGGCTGGCCCAGTTATTATCCAGTCTCCCTGCTACGTGTTCATCTCAGTTTGAGACGGTGTTATTCCGAGCCGCTTTTACGCTGGCATTCCATGGGGCTATGCGGGTAAGCGAATTAGTGGCGAGGAACAAGCAGGATGTGACAGGAGGATTGTGCCAGGAGCACGTCCAGATCAGAGGGGAGACGATGACGGTCTCATTTGTCAGGTCAAAGACCGATCAAAGTGGGATGGGTGACTGCGTAATCATACGCAGGATTCCCGGGTCCTCCATGTGCCCGGTAAGGTGTCTAGAAGATTATTTAGCACGAAGGGTGGCATCATGGGGGGGGACCTTGTTGAGACACGCTGACGCCACCCCACTGACAAAGTTTCAGTTTCAGCGGGTGCTTGCGATGTCGATTGCCGCTGCGGGCTTGAACCCGGGCGAATTTGGGACCCATTCCTTTCGGATAGGGGCTGCTACAGAAGCAACAGCCAGGGGTCTGGGTGTTGAACAAGTTAAACGGGTGGGGCGTTGGTCCTCCAATTGTTATAAGAGGTATGTGCGGTTGCACATGTTGTGAAGCTGTAACAATGTACTCACGCTTCTTGTTTTTGTTTGGTTTTCAGTTGCGCAAGCCTACGAGGCGGGGCGGACTTTGCAGTCGACCCTACACCGGGCCAGCGGTCAGACATCACCGGCTGTGAAAAAGGAGGTGTGGGTTGTGGGCCACTCATACGTGAGGCGTGCCGCAGACGTATTCAAGGCAGGTGATATGATTCACGTAGCTGGGGAATACGGGTACAGTGTGTCCTTCTACGGAAGAGGCGGGCTCTGTATTGACCAGTTTCAATCATTTTTTGAGGGTTTGCTAGGGCGGACGAGGTCACCGCCGTCTGTAGTGATAGTACATCTTGGGGGTAATGATTTGGTCACCACTGGTAGACGACTTCTTCTTGAGGCGATGCTTTCCACTGTAAGTTGGTTAGCGAGGAGAGTTCCAGGGTGCACAATTGCATGGTCCCATATGATCCCACGAAAAGTGTGGCGGGGTGCTATTTCGGTTCCTGCTCTAAATCATTCTGTTAGGAAGCTTAATAACAAAGTGAGTAGGTTGTTCCGTTCCAAGACACTGCATGCTATTTCCCATGGGTGTATTAATGATGACAGTATGTATTTGGGGGATGGGGTGCATTTGTCTCGGGTGGGGAATGAGTTACTCATAGGAGACTTCTTAGCATGGCTAAAAACGTTACACCATGACCTTTAGGTAGGAGTGTTGTGGGGGGTCCGGATAGCCGGTCAACTATCCGGCCTGTGGCGGTAAGGTCATGATCGGTGAGCACTAATTGGAAGATCCCTATGAGTGGGTGTCACCCAGCACGGATGGGAGCGCTCGGGGGAGGTGGCCATTGGCCCCTCAACGGGGAGGCGGTCCCTTCTAAGGATGGGTCGCCGAAAGAAGAGGAAAGGCGGTCAAGGCCCCTTCCTGGGTAGGAGGGGTTACAGCCCCCTCCTGGGGAATTTCCCGGGGCCAGGACGTCTGCGACGGCAGATATGGTAAGTTGTGTGGGGTTTGGGGGGAGGTCTACGCTACCTTCTAGATACCTCACACGAGTCCTCGTACGACCTCTAAGTGGCGACGAGTTTTATTGGGGCCCCCGTCAAGTCAAGGGAAATTGGTAATTGCACTTGAGGTACGCCTCTGGGCCGCCCCTCACAAGTGAGGGCGATATTTCTGGGTTAGGGATCTTGACACCGGTTACGACCTTGCCGTTGGCCCTTAAACGTTAGGATGTACAATTTCAAAATTTCAAGTAAATGTTTTGCAGGATGTTAGTTCGGCTAGGAGAACCTTTGTATTAGAGACTCTGTTAAGGTTAGCCAAACATCGCAATGTGGTAATGAAATTGTACATAATATGAAACTGTTTATTTAATGTTTTAATTTTGTTTCATATTTTAATAAATACGGCCGGGGGGGTTACTCCCTCCCGTCTTCCAAAGACTTCAGAAATGTTTCCGGTTTCCCATCCTTGGGGATTGTGTTGAGAGGGGGTGGCGGGTATCTCAGCCATATGGAAAGGGGCGACCACTCGGTCCCCCCGAACGTATGGCAGAGTACCACGATCCCCCCGGGAAGCCATCTTGGGCGGGAGGCGAGTCTCGGCTGGTATGCCCGAAGCGGCGTAGCCGGGGCGCGCCTTTTCCCGCCCTAGAGTGGGTTGGCCTAGACACTGACGCGGCTGGCCACGCCCTAGGGGAAGGCAGGGGCGGGTTTACGCCCGCCCTGAAGACGGATAAAAGGAGAAGCAAGATCCGAAGGCATCCTCTTGTTCCTGTGCTCTGAAGCTGCACCTCCTCGCTGCATGTGAGCTCGAGACGGAACGAAGAGCCAATTTTGACCCACCCACCAGCCCCTGATGACAGCAAGTGGTTTTTGATTAAAATTGATGGACAACTCTGATTTTCGTTTACAGGTCGTGGTATTATCGTGATGATTTTGAGTATGTAATAAAGAATGTCGATTGGTGTTTTGCAAATAAAGAAATTCTACTTTAGTGTTCATTGGTAAGCATGCTTTGAATAAAGTATAGTTGCTACTGTATTTTAGTTTATTCATTTAGTTAGCATTTGTCGTATTTATTTTGGTCGGGCGGTAAGGTCATGATCGGTGAGCACTAATTGGAAGATCCCTATGAGTGGGCGTCACCCAGCACGGATGGGAGCGCTCGGGGGAGGTGGCCATTGGCCCCTCAACGGGGAGGCCGTCCCTTCTAAGGATGGGTCGCCGAAAGAAGAGGAAAGGCGGTCAAGGCCCCTTCCTGGGTAGGAGGGGTTACAGCCCCCTCCTGGGGAATTTCCCGGGGCCAGGACGTCTGCGACGGCAGATATGGTAAGTTGTGTGGGGTTTGGGGGGAGGTCTACGCTACCTTCTAGATACCTCACACGAGTCCTCGTACGACCTCTAAGTGGCGACGAGTTTTATTGGGGCCCCCGTCAAGTCAAGGGAAATTGGTAATTGCACTTGAGGTACGCCTCTGGGCCGCCCCTCACAAGTGAGGGCGATATTTCTGGGTTAGGGATCTTGACACCGGTTACGACCTTGCCGTTGGCCCTTAAACGTTAGGATGTACAATTTCAAAATTTCAAGTAAATGTTTTGCAGGATGTTAGTTCGGCTAGGAGAACCTTTGTATTAGAGACTCTGTTAAGGTTAGCCAAACATCGCAATGTGGTAATGAAATTGTACATAATATGAAACTGTTTATTTAATGTTTTAATTTTGTTTCATATTTTAATAAATACGGCCGGGGGGGTTACTCCCTCCCGTCTTCCAAAGACTTCAGAAATGTTTCCGGTTTCCCATCCTTGGGAATTGTGTTGAGAGGGGGTGGCGGGTATCTCAGCCATATTTTTACTTCTCAATTACAGTACTTTACTGAGCAATATTTGCGCTTGATTCCAAGATTTCCCAAAAAAGGACTGGAGCATATAACTAATAAAATGAAAGGGTATTCCAATGTTTGCACTCTTTCGGTCATCACACTGAATGCAATTTGTGCACAACTTAACATTTTAAATTGAGAACATTGCACCTATTCATTCAAGGTAACAATCAGTGATTTTAACATACCTTTTCATAAATGTATCTACATTTTGGAAAGTTTCACAAAATTAATTAGTAATTTTGCGCAGTGCTAGTTTGCCACAGGGTTGTAAATTGCCAGAACGTAGCTATTTAAATAATTTTGAGATCCTTTCTCTTGAAAGACAGCTTTACCTTTGCGCAAAATACATACTTGAGTTCAAACATTTAATGCAAAATAATAGTACAAATAATACAAGCACAGCAAATTGCAGGTGCTTGCATTCTGGTCATTCATGTTGTTTCCATGTACAAATGCAAACATTTTCATACTAAGGGCCCTATTATGATGTCGGTTGGGGTTGCCTCTGACTGACAATGTCTCGTCCTTGGGACCGACTAACTTCCGGTCAGCGGTTTGAACTGACTAATTACGATGCAACGAATACTGTTTGGTCAGATACTCACATTTCTCTATGGTAGCTTGTGTTACGGACATTTCATTGCCGTAATACAGGCTTCAATTAACAAATGGCGGGGCGGTGTAAAACTCTGCACCCTGTGGCAGGCACCTCATGGTGCCTGCCACACAGTGCATGAATTTACCGAGAGGGAAACATAGGTACCCTTTCGGTCAACAACCGTAGGCTACAGAGGCAATGAGCCCTGCTAGGGGCCTCCAAAGTCGCTTTCACACAGCCTTTCCATGTCAGAAAAGCCGGCACGGAGAGGCTGTGGAAAACAGACATTGTAATCCTGATGGCAGAAACGCAGTCCATAGGGGATTATGGTGCTTATCCGACTGGCTGGAAGACTCGAGAGCTGGTTAGAACCGCTCAGAATGACCGACCGGTTTACGCTCCGACCGGTGACATCGTAATTCGACCGGACCGCCAACCAGCCATGTTGATTGGAAAGACTTCAACTGTGGTCAGAAAGCTTCTGATTAGCGGTCAAAGGCTTTCCGACCAACATCGTAATCGGCCCCTCATTGTGTGCAATTACACAATTTGGTATAATTTCATAATTTAAAGAATTTTGCATGACAAAAGTAATGCAAAATTATGTTAGAATACACAAGTGCATTATTCAATTCTGAGTACAAAATACAGTTACTGTGCAGAATAGTGCATCTTATGATGATGTACATAGTCTATATAAGTCCCTTTTATGTGCTTTATGCATGAGTGAGGAAGATGTGGATCATGCCCAGATATGCATTATACACAGATTATCAAGTGCAAAAGTGCATCATCAGATGTGATGCTCTGCAGAGACATTCAGTGTGACCTGAAAGGGCTGTATTTTAGGAATGAGCTTAAGTCAAAAGTATGTCTCTGTCAGGAAAATGCTTGCCACTTAAACCCAATGAACTCTAGGTAACCACCTCGAATTTGATAAGACCAGCAGAGGGATATTTCAGCTCAACGTGCCAAAATATCATTTCGTTCATTGATCAGTTTATCGTTTTATTTTCTTTCTTTATCTTAAATGAAAAGAAACACAAAAGTAAGCGTAAATCAATTTTATAGAAACAATGCTTTGTATCACTACATCCGTTCCTTATAAGAAAAATCATGAAAGAGTAAAATAAATGTTGAACACAGACGCCTGGATTTATAGTTTAACAAATTACTAACTGCAACAATAAAAATGCTCCCTTTCCTCAGGCTTACTTTGTGATCTGTCACAATTTTTATCAATTTTTAATAGAGTGCTGTTTTGTGATAGTCGCTCAGCCAAACAATTACTGCAAAGCCCTTTACTTCAACTGCACACCAGTCTTATTCGCTGCACTTCTTCAACCTTACGAGATGCCAACTTCAACGAAAAACATCGTTCTAAGAAAAATTATTTTATTTCCGTTGGTGTGCAAAAGCAAAAAAATATGTGCTAATGAAGGCCTCTGTTGGGTAACTCGTTAAAGACACACGTGAGATTTTTCTTTTTAGACATGTCGGATGAAAGAGCCTCTTCAGGGCTTTAAGTGGGATAAAAAAACTGGGGGGTCTCTCAAAGGGGCGTGGCCAGTGCAATGGGCGTGGTTTTAAAACACTTATGCAAAAAATCTGTTTAGCATAGTGTGCCGCCCGACTTGTATTTTGCTGTTTCTGTCATTGCATCCAGATATGTGATACAACCAGTAACATCATACTTACAACAAGTAAGTACTATTTGCTTTGTCAATGGTTATTAGTTGCATAAGATAAATAAGCTGCAACTATGGCTTATTACATATAATATTGGAAAAGCTTCCAATTAAAGCCCTGGTGACCCTACCACAATGTTGCTGCTCTTTCAAAAAAGAGAAAGGAAATCCATAAAGAAAATGACTCTTTAAAGGATTTCCCTTCCCCCAAAACGCTCACCTGGCATGACGTCATGCCGGAACGTCTCCGCTAGTGAGAAGTGAGGGCAGGCAACATTGATGTGCTTGCTGCCTTGAAACGGTTCCCTATCTGTCTGTTTTGCACACTGGCACCTTTTTCCAGACTGCAGTGACAGCAAACTACTGTCACTGCAGTCCGCAAAAAAAACGGACCACCTGTGCCAGGGCTCAAAACAGAGCCCGATAGAGACCCGTTTCGAGGTCCCCTTTAAAAAACTGCCGGTGCTCAGACCCCTGGAGACCCGGCCCACTTAAAGCCCTGAGCCTCTTACTGATAAACAGCTTCTGCCATTTTACGAGGTTTTCACATGTTAAAAAACTCAGACTGATGATCTCAGAAAAACAGAACAGTGAGTTAAAAGGTCACCACTTTCATCTCCTCTGACCTGCAGGTGATGAAGTCAACCCACTGCAAGGCCAACTCAGCTTTCTGCCTTTTCTGCCTTGTGTGGTGGGTAGAAGGGGTACAATTAAATTGGATAAAAGTTGCACGTTATGGGGAGCGCCCATAAACAGCAAAAGTGTGTTTGTCCTTTATGCATTACTACACCATTCATCCGATCGGCATGAAACTTAGGGAAGTTGTTGAGTACACTCCCGCAAAGGTTTCTGGCAACAAAAAGAAAAATAATTAAATTAAAAAATTAAAAAAATTGTTAAAAGTTGTTGAGTACACTCCCGCAAAGGTTTCTGGCAAAAAGAAAAAAAGAAAAATATCGGCCCCCCTGATTTATTTGTGTACGCACCAGCGGGAAAAACAAAAAATACAGTGTATCCACAAGCACTCGAATACATAAACAGAATTAAAACAACACTTTAAAATGTTTAACATATTAAAATGAATAAGTTTCAATAAAAATGACGCAATGTAAATTAAATGTTATCATAATAAGTTTCCTTAAATTTCCTTTCTTCTGAGATCGCACCAACGCGCGACGGGTAAGCTAGTCTCTACATAAATAACATATCATATTGAGTCGTATTTGCCTAGTGCATCAAGGACCTTCTTGTCAAGTCACAGAAAAGTAACATCCAGTTGGGTTCTCAGAATGAGCAACAAATATGCCAGTAACTAAAATTGAAATTTATAACATGCAAATTTGTCTCGTGCACATTCATACTGGGAATCCTGGAAAGCTCACTGGATTTTAGTCAGTCAATGATACATCCCAGTTCTCAGTACACAAGTATTCCTTTCGAGATTACATTTGGAGAGCTTCGAATATCCTACTTATCTTCTCGTTCTGTGTAAATTTCCTTCCCCTCCACCTCCCCCTGCTTACCCAATGAACAAAGGCTCCCTCCAATAGTATAGTCATCAAGCTAAAAATGAAATGTTTCTCATCCCTCCAAATTGGTGATTGTGTTTAGTCATTGAATCTCGTGGCTCAGGAGATTTGCCAATGGTTGGAACCAGAATATGAACGTTTCCCCTCCCGACTACACGAAAATATGGACCACTACCAAGGTTCCGAAAATCTTTAAACTAATAAGTAGTACCATTAGCACCCTGGCGATCCCCGGCGCTCGATACTCATTAGTTATAACTGCATGTTGGGCACTGACTATTTCTGCCCTTGAACAGCCCCACTAAGCGGGAGTCTAGCAATTCCGCACTACTACCCACGTCTGCTTTACTCGGCCCGCATGTATGCCTAAGCACCCTCACATCTCCCATTACTCTGCTTGAGATGTCCAGTCCTTAATTCACGGGTAATTGACCCAGCACCGACCGAGAGCACAATGGCACAGTTTTAAAGCAATTGACTGTCCATTAGGGCTCAGCGCTATTACAATTTCCTTTAATTCAGTTTCAGAATGCTCACCCAGTCCTGATGATGATCTAAAGTATCAAAAGATCAAAACGTCGTCGACCCCCTGTTGAAAATCCCCCCACTTGTACATATTGTCTTGGACTTCTATGTCTATCTGTGTGATATTTCGTGTATTGTCACTTCTACTCAGTCACGTTACGCACCCTTGTCACTTATGTGAGCACCTGAATGTATTTTTGTAAAAATCAATCTGCATACTATGATTAAAAGACTATTTGTTGCCCTATGAAGCGTGCTCCCCAAAGCGATTCGTTCAATAGATCAAACAATACTTAACCTTGTGTTACAGCCCAGGACCTTATTAGGCCTACCCTGAAGCATTGTTCTTACCATAAATGGGTGGAACACAACCTGTTATGTTTGAAATGCATTTATTCGCTAAGTAGGGAGAGGGGTGCAGCAGATCACTTGTGTTTCAGCCAATGTCTTCACTGTCACTGAAGACGCAAGTATTCCAGCAGTTAGTGAACAGGATTGGCCCTCCTCATATATATATTTTTACCCCGTAGTCTAATTAATACCCTCCTTCCCAAATTTTGCACAATTACTCTATCTCAGAGGGCATTGAAGGTGGATGCAAAGGGTTTGAGGTGGCCAAAGGGACATCTAAATGCTTTACCACCCATACATATTAATGAGGGAGAGGTGCAGAAAATACAAGAGGATAGTGAGTTGGTTCTTTTAGTCATTTTATGAGGGAATAATCACCTGTGCGTCCCATTACTTCTCCAGTTGTTAAGCCCTGAGGTTAGCTATTTCCACCCTGAGAGCCCAATGGGCAGCTTTTAGGGCATTTAAATATCTTGAATTTGAATTTGTGTTACCTTTGGTTTCAAGACTTGAAGAAGTTTTTTTCTGAAAAAGGCCTGTTTTTCATAAACTGCCACCTGCTTGGGATTTGCCTAATATTTTACAGGCATTATAAGACTCACTTTGTGAACCATTAGATTAGGTGGAGATAAAATTAATTATGATTTGGTCAATATTTTTGGTTGACGTTGCCGTAGCCAAAAGGGTGGGGGAATTGGGGACTCTTTTGTGTTCAGAATCTTTTTAAGGTGGTTTCCTAATAAAGTGGTTCTTTGACTTGTGCCGCTATTCCTTCATAAAGTTCCATCAACTTTGCATTGTTTGGAGGTTTTGGAGTTATCTGTACTTAGTCCTTCTCAGATTTCCATTGAGGAACAGGCTGTGCACACTTTGGATGTTAGGAGGGCTATATCAGTTTACTTGACGATTAGAACACTTTCATTTGGAAAAGCTGATTTTTTATTTGTTACATTTGGTTCAGCAGGTCAGAGGCGAATCCTTCTGGCGCTACCTAGAGTATATTTGGAAAATATGCCAACCTTTCATTTGAGACTCAGGGGGAAGCAATACTGACCACTGAAATCAACATGCGGTATAGCAGCTTTCTGGGCTGCATTTAATGTGCTTCAATAACAGAGATTGGTAAAGCCACAAATTGGGGAGTCCTTTATACGTTATAAAACTTTATAGGTTATTTGTTGGGGGGTAATAGTTCTTCTGTGTTTGACACCTCAATGTTAAGCTCTGTAGAGAATCTGTAATATTGGTAAATCATGATTGTTCACTATGTTTGGATTAAATTTGAGGCATCATTCCTTGCTGATGTTGTTCTGTGAAACCAACTGCATGCAAGATAGACGAGGAGGTAATGGCTGGATATTTAACAGTAGTCTTTGTTACTTCGAGTCCCAGGGTTCTATGTCACTGTCCAGGCTTTCCATCCCATGGGGGTTATCTTCTTCAGATGTGGTTAACTTGGAAATACAGCTTGGGAGGCCAGTATGCTTCCTGTTCTATGTAAAGCAGCAGGACGGATTAAGGGGCCATATTGGAGGGTTTGAGAAACCTAGAATTTTCTGATGGGAGTTGCTTTCACTTAGTGGGTATAGACTGTGATGGGGAAGTCTGGGACTTTGTGTAATAAAGATTTCTACGATGAGACTGCTTGATAAGCAGTGCACTCATAAAATATGGCTGCGATACTGCAATTCTACCTGCATGCTTCAGGTATAAGACATTGGGTCAATTCCTTAGCTTTTCCCAGTTTTAGTTATTTGCTATAGTATAACCTTTGTCAAATACTTAAATAAGGTGTTTTATTACTGTTGGAGCACTTGCCTTGCAACATAATTTCTTTGCCAAGTCATTAAAAATATTTCCCCATTGGTCAGACGGATCGTTGTTAGCTGACAAGAAGCATTGAAAGGGAGGAAAAAGGAAGGATAATATTTGGATCACTAATCAATCCAGTATATATGCAAGCCAAAAGTACTTTCAGTAGGAACATCAGTACAATAGGTAAGCTGAAATATCTCAGTTGGTTGATACACAACAGCGGAAAATAAAGAATTGTGATAGCCACAATAATACAGAAACAAATGAAAGTGAACAGGTGTTCCATACAGAAACGTTCCCTTTTCTTGTCTAACCATAAGTCAGATAAAGTGTCATCTATTTAAGGGTCTCTAATTTGAGAGCATAGAAGGTGTCAGCATGATCAGACTTCAGTAGAATACGTGTTCAGCATAAAGTTTCACACTTGCAAGGATAAGACAAGCAGAGAGTTCTGTACCTCTCTAAGGGTCTGATGTAGATCACGGGGATGGGTCACTACGTCACAACAGAGACAGATATCCCGTCCCCTGAAATATAAATCCCATAGGATATAATTGGAGTTATATTTCGGCAGTCGGGATATCCGTCATCGTTGTGATGGAGCAACTTGTTCGCCGAGATCTAAATCAGGCCCTGAGTCTAAAAGGGATCTGCATTAACTCAAATTGTGTGAACTCCAATTTAACAGTACCAGGAGACACAGAAAAACCTTATCTCCCTTCACACCACCAGGCACAAATCAGACCATTAATTGAGTACATCTGAAACATTGCTCCATTTTCCCAGCACATCATGCTGACTCTGTGGTGCTCGACCTTGAACATCTTGCCGTCCTGGTACATGATGAACAGAAAGCTTCTCTCAACCATTGTTTCTCCATGTTCACTGCCAAGATTCCCTCCAGGCCTTTCTATCTGCAATCTATTACAGACAATAAACCTTTCTCTAACTAAAGAAATAATAAATCTGCAAAAAAGAAAAACAAACTGGCAAAGCAAAATGCATTTGAACTGAGGCCTGTGGTTCGGTAACTTTAATTGAGTATTATGTGCCAGTTGTACGAAATTTCATTTTTTCCTCCCCTGAAAAGCGAATCCTAAGAAATGACTATTTAGGAGATGCAAAATGGAATTTACAAAAACAGACCTTTCCTAATATCAATTCCTACAGAGAAGGAATCGCTTTTAGGAAATGGTTATTTTCGAAATACTAAAGCATTCACTCCTATGGGCATAAAGGAAATAGCAAGGATGATAACTGGCCTAGGACCCCCCATGATGTACTCCAAAAAAAGTGGTGCACATGTATGCACATATGTGCTATGTGCATGTGTGTGCTTTATAGCACATGGTTACCATCAACTTTGATTTAACAGTAATTGCATTTCCCAGGAAATTGCAAATAGGAAAGCCCTTTTTGTAACTTTCTATTCAGGTAGTGAAAAATGCGATTTCTACTGGGTAGAAATTTCATTTTGCGGTTCCTAAGTGGCCTTTGTATATATGGAAAGGCCATGCAGTCTTTCTTAATAGCCCAAAATAGCAATTCAGTCCGTTAGAAAATTCTAAATGCTTTCTCACATCTGACCCTTAAGGTGCACTTCGGATACATGATCACAAATGCATATGAGTATCTTGAAAAATAAATGTAAAACGTGAGTAAAAGAGAACATGAATACATATGTAAGTATATCTTGAAGTGTGAGTGTAAAAACCTGAATAAAGAATAGATGCGTTCATGTTTAAAATGAACATTAGCGCACACGTTTATAAATCCCTAGTCTCTACAGTGAATACATTTCATTAATACGCTTTTAATGCTTCACACAAAGTAATGATTTTAAGGCACACTGTGAATATAATGTCTAATCCATGTATATAATTACATTTCTGTGGCATGTAATGGTAGAATCTAATTTGCGCTGCTCCATTATGAAAGCCTGGACCTGAATCCAGTAAGTCCATACCCCAAGAGTTAATGTTAACAGGGGTCCCTTTAACTCTGGGGTTGGGGGCGGGGGGCACACTTGCTGTTCCTAATGGAGCTCAGAGAGCAAGGCTAATCTTGATGAGCCTGGTAAATTCCGTTAATGTGCCCAGTAGACTTTATTGGCCTCCTGCAGCGACTGCTAAATTAGGAAAACAAACATTTCCTATTTGCAATGTTTTGCTTCAGAAAAATGTCAAGAATATTTTCTTTGCTAAGAAAGTTCATTCTTACCCTCGATTTTATTAAGATTCAGTATTTTAGCAATGGCAATAATTTTTAATTTTTTTTGTTCAGGAGAAGATGATGATGATGACGAATGTGGTGAGGAGAAGCTGCCATCCTGCTTCGATTACGTCATGCACTTTCTGACAGTTTTCTGGAAAGTGTTTTTTGCCTTCGTCCCCCCTACTGAGTACTGGAATGGGTGGGCCTGCTTCATTGTATCCATCTCCATGATTGGCCTTCTGACTGCGTTCATTGGGGACTTGGCTTCTCACTTTGGCTGCACCATCGGCCTCAAGGATTCCGTGACCGCGGTGGTGTTTGTCGCTTTGGGAACGTCAGTACCAGGTATGGAAATACCTTTCTTGTTATTAATTTTCTGCAGCTTCTCTGTTAATTTCTGTCACCCCTGTTTTCTGAGATCAAATCAAATGTGTCAACTATAGGGCTGAGAAAGGGTGGAGACACCTTCCAGTATCTCAGGATAGTCACATAAAATATATTTTTATACGGTGAATCCAAGTGGTACTTGTGTACATGGTCAGTGGTCATACAAAAAATCTGGCACGAATGCTGCACTCATGGGCTTATGTTGACTCTGACACAAACCATGGTGTGTATCACTCATTTCAGACAGTGAGTGATATCACCGTTTGTGTTTGAAACTGAAGCTGTTCATTCTGTCTAATAGGATGTAAGTAACCAAAATTTAAGTCGGACAAATATATTGTGTCCTACATTTTACTGGCAAGAATATCTCCCAAATGGTGTTAATAATAGATAATACACATCTAGTGGAGCAGGATTTTTTGTAAACGAAATTTAGGATACAATTTTTTTGCCAGAAAATATATTTGTTAATAATATTCCAACCTACAACCAGCTGAAAAGCATTATACTTCTGACAGGAAGTAACATTCTAGTCCCGTAGGGACTTATAATAGATGGTTAACAATTTAGAATTGAAAATTTGCTGTGGCTTACTAACATAGGCCTTTACTTTTTTCAGGATTCAAAGTAAAGTACCTGATATTCAAAGTGAAATTGATATTTTGATAATAATAATATATTAATATATGTTTAGTCACTAGGCAATGATAGTGCTTCTGTCTTGGACAGCCAGCTTTTTAGGAAAAGATAAAGAGGAGGAGATACCTGAGAATTCTTCCCCACTAATTTCTGCCTTACAAAAATTATATTTGTTTGATGTATATTTTGGGCATCGTCGTGAGCCTAATTACTGCACACAGACTGTGTAAAGGGTACGTGAGAATGTAGTGGGGATTGCAAACCAACATCAACAGTAGGAGAGAGGGCTGTAAGTGCAATACTATACATACTTTTGAGTGTCTAGAAGGATTATGATATACTCAAAGTAAAAAAAGAAAATCTCAAAATGGCACAAACGGTGTTGTGTGGATGAGAGGATACTTAGTTCAATATGTGTTGTTTGAGGGATTCTTTGAAGCTGCTCATGACAATAGAAGCTCTAAGGCCAATTAAAGAGTGTGTCCCATTGAAGGTTGCCTGGGCGGAGAGATAGTTGCTTCATGAGGAAGTGCACAGAGTTTTAAAAGAGATGAAGTGATCCAGAGTTTGTGGTAAAAAGACAAGGCCGTGGGGGTTAAAGGTGAACAGCTTCATTGTGTTGTCAAAATGAAAGCATGGTTGAAGGCCAATGTTGATTGAGTCAATTAGCAAGAAGGATAGAGAGGGAATAATATTTGTAAAAGCTTCTGAGAGAGAAGGAAATTAATCCTAGTAGGCTTGAGAATTGACCAACACAAATTCATTCTGCGTTAGATGACTGGGAAGCAGTCGGACACACAGGAGCTGTGTGTTTCTCGAAGGACATGGTTAAATGGATATTAGTACCATTAGAAAACAGGTGGTCGAAGAACCAACAACACAACAGCACTAAGAATGGATGTGCTTAGACAAAAAAGAAGGGTGATAAGTAGACATTCTTGAGGGAAGTCAAATGGTAGTGCCCTGTTCTGGAAATTAGGGCATCAGGGCAACGTTTATCTAATAATATGGGGAAAAAGAGAAAAAATAAGAATAGTCAGTCACTGGAGGGGATGGCGGGCAAAGAAATGCTTTAGTGTTAAAATGACAAATGCTATTTTTAAGCAGGGAGGATAGATATCAGTATGTGAAGTCAAATAGGCTAGATGAATGGGGCAATAAGTTGAGACTTAAGTGGGTTGAGGAGTATTTTTTTTTATTTTGGGAAATCATTTTATTGAGTTTTCTCCATAGTCAGGTTTACAACAGTATACAATTCTTAGATTCAGTAATCTAATATATGGAATTAATGGAATAACCATGCCTCTTCCCTCCCTCACACCACCCTTCTTCCCTCCCTTAGCTCTGAAGTCCATTTCCTGCCCTGGGATCGGTAAAGTCCAGATTACATCATCCATGGACCCCCTGTCGAATCCTGTTGGCCTCCAGAAGGGATCCTCTGTATTGAGTCCAGTCACCCCAGATCTTCCACTGTTTGTGCTGTCACCCTCTGGCCATGTAAACTGGGATATCCAAAATCCTGCAGGAGTCTAGTCCTTTTGTCCATTCTTACAGAGTGGGGGGGTGATTAATTTTTCTAGTTTTTCCAGCATTTCACAATATACCTTTTAGTAACCATTAGGGCAATCCAAAGCAGGACCATCTTATATCTGTTGCTCTCCAAGCCTGCCTGTGTATGTAGCAGCACAAGCTTTGGGTCTTTAGGGATACACCAGCCCAGTACTTTCCCAATTATGGAGAGCACCCAACTCAAAAAGAAGCCAACTCCCTGCAAGACCAAACTGTTTGCAGCAGGCCCCCTTTCTCCTCTAGACATTGCAATCACCTCAGGGAGGGCACCAGCCCCCATGTCCACAACCTATACCTATCTATGGTGGAGGTAGTAGAGTTGGGTGAATCTGAACTGTGTCGCAAACTCCACCTCCCTCGGAGAAGAAAGGGCTTCCCTCCAATCCTCTTCTTCTTGCTGGCCTAAATCCAATTCCTGGGCCCTCACAGTTTCAAGAATGTGTCAGGGATGTTGAGTACCAAGGTTCTATATATCTGTGAAATTTTTAAATGGTATTGGGACCTAAGTTGGTTGAGGAGTAATTTTGGGGTTTCTGTGGGTAGTGTTCTATGCCAGAAGATCAAGCTCAACAATATAGTGCTACAAAAACATCTTACTAAAAATACAACTACGTAAATATTGTGAAGGTAAATATATATAGATTTGCTATGGTTAATTCCACATCTACCTACATTGATGATGTAGATTTATTGCGATGCGTCATATATTGGAAGTTTTGTATGTTAAATTTAGTCTTACTTATGTAGTACTACCTTCACAATATTTTTGTAGTCAATATTGTCGAAGATACTTTTGTAGCACAGATTTTAAACTGAGATATTCTGGTCACCTACTGTGCCAAAGGCATTCAGTGTGAGGAGCAAGAGGGTGATTTTCTTTCTGATTCACATTTTTTATTAGGATGCAAGCAGTGAAGCAACTTGCAGGGAATGAAAAATCAGTGCTGAATATGTGAAGCATGATGGATAGGAGGATTCACCTGAGCCTGGGGAACTGGTGCGATGTATGGGAAGTACGAAGAAAAGTGCTAAATATAAGTGAGTGTGGTGAATATTTTGGATGAAGAAAGAATTGAATGCAAAAATTAGTAGTTCCTGCTATTTGAACCAATTATATATATGAGTGCCTAGGTAGGTGTTTGACATGGGATTTCTGGTTGGCTAGGGCATGCGTCTAAGCCAGGCAGAAACCACCATTTTAGTTAGGGCAAGGGTGTTACACTCTGATGATAACCCCTGCTCACCCCCTTGGTAGCTTGGCACGAGCAGTCAGGCTTATCCCAGAGGCAATATGTAAAGCATTTGCACAACACACACACACAGCAGCAACACACTAGGCACACCACAAAAGAAACTCCACACAAGGTTATATAAGAAATAGCCTTTCTATTATCCAAAACACATTAGATCATAACCACAAATATACACTGTGCCAACTGGAACTAGGCAACATTCACGGGGGATTATATACATGACAGTGCCAATCGGGTCACTGTCAGAACCTATAGAAAGCACCAGTAGCACATATATCCCAACCAGTAACTACTAGTACAATAATGACCTCAGCATTATATCACATTAGCATTAGGCTTAGAACACCTTGTGCATAAATACCATGGGCATACATCACATTTGGTAACTATCCTATTAGGCATAAACACATTATGCAGTTTTGTAGAGCCTGGCGCTCTACCATTACCAACAAACTGATCCTAGGCCAACTGGCCTTCCACTAGGGCTCAAATGCCCTCTGTCCAAAATGTCAGGGAGTAAATGTAGGGTCCCTCAAGTAGCCCTCTGGCTGCCAAAGCAGCTAAAACACGGTGCGCAATGCGCTGGGGGCGGGGGAATGTATCTCAATCCTTTCGTGACAAAAACAATATGCCCACGTCGTTGCAGCTGCCTGCGCTCTTGCGGTGCAGCTGTGGAAATTGGACTTGGCACCACTGTGCCGGGGGGGGGCACCACTCCGGGACTCTAAACACACAATTGCCCCACGTTGCAGCTGCCTTCCAACAGGCGGTGCAGCTGTGCAGAATCAGCTTGGGCACCACAGTGCCACCACAGCCCCACTCCGGGACTTTATCCAACAAGCTCTGGCACTAATTGTGCCTGGGAGCCCCCTTTTTCGGGACTCATTGGGCGCCACTACCAGGCACCACAATGCGGCCAAAAGGAAATGAACATGGGCATCCATCGTGCCATAGGAGAACTAACTGGCTCTGGGGGATGTTGGAGCACTCTGTGTACAGTGCTCATACCCTCCTTTGTCAGATGGGGGCTCGGTTCTTAGACATACCACAGGGGGGCGGAGCCAGAATTCACCCAGGCAGGCACAGACTGTTTCAGGGTCTGGGGACTACTCCTCCCAATACTCCAAATGCAGATCCCCTATTCAACCTAGGTCTGGCTCACCCTGCCTTCCCTGGAGCCACACACACCTCACCAGCCCCTATTACTACTCCAGAGCCAGACATGCAATCCACATCAGGCAGGCAGACACATAGCACACAGAAATGCCAACTTCTAAAAGTGGCAGTTATAAAATAGTGATAATAAATCTGCGCACACCATGTCGCAGCATTTATTATAACTATTCCAAACATACCAAATTTGACCATGCTGCTCCTCTCATATCAGGAATTACCACTGAAAAACGTATCCGGGAATCCCCAATGCATTCCTCTGAGATGGCAGCCTCACAGCAGTGAGAAACCAAAAATGGCTGTTTGTCACTACCAGGACATGTCCCACACCTAAGGTACACATCCTACCTTTTACCTACAATGCACCCTGCCCATAGGACTAGCTAGGGCCTACCTTAGGGGTGACTGACATGCAGTAAAAGGGGGGCCACAAACATGGCACGCACTTTAGGTGTCATGTCACAGCTGCAGTAACACTGCGTGCACAGGCACTGCAGTGGCAGAGTTCTGAGACAGGTTTGAAAGGCTTACTTTGGTGGGTGGGGCAATCAGCGCTGCAAGCCCACCAGTAGCATTTAATTTACTGGCCCTGGGTATCTGAGATACCACTTTACAAGGGGCTGACAGGTAAATTAAATATGCCAAACAGCTGTAGACCAATCTTACCTTGTTTACCACAGAGAGCACACACACTTTACACTGGACAACAGTGTAAAGTGCACAGAGTCCTAACACCACCAACACCGTGTCAGAAAAAAGGCTAGGAGGAAAGCAAAAAGTTCAGGGATGACCCTGCAAAAAAGGGCCAAGTCCAACAGTAGGTCTTTCATTTTTATTGTCAAGGTTGGTCCAATGTTGTAGACAAGAAATAAAATGTCAAAGGTGTGCTTAGGATGGTATGCATTTGCAGGCTACATCCAGAAACTTTTAAACGGGCAGAATATTTATTTAAGGAGGAGCGCAGGTGAACTTGGGATGGAAGAGTAAACATGTTTCACAATTTATTTTCTGAATGTAGAGGTGGTGGATATTTGTAGTCAAACAGAAGTAGACAAAAAATATAATCCTTTTGCTAAAGTAAGTGGGCAGTGATTTAGGAAGGCTAGGTGAGGAGGGATCTCTGAAAATTCGAGAGAATAAGTCTTCTGTTTGAGCACTGGAGAAGGAAGTGTGTGAGATCCTGTGAGAAAATCCTATTAGTTAGTTTGAAAGTCAGCACATTGATGTAAAAAACACAGGCAAAAATCAACAAGGAGGAGTGAGTGGCATAGAGAAATCTTTTTCTGGGATAGTCAAGGCCTTTAGATGATGCAACCGCTGAACAGGGTGATGGGGCACAGTAGAAGAGTATAGCGTAGTGCAGCATAAAAAGTGGAATGTTAGTAGCTTGATAATTGTGGTAGGCTAGAGGAAGGGATGAGAGACAGGGCTCCTTATAAAGGATGGCCCCCAGTGACCTTTTTTCCATAGAGGTGGGTGAAAGATGGGTTACCTGGTGGGCACCACTGGTGTGGTGCTGTGAGGCAGAGTCAAAACATTTATCTATTAGATAAGGATGAGGCAAAGGTATTAGAAGCCAAAGTGCTCTTTGATGAAATAGGATTTGTTACAGAAGTTGGGGGGTGATCAGAAGAGGGAAACCACATGTAACTACTAATGCTGCATATCATGCTAGGGGTAGGAAATGGAAGGGAAATATGTTGATGTAATGTAATGAATGTAATGATGATACTTGTAAAGCGCACTGTTACCCCATCTCGGGGTGTCCTGGCGCTGAAGACTGCTGGGGAACCCGTCCTGGCTTTCCCTGTGAGATGGTCCCTTCTGGGTATCTCCAAGGTGAAACCAGGCATCCCCGGCGTCTGTGGGGGGCCGTTGGAGAGATGAGGCAAGCCTAATGCCCAGAGTTGCAGAGTGTGATCCCTGGTTAGAGTAGGCACCGAGGCGAGAATTATCGAGTCCGTTGACCTTGGTCCACGACCCTGCCGCGTCGGGAATTGAACCCTGGTCCCGGGCCGTTCTCTGCTTCCGGGTCTGCCGCCTTTTCTGCTTCCGGGTCTGCCGCCTCTAACCAGTGAGCCACACCACTCTAAAAAGCATAGTGGAAGGGCAAGGGAAGGTGGGAACTGGTGTGTGTCTTGAATGGGTAATAGGATGAAAGTATGAGTTATTACCTGTTTGGTATTTGGGTGACATTAATATGAGAATAAATACTCCAGTAAGACGATGGTAAGTACCAACATAACAACATATTTGACGGGCATATTGTTGTGGTGGTTCTAGAACGACTAAGTAATTTTGCAGAGAAACAAGGTATGCAGCTTCCTTGGGGCTCAGTAATACCCCAGGTATTTACATGGCTAGAGTAAGGTGATGCACATCACCTAGCCACATTCAATAGTCAGTGACAGCTTGTCAGTGAACAACAGTAGACGGAAGTTTGTATGTTTATTGTGAATTTAGTGTATCTTGTTGCAATGGTTTTACATTGTTAAAAATATTCTGAATATTTAGTGCAATATTTAATTTGTTTTTGTTTTATAAAAGCAGGTCAGGAATGTGCGATATATGTATGATGATTAGAAGAGTGACTGTAATATACAGTATTTGGCTGGTAGTAGTATCCTTACATGATAATAGGTGCAATCATAGCACAAGCTGTTGAAGGATAGCTGTGATGGTAAACCAAAAGTTACGTTTGTAATGCAGATTTGATTAAATAAGACTCACAAATTACATGGCTTGCAAAAAGCATTTTGAGAGCATGTTTGGCCTTGTCAATTAGTCTAGGTCAGAGTAGGACATAGAGAGAGTGATATTGAGACAGTACAATGTTTTTAATAATAGTTACAATAAAACTTTCAAACTCAGCAATTAATTCCACTATCAATCTCCGATTGGCTGTATAATCTTATTTACTGCCTAAAAAGCACATTATACTGCTCATACTTTTGGAATATTTGTAGCAGCCGCGGCCCATGCTGGGAAGATCTGTGGGGCCGGGTGAGGGGATTTCATTGTCAGTCTAAATCTCCCCCACCGAGCCCCACCACCCCACCATTCTTACCCGCACGGGTCGCAGCTGATTTGTAGCACCTATCAAGGCTCCATTTAAGCACTATGATTAGCAAACAAATTTTTTTTTATATCAGCATTTACATTTGAGGAGGCGTGTTTTTCATCCTTGTGTATTTTTTTTAAATAATTGTCAGCTTCACAAAGTGAGGATCTGGCAGAGTTAAAAAAAGGTGAGTTAAAGGAACCAGGTGTGATATGTTACACCAGTAAAACTTTATAAATGTTATTTAGGGAGAGGACTAGAGGACCATTGCCACACAGCAGCCATGTTCAGTGTTGTTTTGACGATTTAGGGGCCCGAGCAAGACATATTGTGAGGCCTCTGTAGGGAATAATTGCTTTTTTAACCCATTTCCTGATAATTCAAGTCCAGCTAAAATATGTCTTGCACAGGAGCCCAAAAATCCTCCAGAGGAAACTGTCTAGAGAGACAGAATCATAGGTAGAGATATTCAGAGAAGGGGAGAGGTTTAAATAGAGAAACAGGATAGACAGAGGTCAAACAGGGAGAAGGCTTACTTTCCCTGGGGGCCCATTGGAAGGTGGGGGCCCTGAACAATTGCCATTTTGCCTATGCCTTATAATGTCTCTGTCCATGTACCACCAACAAATCATCAGTGCAAAAAAGTGTCTGTAACAGTGCTGACGTGCTGGTGGACCTGTTTTTGCAGGGTTATCCACAAACAGGTGACGTGCTGGTGGACCTGTTTTTGCAGGGTTATCCACGAACATTTTACCTTCCTCCTATTTTTCTGACCTTCTTTTTGTTGGTGTTAGGACTCTGGGCACCTTACCACTACCAACCACTGCTAAATGTATATGCTCCAACCTCTAAAACATGATATGATTGGATTCTCCATGATTGGCTATTTGATGTACTGATAACTGGAAAGGACAGTGCGCCACATGTGCTCAGGGCCTATAAAGCAAATGCTACTTGTTGTCCTACATCACTGCTTGTACCACCTACACAAGGCGCCTTGCAAACATGTCTCATACCTGCCACTGCAGTGTTTGAGTGTGCAGTTTTAAATTGCCATTTCGATCTGGCATGTGCACTCACTTGCCAGACCCAAACCTTAAGTTAGGCCCAAGGTAGTCCCATGGGCAGGGTGCAGGGTATTTAAAAGGTAGGACATATACTGTTGTATTTTACATGTCTTGGCAGTGAAATACTGCTAATTTCTCTTTTTTCCTACAGCAAGGCCTATACCACACATAGGATGGCGTTAGAGCTTCCTTGTAACATCTTTCAAGTGTATCTGTCAATTGGGAGCTGATAGAAAATTGGAGTTTGATGTCTCTGGGCTCACAATTTAAAACACATCTTTTAGTGAAGTTAGCTTTCAAGTTGTAGGTCTGAAAATGCCACATTTAGAAAGTTGGCATTTTCTTACTTCAACCATTCTGGGCCTCTGCCTGTCTCTGAATACACATCTGGGTTAGGATGCCAATTGGGCTGTTTGTGCATTCACTCTAGACAGTCACACAAAGGGAGCTGAGGTGTGCCCTGCATATACTGATGGCCCATCACAAGACTGATGGGTCTTCCTAAGCTAGAGTGGTGGGAGGAGTTGACACTAACACCTACATAGGGCTGTGCCTATCCTCACACAAATACATCTCCATCCCCTGTAGTGTGTCTGGAGCCAAGGCAGGGAAAGGCAGGATCGTGTGCACTACAATTACTTTTCTTTGAAGTTTGCTTGCTTCAAGGGCTGAAATGAGTATAAGTACTGGACCTGTGACCCCATATACTCAGGACACTTCTGGGTTGAGGACATTCTGCCAGGAAGGAGAGCTGGATTGCTGTCAGGAGATACTGCCCCTTTGCTCAGTGCTTTGCTGTTCTGGCCTGCGGCTGCTGCTTCTTTCCTGGAAGCGAAAGGACTGGACTTTATTTTTTACATTCTGCTTCCAAGGTTGTCAAAGAGATAGTGTGTGCTTGCCTTTTGTTAAGAAATCTCAGACCATCAAAGACTTCACCTGTGTTATGCTAACAACAACTGGACATATCTTCTGGGAATCCTGATTGCAAAGTGGTGCCAAATGCAATTCCTGGACCCTTGGAAGCATGTGCTTGGTGCTACAACTGAAGAAAAGCAACTTTGATGCTGTCAGCGATGCCGCTGCCTGTACCTGATCCAAGGGCACTACTCATGAAGAGCACAATGCACCGCCCTGTCTTTCACTGGTGTTTCCGACGACAGAAACTTTTCCTTGTTTTCCAATGGTACTGTAACTAGGGTTTGTGCGACCCCGCAGCCAGCTGGCGCTTCCTCACAGTCAGCACCAAACTGTTGCATCAGTACATGTCATGGCGTTGAGATAGCCTCAGTTGGAGCTATTGATTTCTAAGAGCTATACTTTCAGTGATCTTTGCAAAAGTGATATCTTGATTTGTGCATGTTGGATTTTTTTGTCGTTTTGGTCTTGTTTTAATCAGAAAAAAATTGGGTATTTGTCTAAACTGGTGTGGAACACTTTTGTTGTGTTTTCACTGTGTGTGTGTGTGTGTGCGCGTGTATGCGTGTGTGTGTACAAATACTATACACATTGCATCTGAGATAAGCCTGACTGCTCGTGCCAAGCTACCAAGGGTGTGAGCATGGGTTATCTTATGTGTGTAATTCCATTATCCTGAGTAGAGTGAGGGTCCCTGCTTGGACAGGATGCAAACCGCTGCCAACTAGAGACCCCATTCCTAACACCTTCAATTTCTCCAGGATAAAGGCAGTGTTGTTAGTAGGTAAAACTCTCCCAGCACACACAAGCAATTATAATGCATCTAAAAGTCTTGCCATCTGGGAGCAGTTAAGTTTCAGTTGCAATGAGGCTGATTGAAATTGGAAACCGCCTCTGCCTTTCAGAGGGATACAATTTCCTGACAGAATTTGAGTTTGCAATCAAAGCTTAAACCCTACTTGCCCTCTACCAATAGACTCCTACAAAATTAATTTACTAGCTGGTAAAAACTCAACTTTTATTTGATGCAAACCTTGCCAAACACTATCAGATCAGTTGACTCATTTCTGCCAAAACTGCACGATGACCCAAAGAGGTTCATCAGAATCTCCCAATTAGCTGAATGAAACTAAGTGAGTTTCTGATTGTTTCTATTTTAGATCATTGGGTCACCCAAAAAAGTAGCTTTGTACCTCAATACACCTCAGAAATTGCTGCTTCCTCTCTTCTAAACAAAGCTTCCTAGAAAGAGCAGGAGTCGCTGACACCCATGAAGCTTAGTGGTGGTTACGGGTATGGGTGGAGATGTGTCGAGGTGATATCATCAAATAGACATCACTGAAAAAAGGCTATCTTTGGATCCTAATTTTGATAAGCGGTCTTCTTTGGGCCGTTTGGCACAGGGTCCATCACCCAATAGGCTGGTAACACCTGAAACATCCAACAGGGCGTTGGACAGGGTCTTCTTCATCAGGTGCAATTGGAAACAAGACCCCAGGTATCCTTAGTTGGGGAGGACGCTGTATCTCCTTGGCAGAAAACATCAGCTACCAGGAATGAAGCCGCGGGCCCCACCTGTAGGAAACTCCAAATTTGCCCTGCTACCAGTTTAAAGAGAGGTGCAGAGGCTGTTGTAGCAGCAGCCAAAAGGAAGCATGGGAGTGCACCCTTGAACAAGAGGAAGGCCAAAATTAAAAAATGTAACAGTGGGGGAAAGGACCAAACGCCACCAGACGTCCAGTTATGGTCCAGTGGCCAGAACACGTGAAAAGGGCATTTTCAGTTTTTAATGATGTCTGCCACACGGAACTGGGTGAAGAGTTCTGGGTCAAAATGAAAAATATTTTTGTTAAGACTTCTGGCCTTTTGCACGACAGACTAAATGCCATTGAAAACAGACTGATATGCTTGGAACAATTGCACTCTGCTGCCTCAGGGGATGGGGTGATTTCCTGCCCATTAGTAATTAATGATATTTTAGTGAGGCCTCATGGGTATGATAAAAAAAAAGATATCCATCTGTACACAACAGTGGGACATGCCAGCAATAGGAGGCAGTTCTGATACCTTGGAGTCGACTCGGTGCTGTATAGATCTGGAGCCAAGTTATGTAATCAGGCACAATCATTGTGCCCAGAACAGACAGGTTCCATGTACCCAGTTATATAAAAGTATACTCTATCCAGCTCAAGTGCTCTCCCTCAAAGGTAGCCCATGAAGTAGAAAGAGTGCTGCACTGAAAAACAGAGCTGTCATTCACTGCAAATAGAGTCTGGTCTGTCTTTGGAGGGAGCAGTGATTTCATACTCTGGGACACACTCTGCCTCCTCCCAAGGAGCATACTATAAGACACTTTTTTGTGGTGCTCAACTACAGTGTTCTTTGTAAATGTAAATGTATGTATACTTGTAAAGCACACTATCACCTGACAGGCATCTTGGCGCTGTTTACCGCTTTGGAACCCTTCCTGGCTTTCCCAGGCAGCTCCACTGTGACTCATGACGAGCTGGGCTCGTCATGAGCACCGAAGGAGTTAAGATCTGATGTCACTTCTTGTGATGTCACCTTCTGTGAAGTCGTGGGTTGTGATGGCATTTCCTGTGATTCCACGCACAGTGCTCTGAGAGTGGAGAGAGTAGCAAGCACAGCATTGTTTATCATCCCCTTCTCTTTCTTTCTCCCTCTCCCTGTCTGCTACTCTATCTGAACCCCAGTTCCAACAGGATACAATGAATACATGCATGTTCTGATTTCCTGAGGGAGTCCAAGAGGGAACACGTTTGCTCAGGCAAAACAATAACAAATCTTATGGAGTGACATATGAAGAAAGAAATTGCATTTATATTATATATATATTTTTTTCTTGTAAAATAATTAACTTGCTGCTATGTTAGTTAAACATGTTGATCTCCATAGAGAACATTTTGCTTTTCTTGGGCAAAGTGCCTCCATTTTGTTTGCAGAGAAAGGCACCTGATGCAATCTTTAGTTAATAATAAGCGCAACTATAAAAAAAAAACAGATTTAATGCTTGTTATTTTAGCGCAAAGTAAAAAAAAATGACTTGAAGTCCAAGTAGTCTTCAGTTTTACCCATCTGGTAAAAGAGCTAGAAGAAGTTGCAATATTCCCAATTCAAAATATGCTTCTCACCGTGATGTCAAGTTAGAAACATCATAACAAATTTTCCACAGCCTACATGTGAAACACTCTGGGAGACTGCTTTACAAATCATATGCTAGTGTTGTCGTCATGGCAACCTGAGGCACAAGCTTCCAAACCCCGGAAACTAGATGAGAAAGACTTTGCAATCCATATTATTTGTTAGATGTTTATCAGTAGCTTCTGTTATTGAGAATTGGATCTTTTGGGGTACTCGATTCTGACAAAGACGTATTCTCCCCCTTGCACTAGCATATATAAGGACATATGTCTAAATACAGGGTTATTAGAATATCGTCTGAAAATTGGACGCTAATGAGGCTGCTACAAAAGTGCGCTGCGTGGCAACATAGTGCACACCCAGATTTGTATTGCCTCGTGCTCTGACAGCACAGGCTCGTATCACACAAAGAGCACAGCACGTGTGGGCTCTTCTGTAATGTTAAATGCACTGCCAGAATTCCACTCTAACCCAATTAAATCAGAGGGTGCTGTCATTTGCATGGGGGTATTTCTCAAACAAATAAAGGGACCTTTGCTTCCCCTCCATGTTTCATTAACACATATGTGTTGGTAATACAGCAACCATGTAGCCGGGTTTAAGATGGAAGAGCACACAGCTTATGAGACAGGTCTCTAAGGATGACTTTTCCTCTCCTGGGTTATGATGGTGGAGACTGCACCCTCGCCTCTGTGTTCTGCTCACTGGCTGGGCTTCCATGGAGCACAGACTGTATGGCCTGGGCTGCACTTGTGATCTTAATACCAGTGCAAACCACGCCTGCCGATGTTGGTAGGCCCTTAATCCCCCATGGAGCAGGAGACAGTCAGGGAAAGCACCCTCGCTCACACGAGGCCACTCGATAAGACCAGCTAAAACTACCAGTTCCTTTTGGCAGTCTGGTGAACAAAACATCAGTCCGTGAATGGGATTTGGGGAGTCAGGCACCAAGATAAAGGGACTTGTTTTGAGTGGTCATTTACTTGCCATAGAAATAGTTCACCAATAAATGCCTATTCTGAGGGGTGCAATATTTACTGGGTGTTGTATTGATAGAGCGCGCAGTTTCCCCGGGTCACCTGAATTACCAATTCTTTACACGCACTGGGCCCTTGGCGTGCAAGCCTTTAATACCACACTGATTAGTTTGGGTGAACTGGGTGAGGATTTCTCCTCCTGCACGCTGCTATGAGTAATTAAGGTTTGGATTCACCTCTGCTTACCATGCACCTGACTTACCACAGGCACAGTTCTTCCGACGGACCTGGAGCTAACAGGGAAAATAGTAGACAGGCCTAACATCAGATACTCTTTATAATCAGTAAAATACTTTCCACAATTTCGTAAAATGACCACAGACACCTGAAGATATTTAAAGTTTTATATAAAGTTCAAAGAGAATATGACAAGGCAATAAGCGATAGGCAGTATAAAACATCTAATATCAAAATCAAAACCATAAAGTAGCTATAGATAAGTGCTAAGACCATTAGTGTATATGGGAAGACTAGAGGTAGGATTTTTAGAACGAAACTAGTCACTGCAATTTTATACTAAAACATAGGATGTGGATGGGACCTAGAACACGTACTTAACCTAAGTGTTTAAACTATTCTTACTAAGTTCACCGCAATCAGACTAAAGGTAGGGAAAAATTGGTACATACTAATATAATATAACAGTAGGTAATTTCCTAAGGGAGGGGAGAGAAGTGGAACAATTCTAATAAATAATAGCATATGACTTGTTCTCAATGAGATAGGGCAATATCTCGGCAAGAGTGCTTTATTAAGGAAGGAGAGAGAGAAGTCAAGAGAGAGACGCAAACCCACAATTTAATATTTACCTAGGTCTGAGAGAAGACTAACCCTGGCCACGGGTCAGTTGGAAGGACGGGGACAAGGACCCTCAGGAAGGAATGCCAGAATGCGAGCAGGTACAGCTCACGGACAATAAGGACAGGATACCCCTCAGGATTTGGGATCAGGACTGGGCTCACCAAGGTACGACCAACACCCACAGCTTCAGCAGCAACGCCAGCGTTACCCCTCTCTGCAAGTAATCCGCCAGTAACCCCGATTTGGGTTTTCGAATTCCCCAGCAAAGTGCTTCGCCAGCACTTAGGATTATTTCCACCCCTTAGGAGTTTGTGGAAAGTATGGACAGAGTGCTCCGCAGCACTTCAGATTGAGCACCTATAGAGTTCGTAGGGTCAGTGACAGGTCTGCTACTCGGACAAGTCGGACAATTTTCCTAAGCTAAACTAGGGCAGTTATACTGTTTTGGGGTCCCTCAGACCACCCACTAATGTTGCAAGTGACAGTTTCCCACATTGTGATTGGTCAGGAGAGGTGGTGCGGTCATTACCACCTCCTAGAATTCAGTTTTCTCATACTTAATATTCAATTTTGCACACCCGCCCCCCGGGTTCACGTTCCCATGCATGGAATACAGTAGTACAGGACAGTTCACAATAGGTAGCAACAGTATTGCTTTTTCCAAGGTAAGACTCCGTATTCCCAGCGATGTTCCCAGGCGCATTGTGCTTCAGGAGCCAGCTGGGTAGATTTAGCTTCTGCGCAGTTAGAACTTTCCCTGGTCACCTGACAGGGTTCAGAGGAGCCTCAGCATGGCGTCGCTCATGTATGCCCCAGCCCACAAAGACGCGGTACATGAAAAGTAAGCGAGAACAAATTAAAATCGCATATAAAATGATCACACTGTATACCATGATAATATTCTAACCAACCCTTACTTTATAATAACTATAGCATTATGGTTTAGTGCGAAAAAGATAGATAGGCAAAAGCAGCAGTAGCAAGCGGAGAGCGTGGTGAGAGACAAGCGGCCATATTTGCAACAGTGCGCATGAGCACAGAATCCCTCCAGATTGCGAGTGCGTCACATCACATGGGTATGACCGACGCATGCGCAGACTGAATTTCGGCAAAGCAGCCATTTTTAGTGCAAGCTTCGTTTAGTACGAGAAAAGACAAACAAGCAAGCATCCTGGGGACACCCGCGTGTTGGGAAAACCACTTTATAAATGACGAATAATGAGGTTAATATTATTATGCAGTTTAGACAAGGGTTTTGCATACGAGCAGGGCGCTGGCACGCGAATCCCAGCTCCATCAATCCCCTCTTTGATGATATTTACTATCATCACCACATAGAAGGAAACAGATGCCAACTTTTCTCATTCATCCACATCGTCCATTTCAATTTCAATAAACTTATTGTTTAGTTTTCTTTCAGCTTCCCTATGAGAGTGGTGATTTTTCGCCTTTTTGTAAATTGCACTCTTTAGCTCTTCTAGTTCTAATTCATCAATGTTTCTTTTCACCCCCCTCTGATTTACTGTATATTTCTTTTTGCACCTTTGGCATTTGCAGCAGATAAAAATGATCAATACAATTACACCTATCACAACTATTGGCATCAGTATTTTCCACAGAAGATTTTTACCCAGGTTAGTAAACCAATTACCTATAGAGGAGAGACCTCCAGTCAGTCTCGTCCAGGCACTGTCAACCTCCAATGGTTTGAGTTCTTTTTCCAAATTAGTTATGTTTTTCACATATTGTTTTAGTTCGATACTTTTATCAGGAATGTAAGTGCAACAATGTTGCGCTTTCAGCATTCTACAGACTCCGCCCTCTTTTGCTAATAGGGTGTCAAGGGCAAGACGGTTTTGTAAAACCATTGATCTGATCGCAACCATTTCAGTATTGACCAGCAGGAATCCAGCAGCAGTGTCCGTTGATAACCGGTCCACTACTGTAGACAATTTGCAGATTCTATGAGTGTTCAGAACTACCCCCATTCCAGGTATCAGTGCACTAAAAATATCACCTATAATTTCACCTACACTTTCACGTCTACTACGCACTAAGCCATTA
Source organism: Lissotriton vulgaris (assembly GCF_964263255.1). Taxonomy (NCBI): domain Eukaryota; kingdom Metazoa; phylum Chordata; class Amphibia; order Caudata; family Salamandridae; genus Lissotriton; species Lissotriton vulgaris. Next base: position 1,150,220,874 of record NC_141694.1, read on the forward strand.
GTTTCTTCATCGCTTCCAGCTGCGTTATTCACATGGTATATTTTCGGGAAAACAATGCCAAAGTAGCAGCTTCCATACCAGTGATCCGGCAATTTGAAATAAGCCTTGTTCCCACATATATAATATATTCCGGGAAACACAGGTTCTGACCCATTTTTGAAACCCCAACCTCCAATTACCTTGTAATTATGTTCACACTCGCTGGAACCGATGAATACATTGTTATAGTACTCTGTCTTTTCCCTATGGATACAAAGTTTCCCCTTTCGTTCAAAATCCAGCAACAAGGCAGGACTAGCTTCGCCTTCCGAGGTGTTATCCATGTGCTCAGCCCACCTAGGGACTCTATCCTTCTCGTCATTTGCCTTCTTCTGAAACTTTTCTCTCCTTCTGTCTGCCATCTTTATAAACATCTTTTCCTGCTCTTGCAGTGAACAGGTCAGATTATCTTCTCTTGCTTGATCTAAATCTATGTTACCTATAGTCAGGAAATATTCTCCCATATAGCGGGTCACGTCACTTGTAGTATGTACACGGTTCAAGTGTCCTCTAACAGGAAGTTCAGAAAATACTACGTCATCATTTGAATAATAGTACTGCAAGGTGCTTCTATAGAACAAGCTAGCTAATATACTACAGGAGATTCCATAGGTCAAAGGTAGATGGTGGTATGTCACGCCTTCAGCCACTGAGGTTGGTAGCTTCATGCAGACATAACAGTCCTCTATTTCCATAGCTTCTACATAATGCACTAACAAGTTAGCAAAAACATTTAGATGCGTCCTGTTTCTCATTTTGTGAAAATGTAGTCCATCCTCATCTGATGTTTCTATTTTTGGTCGTGTGTGTGTCAGTCCTACTCGTTTGTCGCGTCTTTCTAAACTTCGTGGTGTTTCTGCAGTCTGTACAACCCCTACGTCTACTGCTTCGGGTTCAGTAGGGGACAAGTTAGGATTTTTACTTATCATAAAAGGTAGAAAAACTGTTAGTCCTATCCACATTACTATTAACATGGCTACACTACACAAGCATATTTTACAATAGGTTTTAAGACACCCACACCGGGATCTTCCAGAGACACTCGGATCAGACATATTTAGCTTACAGGTGGCTTTTGCTACCCCTTTTCGTTCCTTGGCACCAAAGGCTCACTTCGGGGCTCTCTCAAGGAGGGTCTTCGTCCGAACTCCGATCAGCAATGGACTCGTCGTCACTGTTGCCACTGGGGTGTGGCTCATCAATTTCCTCCAACACAAAGTACGTCCACTCAGGGCTCCGATACAGTCGGTTCTGTTTCTTTATTCTGTCGCTTTTTCTTAGCGATTTTCCTTGGGCTGCCTTTCTTTCGCTTTCAGCCCTTTTTCTGTCTCTTTGGTTTTCTTCGACTGTTTTTAGTCTGAGCCTCAGTCTCTTGACGTATCGGGGTGCACTTCTGCCTCCGTGCCTCCCAGTTGTTGAGGAAACTTGGCCTTCTTCGTGCACTCTTTTTACTTTTTGATGTGGCACCTCTGTTTCCCTGCCTGTCTGACTTGTTCCAGGTCTTTCATCTACTTCTTCTGCCTGGTCGCTAATCTGTCCCTGCTCAGATTCAAATCGCACTTTCTTTTTATTTTTGGTTACTGTTGTTTCCGTTGTCTGAGCACTTTGATCTAGTTCTATCTGTTCCTGTTCATGCTCTCCGATCTCTTCGTTTTCTTCTGCATGAACGTCAGCTCTAATTTCTAACTGTCCCTTTCCTCCTTCTGGAGTTTCAGGAGAAGTTTCGATGTCTTGATCTGACCCTACTTGGCCTACGTCCTGATCAGGTGTATTGTGGCTTTCGTTGACCTGACCTTCTTCTTCTATTTCTGACTCACCTGGACTATCCCATTCACTGTCTAAGTAGGAATATTTCCGGGTTCGTATTGGATCATGAACCGGTTCGTCGGCGGGATACCATTCAACGTCTCGACTTGTGCTCGGCAGTTCGATGTCAGCTAGCTCCGGACTCTCTTCCTCGGAAACCTCTTCAGCTGCGCTGCCTTCAGCTCCAGTCGCGTTTTCTCCAGATACCCGCTTTGTGTGGCTGGCGTGGATCCACTTCGGTACACCAGCACACTTCACAGCAGTAGTAGTGACGAGGATCACTTGTCGTGGCTTTCCCCACCTTGGCTTCAGGCAACTGCTCCGGGTGTGTTTCTTTAACACCACCCAATCTCCTGGTTGCAGTTTATGTGCTGGAGTCTTTGGCCACTCGTCTTCTGTCTCTCCAATCTGCTGAGAGAGAGAACGCACTTGGTCACCCAGCTGCTTGCAGTATTCTAGCACCATATCATCAGAAATGCTTAGCAGTTTGTGTCCGGGTACCCATGCCTGGCGCATCACTCTTCCCATCAACACTTCATGGGGACTCAGGCCAGTCTTTCTGTTCGGGATACTTCTCAAACTCATCAGCACAAGGGGTAAAGCCTCTATCCAGTTCATTTTTGTGGAATCACACATTTTTCCCAATCTGGACTTCAGGGTGCCATTTATTTGTTCCACTACCCCAGAAGCCTCTGGATGGTAGGCACAGTGCAATCTTTGCTTCATTTTGAATGCTTTACAGAGTTCTTCTAGGACATCGTTGGCAAAATGCCCACCTTGGTCCGTTTCGATGGTCTCTGGGATCCCGTACCTAGGTATCAACTCCCTGAGCAATAATTTGGCTGTGGTGAGAGCGTCATTTTTCTTAGCTGGATATGCTTCCACCCACCTGGAGAACAGACAAACTATGACTAAGATATATCTATATCCTTTGCATTTGGGCATGGTTATGAAGTCTGCCTGCATTCTAACGAAGGGACCTACTGCCTTTCCAATAGTACTCTGCTCCACTACAGTCTTCTTTCCTGCATTGAATTGCTGACACACTAGGCACCTCTGGCAAAGCCTTTCCGCCTGGTTCCTGAACTTTGAATTACAGAACACCTGGTCAAACACTCGACACATCGCGTCTCTTCCCATATGTGTTGGCTCATGTATCATTCTGATCATGGGGTCGATCAAGCTATCAGGCAGTACAGGCACCCCATCCGGATTTACCACCACACCATCTTCTCTCAACTTGCATCCATTTGCGGCCCACCTGCCCTTTTCTTGCCTGTCTGTGGCTTGTTGCAACTCTTTTAATTCTTCCCACGTTGACACATTCTCAAACAACATAAGTTGGCAGCTGGTTCCATCCCACAGTCCAATTTGTAGGGACATATGGTGTCGGGCACAAAATTGTGCAATTTGGTCAGCGTACCTATTACCGGCAGTCACATCATCATTTCCAGATTTGTGAGCCGCACACTTGACCACAGCCAATTCTTTGGGCAATTGGATAGCTTCCAGTAAGTTATGCACCACCTTTCCGTTTCTGATAGGTGTGCCGGAGGAAGTCATGAATTCTCTTTGTAGCCACAACTGGCCGAAGTCATGAACTACCCCGAAACAATACTGGCTGTCCGTGTAAACAGTTATTCTCTTGTTCTTACCCCTCTTACAGGCTCTGGTTAGCGCGATGAGCTCCGCCACTTGTGCAGATTTCACCTCGCGCATGTAAGATGCTTCGATAGTTCCTGTCAGCGTAACCACAGCATAGGCAGCACTCAGACTCCCACTCTCATGTCTCAAACACGAGCCATCCACGAACATTGTTTTATCCCCATCACGTAGTGCTATTTCACGGATGTCTGGACGGGGTTTTGTGCTAAATTCAGTTAGATCGATGCAATTATGTTCCCCTTCCTCTTCAGATTCTACATCCAGAGGGATAGGTAACAGTGTCGCAGGGTTTAGGACATTGCACCGGGAAATAGTTACATTTTCAGCACCAATCAAAATTCTCTCATACTTAGTCAGCCGACTAGGTGTGAGGTACTGGGTCTTAGTTCTAGTCAGTAGGATGACAACAGAGTGAGGAACATATACAGTGACGGGATGTCCCATGACAATGTTCTCACTCTGTTCCAGACTGACGCAAGTAGCAGCAACGGCTTTCAAGCATCCAGGTAATCCAGCAGCCACCGGATCTAGGGTGGCCGAAAAATAGGCTACTGGTCTTCTGACTAATCCGTGCTCCTGGGTCAGGACTGAAAGAGCACAATTCTCTCTCGTGTCACAGAACAGCTCAAAGGGCTTAGTGTACTCAGGCATACCCAATGCAGGTGCGGTACATAGACAGTTTCTCAAAGTTACCCAAGCATTCATGCTTTCACTGTCCCAATGGACGGGGTCTTCTACTCCTTTTTTCGTCATATTTATCAGGGGTCTGGCTAGAGCCGCAAATCCTACAATCCATTGTCTGCAGTAACCCACCACCCCCAAGAACATTCTCACTTCTTTCTGAGTTCTGGGCAGTTCCATTGCTTTAATTATTTTGATCCTTTCGGTAGTGACTTTCCTGATTCCTTTTTCTATCTGGTGCTCCAGATACTTTACTGAGTTTTTACAGAATTGTAACTTGTCAGGCGACACTTTATGTCCTCCTTTTCCTAAGTGATTCAGCAAGGCAATCGTGTCAGTGACACAGTCAGTCTGGGTTTTAGACGCCACTAACAGGTCATCTATGTACTGTACCAAAACAGACTCTCTTGGCAACACTAGGGATTCAAGGCATTTTTTCAGTATCTGGTTGAAAATTGATGGACTTTCGGTGTACCCCTGGGGGACACGATTCCAGACATAGATATGGCTGTCAAATTCAAAACTGAAAAGGAACTTGCTTTCTGGATGCAATGGGATGGAAAAGAATGCGTGGCACAGATCGATGACAGTGAACCATTCTGCATTCCAGGGGATCTGGTATAGTATCACTGCAGGGTTGGGCACAATAGGACAGCAAGGCACAACAATTTGGTTTACCTTGCGCAAATCTTGCACCACCCGGTACTTTCCACTAGGCTTTTTGATCCCAATGATAGGCGAATTACAGGGGCTGCTCATCACTTCTTCTATTATTTCTGCTTCGAGCAGCCTGGTAATTTCGGTCGCCACTCCTGCTTTTACTTCTGCACTCATTTTGTACTGTCGGGTTTTGGGGTATACAGCATTTGTTTTTATTGCTATTTTAACTGGGTCCACATTTGCCATCAGGCCTACATCTTTTCCTGTGAAATCCCACACTTCTGGTACTACTCTTAACTGGAGTTCTTCAGGTAAATCCTCAATTGTCAAAGGCTTGATATCAGCATCTTGTCTGACTAACATCAGTTTGTACAGGCCATCTTCATCGGGGGTCTGAATTTCTACGCCATTTGGTGTGCAGAAAATGGTACAACGCATCTTGCACAACAAATCACGTCCTAGCAGGTTTACAGGACTGGAATCACAGACCACAAATCTGTGCATTTCCTTGAAATTTCCTATAGAAATTTCCATTGGTTCAGTTACAGGGGTACTTATTATTTGATTTGAGACGCCCACTACTTGGATTGCTTCTCCCGAGAGGGGTAGGTTAGGAACATCCACTGTTCTTACAGTAGATCTGGTAGCACCAGTGTCCAACAGAAAGGTGACGTCTTTTCCCTCAACCTTTCCTTCAATGTATGGTCCAGTCTGGTCTACCGGTAAGGAGGCGCCAAGCACACACTCCTCATCCTCCCCTCTCAGGCCCCGTCAATCTTGATCTTCACAGAGGAAGGTATCATTTAGCAAGTACTGTGGAATAATTGCGTTTCTTTCACTCTCAACCTCCCATACTTCCGCCCTCTCATTCTGCTGACCCTGACTTTTAAAATTCTGTCTAGGAGCGCGAGGTACTGGAGGTAATTTTACCTGTTGCTGGGTTTTTCTTGTCCCCTCTTTCGGCACCTGTGGATTTAAACCATTTACAGGGGCATTACCGGCCTGTAGGTGTGGACACTCGTCTCGCCAATGCCCCATCTGGCCGCACCCATGGCACGGAAACTTTTTCATGGCTTCTTCCCGACTCATTTTAGGTCTGGGCTTTCCTCCCCCCCCAGTAGTGGCTTTCTGAACATCATTATCAGAAGTCAATTTACTTAACTGTTTTTCTTGCTGTTCAGCTAATTTCACCTGTGCCCACATGACTTTCTCCTTGAGGGCCTTCTTTTTATTTTCGATTTCATCTTCGCAGTATTTAGCATATTTCAGGACATCATCTATGGGCTTTCCCTGCCAACTGATTTTGTTATCTCGAATCCATTGTGAGATTTCAGGCCTCAATCCTAGCACAAATCTGTAACTAAAATGGGTCATGTCTTTCATGTCTACATTATCGATACCACTGTAAGTTTTAAATACCTGCAGTAACCTTTCATAAAATGAATGCACCGTTTCATCACGTTCTTGGGTGGTTCTATCTATTCGGGTCCAATCTGTCTCCTTTGCTGGCACTTTTTTCTTAAGGTACTGTATGACCTGGTCATATTTCCTCATTACATCAGGTGAAGGGGCTCCCGTTTTCTCATCTCTGGGATATTCATCATTAGGCCAATCGATTTCTATTTTACATTCAGTCCATAGGTCTACAGGGACAACAATGTCGAAAAACCCATCCAGGTCTTTCAGCAGACACTTCTGAACTTTTATGAAGCGTTCTACCTGCCTGTACCAATCAACTGGCTTCTCACGTAATTTCGGGAAATCGTTTGTAAATGACACAATGTCCTGTCTGGACCAAGGGACATGGACATATTTTCCTCCCGGGACCTCTCTCATGGGGCACAATTTTTCTGTTGGAGTTACTTCCTTTAATACGAATTCTGAAGTCAGTGACCCAGCCCTGCTGCCTTCCTTTTTCTTTGCCCACCTGGTTCTCCATTTCCCCACTTCGCCCCATTTCTGCAGGAGTTTTAACAATTCCTTTACTTGGATCTGTTTTCCCATCACATTCAGGCTTTCTAAATCCTTGTCTGAAAAATCCACTCTATAGGGTTTCTGAAGAATTTTGGAGCGACTAACATCAATTCCCATTTCTGTGGCTGCATCCATTATCTTTTCATGGAGCACCCTAGCACTCCGGGTAAGACTTTTACTGATAAACAGTAACTCTTCTTCATTATACGAGCTTAGGCGCTCAACTCCTACGTTCCCAGCCATCATTTCTTCTATTTCTATTCTTAATTTATATATTTCCAATGCTTTAGGTTGGGGAGTGGTCTCCTTCTCTAGCTCCTTTGTCCATCTGTCCAATTCTTCAGGGGAAACTAAGGTGGCACTCCTAACCCCAGTTGCACTTTCAATCAACACCTCTTTTTGTCTGGGCTGACTTCTTGTCCCTGCTATACTAGCCCTCGATTCTCTAATGGGCAGATCCATCAGAACCACAGATTCACACTCACTTTCCTGATCCTCATCTATGAATACTTCCTTCCTCGGGGTCGGGATGCTAGGAGTAGGCAGTATTGGGGTGATAACAGGAGGAAGGGGACTAGTCAGGTCATTTCTATACAGTGGAATAGCTGGACCAATAGTTACTGGAATAGTCAGGGAATCAGGATGGGGATGCATCTGGGCAATGGTTCGAACTAAATCCTCTCGCTGTTTAGTCAGGGCTTCTTTTTCTTTTTCCTGCAACCCCTTTTCTGCAGAATTGCCATGCAATACCTGAGGTACTAAGGACGGATAAATACTTGGGGCAGTCGGAGCAATCAATCGAGGTGGACTTTCTCCGAATGGCTGATAATTCGGGACTGTGGATTTAGGTCTGCAAAACCCATCCCTTTCACTGGTTTTACTGCCTGTACCTGTTCCATCTGTATCACTGTCCCTCCTACATCTGGGATAATTTGTGAAGGGATTTTGAGAATGCACAGGTTCTAATTCTGCAACATAGGGAGGTGGATTTTTCATTAACAAATCTTCCAGGTGTTCATCTTCTACGTCCCCCATAGGTGCTAGGTGATGGGTTTTTTCTTTACATTTTCCTCTCTTTTCTTCTGATACCCCCATCATAGGGAACAGCCCTTCAGTCAACATAGATTGCCTCCACTGTTTCATTTTCTGCTCTTTGGTTGGCGTTGGAAGCCTGGGATACCATTTACTCACTCCCTTATCCATCCGGGGTTTATCTCGCTCTGCAGCCTCAATCTCCCATTCCTCCAGAGCTTCGTACTGGGTCAACCTAGGTCTAGGGTGTAATTCATTCATGCGGGTCCTTAAGTTAAACAGGATCCGACCATTAAATGTACCTTCAATAGGGAATGCTAGGACTCCGTCATCTACAGTATACTTTGCCCAATTTTCTAACCAGACACAAGTGTGATACCCTTTGTCAAACAACATGAAAGAAGCAGGGGTATTTGGCGGGGGAATGAGTACGCCTTCCCTCGTTCTAATGGGCTTGTCACTTTTGAAAAAATTCTTTATTTTATCAGAGAAGGACAGTTTCCTCTTTACTCCATACATCATGTGCGGTCTACCTCGTCTAAGCTGCTCCGTATGAAATCCTAGGTACTTTGGGTTCGGTATGAAATCTGGATACCACATGCAACTCTCCAGACTCGCTTCTATCTCGGCTGGATTAATTTTGTTTACCTTTGTACTTCCAATGCTAGCGCGACTTTTATTTCGCACCACCCAATCAGGTCAGAGAATACAAATACTGTTAACCAATAGGTGCGCGGCCTTTTCGCAAGACAGGGTCTCACGCTTCGGCACTCACCCCTCCTTTACAAATTCAGCTCCACTACACACCCGCTGTTTTGACCAATACCAGCGCGGCACGGAGTGACGTCAGAGCAGCTCTCCGACTGACTCCCTCCTTCACAAGGTAACGGAAACTTTTTACTTTCTCTAAAGTGCGAGTGCACGTTTTAGTTAACAACACACAACGTTTGCCACTATGTCTGAGTGTTCTAAAGAGAGAAAAGACTTTTCTTTCGCTACTAGTAAACCACTTCTGTCTACTTTTCATTCACTCGGGATAGACTTCTTTGCCTGTCCCTTCACTCTAGTAACATAGAACCCGTTATTCTTCTGACTCATCCACCTTAGTCGGGGATATGTACTGAGCCAGGATTTCACCAGCGAACTATTTTACTTACCAGACAAGCCTCGGAGACCCTACTACTCCTTCCGTATGCGACCCTTACTAGGTGATATCGCAATGAAAGTTTTATAAAGGACTCGTAGCTATCATTCACTCCAAAAACAAAAAGGTCCTAATTAGTGCTTCCAGTTATCCTTAACCCTGCACTAATACCTCGAACTTAGTGACTTCAACAGCTAACCGGATTCTGCTCACCGTTAGCTATAATACTTCCCCGGGGATTCGGACTACACTGAACATTCACAAACAACTTTGCGTTAATATAACATTTATAGCAGCAATGGAAAAACCATATACATTTACATATAAATCCTTAAAACATTTCAAAATTTTGAATCAATACAGTAGAAAATCAGCAGCACACTTAATCTTCACGGTTTGTTTATGACCTATCCTGTCTACCTAATCTAACTAGTCCAAACCATCCTCTGGCTGCCAGAAAATTACTGATAGAGCGCGCAGTTTCCCCGGGTCACCTGAATTACCAATTCTTTACACGCACTGGGCCCTTGGCGTGCAAGCCTTTAATACCACACTGATTAGTTTGGGTGAACTGGGTGAGGATTTCTCCTCCTGCACGCTGCTATGAGTAATTAAGGTTTGGATTCACCTCTGCTTACCATGCACCTGACTTACCACAGGCACAGTTCTTCCGACGGACCTGGAGCTAACAGGGAAAATAGTAGACAGGCCTAACATCAGATACTCTTTATAATCAGTAAAATACTTTCCACAATTTCGTAAAATGACCACAGACACCTGAAGATATTTAAAGTTTTATATAAAGTTCAAAGAGAATATGACAAGGCAATAAGCGATAGGCAGTATAAAACATCTAATATCAAAATCAAAACCATAAAGTAGCTATAGATAAGTGCTAAGACCATTAGTGTATATGGGAAGACTAGAGGTAGGATTTTTAGAACGAAACTAGTCACTGCAATTTTATACTAAAACATAGGATGTGGATGGGACCTAGAACACGTACTTAACCTAAGTGTTTAAACTATTCTTACTAAGTTCACCGCAATCAGACTAAAGGTAGGGAAAAATTGGTACATACTAATATAATATAACAGTAGGTAATTTCCTAAGGGAGGGGAGAGAAGTGGAACAATTCTAATAAACAATAGCATATGACTTGTTCTCAATGAGATAGGGCAATATCTCGGCAAGAGTGCTTTATTAAGGAAGGAGAGAGAGAAGTCAAGAGAGAGAGAGAGAGAGAGACGCAAACCCACAATTTAATATTTACCTAGGTCTGAGAGAAGACTAACCCTGGCCACGGGTCAGTTGGAAGGACGGGGACAAGGACCCTCAGGAAGGAATGCCAGAATGCGAGCAGGTACAGCTCACGGACAATAAGGACAGGATACCCCTCAGGATTTGGGATCAGGACTGGGCTCACCAAGGTACGACCAACACCCACAGCTTCAGCAGCAACGCCAGCGTTACCCCTCTCTGCAAGTAATCCGCCAGTAACCCCGATTTGGGTTTTCGAATTCCCCAGCAAAGTGCTTCGCCAGCACTTAGGATTATTTCCACCCCTTAGGAGTTTGTGGAAAGTATGGACAGAGTGCTCCGCAGCACTTCAGATTGAGCACCTATAGAGTTCGTAGGGTCAGTGACAGGTCTGCTACTCGGACAAGTCGGACAATTTTCCTAAGCTAAACTAGGGCAGTTATACTGTTTTGGGGTCCCTCAGACCACCCACTAATGTTGCAAGTGACAGTTTCCCACATTGTGATTGGTCAGGAGAGGTGGTGCGGTCATTACCACCTCCTAGAATTCAGTTTTCTCATACTTAATATTCAATTTTGCACACCCGCCCCCCGGGTTCACGTTCCCATGCATGGAATACAGTAGTACAGGACAGTTCACAATAGGTAGCAACAGTATTGCTTTTTCCAAGGTAAGACTCCGTATTCCCAGCGATGTTCCCAGGCGCATTGTGCTTCAGGAGCCAGCTGGCTAGATTTAGCTTCTGCGCAGTTAGAACTTTCCCTGGTCACCTGACAGGGTTCAGAGGAGCCTCAGCATGGCGTCGCTCATGTATGCCCCAGCCCACAAAGACGCGGTACATGAAAAGTAAGCGAGAACAAATTAAAATCGCATATAAAATGATCACACTGTATACCATGATAATATTCTAACCAACCCTTACTTTATAATAACTATAGCATTATGGTTTAGTGCGAAAAAGATAGATAGGCAAAAGCAGCAGTAGCAAGCGGAGAGCGTGGTGAGAGACAAGCGGCCATATTTGCAACAGTGCGCATGAGCACAGAATCCCTCCAGATTGCGAGTGCGTCACATCACATGGGTATGACCGACGCATGCGCAGACTGAATTTCGGCAAAGCAGCCATTTTTAGTGCAAGCTTCGTTTAGTACGAGAAAAGACAAACAAGCAAGCATCCTGGGGACACCCGCGTGTTGGGAAAACCACTTTATAAATGACGAATAATGAGGTTAATATTATTATGCAGTTTAGACAAGGGTTTTGCATACGAGCAGGGCGCTGGCACCCGAATCCCAGCTCCATCAGTATTACCGTATTAGTGTGAGTTCTCCCCACCTCATACTCAGTGATGCCACATGTTGTCCCTCCATTCTCAGATGTGAAACTCATAATAATGTGTATTTTTGCCAAATAAATTCTGCCAGAACTTACCTAGTTATAAGTATGCAGGGAAACCCCAATGGGGTTGCAGTGATTATTACATGTCTTTGAATCCCATTATGGCCTCAGAATACGACCCAATTTTGCTTTAAATCTTGATTTGAGCTATATGGGTCTGCACTAAAAATATAGAGAAGTGCCTTCTTCAGTAGCGTAACAAAAGCCCCCAGAGTCCCTGGGGGTGGGCTGAGTTCCAGGAGGCTCCCTCAGCAAAAGTGCTAGGTATTGGGCCAGGGAGGGAGACCTCCTCCGTGTACTTTGCAGGGGGGTCCCCTAAAGTATTGTTACGCCACTGGCCTTATTCTCTGCACAACCCTTTATATCATGCTACCAGTGTTCAAGTCTTAGGCTTTGCTTTGACAAATCATTGTAATCGATCATTTAAAACCAATTAGGCCATCAGATGCGAACAAAGATTTAGATTGTTAAATAACGGCTTATAACTAATTCATGATTTTCAGGCGACACAGGGTTCTCAAGGCAACCCAATCTCAATAACATCCCTTTGAGCAAAAAATTCAGTTTATAGGATATTAATTTTCCTGATCTCCTGAATGTATTCTAGTTGAGTGCATATACTTTACTGATACTATGAAATATTGAGACATTCGGGTCTAATATACAAAGGCATATTGTGCAACTGAAAAGCCTGGGATATAAAAATTATTGGGTTTGTGGTTGTAAAAATACCCTTTTACAATGTTCAAAAGCCCTTTTATGACCTGTAATAGCCTTTCCAATAGATAAAATAACTTTTGCAGTCCTTCCTAAATCACAAACAGGAAGGAGCATGAAGGAGGTATGCCCTTCTCTCTGGGAGTCATGAAGATATGCATCAGTAGCTTGATGCTGCAATTGCTGTTGCAAGCCATTAATGACTTTCGAAGTGAATTGATAATACTTTACCAGTTCTTGATGCTAAATACAACCAAGGCCTACAGAAGAGCTCAGAAGTTGCAACTATTATGCATACATTTATAAAATTACAAATATGTACAAAATTAGAGTTGGCAAAGTAATATATAGCTGCCCTCAATAGGGCCTAACAAGTTTCACTGCAGTGAAATTCTTCTCCCAGGAGTAGTCAGAGTGGCTGACCAATCGCGTAACGCTTGCCATCAATGCTAATCAGTGAAATTACACGTAACCAAATAGCTTTCTTTGACTTGTAACGCAATGTAACAACAATCTATTGTTAGAGGCCTAATGGCCTTGCCATATGCTTTTCACAATAAATGAGCTATAACTGCTACTTTTGTAATACCTTTTAATAATAAGAGGGCCAGACCTTTGTCATTGGGCATAATGCATAATATTTCCCTGCATATCCATCAAGCCGACAACTTTTTTTTCTTTTTTGCAGTTTTACATAGCACAAACCTGACCCGAAGGTATCAGAGCACTTTACATGAGCACCAGTAGCATTATAGATGGACACATTTATTTTAAGGCACAGGTAGATTAACAGCCTGATTCATCAAAGGTAATTGCGCTCGCAAAGGGCCAGATTCTGGCCCTTTGCGAGTGCGATTTTTGCATTTGGGATTCATCATCCCAAATGCAAAAATCGCTATTACCGAAATCGCATATTTGCGAGGAATTGGATTTAAGGAATCTCTAATAGAGATTCCTTAAATGCAATTCATCAACCAATTAGAAATTGCGAAATCGCAAGATTTGGTCGCAATTTACCACCAAGTCTGACTTGGTGGTAAATTGCAAAAAAAGAGTGAAAAGCACTTTAGTGCATTTTTTTCTTTTGCATGTTACACACACACATGTCCTTTGGACATGTGTGTGCGGAACACCTGTTCAAATGTGCATATAAGGGGTGCTACAGGGTGTCCTTTGGACACCCCTGGCACCCTTCAAATCGCTATCTTATTTGCGATTAGCAAATTGCTAATCGCAAATAAGGAATACTCCCCATTCATTCCTATGGGCCAAAAGGCCCATCGGAATGAATGGGGAGTTTTTCCTTATTTGCGATTAGCAATTTGCTAATCGCAAATAAGGAATGTGTAGGAATCGCATATTTTTTTGCGATTCCTACATGAATGCCGTTTTGCGAGTCTGGAATAGCGATTCCTAATGAATCGCTATTTCAGACTCGCAAAACGGCCCAATGATGAATCAGGCTGCAAGTGATTTGCCCAGAATCACAGGATGTTTGAGCCTCCTGTCAGACTTAAACCTGGTTCCCCAACTTAAAAATTGACCTCCCTAAACATTAAGCCACACCTTCTCGCCATAACAATTATAATTGGCTGATCATCATAACCAAATAAGGCGTACTGTACCAAGAATAAGCTTTCCTACAAGGCAACCATCTTGAAGATAGTCATAAAATTAGAGATGTTTATAAAGTTACACTTCACAAAGTAAAATAACATCTCTCCTAACAGTACTTAAAAAGGATTCTCACTGTGCAAATCTTCTGTACTCATGGTTTGCCAGAGCACATAATCAACACCAAAGCCATTGCCGCTAAGGTGATCTATGAGATTCTATGTTACAAATACCTGTCCGTATGCTTTAATGCAGAGTAATAGCAATCCACCCTTAAATGTCTTTTAACATATGCTCTTCACAAGCAATTTCTCATGCCTACTGATTTTATCACAACTTTTCATAATGAACAATCAGGCATACAGCCTTTATCATTGACTTGTCACCATGACCAGTTCAAATTCCCAAAATTAGAGTTAACAAAGCAAACCACTATCTCTCCTCATAGAGTCTAATATGGATTATTGTAGTGCATATCTTCAGTCTCCAAAGAGTGTTCAGGTAGATCACCAGCACAAAAGCATTTGTCTACTAGAGTATAATGTGAAATTCCGTGTTGCAAAGTGGCTGCCTACAGGCTTCAGCACAGGGTAATTGTAGGAAAGTAGGATCTGCTTCTATGGTTACCCCCACTTTTTGCCTGGTGCTAAGCTGTATTTGACTGGTCTGACTGGGATCCTGCTAATTAGGATTCGGAATTTATCCCTAAATTGTTACGTTCAGTACTTAGGTACATCCCAGATTGGACATGGGGTGCCCTTATAAGTCGCTAGTATATGATACCCATGTACCCAGGGCATTGGTACCCCAAAGGTCTCCCATGGGCTGAAGCATGTATTATGCCACCCATGAGAGACCATTTAAAATGGAACTACAGGCCTGCCATTGCAGCCTGTGTAAGTCGGTGCTTGCACCACTTGCTAAAGATGTAGGTTTCCTATATCTAGGTTCACTGCACTTAAAACCAATTAGTCACTTCTCTAGCAGGCCTTTGCAATCCTTGGTTTTAAGTGAGAGGGTGCTCCTGCATGAGCAGGACATCCCTGCAGCCTAGGGAGGCCAGTATCCCGGGTTGTCAGTGAAGCAGCCTTACACTATGTAGAGGGATGACACGTAATTACGCGATGACCATCTCGAAAATGGCTGCTACAAATCCTATCATGTTTGGTATCAAACAAGCTGGAATCATACCCCCACACAATAAACGGTATGGGAGTATGATTCCAAGCACTGGAGGACCCTGCTGTTAGGCTCTCAGTGTTCCTAGTACCAGCCTTCTTCACCCGGACAACACAAAATGGTTGCTGCCAACCTGAGACATGATTTTGCCCTCCTGCCACTGAGCTAAGCTCGAGCACGGAAAGGCAGAATAGGCATCCTGTCACAGGAAGGTGTGACCACCTCCCAGACAGGATTTAGTGTATTGGAGTGGGGTGGGTGCCCTTGCCAATACCATTCAGTCTACATGAGGGGCACATTTGGTGTCCCTATGCATAGTCCAGTTCAAACCAGTTCTGGGAGCCATTGGCTCCTGCTCTGGCGCGAAACTGGACAAAGGACATGGTAGTAACCTCCCCCTTTCCAAACCCTCCCCTGTAAGGGTCCCCTGACTGTTCCGAACACTTTTCCTAGGGTACTTAGGGGCTTACCTGGGTGTCGGTCCCTAGATTTGTCATGGGATAAACGTCAGAACAGACACCCCTTCTTCTTCTACCGTCTGGGCACTCTGGACCTCACTAGACTTTGTTTGGGCCTGACTTCATCTCCCTTACAGTCTGCTGCATTGTCTGTGCCTCTGCATTATACAGGAACCTTCCAAGGCATGTGAAGCATCAAAGACACTTGCAGGAATCTCCCTTGGAGGGAAGGAGTCATTTCCCTGCATTCGAAGGCACTGCAACTATGTTTTCCCGTTCTGCTTATCCCGAGCTCCTCCAGACTCCGAAAGGTTTGGCAATAAAGGTGATGGTTTTCCATAGCTGCCAAGGCCTGCCCTGTCCTCTCACCAAGTTTGAGGCCAGTATCCCTTGTGGGCGTTGCCATAACTGAACCCTGTACACCTCGTCAACTTGCAGTTGCAAAGGCTTATTGGCTTCCTTCCAAGAAGATCTTTTGGCTCCAAGTAGCCCCAACCGCGATCACCCTCAGTGACCAAAATCTTCAGCCACACTGTATCGTGTGCATAGTGGCCTGCATCTTTTGGTGAGCTGCTTGAGGTCCTCTTGCTACTCCAGTGCCTCTGGCCTGTGGGTCCACTTGAGGGTCACATTTGTTTCTTTTGGGCTCCCATGATTGTTTGGGGCCTGCCCTTACTCCCCTGCTTTTAGTGAGTCCCCTGGAAGTTGCTTGTCCCGACGTGGCTCCTTGAACAATTCCTGCATTGGTTTCATTTGTCAAGGCTTGTTGGTGCTCCTGCCGGACACCGACCCTTGAGCACTCAACGTCCTTTGTGGGACAGCTTATGTATGGCTCCTGGTCCTCCTCAGCATCGCCTGGCCCTCACAACTGCAGAGTCAAGTTCATCGTCCTCCATCCTGTAACACCCAACATCAGAGGACATTCATCTTCCAAGTCTTCTGGTCACTCTTGAGTGACATAGAGTCTGTCCCCTTTGCTTGCTGGTACCTCTCATCTTGAATCCACCCTAGGATTCCACCGGACACTTCCTCCTCTTCCAGCAGTGGCACTTTCCTGAAGTTCTTCATTGGGTTCGACTGCGGTTTCTGACACCACTTTACACGTATGCACCCGGCTTCCCTGGTGTCCGTAACCTGGGTACTAGAGTATCCATGGATAGAATGGCTCTCCAGCCTCTGTCTCCCACTGGGTTTATTCAGGGTCCTCTGGCAAGGGTCCTTAATCTTTAAAAATCCAACTGCGACTTACCTGTAGAGCTGTACGGAGCACGTAGCCGTGTTCCCACACTGCACACGCTCTTCGTGGGGTCCCTATCTACTCACCTTTGGTGATTCTTTGGGTCCACATAACTTCTATGTCCTCTCGACATTGTCTTGACCCGAATCGTAGTTCTAATGCCACTTTCTTAGTATATGGTTTGGTCCCCTCCTGGGGTTCACTGTGTACTATGTACTATTTACTGTGTTTCTTTGCTAAAGTATTGTGTGCATTGAGTTTATCTCTATGTAGGAGATATATGAACATACTAGGGAGTATCATATAATAAATACATAACTTTATAAATACTTGGTGTGGTTCTTTTCACTTAGTCTACACTATAAGATTGCATTCTGGTAAAACAAGCTGCTTTACACTCCTTCTGGACTAAGGCTGAAGGATGCTCTCAACAGCTACAACTGAGAGAGGTTCTAAGGTTGTCTAAGACCTCTTAAATCACCATAAGGGTTGTCTGGACTGGTGCAAGGTGCCGCTTTGCATTAGTGGACATCTTATGCAAGGCCAGCTTCTCACAGTAATGAAAATCCACACTTAAAAGCCTTTTACCTTAATGCATGCTTTTCACAATAAGTAGGCCCAGCCTATTGGCTTTGTCATAGTGTTTTACAGTGAACTGATCAAACCTAACAAAAACTATGACATCTGGCTGCTTAATTAATGAAGACTTTAACAATTGACACTGACATAACACTTTACCAACACTGGCCTATGCAAGAGCACATAAACTTGCACCCATCATGCAGTTATAAAATATGTAGGAAAATGCAGCCTGCAAAACAATATACAGCCCCTCTCAACAAGGCCTAACAAGAATCACAACAGGGAAACCCCCAGAGTTTTGATCCCATGCATCAAAATACATATCTGTAGGCTTTAATATAGAATAATAACAATTCACACCCAAATGCCTATTGATTTAACATATGCTTTTCATAATAAATATGTCGGACCTAGTCCATTTATCATAGCATTTCATCATGGGCCTTCCTCCAGCCCTGCTTCTCCTCCAAGGGCATGTTTGCATGTGTGCCATGTAGGGTGCTACTGTTTCCAGCCAGTGTATGACAGCTATGATAGGCTTTTTGCTTGCATGCACCTCTGAGGAATTCCTGCCACAGGAGAGGTATCCTTCAGAGCTGGGGAAGCAGGAGCCAGCCAGGGCGAGGGAGGGAGATCACAGCATGATTCAAGTAAGGTTTGTGCATGCTCTGTCTCACCCTGGTAAATTGGCTATGCCGTGATACTATTGGCTGCTAACCTGTCATTGTCTGCTAGAGCCCATCTACTTACAAAATCACGGCCCTCTCTAGTTGATCCCACCATGATATCTAGTTCACGCTGTGCTCTGAGGAATACGCCTAGGTGCAATTTAAACTACACTGATATAATTCACATAACACTTGTTAGGAGAAATTCCTGAAATTGAGCCAGTACACTGCCATGAGCTGCAAAATTATAGTGTGGGACAAAGCAAATAATCAGAATGTGAGCAGCTATTATTGGCAGCAGCTGTGTTTTTTTGTGCCTTATAAGTGCAGTGAATGGGAATAGCCCTATTACAGAATTATCAACCTGCCCTACCTCTGAAACTCTAAAACTCACACAAGGGAGTAAAAATTTAAATACTCAAGAACAAAAAACTAAACGTCCCCAGGATAAAGACAAGACCCAAGATGAGGTTAATGAAAGGGTTTTAGTCCAAGAGGACTGTGTAAATCGGATAGTCATGATCCACCAGTCCGATGAAACCCAAATACCTGAAGACAAGTTAGCAAATCAAGATATGTGGTCCCAAAATGTCGCAACCGACGTGAATATAAAAAAAATGTAAGTGATAAAGTTAACCAAAGGCAATCCTTAAAAAAAGTCGACGAAAAGGACAACAAAAGAACACCGATAAAAATCAACTCAAACGACCATGGACGAATTTGCAGCATTCAACAAACAGATAAACATACAGTGTGCACACAGATATTTCAACATACAAACAATGATAAAATGAAGGATAAAAAAAATAAGAAGGAGCATAAGCAGAGTACGGTCAAGATAAATGAATCCATCCCCCATCATAAAAGAACAGCTAAATCAATCGAAGAAATAACAATAATTACACAGAACCAAGGGAGAATAATAAACGTAAAGGGTGAAACAACTCCAGAACCAAAATCGGAAGAAGATAATAAAGCAAAATTGGGACCTCAAATAGAAGCAGAATCTAACGAAAAATTGTCATTTATACCCGAATACCGGACAACAGGGGGTCAAGATTTTTTGAACAGAGGTAATATAATGCGGCTGCTGAGAGAAATACCTGAACTGGACGACATAGAATCTCAAGATCTCCTGTCTGTAGAATTTAAACGCACAAAATACAATCCAGAGGTAGAAGACTCCCTAACCACCTGGTCGTCTAAAGACATAGTAGATAGAATACTTGCTATGAGTATGTCCTTTGAAGCCTGGGGCATAGAACTAAGGCAGCAACAATGGAAAAATATCCATTTCCCCTATTAAAAAGCAAAAACATAGGAAAAAGGAAAATGGAAGATAGGAATACCCAAAAATCATGCCTAAAGAGTGCATGTTCAGTAACTCCGCAAAAAACACCACAAAACATAAGGAGAAAGGTAAATGCAGCGGAGCAAGGAGGGTTTCAGGAACAGATCACCGACTGGTCCTGGGTAGCAAAGGTTCTGAGCAATAAGTGTCCCTAGCAAGTCCGGATATCTAAAGGAGGATAATAAATTACACCTACAGATAACAGTTGATAACCAAAAGGAATCCATTGCTTCAATCACACATACGATCAGCCTCTGCTCCTGGAATGACCATGGTTTTAACAGCATGGGGCTTGACCATGAAACCGCAATATTCTTGGAACAACAAGACCTAATATTATTACAAGAAACCTGGAACCTGTGCCAAGTTTCCATCCCCGGCTACATAGAGTTTCATGTCCTCGCAGAAAAAATTGACTTTAAAAGCTGAGAGGAGGCTTAACAACGTACATCGCCCAACAATACAGATGGCAAGCGGAAGAAGTAGACACTGGGGTAAAATGGATACAAGCAATAAAACTTATGGAGAAGCTGGACTTAAGTTCACGCATTCACATCCTATTGGTGCTTAATGTTTACATACACCCGGAAAAAAATAGAAAAAGGAAAAGTTGATAACATTATTAACCATAATCAGGGCATTGCAAAACACTCACGAATCATACTCCATGATCATCTCAGGGGATTTCAATAGTAACCTAACAAAAGATGACAAAATAACTCAAGCTCTCGGAGACCTGGGCCTTTTCAATTCTGAACAAGAAAGAAAAAGGGGACAGAGGCATACCTATAACCTTTGTGAGCGGCAATCGGAAGTCATTCATAGATTTCACAATAATGAGCAAAAACTTGATATCGATGGTGAGCTCGTTTTCAGTTGGGCAACGCCCAGAAAGCGATCATCTCCCATTAATCACCAAAATAAAAATGTTGGTCAACAAGACTGAAAAACAAAATACCGTCACTCAGTACACTGAACAATTCAATCTTCGTAAACTAAAATGGGGTGGGAAAGACATAAAACCAAAATGGACAAGTTAAAAAAAGAATTGCTCAGATTAACACCAGAGGAAAAAGAAAACCCGATAAAAACATGGGAATATTTATGTGAAGTCTTAACTAGAAACCCCCCAACCACAAAACAGAATGCGAGAAGAATTGATATTGGGGAAGAGCCTTGGTATAACATTACCTTGTGAGAGGAAAAAAGGAAAATTACACGTGAAGTCCGGAAGCAGGTAACAAAGTTAAAAAGTGGGAAAAAAACGGATAAGGCAAAATTAAAAGCTATGTGGAAAAGATACAAGCACATGCTGAGTAATACAAAAACAATATACCAAACTGGAATCCGGACAAAATTATTAACTGCGGGGAAACACAAAAATGCCCGCACATTTTGGGGTATCATTAATAAATTAACAAAAGGTAATAACCTAAAACAGGAGGCAGGCATTGAGGAAAATAAGTGAATCCAGCACGTTAAAAACATGTTTATCGACAGGGAGGACGCACAAAAGTGGCACTGTAAATCAGAATGCGAATTATGCACTAGAAACTCTGAACATGCGGGAAACATTCTAGGAACAGAAAATAGTTCACCGGAAGATACTTTAAAGCCATCGGCGGGCTGCGAAAATCAGAATAAAGGGAAATCAGTAAATATACTCGCTATAAAATCAGAAAAATCCGAAGATATAGCACCAGATACCCTAGTAACAACTGCCCAGCTAAAAGCAACAATAAATTGACTGAAAAAAGAGTGTGCAGCAGGTCCAAACCGGCTTCCAAATGTTATCTTTAAATACTCCCCTGAATTCTGGGCAGAATACCTAACACCACTTTTTATTTCAATTTACAGCCAGAACAAACTGCCTAAGTCCTGGAACGGGAGACTAATCCACCCTATTTTTAAACAAGGTGATCACAACGAACCGGGGAATTATAGGCTGATATCGTTGATGGATGTGGAGGCAAAACTATATGGGTCATGCTTATTGTCACACCTTCAAGTCTGGAAGGAAGACAAAAAAATAATAACAATGTTCCAAACGGGTTTCCGGCCAAGGACCGGTACACTAACAAATTTGATAACCCTGGCTCTCCTGAAGGAAAAAATAAAAAAAGGAAGAAAAGACTATATGCTTGTTTTATAGACCTGCGTGCAGCTTTTGACAGGGTGAATAGAACACGACTTTGGGAAAAATTAAGAACATGGGGCCTACCGAAGAATCTACTGGAGGCAATTATAAGCTTGTATAGTAACACCTGGGCACGAGTTAAATTGGGAGATGGAAGCAGCATCACGGCTGAAATTAATACACAACAGGGCTTAAAACAAGGCTGCGTACTGGCCCCAAGCTTATTTAACTTTTATATGGCAGACATCGTCAGTCACTTGGAGGTCGGTAAGGTCATCCACTATACCTGTCAAAAACTCTGATCCCCTTCCTGCAGGATGCGGATGACATTGTTGTTATGAGTCAAACGCCAATCAGCCTGCAAAGGATGATCAACAATTTGGTAACTTATTTGGAACACAAATGTTTGGAACTGAATAAAGACAAAACCAAAGTGATACGCATTGTGGACCCGAAAAAGCAAACATTTAAATGGTACGCAAATAGTACCCCAATAAAGGAGTAAACATCATATAAGTACCTAGGATTGAAATTGGGGCGAGGCGCAACGAACAAAGAACACAAATTAGACCTAAGGCAAAAGCACAGTCCCTGATTACGCATACTGGCAATTACAAAAAAAATTAAGCTGCCCAAACTATACACACCTCCTGAAAGTGATAAAAGCGCAAACCCTACCCACCTTGTCATACGCACTGGTCACCTGGTGTGCCAAAGAGGCGGGGCTGTTAAACGGCCTACAAACAAAGGTATATAAGGCAGCTTTAAACCTTCAAAAATCAACATCACCAGCGCAGGTTCGTTTGGAATTCGGCCTGCTGAATCAGATGTTTCGCAGTATGGGAACTTTTGTGAAACTATGTCATAAAATACGTATGTCTGAAGAAAACTCACTGGACAACCTGTGTTGGAAAGAAATCAACACCCAGCAGAAACAGCACGTGCCAAACAGTTGGGGAGATTTCTTGTCCCAATGTTATGTTATGTTAATGGGGTTGCTTATATAACGCACGGCTACTCCAAGGAGTGTCCCGGCGCTTTCTAACCCGCAACTGAAAAGAAGAAACAGAACATAACAGCTTTACTGATTATAAAGCCAGGTTTTCAAAGCTTTTCTAAAGGCAAAAAGATTGGAGGTAAGACGGAGATCAACAGGAAGGGAGTTCCAAAGTTTAGGGGCAAGATGTTTAAAGGAGCGTCCTCCTATCCTGGCCCTCCTAATGGGGGGAACCGTTGCCAGGCCAAGACTTTCCGATCGTAGAGATCTGGTGGGTTTGTAAAAAACAAGCCGTTTTTTAATGTACGAGGCCCCGACCGAATGGAGTGCCTTGTGTGTCAATGTGAGAGCCTTGAAAGTAATCCGCTTCTTGACAGGAAGCCAATGAAGGGAAGAAAGCAGCTCTGATGCCCTGGCTTGCCGAGGTAGGCCAAAAATAGCCCTAGCCGCAGAGTTTTGAACTACCTGAAGTTTATACAGGAGATAATCCGGTAAACCCAGGTAGAGAACATTCGAGTAGTCAATCCTCGAACAAATCAAAGCCTGTACTGTCAGCTTCCTGTGAACTAGAGGAAGCAGAGGAAGGAATTTTCGCAGCATTTTTAGCAGACCATAACAGGTGCTGGTGAGACCTGTGATCTGTACTTTCAGCGAAAGTGTGTTGTCGATTTTGATCCCCAAGTTTTTCGCGACCACAGAGGAAGAAGAAGGTGGAGACATGCTCACCGGCCACCATTCTTGCCAAGGCGGATCTGCCTGACAGCCGAAGAAGAGCACCTCAGATTTATCAGGGTTGCACTTGAGGCTGCTTCGCTGAAACCAGTCGAATACAGCCCCAAGGCAACCACGGATGCTCTCCCCGTCAAACTCCATGCCCTTCTTGTAGGTGAAGAGAAGCTGGGTGTCGTCAGCGTATGATATGATCTGGGCACCCATGGACTCCGCAAGTACCGCCAATGGAGTCATGAAGATGTTAAAAAGAGTCGGGCTAAGCACCAACCCTTGTGGGACTCCGACATCCATAGGCGGCACCTCTGCGGAGTAAGGAGGGGCTTCCTATACCTTGAATGGTATAGGAATTGAAGCAACATGGGACTTGATGCCAGATAGAAATAGCTTCGACAAAATTATAAACAATGCAGTCAAATGGGAATCCTATCTGGAATATAAAACAACGACCACAAAACGACGACACAGGTGGACCGTGATAAACTCATATTCCGGGGTAAAGTCACAGACGTATCTGGAAAGTCACTTTAGTAGGCCACTAAAACAAAGATACATAGAATATCGACTGGGCCTACAGTTTTCAAAGGACCTGCTACCATCCTGGAAAGGTAGTCACGCTGACCCTAATTGTCGCCTATGTGGATATCAAAATGAAACATTAACCCACTTACTATGTGCTTGCCCAGCACTTACGGATTTGAGGAGACGGCTTTTAAAGTCCATTTTTAACAAACTGAACATCCGAACATGCAGGCAAGCTGTAATTCGATGGTTAGATGGATCATCTCTTTTGTTGGCATGTAGGGGGGTTAAATATATGAAGACAGTACATTCATTTCTACAACAAGCAGAACAAGGAATCATAGTACCATACTGAAATATATGAGCTCAAATTATTTGTATGGACTATTCATTTTAATGATTCATTTAATTATTAATATTTACTTACTATTTTTAAGATGATTCAAATGCATTTTGTAATAATTTTTATTAATTTTATACAATAAAAATTGACAATTGACAATTGTGCCTTATTATGTGCTGTCGTCAAAATTTAACACAAGGGGGCATTTCATAAAAGAAGCAATTCATTTTTAAATACATTTTTAATCATTTTCTTAAAATTTTGCATATTTGCTCAAAATGAAATTACGCGAATTTCACTCAAAAAAATGTAAAAAACAAATTACCAAGAAATATCAATAAATATAACTAAATAAATTAGCTCTATGTGCAGGAACAGTTGAAAGCCGGGGTTTCTAAATATTTATCCATGCATGTACATATGGGACTTCGCATAATGCAATTTTATTTCTCTTTATTGTTTTTCATATACATGTATACTTTTTTAAGTAGTTATGTATCTATATGTTAATGACTTTACTCCCACTATAGGTTAAAAAAACCTCTCTTCAATCACTGCTCTGTATCTCACTTCCTGGAAGGTCATGGGTTGTGATGGCACTTCCTATGATCCTGCATGAGATAGGAGAGGGTAGCAATAACAGCATTGTTTATCATCTCCTTCTCATACCTATTTCAATGCAGCCTCTACCTCTACTCTCTCACTCATCCGAAACCTAATTTACCTGCTATGGTCTTCTGGATGGTTGTTTCTTGATTCTTCCCTGCTCTATCTCTCCTTAGATTTGTACAGGACCTCATTTTACTACAATGATCTCCCAAATAACCCATTTTAGACTCTTCCCTCCTCTATCCCGCCTTTATCCTTTTCAATCCAACTAACAGATTCACATGCCCACCACTTAAATTAACAACTTATATTACCCTCCACTAATTTACCACAAAGCCACCTTGTGTTCCTGAGTAGCGTGCTACTTGCTGAAAAATGCTGCGACACCTCATCAGGGGTGGTAAGTGCTATAAAAATTATTACAATAATAAAAAGTTCAGACTTATAGTCATGATCATTGGCTTGCCAAAATAATCAACTCAGTCCTGCTTGATCAAGTATGAACTTTGCCAGAAGCTAAAAGGTGCAATGCATGCAATCATTTTAGTGGAAATACACCGCTTCGGCCAATTAAATCTTGTGCTCAGGGTGACCAACATGTGAGAGGCTCCTAAGCCCCTCTATCAGTATCACTCTCAAAGCTATTTATTGTTGATCACATAAGGTAAGTAACAATTGCACTATCAAGCCAGACCTAAAAATGTATGTAGGCTAATAAACTGCTCTCCTCCTATCTGTGCTTATGCCAGAGAAATACACAATAAATTAGCTAGTCATCTAAGACAATTTTTTAAATTTCACAGAAAAGAAAATCGCGGAAGTAGTACATTTGTTATTCAACATTGTAGCTAAACAGTGGATTTAAACAGATCTCATGATGATGTTGCTAAAGAGAAGAAAAGAAGAAAAGAATTAAAGGAGGAACAACGAGGAAGAGAAAGAGGAAAAGAGTAGAGTAAGGATAAAAGGGAGAATATGGGGGTTGGGCGACCCAATGTTTAAATGGCGTACATCCTTAGGTATTATGAAATTCAGATGGCACTGTGGGGGTTCAGAGGTAAGGGTATACAATATCATGTTGGCCTTTAAGGGGGGTTTAATCTTTGAAGATACGTGTCCAGTTCATGAAATAACTTAATAGAAGTTCTATAGTTAAAATTACTGTTGGCCAGTGTATTATCTGCACCCCTAATAGGACATACCCAGCCCCACCATGTGCAATAGGAGAGGTTTTTGGAGTTTTTCCTTTTCTTAAGGATCATTTTAATTTCAAACATGAATAATAAATCTAGTAGGAAAGGGCCAAATGATCTCGGATATCTCAGAGGGTTAAATGCTGCGGCCCCAGCACAATCAATGGAATCCCTATTGTGATATCAATTTGAACGTTATTAGATATGGTGTGTTCAATGTGGGTACTAAGGGCTTTATCATCCTCACAATAGAAAAGAATGTGTGCTCCAGTTCAGCCATATTTGATGAGCAGTTTCAGCATGTAGAGGAGCCAGTCAGTCAGTCAAAGTACTTTTATTCGATTTTGATAAAAATCATAAAAAGACATTGCATACAAAAGTTCATGAATACATTTACAGATACATCAGGTACAATCATGTTAAAAAGGGATTAAAATGCGTGATTAAGGCTTTACAATACAGCCTTCTAAAAAGCAGTTTACAAAAGTTAAAAATCTATAAATATTTCCGCAACGGAAGACGGAGTGCAAAATAGGCAATTTAATCTACAGCAAAAGGAAGTCATTGTATGCTGTCGATGGATACATGTTTAGCTTTAATGCGCGCTGCTGCAGCCAAGAAACGTCCCATGTCTGTGAAACCATGTTTATTACATTTTTCATGTGTCCAAAAAGATGTACAAAGAACCCATAATTTACATGGGTATAGTAGAGGCGAGATCTTACAGTTCAAAGCGGTCAAGGCTAAAGGACATGTTTTTGTTTGTCAAGGGGGCAGTAGTTGACCCAGCCAGAGAAGTTTGCCATTTCCTTTGGCTGTAGGAGGTGTTCGGGTCTTTCCTAATAGTTACGGCTCAGATAGCTGGATGAATGAACACAATGATCAAAACTGCATGGAGGGCAGGTACATGGGTTTGCGAGAGCATAAAACTCTTGCCTAATTAAAACATGTACTCCTGGTCTCGACATGAGGGGGGAGCCAAATCTCCTCTCCTGATGATTCTCACTAAATTGTCTGGCAAAGCTGCTCTGTCTAGTCAGATGATAAAAATAGCTAGAAGTGTTAAGAAATGGTGATGTATTTAGGGTGGAGAAGTGGAAAGTAATTTTTACTTTGGAAGAGGGAGCGGGTGAGAGCTTCATTTCAGCAATGGCTTAAAACAATAACAAGATCAAATTGTAGAAGGCATAAGAAAAAAGAAGTAATATTTTCTTTTTTTTTTTTAAACCACTGTAATTCAGCGCATCTAATATCACCAGTAGAACAACTAGTGCAGCATCCAACATGAGCAACACAATGATAGTAGTACATGTATGCCCTATCAACATTCATCAACTCCAGACCAAGCCCATTAACATGCAGTGGTGGCACCTCTGCCTCAATCAGAGTAGAATGAGGAGACACAATGCTACTTGAAATCGTCCTGGAGTATACTTCGGTTTCTGCTGATGCATGGGTGTGCAAGGGGAACTTCAGCCTACATGACATTCCTTTTTTTTTTTTTTAATATTTTTATTGATTTTTTTTTTCCCCTTTTTTCCCCCCCGAGATGAGAGCAGGGCACAATAACATTCATTACAATACAAAAAAACATAAGTAGATATTGGGATTTATACAGAATATTATGATAAAAAAAAAATAATATCAATTCATATATGGTTTTCTCAAAACAAATCTTATACTCCAAATATACACAAACTTCTACATACAAAATTCTCAATTTCGAACCCCCCCCTGATGATCACTAATCGGGACCCTGTTTCCAGTAGACAAGCGGCTCCCATATTGCTAAACCTAGTTTCTTACCGTTTCTCCCCCTTCTCGCATAGATAGCTGATTCTAGCTTTTGGATAGCTAATAACTTCCCCAGCCATTGATGATAGGTTGGAGGGTTAGGATCCAACCATGCCGAGGCGACTAATAGTCTGAGGATAGCTGTAGCTACGAATAGGAACTTTTCATTACCCCCATGAGTCTCAGGATTGACTCCTAATAGCATGACAGCTGGACTTAGTTCTATTGTTGTTAATAGTACATTCTGTAAAAACTGCTCAATATCCCGTTTTATATTATTCAGATGTGGGCAGAGTGCAAAAATATGTGTAAGATCCGCCCCTAGACTCCCACATCTAAAGCAGGTGGTTCCCGTAGTACCCCCCCATTGAGCAATTTTTCCAGGAGTGTAGTAGAGATGGAATAAGGTCTTAGAATGTTGAGCCTGTAATGAAGATGAACACAACAATTTCCTTCCCAACTCTAATGATTCTGAAAAAATATCCCAACTTATATCCAAATCTACAGACCACCTATTTATCCATTTCTCCATATCATCTTTCTTTAACGCTGTCAATTCGCAGTAAAACCTCTTTATAGTGCAATCCGAGCCTATTTCTATAATATCCAACAGTATATTTCTATTGAACCCTATAGGTCCTCCTTTCCTGTTTATTAGACAACTCCTTATTTGAAGATACTTAAAAAAATGTTTTGTATCTAGGGTATATCGATCCTGTAGCTCAACAAATTGTAAAATACCTTGGGGGCCCAAAATATCTCCAATCTTTCTTATCCCACGCGACTCCCAGTCTTGGAATACAGCTCCCGAGAAAACCATACCCGAAAGTGAGGGGTTATTTTTAAGTCTAGTGTAAAAATTATATTTCCCAAATCCAATCTTTTTAGCTATTCCCTTCCAAACATTATGAGCAGCCATTAGGATCTTGAACCGTGTTCGTTTATAGTAACTTTCCTCCGTAAATCTTAAAAATATATTTTCCGCATTTTTACCTAGAGTCAAACCATAGATTGCAAGTGATCCTGCTGTATCCCAGCCATCTGTATCAGCCCCCCCTACCAATCCCAACATATTTTGGAATGCGGCGGCCCAATAATACACTTTTAGGTCTGGTAGGGACCAGCCACCACGTTCCCGTGGTAGAGACATATACCTCAGTGCTCTGCGCGTCTTGCCCTTAGCCCATACGAAGCGATTGATCATTTGTTCACATATATTAAACCACTTGTTTTCAAATAAAAGAGGGATAGCCCTAAATATATACAAAAATTTTGGCAATATCATCATTTTAATAATATTAACCCGGCCCACTAGCGATAGGTGTAAATTTTCATACCGATCCAAATCCTTCTTTACTTTGCTAATTATTGGGGCAATATTATTTTCCACCAAATTGTTTAAATCAGCAATTATTTTGATTCCAAGATAAGTCCCTGCCTGTACCACACGATTATCATCACATGAAGTCGTCGAGTTTTTAATTATCTGAGTCTTGGAGACATTTAGGGCATACCCGGATACGCGACCGAATCTGCGGGCCTCTTCTTCTATATGCACAGTTGCCTCTGTGGGGTTTGGTTAGGCATGAGCGGATTTTGCGGATTGGCAATCCGCGAATTTGCGGATTTGCGAACTCGCAATCCGCAAAATCCGCGAATTCCCGCGAATTTGCGGATTTTTATTTTTTTTGTGTTCGCCCGTGTTTCTGCCAGTTCGCGAGGGTTTTTACAATTTCGCAATTTGCGAACTTACCTGTCGGGTCGCAAGTTTTGCGAACTTGTTGTTTCTACGTGTCCAACCTGTTTGGGACACTCTTCTTCATCACTGCCACTCTCTGTCACCACTGCCACTCTCTGACTACTCATGCCACCCTCTGGCCCACCCATGCCACCCTCTGTTTCATCACCACACCCTCTGGTTGTCCAGTGTACATTATTTTCGGCAAAGCAAAGCACACCTTCCCTGCCTCAAGTGACCTGAATTAATTTGGGGCTGATTAATGTGTCACAGAATATTTTTTTAGCTGGCACCTGCTTCCTTAGTGCGCCCTGATTAGTGATCTTTTGCACTTGCTAAGTGCTTTCATTGTTGCAAAATTAGTTACAACACCTGCCCTGCCCCAACTGACAATAATGAATTAGGGGCTGATTAATGGATTTTAACTTCCAGCCTGGCTCCTGCTTGTCTCCCTTAGCTGTAATTCATGACCTTTGTGGCATATGTGTAACTATTCTGAGGTTCAGAGCAGGGTCACATAATAGTTTCAACTGGCAACTGAACTCTGGAGGGGCCCCTCAGGAAGCACTACAGGAAATGGCTACTAATGATGTGCCTGAACTTTTGAACCTGGTAAGTAGTTACTTTCAGTTTTGCTTAGATCGTATTTCTGCAATTTCGCACTTATTCGCGGGGCGCGAACTCACGCGAACAGTGCGAGCAGTGCGAGCAAAATCCGCTGCTCGCGGATTTGCGGATTTTGCAGGAAATTCGCAAATCTCGCGGATTGCGGATTTCCCGAAAATCCGCAAAATCCGCGAGCGGAACGGATTTTCCGCCCATGCCTAGGTTTGGTGTTATCACCGCCACATCATCAGCATAAGCCAAGATCTTACATGGCCCCAGTAATGTCGGCAATGGAGATATTTCTGGACAGAGCTCTAATTTGCGGATCAGTGGATCCATATACATGGCAAAGAGTAATGGGGAGCATGGGCACCCCTGCCGTGTGCCTCTTTTAATATAGAATTGGCCAGTAGTCCCCCCATTGACTCTTAGGGCCGCGACCGGTTCTTTATATAAGGTTTGAAGTGCTTTAATAAACCCACCCCTAAAGCCAGCTCTAGCCAACGTATACCACAAATAGTCCCAGGAGACCCGATCGAACGCCTTTTCAGCATCCAAAAGAATGACTGCCATCGGGTCCCCTCTGACTTCGGCGGCATCCAATAGTGTTATTACCTTCCTAGTATGATGGGTTGTTCCCCTACCAGGAATAAAGCCATGTTGGGTGTGGTAAACTAATGAGCTGATTACTTCTGCAAATCTCACTGCCAATATCTTAGAATATATTTTAGTATCATTATTCATTAATGTAATGGGGCGAAAAGACCCAGGCTCCTCCTCCGGCTTGCCCTTCTTAAGAATCAAGACGATGTCTGCACCCCCCCATGACTTTGGTATAGACTGCCCAAGCTGTGCAGATTGAAACACTCTAGTTAACTCTTGTGCAAGTACCCCCCAGAAAGTTTTATAAAATTCTAGAGGTATCTGATCGGGGCCGGCAGCCTTACCAGAGGGGAGTTTGCCCATGGCTTCTTTGACCTCTTCCATTTCTATCTGGGTTTCTAATCTATCTGCATCTTCGTCTGTTACCGTCTCGTTTGGTATATTCTCCAGGTAGTCACTAATCTCTTCACTACTACAAGGATATTGATGGTCATAGAGGGTCTGGTAAAATTTCCTAAATACTTCCCTGATTTCTTCAGGGCCCGTTTGTATATTACCATTTTCATCTCTAATTTGTCTCACCGTGCCCGCTGCCGCTATCTGCCTAGTACGCATAGCCAGAACATGCCCAACTTTTTCGTTATATTCATAACATCTTTCCCTACGGGTTGTATAAAGTACTGCCGCTTTTTTTGCCAGATCCCCTTCTGCCTCACTTTTGGCTTTTAGTAAATCTATCAGATATTGTTCTACTGGGTCACCTCTAATAAGGCAATTATCAACTTGCTCTTCTGCTTCTGAAACGGCTCTCTCTAAATCCCTTTGTAATATCCCTTCCATTTTGCGTTTGTGAAAACTGAAACTACATGTTTCTCCTCGGACGCCTGCCTTGAAAGCATCCCATATAACTCCCTCCGGTGCCGTTCCTTTATTATAGTAAAAGAAGTCAGTGATCCATTTTGACATATGTAATACATAATCCTCTTCTAAAAGAAGTTTTCTTTCAAAAGTCCATACCCGATTAGATCTTTTTCCTCCTTCTACCTTTAAATCCAGAATTAACGGATTGTGGTCACTTAGAATTCTTGGCAATCTATCTATATTAACCCTTGACATTAAATTACTAGAAATTAAAAAATAATCAAGCCTAACACAAACTTGGTGTGGTGCAGAATAATAAGTATACCCTTTCTGTTGTGGTCTAGTGATACCCCAAACATCATTCAAATTGTTACTACACAGGAGGTCAACAAGTGCCTTATGGACTCTTTTCTTACGGCCCTTATAGCTTCCATTTTGACCAGTTCCTAACCCATCTGCCCCATTGATATTAAGATCTCCTCCTATAATAATCTGTGGGGGCCAAGCAGCTAACTCAGAATCTATATACTGTAGCACCTCCGGGTCGTCCTGTGTAGATCCATAAATGGACACCATCGTTGTCCAAACCCCATCTATCTCAATCTCTACCATGGCCCATCTTCCCCACTTGTCCTCTAGTTTTCTCCCTATTTTCCGGGTTCTACTCCTTGACAGAATAGCGACTCCTCTATTTTTAGAACTAACTATGAGTTGGAATCCCATCTGGTTCAAGAAGGACTCTTGGGTACTCATTATATGTGTTTCTTGCAGGAAAATGAAATCCACATTCATCTGGCGTAATCGTACTCCTATCTTATTTCTCTTTTGAACATCGTTCAGACCGCACACATTCCATGTTGTAAACCTAAGTGCCATTACTAAATTTCACAAAACTTTTGACTGCCTGATCACTTAACATTATCTTGACATACTTTATCTTCAATCCGCCTAAAACACTCAATACATGCAACTTAGAATTGATAATAGAATTGATAATCCCTTCCTTGACATCATGCCACTGAAACACTTTTTCCATCACACGCCCATCATTGCTTCTACAAATTACAATATCCTTGTGCCCTGCCCCTAAGTTCTCCCTCCCCCACCCCAGACGCCCCACCCTCGTGAACCCTCCCCCCCCTACAGGCAAATAGGTCCATAAGACCTATGTCTGGCTGACGTTTGCCACTCGGTTGTCTCACCCTCCCCTCCCTGATTTTCCTTTAACTATATACATTGCTCAGAATGCTCATTGGCATAGACATAGCCATAACCATTTTTACTTTGGAAGAGGGAGCGGGTGAGATCTTCATTTCAGCAATGGCTTAAAACAATAACAAGATCAAATTGTAGAAGGCATAAGAAAAAAGAAGTAATATTTTTTTTTTTTTTTTAAACCACTGTAATTCAGCGCATCTAATATCACCAGTAGAACAACTAGTGCAGCATCCAACATGAGCAACACAATGATAGTAGTACATTTATGCCCTATCAACATTCATCAACTCCAGACCAAGCCCATTAACATGCAGTGGTGGCACCTCTGCCTCAATCAGAGTAGAATGAGGAGACACAATGCTACTTGAAATCGTCCTGGAGTATACTTCGGTTTCTGCTGATGCATGGGTGTGCAAGGGGAACTTCAGCCTACATGACATTCCATTGAAAAAAATGGCATGGTCAACTGCCTGGTCATGTATGCAGAGGAATACCAAAATGTAATACTTAGCCCAATTGCAGCGCCCACCAGAGGCAAGGATGTATAAAAATACCAGGCACAGCAACTATCATGACAGTTTATTGAGGACAAAGTAGTGAATCAAGAGCAATCAGCAAAAACTCACTACGGGGAGAAAAGCGCTACCACCAGTCAGGGCAGAAACTACTGGAAGAAGATCAAGAAGGATGTTAGTATGAGAAGAAAGAGCTGAAGCAAGATTGGGAGGGCTAGTAGGGGGAATGTAGGATCATGGCAGAGCATGTGAAGGCTATGAAAACTCAAAGGGCAGTTTCAACCAGGTAGCCAAACATGAAAATCAACCAAGGAACATATGTGAAAAATTCAAAGAAGCTAATGTGCAACCATTGTACTCATCAGGCGAACAGTAGAAATGTGAATGTCTGGCCTCTTGGCACAAGTAGCTCCGCTAGCATTCTTACAACAAGAACATAACCCTCATTCTAGTCCAGTGAGTGTTAATCTTGGCCAGTAAAAGCTTGGCAACAGTGCTATAGGCTTCTAGGTGTTCCACATTACATCACATCAAGCTATGTTGGTTTTTAAAGTCTAAAATTAATGGCTAACCTACATGAATTGCAGCATCCTACTTGGATAAAGATGACAAATAGATTACTACAATTCATAGGATTTTTGTAATGGTTTCAATGAGGCAAATTACACAATGCATGTTGTAAAGGACGGTGCACCAAAAAGCTGAGTACAGAGAAGCTTTGAATTAGTCCAAATAATTCTTCTAATCTTTTCAGTCTTTTTAAAACAGTCAGCCAACGCGTTTGATTCATTTGAACTTCATCAGGGTTCTTTTATAATAATATTGATCCAAGAAATAATGTGAAGTAAAAAAAGAAACATTGGAAGTTAAAATTAGGAAGCATTAATAATTTTACAAATACTAAGATAAAAACAATTTACGGTGGTTTTTGAACTTCAACAGTACGTGGCGGAGGATTGGGAGATGACTTGGCAATTCTAGATAAATATTCGGTAAGGGGAAGCCATAGAAGGTCGCGTTTAATTGCTAGGGAAATAGGGGAGACAAAATTGGTGTCTAGACGGTGATTGAAACAAACCGCATTCCACCATGCAGAAACAGAAACATCTTTGGCCTGTTTCCAATGTGATGTAATGTGATGGAAAGCAATGGCTATCAGGAGATCAAGTAGTTTGTGTTTATGGTGGGGTCCAGAAAGATCAGGGGAAAGGGAGCCTAGGAAAATATGAAGGAATGACAAGGGGAGAGTGAGATTAAAGAGTTTTTGTATTTGAGACCAAACTAAATGCCAGAAATGAAGAATGGGAGGACATTCAAAGAGCATATGTTTCAAGTCAGCCAGTGGGCAGGGACAGGACCAACAAGTGGGAAAAGTGTCTGGAGAGAAAGAGGATAAGGTTGCGGGGGTGTATAGCGTACGGTTATATAGAAAAAATAAGGTTTGCGTAGTATTGGCAGCTCTAGATGTACTTTGAATTTTAGACCAAATTTTATCCCAAAACATAGGAGGCCAATTTTGAGACAAATCATCCTCCCACGCCAACTCAATTTTAGATTTAGTACGCTCAATAGATGTTTGAAGGGATTTATAAAGAAAAGATGCAGATGGTGATTGGTCAAGAGCATTTGAGATGGGAAGGTGAAGTGTAGGAATAGTGTTGGTGGCAGGGAGAGAGGAAAGATATTGAGTAAGGGAGGGAAGTAGAGATAAGTATTGTTTGCGGGAAGAGGAGGGTAACGAGAATTGGGTTTGGAGTAAGTGGAATGGGAGAGGGCGAGAGTCAGTAACAAGTTGAGAAACCCATTTTAAACCACGGGAATGCCAGGATTTCCAATAGATTGAACGATTTCGAATTTTAATGAATTTATTGTGCCAAATGGGTTGGGTAGAAGTAGAAGATGCAGAAGGATAAGTGGATATTAAGTATGGTTGAAGAAGAGAACGTGTGCGGGAGATGATGGGAGAACGGAGAGAGGTGACGTTAGAGGAGAAGGAGAGAACTTCATTGAATTCATAAGGGTGAAGGAAAGATGATTCAAGTGTTAGCCAAAGTGGAGGATAATACGGAAGATCCGAAGAAATCCAACGTAAGGCTTGTTTTAAGGAGAAGGCATTATGATAAGATTGAAAATTAGGAAATTTAACTCCACCCAGAGATTTTTCCTTCTTTAAAGCAGAGAGGGCTATTCTGGATTTCTTGTTTTTCCATAAAAACTTCAATAAGATAGAATCTATTGATTTGAAATGATGAGTGGGGATGCGAATGGGAATCATAGAAATAGTGTATAGAA
The DNA here is from genome assembly GCF_964263255.1 of Lissotriton vulgaris. NCBI lineage: Eukaryota > Metazoa > Chordata > Amphibia > Caudata > Salamandridae > Lissotriton > Lissotriton vulgaris. Next base: position 1,150,256,496 of record NC_141694.1, read on the forward strand.
CCAAAGGAGCTAGCATCATTTTTATGGAGTCCAGGCGACCCCACCAGGAAAGAAAGAGAGGGTTCCAGCGGTTGATGGAAGAAGTGAGCTTAGTAGAAAGGGATTCAAAGTTAAATTTGAGGGTGTCATAGAGACGAGGGGCAAACCAAACCCCTAGATATTTAATCTTAGAGGGTTGCCAGGAGAATCCAGAGGAGTCGAATAGATGCTTTAGACATAGGGAATTCAGGGGTAGTATTTCACATTTGTCCGTGTTAAGTCTGTACCCAGAGACATTAGAAAAAGCGGAGACTTGGTTTAGGAAGGAAGGAAGAGTTATTTGAGGGTCTGAGCAGTAAAATAAAATATCGTCAGCGTATACCGATAATTTTACTTGTTGTTGTTGGGAACCATATTGAAAACCGGAAATATTTTCGTCGCGTCTAATTTTGGTTAAAAAGGGTTCTAAAGCCAAAATAAACAAAAGGGGAGATAGAGGACAACCTTGACGAACTCCTCTTTGGAGGGGGAAATAATCAGAAGTGATGCCGTTAGCAAAAATGGAGGCATGGGGACTAGAGTAAAGTAGAGAGATAAGGGAAATGAATTTAGGTGGGAAACCGAACCAACGAAGAGCTTGGAACATAAAATCCCAGCCAATTCTATCAAAAGCCTTCTCGGCATCGAGAGAAATGGCGGCTAATGGGGAAGTAAGAGAAGAGGCTCTACTCAAAATGTTAAAGAAAACACGAGAATTATCTGATGACAAACGACCTTTAACGAAACCAGATTGTTCCGGACCGATAAGGTCTGGTAGTAGAGGATCTAATCTAAGAGCTAAAATTTTGGCAAAAATTTTATAATCTGTATTGACCAGGGAGATCGGGCGATAGTTTTTACATAAAGTATGATCTTTGTCTGGTTTGGGTATTAAGCAGATTAATGCTTCTTGGAAGGTCCCCCGAGAGGAACCAGAATCAACAAATGACTGAAATAACAGGAAAAGTTTAGGGAGGAGAAGGGAAGAAAAATGATTGTAGAATTCAATGGTGAAACCGTCTGGTCCAGGGGCTTTTCCTTTACGTAGAATTGAGACGGCATGAGAGATTTCAGAGGGGGAAATATCTAAATTCAGCGTTTGAAAATCTACATGTGAAGATTGTGGGGAAGGAATATCTCGAAAATAAGCAAGAAGATCATCAGGATCAGGGATAGATTCAGGAGTGTATAGAGTTTGGTAGAAAGAGACAAATTGAGCTAATATATCTTTATCTTTGAAGAGGGAAATACCAGTTGGACCTTGTAACGATTCGATCTTTGTTTTCTCTTTGCGTATTTTAAGATAATTAGCTAGAAGCTTGCCCATTTTGTTTTGTCCTCCATAATAACGGGAATTACACTTAAGGAGAGAGTTTGATGCTGCGTTAGTGGTAAATTTATTGAACTCAATTTTGGCTGAAATAAGGTCGCGAAGAGAGGATTCAGAGGAAGAGTTATAATATGTGTATTCAAGTTTCTTTATTTTATCTAATAATTGAGTTGATTTGGTGATTGATTGTTTTTTCTTTTGAGAAACAAAGTCAATGATAAAACCTCTAGCAGCTGCTTTGAAGGAATCCCACACCGTGACAAAGGAAGATCCAGGAAGATGATTTAGTGTAAAGAATTCAGAAGTGAAAGCTGTAAATTTAGTGGAGAATATGGGATCTAGGAGTAAAGAGTTGTTGAATCTCCAACGGCCTGAATGAGGAGAGAAGGGAATAAGGTCAATGTCAACAAAAACGGGGGCATGATCTGAGATTAAAATGGAACCGATGTCTGAATGAGTGGCTAATTGTGCTAAGGGTTTGCTAAGGAAAAGGTAATCAATTCGAGATTGGGAGTGATGGGTGGGGGAATAGAACGTGTATTCTTTAAGGTCAGGGTTACATAGTCTCCAAATGTCTACTAAAGCATAATTTCGAATAGAAGTAATAAACTGGGAATGCATTTTGGAGGGAATAAATTTAACCTTGGAATTCCTGTCAAGAATGGGGTCTAGAACTTGATTGCAATCACCACCAAAAATAACATATTTCTCATTAATTGTAACTAATTTATCAGAAATAGCTGGCCAAAATATTTTATCAATACCTGTAGGAGCATAAACATTAAAAATAACGATAGGAATTTTATCAATAAGAAGATTAGTAATAACCCAACGACCATTATCATCATTTTCATGGGATACAACTGAAACATTTAACTTTTTATGACATAAAATAACAGTGCCATTTTTCTTACCCAAAGCTGGAGAATGAAATACATGTCCCACCCAGCAACGTTTAAGTTTGCTAGCCTCCTTGTCTGAAAGGTGGGATTCTTGGAGGAGAGCTACATCAGCTTTGAGCCGCGTCAAGTGGGTTAAGACACGTTGACGTTTAATGGGGTTATTTAACCCCTTAACATTCCAAGTAACTACTCGGAATTTGGAAGGTCAGTAGAATGATATGAAAGAGGATATATTGAAAAGTGAATAGGAAAAAAGAGATAAAAGTAATAAGAAATGCAAGAAACAAGAAATGTAAAAGGAAGAGATCAAAAGTGAATAAAAAGAGTGTAGTAAAGAGATAGAAGTGAGAGAGTTGAAGAAAGGGATAGAGAAAGAGAACAGTAGAAGAGAGAGAACAAAGCATGTAGAGAGTAGTAATATCATAACAGATAAGAGAGATCAAAAAGAACTGAGGGATGACGACGCCAGAAGAAGACGACATCAACAACGGAGACTCACATCGTCGAACACCTGAGGAACCAGCTAAGAAACGGGATGGAGGGAAGTACGGATACACCGGGAAGAAGAAACACGGAGAAAAGGATCTGTGAAAAGGTAAAAAAAGTAGATAAGAACATTAAAAATACATATGGTAGATGAGACAAAAAATAGCACTAGAACATCACATAAAAAGAGGTAAGATATATAGGGGTGGAGGGCATGTGGTCATATACAGGGATCAGAAACAAAGAATGCTAGGGAAACGTATAAGCAGACAAATGAGGAAACACGTCAATCATAAACAAAACAAAACGGTTAGACGGGTCTTGCAGTGTCCATGTTTTCGGCTTCATGGCGACGCAGGAACTCTTCAAGGACGAGTGGATCTTCAAATGTAGTTGTTCTGTCTTTATATGTCACTTTGAAGAGGCAAGGATGTAGTAGTCCATATCTGGCGTCAAGTGCTCTTAAGCGCGGTCTCAAATCCAGGAACTGCTTCCGACGGTCGGCTGTGACCTTAGCAACATCTTGCGAGAGGTATAATCTGCGGCCCTCCCACATAACTTGTTTTTTAGCCTTCACTGCCGAAAGAACTTGGAGGAGATCCGTGTATTGAAGGAACAGCATGATGACTCCGCGAGGCTTGTTGGAAACTTTCGGGCCAAGTCTATGTGCACGCTGGATATTCAGAGATGTGGAAGAAGGAAGGTCCAAGATTTTTGGTAGAAAGGTTTGGAAGAATGTTGTTGGGTTGGATCCTTCTGTAAGTTCCGGAAGATTATAAAGGCGAAGGTTGTTCCTCCGGTTGCGATTTTCCAACTCCTCCGCCTGACGTTTGAGGAGAGAGACATCTTTTTCCAAGAGCGAGATTTTCGCACATGAGGCATGAAGATTCTCTGTAGATTGTTCTACCAAAAGGACCCTTGATTCCAGCGTAGACCACTTGTCATGGAGAAATTGTAAGGTTTTAGTGGTTTCAGCCATGAAGGGTTTAAGTGCACGGAGTTCTTCCAGAATAAGATCCATTGAGGCAGAGTGTGATGAGGAGCCTGGAGATGGAGGGTCTTTTTTCAAACGTTTCGTTGAACCAGGTTGTAAAAGTTTACTGGGTGGCGTAGTTTTGGGAATTGCGCCATGGGCGGCGTTTGGTTTGAGGAGAGCAGGTTCCTCCATTGTATTAGGTGTCGTGGAGTCCGAGTCTGAAGAAACTTGTGGCTTGGTTTTGGATGCTGTAAGTTTAAGGGTGCGAAGCTTCCCCATAGATGGCAAAATACGGAATAGCAAAGACTCCACAAAATCAGGAAGAGGAAGCTGTGATAAATATGCAGTAGGAGGTACGCTTTATGAAGAAAAATGATAAGAAGCGTAAGTAACTGCGTCAAGGAGTTTTGAGAAGTGACCTAATAGCAGTTACAAAACAGATAACATTTCCTCAAGGAGAATTAGCCATAATGTCTATGTAAATATAATTATCACCACATGTCATCAAATGACAGCTTGAAATATTGAAAGTAGCTTAACAGGATTTAAGAGGCTACATATAGAATAGCGTGCTTCCAACGTGTGGGGAGAAATGCTTGAGGCATGAGGGACAATGCTGAGGCAAGTGAAGAGACAAAGAGCGGTAAATTCGTATAAAAACCGCTAAACAAAGTCACATTATAAGGGTATTGCTGCAAGAGCTGGAATCATTAAAGCATGTAGCCTGTGTGTGCAATTACCGTGTTACACACGCAGAAGCATGAGAGCGGCGCCCGGTGACTGAGAGGTCCGCTGAGGTGCGTAGGAAAATGGCGGCCGCCTAGTGGTGAAACGCGTCACCGGCGAAAACTGCACATATTGCCGGAACAGAGGAGTGCAGGACAGCTAATTCCGCTCACCTCACGTTCCGACGACGATAGATATCATTTGCGCATCCGCAGGTCCGGTATGGAGGAAGAAAGTCGCCGGCTCCGGTGGACGACTGGCGGAGCTCCGCAGTTAAGCCGCCATCTTGAGCGGCGTTCAAGCCACGCCCCCCTTCTTTTATAACTTGTGAGCCCAATGGTGCTTCTAAAGAGTATGGTCCAAATTGTGCCTTATACTCTTGAGCATATGCAGTGTCGCATGTTGATGAGAAAAATAATAATCATAGGTCGTAGTCGATATTGCCTCGCAGTGGAGCACTTGTGCGGCGAGCTCCGGATGTGCTTTGCACAATCTATGAACTTATTTTTCTACTTTGAAATTGGGATGCTTAACCATGGTCAGCCGCACAGTTCTGTTCTAACTAAATTACACAATGCATTCTGTATCAGAAATTCCTAAATAAACCATCACATTTTAACATGTGGCAACAATGTCCCTCCCATAAACGTTTGTGCACATCAGTTTAATGCATTACACAGAAGTGACAGTAAATGGGGTGCATAAAACACCAAACATGATTTTAACATTAAAAAATGAATGTAGCATCACATATGTTCCTTGCAATAATATAAAGACATAACTACCCATATATGGAGGTGAACAACCTTTACAACGAAACTTTTACAACGCACTACCATTTCAACGCGGTCATTACAACGCAAACAATTACAACGCATTGTGCTGGGGGGCGCTCTAGGATAGGGAATACGTTTAATTTTCTATCCAACACCTTCCCTAGTGTCCATGGGGACTGGAGTTGGAATAGAAAATTAAACTTTTCACTATCCAGCACCTCTAAGCGCTATGCGTTGTAAAGGTATGCGATGTAAAAACCGCGTTGTAAAGGCAGGCATTGTAATAGCCTGCGTTGTAACGTCATACATCCGCCATAAACAAATGTTCAGCAGCATTGCTGTGAGGCCACCTTGTGGTCTGTTAGGAATTGGATTTCTGGTTGAAAGAGGTACGTACCCAGTCCCAGCAGGGCCACCATCCTAGTCCGGGTTAGAAACACACTTAAAATTAACCTGTGCTCACCCTCTGGTAGGTTGGCACAGAGCAGACAGACTTAACTAAAGAATCACAGAGCAAACAGACTTAACTAAAGAAGCAATGTGGAAATATTTGTGCAAAACTTCAAACAGTAAAACAGTGAAAACACCAAAAAAATACTCAACACCAGTTTTTGAAAAAAAGATTATGATTTTATACATAAAACAAAACACAAAAAATACAATAAGTAGAAGTCGAGATATGAATGTGTAATTATTAAATGTAAAAATAGCGTTTATAAAAAATAAGTGCCTACGGGAGTTACTCGGTTGTGCTGGACCAGGGCAAGTTCAAGAGTTCAGGTTGACTGTGATGGAGCACGAGTCAGATACAGGAGCCACACAAGGCCCTCTGAACAAAGGATGTAGATTCGGGTCGCAACAATGTGCCATAGTGGATCCCTGCAGTTGAGGAGATGCATTGATTTTCTCCATGCAGCAATGGTGATGTGCTGGTGCCGAAAATGAATTGGGAAAGTCGAGATGCACTGGATCCAAAGCTGATGCTCTGGGTTTCTCCAAACAGGGGATGCCTCGTTCTTGTCACACTGCTGCGGCAGCGATGCAGTGTTTCCAATGCATTGGTTCTAGAGGCAATGCACTGGTTCCGAGCACAAGCTCAGAACCATGGCGGCAACAGCAGCGATGAGTCGATTCTGCTTCACGCAGCAGAGGATGTGTCGGTTCTACTGCAACAAGCAACTGAATACACTTCCAATGGACCAGGCACGGGAGCAGGATGTGAGACTTTGACATCCTTGAGTCTCAAAACAGGAGGCAAGTCAGAATGCCCTTGGAGGTCACTCTGGGTTCTAGCAAGAGTCCACTTCTTCCTCAGCAGGGGCAGAGGATATCAGACAGCAGTGCAGCATGTCAAAAAGCAGTTCTTCCAGAGCAGCAGTCCAGCTGAGTGGCAGTACTTGTAGCAGCACAGCAGTCCTTCTTCTCGGCAGAGTTTATTTACAGGCCCATAAATGTCTCCTTTGGTGGGGTCAGAGACCCAGTAGTTATACCCAGCTAGACCTTTGAAGTGAAGGTGGCTTCAAATAAGTGCTGTAAAGTTCACAGAGGTCCTCCTTTCCCAGTCCTGTACCTAGACTCACTACAGGGGGTAATCAACATTTTGTGTGGATACATGACACTGCTATTGAGGTGTGTCAGCTCCTCCCTCCCATTCTGCCCAAGATGAGCCATCAGAATGCAGAGGGTCACTCAACCACACCTACCCTTACTTTGTGTGTGGCTTTCTAGAGAGGATGCACAAGGTTCAGCATTCACCCACCCCAGACATGTTTTGGACTTATGATCCTCAATATGTCTCAATGCTCCTCAAAAACGAATGTAGATCAATCTCTGAGCTTGAGACATTTGTATGATACTTTGAAATTGGACACTGAATTCATATTTTCAACTTGTAAATATTTTTGCATTTCCCTAATCTATCACTTACATATTAAGTACACTGATACTGTCACATCTGCACTTTTTTCACCTTGTCACTGTAAATATTGGTCACTTGTGCCGTTTTATTGATTGAGTCATCGGACACCCCTTTATCATGTTAATTGTTGCATTAAAATTAAATTTCCTTTTTTAAAATCTCTAAATCTAAGCAAATCAATCTCTCTGTTTATGAATGTTTAATTTTGTTTAGAATTTTGCGCCATCACTTGATTTGTTTTTTACATGATTGGTTCCAATATCCAAGAAATAGCTATATCCTACAGAACCAATGTTTGTTATAGTATACATGCTCAGGTTCTGAGGGATGCTGGGTTACCCCTTTGCTTTTTGAATAGTTTTCCACCTTGACCCGCTGAGTCTCCTCACTCATAAGTATGCATTTTAGTAGTAAATGTAGATGGGGCTGGAGATGGTATTAGGGAGGGGTAAGAGGGGCTTAGGGTGGGTTAGGGTGGGTCAGGGGTTTAGAGAGGGACACAAGATTAAGCCAATTGGTATACTCTTGGAGTGGCATCATGTAATTTACACTTTTGTAGTAAATGTACAGTTTTTGTCAATACAAAAAGTAGTAAACTTACTCCAAATCTAGTTCAAGGTTTAAGTTACTTTGCCAATCAGACCCAATAAATCTAAATGGAACATACCTTTATAGAGAGTGGTTATATTGAAAACCTGGCATGGACCCAACTCCACTGGACCTACATTGGACACCTCTGTCACAAACCCTCTTTTCTATATATGTCCTGTCCCCTGCTATGGTTTGCAAAAAATACAAATGCAGTCTCTTGCAACTTGGCAACCTTTTTGCTTAGCGCTTGAGAACATCTCTTCTTAAAATTTAAGACAGTTAACCATTGTCCATTATTTCAGAGTACATTTAAGTGTTTCCAGTGTCAGACGGCCACATCAACTGCTGCTATTGGCTTTTGCTTCCTACTTTACTAATAATGCATGGCCTTCAATGTAAGAAAATCCCTGCAGCGGCAGTGGTAGGTAATTCTTCCTGCCTTTGTCTTGCGTATGGTTGATAGCTGCGAATGTGCTAAGGAAATTGATTGACTGGTCAATAGTAATGACTACTATTACGAGAATTAGGTTGAGGACCCCTGCTTTTGCCAACAAAATGGGCTACGTCGCTATCGATGTATGCCAGCTCTTTGTATAGAGAGAAATATTTCCCTGCTCGTAATTATTTTTAAGTAAATGTGGCCTTTTGTAAAGCAGAGGAAGGACCTCCGTTTCATATTGATTGTGCGCGTGAATCTGTAAGACGAAAAACTGCTTATTGTATCCGAATGCCTTTATAAAGGAGGCTTTTCCGTGATCCTCCAGCCTTCAGGGCCATATATATTGATCTGGAGTGGCTTGAATGATCACAATGCTTCCTATTGCTACCTTCTTTAGCTTATTGACATTTGCGTTCTCGAAAATCTGTGTGCAGCAAATGATGTCTCCTGCTCGAACAATAGTAGTACATCACATGTGGTACATCTCAATTTTCATAAATTATCACGCCAACATTTTGCTGCCTGATATTGTTGACGAAGAATACAGAGTCTTTGCTATAGTATCATCAAACTAACATTCAGGGGACATCTGGTAAAATCACTTGAATGGTAATGTTCCTGTTTAATGCCAAGTAAAAGTAATCATGTATTTATAAAGTTACATTAATTCATGCATTTCGAGATGAAGTATTTCTACCACTGCTGAAACGAATAATTATAATAACAATAATACTAAAAGTGAGAATGCTTCTCCTTATAAAAGTATAATGTGAGTTTTATTGTTCTAGTAGAAGTATTAGAAGTTGTTGTGTCATTAATATGACTTGCTATTGTTACTAAGATTAACAAAATCAGTGTTAACAATTGGTATACAAAAGAATAATATTAGACATTATCATAACTATACAAATAATAACAGTAATAATAACAACAACAATAATAACTAACAATGCTTGTTTTTATAAGGAGCTGTTATAACAAATATTACCATCATGCCCCTCGTTGTATTGACCAGTGAAGCACGAAAGTGTGAATATGTCTAATGATAGACTTATGCCATGTTCGTAAAATATATCCACAAAAGCACAGCATTTGCATTTTAGGGTAAATATAATTGTAAGTAATTTTGGTTTTAAGGCATTTCTTTAACCCCAGGGTCACAAAAACTATAGAAAGTTCAGTGATATATATATATATATATATATATATATATATATATATATATATATATATATATATATATATATATATATATATTCTTTCCACAAGTTGCCACAAGTAGAGCCACCACACAAGGAAGGGTTTCCGCTCACGACGCCACAGGCAGTAGGCTGTACACCCTGCCCAAGTCCTTTGCAGCAGCCATACGCGTTTCGAGCTTTGGAGCTCTTGATCACTGGCAAATGAGCTGGAACAGAGCCGGTGCGTTTGGAACATAATTTATTCAAATCAAGAGTCCCGCCCATGTGGGCGTCACTGCAAGCATGCTGGTTATCGTAGTTTTATTCTGCCTGCTGACTCCGTAGTTCGTCCAAGCAAGTGCCTCGCTCATTCCACCACACTCAATGTTATCCCGTTAGGGCAAAGGTACTTGCAACATGGCTCCAGCTTCCCAAAAATAACCAGTGGCTCAGGCCCCCTCCTTTCCACTGGTGTTCGTGGTAACCAACACCTAGGATCCCCAACAGCGGCGGGGCAGCTCCGCGACCTAGCAAGCCGCTCAGTATTCTTTCCACAAGTTGCCACAAGTAGAGCCACCACACAAGGAAGGGTTTCCGCTCACGACGCCACAGGCAGTAGGCTGTACACCCTGCCCAAGTCCTTTGCAGCAGCCATACGCGTTTCGAGCTTTGGAGCTCTTGATCACTGGCAAATGAGCTGGAACAGAGCCGGTGCGTTTGGAACATAATTTATTCAAATCAAGAGTCCCGCCCATGTGGGCGTCACTGCAAGCATGCTGGTTATCGTAGTTTTATTCTGCCTGCTGACTCCGTAGTTCGTCCAAGCAAGTGCCTCGCTCATTCCACCACACTCAATGTTATCCCGTTAGGGCAAAGGTACTTGCAACATGGCTCCAGCTTCCCAAAAATAACCAGTGGCTCAGGCCCCCTCCTTTCCACTGGTGTTCGTGGTAACCAACACCTAGGATCGGCAACAGCGGCGGGGCAGCTCCGCGACCTAGCAAGCCGCTCAGTATTCTTTCCACAAGTTGCCACAAGTAGAGCCACCACACAAGGAAGGGTTTCCGCTCACGACGCCACAGGCAGTAGGCTGTACACCCTGCCCAAGTCCTTTGCAGCAGCCATACGCGTTTCGAGCTTTGGAGCTCTTGATCACTGGCAAATGAGCTGGAACAGAGCCGGTGCGTTTGGAACATAATTTATTCAAATCAAGAGTCCCGCCCATGTGGGCGTCACTGCAAGCATGCTGGTTATCGTAGTTTTATTCTGCCTGCTGACTCCGTAGTTCGTCCAAGCAAGTGCCTCGCTCATTCCACCACACTCAATGTTATCCCGTTAGGGCAAAGGTACTTGCAACATGGCTCCAGCTTCCCAAAAATAACCAGTGGCTCAGGCCCCCTCCTTTCCACTGGTGTTCGTGGTAACCAACACCTAGGATCCGCAACAGCGGCGGGGCAGCTCCGCGACCTAGCAAGCCGCTCAGTATTCTTTCCACAAGTTGCCACAAGTAGAGCCACCACACAAGGAAGGGTTTCCGCTCACGACGCCACAGGCAGTAGGCTGTACACCCTGCCCAAGTCCTTTGCAGCAGCCATACGCGTTTCGAGCTTTGGAGCTCTTGATCACTGGCAAATGAGCTGGAACAGAGCCGGTGCGTTTGGAACATAATTTATTCAAATCAAGAGTCCCGCCCATGTGGGCGTCACTGCAAGCATGCTGGTTATCGTAGTTTTATTCTGCCTGCTGACTCCGTAGTTCGTCCAAGCAAGTGCCTCGCTCATTCCACCACACTCAATGTTATCCCGTTAGGGCAAAGGTACTTGCAACATGGCTCCAGCTTCCCAAAAATAACCAGTGGCTCAGGCCCCCTCCTTTCCACTGGTGTTCGTGGTAACCAACACCTAGGATCCGCAACAGCGGCAGGGCAGCTCCGCGACCTAGCAAGCCGCTCAGTATTCTTTCCACAAGTTGCCACAAGTAGAGCCACCACACAAGGAAGGGTTTCCGCTCACGACGCCACAGGCAGTAGGCTGTACACCCTGCCCAAGTCCTTTGCAGCAGCCATACGCGTTTCGAGCTTTGGAGCTCTTGATCACTGGCAAATGAGCTGGAACAGAGCCGGTGCGTTTGGAACATAATTTATTCAAATCAAGAGTCCCGCCCATGTGGGCGTCACTGCAAGCATGCTGGTTATCGTAGTTTTATTCTGCCTGCTGACTCCGTAGTTCGTCCAAGCAAGTGCCTCGCTCATTCCACCACACTCAATGTTATCCCGTTAGGGCAAAGGTACTTGCAACATGGCTCCAGCTTCCCAAAAATAACCAGTGGCTCAGGCCCCCTCCTTTCCACTGGTGTTCGTGGTAACCAACACCTAGGATCCGCAACAGCGGCGGGGCAGCTCCGCGACCTAGCAAGCCGCTCAGTATTCTTTCCACAAGTTGCCACAAGTAGAGCCACCACACAAGGAAGGGTTTCCGCTCACGACGCCACAGGCAGTAGGCTGTACACCCTGCCCAAGTCCTTTGCAGCAGCCATACGCGTTTCGAGCTTTGGAGCTCTTGATCACTGGCAAATGAGCTGGAACAGAGCCGGTGCGTTTGGAACATAATTTATTCAAATCAAGAGTCCCGCCCATGTGGGCGTCACTGCAAGCATGCTGGTTATCGTAGTTTTATTCTGCCTGCTGACTCCGTAGTTCGTCCAAGCAAGTGCCTCGCTCATTCCACCACACTCAATGTTATCCCGTTAGGGCAAAGGTACTTGCAACATGGCTCCAGCTTCCCAAAAATAACCAGTGGCTCAGGCCCCCTCCTTTCCACTGGTGTTCGTGGTAACCAACACCTAGGATCCGCAACAGCGGCGGGGCAGCTCCGCGACCTAGCAAGCCGCTCAGTATTCTTTCCACAAGTTGCCACAAGTAGAGCCACCACACAAGGAAGGGTTTCCGCTCACGACGCCACAGGCAGTAGGCTGTACACCCTGCCCAAGTCCTTTGCAGCAGCCATACGCGTTTCGAGCTTTGGAGCTCTTGATCACTGGCAAATGAGCTGGAACAGAGCCGGTGCGTTTGGAACATAATTTATTCAAATCAAGAGTCCCGCCCATGTGGGCGTCACTGCAAGCATGCTGGTTATCGTAGTTTTATTCTGCCTGCTGACTCCGTAGTTCGTCCAAGCAAGTGCCTCGCTCATTCCACCACACTCAATGTTATCCCGTTAGGGCAAAGGTACTTGCAACATGGCTCCAGCTTCCCAAAAATAACTAGTGGCTCAGGCCCCCTCCTTTCCACTGGTGTTCGTGGTAACCAACACCTAGGATCCGCAACAGCGGCGGGGCAGCTCCGCGACCTAGCAAGCCGCTCAGTATTCTTTCCACAAGTTGCCACAAGTAGAGCCACCACACAAGGAAGGGTTTCCGCTCACGACGCCACAGGCAGTAGGCTGTACACCCTGCCCAAGTCCTTTGCAGCAGCCATACGCGTTTCGAGCTTTGGAGCTCTTGATCACTGGCAAATGAGCTGGAACAGAGCCGGTGCGTTTGGAACATAATTTATTCAAATCAAGAGTCCCGCCCATGTGGGCGTCACTGCAAGCATGCTGGTTATCGTAGTTTTATTCTGCCTGCTGACTCCGTAGTTCGTCCAAGCAAGTGCCTCGCTCATTCCACCACACTCAATGTTATCCCGTTAGGGCAAAGGTACTTGCAACATGGCTCCAGCTTCCCAAAAATAACCAGTGGCTCAGGCCCCCTCCTTTCCACTGGTGTTCGTGGTAACCAACACCTAGGATCCGCAACAGCGGCGGGGCAGCTCCGCGACCTAGCAAGCCGCTCAGTATTCTTTCCACAAGTTGCCACAAGTAGAGCCACCACACAAGGAAGGGTTTCCGCTCACGACGCCACAGGCAGTAGGCTGTACACCCTGCCCAAGTCCTTTGCAGCAGCCATACGCGTTTCGAGCTTTGGAGCTCTTGATCACTGGCAAATGAGCTGGAACAGAGCCGGTGCGTTTGGAACATAATTTATTCAAATCAAGAGTCCCGCCCATGTGGGCGTCACTGCAAGCATGCTGGTTATCGTAGTTTTATTCTGCCTGCTGACTCCGTAGTTCGTCCAAGCAAGTGCCTCGCTCATTCCACCACACTCAATGTTATCCCATTAGGGCAAAGGTACTTGCAACATGGCTCCAGCTTCCCAAAAATAACCAGTGGCTCAGGCCCCCTCCTTTCCACTGGTGTTCGTGGTAACCAACACCTAGGATCCGCAACAGCGGCGGGGCAGCTCCGCGACCTAGCAAGCCGCTCAGTATTCTTTCCACAAGTTGCCACAAGTAGAGCCACCACACAAGGAAGGGTTTCCGCTCACGACGCCACAGGCAGTAGGCTGTACACCCTGCCCAAGTCCTTTGCAGCAGCCATACGCGTTTCGAGCTTTGGAGCTCTTGATCACTGGCAAATGAGCTGGAACAGAGCCGGTGCGTTTGGAACATAATTTATTCAAATCAAGAGTCCCGCCCATGTGGGCGTCACTGCAAGCATGCTGGTTATCGTAGTTTTATTCTGCCTGCTGACTCCGTAGTTCGTCCAAGCAAGTGCCTCGCTCATTCCACCACACTCAATGTTATCCCGTTAGGGCAAAGGTACTTGCAACATGGCTCCAGCTTCCCAAAAATAACCAGTGGCTCAGGCCCCCTCCTTTCCACTGGTGTTCGTGGTAACCAACACCTAGGATCCGCAACAGCGGCGGGGCAGCTCCGCGACCTAGCAAGCCGCTCAGTATTCTTTCCACAAGTTGCCACAAGTAGAGCCACCACACAAGTAAGGGTTTCCGCTCACGACGCCACAGGCAGTAGGCTGTACACCCTGCCCAAGTCCTTTGCAGCAGCCATACGCGTTTCGAGCTTTGGAGCTCTTGATCACTGGCAAATGAGCTGGAACAGAGCCGGTGCGTTTGGAACATAATTTATTCAAATCAAGAGTCCCGCCCATGTGGGCGTCACTGCAAGCATGCTGGTTATCGTAGTTTTATTCTGCCTGCTGACTCCGTAGTTCGTCCAAGCAAGTGCCTCGCTCATTCCACCACACTCAATGTTATCCCGTTAGGGCAAAGGTACTTGCAACATGGCTCCAGCTTCCCAAAAATAACCAGTGGCTCAGGCCCCCTCCTTTCCACTGGTGTTCGTGGTAACCAACACCTAGGATCCGCAACAGCGGCGGGGCAGCTCCGCGACCTAGCAAGCCGCTCAGTATTCTTTCCACAAGTTGCCACAAGTAGAGCCACCACACAAGGAAGGGTTTCCGCTCGCGACGCCACAGGCAGTAGGCTGTACACCCTGCCCAAGTCCTTTGCAGCAGCCATACGCGTTTCGAGCTTTGGAGCTCTTGATCACTGGCAAATGAGCTGGAACAGAGCCGGTGCGTTTGGAACATAATTTATTCAAATCAAGAGTCCCGCCCATGTGGGCGTCACTGCAAGCATGCTGGTTATCGTAGTTTTATTCTGCCTGCTGACTCCGTAGTTCGTCCAAGCAAGTGCCTCGCTCATTCCACCACACTCAATGTTATCCCGTTAGGGCAAAGGTACTTGCAACATGGCTCCAGCTTCCCAAAAATAACCAGTGGCTCAGGCCCCCTCCTTTCCACTGGTGTTCGTGGTAACCAACACCTAGGATCCGCAACAGCGGCGGGGCAGCTCCGCGACCTAGCAAGCCGCTCAGTATTCTTTCCACAAGTTGCCACAAGTAGAGCCACCACACAAGGAAGGGTTTCCGCTCACGACGCCACAGGCAGTAGGCTGTACACCCTGCCCAAGTCCTTTGCAGCAGCCATACGCGTTTCGAGCTTTGGAGCTCTTGATCACTGGCAAATGAGCTGGAACAGAGCCGGTGCGTTTGGAACATAATTTATTCAAATCAAGAGTCCCGCCCATGTGGGCGTCACTGCAAGCATGCTGGTTATCGTAGTTTTATTCTGCCTGCTGACTCCGTAGTTCGTCCAAGCAAGTGCCTCGCTCATTCCACCACACTCAAAGTTATCCCGTTAGGGCAAAGGTACGTGCAACATGGCTCCAGCTTCCCAAAAATAACCAGTGGCTCAGGCCCCCTCCTTTCCACTGGTGTTCGTGGTAACCAACACCTAGGATCCGCAACAGCGGCGGGGCAGCTCCGCGACCTAGCAAGCCGCTCAGTATTCTTTCCACAAGTTGCCACAAGTAGAGCCACCACACAAGGAAGGGTTTCCGCTCACGACGCCACAGGCAGTAGGCTGTACACCCTGCCCAAGTCCTTTGCAGCAGCCATACGCGTTTCGAGCTTTGGAGCTCTTGATCACTGGCAAATGAGCTGGAACAGAGCCGGTGCGTTTGGAACATAATTTATTCAAATCAAGAGTCCCGCCCATGTGGGCGTCACTGCAAGCATGCTGGTTATCGTAGTTTTATTCTGCCTGCTGACTCCGTAGTTCGTCCAAGCAAGTGCCTCGCTCATTCCACCACACTCAAAGTTATCCCGTTAGGGCAAAGGTACGTGCAACATGGCTCCAGCTTCCCAAAAATAACCAGTGGCTCAGGCCCCCTCCTTTCCACTGGTGTTCGTGGTAACCAACACCTAGGATCCGCAACAGCGGCGGGGCAGCTCCGCGACCTAGCAAGCCGCTCAGTATTCTTTCCACAAGTTGCCACAAGTAGAGCCACCACACAAGTAAGGGTTTCCGCTCACGACGCCACAGGCAGTAGGCTGTACACCCTGCCCAAGTCCTTTGCAGCAGCCATACGCGTTTCGAGCTTTGGAGCTCTTGATCACTGGCAAATGAGCTGGAACAGAGCCGGTGCGTTTGGAACATAATTTATTCAAATCAAGAGTCCCGCCCATGTGGGCGTCACTGCAAGCATGCTGGTTATCGTAGTTTTATTCTGCCTGCTGACTCCGTAGTTCGTCCAAGCAAGTGCCTCGCTCATTCCACCACACTCAATGTTATCCCGTTAGGGCAAAGGTACTTGCAACATGGCTCCAGCTTCCCAAAAATAACCAGTGGCTCAGGCCCCCTCCTTTCCACTGGTGTTCGTGGTAACCAACACCTAGGATCCGCAAGAGCGGCGGGGCAGCTCCGCGACCTAGCAAGCCGCTCAGTATTCTTTCCACAAGTTGCCACAAGTAGAGCCACCACACAAGGAAGGGTTTCCGCTCGCGACGCCACAGGCAGTAGGCTGTACACCCTGCCCAAGTCCTTTGCAGCAGCCATACGCGTTTCGAGCTTTGGAGCTCTTGATCACTGGCAAATGAGCTGGAACAGAGCCGGTGCGTTTGGAACATAATTTATTCAAATCAAGAGTCCCGCCCATGTGGGCGTCACTGCAAGCATGCTGGTTATCGTAGTTTTATTCTGCCTGCTGACTCCGTAGTTCGTCCAAGCAAGTGCCTCGCTCATTCCACCACACTCAATGTTATCCCGTTAGGGCAAAGGTACTTGCAACATGGCTCCAGCTTCCCAAAAATAACCAGTGGCTCAGGCCCCCTCCTTTCCACTGGTGTTCGTGGTAACCAACACCTAGGATCCGCAACAGCGGCGGGGCAGCTCCGCGACCTAGCAAGCCGCTCAGTATTCTTTCCACAAGTTGCCACAAGTAGAGCCACCACACAAGGAAGGGTTTCCGCTCACGACGCCACAGGCAGTAGGCTGTACACCCTGCCCAAGTCCTTTGCAGCAGCCATACGCGTTTCGAGCTTTGGAGCTCTTGATCACTGGCAAATGAGCTGGAACAGAGCCGGTGCGTTTGGAACATAATTTATTCAAATCAAGAGTCCCGCCCATGTGGGCGTCACTGCAAGCATGCTGGTTATCGTAGTTTTATTCTGCCTGCTGACTCCGTAGTTCGTCCAAGCAAGTGCCTCGCTCATTCCACCACACTCAAAGTTATCCCGTTAGGGCAAAGGTACGTGCAACATGGCTCCAGCTTCCCAAAAATAACCAGTGGCTCAGGCCCCCTCCTTTCCACTGGTGTTCGTGGTAACCAACACCTAGGATCCGCAACAGCGGCGGGGCAGCTCCGCGACCTAGCAAGCCGCTCAGTATTCTTTCCACAAGTTGCCACAAGTAGAGCCACCACACAAGGAAGGGTTTCCGCTCACGACGCCACAGGCAGTAGGCTGTACACCCTGCCCAAGTCCTTTGCAGCAGCCATACGCGTTTCGAGCTTTGGAGCTCTTGATCACTGGCAAATGAGCTGGAACAGAGCCGGTGCGTTTGGAACATAATTTATTCAAATCAAGAGTCCCGCCCATGTGGGCGTCACTGCAAGCATGCTGGTTATCGTAGTTTTATTCTGCCTGCTGACTCCGTAGTTCGTCCAAGCAAGTGCCTCGCTCATTCCACCACACTCAATGTTATCCCGTTAGGGCAAAGGTACTTGCAACATGGCTCCAGCTTCCCAAAAATAACCAGTGGCTCAGGCCCCCTCCTTTCCACTGGTGTTCGTGGTAACCAACACCTAGGATCCGCAACAGCGGCGGGGCAGCTCCGCGACCTAGCAAGCCGCTCAGTATTCTTTCCACAAGTTGCCACAAGTAGAACCACCACACAAGGAAGGGTTTCCGCTCACGACGCCACAGGCAGTAGGCTGTACACCCTGCCCAAGTCCTTTGCAGCAGCCATACGCGTTTCGAGCTTTGGAGCTCTTGATCACTGGCAAATGAGCTGGAACAGAGCCGGTGCGTTTGGAACATAATTTATTCAAATCAAGAGTCCCGCCCATGTGGGCGTCACTGCAAGCATGCTGGTTATCGTAGTTTTATTCTGCCTGCTGACTCCGTAGTTCGTCCAAGCAAGTGCCTCGCTCATTCCACCACACTCAATGTTATCCCGTTAGGGCAAAGGTACTTGCAACATGGCTCCAGCTTCCCAAAAATAACCAGTGGCTCAGGCCCCCTCCTTTCCACTGGTGTTCGTGGTAACCAACACCTAGGATCCGCAACAGCGGCGGGGCAGCTCCGCGACCTAGCAAGCCGCTCAGTATTCTTTCCACAAGTTGCCACAAGTAGAGCCACCACACAAGGAAGGGTTTCCACTCACGACGCCACAGGCAGTAGGCTGTACACCCTGCCCAAGTCCTTTGCAGCAGCCATACGCGTTTCGAGCTTTGGAGCTCTTGATCACTGGCAAATGAGCTGGAACAGAGCCGGTGCGTTTGGAACATAATTTATTCAAATCAAGAGTCCCGCCCATGTGGGCGTCACTGCAAGCATGCTGGTTATCGTAGTTTTATTCTGCCTGCTGACTCCGTAGTTCGTCCAAGCAAGTGCCTCGCTCATTCCACCACACTCAATGTTATCCCGTTAGGGCAAAGGTACTTGCAACATGGCTCCACCTTCCCAAAAATAACCAGTGGCTCAGGCCCCCTCCTTTCCACTGGTGTTCGTGGTAACCAACACCTAGGATCCGCAACAGCGGCGGGGCAGCTCCGCGACCTAGCAAGCCGCTCAGTATTCTTTCCACAAGTTGCCACAAGTAGAGCCACCACACAAGGAAGGGTTTCCGCTCACGACGCCACAGGCAGTAGGCTGTACACCCTGCCCAAGTCCTTTGCAGCAGCCATACGCGTTTCGAGCTTTGGAGCTCTTGATCACTGGCAAATGAGCTGGAACAGAGCCGGTGCGTTTGGAACATAATTTATTCAAATCAAGAGTCCCGCCCATGTGGGCGTCACTGCAAGCATGCTGGTTATCGTAGTTTTATTCTGCCTGCTGACTCCGTAGTTCGTCCAAGCAAGTGCCTCGCTCATTCCACCACACTCAATGTTATCCCGTTAGGGCAAAGGTACTTGCAACATGGCTCCAGCTTCCCAAAAATAACCAGTGGCTCAGGCCCCCTCCTTTCCACTGGTGTTCGTGGTAACCAACACCTAGGATCCGCAACAGCGGCGGGGCAGCTCCGCGACCTAGCAAGCCGCTCAGTATTCTTTCCACAAGTTGCCACAAGTAGAGCCACCACACAAGGAAGGGTTTCCACTCACGACGCCACAGGCAGTAGGCTGTACACCCTGCCCAAGTCCTTTGCAGCAGCCATACGCGTTTCGAGCTTTGGAGCTCTTGATCACTGGCAAATGAGCTGGAACAGAGCCGGTGCGTTTGGAACATAATTTATTCAAATCAAGAGTCCCGCCCATGTGGGCGTCACTGCAAGCATGCTGGTTATCGTAGTTTTATTCTGCCTGCTGACTCCGTAGTTCGTCCAAGCAAGTGCCTCGCTCATTCCACCACACTCAATGTTATCCCGTTAGGGCAAAGGTACTTGCAACATGGCTCCACCTTCCCAAAAATAACCAGTGGCTCAGGCCCCCTCCTTTCCACTGGTGTTCGTGGTAACCAACACCTAGGATCCGCAACAGCGGCGGGGCAGCTCCGCGACCTAGCAAGCCGCTCAGTATTCTTTCCACAAGTTGCCACAAGTAGAGCCACCACACAAGGAAGGGTTTCCGCTCACGACGCCACAGGCAGTAGGCTGTACACCCTGCCCAAGTCCTTTGCAGCAGCCATACGCGTTTCGAGCTTTGGAGCTCTTGATCACTGGCAAATGAGCTGGAACAGAGCCGGTGCGTTTGGAACATAATTTATTCAAATCAAGAGTCCCGCCCATGTGGGCGTCACTGCAAGCATGCTGGTTATCGTAGTTTTATTCTGCCTGCTGACTCCGTAGTTCGTCCAAGCAAGTGCCTCGCTCATTCCACCACACTCAATGTTATCCCGTTAGGGCAAAGGTACTTGCAACATGGCTCCAGCTTCCCAAAAATAACCAGTGGCTCAGGCCCCCTCCTTTCCACTGGTGTTCGTGGTAACCAACACCTAGGATCTGCAACAGCGGCGGGGCAGCTCCGCGACCTAGCAAGCCGCTCAGTATTCTTTCCACAAGTTGCCACAAGTAGAGCCACCACACAAGGAAGGGTTTCCGCTCACGACGCCACAGGCAGTAGGCTGTACACCCTGCCCAAGTCCTTTGCAGCAGCCATACGCGTTTCGAGCTTTGGAGCTCTTGATCACTGGCAAATGAGCTGGAACAGAGCCGGTGCGTTTGGAACATAATTTATTCAAATCAAGAGTCCCGCCCATGTGGGCGTCACTGCAAGCATGCTGGTTATCGTAGTTTTATTCTGCCTGCTGACTCCGTATATATATATATATACTTTGTGGCCACCTTGAAAATGCTTTAATCCCATTTCAGGGCTTTCTACACTGACATTGATTTATCTCTCTATTTTTAACCCATGACCTTTCGTGCAGATCTGCTGACTTAATGTCACTGTCAGGCTTGTAAAGTGGAGAGGGGTGTACATAATCATAACTTTGTGCGGGATCATTGGTGTGCTTCTCCCACTTCACAGACAGAGTCCTTCATCCATGCTCGGGGAAAATATGTTATGGCATCAAAAATCTCTAGCTTTCTCCTCAGGTGATGTCCAAAATTGTGTTTGTCTTTCGTGGGAATGCTAAACTCTCCTAAAACTATAAGCGCATCCCGAGGTGATCACCCTGTCCCTTTCATCGCAAAGTAATTCCAGTAACTTTGAGCAATATCACCAACATGACATCTCACAGGAAAAGGGAACGGTGCATATGTACGGGCCCCATAGCTGAATAAAAAAAAATTGGAGGCAGACATTTACACCTATGCACTATCTGGTCAAACTAGGTACATTAGTAAACTGGTATTAGCTTTCACCTCAAAGCAAAGGGAGTCATTATCTTATTATTTAATTATGGCCGGTAAAACGTATAACAAATTCAATCTCCCATATTTCCCAAACTATAAAATATAGTTAACTTAATCTTCAAAATTGTTCATTGCAGCCGAATTACATTAAAACTTTGAAGTTGAATCTTGTAACTGAAATTTGATCTATTTTTAATAAAGTGGTCAAAATCCTGATCACAGTGTGCTAAAGTGCTCTGTGACATATCTTCAAAAAATATTGAAAAGCAGGTTAGAGTCAGGATATTTATGAATTGAGGTCATATAATACAATATGCTCAAGGGGTACTGATGGTAATTAAAATAGTATATTGTAAAGATATTATGAAAGAGCAGTGGAGAAGACACTTTAGACAGATTACAATGTCAAATGACCACCCAATTCCACACTGATACTTCAGTAAATCCAGATTTCAAATTTATTACAGCAGGGACATATTTGACTTATTGCAATCAATGGATCATATTGTATTAGTGCAAAGTCCAGTTAACTCCTTAACCGCGGCGCAAATTCCGCCGCAGTGCGGCAGTACTATTGAGTGTGCGAGGCCGTGTCAGCCAACGAAAGCTGGCGAAGACCGTTGGCCGACGCGCGCACGGAAGGGGATAAATATTTATTTTGGAAGCTGTAGTTTCGACAACACTAACAACTTTTAACGTGGCACGCAGACTAGGTAAGGATTTTCAGTTGCAGTGAAAACATATATCATACTGCATAAACACACAGCTAAACACATGAACAAATGAAGCAGGTGGTCTATATTTCTCTGGTCAGTTTACAGTATTCTTGAAATCCATTTCTGACACACCATGATCCAATGACACACCTCAATCTAGCCACCATTTCCACAAGTCGGATTCTAACAAGACCTGCAAAAAGATTGAATGCAGGTCCATTTACAAAGTCAATATGATGGTAGCTGTCTGATGAACAAGTTCATAGAGGAGATCTAAATGCATGGGATCCAAAAAGCAAAAACCACTATTGGAGCATCATAAACAGATAGAATTTATGACAAAGGCTTGCTATAGCCTTAGGTAACAGTAGTGAGTTTCTGATGGCTCCTGTGCTACACAAGGTGAGACTATATCATCAGAATCCACCCCAAATATTGTCTTGACTATGAAGCATCATGGGATCAGTCACTGTCGTATCAATTCTACCAATATGTCTTGAACTCAAGCATGCATTTTGGTAGCTTGTGATTGGAGTATTGCTTGCCCTTCACTAGAGAACCAATCTTGAGTACCCAAGAAACCCGATCCCCTTCCTTGGGAATACCAATGATTCCGCTTCTATTCCTATACTTACTTCAATGGAATATCACACAAGAGTCCTAGCTAATTTTCTCCAATACTAAATGGACTTTGCGGTCAGGAAAAAGCAATTTATGAATCATGATTTGGCATTCCACCTATGCAGTTAATCTTGAGTACCAAAGAGAAAATAGATGTGCAAAATGTATAAATCTGCAGATTAAAATGAAGGTCAAATTTGTTGGTGGAGCCTTTTCAGTGCCGCTTTTCAAATCAGAAGGACAGCAGATGTAGGAATACAATTGTTTTCCTCTGGGTGATATCTGAATTGTATTAGACCACTCCAGAAATGTGTGAGTCTAAACCATTGATAATAAAGTCCTCTACATTTTGAAGAGTCAAATTTCCGCTAAAGTGATGCTACCTATTTATCATTTGGATTTACCAATTTAGAACGCATGTGTATCATGTATAAAAATTGGCATTATACGAACGAGTCACCAAACACATTTACTGCAGTTTCATTCATATAATACAAGGTTAAGCTAAATTATCAGTGAGAATATACATTGTGTCACATGAAGAAAGACCTGTGCTTTTAAAGTCTGCCGACACTTAGAAAGTCATATGTATTCTTTCTCCCCATGGGAGTGGTACAATGATCTGGAGGGTGAAAGACAGATTTAAACATTTTTACACGCAGAAAACCTCAGTAGGCCCCAATCGAAGCAAAAACAGATGTTACAACAAGCATGGCTTGGGGCCTGGGATATGATATCTTGTATTGCTAAATCAAGTCTGATTGCAAAAAATTGCTGTTTAAACAGGGAGTAAGAAAAAAAAACAGTTTTCTTATTAAGAGCATAGAATCAAAACCATCCAGGAAGCATGATCACTGTCTCAAGGAAGAAAACAATAGTTAATGTGCTACAGTCACAAAATAATTCAGATAAAGCATGTGTCTAAGGGCATCCAGATTGTTGGGACAGGAATTTTCTCAGAGTCGGTGTAAACACCTCATAGTTTTTTCGCTCTGCACATGTTCTTCGACAACATGAACCGCAATGCAGTTTTCACGGAGGCCAGGTCTTTCTCTGCAGTGCATTTGTAATGAATATGTCTCTTTACAACGCGAGCAAATACCACGCGGTAGGTTACAACGTGACGTTACATCGTCCGCATTGTTACCACACATGGCTTTATATCGCAAGTCGTTTCACCGACTTGCACTAGATGGCGCGCTAGACTTAGGAATAGTAAATATTACTATTCCTACTCCAGTTAGCGCAACAGCAGGGAATGTGTTGAATTTGAAATTTGAAATCCAACACATTGCCTGGTGTTGCGCGCCATCTAGCGCAAGTCGCTGAAACGACTTGCAACGAATGCCATGAGTGGTAACAACGTGGACGATGTAACGTCCGCGTTGTAACCTACCCGGGGTGGAACCTCTGTTTCTCATTTGTAATACAGAAAATGGGTTGACTAGGGATGTGTGAAATTAGCGTAACTTACATTTGTGTAATTACAAGATATTTTGAAAAATGAGGTGAAATTATGCATAATTGCATAAAAAGCTTAAATAGCATTTGGACCTATATGTCAAAATGCATCCTGGTGTTCATTTTTGGTGAGAGAATGCTTTTTGCACTAAAAATACTGCAAAAAGTACAATTTAGTATTGCCTCTTATGTTATGTCACTTTATTGTGTATGCAATTCAGCAGTTACTTTCTTAGTAGAAAGTTCTTATTTTGGCTGGTGAGCTAACGATTATGGGCCTGCATTGCGAGTTTGGCGGCCCTACAACAGCAGCAGTACTCCACTTCCCCCTGTAGGACTTGCAAGTCCGTGGTGCAACCGCCTGCCAGATTAGAAGTTAAATCCTGGTCTGGTGGGCAGTGTTGTGGGGCTCTGACTGTAGTGGTATGCAAGGCTCATAGAAGAGCCAATAAAGCAGACTGCAGCAGTCAGACGACTGACTGCACCTTCCTGCATGCTGTGAAACGCATGCTACACCAGGAAGGATTGGTGGTTCAAATACAGGCGGCACTACATGTGCCCACCCCCATACATCCACCAGCCCTAATCTGGCGGGCCCTCTTCATTGCCATTCCGCCACCCTTTTCATGGCAGGATCACCACCATTAAAAGGGCTACTAAAATGCAACTCGTAATATGCTCGGTGGTGTCGGCAGTGGCACCACCAGTATATTAAGGCCGGATGCAGACTGATGGCCCAGCAGGATCCTTGATCCCGGCAATGCCGCAACTCTCGTGGCAATCTGACTGCTGCAGTTGGAATACTGTTGGCGGTCTCGCAGTATGGCAGTGGTCAGACCGCCACTATGGGTTCAGCGGTCCTATAGACCGCCAAATTTATAATCATGCCCTATATAATTCAACAACCATGACAATGTGACAGAAAATGTTGACATGCTTAGTGTGGGAAGGGACACCTTCCTGTACATAATCAAACCATGACATTTTGGTTTTTCCATATGTGCACAAGGCATCATTCATGGAAAAAGCAAAAATGAGGAGAAATAATGCATTTCTCCTCGTTTTGTCAATCTTAAGACAAGGATTTTCCTGGTCTTCATTTTGGAGCTGCCTCCTATGTATGCCACATTTGTACATAAGGAGCAGGGTCAAATACAATGGGTGTTGCAGTGGAACTCCCACCACAACACCCCGTGCACGCCCCTTTCACGCTAAACATAGCCTGAAAGGCTGCCTTATGTACAAGGTGGCGTTAAGCAATGTTAAGTGGCTTAACGATGCCTTGTACGTAAGGCAAGGCCCCTATTGCCACGGCGATATGGGCTTGTACATATGCCCATATGCCCCAAAAAGATAACGGAATGTGACCTCTTGTCCCAACCTTCACCCGTCAATAGCCTGTTCCTTGCTACTGAAGAGTAAGGGAGATGGAGAGTGAAAAATTCATGCAACAAACAGCTCCAAGATCCCTGTCATCTTTGGAAGCCTATGATATTTTATACATACTTTAGGAGTCTTTGGTGTAGCCTCCTTCACCCATTGACTTATTTGACTCAGGAACAATTAGTCACTGGATTACGGTATAGTTAATCACATCTTGGATCAGCCCATAGGTGCCTTTTAGCCTCACTTTCTTTCTATTGGCTCTGCAAGTTGTCCTTGGACTTCCATTGACAT
Organism: Lissotriton vulgaris; assembly: GCF_964263255.1. Taxonomy (NCBI): domain Eukaryota; kingdom Metazoa; phylum Chordata; class Amphibia; order Caudata; family Salamandridae; genus Lissotriton; species Lissotriton vulgaris. The sequence continues at coordinate 1,150,282,010 of NC_141694.1, forward strand.
GCACAAGGCAATACTTCAGTCCACATGTAGGAAAACCTTACTGGTGTTATATTCCATCAGATGCCTTGCTACTGTTGTGCACAAGTGGCCAATCGCAGAGTAGTGCTGGTTGAATTATCTGTCACAGGGAAAATCACTATATTGTAATACAGGTGGGAACCGAGTGCCCCTTCACTGAAGGACGCATGCAGAATTCTCTCGTAAGAATGACAGACTCTGCTCCCTTCAAAATATAGTCAGCAGCCAATGCCTTCTAGAGAGGCAGAATTATTTGCAAGCATCACCCAGCCGCTGCTGCCATGAATAACTCCGCCAGAACGCTGACGCTCGTTCTGTCTCACAGAGAAATACAGTCATAAAGCAGATGTCCTCTGCAGACCCAAGAGTATATTGCTCGTCTTCCTAACCCCCCGCCCTTACACCAGCGTGAAGCCCCCCCCCCCCCCCTCCTCCTGTCCCCCGCTAGGAAATACATATTTTGACAAGGTTTCTCATCCACGCACGGGTCGCATTTCACGGTCTGCATGTTCTAGAAAAGTAATCCCGCGCGCTGGTGAAAAGAAGCTACGTGAAGCTCTGATGCAAATCACGAAGGGCTCGCGCTCGCGCGCCTTGTCTGGGAAGTGCCTTCTCAGGGAGGCGGCGGCGAGCACAGACAAGCTTCCTTACGCACGCCACCCTTTATCCTTGGTAAATGGGACATCTCAGGTCTGACGTTGCCCGCCGCCTTGGGGCTCCTGCCATTTGATTAAGAAGCCAAATATGATCTTTAATAGGCTTATCAGGCCTTTTATTTTCTGTTTCATTAACATTTAAATAACGGAGCTGAAAGGATTCTGTCTAACCTTTGATATCCTTCCCCTTGACAATATTATATCGAAGCATCCAGTTTGGTGCTTCAGTGAAGGAAGCTTCCAGCAGCGTCCGTCCGTGCATGCTAGTGTGCAGGGACATCACCCCGTGCTTTAATCAAAAGAAGCAACTAAGGGACATTGAAGTAGGACATCTAACTATGTACATTGCATTGCCTTGATAAGCATTTACTCTGTGCATCTACATGTATGCTGTCTGCAGTGCTGCTTTATCATATATTGTAGCTATAAACGAAAGGCGATGAGCCAGCGCCAGGCAACAAGGACCTATTCGATTTGCTTTTATCTGTCACGTTATATGCAATGTGTGAGACAATAAGCAGTGCTTTCTCTTGCCAATGAGGCTGTTGTTGCAGCGCAGATGAGATATGCACCATGTAGATCGTCGGTGCAAACTCAAGTACAAGCTGCACTCGAGCTGATGGACCTTTAGGGCCAGATGTAGGTGGCCGTTTGAGGCCATTAACCGAGCGGTAACGGCCGATTTTGTCCATTACTGATCGGTAAATGGGTGACAGGTATGTAGGGGGCATTATTTTACTGAATCGGTAAAATTACCGAATCGGTAATGCCCATTCATTCCCATGGGCTTCAAAGCCCATAGGAATGCATGGGCATTACCGAATCGGTAAATACCGAATTCTTCCGAATCGGTATTCCAGCACATCTGGAATACCTACAGATCCACCCCTTAGATTTACCGATTTTTAATTACCGAATCGGTAAAATTCGGTAATTAAAAATCGGTAAATCTATTTCACCTACATCTGGCCCTCCGTCCGGGCTAAGGCTTAACTTCAGCTTGTCAACAATACCTCAATGACAGTGAAGCCCATTAGGCCCTACAATAAGGAGAGTGTTAGATTAGGAAACCATGGACGTTTATTAGCAGATTACCAAAGTTACAAATTCAAATCATTCAAATTAGTCATTCATCAATGATCATCATATACATGAGTTGGGCAGTATAATGAAATTAACTCAAAATAGCAACACACAAGGACAAAATATTTAAAGTCGTCATAAGCAAATCAAGCAAGTTTCAGCTTCCCCTGAGAGAAATACCCTGATATGCTAATCTAAAAGGAAATTGGCAAATTCTTGAAAGAAGTCAGGCAGAAGGTGTCAGGAAGTAAAACCTCATAAAGGCAGGATTAAATCAAGATTAAGAACCTGATTTAGAGTTTAGTGGACCAGGTTACTCCATCTCAAACTTGATGGATATCCTTTCCAACGTGTTACAAGTGCCATAGTTTACAATGGACTTTTAATACGGTGGACAGAATATCCGTCACGTTTGCGACAGAGTACCTCGAACCACCAAACTCTAAATCAGGCCCTAAATCTGGTGAAGAAATTGTGAATTTGTTCAGGAGTCTAGCTCTTTGAGAATGATAAAAGTAAAGCATCTGACTTCAAGAGAGTGGAAAGGGGCATCAGAATCAAACTAGTTCAACCAAGGCCGGCCCTGGCATAGTGCTCGGCCAGCCCCGTGTTTGTTGAGGGCACGGCCGGGCTGTTTGCCAGGGCTGGGTTCAGCTGATTTTATTACCGTGGCCGATATTGCAGCTATACTGCAAAAACGGCACTGTAACGAAAATGCCCCCCAGGGGCCAAAAACCGGCCCTTACTCTAACAGGTAATGGGGAAAAGTACAGTGCCCGCTACAGCCAGTCCGGCCCTGGTTCCCAGAGTGAAAAGACTAATTAGTATTTGTTAGAAATGGGAGTTTCTGGTTGGCTGAGGCTTGTGCCAAAGACAGGCAGAAACCACCACTCTAGTCAGGGCAAGGAAGTTACCCGCCAAGATAACCCCTGCACACCCCCTTGGAAGCTTGGCATGAGCAGTCAGGCTTATCTCAGAGGCGATGTGTAAAGCGTTTGCGCGCGCACCCAGCAACAACACCCAAGGCCCACCAAAAAGGAAACTCCACACAAGGGTATATATAAAAAATTGTCTTTGTATTATACCACAAACATTAGATAATAAACATATACTTTACAAGGTGCCATGGGTATGGGCAAAATGTAGAAGGGATTATTTACATGGGACAGGGCCACCTGGACCGCTGTCAGGAGTAATCACTTTTAGAACTAGCACATAGAGCATATAATAACTGTGGTACCAAAATTAGCACATGTAGCACACAACCAGTACTCACTGGTAACAGGTAAACATCGCCTACGTAATCCTAAAACACCTTAGGTAAATATCACGCAGGGCATCATGACCTCACTAGCATCATTCTTCTAGGGCAAACAACCTCCTAGGTATAAAAACACATATTTAGAGGCATGGGCAAAAGCATTGCATCAATCGAAGTAGGCAGGTACACCATCTGCGCCAAAGCATTATAAAACTGACCCCCGGCTAACCTGGCCTCTCGGGGGCTCACACGCCCTCTGTACAGCAAAGTCAGGTCAGGCTGTGCAGGCAGCCAAAGGAGAACTACTCAAGAGTTCTAGGCCTAAACGTAGCAGCTGCCCACTAAGTGCTGGGCAGCTGAATCACCAATGGGCTAAAACACATGTGGGAGCCACGTGGGCTCGAAACACACAACGGGGCTAGAACCAGCGTAGGAGCCTCCGGGGCTCGGGATAACCAAAATGCCCCCTGAGCCTCATGGGCTCTAGATACCAATGGGGCCTTTGGTGGAGTCCCTTTTGGGGGACTCAAAGCATACAAATGCTCCCGGAGCCCTCGTGGCTCTAGATACAGGTGGCCCCTTTCGTCGGAGTTCCTCTCGGGAGACTCGAAATCAAATAAATGTCCCCGAGAGCCTCGTGGGCGCTAAACACTCGGTGGCACCCTACGTGGGTGCGGGCAATGACTCTATGCCCGATGTGCCCCCTCTCTCCCTCGTCACTGGAGAGCTTCATGGGAGTGGCCCACTGACAGTTGGGGCTGCTCAGGGATTGGTGCGCAGAGCTCACACCTCTCAGCAACCCCCACCCCCCCGGGTCTCCACTCACCAGGTCTCTGCTCGTGAGGAGAGCAGCGCGTCTCCTCTCTTTGCGGTGGGGGCAGGCACCGGCAATGTGCGTTGGGCCCCCTCCACCTTGCCTCCTCAGCTGCTACGGGGCACGGTGCTCTCTGCGTGTACCGCCCAGGCTCTCCTGTTTCGCCGACACTTCGCCTCCTTGCACCGGAGCGCGGGGTGAGCTCCCCTCGGCTTCCGGTTCGGGGGAAAGTACTTCCGGCTCGCCGCGGGCAGTGCGGCGGCCCCCGTCAGGCACTGCAGCCCCGTAGGCTCCCTCGAGGAGCGCACAATTATGGGGACAGTCCCCAATAATTAAATGATAAACGGGGCAACACGAGGGGTAGGCTCCCTCTTTAATTTAAATATAAAGCGGGCTGGCCACTAGCTAGATAACCTACAAATGGGCACAAAGAAGAAGAGTGGGCACCTGCTTTGAAGATAAGGCACAAAACGGGGGATCCTCGCTCTCTTCCCCAGCAGCGCGACGCTGCAGAGCCTCCTGGAGCAAGTCAAGCGCCCCCAGGCGCTGCAAGGGAAATAAAGTGCTCCCAGGCGCTTAATGCACAAAAGTCCAGGGCAAAGGTCTATAAGAAGGCAGGAGGGGCAAGGCTGGGCCCAGGTGCCAGCTCACAGGGTCCTCCAGGCAGGAAAGCAGTCCCCAGTCGCGGTCCTCCTGGTGCCCAGCAGCAGCAGGCCCCCCTCCAAATTAGGATCAGCAAGAGAACCTTTTTGCCAGGGGACACAGCCCCTTTGTATACAGTAAATCCTTTGTCTGCATGCAGGGTGGGGAGAAACCAGTCACAGCTGGTTTTGAAGCACTCTGATGTGCTCAGCCCCTCTCACTATTCACTAGTTAGGCTAGGGTCTTCAGTCACATCACAGGGGGCGGAGCCAGCATTGTGTGGGAAAGCCCAGCCCTATTCAGGTCCCAGGTGCACCCCTCCCTCACATCAGCATGCTAATCTCTCCACTCACCACCGGGGCAGACCCATCCTGACTCCTAGAGCCAGGCTCACCAGCCAGCTCCAGCCAATCACACGCCAGACACAAATTACACAAACATGCCAACTTCTGGAAGTGGCACTTCCACACTAGACACAATCACACTGCATACATCATTGCGCAGCATTTAATCAAACGAGTCCGCACATACCAAACTCGAGCTTGCAATCCCCACGCATCAGGAACTAACATGGACACATACATTCCCCATGCATTCCAATGGGAGGGCAGGCCAACCTCACTACACGCACGCACTTTACCCTGGAACACAGTGGTAAAGTGCGCAGACACCAAAAATCACTACCACTTGGTCACCTTAATAAGCAAAAGGTTCAGGGGTGAACCCGCCAGAAGGGCCAAGTCCAACAGTATTGTACATTTCATGATATCGGGTTGGGAGTTTCTTGAAGGGATGTGTTGTTTGTGAGCCTGAAGACCTTATGGACTGGCTGCATATGATGAAGTTGTTCTTGAAAAAGTAGGGTACTTAGGGCCTAATGTTCAACAAAATAGCACAGCGCCACAAATCATTTTGCTGAGCAGAGCTGTTTGGTTTGAAAAGCACAGGGATGGGTCATATTTACAACAATACAGTGAATCCCTGCACTTTCCCCTCCGCTGCAGGCACAATTGGTTGCCATGCGCTAACGCAGGTCCCCTTGCACCATGGTGCAAGGGTGCCTGCATTGCGTGCATGACTGCTTTTGTGCAGGAAGTGACACCTTCCTGCACAGAAACAATCATTGATAGTTTTTCCCTCTTTCTATGCATGCTGCTATACTAGATTTCTTTTGGGCAAGGAGAAAGTAGCGTTTGGCCTTCTCAAAGGTCCTAAAACATTGAATAATTCAGGTATAGAGAGGCAGTTGGTTCTAAGTTCTAGGTACTGTAGAATGGAAAACCCTCCCACAGATTCTGACCAGCTCTTACTGCGAGGGTTTTAAAGCAGATAAGTTGTCTTGAGCAGAGAAGCCTATAACAACAGTAAGAACTGCAGTTTAGTGAGAGGCATGGGTCCGATTTTTTTATATGCCCTGTGAACCAGGCAGGCTATCTTACATGTGATTCTGTTACCTATGGGCAACCAGCCTAGTCTATCTCTGGCAGTTGATACATAGCCATTTTATCTAGTCCTGTCACAGTTCATAATGCCATTTTTTGAAGGAGCTGCAGCTTTCCCAAGGCAGTCTTAGGCAGGCCCAAATATTTGTGTTTGCAATAATCAGTGTGGGAAAGGATGAAAGTGACCACCACTTGACCAAACTTCTCGACAGGGAGTGAAAAAGCACATTTTCCAAAGACATTGTAGAAGGTCAAATACTTTGGCTTAGACTTTCTGTCTTTGTGAGGTAAATGTTAGTTGTAGGTTAGAAATAACTCCCCTATTTATTAGCAAAATACCTGAGGAAGGAGTGTCTCCCACGTGTTGCAGCCAAAGTTATGGTGCTCCACTGTTGACATTCTCACCAACAATCAACACTGCATTCCACTTTAAAGAATTGTAGGTAATCTAGTCCTGGGTTCCCATATAGTTCTTTATTGAACCTTGGTCAAATTTCAACACAAGTAGAGCATTGTCAGAATTTGAAAAGGAGTTAAAATCATAGGATCATTTTAGTATGCTGAGAGATTGGACATAAAGATGAAAGAGATAATGTGGCCAAACAGCTAGGACGGTTGACCTTGGAGCTGGGGAACTGGGTTCGAGTCTCGACAGGGACGCTCAACATTCTGTGATTCTGGGCAAATCACTTAATCCCCCCGTGCTGAACCAAAAAAATGAATGTGTCCCTCTGTAACGTGATACCTTCAGGTCTAGTTTGCACCATATAAAACAACACAAAAAAAATTCAACAGGATTGGAGATAAAGCTCAACCCTGAGGAGGCTCACAGGATAGTGCATTCTTGGGGAATGACTTGTGGATATCACTGCAGACGTTGACTTTCATAACTAAACATTTGAAAACCATAACAGTGCCAGCCCTCTAAATGCTACAGTGTGCACCTGGTCTAATAATAGACCATGGTTAACCGTGTAATATGCTACAGAGAGATCTAGTAATAAGATTCCCCTTCAAATGGTGTCACCCGGAAAGGTCCTGATTTGATCCGTTACTGCCACTATCAGTACTTCAGTCACATATTTCGCCCTAAATCTTGCATGGTACCTGTTAAAAATGTGCCACTCTTTGAAAAGATTGGTGAGCCAGGCTGAACCAAGATTCTCTACCACTTTCAATATTATTGGTAATGATCTGGAGGCAAAGTGTAGATTTGCTTGTCTGTTGGGTTGGAAGATGGGATATGGTAAATTACATCTTTCGAGTGATAAGGAGGACAACAGCACTGTAGCTGGTTATGATGGAGCTCTCAAGTAACTCATTGCTACAGGCTAGTTAAAATATTACAAAGTCTCAAAACATGTTTCTAACTTCAATGGCCAAGTAAGGTATTTCCTTTCCGGTAGTATTTAGAGATGGTGCTAGACATCGGTATTTCTTAAAATACTGTCCAGAGAATAAGGTTGACAGAAGTCCATTTAAATCACAGAGTGCCTTAGTCGGACTAACAAACTGTAGATTAGGGCAGTGAGGAGAATATATTTTTTTTTATTGAGTTTTTAGTAGTCTTAGGAATTTCAACTTTTAATGGCAGGCACTTGTTAAGATAAATGGAGCCTTCTGGATATCTTGATGCAAAGCACATTTGTGAGCAAGGTATGACTAGTAAGATGCATACAGCATCCAAGCAAAGGGGCATCATCACAGGGTCGGACTGGCCTATAGGGCAATCAGGCAGTGCCCGATGGGCTGGTCTGACAGGTCAGTCCGTGTTGCTGTTTTTCTGTCTGGTAGGCCTGCTTTTACTGGCGATTTTCCTGATATTAAAATAAACATTGCCTGTAGGGATCTCAAATCTATGCAATCTTCCATACCTTGCAAAACACTTATACACTTGTCTTTGCAAGTTTAAAACAGCCCAAATTTCCAAACATGAGCCACTTTTTTGGCTATCTCATTCATTATTTGGAAGCACTTTTATTTTGATGCACAGACTATTTTCTGTCCAAGTCCAAACCTGTAAGAAGAAGGATATTTTTGCAGATCCTTGCATCATCAGTACTTTAACACCTTAACCACAGCCGTTATTTCGCCGCAGTGCGGCGGTTACGCGGAGTGGACGGGGCCGCGTCTGCTGTTGGTCGTTCGCAGCACCAGCGAGTTAGTGCTCGCGACGGCCAACGGCCGACAGGAGCATGAAGGGGCTAATTCTTAATCATTGTTTACATTGTGAAGGTAAGGAGAACAGATTAATAAAGTGATCTCTGGGCATCTATATTACGTTTCCTAAGCCAAAGGAGTGCAGAGCAAGGGAGACTTACTCTGGGAATAGGATGTGAGCTCCGCGGCTTTCCAATACTAAAATGACAAATCGTTATAAGGGCTTACGCATTAATAGCCATGTCTTCAATCATATCTCATGTAGATTGAATTTTTTTTAATGATTTTACTACTTTGGCAAATTCCCACAATAACCAGGGAGAAGAATTAAAGCCATCAAATCACCAGGATGAAATGGTGGCAAGAGCTGGACGGGATTTCAGTAACACTGCGTTTGTATCATGTATATGTCCTGGAGTATGCACATTTGTGTTCCTTATTTCTTCCATGTGTGCTTGTTTGAGTGCCTGTGTGTGACGTCTGATGTGTAAATGCGGGCTTCTGTGTACATATTTGTATTATATCTACAAAGGTACATGTATCTTTGCCTACTTGTGCATTGGTATCTGCTTGTGTGTCTATATTGCTGTACCTCCTTCTGTCCCTTTACATGTGCCTTTGTGTGCATCAGTTGGTTCTGCTGTGCGTCTTTGTAAATACCTGTTGTGTGACTCTGTAAGTACTTGAGTTTAGACCTACATCTATCCTTGTGTGTTTCTCTTATGGCTTGCTTGGGAATATTTGAGTCTGAATATGTCTATACTTGTTTATGTGGGTGGCTGCATTAGTGTGAGTGTAGGTATATGTGTGTGTCCCACTGTTGGTATAGTGCAGGACTGGTTGAGAGGGTAGAGGTACATTGGGTGAGCAGTGAGTGTGTGTGTGTCCATCCGATGGCTGGCACAGTACAGGACTGCAGGTAGGGGTAGAGATACATTGGCTGAGCAGCATGTGTGTGTGTGTGTGTGTGTGTGTGTCTCCCACCGTTGGTATAGTACAAGACTGCACAGGAGGGTAGAGGTACATTGGCTGAGAAGTGTGTGCGTATGTGCATGTGTGTCCCACTGATGGCATTGTGCAGGTCTGCAAGTCAGGGTAGAGGTAATTGAGCAGTGTGTGTGTGTGAGTGTGTGTTTGTGTGTGCTTGCCTGTGTGTGTGTGTGCCTGTGAGAGAGAGAGACAGAAAGTAATAGGCTTCCCAATTTGTGGCCGAGTGATAGGTATTTTGTATGTATGTATTTAAAATATGTCTGTGTGAGAAATGTTTTGTTTGTAATAGTCCACGATAGTAAATAGTTTTTAAATAAAGAATGCACAAACGAGATTGCATGTATTCACAAATGTGTATATTTTTGGGTGTGTGTTTATGCTGTATGTGGAGATGTAATGCAGAGATTTGATTGTGATGCCTTAAATAGTATCTTAGTTTCATCTTAACAAAGTACCAAAATGAGAACAAAATTATTTATCTTTATAAATTTACATGAAATAAATTTAGCTCAGAAAATGCTGTGTGATATGGCACACACACAGAAATGCACAAAGGGAGTAGTGCGTAGAAGGGAGTGAAAGAGAGGGGTGTAATTATTACCGTTTGCTTAGGGTGGTGATCATTTATCACCATTCTTGGTTTCAATATACAAAAGGGAGAGGCTGAGTGAATTAATGGATTTCTTTGGTGCAGAAAAGAGTCTTTCTGAGTGATAGGTGTGAGAAATTAGAGTTTTAGTTGGGGTGGGGTGTCAGAACCCCATTTTGAAGGCTATGGGGCAAATAAGAGCTACTAGAACAAATTCTGGGGGTTGCAGCATTTTTCTCCTGATGTCCTGCAGCCAACCTATTATAGATTCTGAGCAACTGGGTCAAGTTACCCTTCAGCACTCAGCTCTCAGTGGTAGAGCGGGTCGCAGAGTTCAAGGCTTCACAGGGAAAAGGAAGAACACACAGGACTGTAAACTGAAAATACCTTCAGCAGGAACAATAAATGTTTGTTCAGTCAAATACTTGCTTTTATGAAAAAACGAGTATTTATATAATAACATAAAGTAAATATGGCATTCACAAACAATAAACACAGTACCCTGACGTCAGGGCTCTGGTGTTTAGCAGGTGGGTGCCTGAGTCACCCTCCCTTCTCATCAGCAGTAGTGGTTATTTCCCATTCACTACATACAATATTGAGGTTAAGCCCCACTTGTCTGAGTTTCAGGAGTCCCACAATGATTAAGTCAAAAGTGTTAGAACGCCAAAGCACTATACACCAGACAAGTCCCCCTGTGGGATTCTGGCTCATGAATCAGTCCTACCGGCACCAACAGGTCCTGTACAACTGGAGTCTCCAAGCATGCACCGTTAACAGGCGCAGAGGTTGCAGCAGCTGTCTCTGGTGAGTCCCTCGCATGCAATCCTGCAGGGACAGTGCTCAGGCATCCTTGAGTTTCTCACACCGGGATCTAGGGAAACAGAGGCCGGCTGGTCCTAAATGCTACTCCAATGCTGGTAAGTTTCCTTGGATCCTCCCCATAGGTGGGGGGGATTAGAGGCTTGTGGTGCTGGTCCTTAGTCGGGGCTTTGGCCTAGACTGGTGATGTAACTGCAGCTTCTTCCTCTTGACAATGGTCTCTACCAGACCAAGCTCTTTCCCTTTATCTCTGTGGCCTCACCTGGCATACAGAGTAACCGTCCTCTGCATATGGGCTACAACCGCATCGGCACAGCAGCAATCTTCACAGTAGTCCATTCTGGCATACGGATTTGCCAACTTCATTTCCCACATGGGCTACGGCCCAAACTGTGCAGCAAAGTTCAAGGCTCACTTCACGGCGGCCCTTCTCTGGCACACTAGGCTATCGCATCTTTAACCTGCACACAAGCAACAACCTGATTGGTGCATCAGCCATCTCCTCACACTTCGCTACAGGGATCTAGTCTCAAGGATACCACAATGGGCCTAGCTCCCGCCAATGTACTCCTCTTCGATACAGGACACACAGGTCTTGACAAGCAGACAGGCACTCGTGCTCCAGGCTTCAGAGGCAGGTGATATTGGATTCCCTGGTTGATGTTTCCTCACCCAGCTGAAAGACTGGCAGGCCTTGGCCCCCAGACCTGGTCACAGGCAGAAGCCTTAGAGAGCTTCTCCTCCTGACACAGCCTGATTGGTTGCTTGACGGTTGACAATTTTGGACATAATGCCTCAACCACAGCCATTCTCCACTAGGTCAAAGTCAAAAGTTAAGCTTACCTTAAAAGAAGACCAGTTGGACACAAGGACCAGGTTCATCCTGGTGGAAAATCTACCTTCCAACTTTTGAACTTTTATGGGGAAAAAGCAGTCCTCAATGAGTTCAGTGGGAGGACAAGCAGGGTTTGGCAACTGAAAGGTCCTGGCAAAGTCGTCGACGAAGCACGTGAAGTCTATACCCAGGAACGCTTTGCCATTGATGGGTTGCTTCTCAGTGTCAGACACTTTTTTGCCCACTGCCAGTCTGTGGGTGGTGAGCAGGCCTTTGTCCTCCCCTCTAAACCAGTTTTGGTCAGGTCCTCCCCTCACTCTTGTTTTGAGGCCACCCTGTCTATAGAGACAAAAGGGAGGCAAGTTGAGGTGTGAGCTTGCTCTGCCAGTGACAGGGTAGGCATCCTTTGAAACTCATGAAGGGGCAGGCTCAACCTCTAGGACATCCTGCTCAAGGAAGAAAAATACCTCCCCTCATCCCAGCCCATTCTACACTGTCTGGAAGCAATCCACATCTCACCACAGGGAAGCTCTTGGCAGTCAAGTGACATTGGACATACAGAGAAAGGACCCTTTTTGATTAAGTATGCAAATCACAACTTTTTAAAAGTGTAATTTCCAAAATAGTAATTTAAAACTGACTTGACCATTAAGTTGGATTTTAAATTACTATTAAAATTAGTCCTTGAACCATTTTACTATCTACTCCCAAACTAGATTTAACATTTATTAAATGTAATTGCATAAACCACTATTAACTCCTGGGAGAGCCTACCTTGCCACAGTGAAAAACAACTCTGGTGATTGTTTACTGCCCTTCTTTTTAAATACCATTAACACTGCCCCATAAGCTTTTAAGGACTACCTAACAGGTGACTTCTATGGAGTAAAATGGAATATTTAGACTCCTCAACCAGATAGGACCATGAAAGCAAAAGGAGGGATGGGTGCCCCCCTAGAAGATACAGACTGGCAAGATGGATTCATGGCCCCTCACATTATAACAAGTTCCACTTGACTCTGGTTTGTTCAGTTTAAATACCTGCGCCAGGTCTGCCTCATGCCTCTCAGTCTCTGGTGGGCCCACGCACTTCTATCGTCCAGCTGCTTCAGATGCTCAGAACCAAACGGTGATTTCTATCATAAGGCATAGGCTTGCCAGGCTATGCAATACTACATGCCACGAATATTCACCTCACTGTCCAGGGTGGTGGAAACACAAATTGAAGCTAATCCAAGAATTGCTTTATTGGATATCCTAGAAGACATGGGAGAACCCTGAGGAGAAAGGATGCTGGTCAGGCTGGGCACATTGTTTACCAAGAGGGATATCACCAAACACTGAAGGTCACCCATAGCTACCTTCCTTGCAGAACAAAGGAAAGGCATGGACTGGTGCTCAAAACAAGAAGAGACGATATATACAGCACATGGATGTCCTCGCAAATATGATAAAATATGGAGAAAATGGTGGGCTTATCATGGCTTAGAATAACAAAGGTTATATTGCTAAACATAAAAGTTTGTTTTCTTCATCCGTGGAGATTAATGTGGAAAGCATGCAATGTATTCAAGGCGTTTGCTTTGAGAGAGCAATACCTACTGTATTAAAACTCAATAAAAGTTTTATTATAAAAAAAGAAGGAAGGTTTAGGCCTAACAAAAGCTTTTTTTGCAATTTCAAAATTGTGTTTAAAACATGACACCCAGACTGCAGTGGTGGGCATGGAGACATGTTTCACAGTGCTACTTAGGTGGGTCGCCTAATAAGTGCTGCATCCCATTAGTAATATTTATTGTGCAGGCCACAAGTGCATTTAGTATTATCTACTAGGTACTTAAATTAATTGTGGCATTTAGGTGTATGATAATTTTATCTTAGTGGGAAAGGAGAGAATAAGCACTTTATCACTGATTGACAGGGGGAAAGTGCACAGAGGTCTAAGCCTTTCTGCAACAGAATGAATATCTAGGTTGACTTGCTTGAACTGCATATTTCCAACACAACTACCTCCCCACCAGCTAAAGGCTAGGGTACACTAATCAATACCCTTATAGACTACCCTGCCTGGGCCATATAACATGAACAATGTGCCTCTTCTACTCTGCCATTTGACATATCTATAGCCCTTTAGGCCTATATGTACCCCTTTGTCATAATCTTTCTGAGCAGCTGCACTGGCCGGCCCATGGGAACATTTCTCATCATCTACACCAGCGTTCTGCAACAAACATAGAAAGTAAAAAAGCCTCTTAGGATTGTTTTTGTGCAGCAAGGTAACCCTTCCTGCACAAAAACAATCCTGCAGGCAACAGAGGCACCCTTGCACCATAGTACAAGGGTTCCTACATTGGCGTGAGGCTGTCAAAATGCACCAGCGCAGGGAGAAAGGACAAGAATGCACCGTATTGTATAAATACGATGCATTTTTGCCTTTTCAGGTTGGTGTAGGGCAGCACAGCAAGTTGCCTTGCTGCGATGCCTGACGCCAAAATCCCTTAACACCTTCGCTGCTAGGTGTTTTCCCCTCCTGTGCTGGAAAGAGTGATTTTGCACCTTTCATGACGAGCTCAGCTCGTCATCAGCACAGCTCAACCGTGCATCATGACGAGCTGAGCTCGTCATCAGTATCGAAAGGGTTAAATGAGGACCATTTAGCTTCTTCTTATGCCTCACCTCAGGAGGCATACAGATCTGGTGCTTCCCAAAGTTTACATGATTTTGTAAATCTGGTGCAGCGTTAAAATCCATGGGTATTGCGTGGGAAAATCTCGGCAATGGCCATGGAACGCCTCCGGGGAGCAGAGTAATGTGGCACAACAATTTGCGTTGCGCTTCCTTACTCAAGATTTATGAGGCCACTCAAAGCTACTTAGGGTGGCTTTGCGTGGTTTCAGAAATCGGATTAAGAGCCCTCCGTCACGCAAGCACACTGGTCCAAATTATACATCTATTTGCATCTAATATACAAGGATAGTATTGTTTTTTTCAATATTATAATGTAGCAAAAGCTTACTAATATTATTGAAAATAATCTTTGTGAGCCCCTCCCATTTCTCAAATGTGAGGTCCTGTTTTGTTCTCTAACAAGCTTTTTTTATAGCTGTTGCATGGTTTTGAAAAACAAACATTTCTTTGCAAAATGTCAGTATTAGACTCCCATACATCACTCACACTACAATTAAATGAAAGGAAAAAGGTATCTAAAACAATCTATTTAAGAATTATTCAAGATCATCAGTACAAGGCTATTAACAGAGCTGGCTCTAGGGGGGTAGGGGGGGGGGGGGCTGAAAGGCCAGGGTTGTGGGTCAGGACCCACTTTGCCCATGCCTTAAAACGTCTCTGCTGACAGTGACTGTTAGCCCATTAAAAAAGTAAAGTCAAAAGATATTTGGACGTATTCATGATCCCGTGACGCAGGACATATTTCAATGCCACTAATGTCGGATGTTGTCATTATTTCTTATTGTGATAACTTTTAAAAAACCCATTAAAAACAGTCACCCTTGCTGCTACCAGCTCAATATTTCTCTATCAAAGTCTTTTAGCACTTAAGGTAGCCCTGAAACGAACTGCATAGATTGACACGGTATAACGTTTCGTTTGAACCAAGCTCCCTTGACTCGCTCTAAATATAAATGCGTATATCCAGTAAAACTCCCATATCGTTTTTTGTTAAAATGGATATCGATTTTTTGATGTGCTGCTTGCACTGGGACCCGAGACAAGTAAATACGAGTGATGGGATGCTGTTGTACTCCCTCGAGAACTTGCTTTCACGTTTGGAAAACTCGTGGGCTATGTTTGTCCCCTGTGCTGGCGTTAGAGCTGTGCGCCCAGAGCCGCTACACAAGGCACTAGCTCGGTTGAGTAGCATTTTTAAATATCTTACAGGGTAAAGGCGCCTGTTGCTGGAATCTTTTTGAGCCCAGCATTTTTCAGAGGACGTTAAACTTGGCAAGGTTACTCTGGTAGTTAAAATACTTGCTGGAGAGATCTGTTTTTCTAGTCACAGATTTGACTCACCATAGAATAGCAGTGTCTGCTGAAAAGTCCAACGTGTAACATGCAGATCACTGATTTTTATTTTATGTAGCTAGGTTAGTGGGTTACCTCTTTTGTCGCAAACATGCTTTTATTAGCCCAAATAACCCTAATCAGGGGCTACTTTTTAAAACATGAGTTTGTATTTCGGCAGACCAAGTACTTTTAAAGTAGAACGTTTTCTGGTAGAGATGACATGGGGCTCCTATAACTTGCAGCCCTCACTGTCGCACTTCAATTCCCTACATATGGAATAATAGTTCTATAAAATAAATTAAATGAATGTGAGAGAAGGGCTTTGAAGAGACGAGGGGTAACATTGGAGAGTGGCAGTGAAGGAAACCTTGGAGGAGAGTGGACGCCAACAAAAATTGTCACATTGGGCGCCAGCCGCAGCCAGTGCAAGTAAGAGCGGTGGGGCCGGGTGGGGATAATTTCGACACACGACGACTAGAAAAAATTCCATATTTTTTTAATTTTCCCTCGTGGTCGTTTGTCGAATCCTGACACTGCTCTTACCTCTGTGGGCCGCAGCTGCTGGGTGCCACCAATGTTAAAGCACGCCACGTTTGTTCCCCTGAATAATTCCGTTGTGCGGACACTAAAGTGCCAAACAATCTCTGGGATTTCTTCTTCCTAGCCTAATCCGCTCATTGAGACGGACTAAGCCTTGATACATTGATTTATGCTCAACACACTGGTACTCACATTCTCAATTGCCTCTCTGTGTCCTTCATGAACACTTTCTCCTTTTTTTGTTAGTTGTATCACTTCTTCACCAACCCAGCTCCCTGTCTCATCTCCCATTGGTCACATTTTAAAGATGATGTTCACAGCAAATCCTTCTTCTCCATTTATTTATGCAGCACCAGTTTCAGGACTCTAGGAGAATTCACAGTAGCCGGGTTCTTAAGAAAGACCAGTATTGCTATAGCAGAGTTGGTCAAATGTACATCTGTGCCCCAGCACTACTGGTCTTCTACAGAAACCAGCTTGTCAGTAATTTTCCCAATTTCTCATGAGGCCTCTCTGGTTGGGCTAACTACTCTCCCTTCTCAGGTGCACCAGGGACGAATGATCAAGAGGCAGGAAGGGCCAGTCATCGAAAAATGTGCTCCCTGAATCTAGAAATGTTGTACTAATAAAAGAATGATGTAAAAGCAACATAAGTATAAATCAATGTAATGGCTTAAAGCAGGAGTATCCACCACAGGTCGATGAGGATGGGATCTGTACCACATTTGTAAGATAGCCAATTGCAGGACCTGCAATTAATCTAAATGGAACTAATTTACATAATGGTTTTCTTACAAATCACTTCCTTAAGGACATAGACTATTTTTTAAACTACAAATTCAACATATTCACTTTATAATACCCAATTAAAATACAATTACCTGCAATGAATCTTAATGGAGCTGATTTACATAATGATTATCTTGCAAATCACTTCCTTCTGGACAAAGACTATTTTAATGCACAAATTCAACACATTCATTCAAGGATCACCAAATAAACACGGTCATTGATACTGTACAGAAAAAGATTACATTTGCTGTGTTTTTTTTATCAACATACTAAGGGATATTGTGTAACATATTTTGCATTTGTATCCGAAACCTCAGGCACAGGTTAGGGGAAATTGTGATTTTTTTCCTTGTTTAATACATTCATTTTCCGTTAATATTACTCATATTATGCATATTAAAACACACGAGATTTCAATAGGAGACAAATTTGAGCAGAACATGCCTTACTCTGTGACCAGTAACACCGATTCACAAGGACTGAAAATTTAGCACTGAACATGGTTACACGAATTGTACGATTAATGACGCTGAGAAGAGCAGTCATCAGTAAGCCATACTCAAGCCTTGAGCCTGTTTAATTGTGCACCACACATTGTGCGAGACATCTAGACACTGCATACAACCGATGTCAAAGGTCCTGCACCTACATGTCTAGGGGAATTCTAGAAACGAGAAAAGACCACTCACACCACAGGGGCTGGTAGTTGTTTTGCTAGATTTTGCATTTCTGTTAGTAAGGGGACAAGTGCACTTCTAGAAGAGACCAGCTGTTTTGTGTGGCAAAAAGGTCTATTGGCTCAACGGAGGAAGACTGGAGTGAGGCTCAGGAGTGCATTCTAGGCCCCTACAGCCTAGTGGAGTCGAGCCTCAGCACCTCTGGTCCCCTGCATTGACTAAGGCCTTTTTTAATCCATGAGGTGCTGTGAGAAAGTTTGTATTGGTTGCGGGTGGGACAAAAGCCCTACTCAACCGAAAACTATAATCCTTGTCACAGTGACCAACAGAAGTCATTAAATAAAGCTCGAAAAACAATGTAAAATTTAATAAATATAATTACACAAAATCAAATTGCATCTAATCATTAGAACCAGCGTTATGAATCTTTAATACTTTTTGAACAAAAGATCACCAAAATGATTTGTCACGCGAGACCAGGGTAAAATCAAAAGTTGAGGCTGCTACGATGGAGCATACATCAGAAACACAAAGTGGATTGGGCCCGATCTCTGCTTACCTTCGGACTCAAGGAAAGTTTCTGGGAAAGCAAAGTTCAGAGGGGCAGCGGACTGAGGAGGAGAAGTCATTGTCGAGGAGCCTCTGGACAGAGTCGCAGTGAAGATTTTTAACTTCGGACTTTGCCACTTTATTGGAAGTTGAAAATACCCAGCTGGACATAGCTGCAGGCTCAAGGCCAATAAGGGCTTCACCGCGAGGTCCCAGTGAACAGGATTTGCAGCTGCAGAGAAGAACATAGCAGAAGGAACTGCAAATTCAGGCCGACCAGCTTTGAACTTGGGAAGATCGGCTATCAGCTCTATCCTGGTCTTCTGTCAGTTCTCAGTGACATTTTGCAGTGACATTTTTTCCAGGTCCTAGGTTTCTAGAGAAGTTCCAGCAATAACACAACCAAGGGTCTGGGATCTGAATGCACCAATTGGTGGGTTAGGACTCACTCCAGCTGCAGAGTTCAAGGAACCTAGGAGCTTGCCGTGCCCCTTTAGCACACACAGTAGGGTCGCCAACTAGCCCATGGTGTCAGTTCTGGTGTTTCTGTGTTTCAAGGGGATGGTGCAGTTCCCCTTGTCAACAGAGCAAGGCAGTTCTCAAGCAGCAGGACATCCTTCTAGGGGTCAAAGACAGTCTTTAAGCAGCAGGGCAGTCCTCTGGTAGCAGCAGTCAGTCCTCTAGGGAGCAAAGCAGGCCCCAAGCAGCCTGTCATTGCTCCAAGACATCTAGAGTGAAAAATGCCTGGCATCAGGTTTCTTTGTGTGTGCTGGAGGCAGGTAACTTCTTCACCCCAGCCATCTAGACCGGATGACCAATCCTGCTTTTATCTATTCCATTTGTCTCACTGTCCAGAAAGAATACAGAAACCCCAGCAGGAGACCTATTCATGTTATGTGACACAGGATACTGTCAGCAGGCATCAAATGGTTAGAGAAAGAAAATGCCAACTTTCTAAATGTGTAATTTTTAGAACTGTGAATTAAAATCTGACTTTTCCATTAAAAAAGGATTTTCGATTACAATTCATTTAAGTTCAGACATGATATTTCTACCTACTTCCAATCAAAAGTAAGATTAATGTATCTCCACTCTTATTAATCTTGAGCCGTAACCAAGAGTTTATTTACATCATCGCTGCTCTCTTTGCTTTTCTTCTTAAGCATAAGTATCAAGTTGCCAAATGTTTAACTGCGTTTTTGGATTGAGACCCCGCCGAAACCTAACTATATCGCAGGCAATAGTAAGGCATTTTAAATCATATTACAGTTTTTTTCTTTTAAAATCTGGTGTTTGAATTTCACCATATTGTTCCTCACAACTATTCGTACTCCGATATGTTTAAACAATAGATCTGGTTCACCAGATAACAAACGGTGAAACTTTAGTAAGAACACATATCGACAATCACAAGACACTTCTTTTTTTCTAGGGATATTTAGCAACAAGCTCTCTATCAATAACGGGCCACTAGCTACGATCCTATTAACCCCTTCCTTGCTCCTGTCGGCCGTTGGCCGACGGGAGCACTCCCTCCTCAGTGCTGCCGTCGGCCAACGGCCAACGCAGCCCGGCCCACCATTTAGAACGACTGCACCGCAGCAGAAAAACCGCTGCGGTTAAGGCGTTAACATAAATATTTTAAAAACAACTTTTCTCTTTTTTTAAGATTAGGTATTTTTCATTTAGACTTAGTATCGTATCATAGTGACTCTGCTGCTATTGTAATTGAATAAGAATCACATAAATAATTCAATACTTCATTTTTAGATTGCTCTGATTAATTATTATTCATCTGGACCAATTATTCAATGGTCCACATCTTGATTTAATTTGAAGTAAGTCTTGGCTAACATCTGTATTTCACAAATAGGTGGGTGATGTTTTTTCTCTTCTCTCTCATTATTTAGAGGAATCAGACTATAGATTCAAGTGATATCCATTTTTTCACCAGATTTAAGTTTTTTTTTTCTCCAGGTGTATATATTGGTTCCTTTGTTATCTTTTAGTTGACAAACACTATTTTTGTGATTATTCATTGCATTTAGAGGGCTTCAGTCCACATATGAATTTCTTTGTCCTGAAGATGTTCTACTGGATGAATTATGCAAAAAGACCGAAACATCGACATATCTAACCCATTTTCAACAGAAAATTGTTATACAGGAATTAATGATTCAAAGTGGAAATTATAGTTTCTATCTGTATATGGGCATAAGAAATGGCTTACTTACATAAGTGCTCAGGAGATAACTTTGTGTAAGATCATTAATCTCTGTCACTTGTGTCTTTATGATTTGTGAATTGTGTTTTATACCCTGTAAGTAAAAATTCTAACACATGAAGTATACATCCGTTATAGTCTTTTTGATATATTTAGTTTTTTGTTTATTGTAATGGATTTGTATAATTCATATACTTGAGGCCACCAATTAGGGCACTCAAAATAGACTTTGTTAAATTGAGTTAGATTATTTGTTTGAAACAAAATCCCTTGTAGGCATTGTTACCTGATCGAAATCCAATCAAAAGTCAGCAATTATTAAATGTAGTAGGGTAGTGGGTAAACCCATGCTATCTGAGGGGGCAGTAAGGCCTTACAGAAGAGAAAAAGGATTTAGGAATTTTTCACTACCAGGCCATGTAAAACTTAAACCCACATGTCCCACCATTTAAATACAATGCACCCTTCCATATGAGACTTTAGGGCATACTTTAGGGGTGACTTACATGTATTAAAAAGGAAGCTTTAGGCCTGGCAAAATGTGCATTTTGACGATTGAAATACCAGGTTACAACTGCCCTACAGGCCACAATGGCAGGTCTGAGATGTGTTTTAAAGGCCTAATTTAGAGGGTGTCACAATGGGTGCTGTAGCCCACTGGTAGCATTTAATTTACAGGTTCTGGGTAGATACAATACCATTTTATTTGCTATTTACAAGTATGTTAAATGTGCCAATAAGGTTAAGGCCAATTTTATAATTTCATAGGAAGCAAGCACAAGCACTTAAGCACTGGTTAGCAGTGGTAAAGTGCACAGAGTCCTAATACCAACAAAAACAAATTCAGAAAATAGTAGAGATGAAGACAAATCATTTATGGGTGGCCCTGCAGAGAGGCTAAGTAAGAGGGCTTGTATCTTGAATGTGTATGCGTCCACACAAGCAACAGTTGTGTGCCTAATTTTCTTGCAGGTGTGCTGTCTGAAATGCATACATTTAACTCAAAATTTCTCCAAGTTAGTGCATGAGCTTCAGAAAGCTCAGCTTGAAAACAGAGAGAGGGAACCACTTCTCTCTGATTCTGAACTGTGACCTCTGCTGGTCATACACTAACTATGAGAAATTTCAAGTTAAATCTGTTTTCTTCAGACAATGCTCTGGCAAAAACCACAGGCACACAACTGTGCTCTGCGGGAACACACACATTAATGATTTGGTCCCAGCTGCTCTAGAAATTTCCATTAAGCCATCAATTTGTTTGGAGAGTCTGTCCACAAGAAAGTACATTCATTATCCTGTTAAAAAATTCTGTAAAATATTTCGAACAAAGTACTTTGGAAAAAGATTTCTCTCCCTTGGATTGAAATGTTACAGAGACAATAATGTATTTAAAAAACAGACGTGACTTTTGTTCAAATGCAACACGGTTTTTGGGAGTGGTGAGAGAGCATGCCCTGGAATTTTTTTTTATATTGTGGAGATTTGGGTCCAGGATGGCAAAGGTCAGGGATATGTCATGAAAGCAATGCTAAGCATGATGTTTGCCCAGAATTGACCAAATGTTGGACTTTTCATGCTTATTCACATATTCTGGTACATCTTTGATTCACCCTGATTATCATAACACTGCATATGCATATTGCACATGTGTATTTCATGTACACCAAGGTAATGAAAATAATTTGTTCTGGTTACATTTTACGTGACAAGCTACAATGGTTCTGTCGGGAATGCGCAATTGCTTTGCAAATAATATACAACTAAAAGACAAATTGCTTTATACTTATTAAATAAATCAAAAAGCAATAACATATGCTTAAATCAAAGAATAGCAGGCATGTTGGAACACAAAACAAAACAGTGTCTAATAGGTGCTTGCAGTAAATGTTATTTTATGTAAATTGAAGCATTCATTTATATTCACTAGAAGACTGCATCAGAGCGCGCCCACAGAATGTCAGGATTGATGTCTGGCTAACTTTGGGGATTGAATTAATCTTTCTTCCAGACCGGCTGATTATTCCTTCAACAGCCCACTCACCACAGCATTAACTTAGATCTGAAAGAATGCCTTACTTGAGTCGCATTGACAATTTAGAGTTTCTCTGACACTTGCAGATCCACGGGAAGCCTTCACTAATCGAGGAACGTCCCAGGGAACACTACCCCGCATGGGGCTGTCTCCCTTACCGTTTTCCTGAAGAAGACCCGCCACAACACACACACAACGCACTGTCAGGGTCGAAACGTTGAGGATAATACATGACCAAGACCAAGTCTCTTGGTTCAAATCACTAAGCAATTGTGCTAATCACCAGAGATATTGTTTTCTCCTCTGTCCTGACCACCCGTAGTTCTTGTCCTTTGTTAAATTTGTACATAATTTCACGTTGTATATATACAATGCACTGCACCACTGTCACTGAGCACCTGATGTCACTATAGCCTATGTCATTTCTACACTGCAACTCTGTTTGACAGCCTGTGGATATCTGTAAATATACATGAACACTTCAATTTACATAAAATAAGATTTGCTGCAAGCACCTAATAGCCAGTGTTTATTTGTGTGTTACAACATGCATGCTATTCTTTTATTTAAGCATATGTTTTTACTTTTTGATTTATTTCATACGCATAAAGAAATTAGTCTTTTAGTTGTTTATTATTTGCAAAGCAATTGCGCATTCCCTATAGAACCATTGTAGCTTGTCTTATATGTACCCAGGTTCTGAAGGACACAGGATTACCCCATTGCGTTCATACTGGCTATATTTTACATCATATTTTTTATTCGCTATCAATATTTCTACTTTTGATAGTCTACCTCCAATACATTTCCAGTGAGCACTGAAAGTGTATGTACGTCACCACATTTTTTGCATTGCTTTCGTCTGATCCGTTGTGCAGGAAATGTATGGCAAGATGTTTGAGGATACCCATGCAGTGACTGCTTTGTGTGTGAATACCATAGTTGTTTAGCATTTGCTAGACCAGCCCCCATACACAGGGAATACCCACTATTACATGTGTGTGATGTATTTGTGGTTTGTCCAATCTATGCAGTCCTGCATAGGAGAATATCTTGCTTTTATATGGTGTGCAGTGCCAATGGTTTGACATTTCCTAGTACTATAAATAACAATGACACTGAGACCCAATGTTCTCGTATGGAATGTATCTGCCTTACAAGCATGAAAGACTGAGCTAGCGTTGCAAGGATGAAGACTCAAAAACTGAGGTTCACACCTGATGTCAGCAGTGAGTGTTTCACTAGTTGCTACCTTTCTGGCATGAATTTAGGGGCAGATTTATAATTCTTTCATGCAACACAGCAAGACACCTTGCTGCGCTACATAAAAGGGAGTGGGCAAGAATCGGCTATATTTAACATATGGTGCATCCTGTCCTCTCCTTGCACTGGTGCACGATGGGTTTTCTTGCACCTACGCAGCCACCATTGCGCAGTGGTGCAAGGGTGTCTGTGTTGTAGGCAGGATTATATTGTGAAGAAAGAGGCACCTTCCTGCACAAAAACTATCCACAGAGGCTCTAAGTGTGCTGCAGAATGCAGAGCAGCAGAACGAGAAAGATGAAACAATGAATTTGGCCCTTTATGTGCATTACGTATAATGAATGATGCATAACATATCCATGCATACAGTGCATTTTTCCTGGGAAAATCAGGCTTATGCTTGGAACAGAACTTTGAAAACTGGCACATATGTCTGAGAGGGTCAGTGTTCTCCATTTACAATCCATGGATTTTCATGTTGTTAAAGTAGATGTTTGAGGCTGCACACTACTTGGAATGCATAACCTTCATAACTACACTACACCTATCATCCTTTCTGAGGAATCCCTTGCAGCTCAGCTTACATCTTAAAGGGACCCTCTTCAAAATATCTAACAGCATTACAGTTAGATCTTTGTGTCAAGCCTGTTACTCCTCAAGCTGCAGTTGCAACCTGCAATGTTCAGGGTGGATGCCTATGTTGGGGCCCATCCATCCCAAAAAACTGGAAAGGGTGACAAAGTGGACCTTTCCAATCTAAAATATACAAGTCATTTCTTCACTGGATACTTGGATACTGCCTGCTGTAGATTTTTGCGCACAACAAATACCCAAGTAAGCACATTTACTGGATGTACGGCATTACAACACGGGCTTTTACACCGCGTGCCGTTACAACGCTGTTTTTACAATGCAAGTCGTTACAACGACTTGCGCTTTAAGGGCTGGATAGTGGAATAGTTCAATGTTCTATTCCAACTCCAGCCCACGTTACAGTAGGGAAGGTGTTGGAATAGAAAATTAACTATTCCCTATCCAATAGCGCCCTCCAGTGTAAGTCGTCGTAACGACTTGCGTTGTAAAGGCAGCGTCATAATAGCAGCGCAGGGTAATGCCCGCGTTGTTAAGGATGTTTCCCACATTTACTAGGTTGATACAAGAATCCTGCCTCAAGCTTTGTTTTTTCCCAGCCAGCTCTTTTTGTTCATCATAATTGGATCTCAAGACTACATCGAGCAGAGGCAACAAACAAATCATACTTCAACTAGCTGTGTTTCCTCTCATCACCTAGGGGCGAAAGTGACCCTGGTCAGTGAGCTTAACATTTGTTAGACCAGGGGTAGATACCCTCCAACCCCGGTCCAGTTCTTGAAACATGTCTCACTGAAAATGTTCATACCAGCGCTATCACATTTTTATGGACAGGTTTCTACCACCGCAGACTTTTAGAATAATTTTTATTCTAGAACATTCTCTTTGAAATCCGTTTGTATGTCAGAACATCAGCTATGCAAGTATAATGCTAAAAAAAAGCATAGTGGCTAAAACATCGGCAACCAAAATATTGTGGAGGTAAGTATATTTTGATAAGTATACATATATGGGCGTTGGTAAACCTAACATTTTCATTATCTACTTACCTTGTCGAGGTTTTGGTAATCAATGTCTTTCTTCCAATATTATTGTAGCACTATATTAGATTTTGTTACTCAGGTACCATGTCCTAATGCTTATTGTACAGTTAACTCTTTTTTTGCCCGGATGTGATTATAGTTGCTGTTTTATCCTAAGTAAGTCATGGTTCCCAGTGGTGTTTCTTAGTTTGGCCATTATGTTGTATATATTTTGAAACTGTTTTGACTTATGGTTGTGTTTTTTCGCATCCGTCAATAACCATGACAACCTGCAGGATTAAACTTTGAACACAGCCTTGATAGAAAAACAAACGAGATTCCAGGGTATCCTAGAAATGCAGGGGAGGTTTCCCAAAGTTGCAAAGTTAAACCATTCACCAGCCTGCATACAGGGTTGATTGCCACATACAGTATGCCCCTCTCACAAAAGGTGGAACATTCTGGAAGCTTTGAACAGTAGTGTAAAGTATAGAAGGGTTCAGCAATGGCCCAGGGTGAGGGAATTCAGAAGAAAAGGCCTTTGCCCAGGAGGGAGGGAGTGGGAATCACTGAGCTGGACAATGTGCAGACAGAGTGTTTGTGGAAATCAGAATATGCTGGGGGATCCTGCCAGTAGGCGCTGCTGAATGCTAAACTGTGTCTAGTTGTTAAAAAACTCTGCAACTTTGCACCCCACTAGTAAGGTTACACAAGTCTTTACACTCTTCTGCTTTACCAGCCATATGACGGCCTCACACTTAGTTACACCCATGCACGTGCAGATTGGTACCAGTGTAGTAGCAAGTGTGTCTGTCATGAGCCCTAATGCAAGACTGAAAATGAACCCAATTTTTTGGGTTAGTAGAAAAACAGTCATAATTGAAGTGCAAAGGCCCGTCAGTTCCCTAGACCGTGGTACAGCATGCATAGCAAGAGGGAAACTCAATTAATCATTGTTTTTGTGCAGGAAGGTTTCCCTTCCTGCACAAAAACAATCCACCCTACAGCGCAGTCACCCTTGCAATATGACAAAAGGGTGCCTTCACTGGTCCATGGCAGCCTATTGTGCACTAGGGCAGGGCAAAGCACGAGGATACTTTGTAGTGTTGTTAATATGATGCATCCCTGTGCTTTGAAAAATATGCGGCATGGTGCAGCTAAATGCCATGATGTGTCATTTTCTTGTGGCTGAGGCCCTGAAAGCAGAGTAAACATTTCCTGACTTTGAGTCAGATTCTTGCCCCAAGTTAAAACAGCCACAAACACAGGTGTTTTATCACGTGATTTACCGATGTATAGATATTTTATTCTGTCAAAATCATGTACCTTATATTGCCTACCCTTGAACAGGGGTGAACAACCTTTACAACGAAACTTTTACAACGCACTACCATTACGACGCGGTCATTACAACGCAAACCATTACAACGCATTGCACTGGGGGGCGCTCTAGGATAGGGAATAAGTTTAATTTTCTATCCAACACCTTCCCTAGTGTCCACGGGGACTGGAGTTGGAATAGAAAATTAAACTTTTCACTATCCAGCAAATCTAAGCGCTCTGCGTTGTAAAGGTATGCAATGTAAAAACCGCGTTGAAAAGGCAGGCGTTGTAATAGCCTGCGTTGTAACATCATACATCCTTGAACAGGTGTCCTCGCAATGGAATTTGAACTGGAGAGTGTATCTTGTTTATCCTAAGCAACGTAGACCTTCCTTTCCGCCACACCGCAAGGCTGAACATTCTGCGAAAATGAGTGCTGATTACTTCTTTGATGCATGACCCTTCATAAATATGTCACTGTTATATTTTACTTGTAGTTCGATGCAGCGCAGCAATTTTGGATGTACTGTTCCCTGACAAGAAGTATACTAAATCTAGGCCTGTGTTTAACGTAGTTAAATGTGCCCTTTTCTTGCAGCCTGCTTATTGCTATGCAGCAGCTGTGTTGCAGGGTGCATTTATGCTGACATCGCTTTGGGCATAGGGCACTCATTCTTTTTCAATGTAACCACTGTTACCGTGCACAAGTCTTCTGCTTTTTGGTCGCCTTGATACCTTTCTTTCTATGCAATGATGTGGTTCCTCAACAAGTGAGAATAGGGCAGCAAATATCCTATGTTTTTGTGAGTGCCTGCCATAGTGACCAGGGTCACATTAGCCAGCTGAAGGACACAAGCGTCCATGTCTCTGCCTTATGTCCTGTCAACGCAAATCGCACACTGGTACTTTAGCGAGTTACTCTTATATGATAAGACTGTGTTTTTGTTATTTTTAGTGACAGAATAACAATGGAAAATCTGTTCATGAGATGGAAAAATGAACTGACGCTTGACATTCAAGAAATTGGCAATTTGGCTTCTGAGAAGCATTTTACTCTTTGTAAAAAATACCTCTACCAATCTTCCTCAAAAGGTTTTGTCACATCCATTATTAATGTAATTTGGTTTATGGGCTGTGGCGGCCATGTGCAGTGGAGGCAATGCAGTAATTTTCACAAATTATGTACAAGTGTAGCCATGTGAAAGTTCATATATAACTATGTTCATTTTGGTCTCAGACTCAGGGCCTTTTACTAGTACTGGGGTCCTGGCACTCGTGGTGACAGTCCGGCCTCTCCACCTCTCTAGCAGTCTGACCGCCATTTTACGATGGTGGTGGTGGGACTGCCAGCAGACCAACAAAAGACCACTGCTGCTTCCAGGATCCTGATAGGGTGGTTGTGGGGAAGGCCTCGGTCTCTGGGGCAGTGCCGATCTCGGTACCGCTATGTAGATTAACACCTGCCTTTCATCCAAACATTTCATAGCGTTAACCCCGCCATGAAATGCTTGGTGGGAAGATATGTATGTAAAGGAACCCCCAAAAGTGCTCCTGGCGGAACCCCCCCATGCATGGGGGCACATGATGTGCCCCCACGAAAGTGCACAGCCGTGCATGCACTGTGTGGCTTGCCTGACATGGTGCCTGCCACACCGTTCACTGACAACCTGGAGGCGCTGTCAGGGCGACAGTATACTTGTAAGGCTCTCCTTTGGGCAAAACATATCACCGCTGTGACACCACCACCATTGCAACACCAGCACTGGATTACACTCATAATCAGGCCGGCGAGGGACCACAGGCTTGTCATTCTTCCTGGGACCACCGCGTTAGACCAACAGACTTGTAATCGGGCCCTCAGTGTTTTTTAGCTCTGACTTGACTGAGCAGGTGTAACCAGGCCTTATGTAATTAACAGAAGAGGAGCTTTCAGAAGTACTACTGAGACAGGGGCTTAGGGTCCGCCCAGATAGTGGTGTACCTGAATAAAGAATCTGACTGGGCTGAGTTGTGTTCTTCCACAGACAAAGGGGCCTATTCACGAAGGTAAATTGACACACAATCAAACCTACATGTTTAAAGTTACTCTCGCACGTTGTAGGACATTTAATATTTTTTGCTATTCATCATTTACCAGTGTACAGTTACTACAAAGTGTAGACTTACATGTCTTCACCCTGTGAATTTGAGTAATGGAGCCTAATGTATGAGTTTAAATTACTACTAGCAACTTACCTCACATGGGGAGAGATCTCCACGGACATACTAGAAAACTCCCTACGATAAAGTATTGGAGAAAGTAAAAAAGTTTTTGAAACTTCAAAAAAAAGTTTTGTATTTTTTTTCTGTAAATAAGTTACATTCATTTCATACAATTATTTTAAATTTAGAATAAAGTGCTGCAGCAGTATTAACTTAATTAAAAAGTATATAGTTATTTAATTACATTAAATTAAATTCTAATTATCTTTTAATGTGTTAATAAAAATGATTTCCTGAATATGTATTCAAATGTAGTTTTATATATATATATATATATATATGTATATGCATTCCAAAAGTTCTCTGCTGAAAGGCAGAAAGTATTCGGACACTCCGATATGCTCAATAAAGTTTTAATGGCTGAAAAAATGACGCGTTTCGGCTTCCGCCTTGCTTACGAGAAGCATGAGCAAGGCGGAAGCCAAAACATGTAGTGGAGAACTTTTGGAACTCATGTTTCGGAGACCTTTTGGAATTCAAATTGGTGCTTCCGGTAGCCTGAACTCAGATCGCCCATGAGACAGTCTTGTACAATCCCAACCGGAACTGGTGGAGTAAAAAACATATATATATATATATATATATATATATATATATATATATATATATATATATATATATATATATATATATATATATTATATATATATATATATATATATATATATATAACAGCACCCATGCCACAGCACAATTAAACGCCTGCACTCCAGAAAGTTAATCTGAAAGTATTTTATTGGCTGACGCGTTTCGACCTACACAGTCTTTCTCAAAGCATACGTGGATCTCACAAAATGTTCATACCAAGAAACTTTGGCTAAAAACAAGCATTCCGCACATCTGTGAGGGAAAATTTCCAGAATCTGCAAGTACTCCACAAATTTCCCACCACCCACCATTGTAATTTGTCTCCTGATCAAAAAATGGTACCGCACTTGTGTGGATGGGCCCAGCACCTAGTATATGAAATGCCCCAAAATGCAACATGGAAGGATAACATTTTTCCACTCAAAACCAATGTGATTTTGTTTTGCAATGTAGGCTGTTGTGGATTTTGATCCTATGATCAGCCACCAACCAGGTAAACCTACCAAACCCAGACATTTCTGAAAAGTAGACACTCAGAGGAGCCCTTGGTGGTGTGACCCGCTTGTGTCACTGATTGATCCATTCCTGTTGTTGGTGGACTTTAGGACCAACGACACAAGTGTGGAAGGCTGGTTGGTAGGAATTGTGTAGATCTCTGCAGATTCTGGAGC
Organism: Lissotriton vulgaris; assembly: GCF_964263255.1. Classification (NCBI taxonomy): domain Eukaryota; kingdom Metazoa; phylum Chordata; class Amphibia; order Caudata; family Salamandridae; genus Lissotriton; species Lissotriton vulgaris. Next base: position 1,150,311,879 of record NC_141694.1, read on the forward strand.
ATTACATACTAGTATTGCGAGGAAAATGGTTGATTTTAGGCAAGGTTTGAGGAGTGGGAAACATTAGGGGATTCACACACGGGGCACTGCCATTGACTCTCACAGGTATCTACTGTTCAAAAATGTCTGGGGGGTTTTGGTTGCCCTGGGTGGTAGGACAGCCTGCACCCAAATACCACAGCTACTTCTAATTGCTGATGTCTCCACATTGCTTTTTGGGGGGCTTTCATGTTGCAGCCTCTAGGTCGGGCAAAGCCCTCCAATCTACCTCACAGGGGGGCATAAAGATCCTCTATGCTGTGTTTTGGGGTAAGTGCATTGGCCTCTCCCATGGTTGGCCAACCGCACCTCTTTGGGGTGTTATGTAGGAATTTCCCTGGTGTCCAGTGCACTTTCTGCCTCCATGGGGGCATATTGTGGGTAAACATCCCCTCATTTCATCTGCAGGTCATCATATCATGATTGGCAGCTGCCTATAAATGAGCTGACCACTATAGAACAGTATTTTCCATAGTGTATCATTGCTTTACCATTCAAAGATGGCCAACATATTGATTCTTCACGTGGAGACCATGCTAAAACTATACATTATGCAAAATGCCATTACAGGACCACCACGCACTGCTTGTTTAATTTTATTTAATTCAAGCATATGCCTGCAATGCTTTGGTGACAGCAAGTTTTTTTCTACTTGTATTATTTTAATTTATTTTGCATATGTTGTGTTTGTGGCTATTGTGGCTGTGTACGTATGTGAATGCAAGAATCAGTCAGGGGATAAATGAAATGATGCATGCATGCAAAGATGAGTGACCGAGTGCATGAAGACTATTGAGTGCCAAAACCTAACAATGACAGAAAGGGCATTTTCATTTGTAAGACTGCTCTATTGCCATTGCATGTCTTTAATGGACTCCTGTAATTGAGGCTAATGAGTCAACTAGCACAAACCCGTTTTACTGCACAACAACATTCAGTGATCTATGCATTTAGACCTGTAAAACTGATCATAGGCAGCTAAAGAAACTGTCATTCCAGTTCCCTGATGTGCGTGATATGATATAGTCCCTGCAGGGCAGCCATACATGAGGCTGCATTCATAAATACTATGTCCACTAACAGAGTGGCTGTTCCATCTAATGCTCTTTCATGGTACGCAAGTGTGGTCCCTGCAATGTAGAGGGTGTGGAACTAAATGTACTCACAAATGTGGCTGCAGCCACTCTCCTCTGGGCTCTTAGCAGACCCTAAAATACTAGTGTAAGTTTTTAGGCTCCACTGCTCTGGTAGTACTACATTCTTCTGCACTAGAGAATCAGAGTCTGAGAAAAAACACTCTGCCTCCGCTCTCTGTGCCACCCAGCCCCGCTGCCCCAAACGTCCCTGGGAGTCTAATTTTTAGGCCACATTTGCAGCTTCCTGAACTGTCCACGTGGGAGCAAAATAAAGACCACCTCATGGGCACCTCACAGTTTTTTGGTTCATGCCTACACATATTCTCTAATGGGAAAAATGTGCTGAAAAAGTTGGACTTTTGGAATTGCCATGGGGAACATTAGATGATAAACAGGTGAGTCCTAATGTTTAATGTAAAATCAATGTGTTTGTTTTGACGTCTGTTGACAGCACTGCCAAATGTTTGTGGGTTGCTGAATACCACGGCTGCTTAGTCTTGATTTCACCTCATGCCTCCTTTTTTGCACTGCCACACACTTCATGTCTCTTTATCTCACTGGTGAGAAAGCTAAAGCCCACTGAAATGCCCCTACTCAACCAGATGGTATTTTTAGCTGCTTGAGAGGTAAGAGGGAGGAGACAATCACCATTCAAATTTCAATACAGTGTAACCAATTTGGTCACACAATACCCCACTCGACAACTACATCTGAGATTAGTAAGGTTTAATTATAAATTAAAAAATGGATTGATATAAATCAATCCCAACATAACAGTATAGAAATACAGGACAAAAAGAATGAGTCCAAATCTCCTAAAGAGATTTACCCTATACACCAAAAAGCATACTAATTTGGTTATGACGATGCTAGTACTAAAGAAAAAGAATTGAACATTACATTTCGACAAATGATTTTCAGAGGTAAGCATGAACACACTATCTCTCCCCACACTGCTTTAAAAAGGGACAGCCCTAAACTATGAAGCATAGGTAAAATGAGAAAAAGAAAGGTGTCAACTGTCGCAGTCTTCTGTAGAAGAAGCTCCAACTAAGAGTCAAGTAGCATGAAGCCACACAAAGCATAAGTAGAGGTCTGCACCTCATTTAGTCCTAAGACGTCTCTCTAACCCTCACTACATTACAGCATAAGACATTAGTTACGTTCAAGATAAATCACAGGATCTACCCCAGTAACTTTCCACGATTCCAGCACAAATTGGTTTCTGGCACCACTTTTCCCACATGAATAACTTGATAATCCATTTGTCCTTTTGCCATTCTTCTCCTCCTCCTTTGGAACTCGCCTTCTTGCCCTTTACCACATTTTTCCTTGCCAAGATCCATCTTCTTATACCTTGCTATCTAACTAAAACTGGAACCTTCCTTTACTGAATAATGAAGCCTTGTATGCACCTGCAGTGGAAACAAAAATGCAAGCAAACACATTCTACATTGAAGGTTAAATAAAATAAAATGTCAGACTTAAACATGAGCTTGTGCTGAAACCATGCCTGAGGCCACAAAATCATGCTAATGTAATGGTGCACAGGGGTAAAGATACATGCACATTTCTAAACATATAGCAAGTGCAGTCCTTTAACAAGTGAATAAAATGCAAAGTTTACAGAAAAATATAAATTCAAAATTCACCGGCATGAATATCATTTCTTATGACATGCATAAATATCTAATCACTAGTCTGCACATACATCTCATACTATTAGCTTCACAATGATGCATGTTACCAGCTTAGTTTTCTCTTAGAGTATTAATATATGAGTATTGTAGAAAACTCTAGTAAATACATTTCTAGGCACTCCGTTTATTTCTCATGAGTTTTCACATGGAGTACTAATTGCCTAAGTTTATCACAAGAAAGCCTATTAAAATGTTTCCCAAAAATCACAAAAAACATGAAAGAGGTGTTGTGGGACATATCCTTTCATTTATGATCATAAGAAGTTACGAGTTCCAAGTGTTGTCTATAGAATGAACATTAGAGAGCAGTTAGTAATACAGGCAGCCATGGCCTGTGCAAGTAAGGGCGGTGTGGGGGGGTTTGACAGACAATGACATGGGAAAATTAAATAAATAATTAATTTCCCCTTATCATCATCCAACAAAATACCCCCCACACGTCCCCACAGCCCCACCACTCTTACCTGCACGGGCCACAGCTGAAAACAGGTTGCACTCAAACTTTGGTTCTCATTAGTATCTAAAAGTGTTCTCTTCTCCCTACCAAAATATCAAAACAACTAGGTTGTAAACGCAGATCTTGATATACTATAATGTTATGTTATCACTCTTTCTTCTAAAAATGCTATAAAACAGAGTGAATAAAACAGATTAAGAATCAGGATTATGAGTACCTTTTTAATCTATTGTGAAGTGTTAAAAATATTCCGCAGAATCTTTGCTAACATTTTGCTAACTTGGAGGTCTTTCTTTTTAAAAGTGGTCTCTGTTTGAGAACACTTAATCAGGAAAAATCCATAAAGGTATTCTGTCCAAACTGGAAAGGTGAATGGGTGCAGAGGCCCGCTGGCAGAAACAAAGCACACTGTTCCCTGGATGCAACTCTTTGAAACTAGAATTGGCTGTGATTGCTGCAGTCACTGGCATCTTTTATTAATATTTTTTGATTTTCTAGTATTACATTTTTTGGAAACTGTCTGAATGTTCCCATGGTAACGTTTTAAATTTGGTAATCCAAAAGGCATGGGCTGTGCATGTTGAATAAAACAAAGCATGTATGCCATCTTTCATTTATGGAAGAAGAATAAAGCCAGGTTTTGCAGATGATTGTTTGTCTGATTCTACTCCTGGTAGGAAAAGGGACAGGAGGTCATAAAACCCCCAAAGCTAAACAAAAAACAAGTAAAATAATATTCAAAGTGCAGCTAATGAGACCCTTACTTACCGGTATACTTCATTACCCCAATTAAGGCCCCCCTCATCCTCAGTCATAACTATATGAGACTGAACTGCCTCCCAACAGGTACTCTAACATGCTGGTCTTTTTATTTTTTTATAAAAAAGGCCCCTCCCACCCGCCTCCATGACTGCTAGTAACAAGACAAGACCGCCAACAGAGGGAAGGGACATGACTGGAACGAGGAGGACCTAAATGGGGGTAATGAAGTTAACCCGTAAACAATGGTTTCATAGGACTTCCTCGCCCCAGTCATAACCGTATGAGGACTTCACAAGCGAATAAAATAAGCTTAACAAACAAACATCAAGAAAAGCACATTCCTTAATTAATCAAGCTGATTTCATTGCTGCTTTCACAAAACCAACAGCAAAATGATCTATAGAAGCATGCAACACATCAAGATGATTGTGCTTAACAAAAATGAGATGTGACTGCTAGGTGGAAGGTCTCCAGATTTCCTGTAAAAACAACCCTGCTGCCTCACCGCAAGAAGCTGACACAGACCTGGTAGAGCAACCTAGAACCTGAACTAAATGATCCAAACCCAAAGATTTATAGCACTGCTGCACTCATCTGCTAATTGTGGAAGTAGCAACCTTTTTTCTATATTAACACTACCAAAGGATATGAAGAGAATTGGAAAGTCGAAATTCCTCGGTACATCGCAAACAGATCTGAAGGGCCCTCCTAACACCCAAAGAGAATGGAACCAGAACATCACTCCGCTGTGTAAATGGAACCGAAAAGAGATTTAAGGAACAAAGGGCGAATCCAACCTCAATTTAACCTTATCAGGCAGGATTTGTAAATAGGGATAGGACATCAACAAAGCCCCCAATTCACCTAATTTTGGCTGAAGTAATGGCCAGAGAAAAGCCATTTTATCTGAAATCCACATTAAATCTGCCTCAAGTAAAGGTTCAAATTGGGACATTTGTAAACCCTGTAGAACAGTAGTTAAGCCCCAGGAAGGAACAATCAACAGTGATACTGGTCGACGAAACCGAAAGCTTTTCGGCCGATGGACCACCAAAGGAACAATGACTTCAAATCCTCTTCAGACCCCCGATATGTCTTAATTGCCAAACACTGAGCAGCCAAGATAGAGGGGCCAGACCTTTCAAAATAGATACCTCAGAAACACAAGAATCTGAACAGGATACCCACCCACTGAGTCCCCAATGAACAGCACATCACTTACCAAAAGAGCCTCAGTTCTTATTATAAGATTTAGGAGTGGATTTCTTATGGGACGTTTGAAAATCAGCTGCCAACAGAGAAGAACACCCCATATTTTCCAATGTTAAATGCCCAAGAGCCAAGCCATCAATTTCAGTTGACGTAGACATGGCAATAGCAGAACTGGATACTGAAGTGGGGGTGGAATTACTGGCAATCTGACAAAGTTTTCTTGGGACAACTGAAGCAACAGTGGAAACTAAAGGCAACAAAGCCAAAAGGGGGTGATCAAGACCACCAATGCCTTCTCTACCCAAATCTTCTCCAGCCCCGTGGGGAGGAGGTGAATTGAAGGGAATGCGTACAGAAGGCCCAAGGGCCAAGGAATTGAAAGCGCATCCACTGCTTAAACCTGTGGACAGACCACTTCTGAATAAAACCTCCGGAGAAGGGCATTAAGGAGAGATGCCAAAAGGATGATCAATACTTTCCTGAAAAGGAGACACATGTCCCAAAAGATTGGCTGTGACAGATGGTAAAGGACCGAGGAGGGCAGATTGCCACTCAGACTGTCAGCATGATTAGTGAGCTGACCCTGGTTGTAAATGACTCTCCCGGCAATGAGATGAGCTTCCCCAAAGAGCAAATCAGGGTGGCCACATTATTGAGAGGGGTGTGCTGTGTTCATCCTGCTGACTCAAGTGACACGTGCCACCTGATTGCCGAAACAAATCATTATATTCGCACCTAATAGCTGGGAATGGAAAACCTGGATTGCTTCCCAAATTGTCACCAACTCCCTACAATTAGAATATCGATCCCTATCTCTCAGTGACCACTGACCTTACACTTCCAGAGACCCCAAAGTAGCCCCCCCAACCCCACAGACTAAAATCTGTTCTCAACAATATTGTGGCAGAGAGCTGTAATTTGACACCCTTCTCTAAGTTGGAAGTGTATAACCACCAATCCAAATTCTGATTCATAACAGGACAAGAAAGGGATCCCTGTGGGGCAACATACAGCTAACAAGAGGCTCGAGATGTAGACGAGCCCAAGGAACCCCTGCAGTGGTGGACGCCATCAGTCCGTGAATCCTCAACCAACACTTGGCTGGAGCACACTGCTGGGATAAGAGTACACTGAGGTGCATCTGTAGAGTCTCTGTCTGAGATGAAGGCAGGAAAACTGCCCCCATCTTTGTGTCGAAATTGCCATGATGAACTGCAACCATTGAACAAGGGTCAGTTGTGTTTCAAGTAGTTCAGTCTGAATCCCAACTGTTGAAGTTGTACAATTGTAGATTCCACTGTTGTCAGAGCCTTGAGAATAGAGGAAGCACAGATTAAACAATCACCAAGGTATGGGAACACTTAAAACCCTTGAAGCTGCAAAATACCCACAGCCAGACCTAATACGTTGGTGAATGTCTGAGGAGCAGTTGACAGACTGAATGGCAACATCTGGATTTGAAAGTGAACATTGTTTCCTGGAAATCTCAGAAGCCTCTCGATGCCTGGATGGATCGAATGTGAAAATACGCGTCCTCTTAATCCCGGGTTTCCAAAGAATCACCCTGCTGGATAAAAAGAAGGATGGACAGCAAAGTGATCACCTGTAATGGTTCTACCTTCACAAACTTGTTTAGATTTTTCAGATCCAGGAGCAGGCGAAAAGAATCATCTGGCTTGTGGACCAAGAGAAGAATGGAGTAGAACCCCAATTACTCTTTGGCAGGTGGCACTTGGACAATTGCTTTCTTGGGGAGAAGTTTCTCTACCCCAACAATATTGCTTCTCATTTGTGACTACCTTTTGATAATGGGATAGCACAAAACTGTTCCACAGGAGGAAGGTCTACAAAGTTAATCTGATAACTATGGCTGGTGATGAGGCGAAACATTGATCCAATATCTGCTGGAGCCACTGGTCTAGAAAAACTGAAGTCTGGCCCCAACTTCGGGATAGTAATTTTTACTTGCTCCCTGGCTGTGTTAACCCTATGGTCGGGACTAATTGAGGAACGCAGCTCCTCGATCATGAGTCCGGCCTCGAAAAGGACATAATGTGTTCAAAATATCCTGGATTTTTTTTTTTTTTTAAAGAAAGACTTCTTTCTTAGAAATGATTAAAAAGGTTTTAATATTTTCTTTTCCTCTGCTGATCTCTGAACCATAGTGTTCAATTTGTTACCAAATAATTTTAGACCTTCAAACAGCAACTTATGTATCAATGACTTCTGTGACAATTCCAGACTCCAGGGCTTAGTCCTGCACCCTGCAACAGCTGCTCCTGAAGAGAAAGAAAATGTCCACAAAGTATCAAATGTGACATCTGATACAAATGGTTGTTTGTCGAACCGCAAACTCCCTAACCATGCATGCCTAAACAACCCAGTCTTAATAATGACCACGTCCTAATCATGCATTCCTTAACAACGCATGCATTTACCACATAATTTTGTGGTGAAGGTATAAATGGTAAAGGGGTATGCATGGCTAAGTTCGCGACTCCTCTCCCCACCGCCCTAAGCTACAAACTCCCTTTGCCTCCTTCCCCGCCTGAGGTCCAAATACTCCTACCCTCTCCCAACCCCCACGCTGTCCCCTCCTCTTGCCCAGGGGCCTAAAACCCTGTCCCTCAACCCTGTCCCTTAACCTGACCCAGCCCAGCTCTAGTGCTCAAAACTTCCACATCCTCCCCTAAGCCCTAAAGACAACCCTGACTACTCATTCATATTCCCTTCCCGCTGCCCTGAGGTCTAATACCCTAACTCCTAAATAAAAAAACGACCCGACTCCCCAGCCCCAATAACTACTCCAACCCCCTCACAGCCCTGAAAACTACCCCTGACCCCCCAGCCCTAAAAGGACCCAATCCCCCAGCCCTGAAAACTAGCCCTAACCCCCAGCCCTGAAAACTACCCTTAACCCTCAGCCCTGAAGACTAGCCCCAAACCGACAGACCAGAAAACTATTCCAACTCAACCCCAGCCCAGAAAACAACCCCAAACCCCCAGACTTCAAAACTACCGCTCGCCCATCCCCAGCCCAGAAAACTATCCCGACTCTTCCAGCCTACAAAACTACCCCCAACCTACCCCCAGCCCACAAAACAAACTGACCCACTCCAGCCAACAAAACAACCCCTGAATCTCCCCCAGCTCACACAAAAAAAAACAAATCCCCTGCCCACAAAAGTACTCTGTCCTAGCCCACAGAAGTACCCCAGACCCCCAGCCCACAAAAGTACCCCAGCTCACCCCAACCCACAAAAGTATCCCAATCCACCCCCAGCCCACAAAACTACCCCAACCCACTCCCCCAGCCCCACTTACCTCACTGCGAATCTCTCCTGGCGAGGTCTTCCTGCTTCTGTCCAATGCAGCCAGCAGCTAGACTGCATGTTGCCTTAACCACGCACATGCATAGTTTAGGTATATGTGTGGTTAAAGCAAGAGTGGTTTTGCTTTGGAGTCGAAACACTCATGGTTTAGACCGAGTTGTTCCGACTGTTTCCTGATAGGAATGGGGACAATATCTCCATTGAGAGAAACAGGCATTGGGTCCCCCTGTTCCTGAAGGCATTCAAACAATTTCTCAAAATCTTTAATGAGAACTTGGGACGCATAGGCCAAATAAGTGCTAGCCCGTATCCCACAATTAGAGGCTTCGTAGGCCCCCTTTAGAGTCACCTCAACTTTCTTCTCAACAGGATCCGAAAGGGTTGTCTCCTCTGATTACAAGGAAATGGAAGATGCCATGGATGAAAAAATTGAGGTGACCTTCGGAATCTGTGGGGAATGAGCCTCAAATTGAGCAAGGAGATATTGTTTCTTCTAAAAACGGGGAATGCTCTGTATATCCACATCCTTCAATTCTTTAGAAGGATTTCTTTAATATTTTCATGAACTGGCAGATCATCTGCAACAGATGAACTGTACTGGGATTAAAACCTATCTTTATCTAGGGTTTTAGAATCAAAACCAAGGACCTCACGAATATGTGCCAGCATATCAGAAAAAACTTTCCCTTGCACATATTTGCCTTAGATGAGTTGTCCAAATCCTCATCAACATCACCCTTCAGCATTTTAGTTTATGGATCATTCAAAGCACCATGAACAGCATCATTAGTTTGATCTTGAAGATCAGATCTCTAGATCTGCAACAGATACTCCTCCTCCGACTCCTCAGCATGCTTTTTTTGAGTACCAGCTTTTCCCCGAGCAGCAACAGCAGTCTCATCCAAAGACTTCATAGCTCCAAACTAAACAAGAAGTAAGTCCTGATAAGGACACCACCTTCAATTTATGGCCCTTTCCAAGCAACCAAATCTCATACACTACAAGACTGAGCATGCTTAAAAACAGCCCGCTGCCGCCTTCCCACAGCGGGACTCCCACAGAGACACGACGCAGGGCCAGAGTGTATGAAATAAACTCTGCACCCATTCGGCCCGCCCATGGATCCCAAGTGATGCTCCCATCCCAGCATGATGAGTGCTGCACCGAGCAGCAGGAAAAAATACACAAACCCCCTGTGAGTGTATTCACATTTCAAATAACAAGTACATACATTGCAAATTCAATACTTTAAACACAATTGTATACTATCTGCCATATCTAGCACGTACTTTGTTGTATCTTGTATCTTCCTGCTGCTCAGCTTGTATGCATGAGATGTGGAATGTTGGATGTATGGAATGTTAGTGTGTTATGAATGTCAGTTGGGTGAGGGCTGAGCAGCAGGACAGCTGCTCCTGATGGGGTTAACGTTACAACTTATTACTTGTCATCTTAATTCAATAAAGTAACTTGCTTAATCAACAATGAAGATCCAGCTTCTTATTGATTACATCATTTAACATTCCACAAGTCATACATAGAAGCTGAGCAACAGGAAGGTATAAGATACAACATACTTCTACCTGTCTCAGACAGGAAAACAATAAACAATCAGGCATGGAGGCGGGTGGCAGTGGCCTTCATTAAATAAAAGATTTAAAAGACTGTTGTGTTAGAGTGCCTGTCGGGAGGCAGAACGGCCTTATTTAGTTATGAATGGGACTAGGAGGTCCTATGAGGGGTTAAAGGGAGCACGCACATTCAAACAGTTCTTTGTGACTGTAATTTTTGAATTTGGAGGGTTGGGGACAACAATTGAAGAAAAAACATGTTTTATCAACGGGCCCTGCACACGAGGAAACCAAATTGATGTGGCTGACGTTGGCCTGTGGTGTCACCCTCTGAACGTTTGCAGGGTCCCCCCAATTGTAGCACATTGTTTAGAACTTGGAATTACCTATTGTAAGGCCAAGGAATTTGCAGAGTTAAAGAACAATTATTATTACGCTGTACATACCACACCTCATGCTCGCTTAGGAATTGGGCAAGAGCCTATGCTCTATACCCATCGTGTGCCTCAAAGGTGTCTTGGGACTGGTCAAGCTGAAGAAATAAGGATGGAGTGAGATTTTCCCAAGGCCACCTTTAAGAGGTGTTAAAATAACATTACCTATTTCTACACACAATTTAAAGATGTATATGTGTAACTTGGAAAGAGAAATATGCTCCTATTCAACATGAGACACCAACAATGATACCGTTCAGAGTAACATTATCCAGCAGGGCTCATGTAATCTTCAAATTTAAAAAACATTGTTTAGCCTCTAAATCGAAAAATAAAGCATTGGGTCATTAAAGACAAAACAATTTATAGAAATTATTTGGGTATTAAGCAGTACCCACGTGATACATTTTATTGCAGCACTCCTATCTACTGGAAATGGTGAAAAATCTCAGACAAGGATAGTAAAGGCGCCCAGACTTGAATGAGCTTCAAGACCAGGCAAATGGTAAAAATGTGCCAGACAAATGCAGATAAAATGGCATAGCGAACAATGTTCTTAACAGGGCTGCATGATACAGTTTGCTGTGTAGCGAGTTATTTTACCAGTGTTTTTTACGCCGTTCCAGAACAGCAATTTTTAAAAGCAGATCAAACTCGTCGAAATAGATCAGAGTTCTGAGGGACAACGTTTGCACTTCAGCATCACTTTTTTGATGGCTCTGTATTTTTTTTTAGAATCTTTCTGCTTTTGCAAACACCCAGAGGGGCAATGTTCAAAACTGTACCCACTTTTCTGCTTGTGCTGTCGCAAATGATCACTGCAAGGCAAAACTAGCACTATACTAAATGACGTACCGCTGCAGATATGCCCTATCCCAAAGCACTGCATCAGTGACACTGGCTCCACTTAACAGCCTGACTTACAATAATGAATTGCAGGCAAGCCATGTTGTTTGTTCATTCCAACAGGGCCCCAGTGGCTGCAATGTGACAGCAGTGACGCTTGTAGGACATCTTAGAGTACTTGAGAACACATCGAGAAGCATTCATGAGTCACAATTTGGATCATGTCCTCTCCTTGATATTGCAGCCAGCCAAACAGTCTGGATTTCATTTTTAGGTTTTGCCTGTGACAACGAATGCGATGTTGCCTGTGAGACATATTGTTATCCGCAGAGGTCTTGGAGCCCGCCCACTGCTTACCATTCATGGAGAAGTGTGGCTCAATGGTTAGAGCGGCAGACCCTGATGCAGAGGTCTAGCTCGGGACCAGGGTTCAATTCTCCACCTCGGCGGGTCTTGGGCTCAAAAATTCCACGGACATGATAATTCGCGCCTCGGTGCCTATTCCAATCATGGAGTCCCACTCTGCAACTCTGGGCAATAGCTTGCTTAATCTCCACAACAGCCCCAACAACGCTAAGGATGCCTGGCCTCCACCTTGGGGTGCCCAGGAGTGGATGCCTCACAGGGAAAGCCAGGAGGGATTACACAGCAATATTTGTACAAGCGCTTTGAGACCCTTGCGGGTGAGTAGTGTGCTATACAAGTATCAATTTACATTCGTTGGATTTATTGTCTCTCTGTTTTTTGGCCACTGTTGGCCACATCACAGCATTTTTTGTAGATCCCTTTCTCCGTCCACGGAGACCTTCCTCCCGTTTTCACTGTGCCTGTTAACTCCCACCCTCTCTCTCGATGTCCATGTTGCCACCACTTACCTGCCTGAAGGGAAAAAAAACGCTATGATGCAGCCCCTTTCTCTCTTGCGCGTATATTTTCCCAACCCATAAATGATGGCTTCATTATATGGCAGCAGATTCGAGGAGTGGTGTGGCTTCAGCAGTTTGGAAACACGTAGGGCCTCATTTGCAAAACAATGACGCAGCACGTCGCCACAAACCATTTTGCTGTGTCATTTTAAGAAAAGAGATGTGTTGTATTTACAACAATACCAACCATTCGTATACTTTTCCCTGCTCTGGCGTACAACTGGCTGCCAAGCGCCAGTGCAGGCACCCTTGCGTCATGTTGCAAGGGTGCCTGCATTGCAGGGATGATTGTTTTTGTGCAGGAAGGAGCATCTTCCTGCACAAAAAACAATAATTAATTGTATTTTCCTCTTTCTATGCATGCTGCAAAATGCAGCACGCATAGAAAGAGAAAAAAGCTAGAAAAAATAAAAGTATTCTTCTTCGTTGTGCCACTCCTACACTTCCGGGAGGTGTTAGATTCTGACGCATTACCAGCTTAGCAAATAAAAATAACACCTACAGCAACACCCATGGAATACCCCTTTCACGCAGATTAATGCATGAAAGGGGCCCATATTTGAAAGGATATGTAAAGCCACACAGGGTGACATTACATGGCCTTGTAAATATGGGCAAGCAGACTACACCACTGGTGCGTCAAAAAAATGACACACCGGCGGCGCTATGGCCTTGTAAGTGAGGTGAGCAGAGTGTTTTTATTGTGCGCAACACCCCTTTTTGCAAATAATGGATTTTTAACATTTATTATCGACTCAGTAACATTCAATAAAATGGAGTTTGCCTACCACTAGTTTATAAAAATACAACTTCAGTATAAACATAAAGTATAAGTAAATGGTAAGCAAAAATCTTGAATAGAAATGAAACACAAAGATGTTTAATCAGAATATCCCTGCTCACCCATCCAAACTCGCAATAGAGATGAATGCCCTTGAAATTATGAACTTGTGCTTGTACCTGATGTGATGTTAGCTTCCCTTTTCCCTCCTCCACTCTCCTTTTCCCCTTCTCCTTCCCTGTCCCTTACCCTCGCATCCCTTTCAATTCACTCCACTCAACCTCCCTCACCTCAGCTCCCCTCCTTTGCCTACACTTCTATTCAGGAAACTATTGACTAATTTACTGTTGTTACCATCAGAAGTTGCAAAATGCCCACAGAGATATGCACTACTCGGGCTGTAAGAAATCACCGGGAGAGCGGATGAAATGTCACAAAGTAATTTTTTCCGCAAACCTAAATTTACAGAAAGAAAGGTCTACATTTCAGGTATTCCAAAAGGAAAGTCTAGAAGGCGTGAATGCATTTACTGTCACGTGATTGTCTGTTACAACTGCTTTCAAGTACATTGCATACATCCTAAGCCTTTCTGTGAAGAGCTTGAAGCTGAGTTTACCAAGGAGGAGTTGAGGAAGGCCCTGTCAACAATGCAGAAAAGCAAAACGAAATGCAGTTCTTTCAGACTTTTGTGCTGCAGTAGTTGAGAAACTGTTGGAGTTATTTAAGGAGGCGAGAAAGGGAGACACCCTTCCAGGTTCTATGTGAGTTGACATCGTTTGCACGATGCTCAGTCCTGGTGGGGACACAGTTGCCCTTGACCATGGGTAACCCAGACCCTAAGGTTCTGTGTGAGGTGTACAGGTGGGCCCATTGGCTCACGAAGATCAAAGCTGCTTCAAACCGGGCCTGAGTATGGCCATAAATATTCACAGGCTAACTCACGTGCTCCATGCGGCAGGGAATATATAGGAGCAGCTTGCATTAGTGTCGGTCTACCTTGAAAAGGCATTTGATATATAAACTAGGTATAACATACGGATCTTGACGCTCATAGCCACTCAATAGGGTCCTTAAGCGACTACGCTTTGCATTACATTTCTGTGTTTTTACATCCCTTCAAATGGATAAGCGCAGATATGATGTTGGCATACAGGAGAGAAGGAGGATGTCAGCTCCTGGGAGATTTTTATCTGGAGGTAGGATTCATTACATTCCAGGAAGAGTCTTCGGTGGGCCAGGTCAGTTTCTGCAATATGCCAAGTGTAGGAAAATTGACTTTTTGCAGATGCCCCCACCCCCCACTTTTTGCTGCTAGATGCTGTGGTAATTGATATGAAAGTGTGCGGGGTCATGCTAACCAGGCCCCAGCACTATTGCTCTTTTCCTTAAACTGGAAATGTTAATTGATACACCCGATTGACAGGTACCCCTGTAAGGCCCTAGTATATGGTACCAGTGGTACCAAGGGCAGGGAAGTAAATGGAGTGCCAGGGTTGCAGCACTTATTGTGCCACCCTGAGTGACCCAAGTGAAACCAAAGGCTGCAGGTCTGCCATGTCAGAAATGCACGAGCATTTTGCTAGCAGAGTTCGATCCTGCACAGACCATGATTGACAGTCCACACACTGCATTTAATATATGTTAGTCATCCCTGAGGTAGGCTTTGATATAGCCCAGGAGGTAGGGTGCATTGTATTATCTGTGTGGAAATATATATGCAAGCATATATTGCCCTGTTGTAGCATTCTAAATGTAATTCTACCACAATTGACTGACCCTACATAGGATAACATGGGCTGGACACGACATACCCCAGATTTCCAGCCTCATGATGGATACTCGATTTCTTTCCTGTTTGGTGTCCATGCTTTTTAACCCCTGTCACAAGGGTAGTATCAAGGTCTAACTAGCATGTACCTAGGTGGCACTTTAGACAGTGGCCACCAAATTAACCCAGTGTTCTCGTGCCTTGGCAGACTTTTTCTAAGGGTTTGATGACAAGCCAAAGTTTGACCTCATGCTGGGGAGTTTGTGCTGTTCCCAGAGGTCAGAAATGAAGAACTGTGTGTGCAGGAGGTGACACCTCTGCCCACACTGGATGGTTACTGAATGGACCCATCACAGCAGTGAGCTTCAAAAGCACCACCAGCACTGCTGAACAAAGGAACTTGTCCCCCATTCGAGGAAAAAGTGTGCTCCAGGCACTGTTTTTTTATGGGCAGGTGGAAAAATGAGCTATTCAGGAGGCATACAGCTCCACAAGGCTGATCACACCTCTGTGGTGTAACAGCTGAAGTGTACAGCCTAGGGTGGTTTTGGTCATGTTGAATTTAGGCTAGGAAGGCAGGGATAGACAGGAAATTGGTCGATAGTTTTTTGCCTCCAGATGACTAAGTGATGGTTTTTTAGGATCGGTCTGATACAGGCCTATTTCCAAACTTCAGGGAAATCCCATTATCAATTACTACAGTAATGGGGTCAATGATGCTCCTATCTTTTCTTTAGCAAAGTGGAGTATACATGGAGGACAGGGGTCTAAAAGGGAACCCGATTTGGTTTGGGAGCCTATGTCTTCCACTTGCTTTCCGTTCAGGCTAGAAAATTGGGAGAGGTTGTGTTGATTGGAGTTATTATCCCATACTTTCAATGGATTGTTACTGTTGGCCTCAGCTACCGTATGAAGTTCCTCATAAACCATTTGAACCTTTGTTTGAAAGAAGACCGCCAAATGGCCCACGAAAGCTTGATCTGGGACAAATAAGGAATCTCTGGGGCATCGTGACAGGGTTGTAACGGTTTTAAATAATTCTTTAGGAGAGTTCACAGCTTCCAAGATCTTGGCTGTGAAGTACATTGTGTTGGCGGATATAATTGCTGCCTTATATTCTCTGAGAAAGATACAGGACACTAGGTAGAGCTTGGGTCAGGGAATCCACAACAGAAAAGCATCTAGCCACCAAAAGCAAGGCAGTAATTAGCACTAAACCAGTGATCTTAACACTTTTAATGGCATTCCCTCCTGTGTACAAAAATATCCTACTCCCAGAATTCCATACAATCACACAAGAAGATCAAGAAGGAAGCAAAGTGCACGCCTTACAAAAATCTAAACTCAATAGGCACAGGTCACCAAAAATGAAAACGAAAGAACATGAACTTCAATCAAAACGTGTTTTCTCACTATTTCATAAAATTCGTAGCTCTGACCTATCCAATGTTGGTTAAGGCTCTGGACCAATGAGGATCTAGAACCCTACAGGTATTGTATCAGAGTCATATTAGATGATCACCATGTTGGGAAGATTCCATGGCTCATCCATTTTGAAAATTGGTTATTCAAGTTGGGTCTGGAAGGTTTTTGGCTGCAACCTTCTGCATTACACCAAGGTGCTGGGTACGAGCTGAAAAGGTCAATTTGGAATTTTTTCTTAGGAACCAAACTTTCTGTTGCATCTTCTGGTAACTTGGTAGATTCCCTCTTGATGCATAAGTGTGTACCTGAGTATGAGCAATTCTTGAATACGGTTATTAACCCCGCTGCCCATGCACTTTATTTAAAATTTAGATTGGGTATTTTACAGTTGGGAGCGTTCACTTGGTCCAGGACAAAAATGGGAGAATTAGGGAACCTGTGCCCGATGGGTTGTCAAGCAACTGAGACTATTGAACATGTTATTTTCTTTCAAGGCCTATGCTAAACAAGGGTCACACTGGATTATTCCTCTTTGTAATCTCCTTGGTTTTAGGCATCGCCACACATCTCTTAGAGTATGCAAAACCAACACCAGTGACTGTGTGTTGTATTCAATCGCAAGATAACTGTTGGCAATATGGTATATTAGGTCGAAGGCTTTTTTATAACACTAAGCATTTCTTTTACACACCAAGGGGCTGATTAGGATTGGGGTGAATCCGCATCCTCCGGGCCGGCGGAAGCCACCGCTGGCCCGGAGGATTCGGATTCATCGCTGCGGTGCCTTCAAAGACCCCCACCACATTAGGATGGCTGGGGGGTCATCGGCGGACGGGAAGACCGTCCGCCGCTTTTCTGCCGCAATCGGCTTCCGACTATGGCGGAAAAGCTCTAATATGGGAGCGGTGTCTATCAGACACCGCCAGCCATATTAGGCATACGGTCTTTTCTTTTGGGGCCTGTTGCGGGCCCCCAGGGTAAAGGGGGGGTGGGGTTGCACATGGGGGGTACCTATGTACCCCCCTGCATTTGCATGCATACTGCAGCAGGCACCGCGCAGTGCCTGCCGCTTTGTGCATGCAAATGCAAATGCACAGCATGCATATTTAACTTTGCGGCGGGTGCTGCTTGAAGCAGCACCCGCCGCAATGTTAAATATAGGGGATGTGACTGCCAGGGTGGCGGTCACATCCTAATTCCACCGGAGGGACCGCCGCTGCCCCTGTGGATGGTCGCTCCACCTTAGGGGTGGCGGACACACGGAGGTCCGTCCTCCATCCTAATAGGCACCCTAATACCGGGACTTAAATTTATTTAGGATAGGCTTTGAAATCCCTTTCTTTGTCTTACCCACATTTGTTTGCAGGATTTTACTTGACCTATTTGCAAATCATTTTAGCTTTGTGATGCTTCTTTTTAATGACTTTTATAAATTTTTAGTCCAATTATGAATCTTAAACCATGATGAGACTTGTATTGTTTGAACTGTAATTTCCTAAACGAGTTTTTTTTTTTAGAATTTGTTATAAAAAAAATGAATTTCTATGTGTTTATTGCTCCTTTATTTTAAATGTATTACAATGTGCCTTTTATTGTTCTATTGAACTAAAATAAGGGAAGTATGATGATGATGACAGCTCTGAACATATTTAACAAGTGAAACATTGCAGTTATGTTCTGTCATCCCTTTAAAATATGCAATCAAATACACGATTGTCACCATTTTATTGGCAGCCAAAGCTCCCTAAAAGTGTAAAAGTATCTGCTGTGTGATCCTTTCGTTAACATGGGGGAGCGACTTTGAGGATTATTTGTTGCCTCCTCCACTTTCACATGAATGGCAAAATACATTGCTGATATCACATTACAAAGTGGCTCACTACCACTCTGTTGTCTTTCTTTAAAAACAAATCATTGCTTTCACCTTGGTGTTTCTTTCCATTAAATTATGTGATGCGCTTGACCAGAACCTGGAAAGCCCACCCCTCTCGCCCCTGAAATCAATTGAGATCCATACTCCCCAGTTTGAGTACCTCTGCCATAAACGATTCTGCTCCATTAGGCAATGAACAAAACTGCTACATAAAAAAAATCACTTCTAGCAGGAAACAGAAACATTTTTGTTGCCTGCAATGTGAAAATAGACAGCAATACGTATATGTGATGGTAGTATGTTTTAGAAATCTCAGTTTCCTGTAAATAGTTCTCAATGCTTTATAAAGA
This sequence comes from Lissotriton vulgaris, assembly GCF_964263255.1. Lineage (NCBI taxonomy): Eukaryota > Metazoa > Chordata > Amphibia > Caudata > Salamandridae > Lissotriton > Lissotriton vulgaris. Next base: position 1,150,330,491 of record NC_141694.1, read on the forward strand.
ATAGAGTTGAAAAAATACATGAAAAAGATCTGGGGATGTGCTTAATTTTCTTGCATTACTGATGGGTGGCTGCTACAGCTGCTGAAAAACTAGCAATAGTGAGAACTGATGTGTTCTTAACCCCACCAGGGGCGTAATGGAGGCCCTGCAGCTCTCTCTATGCGGGGGGCCCCACACCATTCGCCTAAAAGGAGACCACTTGGACTGCCAAGTTGCAAACAAATAAAGGCTGAGAAGCAGCAAGGCAGTTAAGGAATTGGTAATAGGGGCCCACTCAGCTTACCTTGCTGTGGGGCCAGAGGTTTTGTTATGCCCCTAAACAACACTGCCCATTGCATAAGAACAAATCTGTCATCTGTTGTATGACAAAGTCATTAAGTACTCTATTCTTATTAATCAGCCCTGTAGTGGCAGAGGAGAATGTGCCTAGCTGAAATGAGTGTTGGTATCAGAAGATGCAGCAAGTTTAATCAGCCTTATGGCTTAACATCATAATATTGGAGCCCATCACCCATTGAATAGTTCGACGGTCATGGCAAATCTCTGGAGAATAGTCTTTGACCTTATTAGTTCTACTGCCAAAACATAAATGAGGATCTCAGTTGGAAATCTCATCAAAACAGTCTATAACAACACCCAAAATAGTTCAAATTGCTTTTGGGACTTTTCAAAGTACAGATGCCCTTGGCCCAACTAGGGGTGCAAAATATGTGGCCTACAGCAGCAGTTGCTGTTGTCAAATGGAATAATCCCAGAGCTAGCTCCCCCTGACAGCAGCCTAAGAGGGACCCACACCTCAGGGGAACTAAAACTACATTAAGGACTGTTTTCCTCACAGGTCTCTGCAGAAAGTCTCAGCAGGATCATATACTCCCCCTCTGTATGAAAAGTAACTCTCAGGTTCACCCATCTAATCCACAATGCCACTCATAAGCCAAGGGCCACATTTGTTGAACACTTTGCCAAAGATCCTACCCTTCATCTGAGGGTAACTGAAACATACAAGAACTCTCCAGCTGTATTTCTCCTTAGGCTGGCAGAGGTTTCAGAGGCCTAAGGGGTTGTGTATGGGCCATAAGGCACTGTGACATTGCAGGTCTCTGCCTGATATGGCGCCAGAGCCCAAGCATCATTTCTCATGCAGGAGAATGTATCTGTGGCCAGGGAAAGGCCTTTAGCTTGTCCTTTTGGCGACCAGATAATTAACCTATGGGAGCCTGAGGAGATGGCTGTCATAAACAAGTTGATTGGCATGAAGAGGCATAAACATCTCCCACAGGGATTTAAAATGTTTGTTACCTTGCACACCCCTGTCCCTCTGTCCTCTGTCTGGAAGGAATACACATCATACCACAGGAGATCCATTAAAAGTCATGTGCCATTGGCACTCGCTGAAAGGCTCCCAAAGTGACGTTAAGACTTAAAAGTGAATAAAATATGCTTATTGGGTCTATACAAATTTTTCCATGTTTGGAAGGTAGAACACAAGCATCTTACCTCTGGTTAGTAGGAGTAAAGTATACAGTGTACTAATGCAAGCAAAACAAGTTCAGCATAAATGGGTGGTTTGGACACAAATCTAGAGGAATACAAAACAAAACATGGTCATTGCCAACACCCTGCTTTCAATCCCTCAACTGGTAACTTGTGTCCCAGATCAGAATGTATCTTTATGGGATAAAGTACACCCTGATGTTTAATATAAGTATATTTAAAGTCACCAAGAAGTCCCACGTAAATATAGAGGAACATAGTTAAAGGGCGAGTTCTTCTAAAAGTCATGAAAGTCTGAGGTGTTTGAATTATCCTTTTAACATATAGCATAGTGCATTTTGTTCTTTATAACACATGGTCACACCACCACTTTTTCTACAAAACCTCATTCATCGTTAGATTATTTATTGGTCCCCATATGAAAGAGGTAGGCAGTTGCCAACATGAAGACGTTGTAGTGTATACTCATGCATCCCAAAAATGAGCTGGTAATTCTCTGCAAAATCATATTAGAATCAGTTTAACAGACATTGGATTTAAAAAGGGCTGTAACTCAGTATGAATAGAAACATACAGAGAAGGTATTTCTTTCCTGTAAAGAACTATGTGCAAAAAATTAATATGCTGTCATAAATCTCTCCTTTCTGCTGCTCACTGTCCAATTCCGAAAAAGTGAATACAAGGGTGAAACGCTTATCCTTGATTTCATTGCCAAAAGTGCAAAGCATTGACTCTCTGTGACCTGTCTTTCATCTGGTATTAGCTTCAGGCATTACTGGTTTACAACTCAACTGTAATAAGTTATTATAAGTTTACAATTGCGTGTCAAAATATCAACATTTGAACCATTGTGCCGCCAATATATCGTTGCCAAAATACAGATGAACAAAATATCAATAAAAGCATACCGATGAATATAAATGTATTATTCTTAACTTCACATCTGCATACCTTGAAGATGTATATATTGTCAAGATGCATATATTTGGAGTTTAGTAAACCTATACTTACCTATATAAACTTACTGTCTCAATATTTTGTCCTCAGTAGTGTGTCTACGATATTCTGACAGCATGATATTCTGGAGCCTATATTAAGGCAGATTATGGATGTTACAGTTATGGCTTGTAGTGTACAATTTCACAAATGTGTCTTCTTAATTTGCTCCCTTTTCTTATTCTGCAGATACCTTTGCAAGCAAAGTAGCAGCTACCCAAGACCAATATGCAGACGCCTCGATTGGCAATGTCACCGGTAGCAATGCTGTGAATGTTTTCCTCGGGATTGGCGTAGCCTGGTCCATTGCTGCCATTTACCACGCGGCCCACGGAGAGCCATTCAAAGTCGCGCCTGGCACCCTGGCCTTCTCAGTCACACTCTTCACAATTTTTGCGTTCATCAGTGTGGGAGTGTTGCTTTACCGGCGGAGACCAGATGTTGCCGGAGGAGAGCTGGGCGGCCCGCGGACTGCAAAGCTTCTGACCACTGCCCTTTTTACCCTGCTCTGGCTCCTGTACATTTTGTTCTCATCTCTGGAAGCCTATTGCCACATAAAGGGCTTCTAAACGGAACCCTCAGATATAGAAAAATTATATATATATATATATATATATATATAAATATATGTATAACGAACAGAGAAAGAAAAAGACTCTTGCCATTTTCACTTACCTGCTGATGGAATGTATCTTTGTGGGGCATTCCTCATACTAGATAGAGGTATGAGTTCAGTAAGGTTCTTGCCTTTGGGGCATCATGTTAAACAAGGAATGGATGCAACACCATCTTTGCAACCTTACCTACAAAGTGTACTACAATGGTTGACTACTTTTATTTTTTGAAAGACAAATAGTAATGCTATAATAGACTCTTTCTTAAAGAATCCAGATTAACCAGTGACAGATTTTAGTTTGTGGTGGGTGTGGGGTGTGTTATACAACATGATTAGAGAGAAAAAAGGAGAGGTGAGGGGAAATCTGAGATCAGACAGAATTGGTTAAAGACTTATGCGCCTCAGGAGCATTAACCACTGCAGTTTGGTCCCCATCATTTTTCTGATGTGAACTTGCAGAAGGCACTGGTGTCAGAGAGCTGACATTTTGTTTGGGATGTGTTTATGTTCTGGCAACATGAAGCCAAGCCCTCAGTTGTTCATGTACGACTCCCCATTGCTTTGTACCACCTAGTGTATCTGTTTGTAGCTACTGGCTGAAATACACCACCTGTTCCAATGTGTTGACTTTTACTGCATTACAAGTTGTGTGACTGCAAATCACCCGCCACCGTGCCAAGAAACACTAGTGCCCCTAACCCCTATGTGTGTGTGCTGCAGCAAATTCCCCTGTTGACACCCACTTCCTTTTTTTTTTTACATTGGGCAGCATTCTGTCAGTTTCCCCTCCCTTAATGTTATGCACCGCTCCCCATAAGTCCTCACTTGTGTCTGGAAACTCTGCTCTTCTTTCATACACCTGCTTGGGATTATTGTTGTGGTATTTGTAACAATGTGCATGAATGAAACAAAACATATCTGTATATACTGTAGCGTAGTGATATCGCTGTTAATGTCAATCGAATGTCGAAGATATGTGTGCTTTTTTTTTTTCTCTTGATTCATTTTGTTGGTTCGTTTTGGTCAATGCAGACAAAGGATTGAAGTCTAACGGGTGGTTAAGGATCTTGCATGTGGGTTTTTATAAAAAAAAGCAATAACTGACAGAGGGGCAGAGGTGAATGTTGGCATGAATTTCTTAGCCCCGTCCCCCCAGAAGCTGTCCACTTTTATGGACTCTTGATGAAGTTGAATCTGGAGCTCTGCAAGCGCAAAGATCTGAATCGTGAATTTCAAGAATTGAGCGATGGATACCTGATCCTCTAATGCATTCTTGGGCTATTCATGTCCCTCCACAGTATTGATGCTTTTTTCCCAAATGTGCAATGGATGGCCCAAGTGACTTAATGACAAATAACTATATTCTCCGGCCATTTTGCTCTTTTTATCTACTGGGACAATTGATGGCATAGCTACTGGATGCTTTCCTATCTCGTTACTTACTGGTTCAATGCCGGCAAAGCCTCTACGCTATCAAGGGACACTTTACACTGTCTGTCTGGTATCAATGGTGATCCAGAACCCAGGACTGGAACAATGGCTTCCCATGACTGATAAGACCAGACAATGAATTCAATGGTTACTTAAAAGAGTAACACATTTCAGTAGCCATACCTGTCAAGATACTACCGCTATACAGTGACCAGAAAGACAATTCTTATAAACAAGTCTTAGTGCTTGATTGAATATTGTATTTAGTGTTCACTATTCTGCAAGAAGATATCATTATGCTCATGAATACTTCTATGCCAAGCCTTTTTTGCCTGAAAATATTCTGGTACGTTTGTTATGAGAAGTGTGATAACACAGTTTATGAAGTTTGTTAAATCCCATCCTAGAATGAATATAGATGATTGTGCTGATTTGATCCGATCAACATAGTAGACAAAATGTCTTGATGAACCATTCTAGAGCATTTTAATGTATTCTCATTCATGATGACACACAATTGCTGTGAAAATAACATGCTTGGCCATTTTTAAGGATGCAAGCTTCAGATTTGGCAAGAACATTTATATTTGTGAACAATGAGAGCATTTTGATTGTAATCAAAGGTTATGGAAAATCATATCTTCTTTATTGTGCTACACCTTGATTATAAACTCAGATTTCACCATGTAACGGAGAGCACAGCCCATCCACTCCAGGGAATATAGGGAAGTCTGGGAAATTGTCCTGAATATCAGCAAATAAATACCTGGTGAAAATGCAGGTGTCTGGCAGCTCCCACAAAGAAAGGGTTGTAGATGCCCAATATTTGAACTGGTGGTATGTCAGTGGGAGCATGAATGCCTGCAACATTCCATCATTTAGCTGCTGCCACATTATTGTTCCGATATTCCAATCAAGGTGAGACCACCATGGCCATTGCTATATTTTGATCTTGCAAAAGGTGATCTGAATTAGACTGTGCCCAGCTTATGCCTTTGGTGAAGATTCATGGATTCTGGACTCACAGCACAACTAAATCGAGCTTCGTGCCTTTCATTGCCACACTACTAGGCATTGCAGCTGCATGACTGTAGCGGTGTTTAAATGAAGACTTTTTTTTACTGCACATACCTTAACCCCTTCGATGCTGGTGACAAAGCCAGCTCGTCATGGGCGTTACCTGCGCTGCGCGCATGTCGAGCTGGCTTTGTCACGTAACCCGCGATTTTCAAATTTCAGCGCGCAGCGGGAAAACCCGCTAGCGCGCATGCGGTTAAACAAGTCGCCCCATAACAATATTTATGGTCCATGAAATTTAACGATAGAATTTGTTTTTATTACCCAAACCTTAACATACTCTCCAAGCTCCGGTGCTTGTTGGCCACTCTAAATTAAGCTAAGCGTCCTAACCATGCCTCCAACAGTCCCCTGCAGAAAAAAGATTTCTTTGCTCAGCTGTAACATTCAGCAGAACAAGGATAACTGACAAAAAAGGCCCTGTCACAAAAGAACCCTTCGGTCAAGACCCATAAGAGTACATAATAAAATGTCTCAAAATACACCTCAAAGGAAAACATGGGAGGTTGAGACTTTAAAAGGGGACAGTTAGTGAATGATGGCACAACAGGTTTCAAAGCCAAAGGTGAAATCACCAAATAAAGGATCATTTTGGGAGAGAGTTAGCAATGCTGGACTGAGTAAAGAGTTCAAATATGTTTGTCTACTGTGGGTGCCCCCTCCGATTAGTGAGCTCAAGTTCTATCCAGACAGCTCATGGATGTCTAATATCCAAAGTGAAGTCATGTCCTAATTAAAACTCACTATCTTTTGTCACCCAAAAGACATCTAACAAGCAGATGGGAAGAGTGAGAAGCTTCGGCTGGTTGACTACCAATATGTTTGGCAACAAACAGAAATCGTAAAGGTGGCAATAAAAGTTAATATCTTTCTCCAACCAAGTATCACCGCTTTGTCCTTTCCATTCACAGAGGGTGTTTCTTAGAATCAGAACTTCTAATAGAAGTATATACGAGCTGAGGTCGAAATGTGCAGGCTGGCACAATGCTTGAAAAACATATGTATCTACTTTCATCCTAAACAGATACAGTGTAGCGTTTCTATGTGCTTTGAGGTTTCTTCAGCATGCTAGAGAAGTATGTTAAAATCGCCTGTCCTGGTGTATGGCACAGATGGCTTCTTCAAAATAATGATCTGCCTTTAAACATTTTAACAAATCTACAGGGTAGGACTGATCTATAGGGCAATCATGTAATGCCTGAAGGACAGGTCTGACATGCCAGTACTTAGGCTGGATTTTGTGACTGTTTGTTATGTATTTTATGATCTAGTTGCCCGCTTTTTGCTGGTACTTTTCCTGTTTTTACCACAAACATTGCCTGCAGCAAGTCCAAATTCATGCAATCTTCCATACATTACAAAACACAAATACAGCTACAGTGTCTTTTACAAGTTGAAAACCGCCCCAATTTACAACCCTGGGCCACATTTTAGTTGTCTAATTCACTAATTTGGGCCACTTTTATTTTGGTGCCCAGGCCTATTTTCTGTATCAATCCGACCCTGGAAATAGTAATGAATGAGTGTTGTGAGTCTTCACAAAGTTCACTTTCTTGCTTCGGTTTGAATTACTAAGCCCCAAGTTTTGAGAAACTCTCTTCCAAGGACAACTTTAGTCGGTAGGTCTCTCTCAGTTCCCTTTCAAGAATCCTCTGATCTGGAGATAAGTGTCCTTGCTTCTATCCCAATAATATGTTGAATGCTATTTGTAAGTAGCACACCCCCTGTCCTTCTTCATTAACTCTCCTCCTTCTCCTTCTCCTTTCCCCTCACCTCCCAAATGTATCAAAAGGTCAATAAAGTATTTGAATGGGAGGAAAATAGGCAACAGTATAAAATGATGCCCTATGAAGGCTTATTTAAATTGTTAAACATATTCAATAAAATACAAAAAGTCTAAATATGTAGAAATTAAAACATTCAATTAAGACCACCATCATAGCCAATATTGATTGTCAACCGAGCAAACCTGTTTTTTGTGGGGATATCCATTGAGGAAAATCCCACTCCTTAAAGGTGTTAGGGAGCCAGAGAGGAAGCCTGCAGTTCCTAAGGTATCTGATCATTTTCTGTCCCCTCTTTGTCTCCATTTATCTGTCCAAAAGGGTCATGTTCTCAGAAGGGTGCCTGGGATAACTTAGTTTATTATGGATCATGACAGAACTTTGCTGAGCAGGAAACCTGATACCTGCTCTCTTAATAGCAGCAGTGTTTTAATTTTTAAGATAGCAAGGACCAAAGTTCAAAAGAAATAACGTTGACCTTCGCGGATGGTCTATCTGTTTAAGAGTAATACCCAGTTGCAGAGAGATTATAGAATGTTATCCCCCTGTGATAAGGATGAAGGACCATTGGCTAGGTGGACCATTTATGTGACTCCCCAAATTCAACTATTTTGGCTGAGAGCCCAACAGAACTTGAAGAGCACGGTTAAGTAGTATTCTTCCTTTCGGAAACAAACTTTGTGTCCCCCTCCCAGAGAGCAGATGGGGTTCTTCATGATGACCCAATGTGCAGGCAGGTCAACGAGATCTGTATGCTGTTCTCTAAATAAACATCTTTGACCAGACAGGTCTGTTTTGCCCCTTGCAAATTAGACCGTTCCTACTGTGCCATCAGTAGTAAATAGCTGAGACTCTCTCTAGTGCATTGACACTCAGAGCATGCACAACCCATGGCCACAAGTCATTGTCTGATGGTGCAGCAATTTTACCTAGAAGCAGCCTCATCTACCATGGGGCAGCAGCTATAGCTTCTCTGTGACATTAATTGTCTGGGGATGGACTTACCGCTTGTGCGACCAGGGCACTTATAAGAAAGGCCTTCGAGAGGAGATTGGTCAATTTGGCAAGGCATGTACGTACATATACAAATATGTAGCACCTTTACATTACACATATTTACAACTTAAGGCACAAGTAAACAAAGTTGTTTCCAAATACTATGATTGTTTAGGGTAAATGCTTTTATAAACGTTGCTTATAAGCCCATCCACAACCACAGGGCACTAATGAATCCACCTAAATGCTAAAGAGGGCACAGACTAATTCAAAAATCTCATGTTTTTGCTGAATAGTCTCATTGAAAGTATTTGTGTTTAGCTAAGCATGAACTTTGTAGAATGATGAAATCATGTGAAGATTGCCAGAAAGTCTATACCACAGTGTACCTCCCATCATCCAAAGGACCTAAAAAAAGGATCCACCAGGGAACGTGCATGAAGATCATGTTTTACTATGTGTCTGGGGTCAACCAGTGTGCTTCTATGGAACACAATAGCTAACGCCTTAAGAGTGATACAACAAAGTACGTTTATCATGTGGAGTGGTGTGCTGGTAGAAGTAATAGGTTGATATTAGCCAACTAATATCATTCATCAACCATTTGAGCAATGGTGAATATTAGTCTGCCAGACTTTCCATACAAAATGGACTGCCATTCCTTGCAGATATGGATCCTCAAAGGGCCGCAGTTTTAGCCTCTGTAACAATATGGAGTTGCATTCAGAAAGGGCTGGTTGAGAAAACTGCATGCTTTTAACTTCTGCGTCTCAAAAGAGTTAAAAAGATGGTGAAGCACTGAAAAAAGTCTCCTGTACGTAAACCTAGTTGTACAATCACATAATCCCATGACATGCACATGAAAGTATAATTTATTGATGAGCATCTTTTCCCATAAATAGGTTAATTAATGTTCGCTGCCCAGACCTATGTGTATGTGTGAAGCTAGCTGTGCTATTGCTTTTTTCCGCAGGTATTGACAAACTTTTCATGTACCACAGTCTTATTTATTCAAAACTTTCTTTCACTTTGAAAGCAGCAGACAGCCATATATTGCCCATGGATTTCCTCAGGGTCTAGCCCACTTGCTACCATTTTATTCCTAGCTGCATAAGGCAAAAGTGCCTCACAATAGTTCACATGAAAGGCTATAGGCATCTCCTCCACATGAGCCAACCAGCATCAAGGCGGTGTGTCAACAGTCGCACCGACACCCGCTGCATCCAGATTTTCAGATAATGTTCACGACCAAGAATGTTTTGATCAATGCTCCAAACTGATTCCGCTCACTCAGCCATTCCAAGCCTGCATTGGCCCTCAGTCGCTAATGTCCACACTCAGCCCCACCGGCCTGCCACTGTGTCATGATGTGCACTCCTTCGGTGCATCCTCCGTTGCACTGAACTGGAGCTGCGGACTCTCAGAGAGGATTGTGTTCTTAATGAAATGCGAAGAACGAAACGTGTGTTGCCATTTGCTTGAACGTGATTCGCACTCCTTTTGAACAGCTAGTTGAAGACCTTTAATACCCTGCTATTGGAGGGTTTGAAGTTAGGAATGTAATTAAGTATTGTAAACCATTGTCCCTGTCAGAGGGGCTCTTTCTTACCTTTCCTTGTGGGGATGGTTAAAATTATAATATCTTTCAGGTTGTTCATGGTTATTAAGTTTGTTGCAAATTATATATATATATATATATTTTTAATTTTTTTGTTTTGCTTTTTTATTTTTATGTGTGTACTGTGCACAAACATAGGAAGGCAGCACATCAACTGTGATCAATGTAAACGGTTCACATTCAAATGGCATCTTTGACAAGAAATAAAATAAAGTTTGAGTTTTCTGATTGAACCGGTCGTAACATTGTATTTTTTTTTTTAATAGCAGTTTTACTATATCCTTGATTACAAGTTGTCACTTACCATTCACGTTCCAGCCTGTAACTCAACTTCATATAAAAAAGGAGTTATGGGTTTCGAATCTCCTTCAATAGGAAGAAATGAACCACCAAGAACACAAATGTATAAAAGAGTAAGGGCATGAGCCTAAAGGTTTCCTCGGGATCCAGTTCTAGCCCTCCCGAATGACAGGGTTGCCGAAAGCCAAGTCTACATACCGAAGATTCCACCTCATGACTCTTTCATCCAACAACTTACATTCTCTGTCACTTTCTTTCAGTCCTGTGGGTTCTCTTTAATCTCTGCCCCTACCTTCTACCTTTATCATTGGTTACCTATTTTCTCTTCAACCTTCTGTCTGTTCTTTATTCCTTTTTTTTTACCTTTCTCTCACTTTCTCTGGGTCAAAGTTCGATGATAAAAATTCAAGGACCCATAAAAATGAATGCAACAACTGGCACCATGTAATCGCAGTACCAAACAACTCATTTTGACCCAGTCACTGACACAAACAATTTTTTAAGAGCCAAAAACGCCAGACCAGCTCTAGAGGCAATTGGTTTCTGTTAATTAACTGTAGTGAACACAGTGGAGGTTATCAGTAAATCTTCTGCTTTTCTTGGATATGGGCAGCACTACCATTGTCCTTCACAAATAACTGAGCATTCATCCCCAAAGTGTTCATTGGCTCCCTTGAAATACTGATCAGGCTTCACTGTGTAAGCAAATGGGCCATTTTGTCATATTACTGTGATGTGCACGGAAATTTTCACAAAATCTTTGCCTTGAACAAAACACTAAAGTGTCTTCATTTAGAAACACTCGTCACCCTACACTAAATGGCGAACTAAAGAACAGAACAGTCTAATAACATGTATCAAGGCATATGTAAACGTGGTGGAGAAAATGTTAAACAACAGAGGATCGAATTGGAGGTACAAATTTACATCAGAGGCTACATAGTAGTAGTTTTAGTTAGAATTCTTGAATATTGTCTAGAGTCAATAAAGACGACTAGCTTTACAAGGATAGACTACTGATTGCCTGATACTTGAGATCGTTTAACATTCACTTTAAAATGTCAATCAATCAATCAATCAACCAATGTAACTTTATTTGGTCTGAATGGAAATAGACCATTAGAGTCCATTGACAGATTTCACATTGCCATATTCACAATTGAAAATTAAAAAAATGATCTTGCATTAAAAACAGTCAAAATAATATGTGTACATAACCAGCTTTAAAATGTCCTTTTTTGAGAAAACGCAAACATTTGGGACACACGGTGTGGTATCCGACACAATGAATAACAAGCAGTTAAGACAAAATACTTGAAGTTTATTTAAAAAAAAGAAGAACCCCTTGCCGGTCACTGCAGGCAGTAAAGTAGACCCTTGCCGGTTTCTGCACCTTCTACCTGCCCGCTCGTCAACCGTCTTTAACTCCATGAAACATTCCAACCCTCAACACTCGACTTCCACATTCCACGTCAACAAGATAACACACATCAGAGCAAGGCAGAGATGGTTAACTAACCATCAACATAACCATACCAACATTATAAACATATATATAACAGAGGATACAATATACTGGAAGCTGAAAGGTCCACTGCTACTCTACAGCCAATCACCCACCCAATTGATAACACAGCTCATGCTGTCATCATCACAACTGCATTCTGTCAATTTTGTTTTTTGCCATGCACTTCTCACTTATCTCTTGTGTCCCTCAAAGCTATCTTCCACCGGAGAGCCAGACTTTACATGACCAAGGGGAAATTCGGACACATTACACCCATCTCAATGGATCTACAGTGGTTCCCACTCGAAGATACGGCCAAATTAAAAAATTTTTGCTTAACCCACAGAGCTGTCCAGCTGAAAAAATCTACCTATTTGACCAATCTCCTAACCACTTCTGCAGCACTGCAAGAAGCACAGTACTGGAAACACTGGTGAACAGAACATCTCAAGCCATGAAGATCTTTCTGAAGTGTCACCATATAGCCTATTGAACTATTATAAACAAAGAAATACATCTATTGAACTCTCTCTTTTTGAAGACACACCTTTTCCAGAAGCACCTAGCCTAACTTTTGCCTACAGTGTGATCCTCACACTGTACTATAGGTGTATATTTGTCCTTATAATCTGACTTACTTTATCATGCCTTGCCTCCTCGCTCACTTTCAATGAGATATTACCTGTTATATGCGCTTGTCATTATAAGTTAATACCAGTGGGTGCAATTCCACTATACAAATATTAAATACCTATTTACTTAATGACTCTGTAAATCCAGTCACAATAAAATTATGCTTGTGTGGAATACATCCGTTATCATCATGCTAATATGACCTACTTCATAAAACACTCATTTAACAGATTTCCTCTATGTTATTCATCCTCTGTCTTGTCCTAGTCTCTAATTATTAGGTGGATACAACTTCCAACAAAGGAAATTTCATTTTTATACATTTTGAAATTCTTAGCTTGCTTACTGAGCTTGAGTACTACAAGAAGTGCTGAATGATCCGAATACTCCTGTTTTTCCTGTCTGAATCAAGAGGCATCTGCTTTAGTTAAAGCTTCTCGGCAGGCATTGGCTCTTAAGTCACTCACTTATTGTCCACTACTGCTGGTCAGGGGGTAATTTTAGTTGAGCTCTCTGAATGGCCCAAAAGCAGTGTTCCACACATGTCTCTGTGTACAGCAGGAGCACAATAGGCAATGTAGTAAGATGATGTTATAACATAAGGCATTTCATTACATGCAGCAGAAACAAAGGAAATGTACCACCTGGCATAATCGTGCCACTAGTATGCTTTATTGCCATGTAGAACAGAACACTTTGTTACACTGGTGAAAGTTAACCCCTTTGCTGCTAAGTCTTTTCCCCCTAGATTGCTAAGCCCCATTTTCGGTATTTGGGATACTTGGTGCTTATGCCTTCATTCATTTTTTTCTACAGAAGGTATCCAAACCAAAATTCTGTCCCTTTTTTTCAACATACTGGGGATTCTAAAGATGCCCTGGGTTTGTTGATTTCCTCAGAGGTAGTTCATTTTTCCAATATGTTGTGATTTCAACCTTTTGTAGTTTGCGGTAGAAAAGGTGCAAAAACTTTGGGTAATCCCAGAAAGTTGTACACATTTGAAACATAGTTAAAATTCTGGATTCTGCAAGGATTCATGTATGTACATCACTCGAGGTTTCCGAAAAGAAAATAACATTTGAAATAAAAAAATCATTAAAATTAATAGGCAGAAACAGACATTTGGGACTACATTTTTAGCTGTAATTTCTTGACACAATGGCCAATTTACTAATGCAATATTCAGTTACATCCCTCTGGTCACAGGGAAATATATATAGGGTTTGTTGGTTCTCCAATACCCAAGGTACCCAGTGGTAACAAGTGAGTAGCACTTTGCAATGGATTTTCACTGTGTACCGATTACAGAGCAATTCATGGTAAAATAAAAGGAATAAAAAATGGATATGAAAATAACCTATGTATTTCTGAATTGTACATAAGATACTGAGTTTAGAGCAGTAGTTATCTTTACACTTTTGAATATGGGGTTACCTATACTATTATGATTTAGATGCTATTTTGAAAAAAACAATTCTTGCATACTGGCTAACATTTGGAAGCCACACATGCAGAGAAATGCAGTTGTCAGTCAGTCAAATTTACTTTATTCGGTTACCGTACTAACCATAAAAGCATACTAAAAGACAATTAGTGTCACAAAATATGAAACCATGATATACAATAAATAATGAATACTCAGATATACACATATAAAAAGCAATAAAAAACAATTTGTGTTGATTAGATCTTAAGATAGCAATGAGATACATACATAGATTTATGATGTTAGGTTATTCTCCTTAGGATTCTTACAGCTGAGGCCAGAAAATTGGCGATGTTAAAGATTTCCCATACATTTGTCAACATTTGAAGATAGAGTAAGGCTGGCCTGACTTGCATAAAGCCTTTATTAACTAGAATTGGGGAAATAAAATGCTTCCTGATGTCATTAAGGTGCTCACAGAAAAACATAAAATGCATAAAATCCTGCCCAGAGAAATTGTCAAAGGTACAAGCCCCAAGGTCTTCAACCCTCTTCCAACCTAACTGATCACCGAGAAGGAAATGAAATTGATTTAATCTAAATCAAATCAATAAAAATCGGTGATTAGGGTTTGTGACAATACCCAGATATGGTTCCATGGACAATGTAGTTTTCCGCAACTGATGAGCCCTTACAGTTACCTTTTCCAACTCTCTCTCTTCTCTGGCCATGGTAACTATACGCAGGTGTGTTTCCTTTGACCATTTTATGTCTTCCCTTAGTGATTTTTACGGCGAGTTATATAGTTCTGGTCTACCCAGCTTATCTGACAGCTTCTTAACATATTTAAGCCAGGGGATACAATGCCCACGATCAAGTGCCATACAGTCTTTCAGGATGTCATGATTTAACACTAAATCAGGGTTTAGCCAGGTCCCAATCCATTTCAGCAATGGTGCCACTGCGATATCATCTTCAACAAAGCCAATTCCACATTCCTGAAGAATGATGTAATTGGCTGTTGATTGCGGGACGGATAGAATGTTCTTGAGAAACCTATCTTGAGCCATCTGAATGGCCGTCACGTTTTTAATACCCCACAAATCAGCCCCATACATTGCAAGCGATACGCACTTAGCTCTGTATATTTGAAAGAGGGCCTTCATTGGCCTCCCTCCTAATTTTCTAGCAAAACCTAGGACAGCCGATGTGGCTCTGATCAGGACATTTTTTTTTGCTAAAATTTGGGTTTCCCATGTTCCCTGGTCATCAAATAAGACTCCAAGATATGGGAACGTTGAGTTTTGGAGAACTCTGTCCAATGGCCATTATGTGTGATTTAGAGAAGTTTACACTCAAATCCAGTGATCTCATAAAGACCACAAAGGAGTTTAAAAGTAGCTGGAGTCCGACCGCCGTTCAGGCTAAAAGTGCGGCATCATCCGCATATAGCAGTGCGGGAATCAAGCGTTTCCCTGCACAGGGAATATCTTTGCAAGAGGCAGTTAAGGTGGAATCTAAATTATTAATGTACAGTGTAAAAAGCAGTGGAGCCAAGATGCACCCCTGCCTGGCACCATTGGCAATGGGCATTCCATCAGTACAATTACCCTGCTGATCATACCTCACAGTGGCGGATAGGTCCCTATGCAGGTCTGCTAAAAAATAGACGATGTTTCTATCTACTCCTAAAGTCAATGAATGGACCACAGTTTTGACCTGTTCACTCGGTCGAAGGCCGAAGACAGGTCCATAAAACCCAGAAAAAGTGCTCCATTCTTAGCCACTGTATATTTCCCCATTAATAACTACAGGTTTAGGTATTGATCTATCGTGCTCATCCCTTTTCGAAAGCCATACTGCTCTACGGAAAGTGTTCCCGTCTCCTCCAACCATCCTGTTAGTTGGGTTAGCACCACCCTTCCTACCACCTTTACAGAAGAGTAAATAGGTGATATCGGACGATAACAACTTGGGTCCCCTCTATTTCCTTTCTTGAAAATTGGTACTATGACGGATTTAGCCCATGTGGTTGGGAGGCCCACTTGACAGGCGTTGACAAAGACATTATACAGTATCTTTGTCCATGTCTTGATATCTGATTTAAAAAGGTCAGCCGGCACCCCGTCTGGTCCCGGGGCCTTGTTAATCGTCATTTGGGTTATTGCTTCTGATACCGCTAACTCTGTAAATGACAGAGTGTATTCTTCGATATTTAAATCTAAGTTTACGGGCTTCCCTTCCCCATCATAAACCTGCTTAAAATGACTATGCCAGCATTCTTCCTGTATACCACAATCAAGCTCACCATTACTGGTATCCTGGAAAAGGGGCCTATTAACCACTGCCCAGAATTTGGCACTGTTATTATCCACGTCAATAGATTAGGGCTCATTCTAAGCATCCTCCCCAATTTCTTTTTGCCGATTCCAAAGTGCCATTTAATGTGATTTCCTGAGGGTGGCTATCTCCACTTTATTGGGGGGGGAGATTTTAGTGCTACCATCAGCTTCCGGTGGGCTGCTGAGCAATTGTGGTCAAACCATTTCTCCCCAGTCCTTTTCCTGGCCCTTACCAAATGTTTTAAGATCTCTATTAATCTGAGTACAAATTTTAGTATAGGCCACCAGGGCCTCCTCAGCCACTTTCCCGTCTGTTAAACAGATAGACATTTCATGACCAACTTTAACCAGTAAGTTGTCATGAAACTCATGGGGAACCACCCGACACCATTTCAATCGTCGAGCTTGATCAGTGGGTCTAATATCTAACATACCAACTGTTCTATTAGATTTTTCTTTTTTCTTGAGATCATCTACCAAGGTCAATATTACCGGGTTATGATCACTAAAAACAGACCAGGAGACACTATACTGACTTACCCTGCTAGCTACAGCAGAGCTGACAAAAATATAGTCAATAATTGATCCGAGGCCCTTTCCTTTAAAGGTAGGGACTTCCCCCTTTGCTTGTCTAGGTTAAATCAGATCATTTTCTACCACCAATTCTTCTAGATAGGAACCCTGTGGGGAATGCTCGAAGTGTATGTTCTCTTGGTCAGCTGGTCCTAAGCTATCCTGAACAAAGCAATTTTTATCACAGCAATGAATAATAAAATCACCAAACACAATAACCAAATAACAGTTTGCATTATTTTTTTCTATACAGTTCCAAAAATTCATATAGACTGACTAAGTGTTCATTAAAAAAGGCCTTATCAAAGGAATTATAAAAATTGACTATCAGCCAAATACCAGTGAGCTTTGTTCAAATTTGGACAGCCAAACAGTAAGGTGTACCTGTCTTCACCTTAGTGTAGATACCCTCGATTCTTAGTGAGATAAGGGTTAAAAGCCCTCCCTTGGCCCTCCCCATAGGGGAAGCAACTGCCGGTGGCGAAAATGCTGCATAACCATCCAAAAGGAAAGTATTTTTGATGTCCCAGGTTTCCTGGAGCCGGATGATATCACACTCAGTGAGACAGGCCCTCCACTTTGGGTCTTTTGCCTTGATGTTGATCCCAGCGATGTTCCAGCTAAGGATCCTGGTCCCTACATAGGCGGCCTTGACTGGGGGACTTAATACAGGGAGCCCCTTGTTTACTACTGTCCCACTTGGACCTGGGGGAAATTTTTCAATGTTAACTCCAGCTCTGTCTTCCACTTGTGCAGCTTCTGTCAACAGTCAATCATTTTGATCCAAGCTAGAGCTCGCCCCGGGGTTGGACACAATGCACTTTTGATTTTCAGTTAGCCAAGTCCGGGGAAGAGTAGCTCTCAGTTGGATCCTTGAGGAAACCGGGGAACAAGTTCTGTATCCAAGGTTGAAGAAATCTCCCACCAACTTAGGATTTTTGAAAGTTAGTCCAATACAGTCATAAGTGTCCCCCGAAAAGCTAAGCCTTTCAGCACTGCTTAAATCCTCCCTAATGACAGACCTACAGCCTCTGACATACCTAATCCAATGGATGGCTTTGTTAATCAAAGATTCAGTGGATTCATGGTTTCTACCAAAACTCAACTTGGGTGTGTTAACCAGGTACACCATGGACGGCTTATTTAGTTTGGGATTACAACGGGCAACAAACGTACTAGATTGAGCCGCTTTAACTGTCTGTTGCCATCTTGCTAATTTCTGATCATCAGGTCTCACTATAGGAGTATAAACACCACCCATTTTCCCTACTGGCTTGTTTCCTGGGATTCTTACACCACTCCCTTTGCATTCGCGATTATTATGGGAGACTCCTCTACCTGACTTAATCACATCACTAAAAGGGGTGCTTTGAGATTGAAGAACACCAGGGGGAGTTTTGGTGGTAGGTATAGGATTAGTAGGATCGCCCACCAGCGATCTGTTTGGACCAGAGGATTTATTCGTTACAAGACTTTGTTGACAATATCCAGAACCTGAATCTGCCCTCAAACTATTTACCACATCTGTTAACCGCTCAATTTTGGCCTGCATTCCTTCAATCAGATCACATAGGTGCTTTACAACTTTGGCCAATGGGTTATCATTTGCCTCCACTTGCCTCTGAACCTCAGAAAGTCCAGGCACATGGAGTATATCTTTACTTATAGAGGGAACTGTCGTTAGTTCCTCTGAACTAGTTTTTGGATTCTGATTTTCTATTTGGGCCAATATTGAGAACCTATTACTGCAAGGCAAAGTGATTATAGAGGCGCTCCCTATCCTTAAAGCGCGCCGGCGCGCCGATGACCTCACTCCTGTGCCGGTAGCTGGGGCAGCTGGGAGTTGTAGTATGACCCAGCCGTTTCCCTCACGGCGCTCGGGGGAGCTTGCAGGTGATGGCAGGTGGTTAGGAGCAGCAGGAGCTGTTGCCCTCACAGCGTGTCCGCTCAGCGTTCTAGTGAGACCCCTAGGAGCTTCAGCGCTCCCTATCCTTAAGGCGCCTCTGAAATTTTGAAATTTGAAATTTAAACTTTATTGTTTAGTTAATTAAAACCATAACAATTTGATGAATGTCACACATAGTTATAAAATTTATAAATTTGTCGCTAAAAAAAAAAATGTACCAATGTTAAAAAAATTTCAAAGCATTAATTGTTCATATTGTTTTTATACGTTTCTCAAATGCCTGCAAGAACTTCACCAGCTTGCAGTGTATTCTTGGAGCAGTAGTATCCAGGCTTCCAATAATGGCTGATCTACATGTTCGTAGTTTCATGGAGCGATAACTTTCCTTTAGGTGTGACCGTTCCTTGGATAGCATCTTACAGTGACAAATTATGTGTATTAGATCCTCTTTAGGGCTACCACACAGTCGACAAGAAACGTCGTCAAGCAGTTTTCAGGCAGGTTCATTTGCTCGTGTGGGAAAGTCCCCAAGTCTCAACGCCATCAGCTTTTTCTTAATAAAAATAGAACAAGTTGTTTCCAGGTATTTTGCAGCTGTCAATGTCTTATAGCCATTTATCACAGCCCATGAATGCGAACGATGGGAGAACATTTATTTGTCCAAGATTAACGAATGAAGTTTGGCCACTTTATTTAGGGTCTGTTTTAGGACAACAAATGACAGATTATTATCCCGTAGGGTTTTTGAGCAAGTTGTCTCCAAAGCTTGCATGAGAAATTGATTTGCTTTGGAATTCTTTTGGGATTTAAACTCTTGCCATAGGTAGGTATTCAGATTGTTATTACTTGCTTTTTGCTTGATCTGGTACCAGACCTTAATATACGAGTATTGTCTCCCCGGTATTTCGTTTTTTAGTCCAAATTCAAGTCGCAATTGCGCTGGTGATGTCGTGCGTGGGAGACGTAATACTTTTTTGTATATTTTAGTTGTCAGGATGTTTAGTAGGTCGGCATCCTTTCCGTGCATTGCCACACTTGCATAGGTCAGGGTTGGGAGGATTTTGTTTGCCATTACGGTTAGAAGGGGTTTGAGTGATGGCCCTTCCAATTTTTTTGCCAAAGTACTTAGTCCAAATATCAGAGCACCCGCTCTTTGTGTCAGATAGTTCTTCTGTTCTTTTAGGTTAAGTTTGTCATCTATATAGAATCCCAGATATTTGTAAACCGAGACTTTCTCTAGTGGTTTTCCTTTTAACCATATATCATGATGCAATCCACGGCGATTAGTAATCAACATGGTTTTAGTTTTTGAAATGTTTAATGACAACTTGTTTGCCATCAAGAAGTCCGACAGTTCCGTTACTAATCTGGTTAACCCCACCTTTGTTAGGCTCAGGAGGACAATGTCGTCTGCATAAGCCAAATGCGTGAGCTGTAAATCGCCAAGTTTTGGTGGGTGGGCATTGCAGTGGTTCAATTTCGCAGAGAGATCTGAGATAAAGAGGTTAAATAAGTGCGGCGCAAGAACACACCCCTGTTTGAGGCCGATGGTTGTTGGAACTTTTCTCGACAGTCGTGATCCATCTCCAATTTTTACTTGAGACCAAGTTTCAGAATAAAATAGCAACAAACCTTTTAGGATACACTCAGGAATTGCCCATGATCTCAATTTCGCCCACAGCAGATTTCGATCCACACTGTCGAAGGCCGCCTGAAGATCTATAAAACACATGTTTAGATCCTGTTTTCTACTCATGCACTTCTCCGCGATCATAGTTATGGATAGGATATTTGCTGTTGTTCCGATCCCTTTCCTGAACCCCGTTTGATTTAGGGGAATCAGTTCTTTCTCACTAGACCATGCGACCAAATCATCCAAGAGTAGAGAAGCAAAATATTTTGCCTCGATGTCCTGCAATGCTATCAAACGATAGTTGTTTGCTAAGGATCTGTCCCCACCTTTATAAATCGGCGTAAATATTGATCCTTTCCAACTCTCTGGTACTTGGTTCATGTTCTGTACGTCTGAGAACAGTTCCCCCAGGCAAGGTCCCCAGAATTCCGGAGCATATTTATACGCTGCTTGTGGGATGCCATTCGGGCCTGGCGCCCCACTTGTTATTCCTTTTTTGATTCTTTTAATTATTTCTTCCGCCGTATATGGATTATTCTTAAGGGTCGAGTTTATTAAATCGCTATGGTCTCTAAACAACGATTTACCTTCTTTTTCTTCTACATAATACAGTTTATTTTGATTTTTAGTGCATGGGTCACTACTTTGTGTTTTTTCAGGAGAGACCGAAAATTTAGATGTCAGAAATGCTGCCCACTCCGATTCCTGCACATTAGAACTCAGGACGTTACAAGGTCTTGTTAGTTGGTTTATTGTTTGCCAGAAAATATTAGAATTCTGTAGTTTTGAGCTATAGATTAGTTTTAACCAAAAGCTGTCATTTGTTGATCTTTTATATTCCCAGATCATGTTTTTGTATTATTTTCTTTGAGTCCTAAAAATGGCCCATTGGCTTGGACCATGATTTGCCGATTTTAGCTTCCTTTGAGTTTTTCTAAGCAGTCTTCACAGGTCTTGTAGTTCTTTCGGGAGTTTTTTTCCTGGTCCATCAGGATCAGGTTTCATAATAGGCGGCTTCATCTTTGATTTTAATTTTTGCAGAAAAAGAGACCATTTTTGGATAGCGTTCATTGGGGAACTCCTTATCTCAATCAGTGTGTCCTTCATTGTAGTGAACCATTCGTGATCATTTGTGTTAGACCAGTTTATCCGTTTCAAATTAGCAGTACTTAACTGGCCTTCTGGTAAGTGTGACGGTAGCAATCTTTCCTTATTCAAGTTGAAATAGCTATGTTGCAATGCATGGTCGCTCAACAGGGTAAACTCTATTTTAAAATTGATCACCAAGGGGATTATTGACAGACTAACCATTGTAAAGTCCAACGTGTTTTGAGAATGAGGGCCATAGTATGTTTTCCTGGGAGATTGATCTTCGGAGTATCTCCCGTTCAATACTCTCAATCCCAGAAACTCCAATTCAGTCACTAATTGGATTGCTAGACTGTCTTTACGTGGACCAGCACCTCCTTGCCACTGTTGGGGGACTCCCCAGTAGATATTATCAGATAGTAGTTTATCATCGTCTATAGGTGTTAAAATCAGGTTGGAATTAAAGTCACCCATTAGTATGAGGTTGGAAAGTGGATCAGTAGACCGTAGATCCGTTATGACTTTGCACAATGTCTCATTCTTTAGCTTTTTCGCCTTGATTTTTGGTTGTGTGTAATAATTAACCAGTATTGTTGGTTTGTTACAGTTATTGCTTTGATCTGTTAATTTGATTAACTGAATACTGGGATCCGGTTATTGTAATTGTACTGAATTCATTTTTAGTGATGAGGATACGTATACAGAAAGGCCACCAATTGCACGGCCATAGATTTTACATTTTTCTGCTGCTACATTATAATGAATGAACCCAGCAAGTGCTATATGTTCTTGGAGCCAGGTTTCCTGTAGCGCAATTATATCGCAACCATGCCATTCTTTCAGAGGAAGCTCCCCTTCAAGCAGTCTCTCAGCACCTGCAATATTCCAAGAAACTAGATGTATATCCTTGTTAGAGTCTTGTTTCTGTTTAGTTTTGAACGGTCACACCTGCTTTTTTGCATTTAGCATACCAGGGAGCCATTTCCAATTGTCTAGTGTACTCTGTGATTCGTCATTTGCCCGTTGTAGTTCTTCATGTAATGGTGGTGGTTCGCTTCTACCTTTTGCATTAAATAGAATTGAATAAACTGGTTTCTTTTGATTGACATGTGTATCGTCAATTTTCCTAGTAACTTTAACTCCGCACAACCTCTTCAATGGCGGCGGGTATCGAGGGGAAATTTGATAAGATATTTTAATACCCCACAATTGAAAGATGTCCACTTTCCTCATGATTGCTTCTGCTACATCCGTTGATTTCCAGGTTGTCAGAGTATGTTCTAATTATGTTTCATTAGGGCCTTTAAAAAATTGTACCTGCTCAAGATCTGCCGTGTTGATTTCCTTTAGGTCATCAAATTCTGTCAGTAACTTCAGAATATTACTCCTATTTAGTATGTCATGTGTTCCCTGGGACTTATACTCTGGTGACCAAATTACTTTATTCAGCTCAACACCTCTGGGCGCGCCGATGACCTCACTCCCGCGCCGGTAGCTGGGGCAGCTGGGAGTTGTAGTATGACCCAGCCGTTTCCCTCACGGCGCTCGGGGGAGCTTTCAGGTGAAGGCGGGTGGTTAGAAGCAGCAGGAGCTGTTGCCCTCACGGCGTGTCCGCTCAGCGTTCTAGTGAGACCCCCGGGAGCTTCGGCGCTCCCTATCCTTAAGGCGCCTCCGGGCGCGCCGATAACCTCACTCCCTGCCGGTAACTGGGGCAGCTGGGAGTTGTAGTATGACCCAGCCGTTTCCCTCACGGCACTCGGGGGAGCTTGCAGGTGATGGCGGGTGGTTAGGAGCAGCAGGAGCCGTTGCCCTCACGGCGTGTCCGGACAGCGTTCTAGTGAGAAATGCAGTTGGTAATAATAAGGGTTCTACCATTCTGTATTCCTGAATGTCTCCCAATAAATATGGTATCCCACTTGTGTGGTTGGCTCCTGGAACACAAAATGTCCCAAAACACGACCTGGAGACATCATATTTCACTGAGCAGAATGCACACTTTTTTTACACTGTGGTAGCAGTGCATTTTGGGCTCTAATTTAGCTGGCACCCAGGGATATCTATCAAAAGCATACATTTCTGAAAACTAGACACCCATGAGATTCCAGGGTGGCATGACTCATGTGACTCTCACCAGTTTTCTTTCCTCAGAAGGCTTGCAAACCTTAAAATTCAGCTAAAAACACACATTATTCCCACATTTCTGTGATGAAAACTTCTGGAATCTGAGGGAAGCCACAAATCTCCTATCACCCTTCAATCCCCCAGGACTCCTGATAAAAATGGTACCTCCGTTGTGAAACTAAGCCTAATGTCCACAACAAGAAAGGGCCCAAAACACAACATGGACACTTCAAGAATTTCCACTGAAAACCAACCTTATTTTTGCAATTTAGGTAGCAGTGTTTTTTCGGCCCCGGAGACTTAGTAGACTAAACAAGAAAAAATCTGAAAACGTCCTGCCTGGCGGAGTCCAGGGTGATGGATCCCACAGTGTTTTCTTACCCGTAATGCCATGCAGAGACCTCAAACTTTGCCTAAAATTGTGCATTTTCATTGCATTTCTGTGATGAAAAATTCTGAAATCTGCAGACATCCACAAAATTCAGACCACCCAGTACCCCGCACATTTACGCAATTACAGATAAGGTGCACGTTTCGTCTTGAGAACAGACCACAAGCCTTTAGTTTCCATTCTGACTCCCAGACGGGGTCTTAGTGCCACTGCCCGCATAGCTAGATTGATGTCCCGTTTACAAGAATACAATTTTTCAGTGGAATACGTTCCAGGGAAAATCAAAGTTACAGCTGATTGTCTGTCTAGGCTTCCCTGTAATGCTAGTGAGGAGTGTGAAGATGAAGAAGTTGTTGCTAATATTAGTGAGGTAATGTCTGGAAGCTTCGGTTCCATATCTGAAGAGATGTGGAAAAAATGATAAATTGTGTAATGTTATTAATTACATCATGATAGGTTGGCCCTCTAAAAATAAAATTTCAGCTGAACTCTTCCCCTTTTGGAAAATCTCCAATGAACTAGTCATTTGAGGAGATGTTGTTTTCAGGCAAGGTAAGTGCATTCAACCTCTCTCTTTGTGATTATATCTTATTGGTGAGTCACAAAAGCCATTTGGGAATGTCATCCATGAAGAGGTGGATCAGGTCCATCTTCTGGTTGCCTGATTTAGACAGGTATGTTAACAGGATCGTGAGAGAATGACCTGAATGCGTGAACAGTGAGAAAGTGCTTAATCGTGATCCTGCTTCACTCATTCATGTTCAATGGCCAGAATTTCCTTGGCAAAAGGTAGTTTTAAACTATAAAAATGCCTCTTTTGAAGTTTCTTACACACACGCTCTTCAGGGTAACCTTTGTGGTTCGAGTGAATTGTGTCATATGCCACAGTACCCACTGTGTACAATTCTTTAAATATTTGCACGCCTATGTAAAAATTGGTGACGTATATATGGTGAACTTTGTACTACAAAAATAAACCTCTTACTTGCCACAGACAGCTAGACTCAGGACCAACTATCACACTACAGAGAAAAAAGAAAAAAAACACACACGGCAACACATTGTAGACCTTGCTTTAATACAAACGTGAATTTGAAACATATTAAACTGTTATCTTTATATGCTACAATTATTTTAACAGTTAAAAAACAAGCAGGGTAATTATATTAGTTTGATTTAAGCATTACAAAAACAATGTAATTCCCAAACATATGCAATTACATAAACTGCAGATCTACTAATGCTGAACCAGTAAGCAGGATTTTCCTCCAAGGAAATCAAAAGCTTTGCACTACACTAGAAAAATTCTCAAATACAAATGATGATAAGAACTAAAACAGTTTTCATTATATAATTTATATAACACAATGAAGTCTTTCCTTGGAGGGATAATGCGAAGGCAAAAACGTACACTGCAGAGGGGAGCAGCTCCTACCCCAGGGGCAGCTC
Organism: Lissotriton vulgaris; assembly: GCF_964263255.1. NCBI lineage: Eukaryota > Metazoa > Chordata > Amphibia > Caudata > Salamandridae > Lissotriton > Lissotriton vulgaris. Next base: position 1,150,355,873 of record NC_141694.1, read on the forward strand.
TAGCAACATACGGAAACTTACACCCTGGAGTCTGGTGGTTTTTTGCCCCCTCTAGAGCAGATCTGCCAGAACAAATGACCCGTGGGGTTTGGGAACCAAAGGAAATATATGCAAACAAAAAAATATATATTCCTGACATCTAATGGCTTTCCACCCCTGAGGGCTGATCAGCCTAACAAAGCTGCGGATCCGCCCTCTGGAGGGCAGAAAACACAAGAAGAAATTCCTTCCTGAGGGGAGAGAGCCAAGGGGCTTCTTGGCTACAAAAACATAACAATCTCCTGGTGGCTAGTGGGTTTCTATCCCCCAAAGAGAATATGAGCCTGAAAATGGCGGATATGCCCTCGGGGTGGAAAGCACAAGAAAATGTGATGCTTGTCTAAGAGGCAACTCCTCTATAATCATAAAGCAATGCAAATATGCAATTCCCTTGTGTCTTGTGGCCTTCCACCCCCCTGGAGCGGGGCAGATCAGCCTACAGACAAACAATCAACCCATAGAGGGGAGAGAAAGGACAAATAAAATCCCTCATACTGGAGCAACCGCTCCCTAAAATAATCATAATTCCTTTCTCCTGGTGTCTTTGCCCTCCGGTTCCCCCCAACAGCAGAGGACTAACCTTCAAAGTGTCCTTGCCTCAACTGTGGTTTTCAGTACATCCCTAGCACTTCTTGATGACGTTAGTGCGGCATGAATGTGATGATGTCATTAGATGGCTACTGTAGGGTTGGGGATAGCAGCAGAATCACTTCCACTACCATCCCTGTGAAATCATTTGGAGGGATGCCTACGAGGGGATCACCAGTGCTTCCCCCACAGGTGTGGCCTTGAACTAGTTAGACACATCCTTAGCACCCGAGTGTGTGTCCTTTTGACATCTCAGCACATCCATAGCACCCAAGAGGTTAAATTACACCTGCGTAATTTGCATAATTTTAGGAATTTTGCAGTGTGCTTCTTATGGAAAATTCCTCGAACTATGCCATCACGCTACATCTCATAGTTAAGCCACTGTTCATTGCAAAGTTAAAAGGCATGAAGAGTGCAAAAAAGTAGAACATGAGTGCCTGTGTTTTCACCACTTTTGTTTTTCATTTTATATTTTATCATCAAATGCGTACACACACACAAAAGTGATTGTGAGGATGCATTTGATGCAAAAATATAGTGCTAAATGACAGATTTGCATTTCATGTAAAAATCTTGACATTTCACGTAAATGTGCAACATCAAAAAATGCAAATTTTGCACTTGCATTCAAAATATCTGTCTTCAGGCTTTAGCACAGTGTAATAGCAATCCACTTCTAATACCTTATTGCCAGTTTCCAGGCCTACTTACTTTGGTATACCCTTTCAAAATCTGACATAACGTTTCCCAGTGAACTGATAAGGCCTATTGCCTGTAAAAATGGTTTGAAACAAACACCAACACCTGCCTTCGTAAGTGTTTATAAACTGGCTACCATCATGCGTTTAGTTATAAAATTACAAAAATGTACAGAGTTACACTATTACAACAATATACAACCCCTCACAATAGGGCCTCACAAGAATCATTGCAGTGACAATCGACTGCCATATTTTTGCACAGTGCATGACAAATACCAAAACACTTGTCTACCGTGGTAACCTGTGAGATTATATGTAACCAAACACCTGTCTACAGCCCATAACAAGGTGATAACAATCCACTTTTGTTAGTCTCTTGGATTTAACAGTAGCTGTTCACAATAAATATGCCAGCCCTACTGCCTTCGTCATAACTTTTCATAATAAACAAACCAGACATATGACATTTTGTGTAACTTTTCCATGCAACAATCAGACCATTAGGTGTTATCATTGGATTGTCACCATAGCCAACTGGAGTCTCTTGTACTGAGTGTAAGTTTTGGCACATTTTGGATTAATGACTGAAGGGTTGGAACCTTACTCAAGTAGTAACCACAATCCTTCTCATGGTGAGGCACAAGCAAATCCCAGATTTAGCTGTGCTCAACCTTCTGGTAATTTGCCAAAGAGCAGTAAGGCAATGTGTAAAGTATTTATGCAGCACTCAACACAGAAAAAGTTCCACGCCAATTCTGAAAACGAAAGTAAATTTGAATAACTAAGTCTGGATGAAACTGACAAAAGTCCAAAAAGTAAAGCAGGAGATATGCAAGTTTACATTTTAGGTGAAAATATTCCCCAAAAAGCACAAAAAAATTCTATCTCTCCTACCGGGGCTTCCTGCTATCCCTCCTACAAAAGCTTAACAAGGATTTTATAGATGAATAATGAGCTTAGATTCTCCCAGGTCCACAGACTGCTTCTATTTTGTAAACCAAGTAAATAGCATCCAGGGAGCTCACTGCTGTTGTTTGGACACTGACTTGTACTGTCTTGTGCTGTGCCACTTGCCTCTGCCTACTGGTGTCTGGGGGCCGCCAGAGAGTCATCGCGGACTTCAACTCCCGGCATAACTCGCGGCGCACACACCACCGACGTGTCAATCCAGCGCCAGGAGGCGCTCAAAAGGATCACTGGGCTCTGGCGCCACGGGACGCGTGTTGGTGGCGGCGGGCGAAGCCCGGGCCAAGGACGGGCCCGTTTAATCCCGTTAGAGACTGGAGGAGGCCGTGCCGGGCTGGGCCTACCTCTCTAACCTCTCTGGCTGCTCAGGTTAGTTGTTGCCAGTTTTTTATTTTTTTTATTTTTACTGTTACATCTTGGACAAAAACTACCCAGGCATTTTGAGCTGTACAATTTCTGTGCCTCCCGCCATAATGAACACACGTGAGGGAATAGGCAGCTCAGCAAAGACTAGGGGAAGTTTTGTTGGGACCTTGGATCAATTTCTAATCAGAGCCAGCTCTGTCTTAGCTCATGAGATTGCTCTGACCGAGCGACGACTCTCCCTACATAGCCTGCAAACCAAACGATCGTCGTTGGGTGGTTTGGTATCTGCACGTTCTCCGGAATGCCCCGTGGTCACAGTGATTGACTCTCCTGATCCATCAAGAGGCATCAGACAGTCATCGCAGGCGCCTCCGGAAGTTTCATCAATAATGGATGTTCCAATTAACCTTGTGGTACTTATCCACTCATTGCCACAAGTTCAGCGCCTAAACCAATTATATTGACCACAGTCCCAACACGAGAGCCGGCCACAAAGAGGAAGAGGGGAGGGGGCCCTCAAAGGCAGAAAACCCAAAAATGTAAAAGATTAATAGGAATTGCGGGACAGTAACCCCATTGTCCTCAGTCCACTTGCCCGTAACCTCTACTCCTGTTGTTCTAAATGCAGATTTATTGGTTGTCCCCCTCTCCGATGCTCATGAGGTTTTGCTGGTTAAATTCGGGGCTCTTCTTTCGTCATCTTTATCCCCGATCCTTGACAGACTGTCTTTGATTGAGGAAAGACTAACCATGTTGCATCCAATTTTTTTAATTTTGGAAAAGGTGATGGACAGAGTTTCTGAATGATGCAGAATACTCCTACCCAGTCAAGAGATCAGGGCTTGATCCATCACCGTTTTTTAGCTCACTGCACCATCCCAGCTTCAGAACCTGGCTATATGCAAATTAGTCTGTTCCTGTCCCAGTGCATGATGAGAACAGGGCAAACCAAACTACCAAGCCAATTCTTATACTGGGAAGGAGACAAGCTACCGGGGACCGGTTTCTGGCATTTCAGCCGTCGTCGGCCCGGCTTGCTTGAATCCTGATGGTGCAATGAGCTAGGGACTCACGTCTGAGTATACCCTCCCACACATAGTGTGGATAAAATCAATTTTGGAAAAGGTGATGGACAGAGTTTCTGAATGATGCAGAATACTCCTACCCAGTCAAGAGATCAGGGCTTGATCCATCACCGTTTTTTAGCTCACTGCACCATCCCAGCTTCAGAACCTGGCTATATGCAAATTAGTCTGTTCCTGTCCCAGTGCATGATGAGAACAGGGCAAACCAAACTACCAAGCCAATTCTTATACTGGGAAGGAGACAAGCTACCGGGGACCGGTTTCTGGCATTTCAGCCGTCGTCGGCCCGGCTTGCTTGAATCCTGATGGTGCAATGAGCTAGGGACTCACGTCTGAGTATACCCTCCCACACATAGTGTGGATAAAATCAATTTTGGAAAAGGTGATGGACAGAGTTTCTGAATGATGCAGAATACTCCTACCCAGTCAAGAGATCAGGGCTTGATCCATCACCGTTTTTTAGCTCACTGCACCATCCCAGCTTCAGAACCTGGCTATATGCAAATTAGTCTGTTCCTGTCCCAGTGCATGATGAGAACAGGGCAAACCAAACTACCAAGCCAATTCTTATACTGGGAAGGAGACAAGCTACCGGGGACCGGTTTCTGGCATTTCAGCCGTCGTCGGCCCGGCTTGCTTGAATCCTGATGGTGCAATGAGCTAGGGACTCACGTCTGAGTATACCCTCCCACACATAGTGTGGGAGGGTATACCATTGAGGACATTTTTGGGGAAATTAATCGGCCTCCCGAAACTGTAATAAATGTCTTGTGTGACCCTGTAAATCATATATCCCCTCCCATCATACCTCTTCCATCTAATCCTCCACTTGTTACGATCTGTAGGTAGGGTGGGGAGGGCATTGTCCCTAAGGATGACCTAGTCCCATTGGGACGTCTGGAGGGAGAGATAGGGAATCTGTCAAGTGAATTCGCTCAGCTTATTCCGAGTCCCCCAAGGGGGGAGGGTAGTAGATCTCGGGGCATGTCTCCAAATAACCCTAACCATCCTCATTCTAACAGTGTGATTGGAATCCCGTCCAACCCCGCCTATGGGCATACTAACCATGACCTCCTAGCCTTGCATAATTCTTTGGGTCGCAGCGATGGTTCTAGGATTATACACCTCCCATCGACCGCTGCTCCTCTGGTGGTGGTCCTAAAGAATGTACCGCTTCTACAAGAGGGGCAGACGGAATCCACTGAGCCGTTAATGGCTAAAACAATGCACTTGCTTAGTGCTCAATTGAAGGTAGATGGTTTACCGGGATGGGACATCTGCAACCAAATGATTATGGCTAGACGTGCATCACGGGTTGGACACTACACAAAGGAAGGGTGGGGTGACTGTGTAGTTGCCAACTTTAATAACGCCCATGTGGTTAGATTCCTACTGGGTCACTCAGGGAGTAGAAAACAATGGCATCCATCCAGAAAAAAACTTCTTTCGCCTTTTTTGTTTTTTTCTATAGACCGAATCATCTTTTTATGCAAGGGGGCAGAAGCAGTCTCGTACTACAAAGACCTATAGGTGGCCCACTCGTTCTTAACCTTGCTAATAGATTTGCTCCCTTGTCTGGTTTCTACGCATGCGATTGACTGTCTCCTGTAGTTTTACCTGTGACAGAGGCTCAAACTAACCTACCTGCACCTTTTGCTGTGATCGCCTTAAGCGCTCAGCTGGTCACAACCGGGGGGTCTGAGCATACTGAGGCCCTGATATTCACAGATTGGGGAGAATGTATTGATACAAGTACATTAAGCATGCTTTCATGAAACCTTGCTAGCTTATTACCGAAGACTACCTCTTCTGATTGGTCTACTTTTATTGAGTTTTATGATATCATTGCCCTTCAGGAGACCTGGTCCTTGAGGATTATTTTTCTACCAGGTTATCTGGCCTTTAGTAAACCGGCTATTGCAAACTCCAAGGGGCACCCTTCGGGAGGATTAATGGTTTGAGTAAAACAGCAGGTGTTCCTCCAGATTGAAGAACTTGGGATTGATAGCCCAGACATCCAGGTCTTTTAAATACATTTTGAACACAACCCTAGTTTAATCCAGATTAATGTCTACGCTAGAGGCATGGCCGGCGGGAACCTCACTGATCATCTCTAGCCTAGATCATTTTATTAAGTCAATGGAAGGGACAAGTAACTGGGTTATTGTGGGGGATTTTAATTGTATGTTTAAGCTGCTTGGCCTGGAAGAAGCTAGTCTTACGAGCGATGAGGATGCGAGTTGGAGTGTTCCATCTTTAACGCTGCCCCCAATCAATAAATAGACGGAGGCAGTACTACAATTAAAAGGTTTGACAATGGAGGGTGGGCTCCAGGCTTTCAATGGAAGAATCAAGTCTGATGGTAAAGGTAATCTCACTTTTAATAATGGGAGAAGAAGTGGTAGGATTGACTACTTTCTTATTAACTTAGAATTGTGGTCAAGATTAAAGGATATAGAAGTTTTAAATAGACCAGAGAGTGATCACGATCCACTGTCTTTGACACTAGAGGTTAAGGGTCATCCACTGCGGAGGGGCGGCACGGAGATTGCTACGGCAGATGTTGTTATGTCTCTCAACTGCCGAAGACTAAAATGGGCACGGGTTTCTGAGGATGAGGGCACTATGGCAAAGATGAGTTCACTCTTGAAGAGTCCCTTGTAGCCCTAGCCCATCTTGATTCCAGCAAGGCAAGCCTTAAAACTCTTACAGAAGCCCCTGAGTCCCTGTTTATTAAGCTGAAAAGCTATTTTACAAAAAAATAAAAAAAGATCTAATGTTCTCGCCATCCATAAAGCCGCAAAATGGTATGATGGGGCATGCAGGATAGCTTTTAGACAATTGTCCCGAGCCATAAGGGCGGGATCTACGCAGGAGAAGAGGGAATTCAGGGCAGATTACAAGGCCACTCAACATAGGGCTAAGAAGGCCTATGATGAAAATAGATGAAAGGACCTCCTAGATGCATCCAATGGGAAAAGCTGATTTCGGTTCTGGCACTTAATTAAATGGGGCACTGGTAGTGCTGGCACGGCTCCAGTTAATAACTTTGCCCCAGAAGTATGGGTCGCACATTATCAGGCCCAATTTTCATCGCCAGAAGAAAGTACTGGGCACCAGCCCTGTGTAGAGACGGACTAAGTCCTATCTTTTGCACTAGGGGAAATCGAGAGAGCTCATGATGGAGTGGCTGCAGGCGGATCACCTGGACCGGACTGTATTCCGGCGGATATATATAAATCAGATAGGGAAAACTGGTTAAAATATATCCTTATCCTTGTTAATGGTCTGGCTAGAGGTGCGCCCATTCCAGAATCCTGGCGTGAGGCTAAAATAATCCCAATTTATAAAAAGGGGGATCGCGCCTGTCCAACTAAATATAGGCCCATAAGCCTTATAGACACTCTTCAAAAAATTGTGGCAAGATTAGTGCTAAGTAGGGTAAACAGGTGGCTAGATGAGAACGAAATACTATCCACTTATCAAGCAGGATTTCGTTCCCATGTTAGCACTATCGACCACGTTTTTAGATTTATGTTGATATACTGGAACACAGTGATCTTAGCAGGGGGGACACTCTATGCAGCATTCGTAGATCTAAAATCGGCTTTTGATCTATTCTCCTGCCTTAAGATGTGGGATACCCTCAGGGAAGCAGGGATGCCTGCTGAGATCTTATCCTTTATTGTAAAACTACATGAACCAAGTACGATGGGGTCATCAGGGTGAGTTAACATACCGTTTTCCTGTAAGCCATGGAGTAAGGCAGGGGTGTGTTTTGGCCCCTACCCTTTTCTCACTGTTCATAAATAATGTTACCTCATACTACACGGAATTTTCCACGGATGCACCTACTCTTGCTAGATTAAGGGTCCTGCTCTTAATGTTTGCAGACAACACTTTAATTTTGTCCAAGACTCAATCTGGTCTGTAATCGATTCACCTTGTTTTGCAATGACCATGACTTAGTAGTTCACGTCGATGAGACAAAGCTCATGGTCTTGCACAAACATAAAGTAGTGAAAGCTAGAGTGGAAATGAATAATGTGCCCCTGGAACAAACTGACTCCTTTGCATATTTGGGCGTTACTTTGGGCAAACGTTTGAACTGGAAGCCACAGTTAGATTTATTAGTCTCTAGGCACAATCAATTAGCAGGGACCGGACTGTATTCCGGCGGATATATATAAATCAGATAGGGAAAACTGGTTAAAATATATCCTTATCCTTGTTAATGGTCTGGCTAGAGGTGCGCCCATTCCAGAATCCTGGCGTGAGGCTAAAATAATCCCAATTTATAAAAAGGGGGATCGCGCCTGTCCAACTAAATATAGGCCCATAAGCCTTATAGACACTCTTCAAAAAATTGTGGCAAGATTAGTGCTAAGTAGGGTAAACAGGTGGCTAGATGAGAACGAAATACTATCCACTTATCAAGCAGGATTTCGTTCCCATGTTAGCACTATCGACCACGTTTTTAGATTTATGTTGATATACTGGAACACAGTGATCTTAGCAGGGGGACACTCTATGCAGCATTCATAGATCTAAAATCGGCTTTTGATCTATTCTCCTGCCTTAAGATGTGGGATACCCTCAGGGAAGCAGGGAAATGAATAATGTGCCCCTGGAACAAACTGACTCCTTTGCATATTTGGGCGTTACTTTGGGCAAACGTTTGAACTGGAAGCCACAGTTAGATTTATTAGTCTCAAGGCACAATCAATTAGCAGGGGCCCTCCTAAAAGAATTTTGGTTGTCTCAAACGAAACCAGTTGGACCGGTTCTATCCATATACCAAGGGAAGGTTAGAGCTTCAATAATTTATGGGGCGGAACTCTGGGGGTTCAAAAACTTAGCTCCATAAGTCTTAGCCCAGAATAAGTTCCTGAGGGCACTGACCGGCCTTCCTCAATCTTTGCCTCTTAGGCCCCTACTTTTAGACTTAGGATGAATTCCCTATGAGGAGGCTGAGGGTTTTAGACCACTTGACTATTGGCGAAGACTTTGGACTACCCCGGAGCTAGCACCCTATGCAAGAGCCGTTAAGTTCATTAGAGAAGCGGACGAGTCAAATAAAATCCCTTGGTTTCTAAAGATTAAGGCATTGTTATTAGAAATGGGCCTCATGCATTTGTGGGAGGACCCAGAAGGGAAATCTTTCCAATCAGAAAAAAGGTCTTAAAGCCTTATATAGGGACATGGTTTATGTAAAGTCTCTGTCCTCAGTTGCTAGTGGTCTCCTTACATGCCTCTTTCTAGATTTTTAAAAGTGAATATAAGCTGGAGGCCTATTGGGACATTATCACATGTCCTGGTGATAGAAAACTCTTCCACCTATTTAGAGTGGGAACACTTCCCCTACAATCTTTCACTAATAAGTGGGGGGATGACCGGGGTACAAAATGTGATACTTGTTTGACAGAGGATGAGACTTTATTGCATGTCCTGATGTGTGCCCTGCATACAAGGGCCCTCAACAGAAATGGCTCAAGCCGGTTTGTAGAAAGTTTGGAACAAGATCTTGTCAAACGGTCATGCGTATTTTAAAAACCGGAACTACTGAAGTCATAGTCATTGCTATAGGTAAGTTTCTGAGCTGGACTTCGGCCCTTAGAAGAAAGAATTTGCGAGGCAGTATGTAACCTGTTTGCTTAGATGTTGGTGTTCTCAAGCATCCCCTAAGTTATTCATTTTAAATATTGGTGATTATAATCAAGCTCTGTGTAATCTTGCATTAATACCCCTTGATATTTAATTCCCCCTTTTTAAACATAATCATTGTTTTAAATAGTTTTGGGATTTTAAAATGACATGCTCTTTTACAAAAATTTCTGTATGAGGTTTTATGTCTTTTATATTAGATTGTATTGTCTATATGTGTCTTTTATGATCAAATAAAGACGGAAATTGAATTGAATTGAAATAGCATTCATGTAAGTCAACTGACAAGAAAATTGATTCTGCCCTAAAAATTACCATTTAAGGTGTTCATCTGGGAGTCAGCTTAAATGAGTATGGGAACAGATGACTTAGAGTCTGATTTGTATGTTGGCTATAAGATTAGTAAGTCGCAACAATAACAGAGTATCCTTACCACCAACATCATGGCTTTCTTGCCTGATTTAGATGTGGGCGGACCATAGGTGTAGCTACTGAGGTGGCTGCTGCATCACCGCCATAGCTAAACCTCTCCAACGGCCCAAAGGAGTAAGGGTTGTCAGAGAAATAGTTATATGTCTGCTGACCCAATCAGGATTGGTGGAAAATTAGCCATTTTCTTACTGTATGTCACTGCCAGGCAAACCTTGCAGTCGTAGACAGTAAAATGCTAATAATGCTCCCCTCACCATGGGACATTAGGGTTGCATCACGCTGACGCAGCCTTGCACCATTCAGTGAAAAAACATGGCTGGAACAGCCATGACAGCATTTCCTGACAATGCATTATAAATGATTTATTCATCAATGTGGCAGGTGGGGCCTCCACCAAGGTGACTAAGTAATTTACTCCATCCCCTTAGTGGAACAATGGGCCTTCTGCTCTTTTACAAATCTGGTTCTAAGTCTCTAGGATTGAAGCAGTTTTTCAATACTTGGATATGGGATCTTTATGCTCTACCACTTGTAGTAAAAACAGTGTAATAAACATTCAATGAACAGTAGCCTTCAACAGGACAGTTGGCACCATAACTTTCATCAACAGATTTAAGACCTACAGCCCTCAAAACACTGCTCTAGGAGTACCACTATCAGTTGAAGAGTTAGAGGAAATGGTTAATAAAGTTCATCAGAAGAGAACATTGTTCTCCAATTTATCGAATTAGGGATATTCTCTGATCATTCAAGACCCTCCTTGTTCTATTAACCCTTTGGCAGGAAGTTTTCAACCCCATCCTACCAAAAGTCAGGAACCACGTCAGTCATAGTCACACTTTGCTGTTCCACTCCTCCATAATTGAAGCAGTACTGACTCTGCATCCACTGGCTCAAGTTGTCCAACTAGTGATTGAATGCACTTCTTTCTGCATGAAGGAAAATGATCTTGGATACTGGATATCATTGTAAGAGTGTGCTTCATTAGATTCATATATCTATTTCCTCACGTATTGGTGGTAAAGACATCATTGGTTCATCTGAATGAGTACAAAATTAATTCTATCAACAGAACCTGTAGCAAAGAGCAATCATTTGAATACTGATCCAAGAAAAGAGTAAGGTTATACTCCATTCTAGTTTATCAAGAGGAGGGAGAGCGATCGGTCGATCAGTTAGGCACCATTTACCACTACGAGCAGTGGAAGGTCCAGTATCAGCTTGTGCCCTCAAATATGGATCAACAAAATGGGTTGCTGAACTGTTCCTTAGATAGGGGAGTGTGTGTATCTGGCGTGACCGGAGGTGAAGATGTAACACCTTTGGGTATCCATTTTGTTGGAAGTATTTGCCTCACACACCCATGCAGGTGTCATGCTTCATCATCGGCGTTGCTCCTCGTCGGGGAGACGGTGCAATCCCCGACGGGCTCACCTCAAAGAGGAGCTCTTGGCGGAGATCTTTTAAATCCAACAGCCTTTTGGTGAAGTGTTGGTGTGCGAGTAGTTCAATGTGTAGCCTAGGTGGTGATTTAAAATGAAGTAGAGGGTACCGGAAACTACTTTATTAAGGGGGTCCCCTACTGCAATTAAAAACGTGAATCTAACCGTCTAGGTGCCAGCAGGTTAGGTATAGTGGCTCTAGATTAGATTTGAAACAAAATTGGTCAACATGTTTCTCGCATGGGTGGAGTACCCGCGATTCATCAGGACCTATAGTGGGTAAGAGCAAGGTCTACAGACGTAAAACAACATGCTAATGTCATGTGCCTAGTACCGAAATGTGGGATATTTTATGTTACCTCTAGCTATGTCCTATACCTGGATGGGAAATAAGAGTACAGGGTTAGTAGCATGAATAATCGCCAGAATAAGTACATGGTGCTAAACCAAAACAACACACAGTGTCATGCTAGTGATGGTGTAATTCTACTAGCTTAAATTCGGCGTGACTGTATTGTGACAAAGTGGATTCATCCTGTCACACCAAACTATTATAAATGAAAGGCAAAGTATTAAAACCAGGAGTATTAAAAAACAGCAGCAGTCTAACAAGAGAATCACCCTCCTAACCGTTTGATCAGTGGGGGCAAATCGTGGTGAAATTTCACCACAATTTGCCCCCACTGATCAAACGATTACATTTTACGTTTGTAGACCTTGCTCTTACCCACTATAGGTCCTGATGAATCGTGGGTACTCCACCCATGCGAGAAACATGTTGACCAATTTCGTTTCAAATCTAATCTAGAGCCACTATACCTAACCTGAGGTGAGCCCGTCGGGGATTGCACCGCCTCCCCGACGAGGAGCAACGCCGATGATGAAGCATGACACCTGCATGGGTGTGTGAGGCAAATACTTCCAACAAAATGGATACCCAAAGGTGTTACATCTTCACCTCCGGTCACGCCAGATACACACACTCCCCTATACTCCATTCTACACATGTTTATGAAAGAACTAGATAGTTTTAAGTTTATTTCAGATCTCAAAAGAGTAAATTAATTAGTGCCGTCTATACATTTCAGAGTTCAATACAAATATTATACCCCCATAATCTCAGGGGCCTTATTTTTTACTATGAATTTCATAGTGCAAGCCTTCATAATTACATTATACCACAAAGTAATATTTGGTAACAGGATAGACATTCTTCTTTTGGTGGTTTTGCCATTTGGTCTGAAAATAGCCACAAGGTTATTATAAAAGTGCTGGTCATGCAAGTTACACTCATACATCTTTGGGGGTTAACAATATACTGTTACCTTGATTATGGAACCATCCGGGCCTCATGGCCCTCATGGCATGGATTCAGAAACCAAGCAAACTTGACAAATTTCACTTTTAACTCATCAATCAGAAAAAAATTCAGCTAATACCATCAGAGAATATGGCATTTATCAGAGCCTGGCTGGGATGGATCATGATCAATTATTTTCCCCAAAGGACAGAGCACTCAGATCACACTGCAGAGTTCAGATCTCCTATCAAAATAATGGTCACCTGTTTTCCAGTAGCTCAGAGCGTAATGGAACACTACAACATATGCTTCCATGTTATTGTAACTTTGGCATGCCTTCACACCTGACCTATACTGGAGCATCTACAAACGTGGTGATCATCTGCTTCTAGGAGTTAGAAGGGTTGTTTCATTATTAGTGGATCAAGGCTGGATTGACCATTCTGAGACACAGGTGTTTTCCAGGAGGACTTCAGACTTCAATACTAACTTTAGAGCAGAAGTGGCTGCTGTGACCCAACTATTGGTGATACTGTTGTTGCTGCATCCTGAAATGTGTTACTTGTTTAAATATTTTTGTCAGGGGTAATTTTTAGTTTTTGTCCAACCCTTAATTGGAGGTAAAGTACAAACAGATTAAGTGGCAAATCATAGTATTCCGAGACCAGCAGTTCTCTAGGACATCTCATTGTATGCCAAGGAGCTGGGGGATCCAACATTTGAACCCAGGGTCATTCAAGGAAAATGATCAAAAGCAAAAATTGTCACTCTTCTGAACTGAAGGAATGACATAGCCTTCATGGCTCTCAGTAATTGTATTCTCTACATCAAGCTGAAATAGACCCTTCTCTAGAAAGGAATCCCAGTGAGGGGGTCCTGCATTGACAAGCAGTGAGGACATGTTTCAGGGCACTAAGCAAACTTTTTTCTTTCAAATTGTGTCTTGGGCAGCAGGCAACTTGTTGAGTCTATCTGCTTCTACAAAGCACGGATGCACATAGGAAAGAATGAACCACATTTATTGAGGCTCATGAAGAGGCCCCTTTCTATCAGGATATATCAGCTCCTTTGCCTTTTGGGAACTTTGCCTAGACCTCTTTGCCCTGTGAGTACCACAACTTTCCAGGTGTGTTTCCACTTTTATACTCTGGTAGTCTTTCCAGCAAACTGTATCCTTTCTGTATTCTTGCCTTTTTCAGTATATCCGCAAATACTGACCCCGGGGCAATGGTGCCTTTTTCCACCACTCAGAATTTTGGCCTTACAGCTGAAATTGTCTACTATCCCGAACTGTATCTTCTTTAGGTATTCAACTCTCAAGCTGAGCTAGTCATGGACTAGAGCTTCTGGAAATTCACAATGTAATCTGGTAGTTTTAAGAGTGGAGCCCCATTTTAATTAGGTCACCAAGATCCCTGTCAACTGTAATCATACTATCTATGACCACTCCACTATATAGCAATTTGGCAAGCACTGACCAATCTCTAAAAGTGGTGTGATAACAAAACCCTTCTACTATTCTGTATCTTTACATAAATCTGTTATTTCCAATAAAACAGTGTGTCCTATATCCATGGGTTTTAACACTTTAGCGTCAATGCTCCACTGTCAAGTCATTTAGTTGTGTTTCTCTAATTGATAGATGCTAACAATCAGCATTGTTATATATTAAAATGGAGTGCTCTTTCATTTTTTCCTACATTGATACAATATTTTAATTACTGTACATTAGAAACTGCTTTGTTTAGTCTGTACTAAGGCTTTGTTCAGTTATTGCTTAATTAAATTAAATTAAAATTAAGTGCAAACTATAACAAGGATGCGCCCTGCCTGCATAACTAGCTAGCTTACAAAATACGAAGAGCTGAGAACATCAAAGAGCATAACTGTTACCTGATCCAATACTTTTCCAATGGCTTAAACTAGACTGCATAATGGTTTTGTTTTAAAACAGGAAAAAAGCTGTATGAGAGGCTGGCTCAGTATATGATGCACACTTATGTGAGTAGACACATTGCACTGATCCAGACAACTGGTGATTTTAATGGTCCTAGACAACCTTAGAAAGCCCTCTAAATGGTAGCTGTGGAGAGCAGCCTTCGGGCTTAATCCAGAAGGAGTACAGAGGAGCTCACCAAAGAAGCAGGCCCAGCGTGCACACAATCCAGTGTGGTAAACGATTCTGGTCACTGGAGATGCTTGAGATTGGGGCTGTGCAACGGCAAGTCAACGCGGTGCCCAGGGGTTTGATTCCTGCGGCTCTGATGTGGGATACTGTCTTCAAACTTGGTGAGGGGACAGGAAAGGCCTCGAGGGATGTGAAGAACTACAACCTGTGTTGCTGAACCTTTTGGAATCCATGGGAGAACAGGATCAGCAGACCAGTCAGCTTAGTTGCGGTGCCTGTAGATGCAGGGAAGTGACTCCTTCACTTCAAGGGAGATTCCTTCAGGTGTCTTGGATGCCTACAGGCCTTGAAGGTTTCCTGTATGGAGCACAGGCACGGACATTTCAGAAGATGAGCAGGGAGAAGTGATCAGGAGCAGCAGGAGTCTTCCAGGTTGCAACCTTGATGCCCAAAGTGAAGTCTAGCAAAGTCCAGAGTACCCAGACGGTCAAAGTTGAAGTGGTGTCTGAATTTAATCATGTCTCACGATGAATCTCTAGGGACCCACCCTCAGGTAAGCCCTTATATACCATAAGAAAAGAGTTAGGACGATTCAGGGTACCCTCCCAGGGGAGTGCTTGGACAGTGGCGAGGATACTCCCATGTTCTATGTCCAGTTTCGCACCAGAGCAGGAGCCAACGGCTACCTGAGCTGGTTTGAACTGTACTATGTAAGGAATGAACCAAATGTGCCCTTCCAACAGACTGAGTGGCACTGGCAAGTGCTCCCACCCTGACCCAATACACTAAACCCTGTCTGGGAGGTTGCTACATCGCCCTGTGACAGGATACCTATTGTACTGACTTCCACTGCTCAAGCATGGCTCAGCAGCAGGAGGACAGACTTGTGTCTCTAGTCGGCAGCTGCCATGGTGTGCTGTCTGGGTCTGGAAGACTGGTACCAGGAGCAATGAGGGCCTACTGGAGGGCCTTTACAGTGCTTGGAATCATACCTCCCTCACCATTTACAGTGTTGGTGTATGAATAAAACATGTTTGATACCAAACATGACAGGGTTCGTTACAGCCAGTTTCGAGATGATCATCGTGTAATGACGCGGTGCTCCTCTATATGTTATATGGCTGTCTCACTTACAACCCATAAGAATGGATTGTGCAGGCTGTAGGGATGTCCTGCTCATGCAGGGGCACCCTCATACTTAGAACCGAACACCCTGCTTTCTGGCGAGCTGTAGGGGTGACTTATAGGTTTTAAGTGCAGTGACCCTAGATATGTAGGAAACCTATATCTGTTGTAAGTGGTGTTAGCACCAGCTAACACAGGCTGAAATGTCAGGCCTGTTGTGATAGTTTGAAGGGTCTCTCATAAGTGACATTTATTCATTTATTTATTTATGGGTTTATATAGCGCTAGAATCGACTCCCGGAGGAGTATCTCTGTGCTCAAACAACAGAAAATGAGTAGATGGTCCTGAGTTCCTAGGGAGTTGCTAAGTTTGAAACAGAAAAGTTTTTAACAGTTTCCTAAATGCAAGGTGATCCGTACATAACCTAAGAGTGGCAGGGAGTTTGTTCCAAAGGCAGGGGCCAAGGTAGGAAAGAGCTTTTCCTCCTAGTCTAGCCCTTCTAATGGGGGGAACTTGAAGAAGGGATTGATTGCTAGAGCGGAGAGCACGTGCTGGGACGTAAGGGACAAACTTCTCCGCCAAATACGTGGGTCCCAAATTATGCAGACCCTTGTGAATGACACAGTAAGTTTTAAATTTAATCCGTTAGCGGATGGGCAGCCAATGGAGCTTTTCCAAAAGGGGGCGTGATGACGATCTGGGTGGTGCATTCAAGACTAACCTGGCAGCACTGTTTTGGACCTCCTGAAGTCTGCTAAGTAAGTTGTCATTCGCTGAGATCAGTACCCCATTACAATAATCCAGGCGACTCAGCACCAGAGCCTGGACAGGGGGTTTTCTGGCATAGTCCGGTAGTAGTGGAAACACTCTTCGGAGTAGTCCAATAACATGGAAACAGGAGCCAGCTGTTTGCTTGACATGCTCTTTTAGCGATAAACCTTGATCCAGACGGACACCCATATTTTTCACCACCTGCTTGGGGATGGGGACATGGCCCATATCTAATGGCCACCAGTCCGGCGTCCACAACAGTGGGACTTCCCCAAAAAGCATAACCTCCATTTTCCCTACATTACACTGCAAGAAATCTGAGTCCATCCATTGTGATACAGACCTCATGCCATCGGAAAAGTACTGTTTAACCGCGATGGTTAATGTCCTAAATGGGAAGAGAAGCTGTTTGTCGTCAGCATACGACACAGGGATGAATCCGTATGACCTCATGAGACTGGCGAGGGGGGACACATAAATGTTGAAAAGAGTGGGGTTCAAATAAGAGCCTTGCGGCACCCCCTTAGTCAGCTCCACAGGTGCAAAACGGAATGAGCCCATACTGACCCTCTGCGTACGGCCAGATAGAAAGCTACTCATCCAAGACAATGCCGAGCCCCCGAGGCCCACCTCTTCCAGACGACTGAGCAATATATCATGGGAGAATGTGTCGAACGCTGAGGACAGGTCCAACAGCACCAGGATCATGGAATTCCCTTTATCCTGGGACATTATGATGTTGTCAGTCACTGAAAGGAGCGCTGATTCGGTGCTGCAGTTGGGCCTAAATCCGGACTGGGAATGAACTAAGCCTCCAGTTAGCTCAATACATTTTGACAAATGGATGTTAACATACTTCTCAGTTAGCTTACTGAAATACGGAAGAAGAGAGATGGGTCGGAGGTTGCACAATTCTGTCCAGGGGATGCTAGAGTTCTTGCGGATAGGTCTCACCTGAGCCACCTTCCACTCCTGTGGGACCTGGCCCTCAGAGAGGGAGAGATTGACAAGGGACTGGGTCATGGGACCAAGTAACTTGACCAGAGATGGAACAACTCTTGCAGGGATAAGGTCTGAGGGGGAGCCAGACTTAACTTGACCAATTAATACTTCACGTCACCCAGGCTAATAGCAGGGAACGCAGTAAGCGAGATGGAATTAGTGGCGGTAGGGTTCTGTGATGACAACGAAGGACAGCTCATAAGATATCTCGCCCTAGTGATCTTATCATAGATCATCTCTATCTTGTTGGTGAAATATAGAGAGATGTCATCACATAATTTTTGTGAGGGCAGATCATGACTCTCACACGCCTTAGGCTTAGTAAAGGATTGTAGGATCTGATACAATACCTTAGAAGAATTGCCAGCCTCAGTTAGTTGTGAGGCAATATGGTTTTTTTTTGCGAATTTTATGTTTTTATGATAACTGGCATGGGCGACGTGATAGCAGTTTTTATCCTCCTCAGAATGAGATCTTCTCAAGAACTTTTCTAACTTTCTGCATGCTTGTTTATACGAGCGTAGTTGTTCTGTGTACCAAACTTCCTGACATTGTGCAGGACGCTTCCTGCAAGGTTTCATGGGAGCTATGGAGTCGACCGCAGTGGTAATAGCCGAGTTATACTTAGATAAAGCCATCTCAATATTATCTGAGGCTTCAATTCGGGGTTCGGTTAGTGCATTTTGGAAGCTTTCCAATGAAATCTTGTACGACTGTCTACGCAAAAAGGATGAAGCTGGGGAGCAATTACTGGATTTTACCATGCCATACATGGTGAATTCAATAACAGAGTGGTCCGACCAGTTAACCTGCATGGGAGGGCTATATGCAATCTTCGAAGAGTTGGAAAGAATCATATCCAGAGTATGGCCGGCTAAATAGGTAGGAACATTATTATGCTGCACTAATCCTAATAGGGATAAGTCTGCCAGAACAGACTGAGCCTCAGGGTTTTCCGGCAAATCACTATGCATATTAAAATCCCCTAACAATAAAAAATCATTGCCAGATTTAATGTGTGGGGCCATTATTTCGACTAACAAGATAGCAAAATTAGTTATTGGACCCGGTGGGCGGTATACCAGTGCCCCTTTCCAGCAGGCCTTTGTGGGAGTGTTGATCCTAAAGACCATTACTTCCATGCTGGCAGTACTACTCTGATCCAGTATGGAGACAGTAATCCCACTCTTATAAATGATGGCAATACCACCTCCAGTTTTAACAGGTCTATCCAGCCTCAACATTTTAAATCCCTCTGGAATACCCAGGATGATTGCTGGGACCGAGTGTGGCTTCAGTCAAGTCTCGGTCAGGAAACTCAGCTCAGCCTGAACAGTGGAGATGAGATCCCATACTTCTGTGTAATATTTTGGCAAAGATCGAATATTGCATAACAGGTTCTTCCACCCTCTCAGAGTGTGTTCCAAAGGGGGAGCTATGGGATGACTTACAAAAGAGGCCTGAAACTGACAGTGCGGCATAAGAACGCACAACCTGGAGAGGAGGCTGTCTGCAGACTCAGAAGCTTCTGAGTTGTATAACTAAAGCGTCTGTTTGAATTATAATCCCTATCTGGACAACCAGGGTTTATGGCCTCTGGCCCCGGTCGGCCGCAGACGGGCGCAGACGGGCTTCTCTTTGGTGCAACATAATACATGCTTCAGCCTAGGGGGGATCCCTGGGGTTCCCATGCCCTGGGTATCTTAGTACCATGTACTATGGATTTAAAAGGGTCCAGTATCCAATCTGGGATGTACCTAAGTACTTACCATAACAATTAAGGGGGAAAGCAGAGAGACTGGGGTCCTGATAAGCAGGATCCCAGTCAGACTAGTCTGAAACAGCATAGCACCAGGCAAAAAGTGTGGGTAACCATAAAAGCAGATCCTACTTTCCTACACAACCCCCTCCCCAAATGTAAGGGGGTGAGACTAACCTTGCCCAGTTGAGTCTTTAGTTTCTAATGGAAAATATCTGGATAGCCCATTTGCATTTGCTTGGTTACACTCAGGTCTACGCTCCACTCTATAGTCCATCCACTGTAGGGAAATGGACCACCTTAAAAGTTTGGGATTTTTACCCTTCATCTGTTTAAGCCATAGGAGGGGCTGGTGGTCTGTCTAAACAATGAAGTGAGTGCCAAACAGGCATGCCCTCATTTCTTCAAGGCCTGACCACAGCAAAGGCCTCCCTCTCAATCGTTGACCAATTTTTCTCCCTGGGGGTCAACCTTCTGCTGATAAAAGCTACTGGTTGATCCTGGCCCTCTGCATTAAGTTGTAATAATACAGCCCCTACCCTGATGCATCTGTCTGGGCTGTAAATGTTTTTAAATAGTCAGGACATTGCAGGATGAGAGCAGTGCACACGGCCTGCTTTAGGTGATCAAATGCCTTTTGACAGCTTAATGCTCACTGAAATTAATTGGGCATTCTTTTTGGTGTCAGATCATTCAGAGGGGTCACAATAGACCCATATCCCTTTTCAATTCTCTTGTAGTACCCAGTCAGTACCATGAAGCTCTGACCTGAGTCTGGGTAGTGGGAGCAACCCAGTCCACAATGGTCTGGATCTTCCTTTCCAATGGTTGAACCCAGCCTGCACCTGCCAGGTGGCCCATGTATACAACCTTGCTCTGACCTATCTGGCACATGAACGCCTTGATAGTAAGGCCTATCCTTTGCAGGGCCTCTATAACATTTCTGAGATGGACCAGGTGATCCTCCCAGGTGGAGCTAAAGACAGCTATGTCATCTAGATATGCTGCACTATTGGCTTCCAGGTCTGTTAAGACTTTATTCACCAGCTTCCGAAATGTGGTAGTAGCATTCTTCAGACCAAAGAGCATCATAATAATTTGATAATGCCCACTAGGGTTTGAGTATGCTGTTTTTGGCTTGACATCCTCAGCTTGTCTGAATTGCCAGTAGCCAGCTGTCCTGTCAAATGTACTCAGAAATGTGGCTAATGCCAAAGAATCTATGAGCTCATCTGCCCTCGGAATTGGATGAGCGTGGTGTGCAGACAAAATATCGAGTTGGAAATGTCGAACTACAGAAATATGCTAAATATTATGAGTCAGAAATATGGACAGCATTTGGCGGTATAGAAATATGGACAGTGTTTGGCGGTACAAAATTTATGCCACAATATTGTAATAGATCCCGATTACTCTGATATTTTTCGAGAAAGTGTCTGGCGACTGGATATGCTGTATTTTTTTGGACTATGGCATGCATACGTTCCAAAATCTGAACTTTAGTTGGGTGGAAAGTGTTTCCTATATACCGAAGTCCACAAGGACGTGTCAAGCAATATACTGCATAGGCAGTGTTACAAGTAAGAAACTTATTTATAGTGTTGCGGTTTTGTAGGCCTGGTATTGCATATGGGACTGTTCTCCTGCTGCTGATGCAAGCTTTGTATTTCCCACATGGGAAAAAAACTCTCATGTCTTGGAGGGTTCCCTTGTTGCTTGACTTCTTTTCTAGGTAACTGTGCACTAGATGCTCTCTTATTGATCTTGCCTACTTGAAGGTTATTTGGGGAACTGCTGGTATATCCTGACCTATGACTCCATTCCTCTTAAGGATGTGCCAGTTCTTTCTCAATATTTTCCTAAGGTAATTAGCATCCTCTAAAAATGTTGTGATCTTTCTGAGCTTCGCTGTTATATCATCTATGTACTTTTTATCTTTGTGCTTCAATATCTGTTGTCTGGGAATCTTTTTGACTTTTTGAGTGTGGCTTCTAACAGTTCTTTGTCATGCCTTGCATCACATATCTATTGCCACTGCCTTTCACTGCTAATTTAAAGTGACTATACCTGGTGCTATTCCTCTTTAATCTTAAAAATTCACCATAGGGAATTCTGATCAATTTGAGTGGATGGCTATTCTTCGCGTGAAGAGTAGAAATAAGTTCCCCAAACAGACGGAAAAGCACTTAAAAATTAATTCGAGCAAAACATTAGTTATGTCATGTGGAAAAAGGAATATTAAGAATAAATCACACTATATTGATGGCATACCAATAGAGAGGACATCATCTTTTTCATATTTGTGGATTCTTTTTAATAGTAAGGGTACGGGTACGTGGAATGCACACATAAATCTATGTAAACTGAAATGTGTTAAATCAGTTGTGGCCATCTTTAGATTCTCACAAAAAATTGGTAAAAAACCAACACAGAAGATTCTAAAGTTATATGGGGCAAAGTGTATTACCGGGAGTTGCTATGGGAGGGGGCTCTTTGGGGCTTGGCAGACACCTCACCGCTACAAATCCTGGAAAATTACTTTTTAAGAAGACTGTTAGCCGTACCGGCCTCCACAGCTACTATCATTTTACATGGGGAGACTGGAATACCATATATCCACAATCTGATTAGTATAGCCGCCTTAACCCTGTGTCATCTCATCTGGACTAGGGCAGACACACATTTTATGAGGGATATAATACTGGATTGTCTATCCCAAGACCACGGTAAAAAAGTAACATGGCAAACTATATCAGCTGTCTTTTAAAAGAGTGCGACTTGGCTAGGAATTTGAAGAAACTCAAAGACATACAAAATTTTAGTAAGTTAGAAATGAAAAAGAGGCTCCATAATGATAGGGCATTGTTGAGAGATGCTGTCTAGGGCACCAAGTTAAGTGTAACGTTTTATTTCGAAGGGCCAATTGAAATGGTTATTCAGCCATATCTTATTTTTATAACTGATGTTCAGCACAGATTTTACCTAA
Organism: Lissotriton vulgaris; assembly: GCF_964263255.1. Lineage (NCBI taxonomy): Eukaryota > Metazoa > Chordata > Amphibia > Caudata > Salamandridae > Lissotriton > Lissotriton vulgaris. The sequence goes on from NC_141694.1 coordinate 1,150,378,231, forward strand.
CCAGATTACGGATGAATACGCTCCACTACATCTTTGCTTTACCCAAGAGGGGCATGTGGTACGCTAACCTTCCAAAATGCCCGTGTGATGGTAGGTCTACACAGAGTACCCTTCATTTTTTACTTTTTTGTAAATTTTATAACGAAATTAGAAAAATCTTTTTCCATCCCCTTTTTAGAGAAAATAGTCTGTATTCCTTCAAAGTTGCTTTTAATTATATTTGAAATCTGGAGAATGTACTAACTTGTAATGCAGTAATATGCTATATATTATCAGCAGTTTAACAAAAGAAGGAACTTGTATACTTGGAAAAACTGAATTATGAGATAGACTAGATTGTATTTGATATAAGATATTTCTGTATCGTATAAGTGGATAAGGATTCTGTTTTTTTACCACAAACAAATCAATATAATTGTATATAAATGTATTTTTTATTATAGTATGCTTTTATGAACATTAGGTATGTACCAAATAAAGCTTGATTTGATTTGACCTGCAGACAAAAAACCCCAAAAGGAATGAATAGTGGGAAAGAACTTGCAATACATTTAGGGGATTGAATATGGGTCTTTGTGGCTAATGTAATGTAAAGTCATAAATTGACAATGTGTAAGCCAATTCACGCAGGAGGAAAAGTAGGAACTTTTTGAAATAGAAATGAACTATAGATGTATTTATGCAGATTATTTTATAAATTAAGGAAGTGATTGAATTTGATATATACGTGGCACAGAATAAGTGGTAAGCCGATACATGGCAGTATTGATGAATTTAATTGAGGATTCATGTGAAGGACAGATAAAGTAGGGGACTGAATCATCAATTTAGTACTGTTTTAATATGGCGTATGAGATCACTCTGTATGTTAGTCCATCATTAATATCCAAAGGTGCCAAATGAAAATCTTCCTATCATATATTGCAAGGGATATATGTGCGACACAGGATGAATGGCATGCAGATACACGGCAAGATATTTACTATCATGAATTTAATTGTATATATACTCATGGGAAGTGTAGATTATGTTAATAATCAGATACCAGATAAATGGCACGTCTATACACGGCAAGAAACTCATTAAGAATGTAATCTAATGTATATTCTTGGGTAGTGCAGAAAAAGTGAGTCTATCTGAAGGACTGCATTATGTAGTTAATTTGAAACCGTTCCAATATCGCGGCTGGGATTACTCTGCACGTTAGTCCATCATTGCTATCCATGTCTACCATGGGACAATGTCTGTTTAAATAAAAAACATTCTTTTTTGGCGTGCATGCTAAACACCGAAAAAGGCAGAAACCGAAATGTCTGTTTGCTCTGAATAAACGGATTGTAAACTACCAACGTGAGTGTTCTTTCCTTGACAAGTGGAAGCAAACACGATCCCCGATAGCACTGCACCCCAAGGCACCAACCGGTAAACAGACCACAATGGCAGGTTTAAATGTTCTGCGATTTATTTTCCACCATGCAGACATGCCGCGTTTCGTCCGGTGAAACCGGACTTGATAACATATATGATATATATTTTTGTCCATCAAAATGCCTGAAGAATTAGGAAAGCACACAGCAATTCTCTGCCATCCGGCCGTATGCTTTCAAGCTTCACTATCAGTGAATGTGCTGATGCGTTTCAAGGTTCAGGACCTCTTCTGCCAAGGCTGCACAAATGACTCGAGAAACATTGTCTTTAAGTTTCCGGCTCTTTTTATTTCAAGCCCCCTAGTGGACGTTTGTTGGTTGCAATGCCACTCCATGATTTATGGGTCTTGAAGTCAGTGACATGTTCAATAGTTCTTGACTTTGAGTAAGTTCCAGTTCATTTGCTTGATAATGCTCAGTGTATTACCTTTAGTAGGTTGTGTTGCGTGAAAACAGGCTTTGTTTGAAGTGAGCAGTGTGCCAAAGCAGTCACGAAGGGTTCCCGACTCCAGCCTCACCCAGCTGGACACAGCCTTCCTTTTCCAGCAGGTGATGGTGCATATATATATATATATATATATATATATATATATATATATTTTCGCTCCAACTCCTTTGTTTCCAAAAAAGAAGAGTCACGCACTCTCGGGGGTATTCCAACAGAAGGCTTTTATTACAATTTGACCAGCAACAGACGCGGACGCGTTTCGGCGAAAATGCCCTTTTCTATGTCAATAACATTATGGAAACAACATGTTTTTAAGCATTTCTCCTTCACTAAAACAGAGAAAGGACTGTTGCACTCATTCTAAACACATCTATTGCATATCTATCGCATCCAGCGGCATCTGGATGCGATAGATGTTTTTTTCCGATGCAATGGTCAATGATCTTCTAAAATTCAGGCAGAGGACCAAAAAGTGGACATCCATAAATAACCTATTGCAAGAAGAGAAAACAGCACTGGAAAATGGGGCAGGACAAATCTGTGATTATAAAACCCTTGGACAAAGGGGGGAATGTGGTTGTACAAACTAAGGAACAGTATTGTAAAGAAGCTATACACCAACTGTCGGATGAGAAGTGCTACCAAAAAAACTACCATCCAAGCTTATGACAAATTAATTTGTAAATGGTACAACAAATGTATGTTGGGTCAAGAAGAACATTTATTTCTGCGTAGCTCCAATCTGGTGATTCCCACCTTCTACCACATTCCTAAATTACATAAAGACAATTTGCATCCCCCTGGTAGGCCTATTGTTTAATTATTGCAAGGAGTTACCTAACATGTATCGATGTTTATTGATCATTTTTTCTCCTCGTTTGTGGTCCAATTAGATTCCTATGTGAAGGATACCAAAGATTTTTTTAACACAATCAAGTGTGTAAAATAGGATCCCACCTATTTGTTGATGGTATTAGACATCACAAGTCTTTCCACATGCATAGAACATGGAGATGGGTGGACGCTATCAAATTCTACTTGAATAAAAGACAATTGAGGTATGCACAACACAACCTTGTCAGTAGAATTTTTGGAATTTTGCCTGACACATAACATCTTTCTGTTTGAGGACCAACATTACAGACAGCTGTCCTGTATGGCAATGGGCACCTGCTTTGCCCCCAGCTATGCAAACTTGTTCGTAGGCTGGTGGGAGGAGCGGGTGCCCAGAACCTACCAGGGCGAAAATACCAGTGGGAAGGTAATAGAATGGTAACGATATATCGATGAACTGTTCATTGTGTGGCAGGGAACAGAGGGCATGGCTCTGAAGTATATCGACCTTCTGAATACTAATGATGTCAATTTACACTTCTCGGGTACAGTGAGTCCAGTGGCAGTGGACTACCTGGACCTGAGGGTGTTTAATGAAGGGGGCAATATTGAAACAGCGCTTTACCGTAAATGCACTGCAGGAAATTCCATATTATTTGCCACCAGTAGCCATCCCCAGAAACTGGTTCACAGTATATCCTATGGGGAACTCCTCAGGTTAAAGAGGAATAGCACGTGAGAGGAGGATTTTGAGGGGGCTGCTTCAGAATGTTTAGCCAGGTTTACAGTGAGGGGATACAATCCCGCAATTTTGAATGCAACATTGTGTATAGTGAGAACAATATCAAAGGAGACACTATTGATTGAGAAAAAACAACCCAAAAATGATAACGGAAAATTTCGATTGGTTACACCTAATTCTATGGAAGCCAATCATTTGAAACAAATGCTAAAAAAGAATTGGCTCATTTTGAAAACCGACAGCATCATAGGTGAGGACATTCCCAACTTCCCACTAATGACTTTTAAAAAGGCTAGATCTATCCGTGACAAGTTGGTGAGAAGTCACCTAGAGAAAACCCCACAGAGAGGGAACACCCTAAGAGAAATTATGGGTTTCTATCCATGCGGTGGGTGTAAAGACTGTGCAAATAGTAAGAGGGTGTTAACGTACATCATACTGGACATAGGGAGGACAAAGAAAATATCTAAATTCATAACATGCAGCACACCCTATGTAGTGTATTGCCTAGTATGCACATGCGGGCTACGTTATATAAGTAGCACGGTTTATCAGCTGAAAATAAGAATATTGGAGCATTTAAGGGCAATTGATAAGATCGATCAGTCATATCCGGTGGCGCGACATTTCGCATAGAAACATCGGAGCAATCAAAATCAACTAAAGTGCTTTGGTTTAGACCATGTTACCCCAAATGCCCGAGGAGGGAATAGAATAAGAAAGTTATGTCGACTTGAGTACAAAATCTCCACAGGGTTTGAACAGTGGGGAAGATTTGGCAGTACACATAGGAACATGAAGTCTGATTATAATTATGCAAAGTGTAATTGCTATCATGAATCTGAGATGGGATCTTTTCTTCAAAAGTCATGTTTGAATCTGAATATGAACGTAATGTTTCCTGTAAATCGTTGAAAGTTAAAATTAATTGATGGATTATTTCAAGATGAACTGGTGCCTCATGAATTTTGAATTTGAATACTGAGTTTCGTATTTTGAATTTTGGAAATTTTGATTTGTATGTTGATTTGCAAATGATTGAATAATGAAAAATGAATAATATAAAAAGAAATAAGAAGAAAGAAAACAAGCTTGACTTAAGGTTGACAATAACTAGCAGGGAAAGGACATATGCCCATCCGCGGCGAGATTACCTATTTGTTTCAGGGCAATTGTCGGGCCGATACACGGCAGATGACATGTGTTGATTGTTGCACAGCTACCAATTTTATGCAGTAAGGATCAATCTTGACAAATGGATTGGTGTAATGACAAATGTGTACTTGGGAAAGTGTAACTGTACACAGGTAGAATTATTGTATGGGACGCAATTCTATTGTAAATAAGCAAAGTGCATATTCAATGCAAAGGTATTTGATACTCTAAAATGGCGCCGCTATTAGAATGTGCGCGACTCTGTTTTAGTGAAGGAGAAATGCTTAAAAACATGTCATTTCCGTAATGTTACTGACATAGAAAAAGGCATTTTCGCCGAAACGGGTCTGCGTCTGTTGGTGGTCAAATTGTAATAAAAGCCTTTTGTTGGACTACCCCTGAGATTGCGGGAATCTTCTTTTTTGAAACGAAGGAGTTGGAGCAAAAATAATTAGCAGTGTCCACTACCGCTTTCCGCACCCGTCCAAGAGTGCGCTGTGTTTGGCGGAGTTCGGAGCGTGCATACAGTCTTATTTATATGGGGACTGGTAAGCACTAAAAGCACTTTTTTCTAGGCTAGATCGCATGTTTTGCACATAGATGAAGACAACAACACTCATAGGGGACTGTATATATGACATAAGGGGGTATTTACGCAGTTAGAATATGGTCTAAAAGGACTAATTGAATATACAGTGAATAATATTCTCTTTATCTGAAAGTTTACATGGTTTGTAATTTGCACACTACGCATATTTTTACACATAAATCTGCACAACAACAGTTTTATACTTGAATATTAACTTTGAGATTATTTTAGGCAAGGCAAATGCGGATAATGTTTTTATAGAATTTTAGAGAAAAATGAAATATTTTTTTTTGTTGAAATTGCCATACAACATTTAATAACATTTTATTGGTTATTTTATTCGAATCATTGCACTTGTCACTTTATTCAAGCATTGAGGCTGAAATATTTAGTGTGTTTTGTAGCTAATATTTTGCTATGATATATGTTTTCGAATGTTTAAACATACAAACTGTGTTTATTGCAAGTTGTAAGAGAAATCCACGCAGAGTGTTTCTTCTATGTCTATACAAACAAACATGTGACTCACAAGGGGGTGTGTAACACTTTGCAATTATATTAAAAGTATGGCTGACGTGTTTTCCCACTGTGTGAGCAAGGGCACTTGGTGCGCGCAACGCGTAAAAGAGGAAAGTTTCAATAAAGACCCACCTGCCGAATCCACTGGGTCCGCCAATTTCATTTCGCCAGCCTGTGAAGTGATGGTATTGCAAATTTTATATATATATTCACTGAAAACCATAGGTTTCAGGGACGTTATAGTTAGAAATTAGCATTTAAAAAACCATACAAATTCACTGAAAAAGCATGTGTTTCGTCAAGGTTATAGTTAGTTGGACATTTCACACATAAAAAACCATTGAAATTCCACCGTTATAGTTAGTTGAGCAAACTACAGCTTGAGCCACCGCAATGCACTGCTGATGACGTCACACATTACATCATTCATGACATGGTCAGTGACATCACTGATAACATCTCAAATGACATCACTGATGACATCATCCAGTGACTGTGTGTTTCTGTAAAGTTGAAATATGTTTTATATATATGCCAAGTTGTATTGAAGAATGAATGGGTGTTTAAGTGTCTGGATGGAGGATTTTGTATGTGCATGACTAACTGTACAAGTGGGTGATTAAATGTATCTTAGTGAATGCATGGGTTAGTGACTAAACTGTGAGAATGTCTGTATCAGTCTATCTATTGCAGTGTAAGCTGCTGCATTGGTTGGTGAGTAGCTACATGAATGTCTATATGGATTATGGTTTGGTTGCATGAGTATTTGTATGGGTCCTTGAGTGAATATGTGGGTGGATGGGAGCTGTGTGACTCTGCATAGATATGCGGGTGCTTCATTCAATGGGTGTATGGGTTCAAGAGTACATGTGGAAACACCTGTATGAGTGTGTGAGTGTGTGTATGGGTAGGTTGGCGAGTGAATGCATATCTGAATGCTACATGTTCAAGTAACTACATATGTAAAACACAGTGCATGTGAGAGCTGGAGCATATAAATGACTATACAAGACAGCCAGTGATTGTGAGAGTTGTTGTATTTGATCAGTGTGTACTTGTATCAGTGATTGCATATGAGAGTAAGCATGTGTTAGTATCTGTATGAATAAGTGAGGTTGTGTGTGTACACTGTATCGGTGAGCAAATACAAGTGTGATTAATTCTTTGCATGACTGACTAGGTATCTGAGTAACTCTGGATGAGCGGTGGTGTTTGAGTGTTTGTATAGGTGTATGAGTGCCTGTTATAGTGTTGCAATGATTAGTCATTGCATATATGACTAACTGTATGGTTGAATGAGATGATGTGTGTGTAGACATAGGAATCCATGAATGCGTATGTCGTAACTGGTATTGGTGTCTCTATCCTATAAAATATGTAGGGCTCCATTAGGATGACGGGCGGACTTTGCCCGCCCGTCATCCCATCGTAAATCGGGACTGACCGTCATAAGGGCGGTGGTCCCGGGGGTGCCATTAGGATGTGCCCACCACAGTGGTGGGCACATCCTCTATTTTCAGCATTGTGGCTGGCGGTGCTCTCTGTACCGCCCGCCACAATGCTGAAAATGCACTTTAACATTGTCATGTGCAAAGCGGATAGCACCGCGCGGTGCCTGCCGCTTTGCAAATGACAATGAAGTGGGGTACCACAGGAACCCCCCACGTGCACCCCCCACCTGTACTTCACTCTGGGGGCCCGCAGGGGGCCCCCAGAGCAAAGACCGCATGCCTTTCCGTGGCGGCATCGCCGCCGGGGAAAGGCACTGCACACCAACCATCATAATATGTCTGGCAGTGTCTATTAGACACCGCCACCATATTATTCCTTTTCCGCCCCGTCCGCAAGGCGACCGGGGCGGAAAAGTGGCGGGCGGTGTTTCCCTCTGTTGCGTTCCCCCCACCATTGTAATGTGGTGGGGGGAAAAGGGTGGCGGGTGGGCATTTCTGTCGGGCGGATCGCCACCGCCACCATGGCGGTGGCGATCCGCCTGACATCCTAATGGAGCCCGTAGTGTGTATTTAAGAATGGATGTATTAAAGGTTTTATTAAGGTATGAGGAGGTGCATCAGATTTTCATGTGGATGATGTCATCAGTGATGTCATCAGTAATATAATTTGAGATGTCATCAGTGATGTCACTGACCATGTCATGAATGATGTAGTATGTGACGTCATCAGCAGCAGTTCAGTCAGTACTTATAGAGTGGAGTAGGCAACTAAATACAACGTCCCTAAAACCTATATAATATCCTTTTAGCATCCTTGCTTCAAGCACTTTTTTAATAACAATGATAGCATAATTACAGGGTGCACACACACTGAGTGCTTCCGGACCACTAACTCAGTGCAGCACACTTCATGGACCCTTTATGAGACAATATTTTGTTATTTTCAACAAAATAGATTACTCCATGAAGTTGATACCTCTGGTTGTTCTTGTGAAGTGAAAAATGTCTCTCCAATTGAAAAAGAAAAGATAGTTCTTAGAAATGTTGAACAAGTAATCAAGAACTTCAAGGGAGACATACCCAGGCTCCAGTGTTTACATGGGATTGTAGTAGTATTTATAGAATATGTCAACAATCTATTGATATTTTATTAAAGTTCCTAAGACAATAAAGAAAAAAAACTGTGAAACAGAAGATTAAGATATTACAAGAACTAAGGGGCATATTATCATGGGGGTTTATCTCCGCTTTTTTGGCTTTAAAAGCCAAGAAAGCGAAGATAAAATGATCTCCCTATTACCTAGCTGTCACTAACACCAGTTAGCGACAGCTAGTAGGAGATAGCGACCATCTTGGGCCCCGCTTTGCATGTCAGTGATATTTATCACTAATGACATGCAAAGTGGGCGTGCCAAGATGTTAGAAACAGTCGCTAACATCGCTATCTCCTATTACCAACTTTTGGAGATATTCGCGCTAAGCGCGAATATCTCCAAAAGCTAACACCTGCCCCTGAGTAGTTCTTAGCCATGTTATCCTGTGGTAGGTGGATAACATGGCTAAGAGCATTAGCTCGGTAATGCATGAATATCCCTGACTTTTCAGCGATATTCATGCATTTCGGCCGATTTTTATCGCTAGGAGATAAACCTTGATAATAGCAAGGTTCCTAAGCGATAAAAATCGCTGCAGCTCGGCGATAAAAATATCGCCGCTAAACCAACATAGCGATAATTATCGCTAGTTGTTGGTAATATGCCCCTATATCCTTCCAAAGTGAGAAAAATACAGGGTTGCAAGGTCATTATCTGGCTTGTCTTTCTAGGAAAGTGTGTCAAAGTCATTTTCATCATTTAACAATGTTAGCAGTACATCAGTCGGAAATGCGAAAGTTAGTTCGAAAATCATACAAGGTGAAAACTCCTGCATTGTGTCTAAATGAAATTAGTACACTCTTTTGCATGGTTCAGTATTGGATGTAAAAAAATGTGTGATGATATAGAATTATGTTTCTTTGCTAGCCAAGAGGAGTCTACAGAAAATAACAGTTTGATAAGTGTAGGTGTTGAAGAAGAGATGGAAGATAGTACTGATGTGAAGTTTGAAAAAGAAATAACAAATTTTAAATCTAGTTTCTGGTAAAAATCCCAACTATGTTTGTATTTGTTCTAAATGTAATCATTATAAAATTCAAACTAGGAATGTAGATGTGTTTTTAAAAAGTGAAAAGGAAAACAATGATAAATACAAAGACTTTCCTGCTTATCTGTTTCTGAAGCTCGTTTTGAGTTACGTACGGTACAATGTATTTGTAAATATTGTTACAATAAATTAGAAGAAAACAAAATGGCAGCTAGGACTGTCCATAATGGCTTAGAACTAGTTGCTATACCTCCTAAACTTACAGATTTACATACATATGAGGCCATCCTTATACAATCTGTGCACCCTTTTCAGGCTATAATTCATATGCAGCCTAAAACAGGTAAGCGGCCTCCAACAGATCTACAAAGAGGCTTAAAAGGAAGAGTCGCGTATTTACCTTTAGATTTTAGGAAACATTTTGAAACGGTTAGTGTAGAAAGAGAGGATACTGAACCTATAGTCATTCTTGTTAAAGGTGAGCCCACAAAGAGTCAGAAAATATGGCAAGAGTTAGTACATGTCACAAAAGTCCAAAAGGCTAAATTATATCTGGTGCAAAACAATATTTACTATAAAATTGTAAATGTAGAAGAAGAAGAAATGAATTTAGAAGATGAAACACATATTTCAGGTGGACAAATGGAAAAAATGGACAATTCAAGAAAAGAAGAAATTGATGAATATTATACTATACATCCTCTACATTCAAAAGATCTGATAGGAGATACTGTGGGAAACAAGTTTGGAAGCTCGTTGTTTTCCACAGCTGTTCCATACTGGAAAAGGTGAACGATATGATGAATGACCAGTTCCGATTTTAGCTTCAGAATAGAGTGCTTTACAACTGTACATAGAACCACCAAGATTTCATCAGTGTATTCCATATATGTTTCATCTTCTGTTTCATACACCTACACTGCAGTCAGCAGAACTCACAATTTAAATTGAAACATTATTAATTTATTACAGAGAGAATTGTACTCTATGACCTCAAACTTAGTCAAGAGGATGTGACTAAAAACATTCCCCGATGTCTGTGCTGACTACTGCTTTCAATGTATACTACTAATAGCAAGGCTCACAATTCACATGAAGTTGCGATTGCAGATAACGCAGTCCAGTAGACAATAAGCATTGCTTCCAGTGTGGCTCGCCCATATCACGCCTCATCGCTGGCTGCGCAGACCCTAAATGCTTCTGATGCCCCTATCTCAGTGCAGCACAACTCATGGACCCTTTATCATACATTATTTTGTGTATGATTTCACATCTGCTGTCTTACCTCAGTGTACCACAAGTCATGAACCCTTAACAATAGAATCTTTTCTGTATTATTTCATATCTGGTACCCTTACCTTAGTGCAGCACAAATCAATGACCCTTTATGATTGAATCTCTGTGTCTGAGCCAATGATTACTGTTGTACTTGTTGCCAGCACCAATCAATCCTGGAGAGTTGTCTTACAATCACCCCACATGTATCCACAACAGACGTCACTGGACATTTGATCCTGGTCATAAAAAGGTGTCGAGCGCATGTGCCCGTGCCCAGTTCCATTATCTCTCTGTGTCTGTGTGTTCACTCTGTATGCAACATGCTGCCCTGGGCCCTACCACATTACAAAGTGCCCTGGACAGCGTATGCAAGCATCTTACCTTTGACAGTGGGGGAAAACCTTAGTTATGTAACTTTGGCTTGGTCATTGTACAAGTAGGTACGTAGAGACTGCATCATTAGAGAGTAAGTGCATGTGCCCATACCCAGTTCCACTATCTATCTGTGTCTGTGTGTTCACTATGTATGCAACATGCTGCCCCTGGGTCCTACCACATTACATAGTGCCCTGGATAGCGTATGCAACCATCTTATCTTTGACAGTGGTGGAAAACTTTAGTTATGTAACTTTGTCCCGGTCATTGCACATGTAGGTACGTAGAGACTGCATCATTAGAGTACTGCAAGCAGAGCGCACCTCTGGGCGGTGGGAGTGGATGGGGTACAGAAGCCTGGATGCAGAAAGATGGCAGAGCGATTTAGGCGTACGCAGTCGTATATACTCTGCCATTACTAATTCTGTACTATCTTTCAGACGTGGAGCTTAAGAGTTCCACTAGGTCCTGGCACATGGTTGGGACACAGCGGTGGTGTAAAGGTAAGCTGTGACAGTTTTGTGCACACTGTGGGCACTCAGTGTCCCTCCTAATCTCTTCCTTTCTCTCCCTCACACACTTTCTATCTCCCTCTTCCTCTTATAATATTTGTCTCTCTCCTCCTCTCTTGCGCTTTCTCTCTCTCTCACTCTTCCTCTGTTTCTCTGTTCCTCTTTCTCACACTCTTTCCCTCTTTTTCTCTTTTCCTATCTCTCACTGTGTGTCTCTCTCTCTCTCTCTCTTTGTTTTTCTCACTCTTTCTCTCTGTCGTCCTCTCACTTTCTTTCTTTTTCTCTCTCTCTTCCTCTCACTATTTTGCTCTTTTTCTATGTCTTCTGCTCATTCTTTCTTTCTCTCGCTCTCTTTTCCTCTCTCCAATGATGGACGCTTGATGCACAAACTTATCTTGCTTTTTATCTAACAGGCTGTGAATCATGTATTGATATTCACCCCCACCACACCACCTGAGCTGAACACGCGTACAATCTGCAATGATGCGTGGCCATCCTCAATGGAAAAGAAAGTTGCTTGTGCACCTGGTGGGCCCTCTTACACACACGCCAATGGCGGAAGGTGAGCAGAAAGACTTCTTTCCGCAGCAGCGGGCAGTCACCTCTGGGCAGGGGGAGTGGATAGTGTGCAGCAGTCTGGACACACAAGAGCGCACAGACACCTCTGAGCAGTGGGAGTGGATGGGGTACCGCAGCCGCATTGCTCATTGGTGAAAGAGAGAATTACTCGTGTGCAGTTGTATGTACTCTGCAATTACTAATTCTATACTACCTTTCAGATCACTAAACTTGAGGGCGCACTATCTCCTGGCACGTGGTTGGAGACACACCGGTGGCACAAAGGTGAGCTGTGAAGATTTTCCCCAGTGTCAACACTCCCTCTCCATCTCTTCCTTTCTCTCTCTCACACTTTCTCTCTTTCTCTCTCTCTTCCTCTCTCTCATTCTTTCTTTTACTCTTCTTCTCTCTCACTCTTTCTCTCTCTCTTTCCCTCTCTCTCACTCTTTATCTCTCTCCCTCTCTCTCACACTGTTTCTTTCTATCTTTCTTATATCTTATTCTTTCTCTCTTTTTCTCTCACTCTTTTCCTCTTTGTCTCCCTCTCATTCTCACACTTTTTCTCTCTTGTCTGTCTTCCTCTCTTTCACTCTTTCTCTTTCTCTCTCACTCTTTCTCTCTCTCTCTTCCTCTCACTTGCTCTTTCTTCCTTCCTCTCTCTCACACTGTTTCTCTCTTTCTCTCTTCCTTGAAACAGAGAATTACGCGTGTGCAGTTGTATGTACTCCGCAATTACTAATTCTATACTATCTTTCAGATCACTAAATTTGAGGATGCACTATGTCCCGGCAGGTGGTTAGAGACACACAGGTGGAACAAAGGTGAGCTGCAAAGATTATCTCCAATGTCAACACTCCCTCTCCATCTCTTCCTTTCTCTCTCGCACACTTTCTATGTCTCTGCCTCTCTCTCTCATTCTTCCTTTCTCTTTTCCTCTCTCTCACTCTTTCTCTCTCTCCCTCACTCACATCCTCGCAACTTCGACCAAGCCGCCTTAAATCCATTCTGAAAAGTTGCCCACAGTGAGGAGCCCACTCGACTCCCTATCCTCATGCAGTGAGGTCACAGCCTGCCAGATTGCAGCACCCTGGAAATTCAACATTGGACCATCAGATCTGAAACTGTTTGCAATCTGAAGACGGCACAGCCGGTGCAATAAATATGAAACTGGATTTACATCCTGAGACCCACTGGAGGGTTTGAACTCTCAGTCTTTTGTATTTGTTTGAAATTAGACATAACCCACCGAAGGGGAAAATGTAGGCGTGATATGAACCACAGGTTCTAGCATGCATTGTAATATGTAACCCATCAGGAAGGCACACCGGAGGCCTGTAAATTAAAAAAAAACATGCAGGGCACTGTGGGAGTCATTATCCTTATGTGTATTCAAGTGCCTTTGAAGAAGGCGAGTGAAGATCTGAAACACGTCAGGTGTGGACTAAAATGATCGGATTGGAATGCTGTTTTCTGTTGAAGAAATAGTTGTGATAATCACTGGCTGTTGGAGTGCGTCCTTAATATATATATATAGTTAGGATTTTTTCTCTATGGAACTTTTGAAAATTCTATGCCTAATAACTTTGGCGTTTGTGGACGGAATCGGCTGACATTTTCAGGAAAATGGCACATTCTGTTTCTGAGCAGCCCCTGAAAATTTGGGGGGGTTTCGTCAAGGGGGGCCGAGAAAAAAGGGGGTCCCAAAACGCATTTTTCCCATTCATTTTTCCATTGGGCGTTTGGCCTCACTTTTAAATCGAACGGCTGAATGGATTTGCACGAAACTTGGCACAATTGTAGGGACTGTTAGTCCGATGTGCCTTTGCTGGGTCTCAATATATGTGCTCCAGTGGATTTTGAGAAATTAACGTTTTAAAAAACAGATATATCTGTGACAGCGTCCCGGGTAGCGCTCCGATTCGCGAACTTTTCGCGTAACGGAGCTTTGCGAAGCGAAGCTGATTGGCTCTCCGGCGTCTGTCAACATTCTAAACAGTCCGGTGCGGCCGCCATCTTGTCTCTTGGTAGGATCGAGAGACAAGAAGAAGAGAAAAACGAAGGGCGAATTTAATGAAAGGGGGCAAGGTAGACCCTTCTTGACCCCCTAGGAATGATGTTGGGGTTATTAAAGGGTCCCGTGGGGCAAATAAAAAAAAATTGATTTTTTGCGGAAGAAGCGCTTTCCGGTTCGCGAACCGGGTAGCGAATCGGGACGCGAAACGGGAATTCGCCATTTTGTGTTTCGTTTTAATTAAATTACAAGATGGAGGAAAAACAATGTGAGAAATGGGTATAAGGGGGTATGGGAGACGTATCCAGACCCCCTATGTTTTCTGAGGGTGGCTGAGGATGCTCATATATGTTGATACTTGTCTTCCAGCGGCTGCGCGTGAGCGTTTTTTTTGGGTTTTTTTGCTGCGTGACGTCTGTTAACGTTCGATTCGAAGGAAATCAGGAAGTGTTGACCGCCATTTTGACACTGCGAGTAAATATATTGTTAAAAATAATTGTTATGAATTAATCCGTATTGATAAACATTGTCTGCGCCATCTTGCTTTTTTTCCAATGCCACACTTTTGTCGTGCACGGCAGCCATTTTAGATGCCTTGACCAGACCCACTCTCTGCACGACGCCGATCGTGGCGTCTGTTAACGTTCGATTCGAAGGAAATCAGGAAGTTTTGACCGCCATTTTGACACTGCGTGTAAATATATTGTTAAAAATAATTGTTATAAATTAATTCGTATTGATAAACATTGTCTGCGCCATCTTGCTTTTTTTCCAATGCCACACTTTTGTCGTGCACGGCAGCCATTTTAGATGCCTTCACCAGACCCACTCTCTGCACGCCGCCGATCCTCAGCATGGCTCCCCACCCTCGCAAGCATCTCCCCCACGCACTGGTCACCCCCGCTCTCTGTCTTATGCATGGGCCATAAACCTCCCCCCATCTGCGCTGCTCTTCCCTGAGAATCACACCCTGTGCCCGCCCAACACCACCCTTTCACCACCGCACCCTCTGACATTCCTCTTCCTTTGTGTCTGATTGTCCAGGCCGGTCCCAGGCTATCACCTAGCCCTGCGGATGTAGTTTATGGCCTCAACTGTAAAGAATCACCCCTCTTCAAAGGAGTTACAGTAGATCAAGGCCCCCACCCCATGAGATCCGTCACACCACACGCGTTCCTACTATCTGATAACCATCCTGTATTGTGATTGGGGAGGGGATTCTCACTGTGAGGGTGTGTGGGACCGAGCCTGAAGCGGAAGATTCCAGGGATGCCTCTTTGTACATCAAAGTTTTTACAATTATGTGTCACATTAAAAATATATAGCACTCCAACAAAGTAGTAGGATTATAAAACTTTAATAACTTATAAATATATACAACGCAACAAAAACAGTAAACACGTTTAAATTTTTTTTTTAAAACAGAAGCAACAATGGTCAGTAGCTGTCTTTTGTGCGAATAGTCAAAAAGGCAGCACAACGTGCTGAGTTCTGGACGGCACCCAGGTGATGTCACCTGGGTGCCGCACTGGTTTTGGTATCCTACAATGCTGCTCCGAAAAATGGCGTGGGGCGCCCCGGGGGGGGAGTGGGAGGCGGCGTGAACGCGGGCCTCCCCAGGTGGAGGCTCGTCTGTTGTAGTGGGGCGCCCCTTTAGCGTTTCACTTAATATTCAGCGGTTTTCCGCCCGCTTTTGCTGCACTGTGCCTCGTCAGTAGCGGTCTGTTGTGCGAATAGTCCCAAGGCAACAGAACGCGCTGAGATCTGGATGGCACCCAGGTGATGTCCAGTAAGTTGCCGCACTGGTTTTGGTATCCCACAATGCTGCTCCGAAAAATGGCGTGGGGCGTCCGGGGGGGGGGGGGGGGATTGGAGGCGGCGTGAACGGGCCTCCCCAGGTGGAGGCTCGTCTGCTGTAGTGGGGCGCCCTTTTACCGTTTCAGTCACCAATCAGCAGTTTTTCGCCCGCTTTTGCTGCACTGTACTCATCCGCCATTCAGCTGTTTATCGCCCGCTCTTGCGGCTACAGCGTCTCGCTCACCATGTAGTTGAGTTGCTCCCACTCTTGCGGTGCAGCGATAGGCGGCTGCCACAGGACTCCTAAAATGGCGGCCGGCTCTTCGGATTTGGGCCTGTTCCACTAAAATGGCCCTGGGACACCTTGGAACTCGGACGTTTGTCTGCTAGGGCTTGGGCTCCATTCTCGAAAGCGTCCCCTCAGCCTTGAAGATTCTACAAAAGTCTTGGGGGCCCCCGACTCCCGCAGGCTTCCGGTGGGGAGCAGCTGCCATGATTGTTTGCGGAATGGCCACGACGGAGCTACGAGATGGTGGTGCTCTCATGCTGACGCCAGCTTCAGTCTGAAACATCCAGAAACACTGTAGACTATCAATTCGATGAGTTCCGGTGGAGCCCCAACGTGACCCGGTAGGGAAGAACTTGCCCTCCCCTTTTTTGAGTGATGGTTCTTGTTGCCTGTCCCCTCTGTTGTCATCTAACGGAACCTTTTTTGATTGCCGAGTGAGAAAAAAAAAGGTGGGTCTTTCATCGTTTGGGGAAAAAAAAATGTTTTAATCCAATGAAAAGTGTTATTTTTAGGTCATATGATCAAGCCTTCCATCATTAGGAAACCAAAAGTAAAATGAACCAATGAAAAGTTTTATAAACAAGTCACATGACCTGTTATGCGGCTTTGGGCTATAAAAAGCGTACAAACTCCGTTGGCCTGTGAGGCAGCGTCAGTAGCGGACCGATGTGCGAATAGGCCGAAGGCAGCACAACGCGTCGAGATCCGGATGGCACCGAGGTGGTGTCCAGCAAGTTGCCGCACTGGTGTGGCCATCCTACAATGCTGCGCCGAAAGACGGCGTGTCCAGCTGAGTTGCGGTTACTTTTGCTGGTACCGTACGCCGAAGGCAGCACAACGCGCCGAGATCCGGATGGCACCGAGGTGGTGTCCAGCAAGTTGCCGCACTGGTGTGGCTATCCTACAATGCTGCGCCGAAATACGGCGTGGGGTGCCCGGGGGGGGGAGGCAGCGCAAACGGCCCTCTCCCGCCTCCCCAGGTGGAGGCACCTCATGTGCAGTGTGGCGCCCTTTGCCGTTTCACTCGCCGTTCAGCAGAGTTGCGGCCGCACTTCCGGTACAGTGACTCACCTGCCATCCAGCTGTTTTCCACCCACTCTTGCGGTACAGCGACTCACCCGCCATCCAGCTGAGTTTTGGCCACTCTTGCAGTACAGTGACTCACCCGCCATCCAGCTGAGTTCCGCCCGCTCTTGCTGTACAGCGACTCACCCGCCATCCAGCTGTTTTCCTCCCACTCTTGCGGTACAGTGACTCAAACGCGCAGAGATCCGGATGGTACCGAGGTGGTGTCTAGCAAGTTGCCGCACTGGTGTGGCCATCCTACAATGCTGTGCCGAAAGACGGCGTGGGATGCCCGGGGGGGGGGGGGGGCGGCGCAAACGGCCCTCTCCCGCCTCCCCTGGTGGAGGTACCTCATTTGCAGTGGGGCGCCCCTTAGCATTTCACTCGCCTTCCAGCTGCATTGCGCCCGCTCTTGCGGCACAGTGCCTCACCCCCCATCCAGCTGAGTTGCGTTTACTTTTACGGTGCAGCGAAAGGCGGCTGCAACAAGACTTTCAAAATGGCGGCCGGCTCTTTGGATTTGGGCCTGGTCCACTAAAATGGCCCTGGGACACCTTGGAACTCGGACGCTTGCCTGCTAGGGCATGGGCCCCATTCACGAAAGCGTCCCCTCTTTTGACTGATTGTTCTTGTTGCCTATCTCTTCTGTTGTCATTTAACGGAACCTTTTTGAACTGCCAAAAGGGGTTCTGTTCTGACCGCTGGTTGGTGGAGACATTTTGACTATATCCTGGACCTGCCCGGCCTCGCCCAAAATGGCGCCGGTATAAATGGGACTCGTAACTCCTTGTTGTGTACTGGTTGCCCAACCTTGATATCACGAGATACATATGCAGTTTTGAAGCACATGGCGGGCGGGGACGAGTACTGATTGAACATTTGGACATCCCTATTGATATTAAGTTCTGATGTGTTATTGATTACTGTACTATTGAAAGTTCGAATTAACGTCACCCATGGTACTTGCCTGCAAATGTATATCTAGATAATTTTATTGTAACTGGCCCTGTCGTACTTTAATTATAAAATGTACGGCCATCGATTCCGCAACTGTTTGACACCTTACTTCTTGCAACTTAATGGCCCGCCCGTTACGTTCTTCTACAGTGTAAATGTCCCCTCATCATATACGATTCCAGTTTGCTCCGTGGCCGGCCCACGTGGTTATAGGCCCGTATTTGTATACTGACATTTTCACAATAAAGGTTTGTAAAACAAAACATGGTAGTAGTACCTTTTTTGGTAAAGTTTTGAATAATAGCCACTGTTTTCGAATCAGTAAAAGGCAAGTGAAATAAAGCAGCCCGATTACATGACGGTTAAAAGGTATAATACGAAGGAACGCAGTAAAGATAAATGGTCATGGGCTGTTGTGTTTTCCACTCCTGCAACATAAAGTGATCGATAAGAATCCGATATTCATGCCTATCAGCGACTAAGACAGCAGGCCGAGCCTCTTTTGCTCAACGGCTCCCTCATGGGACGAAGAAACGCCCTTTTTCTCGAAATAGGAATATTTTACTTGCAGGACAGTTGTAAATTTTCCGGGAAAATACATTAGCCTGGAACATTGTTAGTGATAAACTGTAAATGCATCTGGGTCCTTTGCTTTACAAGTCAGAGCGAGAAAAAAAAAGGTGGGGCTTTCATCATTTGGGAAAAAAAAATGTTCGAAAGCAATGAAAAGCGTTTTTTTTTTAGGTCATATAATCAAGCCTTTCATCATTAGAATAACAAAAGTAAAATGAACCAATGAAAAGTTTTATTAACAAGTCACATGACCTGTTATGCTTACGTTACGTGCTGCGCGCCGCGCTATGGATCGTTTCCGGGAAGCTGCGCCTTGCGCACCGGAGCACTTCCGGGTGCGCTAACGCGGCGCGTCATATGACGCATTACGCGACAACGCAGGTCCAGAATATAGTCAAAATGTCTCCACCAACCAGCGGTCGGACCAGAACCCCTTTCGGCAGTCCAAAAAGGTTCCGTTAAATGGATGGTGGGCGAGACGCTGTAGCCGAAAGAGCGGGCGCAACTCAGCTGGTTGCGTGAAGCGCTGGGGTGTACCTGAGAAACCTCCACTTGGGGAGGTGGGGAGGCTCGTTCGCGCCGCCTCTCCCTTCTAGTGCATCCCACGCCGTCTCCCGTCTCCTGGAGCAGGAATATGTGATGGTCGGACTAGGGCACCGCTGGACGTGTCTTCAAGTCAAACGGATTGTGGGACAATGTTCAGTATGGAAGAGTCACCAAAAGGCAAAAAGTTCCGCATGACCCCGGGAGCCGGCCGCCTATGTCAGGGGCGATCTCAGGCCACACCAGGGCAACAAGACTTGGGGAGGGGGTCAGCGCCATTACACCGCCCCTCGGGGGCCTCCGTCAAGCGGTTCAGGGAGGCACCGCATCACATTGATTTCCAATGCAGTCTTGTCCACAAACAGCCCCCACTTACTTTGAGAATAGTGAAGCTGCAGCAGGTGCAAATAAACTGCAGACAGTGTTACAAGCGCTGCTCGGAACCCTCAACTATGGCACCCAACATCCAGGACTTATGCCATTTGTGCAAGGCAGTGACATCGAAGTAACTCAGGGACCAAGGAACATACCATATCCAGAGTCCTTCCCACAGCGTCTGCCTTCCTTGTTACCTAGTTATTGTTCTTTCACTCCCACTCCAGGCTTTTAGTCTGTGGATGGAAAACCATGAACCTACACTCACGTATGAAAATGTTACTATTGATGCTTGACTGAGGCCAAGGAGATCAGAGTGCATGAGTCTCATGGTCGATCGATTGAGCTAGCCGGATCAGGCAACAAAGGTGGTGGTGGGGGTGGCGGCATCAGCAAGGCATCCTCACACACAACTTGTCGGACATCAGCTCTGGATGTACTGGGGACGAGTCTTGGTGCATAATTTGCACAACGGTTCTCCACCCCTAGGCCGCCAGCTATGGTACCTCGACAGGAATAGTGATGGATGTTGCAGCAGGCTGCCATGTAAATAGATATTTAATAAAACGTTTTACCCTGTTACTTTGCTGGTGTGTTGTATATATTTATAATATTTGCATAGGGTTTGTTGTTATTTTGGGCGAGGTGGGTGGCGGAGCCAAGCTGTCTTGCAGCCATCATGGTGTCGAGCTCAGTTCATGTCACTAGTTTCGTATTTCTCATGAGGGGTTGTTCCTAATGTTTCTATTTTAGCGAGGTCAAAAAGAGATCCCATTAGTGGCCTACTGATTTTGCTTGATTCCTTTTGTTTTTTTAAACGATTTTTCACTATCTGCAAAGACTAAACAGAGTATTGCGACTCTGTGCTTGTTTGTAAATAGAGAATGAACCAAAGAGAACCAATTCTAAAACAGTAAATGCTTGGATAACAATTAATGAAATGGAGAGAGAAGCAGGCACGACGGATTACAACGGGGGCAAAGGCCTGCGTTACCTACCCTTCATTATCTGCAAAGAGAGAATAATCCTAAAAGAAATGAGGGGGGGGGGTAGCGTTCAAAGCACATCAGCGTGCATGAACACGAAAATGTTTTTACCTACCACGTACTTGACATTTTAAAGCTTTTCATATTTGCTATTAAAAAACCATTGAAATTCACTGAAAAAACCATAGGTTATAGACCATATATAGTTAGGAATTAGCATTTACAAAACCTTGAAAATTCACTGAAAAAACCATAGGTTATAGACCATGTTATGTTATGTTATGTTATCTCGGGGTTTTGTATAGCGTACGGCTACTCAGAAGAGTGTCCCGACGCTTTGAATTGCACACAGTCTCATAACACAACAAGGAGAAAAAATAGAAACAGAGCAAGAGAAAACCTAATAGGGCCAGGAACTAAGAAGTAAAAAGCCAAGTTTTGAGCCCCTTCCTAAAAGTTAACAGGTTAGGGGAGCTGCGCAGGGACACAGGCAGTTTATTCCACAACTGGGGCGCTAGTAGTTTAAAAGAACGGCCTCCGATGCGGGCTCTCTTGACACGGGGAACCGTAGCAAGAAACAAGGCTCCTGATCTGAGCGGCCTGGCAGGGTGGTAAAATGTTAGCCTTTTCTGAAGGTATTTTGCTCCGGAGGAATGCAAGGCTTTGTATGCCAGAGTGAGGGTCTTAAAAATAATCCGCTTCCGGACAGGAAGCCAGTGTAGAGCCTCCAGAAGACCCGAGGCTCTGGCACGGCGAGAAAGTCCATAGATGGCGCGTGCTGCCGAGTTCTGGACAACCTGTAACCGTTGGAGCAGGTATTCTGGCAGGACGAGATAAAGGACGTTGGAATAGTCAATTCTCGAACCTATAAACGCCTGCACCGTGATCTTACTGTGTTCCTCCGATAACAGGGGAAGGAACTTGCGTAACATCCGGAGCAGTCCAAAGCAGGTGCCAGTGAGCCCGATTACCTGTGAACGTAGTGTGAGGCCATTGTCGATCTTGATCCCAAGGTTTTTTGCCACCTGGGACGAACTTGCTGGTGGAAACATGTTCTCAGGCCACCACACTTTCCAGTCCGGATCCGAACTGCATCCAAAAAAGAGGACCTCTGACTTATCCGAGTTGCACTTGAGGCTGTGATGTTGGAACCACTGAAACACAGCCTCAAGGCAACCCTGGATCCTACCTCCATCGAAGTCCGCCCCCCTCTCACAGGTGAAGAGGAGCTGGGTGTCATCGGCATAGGAAACGATCTGAGCCCCGAAAGACTCCGCCAGTGCCGCCAAAGGGGTCATAAAGATGTTAAAAAGAGTAGGGCTCAATACTGAGCCCTGAGGAACTCCGACACCCAATGGCGACATCTCGGCGGAGCAATCAGAAGCCCAGACCGTTTGTCGACGGCCTGCCAGGAAAGATCGAAACCACTGGAGCACCGTCCCCCGGAGACCGATCTCTGAGAGTCTTCCAAGGAGACCCTCATGGGGGACGGTGTCAAAGGCCGCCGACAGATCTAACATCACCAGCATCGCTCTCCCACCCGAATCCAGCACCTCCTTAATCGCCTCAGAGACTTCCAGGAGAGCTGTTTCGGTGCTAAGATTGGCGCGGAAACCCGACTGGGTAGGATGCAGTAGATCGTGGGACTCCAAGTAATCGGCAAGCACCTTATGTACATGCTTTTCAATGACCTTCGCAAAGGCCGGCAGGAGCGAGATAGGTCTATAATTCGCCAACACCTCCACATCCAGACCGGGTTTTTTTAGCAGGGGGATAATCATTGCCTGCTTCCAAACCTGGGGAACCACGCCCTGCGCAAGAGAGCAGTTCAACACGGGGTTCACAAGTGGATTAATGACGGCTGCCATTTTAGCTAGGAATTTAGCGGGGCAGGCATCCCGCGGGGAGCCAGATTTAAGCCCGGCCATCAGGTCAAATGACGCGGCCATCGAGAGAGGCGGGAAAGCTGCCAAAGCCACACCTGCGTTAGGCAGGGCAACAGCGGTAGTCTCCACCCGATCGGGCATCTCAGGCTCCAGCACAGGGAAGGAGTCCTGGATCCGTTGGATCTTAGATGTGAAAAAGTCCGCAATCGCCCTAACCCACGGCGCAGGAGGGGGGGCCATATATAATTAGGGATTAGAATTTACAAAACCTTATTTTATTCGCACAAAACCATAGAAATTCGCATATATAGTTAGTTGCAATAACTATATATCGCGCACCCGCAATCCACTGCTGATGATGTCACATATTACATCATTCATGACATGGTCAGTGACATCACTGATGAAGGATACTGATTTACAGTCAGGCAAAGTTAAATATATAAATCTTTCTGAGTCTACACTAGTAGTACTTGATAGCCTACAGTTCTCACAGTCATGCTGCCTTTGATAAGAAAGGCCAAATAGATAATCTACATCTACACCCTCATCTTGCAATACAACAAGCATATACATTAAAAACTCCTGACAATCCTGCTGAATATTTTCAGAGAATTCTGTTTGACCTGAACATTCGTCTAACAGAAAACGAATTTCAGACACACTTTCTACTCTCGTTTTATCAGCACTACATTTCTCTAACACAGAATTCAACAAACAGCATAAACTTTGTTCCGAATTGATCACAATCTGTTCATTGAAAGTCTCTAGTGAAAAGAGAACATTAACAACTACATTAGCATAGCAGTTGACACCAGAACTATTTTCAAATTTAAAACCAACAACATTTTCAACAGAATTCATTTTATTCCTGCTTCCACTTTTGGGTTCATCGACTTTTGATCTTTTTGCTACAACCTCCCTACTATTACTGATATTTCTTCGTTTCCGGCCTACCACACGTTTCTCAATCAAAGGATATTGAGGCAAATGTGGCGCATACTCTCTTCTTAACCTATTGTATTCCTTAACACAATCTAGATCTGCACAAATGTTTGTGACATCACAGTCAATCAAGTACAAACCAGATAAAGTTTTGACTCGTGACAATGCTACATAAGCCTTACCCTCTTTGAATACAGAACTGCCAATATTCACTAAAGCAGTGTCTACACTTAAACCTTGCGATTTATGAATTGTCACCGCATATGCCAAGCAAACAGGAAACTGCTTACGGCGAACATATAAGTCTTTAACAAGCAAAATCCTAGCAGAGCAACGACCAATTAGCTGTACTTCCTCAATGCCATCAAATTTAATTTTTAAAAATTCAATTCCATCTCTATTTCTGTATTTCTCAAAATCAACAACATTACCCATTGATCCATTTACCAGACCTCTTTCAACATGTAAATTCCTTCTCAAAATGATTCGGCAATTTAAGCACACATTCAAAGTCTTTTCAAAACCCGCAGTTTTAGATATAGTCTTCCCTAATGAATCCAATTTAGATTTCAAATTCTCTGACAAAATAATTGTTGCTCCCATATGCTCTATTTTGTCAATAGCTTCAAGTTTCACAATCTCTTGTTTTTCTAAATTCAACATTTTGTTGTTGAAGATGGAACATTCTGCAAGAGTTGGCATCAAACATATTCCAGATTTCTTCACAGTAATTTTCTGAAAAATATCATCTGGCAAAACGTCTTCTTCTGGATATAAATTTGACAGTAAGCGTGCATGTAAAGCTTCTTTACCACGCTCAGTCACTCTCCCGATTCTAATATCTTGTAGAATATTCTTGTAATCTTCGTCCTTCGCCTGACGCATATTTTCACGCAGCTCAGCATAACTGAAGTTTAACCATGTGTTAACGTTGCCAATGCTCCCTAGGCACTTCTTGGTATCTTCATGTGTAAGCAGTTTAAAAACTGGTTGTCCTTTCACTGGTGTCAGCTGCAGAAGATCACCAAAAACAATGATGTGTTTGCCACCGAATAACACATCATACTCTGTTTTAAGAACTTCCTGCATTCTTAAATGCACAAAAGCAAGCATGAGATTGGAAACCATGCTTACTTCGTCAATGATAAGAAGTTTCATCTTCTTCAAAACTCGAGATACTTCACAACAAGCATCTCCAGATAACTTGTGGTATTGTAATTTGTTATCATGCTCCACTGGCAGCATCAGTAACCGATGCAAAGTAATCCCTTTAATGTTATGAGCTGCCAGTCCAGTTGGAGCGGTCACAACACAAGACAGCGATGAATCAGTCCTTTTCTGCATATAACATGAAATTGCTTTAATAAGGAAACTTTTTCCAGTTCCTGCTTCTCCACTCACGTACAGTCGGACAGGCTTCAATGACGTACATGAGCACTCTTCCTTCTCATGACTTAATCCATGCTCAATTTGGTTGGTAACTTCGACATATATTTTCCTCTGCTCAACGTTAAGTTGCCTTTCTAATTCTTCTAAGTTAACCGCATACTTCTGAGCATGTGCCATGGCTCTTTCCACTTCAATCATGGCAGTGGCAGCTTCATTTTCAATAACTGGTTCTCCTAGTGGATCCTGACTCAATGAAACAGAACTCTGACTGTCCTGAGAACTGTCTCTAGCAATCTCGGCTGCAATTGTTGCTTCCTGCTCAATTTCTGCATTCAACATTTGTAGATATTTTGGAAAAACAGGACATTCTATGGACTCCTTGGCTGCATTGAAAGAGTCTTCGTAACAGAGGAAATCCCCAAGCAGTTCCTCTTCCTCTTCTGCACGCCAAGGCTTGAAAAGTTGCAAAAGAGCTAAATAGAAAAACTCTTTTCTTTCGGGAGATTCGCAATCCAATTTTCGATGATTTATCAATTGACATTTTTTTTGCTTGACCAGACATCCCTCACTTCCAATTACAGCATACACTCCTTTATCAATATCTTCTTTGATGTTCCTCTTGAAAACGTAATTTTGAAGAACTTCATACAGACAAGCATTCTCCAGGTGACTGCTTCTATTTGGATAATATGTATCCAACATGTTGCTCTTCAAAATATCTGTACTGTTTGGCTCCTTCTCCGCCAAATACTCAATTTCCCGTACAGGTTTCAGAACTCGATTACGCGTTGCAGCAAGACCAAGACTCGCCCAAATGATACTCCTAGATTTGGCATAGAGACTTGCTGAAGATAACCGGTCAGAACATTCGTAAGCTCCAATTTCTCGATGCGACAACATCTTCAGACTGAAACTGTACAACTTCTTACTGAGGCTCTTTTCATGGGAAATATCCTCCCACATATCCTTAAGTTCTGTCTTTTCTTTTTTAGTGATGTAAGACGTCACATACCGAGCCACAGCCATACAGTTGTCAGCCACAAACTGTATATCCATGTTAGCATTCCACATGGACAAAATCACTGGGTTGTAGTCGTTGATGTACTTGGACTCTTCGTTTCTTTTCAAATTGTATGTGTTTTTGGGTGATTTCCTCGTCACATTATGTCGCAGCGATGACATCAAATTGTTAACTCTTCCTTTTGATAACACCGACCGTGGAAATGCAAAACGACATTTGGTGTAGTATTTGTCCTTGTTTCTGAATTTACGACGACAGTACTTTCCACAACGATGGCTTTGAAACCGTAAAACTTGTTCTCTTAGACTTTTGTCTTCGTTTGTCTTTGGAACAGCACATGTAGCATACTGTTCTATGAAACTCATCACTAAGTCATCCTGCATACATTCACAGGATCCAAAGAGCACAGTTCTCCGGGTGTCTTGAATTCAATATTTTCAATGTTTCCATTTACCTCTCGTAGAAATTCAAGTAAGTCTTAACAGCCATACTCAGCACAGCTGAGAGTGAGGAACCATGTGGGAGTTCCTAAGTTCCTCAGCATACATTTTAAGTCACCATGACGGCGGTACCAATACTCATTAGTACCACGCTGACAAGCCATGAGATTAATCAGGTGAGAATCCAAAATACTGTCTTGCACATTGACTTTATCCATGAAGTCCCTTGCCGAGATATTTCACAGTTGTATACCACTTTTCAAGATGTGGTTCACTGCATAAGACAATCCAGAGAGATCACTTTCAAACAATAGATGAAATAAATAGGGAATGCATTGTCGAAACCTAGGATCTTCTGTATACAATCGTAAAGTCCGGTATTCTGAAGCAGGAATTTGAACAGGTCGCTTATCATAACGTCCTCCTCGACCTGTGGGAAATAACTGTGGGAAACACCGAGCTTCCAAACTTTCCTCCCAAACACTAATGGGACTCCCTTTGGCTTGTTTCATTTGAAACAACTCAATAGCATTCCCCATGACTTCCTTGGAATGCCAAGGATGAACACTATAATGTTCATATATTTCTTCCTTTTTAGAGGCTTCTACTTTCTCAATTTGACCAGGACACAAATTGCTGTCCTCTTCTTCACTTACTTCCTCTTCTGCAACACATACATTCTTGTAGTACTTATTATTTTTTATCAAATACAATGTTGCCTTTTTAACTTTCCTAACATCCACTAAATCTTGCCAGATTTTCTTACTCTTTGTCGGAACACCATTAACTATGATAACCAGAGGTTCCTCTTCCACTTTCTCTACTCCAATTGTATTAATGTTTTTCTTCAAATCCAAAGGCAAATAAACAACTCTTCCCTTTAATCCTCTCTGTAAATCTGATGGAGGCAACTTCCCTGTCTTTGGCTCCATTCGTACAATAGCCTGGAAGGGATGGACACTTTGAATCAAAATAGATTCATAAGTATTTAAATCCTTCCATTCATAAGGAATGTCATCTAATTCCAGTTTATTATAAACCGCTCTAGCAGGCATCTGGTTTTGGTTTAATTTGTTATAGCAATAAGTACACATATGTTGGTCTGCTCCCAAATCAAAACAATTTTCTACCATCAAGTATGTGGCAAAATCCTTCCATTCACTATTGTTTTCCATATCACTCTTTGCATATATATCCACTAACTTAGTCTGATTCTTATAATAAGTCCGTCGACAACACACACAAGTGAAATTAGGCCTCTCACTTGATTTCACCATAAACGTGGAAATTTCCTTGTGAAACTTATCTGTCCTGAAAATCTGTTCACTGTCTTCCACATTACCATCTACTAGTGGTTCAATATCAACATTGTTCTCTTTACCAGCAAAATAACAGAACTCAATTTCTTGACAAATATTCTTCACATCTACTTCAGAACCATGCAAAAGAGATCTGCTTAATTTTTTAAGCATAATTGCTGGACTCTTAGCATAATACAATATTCCAACTAATTTCCTCACTTTATTATGATGCACTGCTAGCATCCTGAAATGATGAAATACACTCTGGCATACTCTCCTAGAAAGACAAGCCAGTGAATGACCACGCAAACCTGTCACTTGTCTCACTCTGCAAGGATCTAATTCTTGCAACAACTTTATTTTTTGCTTTACACTTTTCTTATGAAATGTCCGTATAAAATCACAAAGCAAATTGATGGAATCCTGTCGCACACTGCAAATAGAACTACACTTCCAGGTGTACACTGGTCCCTTAGGACGTCTCCCTAAAACCTCATCACTTAGCGCCTCTTCTGCATCTGCAGACACAAGTATTTCTTTTTCAACCGGATGACCATCTTTTACCTCATATGCTCGACCACTGCTGTCAACTGCATGCACCAAAACATTGTCCTGAAAATAACTCTCCTCATTAAAAAATGCCTCACTATTTGAACTATGCATCCATTCTCCTAAGAAAACTTCACAAAAATTACTTCGATTAACTTCTCTCTTCCATCTACTATTAGATTTGAAAACATAGATTACCTTGTTTAGTTTCCTAATTCTATTAATTACCAAAATAAATAACTTTCGCTTGATTTCGAAAGCCTGATCAATAATTTTCTCTACATTTTTCTTTTTCTTATAAAATGACACTTTCTGTTGACCTTTTTTTAATTGTTTTACCAAATTGACAATTACTCTGTTGCCGAACATTTGGTTACGAATGTCCCTGAAAATATTTGCCCTTCTACTGCCATGCACAGAGTTATCTCCTGCTCTAGCACAAACTTTTTTCACGGGCCTTTCCTTTCCATTTAAATTGGCTCTCTTTTTCTGGACTAAAACTTGTTCTGTAGTTATACTTTTGTTTCTACAAATGTTTTTAAGGAAGGATTTCGTTCTCTTACCCGGTGTTCTCTTCGTCCGTTGAGGTAATACTAATGTAGAGGACTGCTGCAAAATGTTAGGTAACTGCTGTCTTTGACGTTTCGTAGCCTTTCGAATTCTATCCTTAGATGGCATTGTCTAATTTCCAAATAATCTGCAGTTGAATCTGTGGTGAAATATAATAAAAAATGTTATTAACCACTATTACCAAACAGTAAATCAATAACAGTAAGAACTAGATTCAACAATGCTATAAAAATAAATAAAATAAAAGTATTCACAAGGGTGCAGGGGGTATCACTTTGACACCCTCTGGCACCCTCAAAACAGGCACAGGTGCCATGTGGCAGGCACACCAGCCCTAAGGGCAGGTCTGCCTTTCACATGACATAGGTGTGCGAGCACACATGTGCATGCACACCGGAATCGGTATTTTACCATGAAGTTTGATTTCCTGCTAAAATACCGATTCGTTAAGGCCTTTGGGACTCAGAAGACTTCCCCCTACATAGCAAATTTACAGAATCGGTAAAATTACCGATTCGGTATTTTACCGAACCAATAATTTTTCCAATTCTGTAAATGTAGATTTACGTACATGTGGCCTTGGATTTAGGCCCCTACATACCGATTGGCCATTTAACGGTCGGAAACGGCCGAAATAGGCCGTAACCGGTCGGTAAATGGCCTGAAACGACCACCTACATCTGGCCCTAAGTATGCATGCATTTGATTTCAAACAAAGTTTTAAAACATTTTATGTAAAACAATAATACACCTACATTCAAGGGGAACAGACTTAAAATGCCCTAACACACATGAAAACGTTTTTTTAAGGAACTTGCACCTTTTTTTCAATAACTTTTAACATGGCTATGTAACTCAAACAATCAAAATGAAAATTTGCCAAGCACACATGGGGGCGTATTTACAAGGGCCTTGCACTACGAGGAAAGTGACTTCAAATGAACAGACACACATGGGGATGTATTTACAAGGCCCTTGAACCCGGGGGAAGTGACTTGAAATTGCTAAGCACACATAGGAGGGTATTTACAATGCCCGTGCAACACTTATGCATCATTTTTTACATATACACCGTAACATTAACAACACAATTGCATCATATATCTGTTCCGCAAAAGCGACGCATTGCAAGAGTCACATCATTTTACCATCAAAAACAATTTCACCGATTCTGTAAATGTAGATTTACCTACATGTGGCCCTGGATTTAGGCCCCTACATACCGATTGGCCATTTACCGGTCGGAAACGGCCGAAATCGGCCGTAACCGGTCGGTAAATGACATGGAACGACCACCTACATCGGGCCCTAAGTGTGCATGCATTTGATTTCAAACAAAGTTTTAAAACATTTTATGTAAAACAATAATACACCTAGGGCCAGATGTAGGTAAATCACATTTACCGATTTTGAAATACCGAATATTACCGAATTTTACTGATTCGGTATTTCAAAATCGGTAAATGGGATGTAGGTACCAACATCTGATTTATTACCGATTCCTTAAAAATTCGGTATTTACCGATTCGGTAAATACCGAATCGGTATTTGCTATTGAATCCTATGGGCCTTGAAGTACCGAATTTGTCAAGGGTGTAGGGGGTATCACTTTGACACCCTCTAGCACCCCCAAAACGGGCATGTGTGCAATGTGGCACACAGACATGCCCTAAGGGCACGTCTGTCTGTCACATGGCACATGTGTACATGCACAGATGTGCATGTACACAGGAATTGGTATTTTACCATGGATTTGTATTCCATGGTAAAATACTGATTCAGAAAGCCATGTGCCAATGGAAAATTGGCTACCCACATTTCAATCTTGCATTTTCAGTAAAATTACCGAATCTGTAAAATTACCGAATCATTATTATTATTATTATTATTATAGAGGCTTTTGTAACGCGCTCTGCTACTAAATAGTATAGTATCCTGGCGCGGAGAAGAAAAAAGAAGGGGGCAGGTCACAGTAAATGCAAACGAGAAGCAGCCATTAGGCATTGGTGTTAAAGAGGTGGGTTTTTAGGCCTTTCCTGAATGCCATGATGGAAGGGGCTGTTCTCAGTTGCAGAGGCAGGGCATTCCAAGCTCTCGCTGCTCTAACAGAAATGGATTGTCCGCCTAGCCTGCTATATTTGAACTTTGGTACAGTCATTTGATGAAGATTGCTTGATCTGAGAAGGCGGTTGGGTGTATAGAGAGAAAATCTTTTTCTCAAATACGTTGGGCCTGTTAAGTGGAGTGCACGGTAAGCTAGCACTAGGATCTTGAATAAGATCCTTTGAGCCACTGGAAGCCAGTGGAGGTCTCGGAGTGGTTGGCGGACGCTAGATCTTCTGGGGATGTTAAACAGCAGCCGGACCGCAGCATTTTGGATGACTTGGAGGCGGTGGATCAGATAGGCTGGGAGTCCACAGTAGAGAGCATTCGCATAATCCAGTCGGGACAATATCAGAGCGCGAATGACCGTCTCCTTAGCTGATCGTGGAAGCAAAGGAAGGAATCTGCGTAGAGTTTTGAGAGTGGAAAAGCAGATTCCGGTGAGTTTTTTCAGGTGATCTTCAAATCTGAGATTGTTGCTAAACCAGATTCCCAGATTTTTAGCAGGTCCACCTGTGGATTTGGGGCTAGGAAAATCGGTGGGCCAGAGAGAATCATAGAAATTATCTGGGAAGGAACCGTACAGCAGAATTTCAGATTTGCTCTCATTACACTTAAGTTGAGCCAAGGCCAGCCAGCGGAAGACCGATGATAAGCAGAATTGGACTCTCGTCGTGTCCAGGTTGTTTTTGGGCCATGTAAACAAGAGCTGAGTATCATCGGCGTAGGCCATAATTTTGGCTCCTAGCTGTTCCGCAAGATAGATAAGGGGGGTCATATAGACATTAAAAAGCAGGGGGCTTAAGGTGGAGCCCTGTGGTACGCCAGTAGAGAGTTTTTTGGGAGAGGAAGAGAAAGGCGGTATCCACACTTGCTGGGACCTGTCATCTAAGAAAGATCTTACCCATCCGAGAGCAGGGCCGGTTATGCCTATGTCTGCTAGTCTAGTAAGTAGAAGGGAGTGAGGGACCGTATCGAAGGCGGCAGAGAGGTCCAATAAAATCAGCGCCGCTCTGCCACCTCCGTCTAAACACTCACGGATAGCCTCAGAGACCTCAACTAGGGCCGTCTCTGTACTAAAAGCAGCTCTAAAGCCTGATTGCGCAGGGTGAAGAGCTTGGGAGTTTTCTACGAATCGGTCCAGCTGTGAAAATGCAACTTTTTCGCATATCTTTGTTAGAGCTGGCAGTAAAGAAATAGGCCGGAAATTGGTGGGAGTTTTTGGATCTAGGCCATTTTTCTTAAGGAGTGGTAGTAGTTTTGCCTGTTTCCAGCAAGCTGGCACTGTGGCGCTGGAAAAGGAGAGGTTCACAATATGTGTCACCTCTTGGCCGACTGTGTTAGCCAGGCCCGCAAGGACTCTGGCTGGGCAGGGGTCCGCAGGGGAACCTGATTTTAAAGTAGCCAGAATTTTCATGACCTCAGTTGTATTCACTGGAGTGAAGAGGGCAAACTGATCCGTAGAAGTGGGCATAGTGGGGATAGGGATAGTCATGGAGGCTGGAAAGTTGTTACATACAGTAAGTAGATCTTCTTGGATTTTATCAATTTTTTCCACAAAAAACACAGAGAGTTCTTCACACCATTTTGCCGATGAGGCTAGAAGAGGGTGAGCGGCGCAAGGAGAGACAAAGCTTTTGACAACAGCAAAGATTTCTGCGCTGTTGTTATTGGCCTTGGAAATACGCCCTTCATAGTATGAGCTTTTTGCCATTTTAATTGCAGCATAATACTTCTTTTGAGCTGTTCTAAGTTCTTTCTTGGCCTCAGGGAGGTATGCTTGTCTCCAACGTCTTTCGAGTTTTTTACAGCCTGATTTAAGGTCGCGGAGGGTGTTAGAAAACCAGGGTTTAGAGGGGGAGGAGCGGACTCTACAGACGCGACCTGATTTGGTTGAAAGAGCGACACCTTCTTCAATCCATGAATTGAATAAGCTCACTGCTGGTTCAATTTCTGAAGGCAGTGAGGGGCGAGAGGTATCGAGATGATCACAGAGCAAAGCTAAATTAATTTTCTGTGTATGAGCCATAGGATGGTTGGTCTCAGCAGGGCGGGACAAGGGCCAGGAGAATCTTATTAGCATGTGATCAGACCAGTTTAATTTCTCAGGTTCAGACATATTAATGTTAAAATTGGTACATACCAAGTCAAGGGCGTGACCCCCTGAGTGGGTGGGAGCCTTGATCCACTGTTTCAGTTGGGCCATCGCAAACGCCTCATTAAGCCGAACTGTGTCAGATAGATCAAGGTGGTCCACATGGATATTAAAGTCCCCCAGAAGGAGATATGTGGGGTATTTCAGGGCGCGAGGGACTATCATGTCCTCTAGTGCCTCTAGAAATTTTCCTGCGTGGCCAGGTGGTCGGTATACCAGAGATCCACCTAAAGTAAAATGAGCCCCTAAAGTGAGAGAAAAATGGAGTACCTCAGCCTCAATGGATGGGCCCATAGGGTCTAGAGAAAAGGTCCATTTATCCCGAAAAATGGCTGCTACGCCACCTCCTCTGCCTAGGGGGCGGTCTTGTCTGATAATTTTAAAGCCACGTGGGATGGCAAGTTCAATCACTGGGTTACATGTGTCATTGAGCCATGTTTCTGTGACAAAGAGAAGGTCAAACTCGTTGTCACTTAGTAGCTCGAATATTTCATTAGAATGTTTTACCAGTGATCTGGCATTGATCAAGCCGGCCCGGAGACATGACGGGTCAGTGGCACACTGTGTAGGGGTTGGAGAAGTAGGTTGAAAGCGAAATGTGCATAATTGACAAGCGTACTGGGCAGTATCTGCCAGGTCCCATTTACTCGAACAGGAGCATGGTTTAGTATTAAGTGCAATTAAATACTCACGAGAGTAGGGAACACGCGGTCGATTACAGGGTAGGAGGGCAGCTGCAAGGGGACTGGCGCTGGCCGCGTCCGGGACACGGACGGGCACAGACGGGCCCTCCTTTGGCGCTCCTTCGGCGCGTAGACGGCGCTCCCGCTGCGCTCGTCCGCTGCGCGTCCGGTAACAACACATAATGTAGCAGGGGAAGGGGGTGTGGCCTGCGATGTGGGCGTGGCCCAGGGACTCGCCTGAATGGCGTTTGCAGTGGTCGTTGCAGCCGGCGCTATGCAGCGCTTCACGGCTGTTTCCAGAGGGCTTAGGTAGGTTATCAATAGACAGGTTAAAAAACAATCAATATCAATTTTAAAATTTCGCGCTGTGAAGCTCCCGGCGTGTGCCTGCGGAGTCCTTCAGTTTCTCAGGGCGGCGCTCTCAGAGGCGCGTATTTATAGGCTGCCTAGCGGAGGGGGCGTGGCCTGCGATGTGGGCGTGGCCCAGGGACTCGCCTGAATGGCGTTTGCAGTGGTCGTTGCAGCCGGCGCTGTGCAGCGCTTCACGGCTGTTTCCAGAGGGCTTAGGTAGGTTATCAATAGACAGGTTAAAAAACAATCAATATCAATTTTAAAATTTCGCGCTGTGAAGCTCCCGGCGTGTGCCTGCGGAGTCCTTCAGTTTCTCAGGGCGGCGCTCTCAGAGGCGCGTATTTATAGGCTGCCTAGCGGAGGGGGCGTGGCCTGCGATGTGGGCGTGGCCCAGGGACTCGCCTGAATGGCGTTTGCAGTGGTCGTTGCAGCCGGCGCTATGCAGCGCTTCACGGCTGTTTCCAGAGGGCTTAGGTAGGTTATCAATAGACAGGTTAAAAAACAATCAATATCAATTTTAAAATTTCGCGCTGTGAAGCTCCCGGCGTGTGCCTGCGGAGTCCTTCAGTTTCTCAGGGCGGCGCTCTCAGAGGCGCGTATTTATAGGCTGCCTAGCGGAGGGGGCGTGGCCTGCGATGTGGGCGTGGCCCAGGGACTCGCCTGAATGGCGTTTGCAGTGGTCGTTGCAGCCGGCGCTATGCAGCGCTTCACGGCTGTTTCCAGAGGGCTTAGGTAGGTTATCAATAGACAGGTTAAAAAACAATCAATATCAATTTTAAAATTTCGCGCTGTGAAGCTCCCGGCGTGTGCCTGCGGAGTCCTTCAGTTTCTCAGTTTTTCAGTTAAAATTACCGAATCGGTAAAATTACCGATTCGGTAAAATTACCGAAAATGCAACATTTAAGGGCCCCTAAATGTCAATGGCCATTTACCGGTCGGTAACGGCCGAATTCGGCCGTTACCGATCGGTAAATGGCTATTTTCGGCCACCTACATCTGGCCCCTACATTCATGGGGAACAGACTTAAAATGCCCTAATACACATGAAAACGTTTTTTTAAGGAACTTGCACCTTTTTTTCAATAACTTTTAACATGGCTATGTAACTCAAACAATCAAAATGAAAATTTGCCAGGCACACATGGGTGGCGTATTTACAAGGGCCTTACACTACGAGGAAAGTGACTTCAAATGACCAGACACACATGGGGACGTATTTACAAGGCCCTTGAACCCGGGGGAAGTGACTTGAAATTGCTAAGCACACATAGGAGAGTATCTACAATGCCCGTGCAACACTTATGCATCATTTTTTACATGTACACCGTAACATTAACAACACAATTACATCATATATCTGTTCCGCAAAAGCGACGCATTGCAGGAGTCAGATCATTTTACCACCAAAAACAATTTCACCGATTCTGTAAATGTAGATTTACCTACATGAGGTCCTGGATTTAGGCGCCTACATACCTTTTCACCATTTACAGGTCGGAAACGTCCGAAATTGGCCGTAACCGGTCGGTAAATGGCCTAAACGACCACCTACATCGGGCCCTAAGTGTGCATGCATTTGATTTCAAACAAAGTTTTAAAACCTTTTATGTAAAACAATAATACACCTACATTCATGTAAGGGCAGGTCTGCCTTTCACATGACATACGTGTGCATGCACAAATGTGCATGCACACCGGAATCGGTATTTTACATGAAGTTTGATTTCATGCTAAAATACCGATTCGTTAAGTCATTTGAGACTCAGAAGACTCCCCCCTACATAGCAAATTTACAGAATCGGTAAAATTACCGATTCGGTATTTTACCGAACCAATAATTTTTCCGATTCTGTAAATGAAGAATGCAAAATCGCCTTTAAAAGCAGAATGCAAACACTTGACGCAAAACATCATTTTAAATACACAGCTGACTTTCTTATTTACGCAAAAAAGCATACTACTCTTTAACTAAAATATATAAACGATAACTCACCTTTACAAATTCTTTTTGAAATTGAAAACAGTCTCAGAAACACACCAATTATTCTGTACCAGAATTAAAGGTATGCACTCCAGAGGCTGGAACCAACAAAGGCACCGAAACGCTGATATTCAACACACATATCTCTCATGTCAGCCAATAAAAACTCTTCCCTCACTTTTTTCAAATCAACACCCTTCCCCCCTCTGCCCTTTCTACCTCTTTTCCATAGCAACTACCGCCTGCCTGACCTGTCATGGTCACAATTTCACACAACAATGTTTCAAATGAACTCTGAACTCTCAGTACACCTGCTAATCCACTGCAATCTTTCATAACAACATTTTTAAATAACCATTCAAAATACATCTTTCAAAGAACACATCCATGCACCCTAACTTTCTGTTTTCAGCAATGGAAATACACCAATCACTGCTAATGAATCATTTGCACTTAAACTCCACAGTTTTTTACATTACAAACATCACTATTTCAACTGCCATTTCATTCCCACACTTCATCTGACTGCAGCAAAAACTCCTCTAGCTATGTTTTCAGTCTGGATTCTTGGACATAGCTACATCCACTGGGCTCACAGGTATGCTGATAACAGAAATTTACACAACCTCGATTTACAAAATGTGGAAATCAAATGGATTGGTTGAAGAGGATTGAAATGTCACCAATTGATACCATTGGTGAAAACCTTTTTACATTTGCCAACCCCTGACCTCATAATAGTGCACTGTGGAGGAAACGATTTGGGCACTTTGACTGGGGTAGGTCTGGAAATGCTTTTAAAGGACACCTTTGAGCAATTGATGACACTTTTTCCTCAAACTGCCTTGGTATATTCTAATATATGCCAAAGACAAAAATGGAGGTGGTCCAATCAATTTTGTCCACAAATTGAGAAATCGAGGAAGCATTTAAATAAGTCTGTTTCAGCTTAAATGAGGGACCATGGAATGGGCTGCATCTACAACAATAACTTGCGTTACTACATGGAAGATATCTACAGAGGGGATGGCGTGCATTTCTCAGATGAGGGAAACAGAGTTTTCATACTAAATTTAAGAATGTGTATTGGTTCCTACTTATAAGTTTCTGGAACATACACAGAACCCAAAAGCTCTTTTCAGAGCTACCTTAACTTAGTGTACTCTTTTGAAATTTCGAATGTAGCTTTTTTTCACTAATTTTCACCTATATTCGCTTCCCGGTACGCTACCCAGGTTCGCGTACCGGCAGCTAACCACGCAAAAAAAACCGATTTTTTTTATCGACATATATGAGCCTCCTCAGCCACCCTCAGAAAATTTAGGGAAACAGCATACGTCTAAAGTACCCCAATCTACCCATTCTGAACATTATTTACCCTCCATCTTATATCTCAATTCTACCGAAACACAAAATGGAGGACTCCCGTAACACTGCAAGTTCGCGTACCGGGAAACGCACTGACAAGCACTCGTTTAAAAAAGGTGGGAAAGTAATTTACAGAAAAACCACTGGAGACACTTTCACCAATTAAACAGTAGCTCATACTACATACCAATCCCTACCATTTTCACAAATTTAGTTGGAATACCATTTAGCCATTTAGCATGTAGAACTCTCTAAAATCCCTGAGGTAAATTACTTCACAAAACATATCGGAAGTGTTGGAAATGACAACCAATTAAAATATTACTTTCAATTTCTACTAATATATCATGACATTTGATTGGTTATGTACCTGAATATATATAAACAAAGAGAGAGAAACACAGCCATTTTGACTACTACTTCGTGAAGTGCAGAACAACAAAAAATCAACTGATAACTTCAAGTTATATTTAAAAGGTAAGATATTATTTTTAAAACTGAAGTATGTTCTGTACTGAAAGCTAATTAGAGAAACATTTTCAGACAGTTTTATTCTTTCACTCTGTAATACTTATAGAATAAAATAGACTTCTCTGTTTTAGTTATGGCAGGGCCAGTCCAAGGATTTGCGAGGCCCTGGGCTAAAAGGGAACGTGCGCAACGCCCCCTCCAAATTACATAACTGGCCACTTACAAGGAGAACATGCACAGATACATTTGTGCATGCACACGTATGTCATGTGAAAGGCAGACCTGCCCTTACATGAATGTAGGTGTATTATTGTAAGGTTTTAAAACTTTGTTTGAAATCAAATGCATGCACACTTAGGGCCCGATGTAGGTGGTCGTTTAGGCCATTTACCGACCGGTTACGGCCGATTTCGGTCATTTATGACCTGTAAATGGCGAAAAGGTATGTAGGCGCCTAAATCCAGGACCACATGTAGGTAAATCTACATTTACAGAATCGGTGAAATTGTTTTTGATGGTAAAATGATGTGACTCCTGCAATGCGTCGCTTTTGCGGAACAGATATATGATGTAATTGTGTTGTTAATGTTACGGTGTACATGTAAAAAATGATGCATAAGTGTTGCACGGGCATTGTAGATACTCTCCTATGTGTGCTTAGCAATTTCAAGTCACTTCCCCCGGGTTCAAGGGCCTTGTAAATACGTCCCCATGTGTGTCTGGTCATTTGAAGTCACTTTCCTCGTAGTGTAAGGCCCTTGTAAATACGCCCCCATGTGTGCCTGGCAAATTTTCATTTTGATTGTTTGAGTTACATAGCCATGTTAAAAGTTATTGAAAAAAAGGTGCAAGTTCCTTAAAAAACGTTTTCATGTGTATTAGGGCATTTTAAGTCTGTTCCCCATGAATGTAGTGGCCAGATGTAGGTGGCCGAAAATAGCCATTTACCGATCGGTAACGGCCAAATTTGGCCGTTACCGACCGGTAAATGGCCATTGACATGTAGGGGCCCTTAAATGTTGCATTTTCTGTAATTTTACCGAATCGGTTATTTTACCGATTCGGTAATTTTACCGATTCGGTAATTTTACAGATTTGGTAATTTTACCGAAAATGCAAGATTGAAATGTGGGTAGCCAATTTTCCATTGGCACATGGCTTTCAGAATCGGTATTTTACCATGGAATACAAATCCATGGTAAAATACCGATTCCTGTGTACATGCACATCTGTGCATGTACACATGTGCCATGTGACAGACAGACGTGCCCTTAGGGCATGTCTGTGTGCCACATTGCACACATGCCCGCTTTGGGGGTGCTAGAGGGTGTCAAAGTGATACCCTCTGCAACCTTGACAAATTCGGTATTTACAGATTCGGTAAATACCGAAACGGTATTTGAATTGAATCCTATGGGCTTCAAGGCCCATAGGATTCAATAGCAAATACCGATTCGGTATTTACCGAATCGGTAAATTCCGAATTTTTAAGGAATCAGTAATAAATCAGATGTTGGTACCTACACCCCATTTACCGATTTTGAAATACCGAATCCGTAAAATTCGGTAATATTCGGTATTTCAAAATCGGTAAATGTGATTTACCTACATCTGGCCCTAGGTGTATTATTGTTTTACATAAAATGTTTTAAAACTTTGTTTGAAATCAAATGCATGCACACTTAGGGCCCGATGTAGGTGGTCGTTCCATGTCATTTACCGACCGGTTACGGCCGATTTCGGCCGTTTCCGACCGGTAAATGGCCAATCGGTATGTAGGGGCCTAAATCCAGGGCCACATGTAGGTAAATCTACATTTACAGAATCGGTGAAATTGTTTTTGATGGTAAAATGATGTGACTCTTGCAATGCTTTGCTTTTGCGGAACAGATATATGATGCAATTGTGTTGTTAATGTTACGGTGTATATGTAAAAAATTATGCATAAGTGTTGCACGGGCATTGTAAATACCCTCCTATGTGTGCTTAGCAATTTCAAGTCACTTCCCCCGGGTTCAAGGGCCTTGTAAATACGTCCCCATGTGTGTCTGGTCATTTGAAGTCACTTTCCTCGTAGTGCAAGGCCCTTGTAAATACGCCCCCATGTGTGCTTGGCAAATTTTCATTTTGATTGTTTGAGTTACATAGCCATGTTAAAAGTTATTGAAAAAAAGGTGCAAGTTCCTTAAAAAAACGTTTTCATGTGTATTAGGGCATTTTAAGTCTGTTCCCCTTGAATGTAGGTGTATTATTGTTTTACATAAAATGTTTTAAAACTTTGTTTGAAATCAAATGCATGCACACTTAGGGCCAGATTTAGGTGGTCGTTTCAGGCCATTTACCGACCGGTTATGGCCTATTTCGGCCGTTTCCGACCGTTAAATGGCCAATCGGTATGTAGGGGCCTAAATCCAAGGCCACATGTAGGTAAATCTACATTTACAGAATCGGAAAAATTATTGGTTCGGTAAAATACCGAATCGGTAATTTTACCGATTCTGTAAATTTGCTATGTAGGGGGGAGTCTTCTGAGTCCCAAAGGCCTTAACGAATCGGTATTTTAGCATGAAATCAAACTTCATGGTAAAATACCGATTCCGGTGTGCATGCACATGTGTGCTCGCACACCTATGTCATGTGAAAGGCAGACCTGCCCTTAGGGCTAATTTGCCTGCCACATGGCACCTGTGCCTGTTTTGAGGGTGCCAGAGGGTGTCAAAGTGATACCCCCTGCACCCTTGTGAATACTTTTATTTTATTTATTTTTATAGCATTGTTGAATCTAGTTCTTAATGTTATTGATTTACTGTTTGGTAATAGTGGTTAATAAATTTTTTTATTATATTTCACCACAGATTCAACTGCAGATTATTTGGAAATTAGACAATGCCGTCTAAGGATAGAATTCGAAAGGCTACGAAACGTCAAAGACAGCAGTTACCTAACATTTTGCAGCAGTCCTCTACATTAGTATTACCTCAACGGACGAAGAGAACACCGGGTAAGAGAACAAAATCATTCCTTAAAAACATTTGTAGAAACAAAAGTATAACTACAGAACAAGTTTTAGTCCAGAAAAAGAGAGCCAATTTAAATGGAAAGGAAAGGCCCGTGAAAAAAGTTTGTGCTAGAGCAGGAGATAACTCTGTGCATGGCAGTAGAAGGGCAAATATTTTCAGGGACATTCGTAAGCGAATGTTCCGCAACAGGGTAATTGTCAATTTGGTAAAACAATTTAAAAAAGGTCAACAGAAAGTGTCATTTTATAAGAAAAAGAAAAATGTAGAGAAAATTATTGATCAGGCTTTCGAAATCAAGCAAAAGTTATTTATTTTGTAATTAATAGGATTAGGAAACTAAACAAGGTAATCTATGTTTTCAAATCTAATAGTAGATGGAAGAGAGAAGTTAATCAAAGTAATTTTTGTGAAGTTTTCTTAGGAGAATGGATGCATAGTTCAAATAGTGAGGCATTTTTTAATGAAGAGAGTTATTTTCAGGACAAATTTTGGTGCATGCAGTTGACAGCAGTTGTCGAGCATATGAGGTAAAAGATGGTCATCCGGTTGAAAAATAAATACTTGTGTCTGCAGATGCAGAAGAGGCGCTAATTGATGAGGTTTTAGGGAGACGTCCTAAGGGACCAGTGTACACCTGGAAGTGTAGTTCTATTTGCAGTGTGCGACAGGATTCCATCAATTTGCTTTGTGATTTTATACGGACATTTCATAAGAAAAGTGTAAAGCAAAAAATAAAGTTGTTGCAAGAATTAGATCCTTGCAGAGTGAGACAAGTGACAGGTTTGCGTGGTCATTCACTGGCTTGTCTTTCTAGGAGAGTATGCCAGAGTGTATTTCATCATTTCAGGATGCTAGCAGTGCATCATAATAAAGTGAGGAAATTAGTTAGAATGTTGTATTATGCTAAGAGTCCAGCAATTATGCTTAAAAAATTAAGCAGAGCTCTTTTGCATGGTTCTGAAGTAGATGTGAAGAATATTTGTCAAGAAATTGAGTTCTGTTATTTTGCTGGTAAAGAGAACAATGTTGATATTGAACCACTAGAAGATGGTAATGGGGAAGGCAGTGAACATATGGCCGGGATGCCCATCACCCCCTCTCAACACAATCCCCAAAGATGGGAGACAGACGTCGTTCTGAACTTTTGGAAGGCGGGAGGGAGTTACCCTCCCGGCCGTATTTATTAAAATATGAAACAAAATTAAAACATTAAATAAAAGTTTCATATCATGTACAATTTTCATTTATTACATTTCGATGCAGACATGTTCATTGGCTAACCTTAACAAATCTCTAATACAAAGGTTTTCCTAGCCGAGTCTAACATCCTTCAAAAGCATACTTTCTAAATTAAAATTGTACATCCCTAGCGTTACGGGCCAACGGTAAGGTCGCAACCGGTGTCAGATCCCTACTACCAAACTCTCGCCCTCACGGTGTGAGTGGCGCATGCGCAGAGGACTGTACCCTCTGTGCCAACTCCAATTTCCCTTGTCTTGTTGGGGGCCCCCATCTAAACTCGACGCCATCTTAAAGGTCGTCCGAGGACCCGTGTGAGGTGTCTGTAAGAAGGCAGCATGGACTCCCACTCCCACCCCACACTGTCTATCACATCCGCCGTCGCGGATATCCTGGCCCCGGGAAATTCGTAGGAGGGGCATATAACCGCCACCTCCCCTGGAAGGGGTCTATGGCCGTCTTCCCCTAGGCGACCCATACTTAGTGGGTGCCGCCTCCTCCCCGTGGGAGGGGCCAATGGCCGCCTCCCCCCAGGCGCTCCCATCCATATTGGGTGGCGCCCCCCTCTGGGGACCTTGAAATTACTGCTCACCGATCATGACCTTACCGCCTGACCAAAAAATTATAAATACGACATTGATTACCTAAAAAGAGAAAAACCATCATTTTATCTACTTGCATGTTTGTCTATGCCACAAGAAAACAGTACCTTCAGACAGAACTCACATCATTAAAGTAGACCTTCATACATCGCAACACCTGAGGAAGAGGATGTTTATCAAAAGGAAAAAGACTTTATTGCAGAAAAATATTGCCATAAGGGGCTGGTGGGTGGGTCAAAATTTCTCCTTGTTCCGTCGAGGGCTCACGTGCAACGGGTGGGTGCAGCTTCCAAGCACAGGAACAATAGGATGCTTCTTCGGATTCTCGCTCTCTTTATTCTTCTCCGGGAGGGCGTGTACCCTCCGCCGGTAATCCTACTGGGCGTGGCCATCGGTGTAGGTGTCTAGGACAACCCCTCTTGGGCGGGAAAAAAGGCGCGCCCGACTACGCCGCTTTGGGCATACCAGCCGTGACACGCCCCCCGCCCAAAATGGTTTCCCGGGAGGATCTGGGCCCCCAACCATACGTTCGGGGGGACCGAGTGGTCGCCCCTTTCCATATGGCCTGGATGCCCGTCACCCCCTCCCAACACAATCCCCAATGATGGGAGACAGACGTCGTTCTGAACTTTTGGAAGGCGGGAGGGAGTTACCCTCCCGGCCGTAATTATTAAAATATGAAACAAAATTAAAACATTAAATAAAAGTTTCATATCATGTAGAATTTTTATTTATTACATTCCGATGCAGACATGTTCATTGGCTAACCTTAACAAATCTCTAATACAAAGGTTTTCCTAGCCGAGTCTAACATCCTGCAAATGCATACTTTCTAAATTAAAATTGAACATCCCTAGCGTTACGGGCCAACGGCAAGGTCGCAACCGGTGTCAGATCCCTACTACCAAACTCTTGCCCTCACGGTGTGAGTGGCGCATGCGCAGAGGACTGTACCCTCTGTGCCAACTCCAATTTCCCTTGTCTTGTTGGGGGCCCCCATCTAAACTCGACGCCATCTTAAAGGTCGTCTGAGGACCCGTGTGAGGTGTCTGTAAGAAGGCAGCGTGGACTCCCCCTCCCGCCCCACACTGTCTATCACATCCGCCGTCACGGATATCCTGGCCCCGGGAAATTCGTAGGAGGGGCATATAACCGCCTCCTTCCCTGGAGCGGGTCTATGGCCGTCTTCCCCTAGGCGACCCATACTTAGTGGGTGCCGCCTCCTCCCTGTGGGAGGGGCCAATGGCCGCCTCCCCCAGGCGCTCCCATCCATAGTGGGTGGCGCCCCCCTCTAGGGACCTTGAAATTACTGCTCACCGATCATGACCTTACCACCACAGGCCGGATAGTTGACCAGCTATCCGGCCCCCCCACAAACTCCTCCTAAAGGTCATGCTTTCTTAAACCCCTTAACCATGCTATGAAGTCTCCTATGAGTAAGACATTCCCCTCCCGGGACAAGTGAACCCCATCCTCGACATACATGTGATCGCCCCGAATACACCCATGCGGAATACTGTGCAACTGGGCTGAGCGAAACAACATACCAATTTTGTTGTTGACCTTCTTAACTGAATGGTTCAGTGCTGACACCGAAAGGCCCCCCCGCCATACTTTCCTGGGAATCATGTGGGACCAAGCAATTGTGCACCCCGGGATCCTTTTCGCCAGCCAGCTAGCGGTAGACAAAACTCGCTCGAGTAATA
The DNA here is from genome assembly GCF_964263255.1 of Lissotriton vulgaris. Taxonomy (NCBI): domain Eukaryota; kingdom Metazoa; phylum Chordata; class Amphibia; order Caudata; family Salamandridae; genus Lissotriton; species Lissotriton vulgaris. The sequence continues at coordinate 1,150,422,637 of NC_141694.1, forward strand.
CTCGTTTACCGAGTGTCGCCATGTCGTTGCCCCCCAGGTGTACTATGATCACGATAAAAGATTCGAACTGGTCAATACAGAGCCCGCCCCTTCCATGGAAGGTCACTCTGTACCCGTATTCCCCAGCTGCGTGAGTCATGTCACCTGCTTTGAATACGTCCCCGGCCCGCCTCACGTATGAGTGGCCCACGACCCATACCACTTTCTCCTCAGCTGGTGATCTCTGACCGCTGGTCCCCAGGAGCCGGGTCGACTGCAAATTCTGCCCCGCATAATATGCTCGCGAAACTGTAAATCAAACAGAAGACAAGAAGCGTGAGTGCATATAACTTGACTTCACAACATGTGCAACCGCACATACCTTTTAAAACAATTCGAGGACCATCGTCCTAACAGTTTCACCTCTTCGGCACTCCGACCCCTAGCTGTAGCCTCAGTAGCAGCCCCTATCCTGAAGGAGTGGGTCCCAAAATCGCCCGGGTCTAAGCCCGCCGCTGCGATTGCCAATGTCAGCACCCTCTGAAACTGAAACCTCGTCAGTGGGGTGGCATCGATGTGTCTCAGCAGACTCCCACCCCATGTATCCGCCCTCAGCGCCAGATATTCCTCGATGCATTTTACCGGGCACATGGGGGACCCTTGTATGCGCTGGACCACAAAACTGTCTCCCATAGCTGTCTGGTCAGTCTTGGATTTAGCTATTGTCACTACCATTGAATCACCCCTAATCAGGACGTGATTCCTACACAGGCCTCCCTCAACATCGTTCTTATTCTTTGCTACCAGTTCGCTCACCCGCATAGCCCCATGGAATGCTAATGCAAATGCGGCCCTGAACAGAACTGCCTCGAATTGGGAGGAACATGTCGTGGGTAGTATCGCCATGAGCAGGGACAACCTCTCTAACCCAATCGGGCGCCTCTCGTCCACTCTACGACCCTCAAGGCGCTGCCAGCCCCGAAGAGCATTCTTTACCAAAAAGGAAGATGTCGGGTCCCTGACACCATGCACCTGCGCCATGAATGAAATGGCCGCCCGGTGCCTGTTGGCCGTTGCTACTGATCGGCCTTCCCTATGTAATGCTACCATAAACTTCAGGAAGCAATCCTCCTGACCCCATGTCTGATCCCCTGCCGGACCCAAAAATGCACAATAGGAACGAAACGCTCCTTCGTACGCTTTCCTCGTCCTGGGGGCTAAGCTTGCTGCCACGAGGTCTTGTAATCCGGGGCACCGAGCAGCCAGAGTACTTCGGGGAATGGTGCCGCCGATAGGTCCGCAGTCGGTAGATAACCCCTGAAAGCCTGCATATGTAAACAAGAGAGTGCATCAGCAGCATGATTCAGTACCCCCGGAACATGCTTTGCCCTGAATTGTACATTTAGTCTCATGCAAAGTAGTACAATTTCTTTCAGCAATCTCAATATCCACCTGCAGCGTGCTGCCTGGTTATTTATACATTCAACAACAGTCATATTGTCTGACCAAAATACCACTGAGCGATTTCTGAACTCGTCCGGCCATGCCCTCAGAGCCACCAATATAGGGAATAGCTCGAGGAAGCCAATGTTCCCTGTGAGACCGCTGGTGTGCCACCATGTCGGCCATGTTTGCGCCGACCATCGATTGCCGAAAATGGTGCCAAACCCCACGCTCCCCGCAGAGTCAGTCCACAAACCTAGCTCGTCTGAAGACGCTGGCGGCTTGTTCCACACCACTCGACCGTTGAAGTCCGCCAGGAATGCTAACCAAATACGCATGTCCTGGCGAACCTCTGCCGACAGTCTCGTGCGGTGGTGTCCTTCTTTGAGACAGACCATAGCCTGTGCGATAGAGCGTGTAAAGGGGCGGGCCATTGGTATCACCCTCAGGGCAAAGTTAAGCTGACCCACTGCCTGTTGTAACTGATGCAAGGTCACTTTGTCCTTACTAAGGCACAGTTCAAGGGAAGCCCTAAATTTTGCTACCTTTTCCACCGGCAAACGGAAACATCCCTCCACAGAATCGAGCTCAATTCCCAGAAACTCGAGTGAAGTAGATGGTCCCACCGTCTGAACTGGTGCCAATGGCACCCCGAATTCCCTCATAAGGATACAAAAATCCTGTAGAGCCTGCGCACATGTTGTGTCGCCGGCTGCCCCCAAAAACAGAAAATCATCCAAGTAATGCATCACATGGCTATGCCCAGTGGCCTCAGTGAATGCCCACTCCAAAAAACAGCTGAATTTCTCGAAATAGGCACAAGATATGGAGCAACCCATTGGCATGCATCAATCAATGTAATAACGTCCCTGAAACACAAAGCCTAACAGACGGTGGTCCTGTGGGTGTACCGGGAGCAACCGGAACGCCGACTCGATATCTGATTTCGCCATCAGCGCTCCGGGCCCCAGGCGATTCAACATGGTGACGGCATCATCGAAGGATGCGTACCTCACCGAACAAACTCCAGGGTCAATCGCTTCGTTCACCGAGAGACCCTTCGGTGCCGATAAGTTATGGATCATCCTAAACTCCCCCGGGTCTTTCTTGGGGACTACTCCCAACGGGGAACAGACAAAATTTGCCACTGGGGTGTGCTGGTATGGGCCCGCCACCCGGCCTAGTAAAACTTCTTTACCAATTTTCCTCTCCACCACCGCCGGATTCTGCCGGGCCGATAATTGGTTTCTACAAAGTGATTCCCCACGAAAATCCCCCGCCGGAATGCGGAAACCATATAAGAATCCGTTCCTCAGCACCCCAGCGGAGACATGATCAGGGTATTTGTTTAGCCAGGGGGTTATTGCCATGATATCAACGGGGGTAGGTAATGGTACACAGTGACCCTCCTCAGTCTTGTTTGGACCCCCCCTTGCCTCCCAATCCGCCGTTTTTGGATCTGCATGAAATTTCCGGGTGCGAGGAATTCCCACAACCCGCACATGCATGCCTGAACTTACATGCCCCTTGCGGTCTGGAGCAGTTGCCTCTATTAAAGCTCCAACAGACCCCCCGCTTTCCCCCATTCCCCCCGGGCCTTGTTCGTTGATCGCCACCGGAGCCTGCTTGAAAGGGAACCACAGGCTGTTGGCAGGAAACCCCCGACCCGTTCCCGCCAGACGAGGACGCCTTCGTCGCGCCCGGCAGGAGCTGCTTCTGCCAAGAAATCGAGTCGAGACAATCCCACGTCAGAGATGAATCGTACTCCTTGGCCTTACGGAATTTCATGTCGTAACCCATCCATTCATTACCCTCATACGTTTCGTAAAAATCCATTATTCGCGCCTGATAGCAAGATAATTCTGACAAAACTTCAGGCTTACGTTCACCAATAATGGCAGTAAACATCGCAAAGGCCTTGGCCCAATTCGTTATTGTCTCATCCACCCTGAAACCGGCCATCTTGGCTCGCCATACACTCGGGTGCCATAAATCCTTCTGCGTTATAATATACTCCATCTCATTATGGTCAGCCAACAACGAGAACATATTCACATACTTGTCAGCCCAAATTAACTCTTTCGTGGCCAATGGGATATGTTGAACCACATTCTCCCGCCTTGAGGGCAATGAGCCCCCCCCATTGGCAATGCCTGCTTACCCGGCAAGGTTGCTGTTCCCGCTGTTTTCTCCACGCCAGCTGCCGGTCCTTCCGGGGTTACCTGTGGGGAGACAAGAGGGAGATTCGCCTTTGCGGCATCTCGCGACTGCCGCAACTGCTGCATTAGTAACCTGGCCTCTTCGGCCGTGTCTCCAGGTGCCGTAGCACCCCCTGTCTTCTTGCCGAGCCATGCTGCCAACTGGGCAGCCAATTCAGGCGGCATGTCCTCCTCGCTAGCGGGCGTAATCACAACCGGTATCGGCTGACCCGCGTCTGGGAGTATAGGCGCCTCGACCGGGATGGGGCTCGCCGGGGGTACCTCGGGGACGGGGACCTCTCCCCCTGGGGCCCTATTCCTGACCCGCTTCCCCTTACCCTCCGGGACAACACCCGGCAATGCTGGGCCTATCACCTTCTTCGGTTTACCCGGATTGTTCACCGCAGCCATCTGCTTTTTCATGGTCGCCAGATCGCGTCCAACGGTGCGTTCCATCTTCGTCATTCTACCGACCAACATCCGGAGCATCTGTTCAGTGTCGGACTTCTTTCCTGCTTTTTTGCCCGGCATTTCTTTCAAATGGACACTCGCAGATGATCAGACGGTCCTGGGTCGGTTCTAGCTGCAAAGTCACTGGAAGAAAGAACACAAAAATTACAAGGTTCTCAAAATTGCTCCTTGTTCCGTCGAGGGCTCACGTGCAACGGGTGGGTGCAGCTTTCAAGCACAGGAACAAGAGGATGCTTCTTCGGATTCTCGCTCTCTTTATTCTTCTCCGGGAGGGCGTGTACCCTCCGCCGGTAAGCCTACTGGGCGTGGCCATCGGTGTAGGTGTCTAGGACAACCCCTCTTGGGCGGGAAAAAAGGCGCGCCCCGACTACGCCGCTTTGGGCATACCAGCCGTGACGCGCCCCCCCCGCCCAAAATGGTTTCCCAGGAGGATCTGGGCCCCCAACCATACGTTCGGGGGGACCGAGTGGTCGCCCCTTTCCAGATTTTCAGTACAGATAAGTTTCACAAGGAAATTTCCACATTTATGGTGAAATCAAGTGAGAGGCCTAATTTCACTTGTGTGTGTTGTCGACGGACTTATTATAAGAATCAGACTAAGTTAGTGGATATATATGCAAAGAGTGATATGGAAAACAATAGTGAATGGAAGGATTTTGCCACATACTTGATGGTAGAAAATTGTTTTGATTTGGGAGCAGACCAACGTATGTGTACTTATTGCTATAACAAATTAAACCAAAACCAGATGCCTGCAAGAGCGGTTTATAATAATCTGGAATTAGATGACATTCCTTATGAATTGAAGGATTTAAATACTTATGAATCTATTTTGATTCAAAGTGTCCATCCCTTCCAGGCTATTGTAGGAATGGAGCCAAAGACAGGGAAGTTGCCTCCATCAGATTTACAGAGAGGATTAAAGGGAAGGGTTGTTTATTTGCCTTTGGATTTGAAGAAAAACATTAATACAATTGGAGTAGAGAAAGTGGAAGAGGAACCTCTGGTTATCATAGTTAATGGTGTTCCGACAAAGAGTAAGAAAATCTGGCAAGATTTAGTGGATGTTAGGAAAGTTAAAAAGGCAACATTTTATTTGATAAAAAATAATAAGTACTACAATAATGTATGTGTTGCAGAAGAGGAAGTAAGTGAAGAAGAGGACAGCGATTTGTGTCCTGGTCAAATTGAGAAAGTAGAAGCCTCTAAAAAGGAAGAAATATATGAACATTATAGTGTTCATCCTTTGCATTCCAAGGAAGTCATGGGGAATGCTATTGAGTTGTTTCAAATGAAACAAGCCAAAGGGAGTCCCATTAGTGTTTGGGAGGAAAGTTTGGAAGCTCGGTGTTTCCCACAGTTATTTCCCACAGGTCGAGGAGGACGATATGATGAGCGACCTGTTCAAATTCCTGCTTCAGAATACCGGACTTTACGATTGTATACAGAAGATCCTAGGTTTCGGCAATGCATTCCCTATTTATTTCATCTATTGTTTGAAAGTGATCTCTCTGGATTGTCTTATGCAGTGAACCACATCTTGAAAAGTGGTATACAACTGCGAAATATCTCGACAAGGGACTTTATGGATAAAGTCAATGTGCAAGACAGTATTTTGGATTCTCACCTGATTAATCTCATGGCTTGTCAGCGTGGTACTAATGAGTATTGTTACCGCCGTCATGGTGACTTAAAATGTATGCTGAGGAACTTAGGAACTCCCACATGGTTGCTCACTCTCAGCTGTGCTGAGTATGTCTGTTAAGACTTACTTGAATTTCTACGAGAGGTAAATGGAAACATTGAAAATATTGAATTCAAGACACCCGGAGAACTGTGCTCTTTGGATCCTGTGAATGTATGCAGGTACTTCAATCATAGATTTGAAGCTATGATGTCTTTCATCACGAACAAGAAAAATCCACCTCTTGGAGAGGTGTTGGATTTCTTCTGGAGAAAGGAGTATCAAGCAAGAGGTGCTCCTCATATACATATGCTACTATGGATCAAAGATGCACCCAAATTTGGAACAGATCCGGATGACTTAGTGATGAGTTTCATAGAACAGTATGCTACATGTGCTGTTCCAAAGACAAACGAAGACAAAAGTCTAAGACAACAAGTTTTACGGTTTCAAAGCCATCGTTGTGGAAAGTACTGTCGTCGTAAATTCAGAAACAAGGACAAATACTACACTAAATGTCGTTTTGCATTTCCACGGTCGGTGTTATCAAAAGGAAGAGTTAACAATTTGATGTCATCGCTGCGACATAATGTGACAAGGAAATCACCTAAAAACACATACAATTTGAAAAGAAACGAAGAGTCCAAGTACATCAACGACTACAACCCAGTGATTTTGTCCATGTGGAATGCTAACATGGATATACAGTTTGTGGCTGACAACTGTATGGCTGTGGCTCGGTATGTGACGTCTTACATCACTAAAAAAGAAAAGGCAGAACTGAAGGATATGTGGGAGGATATTTCCCATGAAAAGAGCCTCAGTAAGAAGTTGTACAGTTTCAGTCTGAAGATGTTGTCGCATCGAGATATTGGAGCTTACGAATGTTCTGACCGGTTATCTTCTGCAAGTCTCTATGCCAAATCTAGGAGTATCATTTGGGTGAGTCTTGGTCTTGCTGCAACGCGTAATCGAGTTCTGAAACCTGTACGGGAAATTGAGTATTTGGCGGAGAAGGAGCCAAACAGTACAGATATTTTGAAGAGCAACATGTTGGATACATATTATCCAAATAGAAGCTCACCTGGAGAATGCTTGTCTGTATGAAGTTCTTCAAAATTACGTTTTCAAGAGGAACATCAAAGAAGATATTGATAAAGGAGTGTATGCTGTAATTGGAAGTGAGGGATGTCTGGTCAAGCAAAAAAAATGTCAATTGATGAATCATCGAAAATTGGATTGCGAATCTCCCGAAAGAAAAGAGTTTTTCTATTTAGCTCTTTTGCAACTTTTCAAGCCTTGGCGTGCAGAAGAGGAACTGCTTGGGGATTTCCTCTGTTACGAAGACTCTTTCAATGCAGCCAAGGAGTCCATAGAATGTCCTGTTTTTCCAAAATATCTACAAATGTTGAATGCAGAAATTGAGCAGGAAGCAACAATTGCAGCTGAGAGTGCTAGAGACAGTTCTCAGGACAGTCAGAGTTCTGTTTCATTGAGTCAGGATCCACTAGGAGAACCAGTTATTGAAAATGAAGCTGCCACTGCCATGATTGAAGTGGAAAGAGCCATGGCACATGCTCAGAAGGATGCGGTTAACTTAGAAGAATTGGAAAGACAACTTAACGTTGAGCAGAGGAAAATATATGTCGAAGTTACCAACCAAATTGAGCATGGATTAAGTCATGAGAAGGAAGAGTGCTCATGTACGTCGTTGAAGCCTGTCCGAATGTACGTGAGTGGAGAAGCAGGAACTGGAAAAAGTTTCCTTATTAAAGCAATTTCATGTTATATGCAGAAAAGGACTGATTCATCGCTGTCTTGTGTTGTGACCGCTCCAACTAGACTGGCAGCTCATAACATTAAAGGGATTACTTTGCATCGGTTACTGATGCTGCCAGTGGAGCATGATAACAAATTAAAATACCACAAGTTATCTGGAGATGCTTGTTGTGAAGTATCTCGAGTTTTGAAGAAGATGAAACTTCTTATCATTGACGAAGTAAGCATGGTTTCCAATCTCATGCTTGCTTTTGTGCATTTAAGAATGCAGGAAGTTCTTAAAACAGAGTATGATGTGTTATTCGGTGGCAAACACATCATTGTTTTTGGTGATCTTCTGCAGCTGACACCAGTGAAAGGACAACCAGTTTTTAAACTGCTTACACATGAAGATACCAAGAAGTGCCTAGGGAGCATTGGCAACGTTAACATATGGTTAAACTTCAGTTATGCTGAGCTGCGTGAAAATATGCGTCAGGCGAAGGACGAAGATTACAAGAATATTCTACAAGATATTAGAATCGGGAGAGTGACTGAGCGTGGTAAAGAAGCTTTACATGCACGCTTACTGTCAAATTTATATCCAGAAGAAGACGTTTTGCCAGAGGATATTTTTCAGAAAATTACTGTGAAGAAATCTGGAATATGTTTGATGCCAACTCTTGCAGAATGTTCCATCTTCAACAACAAAATGTTGAATTTAGAAAAACAAGAGATTGTGAAACTTGAAGCTATTGACAAAATAGAGCATATGGGAGCAACAATTATTTTGTCAGAGAATTTGAAATCTAAATTGGATTCATTAGAGAAGACTATATCTAAAACTGCGGGTTTTGAAAAGACTTTGAATGTGTGCTTAAATTGCCGAATCATTTTGAGAAGGAATTTACATGTTGAAAGAGGTCTGGTAAATGGATCAATGGGTAATGTTGTTGATTTTGAGAAATACAGAAATAGAGATGGAATTGAATTTTTAAAAATTAAATTTGATGGCATTGAGGAAGTACAGCTAATTGGTCGTTGCTCTGCTAGGTTTTTGCTTGTTAAAGACTTATATGTTCGCCGTAAGCAGTTTCCTGTTTGCTTGGCATATGCGGTGACAATTCATAAATCGCAAGGTTTAAGTGTAGACACTGCTTTAGTGAATATTGGCAGTTCTGTATTCAAAGAGGGTATGGCTTATGTAGCATTGTCACGAGTCAAAACTTTATCGGGTTTGTACTTGATTGACTGTGATGTCACAAACATTTGTGCAGATCTAGATTGTGTTAAGGAATACAATAGGTTAAGAAGAGAGTATGCGCCACATTTGCCTCAATATCCTTTGATTGAGAAACGTGTGGTAGGCCGGAAACGAAGAAATATCAGTAATAGTAGGGAGGTTGTAGCAAAAAGATCAAAAGTCGATGAACCCAAAAGTGGAAGCAGGAATAAAATGAATTCTGTTGAAAATGTTGTTGGTTTTAAATTTGAAAATAGTTCTGGTGTCAACTGCTATGCTAATGTAGTTGTTAATGTTCTCTTTTCACTAGAGACTTTCAAAGAACAGATTGTGATCAATTCGGAACAAAGTTTATGCTGTTTGTTGAATTCTGTGTTAGAGAAATGTAGTGCTGATAAAACGAGAGTAGAAAGTGTGTCTGAAATTCGTTTTCTGTTAGACGAATGTTCAGGTCAAACAGAATTCTCTGAAAATATTCAGCAGGATTGTCAGGAGTTTTTAATGTATATGCTTGATGTATAGCAAGATGAGGGTGTAGATGTAGATTATCTATTTGGCCTTTCTTATCAATGGCAGCATGACTGTGAGAACTGTAGGCTATCAAGTACTACTATTGTAGACTCAGAAAGATTTATATATTTAACTTTGCCTGACAGTAAATCAGTACCCTTCAATAAGCTAGTAAAGGCAGCCGATCAAAATATGGAGTGCAGCCAATGTAAGTCTGGAATGCTGTCCACGTTAATTTTACGAAGTTATGGCCAGTATGTCATTTTAATGTTCCAACGATGTAGGCCTGATGGAACTAAATCGACAACTTTAATTAACAATTTTGTGGCTTCGCAGTTGTCAATATCAGGAAGGACTTTTATAACTACGGCAATTATATATCATAACGGTCCTTCAACTAATTCAGGACATTATACAGCTTGTTTGAAATCTGGAAATGGTTAGTCATTCTGCAATGATTCTGTTTTAACTTTCAAAAAAAGATTGCCTTTCCACCTTCAAAATTCTTACCTGGTGTTCTTACAACCAAAATTTTAGGAAAAGAAGCTTAGGATTTGTTTAGAGGAATTTACAGAGGTTTTAATGGCTCCTACTATATATGGCCTTGTGGATAATTGTAGTACAGTGCAAAAACTGTTTGTTTTTATAAGCAAAGTCAAGCAGCAGATCAAAATAAGGAGTAGAGGAAATGTAAGTCTGCAATGCTGTCCACATTATTTTTGAAAACTTATAGATGAAATGTCATTTTACAATTTCAACTACATAAACTGGAAGAAAATAAGTTGTCCAGTCTAATTAAAAATGTTTTTGCTACACAGTCATCGATTTCAGGAAGAACATTTGCAACTGCAGTTATTACATAATATGCTGGTCCTTTGACAACATCTGGATATTACACAGCTTATTTAAAATTTAAAAAATGGCTATTCTTTCAGCAAACATTACTAATTGAGTATGAAGCAATGTTGCCTTTTAACTTGATTTTTGAAGTCAGAATTTAGGGTAGGTAATTGGACTACAATGATTCTAGGTGTTGCTGTAACTTAGTGTGCTGTTTCAAATTGCTTTGTATGTCTCAGTTTTCTAAAAACAATTGAGTTTATCTTTCAGAAAGTGGCGGGCAGAAAATAGTAACAGCACAACAGAGTATAAGCTGTTCATTGGATATCCTTTGACGTCATAGAAAGTAAGTTACTTTGGAGAAGTTCCTATTTCTGCTTATTTACATTATTTGGTTTTTTTAAACACAATCATTTTGATTGTGGTTTTTTTTCCCCGCTGTTATATGATGAATACCTTCAACTCACTGTTTTCAGTGAAATTTGATATTTTCTGATAACAGCAAAAATAAACCATTAGATATGTTTAATTAATTTTCTACTTTGAATTGTGATTTCTAATATGTATATGGATTGGTGTGGCTCACTGGTTAGAGGCGGCAGACCCAGAAGCAGAGGTCGGCCTGGGACCAGGGTTCGATTCCTGACGTGGCAGGATCTTGGGCCTTGGTCAGCGGACTTGATAATTCTCGCCTCGGTGCCTACTCCAACCATGGGTCCCACTCAGCAACTTTGGGTAATAGCTTGCTTGATCTCAACTAACAGCCCCATCAGCGCCGGGGATGCCTGGCATCACCTTGGGGATGCTCAGGAGGGACCATCTCACAGGGAAAGCCAGGATGGGTTCCCCAGCGGTATACAGCGCCGGGACGCCTCTTTGCTGGGTCAGCTGTGCGCTTTACTAGTATACCACATTTAACATTTAACATTCATTTTGTCTTATGCTCACTCTTTTTTTACCATCTTGTATTAATTTAAATTTTTTTGTTCTTTCTTACACAGATTAAAAGTATGAAAATGATAATACAGTACGGTAATGACAATTATAAGGTAAGCGTTTAGTACTCTTTACGTTACATGTCTATCAGATTTAACTTTTATTAGTTCCGCTGCTTCTTTTTTTTAACCCTTAGTTTCCTGTCTTTGCTACTTCCTTCATTTCTTTTTCTATTACTTATTTATACTACTCTTTTCACTTCTTTCATCAGTCCCTCTTTCAACAGTAACTGTGTGTTACTCCCTCTATTTTTCTTTCTTTTCACATTACTCTCAGTTTATTAACTCGTCTTTTTTTTAAAAATAATTTTTTTACCTCGCTCCCAGTTCGCGTACCTGAACGCTAACCGGGAAGCGTATCAAAAGAAATAGAGGATGCTAGAGTGCTAAACATTCTAGCAATTTTTTTTAAAAGGGAAGGTAGTTCTGAAAAGAACTTTTTAAAATATTTTTGATGTTTTATATTTTTTTTGTATTTTTTTTGAGGAAGGGGAAACAAAAATGATTTACTTCAGTGGGCTCAACAGGAGCAACAAAAAAAAAATACTTTCTAGGATGTTTTGGACATTGATGATTTTCATATGATCTAATTATTAAAGTAATACTCATTTCTCCGCATGAAATTAATTTTCCACACTCTACACAAGTCAATCTCATCTGCCCAAAGTTCTTTTGCAGATTTGGGACCGTTTCCCTTGCCTCTGACTCACTTATTGCTAAGTCATTGGTGGATGTTTTTGCCGGTCGGGGGTTATCCACCAAATCTCGAAGTTGTGCTTTGGAATAATTAAGAGGGTGCCAAGTCTCCATGTGCTGATGCATGGTATGATTACCAAAGCTATATTTTTTTTCGGTCCCTCTCGAGAGTGTTTTTTTGCAGATGAGGCAGGTAACGTACCTGGCATTAACTTTCTTTTCATGAGAAGGAAAAGAAAAAAATTGCCAGATAAAATTCACTTTCACACGGGACGTTCTTGGCATTTCTTTCAGAAAGCCACTTGTCCCTTGCTCCTGTTCCTCGTCTTCCTCTTCTTCTTCTTCCTGGTCGAAGATGACCTGGCTAGTCGGTCCTCTCTTCTTTGGTGGTGGTGGAGGTGGTGGAGATCCACCAGCTGCAGCTAATACAAATGCCATGTCTTAGCAAACAAAAACAGGTCTTTCTCTCATAAAAATGAAAGTCGGAGTGAGGAAAAAAGGTGGGACTTTCATCATTTGAGAAAAGAAAATGTTCTAAACCAATGAAAAGTGTTTGTTTTATGTCATATAATCAAGCAGTCCATCATTAGGAAACTAAAAGTAAAATGAACCAATGAAAAGTTTTAAGAACTAGTCACATGACCTGTTATGCTTACGTTCCGCGTTCCGCGCCGCGCCTCGGATCGATTCCGGGGCTTTACGTTTCGCACCTTGGTTCGCGTTCCAGAACGCTTCCGGGTGCGCTAACGCAGCACGTCATAAGGGGCATTACGTAGTAACGCGATATGTTGCGTTTACGGGACGCGTCACGATGTGCCTTTCTAACGCGGTATTTGCACTAACGGAACGTTTACCGGTTCGCGGACCGGCAACGAAACAAGAAAAAATAATTTAAACTATAATAGAAATTGAATTAAAAAATATAATACAAATATATATAAAATATATTTGTGAATTAGAATAAAAATATATGTTATAGCTATAGATATTAGCTTTTAAAAAAACAATGAAATTCACTGAAAAAACCATAGGTTATAGACCATATATAGTTAGGAATTAGCATTTACAAAACCTTGAAAATTCGCTGAAAAAACCATAGGTTATAGACCATATATAGTTAGGGATTAGCATTTACAAAACCTTATTTTATTCGCACAAAACCATAGAAATTCGCATATATAGTTAGTTTCAATAACTATATATCGCGCACCCGCAATCCACTGCTGATGATGTCACATATTACATCATTCATGACATTGAACATCCATGATCTGATATTTCCTTCGTTTGCTTTTATGTGTAAATAATTTGACTTAATTGTTTTTAAAACCACAAATTTTCTTTTTACATAGGGGAACAAGACTACAAACAACAACCGGCTTAATGATATAATTATGGCGGGATTGTCACAACTGTTTAGCCCACTGGGGCATCACCTGCACAACCACTAGAAAGTAAAATCTGGGACATTACATTAGCCCACTGGGGCGAGACTTAATCATTATTGTTTACATTGTTTTTGGGTTATGTACTCAGTAATTAATGTGGTTCGTCACCATTACTCCAAGATGGCGGCCAAAACGGGTCCAAAAGCTCGCAAACATGAGCCGACCCTTGAGTTTGATTTCACGAGAAAGTGACTTATGATTGGCCCACTGGGGCTAGATTTATTAATTTTGTATTATACTTTATTTGTACAAATGCAGTATCATGTGTAATGAAAAGTGCCACTCAAGTATGGCGGCCAAAATCGGCCGAGTGGATCTATTGTAGTCCCTCTTCTATGCACTTTGTTTTCACTATGTAAATAGCACTATGAAATGAACACAGTAACCGTGACCAAGCCTTAGTGGCGAACCGCGTCGGTAGGGAGCTGCCGATTTTGTGCCTTAAATAAATACATCTCGAAGCATCCAAAGGCAGCCTGTGCCGTTCTTCTGATTGGGAGAATTCTGTTTATGAAATTAAGGGTGTCCGGCACCCACACAGGCTCGCCGTGCTAAGAGACGAGGAATAGCCGGGAGTGGTTGTTGGAACATAGAATTCATGTTCCTCGTTTCCCGCCATTGGACTTCGCATCAAGAACCTCCGAAACGGAAATTAACCAGAAGCTTATGCGAGGCGGCGAAGAACAAGTTCGTGAGTATAATTGAGCATACTCGCTAAAACTGGGACTGTTGATTTGAAAACGCACCAGTATACAGCAGCAAAAGTCTAGATAAACAACCCGAGTCGGCAGTCCCGCAGTAAAGAATAGCGGGAAACGCAGCGACCTAGGGTTTGGACTAGCTGTGAACTTGGACCATTGGCGGTAACGGAGTAGACGGCAATCGGGATATCGAACGCTTGTGTCTACCTTTGGATGCTATCCACGCTGGGAGCAGCGTCATAACTAAGGACAGGCACAAAAGATGGCGGCTCGGTTTGAAGCGAAACGTAAGGAAATGTCAGATCGATTATTTTTCACTGACCCAACACCTGGAGTAAGCACTGAAGGACAGCAACAAGGAGAACACACTTTACTAACAAACGAGGTAAAAATTCAACAATTGTTCGACAAACTTGACAAATTACACCGTAAGGAAGTGGCAAAGTGGTGGGAAGCTGAGTCGCTTCAAAAATATCTAGACGTCCAACGTGTTCCAAGGGGATTAAGAATATATACTATCCCCACTTTTGAGAACCAGGATCCTGAGATGCTGGATGAGTGGGCGTGTAATTCCAAAGACTGTTCAGCTACAATGATGCGAATCCTTATAAAATATGCTGTAAAGGATAGAGCAAAATTACTTGAACAGATTGATGAAGTATTATTGGAACTAGCAAAATTAACCACTCAAGAGAAAATTCAGGATTTCATGACGAAATTGGAAGTACGTCTAAAGAAACTTGAGGATGAAATAACGGCAAAGAAGCAGCGGAAATTTATAAGGGACTTCAAAGATTACCAATCTGGTAGAACCCTCACGTTTCATAAGAAGTATGATTATTTATTTCAAAAAGCAAGCGTTGAACCAATGGAAGCCGCTAAAGCCAACACCACCGTGGAAGGAGACAGCACTGTTCCCAAAGAAAGCGATGCCTCAGATGGTAACCTCTCTGACGCTACCGGGAGCGCCCCAGGAACACCAATGCGAGGAGTGGGCAGAGGAAGGATTAATTTCTTGACACAATTCCAAATGTTAAACAAAGTCAAGCAGAACCAACAAGGAGGCCAAGATGACCAGGATTTTCACAGGGGCCGAGGACGAAACTTTCGAGGAAAAACCGGAGGATTCAGAGGAACCAAAAAGCAAGGGGAAGAAAGAAAAGGAGATTCCAACGCACCCGCGCCCATGCTGACAAGAGCAAGAAAAGGGACAAGATGACGGTAGTCAACCTCTCCAAACGTGAGTTGAGCAACGTTGAAATTGACTTATTGGCTTTGGGTTTATCATTCTGCCCCATGCGTAAATTAGATTATGTACAAACTCGCATAGACACATTTTGCTTTATACGCAAATTGAAGCTCAAAAAATGGTTCAAATTCCACGCGCCTAATTCAATAGAAGATGGCGAAAGAGACCCCACAGATAATTTGATTTTGCCTACTCCAGAAATGGTAAAAAATGCATCAGATAGAACTGATGATGAGGATGTTGACATTGATGAACGGATACCTGATATATCTGGCAAAAGTGGCTTTAAACCAAAGTCTAGATTTGTGCCAGTAGTTCAAAGCGATGCTATTGATGTTTTTGAACGAAGTGTTACTAGAGATTTAAAAAACTTGAGATATAGTACCAAAGGTCTAGCCAAGCACAATTTGACCAAAGAACAATGTGAAGCACTTGACTGCCTTAGAAATGATGATTCTATTGTAATACGTCAATCTGATAAGGGAGGGAACGTTGTGGTATGGGGAAAAGCTGAATACTTATCTGAGGGGCTTAAACAGCTAAGTGACACACAATGTTATTGCAAAGCAACTGTTGAAGAGCTAAAAACTTCATATGAGACATTCAATGAAATGTTAGTAAATTGGTATGAAAATGGTATACTGGAGAAGGGGGAGTATTTGAGCCTGAGATGTAAATATCCAAAAACACCGGTCTTATACCTCCTACCTAAACTGCATAAAGATCCACTAGTTCCACCAGGTAGACCAATTGTGTCCTCTATAGGATCACAACTAGAAGTAACATCTAGATATATAGATCACTACCTGAGACCTTTTGTAATGTCCTTACCAGCTTACCTTAGAGATACAATGCACTTCTTGAACCTAATTCATGATCTAGCCTGGGAACCTGACTACCTTCTAATTACGATGGATGTGACAAGCTTGTACACTTCCATTAAACATGATACAGGTATCTTGGCAATTAGGCACTTCCTGAGAGCGAGATCCATCAACAATGTGACACACACAGAGATGCTGGCTAAAATGACACATTACTGCCTGACGAACAACTTTTTCTATTTTGATGACCAGCTGTACAGGCAGATACAGGGGACGGCGATGGGCACTTGCTTCGCCCCCAGCTACGCGAATCTTTTCATGGGCTGGTGGGAGGAGCAAGTGTCCAGTAGCCAAGGTGACCAGGGTGAAAGGGTGATACTATGGACCCGTTTCATAGATGACATTTTCTGCATTTGGAAAGGAGATGAGGCAAGTGCGAGAGAATACATTGCTAACCTTAATAACAATGAGGTAAATATCTAATTAACCTCACAAATTAGCAGAGATAAGGTCATCTTCCTTGACACACAAGTGGAGGTCAGGAATAACAAACTAGTCACGAGCCTCCACAGAAAAGAGACTGTAGGGAACAGCCTATTGTTTGCCACCAGTGCCCATCCATACACTCTTATTCAGAGCATCCCCTTCGGAGAGTTGTTAAGAGCTAAGAGGAACAACAGCAGCAACAGTGATTTTGAAATAGAGAAAAATGTAATGATCGACCGTTTCAAAGAAAGGGGATATTCAGAAAAAACTATCGGTCAAGCTGTTGAAAGGGTAGACAAAGTAGCTAGAACTGACCTACTAGTCCCCAAACAAAAACCTCTGAGTGAGGATGATGAAAAAGTAAGGTTTATTACTACATACTCAGGTCAGTCATACAGAGTGAGAAACGTACTAATGAAAAATTGGCCAATTTTGACAACTGACAAATTTCTAAGTAACTATGTGAAAGAACACCCACAGATTACTTATCGTAAGGGTAAATCCCTGAAGGATGATTTGAGCAAAAATATGGTCACACATAAAAAACTGTATACAACAAAAATGTCACTGGCTTTGAATGCTGTATGAAGTGCAAAGCATGTAAGGGAAGCAACAATTGTAACAAAATTAAAGTGCCTAACAGTTCCAGATTTTTCAACATCAAGGGTCCATTTGACTGCAACACTGAATACTGTGTGTATTGCCTAATCTGTCCCTGTGGAAAATTCTACATTGGAAGTACCAAACACAGGGCCAAGATTAGGATACTAGAACACAAGCGAGCAATTAGAAACATCAATGAACAGTACCCAGTTGCTCGCCACTTTAAAACACACCACAATCAAAACGACAATCTTTTGAAATATGTGGTGTTAGATGCAGTCAAAGAGAATGTGAGAGGAGGTGATAGGCTGCAACAATTGAGAATCTTGGAATCAAAATACATTATTGATTTCGAGACACTACACCCAGTGGGGATGAATTGTAGTGAGGAACTGGCAGTTCACCTCTAAAGACATTGAACATCCATGATCTGATATTTCCTTCGTTTGCTTTTATGTGTAAATAATTTGACTTAATTGTTTTTAAAACCACGAATTTTCTTTTTACATAGGGGAACAAGACTACAAACAACAACCGGCTTAATGATATAATTATGGCGGAATTGTCACAACTGTTTAGGCCACTGGGGCATCACCTGCACAACCACTAGAAAGTGAAATCTGGGACATTACATTAGCCCACTGGGGCGAGACTTAATCATTATTGTTTACATTGTTTTTGGGTTATGTACTCAGTAATTAATGTGGTTCGTCACCATTACTCCAAGATGGCGGCCAAAACGGGTCCAAAAGCTCGCAAACATGAGCTGACCCTTGAGTTTGATTTCACGAGAAAGTGACTTATGATTGGCCCACTGGGGCTAGATTTATTAATTTTGTATTATACTTTATTTGTGCAAATGCAGTATCATGACAATATATGTGTAATGAAAAGTACCACTCAAGTATGGCGGCCAAAATCGGCCGAGTGGATCTATTGTAGTCCCTCTTCTATGCACTTTGTTTTCACTATGTAAATAGCACTATGAAATGAACACAGTAACCGTGACCAAGCCTTAGTGGCGAAACGCGTCGGTAGGGAGCTGCCGATTTTGTGCCTTAAATAAATACATCTCGAAGCATCCAAAGGCAGCCTGTGCCGTACTTCTGATTGGGAGAATTCTGTTTATGAAATTAAGGGTGTCCGGCACCCACACAGGCTCGTCGTGCTAAGAGACGAGGAATAGCCGGGCGTGGTTGTTGGAATATATATATATATATATATATATATATATATATATATATATATATATATATATATAGATATATATATATATATATATATATATTTTTTTTTTTTAGAACAAAAGAGGCGGCACAATCAGGATGTCGATTTCAAGCCTTATTTATTTCAAGACTTCACCCCACCAACGCGTTTCGGCCTCACTCGGCCTTGCTCACGGTTGGTTAGTCCCTCTACTGTGTTTGTATTTATACTAGCCCATAGTTAGCCATTTATGAGGCATTATGGGTAATGTAGTTCCAGTGCATTTCAGTGACAAAATTAAATTAAAAACGAAAGAAAGACTTTGCATGCTTTTAAGTCATAGCACTTTGGTAACAAATAATATTTATAATTTTGGGTATAGTACCCTAGTCTTTCATTGATGTTTGTTATTAGTCAGTTGCTGTTAAGGGTATAGTACCCGATTTTGTTCTGAGGTTATTATTCCAGGTGAATATGCAGATCCTCTCCAAAGTTCATCCCCTTCGGGTATTTGGTTCGGAGTCTAATTATCATGCGTGACTCCATTTGTCGCAGTCTTCGGACCACATCACCTCCTCGTTCCATTTTGTCCAAAACTTTTGCCCCAAAGAAATGCATTTGCTTCCAGTCTCCGTTCTGGCATGTGCTCATGTGTTTAGCAGTGGCATATTGCATGTTAGAATTTTTTACTGCTCGAATATGTTCCAAAATTCTTTTCTTCAACATGCAGGTTGTGCACCCCACGTATTTCATTCCACATTTACATTCAATTATGTAAACGACGTTTTTTGAGGTGCATGAGATTTGTTGTTCTATTCTCATTGACTTGCCATCCGGTTCTTCGATCACTTTCATACTTTTGCCAATTTTGCAAGCTTTGCATGAGTTACAGGGTTGAAATCCTTTCCGCTGCATTTCCAGCCAGTTCTGTTTTGGTTTTTCTTGGAAGTGGCTTTTGACCAGTAAGTCTTTGAGTGAAGTGTTTTTTTTATATGTTATTTGTGGAGCATTGCCAATGGTGGTGCCAATATCCGGGTCCTTTGTCAGCAAATGCCAATATTTTTTCATTATTCGGGCAATATTAGAACTTTCTTTGCTGTAGGTCATTATTAGTCTTGGAGGTGCGTGGGTTTCACTTTTTTTTGGTTGTTCCATCAATGTCTGAATGCGTGTTTTTTGGTCAATTTTTTTCTTGCAATTGGTTAACACTCTTTCTTCATAGCCTCTCGCTCTGAATCTGCATTTACTCTCTTCAATGACTTTCTCAGCATCGTCTGGCACCGAGCAATTTCTCTTTAATCTTGTGAATTCACCATACGGTATGCTGCGCAGAAGGGGTGTTGGATGAAAACTTGTACCATGAAGCACACTGTTTGTAGCTGTCTTTTTTCTAAATAAAGTTGATTCCAGCTTATCATTGAGCACATATATTTTGGTGTCCAAGAAATCTATTTCCTGCGTGCTTGTATTACATGTGAATTGTAACCCGACTTCGTTCTTGTTTATTTTGTTGAAATATATTTGAAATTGCTCATCCGTACCATGCCAAATAATGAACAGGTCGTCAATATAACGAACCCATAACATTATCCGTTCCAGATCCTGTTGATTCTCCTCATTCCATGCTATGGTTTTCTCCCACCACCCCATAGTGATGTTGGCGTAATTCGGTGATAGAGAAATGCCCATGGCGGTGCCACAGATTTGTTTGAATAGCTGTTTGTTGAAAAGAAAGACATTGTTCTTTAGGCATAGATCAATCATTTTCATTAGCATTTTCGAGTGGTCTAGGTATATGATGTTGCGTTGTTTGAGGTAGTATTCACAGGCTTGCATTCCGATTTCATGGCGGATTGAAGTGTAGAGTGAGACTACATCAATAGTTACTAACAAAAATTCAGGGTTCCAGGTCACATCCATCAGAGTTCTCAAAAAATCACCAGTGTCTTTAATGTACGATGGAAGACTTTGGGCAATGGGGGCTAGAAATTTGTCAACGTAGTTGGAAATATTCTCATATAATGATCCGCATGAAGAGACAATGGGCCTCCCTGGTGGTTGATTTAAGGTCTTATGAATTTTCGGGAGAAAATATATGCACGGTATTATTGGGTGATCAATGGTTAGGTATTTTTTCTCTTCCTCATCTATTAAACCATTTTTGCACCATGTTTCCAAATGTTCTTGTAGCTCTTTTTTCATGTTTGCATATGGGTTTATTTCCAGTTTCAGATAGTTGTTTTCTTGGTTTAATTGTCTCAATGCCTCCCATATATAGTCAGTTGTTTTCATGAGGACAATGTTGCCCCCCTTGTCCGCAGGTTTTATGGTGATTTTGTCATTATTCATTAGTGTTTTGATTGCTGCACGTTCACTTTTAGAGAGATTTTCCCGTGCCTTGTTTCTGATTTTGGAGAGATTATCCAGTTCTTTTATTATTGCTTCCGAGAATAGATCTATTTTATTCCCCAGTGATAATATTGGGTAATACCTTGATTTTCTTTTCAATCCGGTCACTGGTCTAGCGTCTGTTTGGATATTGAGCTCCTCTAACAGTTCAGCATCCGATATGGAGGTCCCCTCCAAGTCAAATAGTGATTCAAAACTATTCTTCATGTCTGGGATATCTGCAATAGTATCCAAAAGAACTCTCTCCGCATTCTCATCCACAGTAATAATGGGCTCTGTTTGTTTGTTGGCATGCACTTTTGCTAATTTCAACTTTCTCACATATTTGTAGAAGTCTATCCGAGTTTCCGTATAATCAAAGTGTGCTTCAGGACAAAATGATAATCCTTTGTTTAAAACACGCTTTTCCGTCTCTGTCAGTTGGTGGTCTGAGAGGTTTAATATTAAGTTGGCCTCGGATTGCGATTGCGCAGTGGGTACTGGCGTTTTTCTTCGTTTTGCCCGGCGGGTTTTTCTGGCACTGATGTGGGGGTTGTCTGATTTTGTGGCCCCCTGCCTCTTCCTTTGTGTCTTTGGTTGGGGTATGGTCGTCTCCCCCTTTCTCTTCCCCTTCCTCCGCCTCTCGCAATGCTCTTTTCCAGATTGACCAATTCGACCTCCTCTAAAACTGACCAGTTTTTTGACTGGTAGGTGCTTCGTGTCGAGCCATCGTCACTGATGCTAGATTCACTTGCACTTGATACTTGTTTTTGTATCGCATAGTTCTTTTTTAAGTTATCATATTTTCTAGCAAAAGTCAAAATTCTGCCATGAATGTAATCCTGTTCATCCCTTTGGAATTTCCGCTCTTTGCGTTCTTCAATTTCATTTTCGTAAGAGTCTAATCTGGTTTCCATTTCCTTGCGGAGTTTGACAACTTCATCTTGATTAGTGTCATTTGATATGTTATCTTCCAGCTCTTTGATCTTTTGTGTGATCTCATCTACCTCAATGCGTGCATGCTTCACAAGAATGCGCATCATATTAAGAGAACATTGGGTATTGTTATCTATCCATTCTTCAATTAATTCTTTCTTTACCTCTGTGTGTGTTGGCATTGTAAATATCCTTAGCCCTCGAGGGATGCGTTTTACTTCTAAGTATTTTTCTAGGGCAATTGCTTCCCAACTTTTATTAATCTCTTTCTTGTATAGTTTTTCCAAAGCGTTTAGCTGTTGTTTCAGAGTGTTATTAGGTATTGAGGATGTTGTTGAGGGTACTGGAGTTTCATATGGCTTACCCCCAGTTTTAAACATCGTGGTTACCTTGGAAGCCCTTTTCGCTATGCGAGCCTCCATAATTGCTGTTCTTTGATGTGCTGCACGCTGTTACACCTTAAAGGGCGAAAGAATATTTATATGTCTGTGTCGCTTTAAGGCTAAATCCTGAACTGACTGTTCTTCGTAAGGCTGCCCGTCTTGTTCACGGAGTCAGCGTTCTTTATACGTAGATCTTGTCAGCCACTATAAATTCCTGCTCGCATTCGTCGGAGTTATGCTCCGCTTACCTTGTGCGGGACTGCTTCACTCGGAGGTTGCGCTGCGCAGCTTCTCCTTCAGTCCGGCAGGGTAATCACTTACACGCAGCCTTTCGGTGCAGGAAGTTGGGCGCATCACTCGGCATCATTCCTCGGCATCCAAAGTGATCCAATAGCCATATGGACGCGCTCTGCAGTGTGTGCTCTGCCCAGGGGTCGGATCCTGACCCAGGTAATTTTTTAGAACAAAAGAGGCGGCACAATCAGGATGTCGATTTCAAGCCTTATTTATTTCAAGACTTCACCCCACCAACGCGTTTCGGCCTCACTCGGCCTTGCTCACGGTTGGTTAGTCCCTCTACTGTGTTTGTATTTATACTAGCCCATAGTTAGCCATTTATGAGGCATTATGGGTAATGTAGTTCCAGTGCATTTCAGTGACCAAATTAAATTAACAAGCATTTGCAATGCAATAGGTCTCGCATTAGGAAAGTTTGAGCTATTGGTATTGTAAATGACACATTTTTTATTTATGTTTTGTTTTTGAAAATAGCGAAATTATAGCTTTGTCATTTATAAAGCCAATAGTTTTAACTTTCGCAAATATGACACCTATAGCATTTGTAATGCAATATGTGTTGTATGTACGTGACTTGCATGTATTGATATTACAAATAACAATGGCTTTTAATTTTTTTAAATAATTAATACTTAAATAAAAGTCATAGTAATTTATAATGGCAATAGCTTAAACTTTAGTAAATAACTTTTGTGAAGATTATGTTAAGTGTATTTTATTGTGACGAAAATCCAAGAACAGAAGTGAAATATTAACATCTTTTTGTTACATTTGTAATAAAGCTTGAAACATTGAGAGAAAATATTTGAACCAGTTGTTGAATGGTTGCACAGATTGATGCTGTGGTGGCGCTGAGTGATGTTGTGATGGCGAACAAGTGATGCAGTGGCGTTCAGTGATGCTGTGGTAGCGCATAGTGCTGTTGTGGTGCCCCTGAGTGATGCTGTGGTGGTGCTGAGTGATGCTGTATGCTATGCTATGTTTTGTTTTGCTATCCTATGTTTTGTTTTGTTATTCTATGCTTTGTTTTGCTATCCTATGTTGTGTTTTGTTATGCTATGTTTTGCTATGCTATGCTATGTTTTGCTATGTTTTGCTATGTTTTGCTATGCTATGTTATGCTTTGCTATGTTTTGATATGATATGCTATGTTTTGCTATGATAGGCTATGTTTTGTTTTGTTATGCTATGCTATGTTTTGTTTTGTTTGGCTATGCTATGTTTTGTTGTGTTTGGCTACGCTTTATTATGTTTTGTGCTTTGTTTTGTTATGCGATGTTTTGTTATGTTATGCTATGTTTTGTTATGCTATGCTTTGTTGTGTTTTGCTATGTTTTGTTATGCTTTGTTTTGTTATGCTTTGTTTTGTTATGCTTTGTTTTGTTATGCTTTGTTTTGTTATGCTTTGTTTTGTTATGCTATGTTTTGTTATGCTATGTTTTGCTATCCTATGCTTGTTTTTGTTATGCTATGCTATGCTGTGTTTTGTTATGCTATGCTATGCTGTATTTTGTTATGCTATGCTGTGTTTTGTTATGCTATGCTGGTGAGGGTGGGTGTGTGAGGGGATGTGAGGGTGAAGGGATGTGAGGGTGAAGGGATGTGAGGGTGAGGGGGGTGAGGGGGTGTGAGGGTGAAGGGATGTGAGGGTTAGGGGGGTGTGAGGGTGAGGGGTGTGAGGGTGTGGGGGTGTGAGGGGTTGTGAGTGTGTGCGAGGGTGTGTGAGGGTGAGGGGTATGGGGGTGTGAGGGTGTGTGTGTGTGATGGTGTGTGAGGGAGGGTGAGGGGATGTGAGGGTCAGGGTGTGTGAGGGTGAGGGTGTGTGAGGGTGAGGGTGGGTGAGGGGGTGTGAGGGTGTGTGAGGGTGAGGGGATGTGAGAGTGAGCAGGTGTGAGGGTGAGGGTATGTGGGGGTGAGGGTGAGGGGGTGTGAGGGTGTGTGGAGGTAGGGGTGTGAGGGGGTGTGAGGGTGAGGGTGTGTGAGGGGGAGGGGGTGTGAGGGTGAGGGGGGGTGAGAGTGAGGGGGTTTGAGATTGAGGGGGTGTGGGGGTGAGGGTTGTTGTGAGGGGTTGTGGGGGTGAGGGGGGGTGAGGGTGAGGGTGAGTCGCGTACTTGTGCTGGTTTTCTTCTGGGATTAAGCCTCTCTTCATTAATATGCTGCCTGTGAGCCTGCTTTCAGCCTTGCCTAACGGGAGGGGCCTTGCTGTGTCTGAAGGTGACAATGGTAGTTCTTGAACCCTCAGGAACTCTGTGGGTTCCGACGTCAACATAATTCAGCACTCGGACCTTTCACCTCACAGACCCCACGCCAGACGCATGCTTTTTTAAACGACTCCAGCTAGATGCCCGCCTAGTTCAGTGCCTTAATGCAGGACGAGTTCGTCTTATGTTCGAAATAGACCCTCTCTTGTGCAGAATAACCGCTCACGCTTCTTTAACAAGTGGGGGTTGGTGTGATTCCTTCCCGTAATCACGGGCTGTCATTGAAAATTGGGTTACTCCCATACAGACAGACCTCGGCAAAGATAACAAGAACCAGCCACTGAAGTGTCTACATTCTGAAACAGCCCACTTCTCACTTGGTATATAGCTACAGCAGAGAAAGCATCGTTAACAAGCTCTTGGAATTTCTGTGGGGAGGGGGGGGGAATGGGAGACAAAGTACGGCCGGCCGTGGGCAGCAACAGCAGGGGTGACTAATTAGGGGGAGGAGAAATGCCTGAGCAAACGGCAAGCTCGTGCACGGGCACATAAAAACAATGGCCTTGGGTAGTTTAGCTGAGACCAAACGAAAGGATGTACGCAACGCCTTCTCCTAAATGCCCCTGACCGTACATATCACACTCAAAGGGCAGCAAAGCGAAATCAGAACACACGTATTGAAACTGCTCTGGAGTTTCGCCACCACAACAACATCAGCAAAAACAAGCGCAGGGTAGTCACAAGACTATATTTTATTGGCTTTGCCCGCATTTTTATGTTAAAAGCAGTAAAAAAAAACATTCAATAACTTAATGAGCATTCGAAATCACCGCCGCAGCCCTGCTCCGTGTAAACCGGAAGTCAGGCACTTTTGGCCGAGACGGGGGCGGGGCCTGCAATCCAGCAGGAAGTTCCGCCCGCCGCCGCCGAGGAAGCAGTGAAGCCGGCCGACTCCGACCAGCGCTGCAGAGGAGACACGAAACACGCCGAAAGAGCCCGGTGAGTGGGAGGGGAGGGGAGGGCCAGGGCTAATGTGAAGGCCTGTGTGTGCGTGCGTGTGTGTGTGTGCATGTGTGTGCGCATGCGTGACTGTGTGTGATTGAGAGAATGCGAGGCAGGGGATAGTGTGCCTGCGTGTGCATGCGCGCGCCTGTGTGTGTGTGCGTGCATGCAGAGGGGTGGGGGCTGCCTGTGTCTGTGTGTGAGCGAGGGCTTGCGCCTGTGTGTGTGCGTGCGTGCATGCAGAGGGGTGGGGGCTGCCTGTGTCTGTGTGAGAGCCAGGGCTTGCACCGCGCATGCGCAGGTATCAGACGCGCGCTCCCGCGAGGAAAAACGCTCGTAACAGATTGGTGTCCTCATTCCCAACTCATTCCCCATACGGGCGGCAAAAGGTCTGAAGCAGACACTCTCAATGCTCAGGCATTGAGAGTAAGGTCTGCTCGACCTAAAAACGAAAGAAAGACTTTGCATGCTTTTAAGTCATAGCACTTTGGTAACAAATAATATTTATAATTTTGGGTATAGTACCCTAGTCTTTCATTGATGTTTGTTATTAGTCAGTTGCTGTTAAGGGTATAGTACCCGATTTTGTTCTGAGGTTATTATTCCAGGTGAATATGCAGATCCTCTCCAAAGTTCATCCCCTTCGGGTATTTGGTTCGGAGTCTAATTATCATGCGTGACTCCATTTGTCGCAGTCTTCGGACCACATCACCTCCTCGTTCCATTTTGTCCAAAACTTTTGCCCCAAAGAAATGCATTTGCTTCCAGTCTCCGTTCTGGCATGTGCTCATGTGTTTAGCAGTGGCATATTGCATGTTAGAATTTTTTACTGCTCGAATATGTTCCAAAATTCTTTTCTTCAACATGCAGGTTGTGCACCCCACGTATTTCATTCCACATTTACATTCAATTATGTAAACGACGTTTTTTGAGGTGCATGAGATTTGTTGTTCTATTCTCATTGACTTGCCATCCGGTTCTTCGATCACTTTCATACTTTTGCCAATTTTGCAAGCTTTGCATGAGTTACAGGGTTGAAATCCTTTCCGCTGCATTTCCAGCCAGTTCTTTTTTTGGTTTTTCTTGGAAGTGGCTTTTGACCAGTAAGTCTTTGAGTGAAGTGTTTTTTTTATATGTTATTTGTGGAGCATTGCCAATGGTGGTGCCAATATCCGGGTCCTTTGTCAGCAAATGCCAATATTTTTTCATTATTCGGGCAATATTAGAACTTTCTTTGCTGTAGGTCATTTTTAGTCTTGGAGGTGCGTGGGTTTCACTTTTTTTTGGTTGTTCCATCAATGTCTGAATGCGTGTTTTTTGGTCAATTTTTTTCTTGCAATTGGTTAACACTCTTTCTTCATAGCCTCTCGCTCTGAATCTGCATTTACTCTCTTCAATGACTTTCTCAGCATCGTCTGGCACCGAGCAATTTCTCTTTAATCTTGTGAATTCACCATACGGTATGCTGCGCAGAAGGGGTGTTGGATGAAAACTTGTACCATGAAGCACACTGTTTGTAGCTGTCTTTTTTCTAAATAAAGTTGATTCCAGCTTATCATTGAGCACATATATTTTGGTGTCCAAGAAAATCTATTTCCTGCGTGCTTGTATTACATGTGAATTGTAACCCGACTTCGTTCTTGTTTATTTTGTTGAAATATATTTGAAATTGCTCATCCGTACCATGCCAAATAATGAACAGGTCGTCAATATAACAAACCCATAACATTATCCGTTCCAGATCCTGTTGATTCTCCTCATTCCATGCTATGGTTTTCTCCCACCACCCCATAGTGATGTTGGCGTAATTCGGTGATAGAGAAATGCCCATGGCGGTGCCACAGATTTGTTTGAATAGCTGTTTGTTGAAAAGAAAGACATTGTTCTTTAGGCATAGATCAATCATTTTCATTAGCATTTTCGAGTGGTCTAGGTATATGATGTTGCGTTGTTTGAGGTAGTATTCACAGGCTTGCATTCCGATTTCATGGCGGATTGAAGTGTAGAGTGAGACTACATCAATAGTTACTAACAAAAATTCAGGGTTCCAGGTCACATCCATCAGAGTTCTCAAAAAATCACCAGTGTCTTTAATGTACGATGGAAGACTTTGGGCAATGGGGGCTAGAAATTTGTCAACGTAGTTGGAAATATTCTCATATAATGATCCGCATGAAGAGACAATGGGCCTCCCTGGTGGTTGATTTAAGGTCTTATGAATTTTCGGGAGAAAATATATGCACGGTATTATTGGGTGATCAATGGTTAGGTATTTTTTCTCTTCCTCATCTATTAAACCATTTTTGCACCATGTTTCCAAATGTTCTTGTAGCTCTTTTTTCATGTTTGCATATGGGTTTATTTCCAGTTTCAGATAGTTGTTTTCTTGGTTTAATTGTCTCAATGCCTCCCATATATAGTCAGTTGTTTTCATGAGGACAATGTTGCCCCCCTTGTCCGCAGGTTTTATGGTGATTTTGTCATTATTCATATGGCTGAGATACCCGCCACCCCCTCTCAACACAATCCCCAAGGATGGGAAACCGGAAACAGTTCTGAAGTTTTTGGAAGACGGGAGGGAGTGACCCTCCCGGCCGTATTTATTAAAATATGAAACAAAATTAAAACATTAAATCAACAGTTTCATATTATGTACAATTTCATTACCACATTGCGATGTTTGGCTAACCTTAACAGATTCTCTAATACAAAGGTTCTCCTAGCCGAACTAACATCCTACAAAACATTTACTTGAAATTTTGAAATTGTACATCCTAACGTTTAAGGGCCAACGGCAAGGTCGTAACCGGTGTCCAGATCCCTAACCCAGAAATATCGCCCTCACTTGTGAGGAGCGGCACAGAGGCGTACCTCAAGTGCAACTACCAATTTCCCTTGACTTGACGGGGGCCCCAATAAAACTCGACGCCACTTAAAGGTCGTACGAGGACTCGTGTGGGTATCTAGAAGGTAGCGTAGACCCCCCCCAAACCCCACACAACTTACCACATCTGCCGTCGCAGACGTCCTGGCCCCGGGAAATTCCCCAGGAGGGGACTGTAACCCCTCCTACCCAGGAAGGGGCCTTGACCGCCTTTCCTTTCGGCGACCCATCCTTAGAAGGGACCGCCTCCCCGTTGAGGGGCCAATGGCCACCTCCCCCGAGCGCTCCCATCCGTGCTGGGTGACGCCCACTCATAGGGATCTTCCAATTAGTGCTCACCGATCATGACCTTACCGCCCGACCAAAATAAATACGACAATGCTAACTAAATTACTAATGACTAAATTAAATTAAAAAAGACAGTAGCAACCACAACTTTATTACAAGCATGCTTACCAATGAACACTAAAGCAGAATTTCTTTATTTGCGAAACATAACACAAATCGACCATTCTTTATTACATACTCAAAAATCATCACGATAATCCACAACCTGTAAACGAAAATCAGAGTTATCCATCAAACTTTATTCAAAACCACTTGCTGTCCTCAGGGGCTGGTGGGCGGGTCAAAATTGGCTCTTCGTTCCGTCTCGAGCTCACGTGCAGCGAGGAGGTGCAGCTTCAGAGCACAGGAACAAGAGGATGCTTTCTGGTCTTGCTTCTCCTTTTATCCGTCTTCAGGGCGGGCGTAAACCCGCCCCTGCCTGCCCCAAGGGCGTGGCCAGCTGCGTCAGTGTCTAGGCCAACCCACTCTAGGGCGGGAAAAGGCGCGCCCCGGCTACGCCGCTTCGGGCATACCAGCCGAGACTCGCCTCCCGCCCAAGATGGCTTCCCGGGGGGATCGTGGTACTCCGCCATACGTTCGGGGGGACCGAGTGGTCGCCCCTTTCCATATGGCTGAGATACCCGCCACCCCCTCTCAACACAATCCCCAAGGATGGGAAACCGGAAACAGTTCTGAAGTTTTTGGAAGACGGGAGGGAGTGACCCTCCCGGCCGTATTTATTAAAATATGAAACAAAATTAAAACATTAAATCAACAGTTTCATATTATGTACAATTTCATTACCACATTGCGATGTTTGGCTAAACTTAACAGATTCTCTAATACAAAGGTTCTCCTAGCCGAACTAACATCCTACAAAACATTTACTTGAAATTTTGAAATTGTACATCCTAACGTTTAAGGGCCAACGGCAAGGTCGTAACCGGTATCCAGATCCCTAACCCAGAAATATCGCCCTCACTTGTGAGGAGCGGCACAGAGGCGTACCTCAAGTGCAACTACAAATTTCCCTTGACTTGACGGGGGCCCCAATAAAACTCGACGCCACTTAAAGGTCGTACGAGGACTCGTGTGGGTATCTAGAAGGTAGCGTAGACCCCCCCCCCAAACCCCACACAACTTACCACATCTGCCGTCGCAGACGTCCTGGCCCCGGGAAATTCCCCAGGAGGGGACTGTAACCCCTCCTACCCAGGAAGGGGCCTTGACCGCCTTTCCTTTCCTTTCGGCGACCCATCCTTAGAAGGGACCGCCTCCCCGTTGAGGGGCCAATGGCCACCTCCCCCGAGCGCTCCCATCCGTGCTGGGTGACGCCCACTCATAGGGATCTTCCCATTAGTGCTCACCGATCATGACCTTACCGCCACAGGCCGGATAGTTGACCGGCTATCCGGACCCCCCACAAAACTCCTACCTAAAGGTCATGTTATAACGTCTTTAGCCATGCTAAGAAGTCTCCTATGAGTAACTCATTCCCCACCCGAGACAAATGCACACCATCCCCCAAATACATACTGTCATCATGAATACACCCATGCGAAATAGAATGCAGTGTCTTGGAACGGAACAACCTACTCACTTTGTTAGTAATCTTTCTAACAGAATGATTCAAAGCAGGAACAGAAAAAGCCCCCCGCCACACTTTTCGTGGGATCATATGGGACCACGCTATTGTGCACCCTGGAACTCTCCTCGCTAACCAACTTACAGTGGAAAGCATCGCCTCAAGAAGAAGTCGTCTACCAGTGGTGACCAAATCATTGCCCCCAAGATGTACTATGACTACAGACGGCGGTGACCTCGTCCGCCCTAGCAAACCCTCGAAAAATGATCGAAACTGGTCAATACAGAGACCGCCTCTTCCGTAGAAGGACACCCTGTACCCGTATTCCCCAGCCACGTGAATCATGTCACCTGCCTTGAATACGTCCGCGGCACGCCTCACGTATGAGTGGCCCACGACCCACACCTCCTTTTTCACAGCCGGTGACGTCTGACCGCTGGCCCGATGTTGGGTCGACTGCATAGTCCGCCCCGCCTCGTAGGCTTGCGCAACTGAAAACCAAACAAAAACAAGAAGCGTGAGTACATCATTACAGCTTCACAACATGTGCAACCGCACATACCTTTTATAACAATTGGAGGACCAACGCCCCACCCGTTTTACTTGTTCCACATTCAGACCCCTGGCTGTAGCCTCTGTAGCAGCCCCTATCCGAAAGGAATGGGTCCCAAACTCGCCCGGGTTCAAGCCCGCAGCGGCAATCGACATCGCAAGCACCCGCTGAAACTGAAACTTTGTCAGTGGGGTGGCGTCAGCGTGTCTCAACAAGGTCCCCCCCCATGATGCCACCCTTTGTGCTAAATAATCTTCTAAACACTTTACCGGGCACATGGAGGACCCGGGAATCCTGCGTATGATTACGCAGTCACCCATCCCACTTTGATCGGTCTTGGACCTGACAAATGAGACCGTCATTGTCTCCCCTCTGATCTGAACGTGCTCCTGGCACAGTCCTCCTGTCACATCCTGCTTGTTCCTCGCCACTAGTTCGCTTACCCGCATAGCCCCATGAAATGCCAGCGTAAAAGCGGCTCGGAATAACACTGTCTCAAAGTGAGATGAACAGGTAGCAGGGAGTCTGAATAATAACTGGGCCAGCCTATCCAAACCTATCGGGCGCCTGTCGTCTACTCTGCGACCCTCAAGGCGTTGCCACCCACGTAGCGCTTTCTGTACAACGAAAGACGCTGTCGGGTCCTGGACCCCATGAGCCCTAGCAACAAAGGAAATGGCAGCCCGATGCCTCTGAGCCGTGGCCACCGATTTCCCAGCCAGATGTAAAGACATCAGAAAGTTCACTACCCATTCCTCCTGGCCCCAAAGCTCCTCACTATCAGTCCCCAAAAAGGCTAAATAGGACCGGAACGCCCCTTCATATGCCTTCCTCATCCTGGGTGCTAAACTCTCTCCCACGAGGTTACGAAGTTCGGGGCACCGAGAGACCAGAGAGCTTCGGGAAAGGGTGCCGGCTCCGGGTCCGCTGTGGGAAGAAAACCCCAGAAAGCCTGCATACGAAAACGAGACAGTGCATCAGCCGCCTGGTTCATTACCCCCGGGACATGTCTTGCTTTGAATAGCACATTCAATTGCATACACAGTAAAACAATTTCCTTGAGCAGTCTCAAAATCCATTTGCATCGTGCTGCCTGGCTATTGATACACTCGACTACGGTCATATTGTCAGACCAGAATACCACAGAGTGATCTTTGAACCCTTCGGGCCAAGTTCTCAGGGCCACCAAAATGGGGAAAAGTTCCAGGAAAGCAATGTTACTTGTCAGTCCACTGTCATGCCACCATGCCGGCCACTTTTGTGCCGACCATCTTGTGCCGAAAATGGCACCAAAACCTATGCTCCCTGCCGAATCTGTCCACAGCCCCAGCTCCTCAGAGGACACGGCCGGTCTGTTCCAGACGACTCGACCATTGAAATCCGCCAGAAATGCCAACCAAATGCGCATGTCCTGGCGGACCTCTGCCGAGAGCCTTGTGCGATGATGGCCCTCCTTCAGTCCGACCATGGCTTGAGCAATCGAACGGGAAAAGGGGCGGGCCATTGGTATAACTCTCAGGGCAAAATTCAACTGACCCACTAACTGCTGTAATTGATGCAGCTTGACCTTAGATCCACTTATACACATTTGCAGGGATGCCCTGAACTTTGACACTTTGTCACCTGGTAAACGAAAACAACCTTCTCCGGAGTCTAACTCGATCCCCAGAAACTCGAGGCAAGTGGAAGGACCCATAGTCTTACCTGGTGCCAATGGCACGCCAAACTGATTCATTAAGACACAAAATTCAGTCAAAGCCTGCCCACATTCTGGATCCCCGGCTGCCCCCAGGAACAAAAAATTATCGAGGTAATGCATCACATGTTGGAAACCCGTCTTCTTTGTGAAGACCCATTGTAGAAAACTACTGAATTTTTCAAAATAGGCACAAGATATAGAGCACCCCATCGGCATACACCTATCCATGTAATAACGACCCTGAAACCTGAAACCTAGGAGACGCTGATCGTCTGGATGTACCGGGAGCAACCGGAACGCTGACTCGATATCAGATTTTGCCATCAGCGCCCCGGGCCCCAGGCGATTTAAAATGGCTACGGCCTCATCGAAGGATGCGTACCGCACCGAACACACTTCCGGGTCTATCGCTTCGTTTACGGAAAGACCACGTGGGGCTGATAAATTATGTATCAGCCGAAACTCACCCGGGTCCTTCTTGGGGACCACCCCTAACGGAGAACGAACAAAGTTAGCAACCGGGGGTACACTAAACGGACCGGCGACTCGACCTCGAGTAACCTCCTTCCGGATCTTATCCTGTACCACGGTCGTATGCTGCAAGACCGATAGCTGATTTTTACATTTCTCTACACCTTGAAAGTCCCCCACTGGGATGCGGAAACCATATGAAAACCCGTTCCGCAACACCCCAGCAGAAGTACGATCCGGGTATTCGCTGAGCCAGGGAATCATCGCCAAGGTATCAATCGGGGTAGGTAAAGGCGCCCCTCGGACTATGTTAGACCTGTTTGGCGCCTCCTCTACCCCCGTTATCACCCGTTTTGGCTCTGCACGTGGACTCAGGATGGGATGATTGCCCACACCCACTACATTCGTGTCTAAATTTGCACGACCCCTGGGGCCTAGTACATTTACCCCTGTTGAAGTTCCAACAAACCCCCCTTTTTCCTGTATTGCCGGCAGGCCTCGAGTAATTGTCGGTACCCGCCCCTGATCGAAAGGGCATCCCGGCATACTGGCGGGAGGATTCACCAACGTTACTCCCTACTAATGGCAATTTCAACATACCAGTATCCTCCATTTTTGACCATGACACAGAATCATAACAATCCCAAGTTAAGTTTTTATCATGTTCTTTAGCCTTTCTAAAAAGATTATCATAGCAGAACCAATGATTACCCTCGTGTGATACCGAGTACCCCATGATTCGTGACTGATAAATCGGCAATTTGGGTAGCAAATCGGGCCGTCGTTCCCCCAAAATCGATGTAAAAACCCCCCACGCTTTGCCCCAATTGCCAATGTTTTCATTTACCTTAAAGGCGGCCATCTTTGCGCGCCAAACGCTCGGATGCATGAGGTCCTTCTGGCCCTTAACATGCTCCATCTCATAGTGATCAGTAAGCAACGAGAAGATGTTTACATACTCCCCTGCCCATATCTTCTCTTTAATAGCCAAAGGGACATGCTGACCCAACTTTTCCCTACGAGAGGGTGCTGACTCATCCCTCGCAATCGGCAATGGCCGCTTACCTGAACCGGACGCTGCCTCTGCGACTGAACCCGTCCCCTGTGGCTTCTCTACTGCTGCAGCCGGCCTGGACACCTTCGCTGCTTCCCGTGTCTCACGCAGTTGCTTCATCAGCACCTGCGCGTCGACAGCCGTGGCGCCCTCGCTACCTTTACCCAACCACGCTGCTAATTGTGCTGCCAGCTCGGGCGGCATATCTTCCCCGGACACGGGGGTGACCACAACGGAAATCGGATTCCCTTCCTCTGGCACGGGAGTGGGTGCCTCGAGCGGGGTACTGGGACCTGGGATGTCTCCCCCAGCTGCTCCCCTCCTGGGCCTCTTGTTTTTCCCTCCCGGGGCTGCTCCCGCCAAAGGACGTTTCGGGCCCCCTTCCTCGTCTTTATCCCTTCGCCTCTTTAGGTCGGACACCTCTTTCATGAGAACGCGCAGCATCTGGTCGGTAGTCATGCGCTTTCCCGCCTTCTTCGGCATTCTCCAACAGAGTATCTGAAAAACAAACAAGAACGATTACCACGCTCAAAATTGGCTCTTCGTTCCGTCTCGAGCTCACGTGCAGCGAGGAGGTGCAGCTTCAGAGCACAGGAACAAGAGGATGCTTTCTGGTCTTGCTTCTCCTTTTATCCGTCTTCAGGGCGGGCGTAAACCCGCCCCTGCCTGCCCCAAGGGCGTGGCCAGCTGCGTCAGTGTCTAGGCCAACCCACTCTAGGGCGGGAAAAGGCGCGCCCCGGCTACGCCGCTTCGGGCATACCAGCCGAGACTCGCCTCCCGCCCAAGATGGCTTCCCGGGGGGATCGTGGTACTCCGCCATACGTTCGGGGGGACCGAGTGGTCGCCCCTTTCTATTAGTGTTTTGATTGCTGCACGTTCACTTTTAGAGAGATTTTCCCGTGCCTTGTTTCTGATTTTGGAGAGATTATCCAGTTCTTTTATTATTGCTTCCGAGAATAGATCTATTTTATTCCCCAGTGATAATATTGGGTAATACCTTGATTTTCTTTTCAATCCGGTCACTGGTCTAGCATCTGTTTGGATATTGAGCTCCTCTAACAGTTCAGCATCCGATATGGAGGTCCCCTCCAAGTCAAATAGTGATTCAAAACTATTCTTCATGTCTGGGATATCTGCAATAGTATCAAAAAGAACTCTCTCCGCATTCTCATCCACAGTATTACTGGGCTCTGTTTGTTTGTTGGCATGCACTTTTGCTAATTTCAACTTTCTCACATATTTGTAGAAGTCTATCCGAGTTTCCGTATAATCAAAGTGTGCTTCAGGACAAAATGATAATCCTTTGTTTAAAACACGCTTTTCCATCTCTGTCAGTTGGTGGTCTAAGAGGTTTAATATTAAGTTGGCCTCGGATTGCGATTGCGCAGTGGGTACTGGCGTTTTTCTTCGTTTTGCCCGGCGGGTTTTTCTGGCACTGATGTGGGGGTTGTCTGATTTTGTGGCCCCCTGCCTCTTCCTCTGTGTCTTTGGTTGGGGTATGGTCGTCTCCCCCTTCCTCTTCCCCTTCCTCCGCCTCTCGCAATGCTCTTTTCCAGATTGACCAATTCGACCTCCTCTAAAACTGACCAGTTTTTTGACTGGTAGGTGCTTCGTGTCGAGCCATCGTCACTGATGCTAGATTCACTTGCACTTGATACTAGTTTTTGTATCGGATAGTTCTTTTTTAAGTTATCATATTTTCTAGCAAAAGTCAAAATTCTGCCATGAATGTAATCCTGTTCATCCCTTTGGAATTTCCGCTCTTTGCGTTCTTCAATTTCATTTTCGTAAGAGTTTAATCTGGTTTCCATTTCCTTGCGGAGTTTGACAACTTCATCTTGATTAGTGTCATTTGATATGTTATCTTCCAGCTCTTTGATCTTTTGTGTGATCTCATCTACCTCAATGCGTGCATGCTTCACAAGAATGTGCATCATATTAAGAGAACATTGGGTATTGCTATCTATCCATTCTTCAATTAATTCTTTCTTTACCTCTGTGTGTGTTGGCATTGTAAATATCCTTAGCCCTCGAGGGATGCGTTTTACTTCTAAGTATTTTTCTAGGGCAATTGCTTCCCAACTTTTATTAATCTCTTTCTTGTATAGTTTTTCCAAAGCGTTTAGCTGTTGTTTCAGAGTGTTATTAGGTATTGAGGATGTTGTTGAGGGTACTGGAGTTTCATCTGGCTTACCCCCAGTTTTAAACATCGTGGTTACCTTGGAAGCCCTTTTCGCTATGCGAGCCTCCATAATTGCTGTTCTTTGATGTGCTGCACGCTGTTACACCTTAAAGGGCGAAAGAATATTTATATGTCTGTGTCGCTTTAAGGCTAAATCCTGAACTAACTGTTCTTCGTAAGGCTGCCCGTCTTGTTCACGGAGTCAGCGTTCTTTATACGTAGATCTTGTCAGCCACTTCAAATTCCTGCTCGCATTCGTCGGAGTTATGCTCCGCTTACCTTGTGCGGGACTGCTTCACTCGGAGGTTGCGCTGCGCAGCTTCTCCTTCAGTCCGGCAGGGTAATCACTTACACGCAGCCTTTCGGTGCAGGAAGTTGGGCGCGTCACTCGGCATCATTCCTCGGCATCCAAAGTGATCCAATAGCCATATGGACGCGCTCTGCAGTGTGTGCTCTGCCCTGGGGTCGGATCCTGACCCAGGTAATTTTTTAGAACAAAAGAGGCGGCACAATCAGGATGTCGATTTCAAGCCTTATTTATTTCAAGACTTCACCCCACCAACGCGTTTCGGCCTCACTCGGCCTTGCTCACGGTTGGTTAGTCCCTCTACTGTGTTTGTATTTATACTAGCCCATAGTTAGCCATTTATGAGGCATTATGGGTAATGTAGTTCCAGTGCATTTCAGTGACAAAATTAAATTAAAAACGAAAGAAAGACTTTGCATGCTTTTAAGTCATAGCACTTTGGTAACAAATAATATTTATAATTTTGGGTATAGTACCCTAGTCTTTCATTGATGTTTGTTATTAGTCAGTTGCTGTTAAGGGTATAGTACCCGATTTTGTTCTGAGGTTATTATTCCAGGTGAATATGCAGATCCTCTCCAAAGTTCATCCCCTTCGGGTATTTGGTTCGGAGTCTAATTATCATGCGTGACTCCATTTGTCGCAGTCTTCGGACCACATCACCTCCTCGTTCCATTTTGTCCAAAACTTTTGCCCCAAAGAAATGCATTTGCTTCCAGTCTCCGTTCTGGCATGTGCTCATGTGTTTAGCAGTGGCATATTGCATGTTAGAATTTTTTACTGCTCGAATATGTTCCAAAATTCTTTTCTTCAACATGCAGGTTGTGCACCCCACGTATTTCATTCCACATTTACATTCAATTATGTAAACGACGTTTTTTGAGGTGCATGAGATTTGTTGTTCTATTCTCATTGACTTGCCATCCGGTTCTTCGATCACTTTCATACTTTTGCCAATTTTGCAAGCTTTGCATGAGTTACAGGGTTGAAATCCTTTCCGCTGCATTTCCAGCCAGTTCTGTTTTGGTTTTTCTTGGAAGTGGCTTTTGACCAGTAAGTCTTTGAGTGAAGTGTTTTTTTTATATGTTATTTGTGGAGCATTGCCAATGGTGGTGCCAATATCCGGGTCCTTTGTCAGCAAATGCCAATATTTTTTCATTATTCGGGCAATATTAGAACTTTCTTTGCTGTAGGTCATTATTAGTCTTGGAGGTGCGTGGGTTTCACTTTTTTTTGGTTGTTCCATCAATGTCTGAATGCGTGTTTTTTGGTCAATTTTTTTCTTGCAATTGGTTAACACTCTTTCTTCATAGCCTCTCGCTCTGAATCTGCATTTACTCTCTTCAATGACTTTCTCAGCATCGTCTGGCACCGAGCAATTTCTCTTTAATCTTGTGAATTCACCATACGGTATGCTGCGCAGAAGGGGTGTTGGATGAAAACTTGTACCATGAAGCACACTGTTTGTAGCTGTCTTTGTCTAAATAAAGTTGATTCCAGCTTATCATTGAGCACATATATTTTGGTGTCCAAGAAATCTATTTCCTGCGTGCTTGTATTACATGTGAATTGTAATCCGACTTCGTTCTTGTTTAGTTTGTTGAAATATATTTGAAATTGCTCATCCGTACCATGCCAAATAATGAACAGGTCGTCAATATAACGAACCCATAACATTATCCGTTCCAGATCCTGTTGATTCTCCTCATTCCATGCTATGGTTTTCTCCCACCACCCCATAGTGATGTTGGCGTAATTCGGTGATAGAGAAATGCCCATGGCGGTGCCACAGATTTGTTTGAATAGCTGTTTGTTGAAAAGAAAGACATTGTTCTTTAGGCATAGATCAATCATTTTCATTAGCATTTTCGAGTGGTCTAGGTATATGATGTTGCGTTGTTTGAGGTAGTATTCACAGGCTTGCATTCCGATTTCATGGCGGATTGAAGTGTAGAGTGAGACTACATCAATAGTTACTAACAAAAATTCAGGGTTCCAGGTCACATCCATCAGAGTTCTCAAAAAATCACCAGTGACTTTAATGTACGATGGAAGACTTTGGGCAATGGGGGCTAGAAATTTGTCAACGTAGTTGGAAATATTCTCATATAATGATCCGCATGAAGAGACAATGGGCCTCCCTGGTGGTTGATTTAAGGTCTTATGAATTTTCGGGAGAAAATATATGCACGGTATTATTGGGTGATCAATGGTTAGGTATTTTTTCTCTTCCTCATCTATTAAACCATTATGCACCATGTTTCCAAATGTTCTTGTAGCTCTTTTTTCATGTTTGCATATGGGTTTATTTCCAGTTTCAGATAGTTGTTTTCTTGGTTTAATTGTCTCAATGCCTCCCATATATAGTCAGTTGTTTTCATGAGGACAATGTTGCCCCCCTTGTCCGCAGGTTTTATGGTGATTTTGTCATTATTCATTAGTGTTTTGATTGCTGCACGTTCACTTTTAGAGAGATTTTCCCGTGCCTTGTTTCTGATTTTGGAGAGATTATCCAGTTCTTTTATTATTGCTTCCGAGAATAGATCTATTTCATTCCCCGGTGATAATATTGGGTAATACCTTGATTTTCTTTTCAATCCGGTCACTGGTCTAGCGTCTGTTTGGATATTGAGCTCCTCTAACAGTTCAGCATCCGATATGGAGGTCCCCTCCAAGTCAAATAGTGATTCAAAACTATTCTTCATGTCTGGGATATCTGCAATAGTATCAAAAAGAACTCTCTCCGCATTCTCATCCACAGTATTACTGGGCTCTGATTGTTTGTTGGCATGCACTTTTGCTAATTTCAACTTTCTCACATATTTGTAGAAGTCTATCCGAGTTTCCGTATAATCAAAGTGTGCTTCAGGACAAAATGATAATCCTTTGTTTAAAACACGCTTTTCCATCTCTGTCAGTTGGTGGTCTAAGAGGTTTAATATTAAGTTGGCCTCGGATTGCGATTGCGCAGTGGGTACTGGCGTTTTTCTTCGTTTTGCCCGGCGGGTTTTTCTGGCACTGATGTGGGGGTTGTCTGATTTTGTGGCCCCCTGCCTCTTCCTCTGTGTCTTTGGTTGGGGTATGGTCGTCTCCCCCTTCCTCTTCCCCTTCCTCCGCCTCTCGCAATGCTCTTTTCCAGATTGACCAATTCGACCTCCTCTAAAACTGACCAGTTTTTTGACTGGTAGGTGCTTCGTGTCGAGCCATCGTCACTGATGCTAGATTCACTTGCACTTGATACTAGTTTTTGTATCGGATAGTTCTTTTTTAAGTTATCATATTTTCTAGCAAAAGTCAAAATTCTGCCATGAATGTAATCCTGTTCATCCCTTTGGAATTTCCGCTCTTTGCGTTCTTCAATTTCA
Organism: Lissotriton vulgaris; assembly: GCF_964263255.1. Lineage (NCBI taxonomy): Eukaryota > Metazoa > Chordata > Amphibia > Caudata > Salamandridae > Lissotriton > Lissotriton vulgaris. The sequence goes on from NC_141694.1 coordinate 1,150,462,605, forward strand.
TTTTCGTAAGAGTTTAATCTGGTTTCCATTTCCTTGCGGAGTTTGACAACTTCATCTTGATTAGTGTCATTTGATATGTTATCTTCCAGCTCTTTGATCTTTTGTGTGATCTCATCTACCTCAATGCGTGCATGCTTCACAAGAATGTGCATCATATTAAGAGAACATTGGGTATTGCTATCTATCCATTCTTCAATTAATTCTTTCTTTACCTCTGTGTGTGTTGGCATTGTAAATATCCTTAGCCCTCGAGGGATGCGTTTTACTTCTAAGTATTTTTCTAGGGCAATTGCTTCCCAACTTTTATTAATCTCTTTCTTGTATAGTTTTTCCAAAGCGTTTAGCTGTTGTTTCAGAGTGTTATTAGGTATTGAGGATGTTGTTGAGGGTACTGGAGTTTCATCTGGCTTACCCCCAGTTTTAAACATCGTGGTTACCTTGGAAGCCCTTTTCGCTATGCGAGCCTCCATAATTGCTGTTCTTTGATGTGCTGCACGCTGTTACACCTTAAAGGGCGAAAGAATATTTATATGTCTGTGTCGCTTTAAGGCTAAATCCTGAACTAACTGTTCTTCGTAAGGCTGCCCGTCTTGTTCACGGAGTCAGCGTTCTTTATACGTAGATCTTGTCAGCCACTTCAAATTCCTGCTCGCATTCGTCGGAGTTATGCTCCGCTTACCTTGTGCGGGACTGCTTCACTCGGAGGTTGCGCTGCGCAGCTTCTCCTTCAGTCCGGCAGGGTAATCACTTACACGCAGCCTTTCGGTGCAGGAAGTTGGGCGCGTCACTCGGCATCATTCCTCGGCATCCAAAGTGATCCAATAGCCATATGGACGCGCTCTGCAGTGTGTGCTCTGCCCTGGGGTCGGATCCTGACCCAGGTAATTTTTTAGAACAAAAGAGGCGGCACAATCAGGATGTCGATTTCAAGCCTTATTTATTTCAAGACTTCACCCCACCAACGCGTTTCGGCCTCACTCGGCCTTGCTCACGGTTGGTTAGTCCCTCTACTGTGTTTGTATTTATACTAGCCCATAGTTAGCCATTTATGAGGCATTATGGGTAATGTAGTTCCAGTGCATTTCAGTGACAAAATTAAATTAAAAACGAAAGAAAGACTTTGCATGCTTTTAAGTCATAGCACTTTGGTAACAAATAATATTTATAATTTTGGGTATAGTACCCTAGTCTTTCATTGATGTTTGTTATTAGTCAGTTGCTGTTAAGGGTATAGTACCCGATTTTGTTCTGAGGTTATTATTCCAGGTGAATATGCAGATCCTCTCCAAAGTTCATCCCCTTCGGGTATTTGGTTCGGAGTCTAATTATCATGCGTGACTCCATTTGTCGCAGTCTTCGGACCACATCACCTCCTCGTTCCATTTTGTCCAAAACTTTTGCCCCAAAGAAATGCATTTGCTTCCAGTCTCCGTTCTGGCATGTGCTCATGTGTTTAGCAGTGGCATATTGCATGTTAGAATTTTTTACTGCTCGAATATGTTCCAAAATTCTTTTCTTCAACATGCAGGTTGTGCACCCCACGTATTTCATTCCACATTTACATTCAATTATGTAAACGACGTTTTTTGAGGTGCATGAGATTTGTTGTTCTATTCTCATTGACTTGCCATCCGGTTCTTCGATCACTTTCATACTTTTGCCAATTTTGCAAGCTTTGCATGAGTTACAGGGTTGAAATCCTTTCCGCTGCATTTCCAGCCAGTTCTGTTTTGGTTTTTCTTGGAAGTGGCTTTTGACCAGTAAGTCTTTGAGTGAAGTGTTTTTTTTATATGTTATTTGTGGAGCATTGCCAATGGTGGTGCCAATATCCGGGTCCTTTGTCAGCAAATGCCAATATTTTTTCATTATTCGGGCAATATTAGAACTTTCTTTGCTGTAGGTCATTATTAGTCTTGGAGGTGCGTGGGTTTCACTTTTTTTTGGTTGTTCCATCAATGTCTGAATGCGTGTTTTTTGGTCAATTTTTTTCTTGCAATTGGTTAACACTCTTTCTTCATAGCCTCTCGCTCTGAATCTGCATTTACTCTCTTCAATGACTTTCTCAGCATCGTCTGGCACCGAGCAATTTCTCTTTAATCTTGTGAATTCACCATACGGTATGCTGCGCAGAAGGGGTGTTGGATGAAAACTTGTACCATGAAGCACACTGTTTGTAGCTGTCTTTGTCTAAATAAAGTTGATTCCAGCTTATCATTGAGCACATATATTTTGGTGTCCAAGAAATCTATTTCCTGCGTGCTTGTATTACATGTGAATTGTAATCCGACTTCGTTCTTGTTTAGTTTGTTGAAATATATTTGAAATTGCTCATCCGTACCATGCCAAATAATGAACAGGTCGTCAATATAACGAACCCATAACATTATCCGTTCCAGATCCTGTTGATTCTCCTCATTCCATGCTATGGTTTTCTCCCACCACCCCATAGTGATGTTGGCGTAATTCGGTGATAGAGAAATGCCCATGGCGGTGCCACAGATTTGTTTGAATAGCTGTTTGTTGAAAAGAAAGACATTGTTCTTTAGGCATAGATCAATCATTTTCATTAGCATTTTCGAGTGGTCTAGGTATATGATGTTGCGTTGTTTGAGGTAGTATTCACAGGCTTGCATTCCGATTTCATGGCGGATTGAAGTGTAGAGTGAGACTACATCAATAGTTACTAACAAAAATTCAGGGTTCCAGGTCACATCCATCAGAGTTCTCAAAAAATCACCAGTGACTTTAATGTACGATGGAAGACTTTGGGCAATGGGGGCTAGAAATTTGTCAACGTAGTTGGAAATATTCTCATATAATGATCCGCATGAAGAGACAATGGGCCTCCCTGGTGGTTGATTTAAGGTCTTATGAATTTTCGGGAGAAAATATATGCACGGTATTATTGGGTGATCAATGGTTAGGTATTTTTTCTCTTCCTCATCTATTAAACCATTATGCACCATGTTTCCAAATGTTCTTGTAGCTCTTTTTTCATGTTTGCATATGGGTTTATTTCCAGTTTCAGATAGTTGTTTTCTTGGTTTAATTGTCTCAATGCCTCCCATATATAGTCAGTTGTTTTCATGAGGACAATGTTGCCCCCCTTGTCCGCAGGTTTTATGGTGATTTTGTCATTATTCATTAGTGTTTTGATTGCTGCACGTTCACTTTTAGAGAGATTTTCCCGTGCCTTGTTTCTGATTTTGGAGAGATTATCCAGTTCTTTTATTATTGCTTCCGAGAATAGATCTATTTCATTCCCCGGTGATAATATTGGGTAATACCTTGATTTTCTTTTCAATCCGGTCACTGGTCTAGCGTCTGTTTGGATATTGAGCTCCTCTAACAGTTCAGCATCCGATATGGAGGTCCCCTCCAAGTCAAATAGTGATTCAAAACTATTCTTCATGTCTGGGATATCTGCAATAGTATCAAAAAGAACTCTCTCCGCATTCTCATCCACAGTATTACTGGGCTCTGATTGTTTGTTGGCATGCACTTTTGCTAATTTCAACTTTCTCACATATTTGTAGAAGTCTATCCGAGTTTCCGTATAATCAAAGTGTGCTTCAGGACAAAATGATAATCCTTTGTTTAAAACACGCTTTTCCGTCTCTGTCAGTTGGTGGTCTGAGAGGTTTACTATTAAGTTGGCCTCGGATTGCGATTGCGCAGTGGGTACTGGCGTTTTTCTTCGTTTTGCCCGGCGGGTTTTTCTGGCAATTTGAGATGTCATCAGTGATGTCATCAGTGATGTCACTGACCATGTCATGAATGATGTAATATGTGACATCATCAGCAGTGGATTGCGGGTGCACGATATATAGTTAGTGCAACTAACTATATATGGAATTTCAATGGTTTTGTGTGAGTAAAATAAGGTTTTGTAAATGCGAATTCCTAACTATATATGGTCTATAACCTATGGTTTTTTCAGTGAATTTTCAAGGTTTTGTAAATGCTAATTCCTAACTATATATGGTCTATAACCTATGGTTTTTTCAGTGAATTTTCAAGGTTTTGTAAATGCTAATTCCTAACTATATATGGTCTATAACCTATGGTTTTTTCAGTGAATTTTCAAGGTTTTGTAAATGCTAATTCCTAACTATATATGGTCTATAGCCTATGGTTTTTTCAGTGAATATATATATATATACATACATATATAAACATATATCATCTGTATATCTATATAAATACAAACATAAATGCATGCATACATATACTTATATGCATACAGATGCATGTTATTTACATGAAAGTTGAAAAAACACTAATAAAAGCAAAGCTAAAAAGCCACCTCATTACAAACAGAATGGCTTTAACTTAAACGAGGGCGAGATCTATTGCATTTTCAATGCTTGTTTACTTTGGTTCCATCAAGAAGGCATTCAGATGTGTCACACATTTGCCATAAATTCTGAATGTTAGCACTCTAGTTGCACATTAGATCACTGTAGTAAAGCTACTGCTCACCAGGGACGTCTGCTGCTGGTATTCAAAGTGCATGTTTCAGTCTGCATGTCAGAATTTTTTTAATGAAATAGGAGAGGATTTGAGAAGTCACTCAAAATGATCCCTAATTTTTCTTTCTGAAGCACTAATCATACTTTCTATGGCAAAATTAACCCCCTCATGTTGTTCCTTTTTAAATTGAGTGTTTTCAGACTTACCACTTCATTCCAATCAAGATGGCTTCTGGTGTACCATACTTTTGTCATAAGTAAGACTGTTAGCGCTCTAGTTGTTCTTTAGAACACTCTGGGACATTCTGTCATTGGGCTATACTTGGGGTACATCTGGGTGATATTTGGGCTACATTTAGGCTCTTTTGTCTCTGGTGGCCATCTTGGGAGACTGTATGTCAGAATTTTTTAATGAAATTGAAGAGGGTTTGAGAAGTCACTCATAATGTGCCCTAATTTTTCTTTCTGCAGCACTAATCATAATTCATATGGCAAAATATACCCCCTCATTTTGTTCCTTTTTAAAGCAAATGTTTTAAGAGTTACCACTTTATTCCAATCAAGATGGCTTCAGGTGTGCCATACCTTTGTAATAAGTAGGACTGTTAGCGCTCTAGTTGTTCTTTAGAACACTCTGGGACATTCTGTCATTGGGCTATACTTGGGCTACATCTGGGTGACATTTGGGCTATATTTGGGCTCTTTTGTCTCTGGTGGCCATTTTGGGAGAATGCATGTCAGAATTTTTTAATGAAATAGAAGAGGATTTGAAAAGTCACTCAAAATGTGCCCTAATTTTTCTTTCTGCAGCACTAATAATACCTTCTATTGCATAATATACACCCTCATTTTGTTCCTTTTTAAATTAAATGTTTTAAGAGTTACCACTTTATTCCCATCACGATGGCTCCAGGTGTGCTATACCTTTGTAATAAGTAGGACTGTTAGCGCTCTAGTTGTTCTTTAGAACACTCTGGGACATTCTGTCATTGGGCTATACTTGGGCTACATCTGGGTGATATTTGGGCTACATTTGGGCTCTTTTGTCTCTGGTGGCCATTTTGGGAGACTGCATGTCAGAATGTTTTAATGAAATAGAAAAGGATTTGAGAAGTCACTCAAAATGTGCCCTAATTTTTCGTTCTGCAGCACTAATCATACTTTCTATGGCAAAATATACCCCCTCATGTTGTTTCTTTTTAACCACATGGCTGCTAGGCGTTTTCCCGTTCTGCGCTGAAGCACCAAAATAACCATTATTCATGACGAGCTGGCCTTGTCATCCGCGCACGGCAGGTAAGCGCCATGACGAGCCCAGCTCGTCATTAGCTTCGAAGGGGTTAAATTAAATGTTTTAAGAGTTACCACTTTATTCCAATCAAGATGGCTTCAGGTGTGCCATACCTTTGTAATAAGTAGGACTGTTAGCGCTCTAGTTGTTCTTTAGAACACTCTAGGAGGCTGCAGTAGAACACAAAGGAATCAACTGACAGTCTCTGTCCTTGTTGGATGTACATGTTTTACTGAGAATGTCTGACTTCATTTTCACATGACTGAGAAAGATAATGTGAATTTACAGAAAATATGCTTTCAGTTTAGCTTATAGATCCCCTTCCAAACCACTGTGGGAAAATCATGAGATATTAGTTTTCTTTCAAACAATATTCATGATATCACAGCAGAAGGTTTTTTCACATGGTAAAATCACCTTAGAACCCACCACAATTCCTAAAACGAGTATGGTACCATCAACAAATGATTTATAATGTAACTAAAGTCCTAAAACCCTCTATTAACTACAATGCTTTTTAATGAGGTGCTATCATGTATATTGGTCCCAAGATGGCTGCCAACACTTCTTGGATGAAGTGCTGACAGCCAATCAGATCAGATGTGTGGTTAGGCTCCGCCCAGATATATATCTTTTTTTGAACCTAAATTACTCAAAATCCACTGGAGCACATATATTGAGACCTAGCAAAGGCACATCGGGCTAACAGTCCCTACAATTTTGCCAAGTTTCGTGCAAATCCATTCAGCCGTTCGAGCTAAAAGTGAGGCCAACCGCCCATGGAAATTAACATTGGAAAAACGCGTTTTGGGACCCCCTTTTTTCTCAGCCCCCCCTTGATGAAACTCCCCCAAATTATCAGGGGCTGCTCAGAAACAAAATGTTCCATTTTCCTGAAAATTTCAGCCAATTCCGTCCACAAACGCCAAAGTTATTAGACATAGAATTTTCAAAAATCCCATAGAGAAAAAATCCTAACTATATATACCTACTGGCGACCGCCAGTATGTAATATATATATATATATATATATATATATATATATATATATATATATATATATATATATATATATATAATGAATTGTTTAGGTGACATGAAATTAGACATAACCCACCGGAGGGGAAAATGTAGGCGTGATATGAACCACAGGTTCTAGCATGCATTGTAATATGTAACACATCAGGAAGGCACACCGGAGGCCTGTGGATCAGCAGACGCAGGGAAGAGACTCCTTCACTTCAAGGGAGATTCCTTCAGGTGTCTTGGATGCCCACAGGCCTTGAAAGGTTTCCTGTATGGAGCACAGGCATGGACATTGCAGCAGATGAGAAGGGAGAAGAGATCAGGAGCATCAGGAGTCTTCCCGGTCGCAGCCTTGATACCCAGAGCGGAGTCCAGCAAAGTCCAGAGTGCCTAGACGGTCAAAGTTGAAGTGGTGTCTGAATTGAATCGTATCCCATGATAAATCTTTAGGGACCCACCCTCAGATAATCCCTTAGGTACCCTAAGGAAAGGGTTGGGATGCTTCAGGGTTCCTTCCAAGGAGAGTGGTTGGACAGTGGGGAGGATACTCCATGTCCTTCGTCCAGTTTCACACCAGAGTGGGAGCCAACGGCTCCCTGAGCTGGTATGAACTGTACGATGTAAGGAGGGCACCAAATGTGCCCTTCCAGCAGAGTGAGTGGCACTGGCGAGCGCGGTCCCATCCCGACCCAATACACTTAACCCTGTCTGGGAGGTTGTCACACCTCCCTGAGAAAGAATACCTATTGTTCTGTCTTTTCCTGCTTGTGCATGGCTCAGCCGCAAGAGGGCAGAATTGTGACTCTAGTAGGCAGCTGCCATGTTGTGCTGTCTGGGTCCAAAAGATTGGTCCCAGGATCAATGAGGGCCTAACGGAGGGCCTTTACAGTGCTTGGAATCATACCTCGCTCACCATTTGTGGTGTTGGTGTATGAATCCAACATGTTTGACACCAAACATGACAGTTTTGAGATGGTCTTCGCCTAATGACGCTGTGCTCCTCTAAATGTTATATGGCTGGCTCACTTACAACCTGGGAGAATGGACTCCGAAGGCTGCAGGGGTGTCCTGCTCATGGAGGGGTACCCTTACACTTATAACCGAGCACCCTGCCTTCAGAATTAAAAATACCTGTTGTAGGGGTGACTTCTAGGTTTTAAGTGCAGTGATTTGTCTCTGTTGTTACTGGTGTTAGTACCAGCTTACACAGGCTGCAATGGCAGGCCTGGAGGGACAGCTTGAGTGGTCTCCCATAGGTGGCATAATACAAGCTTCAGCCTAGTGGGATCCCTGGGGTACCTAAGCCCTGGGTATCTTAGTATCATATATTAGGGACTTATAAGGGTACCCCAATATCCAATCTGGGATGTACCTAAGTACTTACCATAACATTTTAGGTGAGAAAGCAGAGAGACCGGGGTCCTGATTATCAGGATCCCAGTCAGACTAGTCAGAAACAGCATAGCACCATCCAAAAAGTGGTCACCAAGAGATCACAAATGAAAATTTGTAATTGTGTAAAAACACATCTGCTTTGTATATGTTCATGTTGATTAGAGTCAAAGACAAAAGGTAAGCTATCCATATAAATTGGAAATGTTCCTCCTGGTGTCTATTTGTGATAATGAATAGTAAGATGATACATCCAAAGCCATACATGATTTTCGATTCTTCAAAAATATTGCACCTTAAAGTGTGCTAAGATGCTTTAGGATAAAACCGGTTAGATTAAGGTAAACATATTTATATGCGTTGCTATTATTTCAATTTTTAGTTAAGCTGGGTTTTTTTCTCTTGTAGTGGGCCTTCCATCTAACTAATAACTCTTGTTCATCCTGTTGGATTCTCTGTTTCTGATCCTGAGGGCTATGACATGAGCTCCATGATTTTCTATATCTATAGTACAATTTAAAACTGTCAGTAATAATTTTTTCACTCTATCCAGCTATGTTTCTGATGACAGATCGGATTTTCCCCTCTTTTTATTATTTTTCGCCTTCTCCTCAAACACCTCTCTGGCCCCCATTAATACTGAGATGCCATCTGACTCTTCACACCTTAAACATTACAAATAAAACTCTACTTTCCCAATGTCATTATTTCATTTGTTTCCCCATTGTTTGATCTTCCCCTTTCAACTGGCCTTATCTAAAAAAGGAAGGAAGGTAGTCAACTTCCTAATTGGCCATAAGCACCTTTGATTCTAATTTGAGGATCTTCATAAAGATCATACTGAAAAACGTCAATCGGTGGACAGAAGATAGTGGGTGTATCATGCCTTCTTAAGGAGGATGGAGGCCTGATCTGTCACAGTGGCCTACATCGTTAAGTACCTCATTCAAAACTATACCAAGTCAAGTAAGGTTGTCTCTTTGTAGCCTTTCTTAAATTGCCATCAGCTCCTGCACTAGTTCACAGAACCTTTTATTGTCCCAGTTGGATAAAATCTACCTCAGAAATAGCCTACTTTGAGGACATCAGTTAACTTAATCAACCTAAGTAAGTTTTAGTACTAGATGCCAATACACCCAACAATGCAGTATATTTATAAGAGTAAAATGGTGCTGCCTATTTTTGTCAATACTCCTTCATTGGTATATGAATGATCTTCTGAAGCTTCTTTTGAATATCTCCACCAATGCCCTGATGATGGAAGTACTGTTCATTGGTAGACATGCTTATTCAATAAACCTAAAATCAAGACCATGAAATGGGACTCTACTATTTATTTATTTATTTTGCATATTTATAGAGCGCTCTAATACCCGGAGGTGTCCTGGCGCTAGAAAGATAGACTGGTGTGACGGCGCGTGCTTACTGAGTGAAGAGCCATGTTTTTAGACCTCTTCTGAAGGCCATCAGATTGTGTGTCTGTCTAAGCGCAAGTGGAAGTTTATTCCAGGCCTCAGCCGCCCCAAGAGAAAAGCTCCTGCCTCCCCAGCGAGCTTTTTTAATTCTGGGGACCCTCACCAGAGCCAGTTGTCCTGACCTCAAAGTTCTTGCTGGTTTATGCCAGCAGAAAAGGGATTTCAAGTGCCTGGGTCCCGAGTCATGGAGGGCCTTGAAGACCATGCATACTGCCTTAAAAGTGATTCTTTTACGAATCAGCAGCCAGAGTAGCTTAACCAGCTCCTGAGATACTGAGGCAAATTTGGGTGTGTCAGTGATTAGGCGGGCGGCTGCATTTTGCAGAAGTTGGAGTTTATTCAGTATACTCTGCTGGGCATTTAGCATCAGGCTGTTGCAATAGTCTAGGCGTGAGAGCACTAGACCAGTGACTATTGTTTTCCTGTGTTTCTTGTCCAGGTAGGGTAAAATTTTCCTGATGGTTTTGAGTATGAAGTGGAGGGAGGAGGAGAGGGCGCCCACCTGGGATTTAAAGGTCAGAGTGGTGTCCACCAGTATCCCGAGATTTTTCACTTTGTCCACCGGTTCTGGGAGAGGTCCCATTTCGTCTGGCCACCATCTCGGGGACCAAAAGTTGTCTCTGTCACCAAAGAGCAAAACCTCGGTCTTTGAGGAATTCAGTTTAAGGCAGCTTTGTGCAGCAGAGAAGTCAAACATGAGATAAGTGCCTTTAAAAAGATAAAGGCTGGCAAGTAAATGTGCTTGATATTTTCTTCTTTGGCATACTGGAGCAGCTACTTTCCAACATGTTGACAAAAAGTTGATGTTGCAGTATTCAGGATTGTGAGATTTGTGGCCCCTTAACACCAGTAGTCAAAATTCCCATGCTAAATTCTGTCCTAATGTATTGTTCAGATGTATTTTCTTTCTCGGAAGTTAATTGAAAATTAGGCCACAAACGTAGAATTTTCAACAACAAAGAAATTACATTTCTATATTCCCAAGACTGATAAATAAAAATTGATTTGAAGTAGATTTTGTGATTATCCCAGTCAAACTCCCATGTAGAAATGATGAAATGATCTGTGCCACGAAAAGGAGTACCTTCTCTTCCAACAACTTCTGTGGTGAGTGCCGTAAAGAACTTCCTTGCCAGCAATGTTGTATGATGGTGAGGTTTCAGATCAAGAAAGAGCAGCAGAAGATACATCTCCTAATGCCCTGTTTGACTGACAATTCTCTCCTTTGTTTCAAAACTGAAAAATATTTCCAGAAACTGTGTATCTAACGTCTTCAGACAGAGAAGGATCAAAACTTTGAAAATGGTAAATTTGTTCCATATAGGGATATTTTTGGTGGCTTGGGACTGATCAAGCTTTCTAGATGGCCAGATTTAATATTGCGGACCATTCAGAATTGAAAAATGGATGCGTAGCATCTAGAGACCATTAATGAAAAGTTGAAAGGTCTTTCAAAGAATTTGTAAAATAGCATGGCTTTCAGTAGCTGTTACAACCGTCCATGACAAAGGTTGTTATACTATTTGCTGGCTGACCAATTCTCCAATTTTGAAATGAAGTCTGCTATTTTCAGACACAGCTGGCACAACAGTGGTAGTGGTAATGTTTTTATTTATTTTTTATTTTACTTTCCCTACCCCGTTGTCTGTTTCCCCTCTCTTTTAAATAAAGCAAAGTTTTTGTTAAAAATGTTAACATTTAATTTTCCTTTTTGAAGAGTAGGCGGTGGTCCGTGGGAAAAATATGTTTTCTCATGGTTTCACAAAGGGGACGGTGTCCCATGGGTACCCCTTTCCATTTGCGAATGGGTTACCATCAAATTACATTTTGTGTTAGGACGCCAGTGTTTTGCAGCTGTATTTTGGTCCCAAATCATTTGTACATGGCACAGTAAGTCGCTATTAAGAAAGGATGTCCTTAAAAACCCCCTTTCCTATATCGAATCGCAAAACCCAAATTGTTATTCTGTAACAAGTTACCGAATCACTATTAGGGCTTTGTACATGCCAAAAAGCCTTTTTGCGATGGCAAAAAGATTTGGCCTTTTGGCCCTAAATGTCTTCAAACACTAATGCATAAGATATATGAGGCTTTATTAAACCATGGACCTCATCTTGACTAGAAGGTGACATCATGTAGAACTCCCCGGGTTTCTTCTTTTAATTCCCCTGAGTTATCTGTATTTTGTAAAACTTTTTTTTAAATGTTAGTTGCTCCCTCACTCCCTAACTCTTTTGTAAGATAGCAAAGGCATTCATACGGCCGTAAAGACACATTTATATGAAGAGGCTACTCCCTCCTCTCCAATATAGCTTTGCTGCTTATAAGGTCTGTAGTTTTCCTTCGTTGATTTAATTGTGTATTTAAAATTATTTAAATTCAGCAATATATCTGGACAAAAATTTAAACCGATAGAAATACAACATACAACACTAATTGCTCAGAAAAAACCTTCTAGGTCAGTTGAAATAGAATGCATAGAACATTCCAATAAAACCATGCATGTATTTTATGCCCCTCAAATTCCTTAATTAAAACTTGACAACTCGAAACTGTGGGTGTTAGACCTGTCAGCCCTAGGGTGGCCTTCCCTATTTTTTTTCTCGCTTTTGCCTCATTTTTCTCACCTACTTTTTATTGGCCTTACGTCTCTCGGCAACTTCCCATTGCTTACCAATGCTAAGGTGCAGGTGTTCTCTTCCCATAAGATGGCTGCCACTGACCCCTGCTACTGCAGCGTGGTCTTTTTAGGCGCACTCTAGTAGCCAGGAGCTGGCTGGAACCCTTAAACAATGTTGCAATGCCAGCCTGCCAGCCTGCCCATAGCTAGAATGAGGAAAGCTCCTGGAACCTTCCAGAACAGGGGAGGTGACACAAGCTGCCACTGCCAACTGCCAACTGTCGCCGCATAAGGAAAGGGAGGGAAACTTTCCAGAAAGAGTAGTTGAGGCATCACTGGCCTGGGGGAACCTACGCAGGAGACTTAGGCGGTAGGGCCTAGTCAGGAACCTATGCCACTCGGGGTGACAGGGTTTAGGCGCTGCCCACCAAGCTTTGTGAGGAACACTGAAATAGCCCACTGATCTGGCCCAGCGGGAGGGGAACGCAGGGACCACCTGAAGTGATTTGCTGAGGAAACTGGACAAGCCTTCAACTCACCACCCCCCCTCTCTTCAAGTAACTTCTACCAAGGGCGCAGGATCCAGCTAGCGCCAAGAAGACCTTGCTACTGCCCACAGGACTGGTGTGGAATCAACCAGGTATTAGCGCTGCATTCCCCTTGAGAAGCGCTGTGAACTGCTAACTGCCAAGCGCTGTATTCCCCTTGAGAAGCGCTGTGAACCGCTAACTGCCAAGCGCTGTATTTCCCTTGAGAAGCGCTGTGAACTGCTAACTGCCAAGCACCGTATTCCCCTTGAGAAGCGCTGTGAACTTCTAACTGCCAAGCGCTGTATTCCCCTTGAGAAGCGCTGTGAACCGCTAACTGCCAAGCGCTGTATTTCCCTTGAGAAGCGCTGTGAACTGCTAACTGCCAAGCGCCGTATTCCCCTTGAGAAGCACTGTGAACTGCTAACTGCCAAGCGCTGTATTCCCCTTGAAAAGCGCAGTGAACTACTAACTGCCAAGCGCTGAATTCCCCTTGAGAAGCGCTGTGAACTGCTAGCTGCCAAGCGCTGTATTCCCCTTGAGAAGTGCTGTGAACTGCTGACTGGCAATGCTGCATTCCCCTTGAGAGGCGCTGTGAACTGCTGACTGGCAAGCGCTGTGCTGCTTTTGAGAAGCGCTACTGCGTGGAGACCCTGTGTGGGCCCTGAGAGTGCTACCTGAGGCGTGATGGTAAATTGCCCTAAAGCGCCACGAGGACCGAGCGCTTTGACCACGTAATGCTTCTCAGCTGGGCCCCCCCCCGGTCGCACTTCTGAGGAGTGCTCTTGCACTTCTGCTATAGCCTTTGAGCCTTACTGTCATTGTTGCCTTACTGTCACTGATAAGCCTTCTCCACGACGCTAGCGCTGCCTTCTGCACCCCCTCGGCGGCCCCCAGAGCCAAGAGAAGGCCGCCGCAAAATCTGGTCAGGCCGCAGTAGGCCTCGTTAGGCATGAAGCCGGGATTTAGCGTCACGTGACAGGGGCGCCGGTGTAATTCCGCCCCCGCCGTGCCCTGATTGGGTCCCTGAAATTGTGCTCCACGAGCCGCTCTGCAATTGGCGGTCGCTGCGCACTCTGGCCTCCTGTTGGTCCCCGGTCCCTGCAGGCTCTGAGGGAGGACCGTGAGCGGTGCTGACACCTGCGGGGGGGGGGGGCTCGCAGAGACTACCGGAGCCCCTGCGCACCCTCGACTTCACCGGAGAGCTTAAAAGGAGCACGGGAGCCTACAACACCACCGGAGGGCGCGGTAGGAAGAGCACACCTCCGGGAGTCATCTTACCTTGTGCTGACCCTTTGCACGGGCCCGAACAGGGGCCGAAGAAGTGAGGTAAACCCCCGGGGAGGCTCCAAGTCCGCCCTCCCCGCGGGAGACTATAGTTGGGCCCCGTTGGCCCAAAGAGATACTGAGGACTGGGCAGGAGCCCTAAGAAAAGTTAATCCCTTAGCAGGGAAAGGTTGTTCTACTGTGGTGGCCTGATCGTTAAGGGAATTGTCATGGTGCACAGTAAAAATATGGAGTCAATGATGTCGACCTACAGTAATATCGACACTGAAATATCGCAGGTCAGAAATATCGATGTATTTAATATGGATGTATAAAATATCGATTTTTGATTAGTGTATTTAATATCGATGTAGGTAATGTCGTTATATACAAAATATCGAAAATTAAAAATATTGTTGCATTATGCTTCGTTAATTGTAATATTTTATTTATTATGTATATTATTTATAAGAAATATTTAAATTATGTAAAATGTCATAAATGCTTTAGGAGCGGGATGTTTGGTTTATAGGGGATAAGGGTGGGGAGTGTTTTAAAAATATATAATTTTTAAAAAAACTTTTTGAAATAGGAAATTTAAATTTAGAATTTAGAAATTATTTTAAAAATTTTAGGAGTGGGATGTTGGATTTATAGGGGATAAGGGTGGGGAGTGTTTTAAAAATATATATTATTTTTAAAAAATTATTTGAAACAGGAAATTAAAATTTAGAATTTAGAAATTATTTTAAAAATTTTAGGAGCAGGATGATGGGTTTATAGGGGATACGGGTGTGGAGTGTTTTAAAAATATATAATTTAAAAAAATATATAATTGAAATAGGAAATTAAAATTTTGAATTTAGAAATTAATTTAAATTTTTACGAGCGGGATGTTGGGTTAATAGTGGATAAGGGTGGGGAGTGTTTTCAAAAATATATATTTTTAAATAAATTATTTGAAATAGGAAATTAAAATTTAGAATTTAGAAGTTATTTTTTAAATGTTAGGAGCGGGATGTTTGGTTTATAGGGGATAAGAGTGGGAAGTGTTTTAAAAATGTATAATTTTTAAAAATATTATTTAAAATAGGAAATTTAAATTTTGAATTTAGAAAATATTTTTAAAATTTTAGAAGCAAGATGTTGGGTTTATAGGGGATAAGGGTGAGGAGTGTTAGAAATATATATAATTAAAAAAAAATTTAATAGGAAATTAATGTTTTGAATTTAGAAATTATTTTAAAAATTTAGGAGCGGGTTGTTGGGTTTATACGGCTAAGGGTGGGGACTGTTTTAAAAATATATAAATATTTAAAATAAAAATTATTAGAATTAGGAAATTAAAATTTAGAATTTAGAAAATATTTTTACAATTTAGGAGCGTGATGTAGGGTTTATAGGCGATAAGGGTGGGGAGTAATTTAAAAATATATATTTGTTTTATAAATTTAATTGAAATATGAATGCAACATTTAGGAATTATAAATTATTTATAATTTTTAGGAGTGGGATGTTGGTTTATAGGGGATGAAGGTGGGGATTGTTTGAAAATTAGCTAGTTATTTATTAGTGTAATTTAAAAGAAATATGAAATTCCAAAATATATTTTTATAAATATTAGAATATTTTTATAGTGGGTTGTTGAGTTTATAGTGGGTAAGTTTTGATTTTTTAAAAAAAATGTAAATAATGTATTTTTTATTGGAATAGTAAATTAGATTTTTAGAATTTAAGAATGTATTATTATATTTTACATTTGAGTGTGAATATCAAGTTTATGTATATTGGAGTGTGAATAGTAAATTAATTAGGTTCAGTGTCCACCACCTACCCCAATTAATGTATACTGGAGTGGGAATAGTACATTAATTAGGTTCAGTGTCCAGCACCTACCTCAATTAAATGTAGAGTGGAGTGTGAATAGTAAATTAATTGGGTTTACTATCCAGCACTTACCCCTATTACATGTAGACTGGAGCGGGAATAGTAAATTAATTAGGTTCAGTGTCCACCACCTACCTCGATTAAATGTAGACTGGAGTGGGAATAGTAAATTAATTAGGTTTACAATCCGGCACTTACCCGTATTAAATGTAGATTGGAGTGGGAATAGTTAATTAATTAGGATTACAATCCAGCACTTACACAAACTAAACGTAGACTGGAGTGGGAATAGTACATTAATTACGTACAGTGTCCAGCACCTACCTCAATTAAATGTAGACTGGAGTGGGAAAAGTAAATTAATTAGGTTTACAATCCAGCACTTACCGTTATTAAATGTAGATTGGAGTGGGAATAGTAAATTAATTAGGTTCAGTGTCCACCACCTACTTCAATTAAATGTAGACTGGAGTGGGAATAGTAAATTAATTAGGTTTACAATCCAGCACATACCTCTATTAAATGTCGATAGGAGTGGGAATAGTACATTAATTAGGTTTACAATCCAGCACTTACCCCTATTAAATGTAGACTGGAGTGGGAATAGTAAATTAATTAGGTTTACAATCCAGCACTTACCCCTATTAAATGAATATTGGAGTGGGAATAGTAAATTAATTAGGTTTACAATACAGCACTTACCCCTATTAAATGTAGATTGGAGTGGGAATACTAAATTCATTAGGTTTACAATTCAGCACTTACTCCAATTAAATGTAGACTGGAGTGGGAATAGTAAATTAAATAGGTTTAGTGTCCAGCACCTACCTCAATTAAATGTAGACTGGAGTGGGAATAGTTAATTAATTAGGTTTACAATCCAGCACTTACACCAATTAAATGTAGACTGGAGTGGGAATAGTAAATTAATTAGGTACAGTGTCCAGCACCCACCTCAATTAAATGTAGACTGGAGTGGGAATAGTACATTAATTAGGTTTACAATCCAGCACTTACCCCTATTAAATGTAGATTGGAGTGGGAATAGTAAATTAATTAGGTTCAGTGTCCACCACCTACTTCAATTAAATGTAGACTGGAGTGGGAATAGTATATGTATTAGGTTTACAATCCAGCACTTACCCCTATTAAATGTAGATTTGAGTGGGAATAGTAAATAATTAGGTTTACAATCCAGCACTTACACCTATTAAATGTAGATTGGAGTGGGAATAGTAAAATAACTAGGTTTATAATGCCTGCACTTACCCCTATTAAATGTAGATTGGAGTGGGAATAGTAAATTAATTAGGTTTACAATCCAGCACTTACCCCTATTAAATGTAGATTGGAGTGGTAATAGTAAATTAAATAGGTTTACAATCCAGCACTTACCCCTATTAAATGTAGATTGGAGTTGGAATAGTAAATTAGTTAGGTTTACAATTCAGCACTTACAACAATTAAATGTAGACTGGAGTGGGAATAGTACATTAATTAGGTTTACAATCCAGCACGTACCCCTATTAAATGTAGATTGGAGTGGGAATAGTAAATTAATTAGGTTTATAATCCAGCACTTACAACAATTAAATGTAGACTGGAGTGGGAATAGTACATTAATTAGGTTTACAATCCAGCACATACCTCTATTAAATGTCGATAGGAGTCGGAATAGTACATTAATTAGGTTTACAATCCAGCACTTACCCCTATTAAATGTAGACTGGAGTGGGAATAGTAAATTAATTAGGTTTACAATCCAGCACTTACCCCTATTAAATGTAGATTGGAGTGGGAATAGTAAATTCATTAGGTTTACAATCCAGCACTTACCCCTATTAAATGTAGATTGGAGTGGGAATAGTAAATTAGCTAGGTTTACAATCCAGCACTTACAACAATTAAATGTAGACTGGAGTGGGAATCGTACATTAATTAGGTTTACAATCCAGCACGTACCCCTATTAAATGTAGATTGGAGTGGGAATAGTAAATTAATTAGGTTTACAATCCAGCACTTACAACAATTAAATGTAGACTGGAGTGGGAATAGTACATTAATTAGGTTTACAATCCAGCACGTACCCCTATTAAATGTAGATTGGAGTGGGAATAGTAAATTAATTAGGTTTACAATCCAACACTTACACCAATTAAATGTAGACTGGAGTGGGAATAGTAAATTAATTAGGTTTACAATCCAGCACATACCTCTATTAAATGTCGATAGGAGTGGGAATAGTACATTAATTAGGTTTACAATCCAGCACTTACCCCTATTAAATGTAGACTGGAGTGAAAATAGTAAATTAATTAGGTTTACAATCCAGCACTTACCCCTATTAAATGTAGATTGGAGTGGGAATAGTAAATTAATTAGGTTTACAATCCAGCACCCACCCCTATTAAATGTAGATTGGAGTGGGAATAGTAAATTAATTAGGTTTACAATATAGCACTTACCCCTATTAAATGTAGATTGGAGTGGGAATACTAAATTAATTAGGTTTTTCAATTCAGCACTTACTCCAATTAAATGTAGACTGGAGTGGGAATAGTAAATTAAATAGGTTCAGTGTCCAGCACCTACCTCAATTAAATGTAGACTGGAGTGGGAATAGTTAATTAATTAGGTTTACAATCCAGCACTTACACCAATTAAATGTAAACTGGAATGGGAATAGTAAATTAATTAGGTACAGTGTCCAGCACCCACCTCAATTAAATGTAGACTGGAGTGCGAATAGTACATTAATTAGGTTTACAATCCAGCACTTACCCCTATTAAATGTAGATTGGAGTGCGAATAGTAAATTAATTAGGTTCAGTGTCCACCACCTACTTCAATTAAATGTAGACTGGAGTGGGAATAGTATATGTATTAGGTTTACAATCCAGCACTTACCCCTATTAAATGTAGATTTGAGTGGGAATAGTAAATTAATTAGGTTTACAATCCAGCACTTACCCCTATTAATTGTAGATTGGAGTGGGAATAGTAAAATAACTAGGTTTATAATGCCTGCACTTACCCCTATTAAATGTAGATTGGAGTGGGAATAGTAAATTAGTTAGGTTTACAATCCAGCACTTACAACAATTAAATGTAGACTGGAGTGGTAATAGTAAATTAATTAGGTTTACAATCCAGCACGTACCCCTATTAAATGTAGATTGGAGTGGGAATAGTAAATTAATTAGGTTTACAATCCCGCAGTTACCCCTATTAAATGTAGATTGGAGTGGGAATAGTAAATTAATTAGGTTTACAATCCAGCACTTATCCCTATTAAATGTAGATTGGAGTGTGAATAGTAAAATAATTAGGTTTACAATCCAGCACTTACCCCTATTAAATGTAGATTGGAATGGGAATAGTAAACTAATTAGATTTACAATCCAGCACTTACACTGATTAAATGTAGACTGGAGTGGGAATAGTAAATTAATTAGGTACAGTGTCCTGCACCTACCTCAATTAAATTTAGACTGGAGTGGGAATAGTAAATTAATTAGGTTTACAATCCAGCACTTAACCCTATTAAATGTAGGTTGGAGAGGGAATAGTAAATAAATTAGGTTCAGTGTTCACCGCCTACTTCAATTAAATGTAGACTGGTGTGGGAATAGTAAATAATTAGGTTTACAATCCAGCACTTACCCCTAATAAATGTAGATTGGAGTGGGAATAGTAAATTGATTAGGTTTACAATCCAGCACTTACCCTTTTTAAATGTAGACTAGAGTGGGAACAGTAGATTAATTAGGTTTACAATCCAGCACTTACCCCAGTTAAATATAGACTGGAGTGGAAATAGTAAAACAATTAGGTTCAGTGTCCACCACCTATCCCAATTACATGTAGCCTGGAGTACATATATTTTAAAATTTTAAAAAGATACACATTTTTGTACAATGCTAGTGTTAGTTATTTTTTAGTATTTTTTGATATTGAAATACATTACACATTTTTTTACAAATTAATTTTATTAGATTAATGAAAGAGTACACAAATTAAAGCAAACATTTATAATAAATAATAGTATGCATTTTTAACAAATATATAAGTATTTGTATTTTTCAATTTAATACAAATTATTTTTCATTTGTATCGTTTTTGAGACAAGTACATTATAGGGATATAGAAACAGTATAGTCAATGTAAATACATTTATGATTTGAATATATTTTGTACATATAGTTGGATGCATTTTCATTTTTCTATTACAACATTTATATTACTATATAATTTTGAATACATTTTTCATAATATTTTTCCCAAACAATTATGATATATATGTCAATATAAATGTAAAGTAAAAGGATTAAATCATATATTGGCAATTTCATACTATACAGTTTTTATATATTAGCATTTCTGCATTTTTGTATGAATTACATTTTTTTATTTTATTAATATATATTTTTTTATTAATATTAACAATTTTAAAATATTAGGTAAAATATTATTTTTTTAAAAATGCATATTTTTTTTCACATGTTTTTTAACATACATATTTGTTAATTATATTATTAAATATTATAATGTGACAATATTTAATTTGATAATTTTACAATATATGAAAATAATAAAACATTTTGTAATACATTAAATACAATTTTAGAAAATTGGAACAATGATTCTATAATTTTTCTAATATTGTTTTGGTTAAATAAATTATTTTGTTTTTAATTGAACTATTATTGCATTGATATTAATATTTGGGTGTTTTATTTTGTAACAGCTCTTTGTCTTTTACGGTCATTTGGGAAGATTCAAGCTCGCGGTTGGAAGCTGCTTCGCGTTTGAGAAGGTAAGAGATATTTTTTTTATTGTTAAACTATTTTAAGTGTGTTTGGAAGGTAGTAGTTTCATATTTAGGGTGTGTGGAGTTATGTTTTTGAAGTTGTGATGTTTGTAGTCATTTATTTAGGTGTTAAATTTTAGCGGTGTTTTTTGGATTTCCCGCGTACCTAGTATTATTGTGTTTATATGTATTTAGTTAGTTCTTGTGTATATGATGCATTTTTAAAATGTGTAATTTTACGTTTTATGTGGGTGGGAATGTTTGTTTTTGTATTTTTGGTTTTTGAAGAAAGCGTTTTTGTTTCAGGAAGTTTTTTTTTAAAAG
Source organism: Lissotriton vulgaris (assembly GCF_964263255.1). NCBI lineage: Eukaryota > Metazoa > Chordata > Amphibia > Caudata > Salamandridae > Lissotriton > Lissotriton vulgaris. The sequence goes on from NC_141694.1 coordinate 1,150,483,696, forward strand.
GAAGTGTATTGTGGTGGTTTCAACTAATGTTTTTTTTAACACGTCCTTTATTATTCGGGTTTCCTGGAGCGGTTTTTCTTCTTTTTTTACGTTTTCTGGATTTTTTTATTTTTTTATTTATTTATTTTTAAAATTTTTGAAAACCTTTATTAAGACCAGAACACACAGCTATTCAGCCTGACATCCCGGAGGCGAGGCAGCAAGAGTAAAGGAGACAAATAGTGTCAAACAATTGAGACATAATCATCAAAGGTTACATTTTATGATATAAAGACAACAACAGGCGCCCACGGGCGCGAAAGTGGCAGTGTATAAAATGTGACGCTGGGTGTCAGGGATGGGTAGGGAATAAGGCAGGAAAACACTCAAGAAAGACAGATTGCAGAATGGGAAGGAGGGGGGCGGGGGAAGACATCAGGAGAAAGAATTACATCAAAGCTCAGTTGGCGTCACAGGTTAGGGAGAAACGGTATCTTGTTGATCAATTGGTTCAGGCGGTAGACACACATCCCCCCTATATTCGTTCCATGCTCCCCAAATTTTCGTCCAAGTCCGAGGTTTCCCTCTGGCCACATAGACTGTCTTTTCCCTAAACATACACCAGTCCATGTTGGCCTTCCACTGCACCAATAGAGGGGCCTCATTCGCACCCCATCTCTGGGCTATGTCCCTCTTCGCCACCATGTTCCCAAGGGTAACCCACCTAGTCTGTGCAACGTTGTGGTCGGACGGCTCCCATACATTCAAGAGGCATCGACGGGCCTCCGCCTGGGAAGCCACGCCAGTAACCTCCGCCATCACTCGGTGGACCCTTCTCCAGTAGGAGGCGATCACCGGGCAGTCCCAGAGGATATGTAGGAAAGTGGCAGGGGCCCCACAGCCCCTGCGGCAGAGACCGTCAGGTGAGAAACCCATACGCATCAATCGGGGCCCTGTCACGTACACCCGGTGCAAGACCTTAAACTGTACGAGGCGAAGACGGGAAGAAATGGCAACCTCCTTAGGAGAGGAAACCGCACTCTGACAATCCTGGTCGTCCAACTCAAGGCCATCCGCCACCCACTGATCTCTCAAGCCAAGGAGGAGGTCTGTGCGCGTATTGATCAACTTCTTGTACGAGAGGGAAATTGCACTGTCTGGCATATGCCCATCCAGGATCCTATCTTCCAGCGGGGAACTTTCAGGAATGACGCCGTCCGGCGGAGAGGCCGAGAGCAGCGCATGTCTCAGCTGCGCATAACGGAAGAACTCCGTCGCGCCCAGCTGGTACTCAGCTTGTAACTGGGGGAAGGTCTTAAGCAAACCCCTAGAGAGCATGTCCTCAACCCTGCTGATGCCAATGAGGTCCCACCTATCAAAACCCTTGGTGTGCCACAGTCTACCCAGGATGTCGGAGTCAAAGAGGGGAGTGAACCTCGTAAGTCTGCCCTGCCATCCTTGCGCCTTGGTAACCGCTTTCCAGGTGCGAACTGCCGTTCGGGTGGGGCCCGTTAACTTGCGGTCAAAGGATTTGGAATATAGGGCACGGTAGTAATTACCGCCGCCCGTCAGCCACCTATCCATGGCGTAGCCGGGGCTCACCACTGGGCCGTAGAACCCATGGTTCAGGGCAGCTAGCTGCGACGACCAATAATACCGGCGCACGTCGGGGAGGGCAATGCCCCCATCGTACCAAGGGAGCGTGAGTTTGTGGAGGGCGACGCGGGGGCGACCCTCCCAGAGGAGGTTACGAAGAAGGCCTTCGATCTCACGGAAGTAGCGGGCCGGGACAGGGTCTTGCGTGTTTTGTAGTGCGTACAGGAATCTGGGCAGGGCCATCATCTTGAAAAGGGCGGCACGGCCAAGGAGGGAGAGTGGCAAATGGCGCCAGCTGTCGACATCACGTCGCAGCCGCTGAAGAGGAGGGAGCAGGTTGTTGTCATACCGGAGCTTGGCATTACCGGAGATGTAGATACCCAGGTATTTGAAACCGCGCGAAGCAATCTGAATACCGCAGCCCCTAGGAAGGCGCGGGGTATCTCCTTTGAGGACATATAGAGAGGACTTGGCCCAGTTAATAACCAGGCCAGAGTACCGCCCAAAGAGTTTGATGACGTCACAGGCCACAACAAGGGATCTACCAGGTGAAGACAGGTACAGCAGTATGTCGTCAGCGTACAAGGAGACCCTGTCCTCAAAGCCAGGGGCCCATTTGATACCCCTCAAGTCGGGATGTGAACGCAACAACGCTGCAAGAGGTTCGAGAGCCAAGGCAAACAATAGGGGGGACAGGGGGCAACCCTGTCTGGTACCGCGACGTAGGGGGAATGGCGCCGATAGGCGGCCATTGACTGTGACATTGGCCATCGGGTCCGCATACAGGAGCTTCACCCAGCTAACGAAGACGGGTCCAAACCCGAGCTTGGCCAGAACCGCCCATAAGTAGGGCCATTCGAGCGAATCAAAGGCCATAGTGGCATCCAGGGACGCCAACACAGCCGGCTCTTCAAGAGTGTGGGCCCGGGCCATGACCCCATGAAGGCGGCGCAAGTTCAGGGCAGTGTTACGGTGGGGGATGAATCCAGATTGATCGGGGTGCACGAGATCGCCAATGACTCCAATCAAACGATTAGCCAAGAGTTTGGCAAGGACCTTGGGCTCCGCGTTAAGGAGGGAAATAGGACGGTAAGAACGACAGACATCCCGTGGTTTGCCCTCCTTGTGGATGACCACGATGGTGGCCAATCGTTGGTCCAGGGGGAGAGAGCCTCTCTCAAAGGATTCCAGGAACATTTTACGGAGATGCGGGGAGACTGCGTCCGAGCGGATTTTATATAGTTCCACTGGTATACCGTTAGGCCCGGAGGCCTTACCGGAATTAAGTGAACGGATCGCAAGATCAACCTCGTCCGCGGTGATGTCCCTATCCAGGTCCTCTCTTTCTTCCTCGGAAAGACTGGGCAGGTCGATATCGGAGAGGAAGGCCGTCGAGTCCGCCTCCGAGAAGTCCGAGGCAGACTCATAGACCCCCCGAAAGTAGTCTGCGAAAGAATCCACAACGGCGCTGGGATCCGTAAGGATCGCACCGTTGTCACCAAGAAGCTCCGGCACTACCCGGCTGGCCATCTCCCTTCTGTCGAGCCAAGCCAACAGCTTCCCGGCCTTATCGCCCACATCATAGATGCGACCTTGCTGTTCCTTGGCCAGGACAAGAGCGGCGTTAGTGGCCAGGGCGTGATACTCCGCTTGTTTCAGCGAGAGATTGTGAAGGACCAAGGGGTCCGGATTGGATCCCAATTGAGCCTCGAGGCGTAACACTTCCTGCTCAATAGTCAGCATATTGGAGTCTCTGTCACGACGGGTAGCAGCGATAATTGCCTGGGCCTCGCCCCGGAGCACCGTCTTAAAAGCTTCCCACAGTGTAACGGCCGACTCCACCGAGCCCACATTCTCGGAGAAGTAAAGATCAATGGACTTGGCCAGGAGGGAGCGGGTCTTGAAATCACGGAAATACCATGGATTGACTGCTGCCGGGCGCTCCAACAGAGTCACTCCAAAGTCAAAGGAGACCCATAGCGGGGAGTGGTCGGAAATGCCCCGCGCAAGAAACGGGCCTCGGACACGGCGAGTGCGTCCGAAGCCAGCGTAAGGACATAGTCGATACGCGAGAGACTCCCATGCGCGCCCGACAGGAAAGAAAATTGACGGAGCGTGGGGTGCAAGAGCCGCCACGCGTCCACCAGCCCAGTAGACTCAAGGAAGGACGGCAGCCACATCTGTGGCCCACGTAGGTCGCGAGGCGGTTGACGATCAAGGAGACCAGAGCAAACCGAATTAAAGTCACCCCCCACTATCAAACGACCAGCCGGCATAGACAAGATGGCACCACCAAGGTCCTGAAAAGTACTAGACTGGAGCCCTGGGGGGACGTACACGGACAACAACGTAAGGGAACGCCCTTCCCATCTCCCAGCCACGGCGGCGTACCTCCCCCTATCATCAATCAAGGTGGTCTCTATCTCTAGGGGAAGGGATGCACGCACAAGAATTCCCGCCCCCCTGGAGCCGGAAGAGAACCCCGAATGCGCCACCATTTTATATCCTTTGCGATTCAGGGCTTTACAGGCGTTGCCCACCAAGTGCGTCTCCTGAAGAAGTACAACATCTGGCATATGCCGTTTAACCAGTTGTATAACCACCCCTCTCTTGATGCGATCACCCAACCCGTTAACATTCCAACTAAGAATTCTCAATACCCTACCCCTCATCCCTCCACTTCCCGCCCCACCCATCACCCAAAGACACTTGCATCAAAAAAAGTCCAGGATCGCCATTGTCCATTTGCCACAAAAGAGAAAGAAAAAGAAACACAAAACAAAATAGAACTGTACCCAACCAACCCCCCACCCTGCACCCCTGCATTAGACTAAAAAGCCCCCCCAACCAGCAGTGTGCCTGTCGCCCCATTAACTACTCTACAGAAGACCCAGAGGAGTAAGGAATCCCCGTGAAATCGTCCCGCCACCCACCATGAAAATAAAGGAGAGAGTAATCGCACCAAAAACACCAGTCCGGCGGTCATTCGAGGCAGGGGTAGCCCCGGCTCCCAGTTCATTCTTGCCTCTCCGCTCCGCCCGAGGCGCCTCCAACATCTTCCTCATGCTCTTCCCGCTCTGGTGTTACAGTGTCCAGCCACTCGCTCACATTCTCAGGATAGTCAAAAAAGTAGGCACGTCCCTTGAGTTCCACACGGAGCTTCGCTGGGAATTGCATAGAGTACTTGAGACCCATGTCTCTGAGGCGTCTCTTTACGCCCGCGTAGCTCAACCGTTGGCGTTGTACCAGCCTGGTGAAATCCGGGTAGAAATGCACCTCCGCATTCTGATAGTGTAGCGGCCCGTGCGATCTGGATGCCTGGAGGATCGCATCTCGATCTCTAAAATTGAGAAGGCGCGCCACAATTGGTTGCGGCGTCGCCCCCGTTTTAGGTGGTCCCCCTGGCACACGGTGGGCACGTTCCACTGAGAAGAAATTGCTCAGTCCAGAGGGCGCCAGATGTGTCTTGATCAATTCTTCCACAAACAGGTCCGCTGCGCCATTTTCGGACCCTTCCGGAACCCCCACTATACGGACGTTCTGCCGCCTGGCTCGCCCTTCAAAGTCCTCCAGCCGCTTTGAGAAAAGATCGGCAGTCGATCGCAGGTTCCGGACCTCAGTTTGCAATTTAGAGACATCCGAGGTCAGACTAGTGGTCTTGATGTCAAGCGCTCTCACACGATCATTTGTCTTGCCCAAGTCGGTCCTGATGAGGGAAATATCAATGGCCATGGAGTCCACTTTATGGGACAGAGTCTCGTGCTGCTGTTGTACATTGGCACGGAGGCTGGTGATGGCACCCATGATGTCCATTAGGGTAGGATCCGAGCCGTCCGGCGGGCCATTCACTGGGGTCCCTTTGGAGATGGCCCCCGACGTAGGTGGCGACTTGAGGTTCACATACCGCTCCATGCGGTTGTTCTGCGTTTGTGGTTTGCCCCGACCACCTTTATTTGATGCCCTTTCCGGATCGCCTCTGCCCGCCATGATGGGTTCCCGAGAACAAAGGACAGGCGGCCGCAGGTCAGGGTCCACAGCCGAGAGCCAGCCGGATCAAAAAGTCACAATCAGGCCGACGAGGGCAAGGCAAGTGCGCAGTGTCGTCACCAAGGAGATGGCAGGCAGGGCCCATGTAGTCCGATCGGGCGAAGTGACGAAGTGGCGAAGTCCGGATGGACAATGGCACCGTCACGGAGCGGAGTTCAGCTCGACGTAACTTTGCTCAGGAGTCACCGATTTGGAAGCCGATTGCAGTCCCCGCCTCAGTAGGCCGTCAGCATTACAGTTCCACCAACGTGGGACAGGATTTCAGGCAGGATAGTTGCGGTGGATCGGACGGTCCACGGAGCTCCGAGCTTACGCGGCCATCTTGGTCGCCCGCAAAGCTCCTCCTCTGGATTTTTAATGGATTGTGGATTATCGATTTTTTATGGATATTCGATGGATTTGGCACAGTTGTATTTTTCCATTTTATTGGGGTTTATTTTTATTTTTGATGGATTTATAACTATCTGGATTATTTTGGAGAAGTTACGTATGGCCAAATAGTTCGAACTCTTAAGGCTCAAAGATCAAATCTCCTTGCCCTGGTGTACATTCCTGTAGTCGAAGCACTAGCTAGAGGATGTAAGAAGATTAAAACGGTGTATAATCTCCTCTTAACCCCTTCGCTGCTGATGACGAGCTCAGCTCGTCATCAGCCACGGGTGGCGTGTGCTGATGACGAGCTGAGCTCATCATGTAACGCGGTGTTTTTAAAAATGCTGCACAGCGCAAAAATCACCGCAGCAGCGATGTGGTTAACGAAGATCCAAGATGAATTTGAGAAGACGGAACATAATTGGGCTATAAAATTGGTCAATTCCGATGTTGAGGTAGACCTTGCGTCACGTTTAAATAAAAAAAATCTCTGGGCCTTTAATTTACAGGCCCAGCATTATAAAACGGTTTTTAACCTTTATCATACTCCTGCAAAATTATTCGCCTGGGGCGTAAGGGAAAATGATAGATGCCCGAGATGTAATGACAGCCAAGCAGATATCTTTTTTCATTGTAATCAGTTAGAGTCAATAAGGGATGAGATAATGAAATTTTGGGAGGGGCTGCTAGGTCATAAGATCGATCTATCCCCGACCCTGATGTTATTGGGCACGGACTCCAAGTTGAATCTCGGGAAGGAAGAGTAAGCCCCAGTTTTTATGTCAGTCGATGTACTAAGGATTTTAATTTCGGCAGGTTGGAAAGATGTTACAGCTCCCTCCTTCCAGATGTGGTTTTCTAGATTATTACGCATACACAATGTAGAATCCTGCCTATATGAAATGAAGGGGGTTAAAAAACGGGATATGGGAAGACGCATTTGGGCCCCCATAACAAATTGGAGGTAAATAAGGTTATGCTAGATGGCTGTATGACAATGTAATGTAATTGAAAGAATGCTTTATAAGATCGGCCTTTTATAATTGTATGTTTGTATCTTAACTGTGCATGTACTTACTCCTTGATTGTTATCGCTGCTCTTTTGTATATTGGTTTTAGGTACATTGTAATGAAATGCTTTGTCCTTTACTGCATCTTAACCCTAATAAAAAATACTTTAAAAAAAAGGATTATTTTGGAGAAGTTGGATTGTCGATTTACATCTATGGTAAAGGTAAGTTATTTTAAATATATTTTATTGTGGGTAGGAAAAAGTGTTATTTTTCAATGTTGGTGTTGTGTTATATAATTATTTTGTCTATATATTTAATAAATATTATATATATTTTAGACCAAATAATTATGAATTTTTTAAATGTAAAGGGTTTGTTTATATTTTAGAGATATTTTTGTTTGTTTTTAGTTTATTTAGTTTTACATATTAGATTAGGGTTTTGGCAATCATTCTAGTCCTTTAGTTGTTGGATAAAGTTGACTTGTTGTAAATATTAGTACATTTGAGCAGTTTGTCGTGATAGTTTGGGTTTGAATTGTAAGATAGATTGCTCCACCCAGGTGTCCTCTAAATAGTCTAAAAGGGGAGCTAGTTGTTGTTCATGTTTGCTGTAGAATGGACTTTCTATTAGCATGTTGTAGTGCTCAGCTACGTCTGTGACTGGCACGTATGCTAGGGCTATTAGGTGTTTTATTTGGTATGCAAATGTTATGTTGGTTGCATATTCAACACTTAGGGGTCCAATACGATGTCGGGCAGTTCGCCACCGCCATGGTGGCGGTGGCGATCCGCCCGACATAAATGTCTGCCCGGCACTTTTTCCGGGGGGACCGCAGCGGAGGCAAACACAGCCCGCCACTTTTCCGCCCCGGTCGCCTTGCGGCCGGGGTGGAAAAGGGTTCATATGGTGGCGGTGTCTATCAGACACCGCCAGCCATATTTGGATGCTTGCAAATGGGTGCCTTTCCGCGGCGGCAATGCCGCCATGGAAAGGCAGGCGGTCTTTGCTTTGGGGGGCCCTTGCGGGCCCCCCTGGTGAAGGCCGAGGTGGGGCTGCAGAGGGGGGATACCTATGGTGCCCCCCTTCATTTGCATGTACGGTGCCTGCCGCTTTGTATATGCAAATGCGAAAGTGCATTTTTAGCATTGTGGCGGTTGGCGCAGAGTGCACTGCCCACCGCAATGCTAAAAATAAAGGATGTGACAGCCACTGTGGCGGGCACATCCTAATTCCCCCAACGGGACCCCCGCCCTTATGGCGGGTGGTCCAGAATACCGATAGGGTGGCGTGCGAGCAAAGTCCGCCCGTCATCCTAATGAGGCCCTTAGTGTTGATTTTTGTAAATGTCTCCATAGACATTGATTGAAGTGGAAGTAACATCCCTGTATGGATGTGTGAGGGTATATTTTAAGGATGGTATTCATCATGGCTTGTTCAAAGTCAATTATTATTTTTAGGGGAAAGAAGTCTGCTGTTTCTTCTTTTATTTTGGTCAAGATTTCTGTGTATGTTGAAGTTTGTTTGTTGGGTAACAAATAATAGATAAATGGAATGCAAGTATTATGGTATTGTACATGTATTGTATATAATTGGTAGAATGGCTTGGGACATATACTAAAAGTGCCATCCATCATCCATGTTTGGCTTTGTTTTAATTTGTTTATATTTTTTATTGTAGAAAACATAATAATTATTTTATCTTTATTGGTGTTATCATAAAAGATACAAGGTTCGTCATTATGAGTTACGATAAGGTCAGGGGGAATTATTATTTCTTCAAAAGGTTTAACTGTTGGTATTGTTGGTCTAGTAGATTTTTTTAGTTCTAGTTCTAGTTCTTTTTATAGACGATATTGTTGGTAGTTGACCTCTAGCTTCTCTAGGTACTTTAGGAAGTACTTCTTTAAGTATTACAATTGTTGGTAGTTCTGAGGTGCTACTTAATTATTTAATATTTTCCATAGTAGATCTAACTTCTATTTTTGATAGATTAGGTGGATGTTTGTGTTCAGTTGTATTTATCACACTTCTTTCCCTAGTTGTTGCACGACCATAACATTTATTAGAGTAATACTTTGTACATTTGCAATTTACTTTAAGGTCTTTTTGTTTCTCTCGAGTATAAATATACCCCATATAGCACAACAGAAATTTGCCTTTTTGAGATGTGATAAATTTTGCATCTTCAGTCATTGTGGATTTGTTATTTCTAGAATAAATGTAGAAAAGATTATAAGCAAATGTTTTTATATTTTAGGTATTAGTAATAATATATGCTTTTTCAATATATACTTACCACTTATATTTTAGTAGATGTTGAATGTAGTTTTGGTTTTCTTTGGTAGATGCTGTTTTGTATGTTAGTGATCTGTGGAAATAAAATGAATTACATTTTAGTTCATGTTTAAATGTTTTTTTGGTGTGAGAATTTTGTAGGATTCTATGTTTTATGACTAGCATAATAATTTAATTTTATAAGCATTTAATAAAAGTATCTAAAAACATGGAAAAGTTGTTTCAGTAAGTTAACTTTAGAAATGTTTAAACATTAATCATTATTAGTAGCACATGTGTTTTTTATTATATACTTACCAAGTGTTGTTTCGTTGCACTTCAATTTGTATGTTCTTGTAATATTTTTCTGCTTAATTTCTTCAGTTGGCTGTGGAAAGAAAGTAATCTGTATTTTATTTGTGGAATTTTATTTTTAGATACTGTTAGCATTTTTTAAAGACTGTATTTATTTTATTTGTGTTTAAAAAATGTGTTAACATTTTTAGAAAATAATAAAAGTCAGAATGGCATTTGTTTGAAAGTTGGAACTTTTTAGCTGTTTAGTTGTCTTTTATTTAGTGTTTAAGGCATTGGAATAGTATACTTACTTTTTAAGTTTGTTGTTTTTGTAGGTAGAAAATGTTCATCTGTGTTTTGTAGTTGGGTTTGTTGTGGCTATATAGAGAGATAGAAATATACCTTTTATTTATGTTATGATGATGATTTACTTACTTTTTGATATTTGTAGTTGTCTTGTTTTCACATTAGTCATTAAAGTTGTAGCAGATGTGGTAGAGTTTCTCCTTGTTTCTTTCCTTGAAGGTGTGAGAGTTTTCAGTTTGGTTCTTATATAGTGAGTATTTAATTAGTTGTTGATTTTTATTGGTTAGTTATATTTAAATGTGTTTCTATTGGTTAGTTTGAATTTTTTTAAGTTTGTTAATTATGTTAATTGTATGTGAATTTGTAACGTCGAATTTTGCTGTGTTTTTATCTTTTTATGAAAGGTTTATTTAAGGTATGTTATTTTTGAAAAGGTATTATATTGTTTATAATTGTTTTATAAATTAAGTATGTTTATTTAAAATGTTTTAGTTTATTTAGTATGGTTATTTATTTTTATTGTGAATGTTTTCTTTTATTTGTTTTTCTTATGTTTATCTAAATTTTTTATGAGTATATATTTAATTATTTACAATTATAGTGTGTAAATGACGGATTTATTTGTATTTTATAGCGTCGATAATTATGTATTGTCGATAATATTGATGTCTATATTTTTGTTAACGATTCTTTTAATATGTGATATATTTATTTAAGACTGTCGATATAATTGATTTCGAAATGTGTGCTTACGATTTCTTTGTGGTCGATATTAGAGTTTAACGATATTGTTAACTCCATATTTATGTTGTTTGTTAGTTAAATATAGGAGGTTGGTTTATTTGTCATCGATATTTAGTACTCAATTATTTTGTAGGTCGATTTTTTTGGTTTTGGTATTTTGTCATTGATCCAATTGTCATACTTAGCTCCTGAGAGTCATGTACTGCCTATTATGACCAAAAGAAATGCTCATATCTAAGTGTTGAATTGTTTTATTCCAGCCTGATGAAATGCACTGTATTTGCTGATAAATGGCTTATTTTTGCAGCTAGGAAATGTTTACCCTCCATTAGTGATTGCTGCTGAGCAATGAGATGTTATTTAAAAGTCTGAGAAGGAAATTCTTTGCAGGTGCTGACTAGGAGTAAGGCTGTTACAAGGCCTACAGTTATATAATATTTATTATTCATTTATTTACATATTTATTGCTGAGAAATGCAAAACCTGTGTTTTAAAGGAACAGCAATGAGTTAATACCGCTGTGATTTTCGACTGCTCTGATTCTAATGCAAGATAACTCAAGATAAAACTTATTTATTTGAATCAAGCATTCTGGTGTGGACTTAGTCCTTGCTTGCACTTATTGTCTCAGTGGATGAGTGTGTTGTGTAGTCACTTTACACCTAAGCTTCGGGTGCCTGATGGCTCGGTCCAAGCTACCCTCCCGGGGACCTGGCGAACCCAATTCCTACAGTGGGTCTCATTTATGAGGCACTATCAGCACTTTTCGCCACCAAAACATCACTTTTTCGATGTGCTGATGGCGCATTGTGCCACTGGCATATTTATTAGGCCACATAAAGAAATGTCATGTAGCTTTTCATGGTCTTATAAAAATGTACCCTTTTTACATAGAAACTGCGTGACATGGGCATTCCATGTATGTTGTTGTGGGCATTCCCAGCAACATACATAGCTTTCTGACACTGCCCCAGATTTACAAGAAATCGTAAGTCTGAAGCAGTGCCAAAAACGTAAGCCTCCAAGGGGAGGCATAAGGGAGGCACAAAGAGTAGAAATATTTTATTTCTCCTAGTTTTTTAGGTCTTGTGGCGAGTACCCCGCGAAAGCGCAGTCTCCCCAGAGACCTGTTGTCAGCGGCTGTACTTCCCAGGAGACAGGAGATGGGCACGCGCAGGCTCTGGAATCGGATTGGCGCGGGCTGTGCGCAGACTGAAACACATGCGCGCACACCCATCTCCTGTCTCCACTGCAAGCCTGCTGCTTAGTTTCACTTTTCCTCCCCCCTCCGCCGCCGGCTCTACTGCCCATCACCACGCACAGGAGTGCTCTTTTCACACACACAGACACTCACGCACACATCTCCTCTTCCCCCACCTCCCTCTCCACCAGTCATCGGGCTCTTTTTACACACGCACGCATACATACACGCGTGCACACACAAACGCACACACACACAGACACACTCGCGCGCACACATCCCCCCTCACACCCCACTCACCTGTTTCTTTTCACGTGTCCCTCTCTCCCTCGGCAGCCAGCGGGCCATTCTCGGCAGCAAGCGGGGCTCTCCACGAGCACGGGAGCCCCGCTAGCTGACACACAAATCTTCCGGCAGGCATCACGGGCACAGGAGCATGGGGTAGGCTCCCGTCTGCTTCCTGTATTTTTGCGGCACGCCCCCGTCTCAACACAGGTTGCCTGGCTTCCTGTACAAGCCGGGCACCTATTGGTTACATTTCCGTGACCTGTCTAGAAAAAAAAGCCTGGGGACCGTTCAAATGAAAAGCAGAGCGTTTGTGTACTTAAATACATACTGTTAAATAAACTGTCAAGTTATTGCCATATTATTCATATTCTCTGGAATTATTGCCGCCTTGGAGTTTTCACGCATGCTTTTAGTTTAGCATAGGCACTGCTCACGCATCCGTGTTTGCAATTTGCTTCGGGTGCACGTGCTACGTTAATAGACTACCAACTACAGCGCAGAAAAATACATTTTTGGGTTAATGCACGCTGACCAGGCATCTTTGAACCCAGAAATAATAGTCACACTAATGGAAATAAACTTAGCCAGTGTCCCTTAGGTCGATCACTGGAATGAGGCCAATGTGTGGAATCGAGCACCGTGAGACCTGGTTAATATGTAATATGAGGTAAAGTGCCTTTTGTGGTAGCATTAAAGGCTTGTAGTAAACCAAGTTTTACGTACGGTTATCAGCTGATGATACATGCCCCAAAATATGTTGCACATGGTTTAGGCTTGAAGGACGGCGTCTGACAGCATTGATGTTTATGTTATTAGAAATAGCTTGTGCGAGGAAATTAAGAGTATTGGCTTGTTTACTCTTTCAGATTACAGCTACAGAGCTCTGATCTACTCAATAAACTGAGAATGTGCCTTGTCATGTGCCGAAAAAAATACGAACGTGTACATTTTCACATTTTCTGACTGTCGGTCCTTTATTTACTATTCTTTCTGTTTTACAGGTGTACATAATATATCCGCATAGTTTGCCTTTTTGCTAGCGCTATTGGTTTTAGTGATCTGTTGATCTTATGTGACTTGAGAGATGTTTGTATTCTTGATATTTTTTCCATCGGAATGTATTCATAAAGATGGTGTTTGCCTCTGCTACTCAGTGAACCACAGGCCCCGTTTCTTTTGTAAGCAACATTTATGTTTTAATTGAAATAAATAGGAATATGTGAGCATTGATTTGTTGGCAAAACGATTGAAACATGAAAACATGAGCCCGTCTCTAATGCATCATAAACAAAATCAATCCGTACTAATAAACATTCAGTATTGTGGGGGAAATTTAAAGGAGAGACTAACTGTGCTTTCTGGAGCTGAATATAGCCAGTGCCTACGACCAAAATGTGAACAATTTTAAACATCAAGGTACAGTCGGTATCGGCTGAACAGAAAGCAATTGTAATAATGTAAACTGTGATTTTATTGTGTGAGGGCAGGAGGAAGGATTGTACCTGAAGTGTCCACCCATTTGGCTTTCCTGGCTACCCATGGATATTTTGTATGTAGGAACGAACTGCATGCTTATAAGGGCTTAAGTTACTGATTGTTGATTAAGTACTTGACATAACCTTTAGCTGGACACTCTGAATGAAGAACGAGAACGTATGGCAGAAACCCTCTTTCGGGACCTTAATGCAGTGTAACACTTGATAAAGTTGTGACTATTATGATGAGGCTAAACTGGAACATCCCAAAGGCTAAAGTGAATCAACTCTAATAAAGAAGAATTGTTTTTAAAAGTTACTGGGCATAGAACAAGTAGCCAAATTGGAAAACTTTATAATTGTATCTTGTTTATGAAGGCATTGGTAGGCTAAACAGGTGTGTTTGAATATAACCATCTGAGAAACTATCTGGCCGAAGAAGGTGTTATTGTTCACAAGGGGGGCATTGATGCCCATGGAATGAATACACAAATTCCAACACAGGCAGTCCCCGACTTTTCTGTACAAACCCATCAACCCAGCTCCGATTTCCTCCATCCCTTTAATACTTTTTATTATTTATTTATTATTTATGACATTTATTAAGCGCGAACAAATGCCCTTGGGCATCTCGGCGCTATTACCTGTCGCCTGCCCAAGATCAGGAAGCAGGCACACTGAACCGGCACCTCCTCACCACTTCTTGTCAGCGAATAACAACCCCCATGCCCAGCATACACAGCGAACTACACTGCTATGGCACAGCACTACCAACGGCCTGCCTTTCTGCCCCTACACTGCCCTGCGACACGTTGTTCCTGCCATGGAGGTTTCCCACAGCAGGGTGCAGTTAATAAGTACAGGGACCCAAAGATATGTGGCATTGCAGAATAAGAACGGACGTGGTAGAGGTAGGCTTTTTTTTATTTGTTTATTAGTTTTCACCTTTATATAGCGCAAACTTTACCTGCAGGTATCAGAGTGCTTTAAATCAGCATGCTTTTTTTTTTTTTATATTCACATGTCCAAACAACTCCCCTAATTTTACACACGTGCTAAAGATATGCAAAAAAATAAATAAATTAATTAATTAATTAAATCAGCATGCTTATAACAAGCAAGACTAGCACTCTATGGGCCAGATGTAGGAGAGAAAATACCGGTCGGTAACGGCCGATTTCGGCTGTTACCGACCGGCATTTAGGATTTGGCATGTAGGGGCCATCATTTTACAGAATCGGTAAATTTACTGATTCTGTAAAATACCGAATCGGTAATTTTACCGATTCGGTAAATCCACATGTAGGTGACACTCCTAAGATTGTCACAGGCCCTTAAGAATCCAATTGGGTGGTAAAATACCTAATTCAGGTGTGCATGTCTGTGTGCCACATGGCACACAAGTCCGGAATTGGGGTGCTAGAGGGTGTCAAAGTGACAACCCCTGCACCCTTGCAAGATTCGGTATTTACCGATTCGGTAAATACCGAATCGGTATTGCCCATTGATTCCTATGGGCTTCATGGCCTATAGGAATCAATGGGCAATACCGATTTGGTATTTACCGAATCGGTAAATACCGAATCCTACCGATTCGGTAATTCTTAAATTCGAATTACCTACATCTCCCTCCTTCATATTTACCGACTCTTAAATACCGAATCGGTAAAATTCGGTATTTAAGAGTCGGTAAATATGAATTACCTACATTTTGCCCTATATTACTGCCAACTTTGCTTAGCATAAGCAACAACTAACCATTCATAAACAATGCTTATATATCAATTGCAAATTAAAAAAAAAATTAATGCAAAGCATTGTCATTTACAATGCCAGTAACTCAAACTTTAATGCTGCGAGACCTATTGCATTGTAAATGCTTGTCTTCTTTCTTTATGTGCTGCATTCTGCAACACACATCGAAAGAGGAAAAAGCCTCTTGTGTTTGTTTTTGTGCAGAAAGGTTTTCGTTTGTGCATAAAAATATTCATCCCCGCAATGCAGGCACCATTACACCATGGTGCAAAGAGGCCTGCATTGGCGCACGGCAGCGCATTGTGCAACAGCGCAGGGAAAAGGACAGGAATGCACTGCATCTGACAGATACAGCGCATTCCTGCCCTTCTCTTTTGCCATAGGGAAGCACACAGGGCCGGACTGGGAAACAAAACCGGCCCTGGCAAAGTGCTCGGCCGGCTCCCCGGGGGGAGGGGGGGGTTGGAGGTGCCGCCGAGCTCTTTGCCAGGGCAGGTTGCATCCGATTTTGTCACAGGTTCGATTTTGCACGGCCCTGTAACAAAATTGGCCCGCAGGGGCCCAACCCCCCCCCCTCCCACCCCCAACCCCCTGTGCGGCGCACTGGGGGATTGCCCGGTGCCCTCTACGGCCAGTCAGGGCCTGGAAGCACAGCAGCAAGTCCTGCTGAACTGCCCTAAGGCAAAAAAAAAAACATTAGGCCCCATGTATTTGCTCTGCACTGCTTCAAAGGATTTAGTGCAAATTTCAACTGTTACCTGTGTAAAATGTGATACACCTCACATACCTGGCCACTAAAACTCCCAGGCCTTTCTTTCCATGCACCACTTAATTCTGGTATACTTAATTTGACATCTGACTGAGTTTGGTCATCTCACTTTGAATAACATTCAAACTGGGCATACTTCCCTTCATTCAGAGGAGCACACATATCAAATGTTTTAATTCTCACCTGCAAGAATTTCACCAGGTTTCGTAATTCTTAGGATGTCTATTTTGCACACCAAATTGTAATTTTAGTTACAGGCTAGCACTGGTGTTGGAAACTGAACCCGAATAATCAGCCTAGAAGGAAAGAGAGCTTTAAGATTTTTCTTTTGTCTCCGCGTAGTTCACTGTATATATAGGCTGTTAGTCTCCTTCGATTTATTTAAAGCTCCCTTTCTCTTCTCACATTTTTTTTTCTCTCCAAGTTTGATTTTGCAGGATATCTTTGCCTCTTTATAATCAAGTTTGTTTATTCTGACTTTCGTTTGAATACATCCATGGTCTGATACGTCCTTGTCGATTTGCCCTTCTAAAACTGTACACTTCCATGTGTTCTCTTATGTTTTTGCAGCCAGATTCTGCTGGCACCCCCCCCCCCCCACCTCCTCCTCATACCTCCTCCTCACACTTCATGTGTTTTCACCGTGTTGGCTCCCAAACACTGGAAATCCCTCTCATAATCTGACCATTTCTCTCCACTCGATTATTCCTTTTTGGCTCCTTTAAACAAAACATTCTCATGTGCTATGTACAGCTGCTAAGTGTAAGCACTTAATACAGAAAGAGATATAAATGTATGTTTGAATAAGATGTTTCACAGGATACACAATTTTGCTCTGGAAATCAGACAAAGATTCTTGGCAGTCTCTGAAGAGACATCAGGGACGTTGCTGTGTAATTTAGATATCATTGGGTTTTGCCAGGGTGGATTTGACAAATATGTCTAAATCTTTAAATAATAAAAGGGAAATGCCTGAAATATCTGAGAGGTCTCTGTGAACAAGGTATGAACTACAAAATAAGAAGTCAAGCAACTGCGAGAGAGATAGAATAAAATAGCTCCAGTTTTACAAGAACTTGAGTTGTTTTAGTGTTTACTTTGTTGCAATTGTACTGTTTTTGGATTTAAAAAAACTTGGGGGCATATTACCAAGCAATAGAGATAATTATCGCTATTGCTTGGTTAGAGACAAAAATGTACCGATGTGCTGCAGCGATTTTTACCGCAAATAAACCTTGGTATTACCAAGGTTTATCGCAAATGCGATAAAAATCGCCGCAATGCATGAATATCGCTGAAAAGTCAGCGATATTTATGCATTACCGAGCTAATGCTCTTAGCCATGTTATCCACCTCCCATTGGATAACATGGCTAAGAACTGCTCAGGGCAGGTGTTAGCTTTTGGAGATATTCGCGCTTAGCGCGAATATCTCCAAAAGTTGGTAATAGGAGATAGCGATGTTAGCAACTGTTTTCAGTCGCTAACATCTTGGCACGCCCACTTTGCATGTCATTAGTAATAAATATCACTGACATGCAAAGTGGGGACCAAGATGGTCGCTATCTCCTACTAGCTGTCGCTAACTGGTGTTAGCGAGAGCTAGGTGATAGGGAGATAATTTTATCTCAGCTTTCTTGGCTTTTAAAGCCAAAAAAGCGGAGATAAACCCCCTTGATAATATGCCCCTTGCTTTTTTATCAATTTTGCGAATTAAATTTTCTTGCAACAGGCATAACTTGCTTTCCCAAATCTTGACGAAAAAAATTTTATACAGGTAGCCAGACTCTTATTTTCAATATTTATTGCATCTTAGAAACATGAAAGATGTTGTTCCTCATTATCTTTGCCAGTAAACATGAACTTCTGAATCTCGAGTCTAATAATACCCACCTCAAATGGTGTTACTTCTCATACCTTATTCATCATAATTTTGAAAGTTCCGGCTGCTGCCATATTCAAATTATGTGGTAATTATATATTTTCATTGTTCCCTTACAAGATAAAAAAATATCTCAGTTGTCAGTCATCTTTATTTTGGTTTAACGAACCATAAAAGAACTCAGTATACATTTTTTTAAACAAAATAAATGCAGATCACATTACAAATGTATAAAATGAATTACATTCTTTACAAAGCCTCTATGACAAAAAAGTGCCATAAGGTTAAGACAGACCCACGGAAGCTAAAACCTCCAAATAGTCCATAATAAAAAGGACCTACAATGAGTCGGCTAAGTAACCTGGAATGACTTGATGGCTAACTTTCAGTTGACTAATCTATCAATAATACTTGAATCTGCATGGATCCATAATAATAAAAACATACAACATATGCAAAATCATATTAAATAAAAACAACATATTAAACCCCTCAAGAATAAAAGTACATCATAAAAGATGAATAATGGATTTAAAAACATCAATACTCTGAGCGCCAATACATTTCAAGTAGTATTGAAAGGCTACAGTTACTAGTAAAGCTTTTTAGCTCATAGATTTCCTGATTTTTAGGGCCCTACAAATAAAACTAATTATTAGTTTTATTTGTGGGGCCTTAAAAATCAGGAAATCTATGAGCTAAATAGGCAGCACAATTTTGCCTCTGGGCTTTAAATGCGAAACAGACAGGTGATATGAGATCTGGCTCCAAAAGACTGCAATTTAGGTCGTAGAAAGGACCTTCTAGGTTGAATATAGAACCCACAAAAAACAAGAAGCGTGCAAGCGTTTATTCACTTATTATTATTATTATTATTATGGAATTTTGTAAAGCGCATGGTTATGTGCTCCGGCGTGTCCCCGCTCTGAGTGAGAAGTATGAAGTGGCGACAACAGGGAGGTTACATCAGGACTGAGCGAAAGAGGTGAGTTTTTAGTGCTCTGCGGAACTTGGCCTCAGAAGGTTCCAGGCGCAGTACCATCGGAAGCATATTCCAGCTCTTGGCTGCAAGGAGCCAGAAAGATATGCCCCCCATTCGAGCTTTATGAATTTTGGGGACGACTACCAGTCCGGTGTCAGAGGATCTGAGCATCCGCTCCGGTCTGTAGGGGGTGATGAGGCTGTGTAGGGGAACAGGCGCCCTGCCCCCGATAATGCGGTGACACATGCATAGTGTTTTGAAGGTAATCCTTTCTCTGATCGGAAGCCAGTGTAGGGACTTCAAAGCAGCTTTAGAGGCAGTTCTCCTAGGAAGCCTCAGCACCAGCCGGGCTGTGGCATTTTGAAGTACCTGGAGACGATTGAGGCTTCTAGCTGTTATTCTCAGATAGAGGAGGTTAGAGTAATCAAGTCTTGATGTGACCAAGGCATGCACCAGAGTCTGCCTTGCACTAACAGGAAGTAGGTCCAGGATCTTCCGTAGACTCTTGAGTATACCGAAGCACATTCCGACAACCCGATCAATCTGGGGAGCAAATGACAGGTCAGAGTCAAACATCACCCCGAGATTTTTGGCCTGTTGACAAGGCACTGGAGTGGAGCCCAGGTATGCTGGCCACCATGCCGAGGACCACACATCCGGACCACCTCCCACCACGAGCACTTCAGTTTTGGACCCATTCAGCTTCAGGCAGTTGTTAGACATCCAGGATGCAAATTCCTGCATGCAAGCACTGAAGCTGGATGCCGCAACATCAGGTGCCCGTGACAGCGAGATGACCAGCTGTGTGTCATCAGCATATGACACTAGATGGATGCCATGACTTTCCACAATGGTGGCTACAGGGGAAGCATATAGGTTAAACAGGGTGGGGCTCAGGGCGGAGCCCTGGGGAACCCCTTGATCAAGATTGAACACACAAGAGTAGTGTTCTCCCTGTCTGACCTGAAAACCCCTATCAGTCAGGAAAGATTGGATCCACCTCAGCGCTGACCCAGTGACTCCACCTTTGTTGAGACACTGTAGCAAGGTGAAATGTGCTACAGTGTCAAAGGCTGCACTTAGGTCAAGTAGAATGAGGGCCATCGTATGCCCCTCATCTACCCCTTGCCTGATAGTCTCAGTGGCCATGAGCAGTGCAGGCTCCGTAGAGTGGCGTGAACGAAAGCCAAACTGAGTTGGATGGAGCAGGTTGGCTTTCTCCACAAATGCCATAAGTTGAAGATTTGCCACCTTTTCTGCCACTTTGGCCAGGTAGGGGAGGAGTGAGATAGGACGGAGATTGTCCCGCCTGTCCCAACTAAGATTCGTTTTTTTTTAAAAACGGGAGTACTACAGCCTGCTTCCAACTTTTGGGTACGGTGCTGGATCTGAAGGAAAGATCCAGAACATCCCTAATATAAGGTTCAAGGATCTCGATACTCTCTCCAAGAAGTTTCGGTGATGCCGGATCACGGGGGGATCCTGACTTAATGGAGCGGCATATCTGCTGGAGCCCATCAGGGGATGGGGTGAAATAGTTGTCCAGCCTATTAACACCCACATCCACCAATATACTCTCACCGAACTCTGTTCCCTTTTTCTTTCCCCCTGAAAAAGTGGAGTAGATGGTGGCCACTTTATCAGAAAAGAAAGCAGCAATGTGGTTACAGGATTCCTCTGAGACCGAGGACGGGTCAACAGATGAGCCACAGAGAGAGATTTCCTTATAAATTTTGAATAGCTCCTTGGTAGCGTTTTTAGCTTCTCCTATCCTACCTGAAAAGTATGTTGTTTTGGCACACCTGATCAAGCTATGATATTCTCTGCGTTTGTCTATATACCTCTGTTTTGCTTGATCGAGGTAAGCCACCCTCCACTGTCTTTCTAGTTGTTTGCATTCCGCTTTAGCTAGGCGAAGTTCATCGCTGTACCTGGGGGCGGATTTCTGGGCTCTACTACAGGGATTTTTATGACAAAGAGGAACTATGTCATCTAAAGCATTATTAATGCAGCTTTCTAGTCTATTCTATGCAGTATTAGCATCCTCACCTCCTGGTCTGCCGCCTTTAGAGCAGTATCGAACTTGGCTTTGGAAAAAGCAGTCCATTTACGGCTCATATATTTAGAGTTGGTACGCTTTTGGATATTGCTAGCAGGGATATTTATTATAAAAGGCACTAAGAAGTGGTCGGACCAAGGGACTGGGACGGGGGCCTTAGCTTCAATGTCTTCAGCATTGCATGGACAAGGTGGTAAACTATAAAACCATGAACTCTGTTAGGGTCCACTACCAGAAAAATGACTGTACCTAATCTGAAACGAGTAAAATAGAACCTATGTTTCATATTGGTACCCAAAAAAGATATTGTTCAACCCCATCTCTTGTTTAAGATATAATTAATGCAATACTGTAACTAAAGAGTGTTGATTACAGAGTCTCATTTGTGTTCTATATTGGTAGAATGACATTTTACCTCGTCGTTTGCGCTGCCAGTAAATCATTTAGGGAGCGAAAAAAGTGAGGGAATTCTAAGTCAGAGAAAGATTTTTTTTCATAGGACAACCAAGTAATGGTATGTGCTTGTTCAAATTTTACCAATCCACCAAAACCTCTTTAGAAAATGAGCAAAACTGGGAGGTCCATACTTTCATCCACAGAAGCAAAGGGGCGATTAGAACTATGCCTTCAAGAAAAGAGAGGCCAGATTCCAAGTGGGTGATTAGACTTGGCTCTGCAGGATGGACTGTAAATCCGCTGTTTATCCGGCCGTCAGGGCACCCATCATGGATGATTGAAAATGGGAGGACAAGCTCCCAAGCAACTGCTGCTATCACTGTGGGCGCAAATTGACAGACTTGGGTGTTATCCAGAATGAAAACGAAGTGGAGGCATGAGTGAGGCCTGCGGAGGGAAGATGGCGGCCCCGGCCTGTGCCGAATCGGAGAGATAGTACTGAACTCCGTGCGTCTGCTGCTGATATACAGTGGCCCGCCTGCAGCTGAGGAGTGCTGCTGCAGACCTGAGGGCTCTGGGTACCTGTGAGGAGCCTGCTTAGCTCTGTGGAAGTGTGCAAAGGTGGTGACCCCAAGCAACGCTTGGACTTGGACGCTAAGGTGGGCATAGGCGCGCTCTAGTGGGGGACTATCGGCCGGGAAACCGCCCGACTGTGAGGCAGGAGAAAATCGGGGCTGCGGCTGTGCCTACATGACCCAATCCTTGCCGAAAGGTCAGAGTGACACTACAGGGGCAGAACCAGGAGCAGACGGGGACCGCATTTATGACAGCTGGGGGAGCAACTCTTCCTGCATAGCCACCCTGCCAACAGACTCAGTGTCTGGCCGGAGCGGGCCAGGCCCTGTGCTGGAGGGCCTCTGGAGGGATGTGCCAGTGTGATATAGCTGGGCCCCTGGAACCCCAGTAACCCACACCTGCACTGAGGGGAGCCAGATCCCAATTCAACAGCGGGAGCGAAGGACCACTTCTTACTGAGCCCCCACTGCCAACTATGTGCCAGAGCGACTCCCAAATCGGCCTGCTGCATTGGTGCACCTCGAGGAGCCCCGATGGTGGAGCTGACCGCCGTAGGGCTGGTGGAGTGACACTGGGACTGTGGTGACTCAAAGGTGTGAGAGAGTGCTCCTGACTGGACTCTGCTTTCCATGAGGTGGCCCTGGCACCTCCGGAGCTGGGGAGTGTCAATTCAGGGACCCAGGTTTGAGGTGAGATGGCCCTGCAGAGTGACGATAGCTGCAGCGAGGTATTGGGTGACTGTTGCTGGGGGGAGGCCCCTATTGAGCTCGCGGGCAAGGGACTGTGGCTGTGACCCCAAAGACACGCTGAGTAGCGCATGGAATGCCGTGACAGTCATAAGGGCTGGGACCTGCACTTGCCTGTGCTCCTCCTTTCTGGCCTTGCTTTTGTGGCGGGTGTTGAGGCCCCCACCTGCCGCTGGGCCCCCCAGTGCACCCTGACTGGGCCTGGACTTGCCAATATTGGGTGGCCCTGCTGGGGAGAGGGACACCTTTGGTTGCATGAACAGGCAGTGCACCATGGGCAAGATGGATGCATGGCAGCCCAAGCTATCGTTCAAGCAACACAAAAATCAGAGGAGCAGGCAGAAGCCAATATGATGTCTACAACCCTTGAGCCAGACATTTGTGAAATGTCCACTGATTTGAAGCACTCTTTGTTGGCAATCGACCTGAAAATAGACTCTATGTCGGGCCTACTTGAATGACTCTGAGAAAAAGTATTGAACCACGATGAGCGCATCACAGAGGTTGAACAGTGAACCTCTGCGCTGGACGATGAAGGCGCTGCAACTCGTAAAAAATTGCTTAGCATGGAGAAGGTGCTGGAAGTTATTCGTAACAAGAATGAGGATCTTGAAGCCAGGTCTCGTTGCAACAATTTACACATTCTTGGGGTGCCTGAAACCACCGCAATAGTGGAGGATTGTGTTGAAGAAATGCTCTGAGCCCTTTTTGGTGAGGCCCCATTGGCGCTGTGCATCGTGGAGCGTGTCCACAGGTCTTTTGGCCTAAACCTCCCACGGATGCTCCACCTCAGCCGATAATTGCCAGATTCTTAAACTATAGGGACTGAGAAGTAGTCCTGCGCAGGGCCCGGGACCTTCAGTAGCCTAGATACCTGGGCAATCTCATCTCCTTCTTCCCCGACTTCACCCTGTCTATCCGGGCCGCCCTTTGGGAATTCATTCCAGTTAAAAGACTGCTGCAGCAACAATACATCTAGTACTCCCTACTATACCCAGCAAAGCTTTACATCTTCCACGCTGGAAAAACTTCCTTTTTCACTGACCCCAAACTAGCTGCCAAATTTGCACGTAGTCTTAAGCGACCACGACTAGCAGCACCTGCAGATGACGTTCTGAATGCTGAGGGCCCTCTCGATGAAAACAACTGATGACATGCTGGAGTCCTGTGGCGCTCACTGAACTGGGGGTAATCAACATCCAAAAGGATTGGACCACTCTTTGTGATAATTTGCAACTACGTTCCACCGTGCACATAGTGATGGACAGTCATCGAACTTACACACCTGACTGCTCTATAATGCGCCTACCATGGGTGCCCTCTGTCAGCTACCCAGCGCTGCAATGATGGAAAATGCTAAGCCCCCTAGTGCCTTCCCCCGGGATGAGTCCCATATTGCTCTCTGGGTTTGGCCTCTTGAGGCATTGTTGGGTTAGGGAAAATGCTCTCCAGCCATGTTGGGCGGCTGTAGTGGGTGGGGACTGGGCTGTTTGGGTTGTGGGTGATTCACCTGTGTTTTGCTCTTCTCTTCCCCCTCGTACATTCTCCACTTTCCTCCTCCTCTTTGCCCCTCTCGCCTCTAACCTAGGGAAGCTGATCTCCAAGCCGCTTATGGTGTGCACGGATAATGAAAAGCGTAAGGATAACTGAAAGTTCAAATTGTGCATACATCTAATGCTATTAACACGTGCTCCCTCCCTTGCGTGCATGATTAAACGGCAGTGCGGACATGGCTGAAAGAACTGATGAGACATGCACACCCAGTGCAGCAACCTGAAGTGTGTGCGGTTTGAATGATATCAGCGTGGTGCGACAAATGGCGGCGCCTTTTCACTGATATGGAGCTGACACTGGGTCCACGCAGAGGTTGCACTTGTCGGATGCCAGTTGTCTGTGCCTGCGTGCGAGTATGCTGGGTGGGAAGTCTTTAGTGGGCTTCTCTAGCTGCATCAGAGACAAGACCTTCACTCTCAGCAAATGGTCTTCCACGTTGTGCACGCATTGTAGTGGTCCACAGCTGGTGGTTTCTGCCTCCCTTCCTGGTGCACATGGATGCATGGTCATGCAAAGATTACTGCGACAGTTGATGAGGTACAAAAGCTAAAAGCTGTAACCTGGAATGTGAGGGGCCTGAACGATTCGAATTGTGGCAGCGCTTCTCAATCAATATGGGGCAGACATTTGTTTTCTAAAAATGCTACATCTTATGGGAGCACCCTGTTCGCCCTTGCGGTTGGGATGGATTGGTGAAAAGTTTGTGGCAGGATATTCCAATTATGCCAGGGGCACAGCGATTATTCTCTGAAAGGGCCTCCCTTGGCACACGCGCACTTCAATTTGGGATCCCCAGGTCTATTATGTGATAGTGGCGGGAGTTCTTGGCACACACCAGTGCGACTAGTGTTAATATATGGCCCCAACACTGATGACCCCCAATTTTTTAGTGAGGTGAGGTGGCCGGCGGACACCCATGTCCCCGGGGCAGTGTTATGGGGGAGTGATTTTAATGTGGTTCACAACTCTGATTATTACAGGTCAAGCACCTCTTGCAGACCTCATCCTCATGCAGCAGCACCACTGCAAGGCCTAATGGAAGATCAGGATTTGATCAACGCATGGTGTTGTCATCATCCCTCCAGCCGAGAGGGGACTACATTTCTTCTTTGGGCCCTTCGTGGTCTTGAATTAACTACTGGCTCATATCCCAAGATGTGGAGAAATGAGTCCGCCACTTTGCTCATCTTGCTCGAACCTTATTGGATCACGCTCCAGTACTGTTAAAATTTACTCTGCCAGATGTGCCGACCAGAGCCTTCAGCTGGAGACTTCCAGTTGGGGCCAGTCGAGATCAGATGTTCCATGAGGAGATTGGAGCCACCATCATGGACTATTTTGATACCAATGCTGGCTCAGTAGACTTTCCGTCCACATTTTGGGAGGCGTTGTCATCAGGGGGGCAGTGTATCACCAAACACTGGTATCCTCACTCATTATTAAGTGAGCTACAGCAGTTGGAAATAGAGATTTGTTCTCTCGAGTCAGATTGTTTTGCATCCGGTCGGCTCACGACTCTTGGTCAGAACAAAGCTGAAATTGCAGAATTTGAAGAGGCTGCGCATAGAGAAGTGCACTTCCTGGGTCGGGAAGCAAGCACGTGCCAATTTGCGGGTCTCCTTAAAAAGTAGTGGCCAATGACTATACATGCGAACTGCGCACAGACAAGGATCTGGTGGTGGTTGGACAGGAAGCTGTACAGGCTGAAATGGCTCAATACTGTTCCTCTCTGTATGCAGCACGAAAATCGGAGGCTCTTCCTTATCTTCTCCCTTTCTTCATTAGTGGTCAGGTACGTGGATCCACATCTTCCTGGGATGACTTGGATTACAAGATTGCGTGTATTGTAACGTGTTTCTAATTTTGTTTTTGCTAACATGTCTGTTTGCAGTGATCTCAAAATTTTTGTGTGTTTTTGAGTCCAGTTGATTGGTTTAAAATCAGATTTAATTAATTTGTAGAGAGGTTTAATCCTCTCTGCGTAGTTTAATATGTATGTTCTTCCGAAATTCAGGAAGCCTAGAATCGATTGTAAGTTCTTCAGCATTTTTGGTCCTTGGAGTACGAAGTTGTCCGCTAGGCATTTTCCTTCACTTGATAATTCGTATCCTAAAAATAAGACTGTCAGATGGGCAATTCTTGACTTTTAAAAGTTGAATTTGTAACCCTTTGCTGCAAACCCAAGTATTATGGTGTTCACCCTTTTCAAGTGAGTATCCAAGTCGTCATCTGTGAGATAGATGCCATCGGCATAAGATAATGCCTCATCATCATATATTTGTAGTAACTCTTTTACTCTGGCGGAAAATAATCCCGGGCTATTCTTGAACCCCTGTGGGAGCCTACAGAAATTTTTCTGCGACCCCATTATTGAGAAAGCAGTCAAGTACCTGCTTTCTGGTGCAATATTTTGACAAAAGAACCCATTAGATATGTCTAATGTTGTTTTATATTTTTTCCGAACTATGTTATTCATCAGTGCCGCACTGTGCGAGTTCTGTACCGAAAATGTTTTGCAACACGAGTTAAGGTGTCTGTAGTCCGGGACTAGACGATACGAATCGTCTGGTTTGGAGACAGGAAACAAAGGATTGTTCATTTGAGAGGTGCATGTTTCAATCACCCCCTGGTATTCAAGTTGATCTAAAATCTCCCTGACCCGTTTTTTAGCTTCTTGCTTAATTGGGCATTGCCTTTGTGCAGTAGGTTGACATTTTAACTGGATTTTGTGAGGAGGAGAGTCCTCATCCCATCCTACATGATTTTTATATAATGCTGGTGCCTGGGCTACTGCCCATTCCCTTGCATATATATATTTAGTATGAATTGGAATGTGATTCGAGAAGGCAGGCATAATCATTTCTTCGGCATGAGGGCACTCCCTGACAAACTCTGGGGGCCAATCTTTCTCAGCTAACAGGATGTCATAGCCTTTTGAGAGGTTATCCCAAAATAGACCCCTTATTCTTCTAGTCTTATCTCCCTCTATGCGCAGTGTTATTTCGTATATCTTATGAGGTTCGTTAACTCTGCTGTCTGCAGTTTCTACCTGAATGTATTCATTCATGTCCACTGACTCCAGATGACTCATCAGGATCTTGCGAGTTATGGTGATTTCTGCTGCACTGTCTAGCATTGTCTGTGCCCACTCTCCGTTTTTCAGCTGTGTCCTCAGTATTCTCGGCATGTTCGATTACTCTAATACTGGCTACCTTCTTCCTTGGGAATTGTAAGTTCAGATTCCTTGTATTTGGACTTGGTGTGCTCTTCCCTTGGGTCTGACCATCCTCTTCTTTCCGATTTCTGTTAAAAAGATTGAGAGGGACGTGTATCAATACTTTGATATCTATCAGGCTTTTTCAAGTTATCCGTATTTCTAAGGTTATATCTTTTCTCAGAGTGCTCCCTCTGGGGAGACTGGTGTTCTCGAGTTCTTTCCCTCCGTCGAGGAGACGTTCCTCTGGACTGGAAAACTTTTTCCTTGGGAGTGGATTGTTTATTTCCATCCCAGCTCTTTTTAGGACTGTTTAGATTATTTTTAATAAATAATTTTTCAGGATTTTCGAGTAATTGGGATTTTACTGGCTTCCCACCCAAACTATCTCTACCTAATTCTTCATAGCATTTTTCTATAATTCTGGCAAGCTCAATTGGTTGATCTGTTATATCTGTTTCTTTCAATTTCTGGCGGATCGCCACATATGCTGCTTATCCTTTTATGTTGGCTAGTAATATAGCCGAGACCTGCTTGAAGTCTTTCAGTAATTTCATACTGAGAGTTAAAGCAGGTTCTGGACCACATTCATTCTGAATTTGTTTTAGCACATCTGGTATTACCGCCATGGACGGAACACCATGTGTTTTTGTGTAAATGGAAGCAAAGACTGTACCCCAAGTGTCACTGTCCTCCACGTGTGGTGCGACCCTCATTGGAAGGCAGATGGTCAGAATTCTGTGTTTCTCAATAGGGGAAGTATTCGGGAATACTGCCTCTATTTGAGTAATTTTCTGTGCTAACCAGAAAGGGATTTGTTCCCGTTTTATGGGTGTTTTACCAAGACATGATTGTATGTTCTGTGGTGTAATTTTATTTGTGTTCCCCTGATGAGGGGTCAGCTGTGGAACATTAACAGCTGCTTGGACTGTTGCAGTCCGCATTACATATTGGACTAACTGTCTATGTATTTTAATTAATGTTTTTAGCTGTGCTAACAGCTCTTCGGAAGACATTTTTTCAAGTCCGGATGTGGTGTGTAGCTGGCTAGAACCGGCCACGTTGCTCCTGGTCTACCTAGTGGACCGCGCCTGGTGATGTGATCATTGTGTTTTAGGGCGCCTTTAAACCAGAGCAGGTGCTCTTGGTATTTAATGGAATTTCAATCTCCTCGAAAGGAGCGTACTCATCCGGTGGTTCCTCTATTTTGTAATAGTGGAATTCGTGTGTTGTAGCATTTGCCGCTGGAAAGTTTATCCATAAATAGAATACCTCTGTCTGCCGATATTCGTGTGCCTCTATCACGAAAATGACGGTACCACCCGTTTTCTATAAGTTTTAACGTTATAGTTTTTCTTATGTTGACCGGAATGATGATAGCATCCTGGTCAGTCTGTAGGAGACTTGTGTCTTCCTCTAAGAGTTGATTTGCTAT
This sequence comes from Lissotriton vulgaris, assembly GCF_964263255.1. Classification (NCBI taxonomy): domain Eukaryota; kingdom Metazoa; phylum Chordata; class Amphibia; order Caudata; family Salamandridae; genus Lissotriton; species Lissotriton vulgaris. The sequence continues at coordinate 1,150,512,658 of NC_141694.1, forward strand.
TCTCAAAGCCTCCGTTTCTTCCGCACCTTCTACCATTCTACTGGAGAAGTTTTTGTTGCAGATCAGGTTTCAAGGAAACAAAGATTAGGTGCACAATATTTTGGAACACTGTATCCTTTAACGTTGAATAAACCAGAAGCTCTACATAGGATTCTCTTCCTACTAAGTTCAGGCGGATTTAACCTTTCACCCACTCCAGACGTCTATTGGAGTATTTTACGGGAGAAAGGGTCTGTGTGAAAAAGCACGACTGAGTTACTCTAACGTCTTGCGCACAGCGAAGAGAACGCTGACGAGGGCGGATGCTTGCTCTGTTGATCAGACGCTATTGGCCGGATCAGAACGGCACGCCCACTAACTGTAGCCACGCCCCTTTTTCTATAAAGCGCGCGCTGAATACGAGCGCAGCGTCTTTGAAGCTGAATCTCCTGAGGCACAGCCGGGAGAAGGGACCCCATTACTTTTTAAACCTTTACTTTGTGTAATTACTGTTTTAAGGGAAACTATCGCACTAACTCCCCGCACAGCGAAGAGAACGCTGACGAGGGCGGGTGCTTGCTCTGTTGATCAGACGCTATTGGCCGGATCAGAACGGCACACCCACTAACTGTAGCCACGCCCCTTTTTCTATAAAGCGCGCGCTGAATACAAGCGCAGCATTTTTTAAGGTGAATCTCCTGAGGCACAGCCGGGAGAAGGGACCCCATTACTTTTTAAACCTTTACTTTGTGTAATTACTGTTTTAAGGGAAACTATCGCACTAACTCCCCGCACAGCGAAGAGAACGCTGACGAGGGCGGGTGCTTGCTCTGTTGATCAGACGCTATTGGCCGGATCAGAACGGCACGCCCACTAACTGTAGCCACGCCCCTTTTTCTATAAAGCGAGCGCTGAATACGAGCGCAGCGTCTTTGAAGCTGAATCTCCTGAGGCACAGCCGGGAGAAGGGACCCCATTACTTTTTAAACCTTTACTTTGTGTAATTACTGTTTTAAGGGAAACTATCGCACTAACTCCCCGCACAGCGAAGAGAACGCTGACGAGGGCAGGTGCTTGCTCTGTTGATCAGACGCTATTGGCCGGATCAGAACGGCACGCCCACTAACTGTAGCCACGACCCTTTTTGTTCCCCATCCTACTCCTATATAGGATGTGCACTTACCGGAAGCACAGTGGACGAGCGCAGCGGGCGCGACGATTGCGCGCCGAAGGTGCGCTTAAGGCAAGCTCGTCTGCGCTCGTCCGCGCCGAGACCGGGCATAGGGCAATCCCCCCTGCTCGACCTTTTCCGGTTTATTAGGCACATAGATACAGTAGAGAAACACTTATGCTGCTAAACCCACTGGCAGGCAGAGCTAACTGCCCACGCCTAACCAATCACATTGCATCTGAGGTCAAGAGCCCCTGTCCCAACTGCCTAGGGCGCCTGCCTCATATTAATCCCCTCCCACTTGAATCACAATTGAACCCTGATCAGACCTCAGGCTATAGGCATATCCCGCCAACACACGCCGATTCTAAACAGACTATTAAGGGAGAATTAGTTAGTGGACTATTAAACGTCAGATCCCTCCCGAAACATGCCACTGAAATACAGCTATTGGTTGAGTCCAACAATTTGGACATTTTATTTTTAACCAAGACATGGATGGCCCCGGGAATGGAACTGGAGCTAGGTACAGGCCTGCCCGGCAGGATACAAGATCATTCATAAGCCTAGGACCATAGGACGAGGAGGAGGAACAAGGATCATTTTTAAAGAGGAGCTAAATATTGCAACCTTAGATGCCGACACCGTCTCATGCGCTGAAATCCTCGGGATATCGATCAGACATGGCTCAGGCCACTGTCTCACGGGCCTAATCTGCTACAGGACACCGGGGCATATTAACGCAATACAACAGCAGGAATTGATTGCTGTTATCAACAACATGTCAATCTCACATAGCAAACTGCTGGTACTAGGATATTTTAATCTATGGGATAATGACCAACTACACACGGCCTTTCACAATATCACCCAATCCTGGGAAAATTTAGGGCTGAAACAGTGGATAACTACCCCCACACATAAACAAGGAAATATACTGGATCTTATATTTTCTGCAGAGGATCTCATCACAATGAGAACAACGCTACCGGTAGGTTGGTCAGACCATCACCTCCTACTATTCAATATTCACACCTTGATTAACTCAGGGCCTACAAATACGCAGACCAGATCCTTTATCGGCCGCGACTGGAAGGGCCTGCTAAAAAGGAAAGAGAAAGGAAAGTTCAATTTCCGTCAAGTTGGGAATTCGTTTAACCCAGAGAACGACATCACCACAAACTATCTCTCGTTATGTAAAGAAGTAACTAAGAAACTCGACGATACTGTACCCTGAAAGTAATTAGAAAAAGAGGAAGACCCTCCGCGCCCTGGTATACGGATAACCTGAAGGAACTGAAAAGTGCCTGTAAAAATGTGGAAAGGATCTGGAGAAAAAATTACTCAGAGCCAGAGAAACTGATATGGAGGCAAACTATTGTACGGTATAAAAAAGAAATCATCGCAGCCAAAGCAAACCACTTCGCCGACCTAATACTCAACAGCTCTAACAAATCCCGCGACACCTTCAGGATAATTAGAGAGTTATCCAATCCTGATTGTGCTAATAGTCAAATCAAGCCCTCACAAGAACTATGCGATGATCTAGCATCTTTCTTTCAGGAAAAAATTACTAAAATTATTGAGGGAATGAAGGGTGTTCCATCCCTTTAGGGCAGGATAACAGTAACCCCGAGAACAGGGAGAAGAGTGAAGGCAATGTAAGACGACCCAATCCAAAGGCTACTCTAGAAAATTTTGAGATCCTTACAGAACAAGACTTCACAAGAACTGCTCTTAATACAACATCAGGATCCCCTCTGGACCCTTTGCCTCACAAAATAGTAAAGGAGTTCGGGGATGACTTTTTCCCAGTATTGCGACAGCTCTGCAATCAATCTCTCAATACAGGCACCGTACCAAAAGATTGGAAACTGGCGGTTGTCACCCCCCTACTAAAGAAACCTAATTTAGACCCGAACTTCCAAAAACACTACCGACCTATATCGCTCCTGCCATACCCTATAAAGATCATAGAGCGGTGGGTCAGCAGATCCCTTGCCCTCTTCCTGGAAACTAACAACATCCTGGAAGAGGAGCAATTTGGTTTCAGACCAGCTCATGGAACCGAGTCAGCTCTGCTGACAGTTATGGATGACCTACGAATGAGGGCGGACAGGGGGGAGTCAGCAATCCTAATTCTGCTGGACCTGTCCGCCGCATTTGATACGGTGAGCCATGATATCCTGCTGACAAGACTGAAGAACATTGGAGTCGGGGGAGTGGCGCTCGACTGGTTTCACTCCTACCTGAAGGACAGATGGCAGGCAGTAGCCATCCCCCTATACCAGTCAGAATTTGTTAAAGTCCCACACGGAGTCCCACAGGGGTCCACAATTAGTCTGATACTTTTTAATATATATATGCAACCCCTGTTGTGCATTATCAAGGCTCACGGCATTAGCGTGATCAACTATGCGGATGACACGCAGCTGATGATTTCTCTAGATGGTGCCCATGCTGACTCACTCGAGACCTTCCACTCCTGTATGTCAGAAATGACACTCTGGCTAAACCAGAATTCACTACAGTTCAATAGTGATAAGATGGAAATAATGCACTGCGCAGAAGGCAGAATTACCAGAAGTCTACCCACCAACTTCTGGCCCTTGGACTCAGGGGAGTCATTAACCCCAGTGAAATCAGTGAGGAACCTCGGAGTCAGTTTTAACGACAGTCTGAGTCTAGAGACCAATGTTAATAAGCAGGTGAGTAGCTGCTTTGCTTTAATGCGAGGACTGCGAAAGCTGCTACCCCGCTTACCAACACAGGTCAGAGCCACCATAGTCAGGAGCACCATTCTCAGCCGCCTGGATTACTGTAATGCTCTGCTCCTGGAATCCCCTGCCTATTTGATTTCCAGACTTCAAAGCATCCAGGCGGCAGCAGCAAAACTGGCACTCTCCCGAGAGCGAAGATCCTCCACTACCCTCGCTCTGGCCGACCTACACTGGTTACATGTACATCAAAGGATCCGCTTCAAATCCCTTTGCATTGTCTTTAGGGCAGTACATGGGATGGGCCCCCGACCACTTCAAAACAAATTTAATTGGCATAAACCCACACGGTCGCTCCGATCTTCATCCTCCAATCTTATAAGCATACCCAGGATTAAGAAAGCCACTTACGGTGGCAGAGCCTTCAGCATAGCCGCAGCTCATCTGTGGAATAAACTACCCATCGACATCAGGAAAACAGACGAACTGATGGCCTTCCGAAAAAAGGTGAAAACATGGCTCTTCCCTAAAACTTAATTCACCAGAACTTTAATGCTATCCTTTCCTCCTCTGATGCACAGTGTTTTTTCAGCAACATGTACACAGCGCCAGGATGCCCGTAGGGTTGCGGAGCGCTTTACAAATGCTATAAATAAATAAATAAATAAATAAATAGTTTTGTCGCCTTACCAAACGTTGGGCGCCATGTAGTGTAGTTCCTATTTTCCATATAGGCCCTGCGCATTGGAATAACATAAACAGCAGTGTAGACGTAGGACTGCGGTCTTCTAGGTCTCTACTGACTATGCTAGACTTAATTGGGTTCGTACCAGCTAGCTCAGAGGTCACTGGAAACTTTCTTGACTGAATAGGAAGTGATCAGCTTCCCTGGCTCAGACAAGAAGGGATTCAGTTTTCCAACAATCGTATTAACATGACAACTTTGCTCCTCAGAATAAGAGTCAATCTCTAGAGTCGAGTGAAACAATAGACAGCTATTTCACTCAGTCAGTTGTGCAGAATTACTTTCACCAGTATGCAAGAATAGAGAGACGGGCGTTTTCAATAAAAGGTATTATTTATTGAACAGTCTTCCTTCTCATGCAAGAGAAATGAATTGCCACAATTGCAAGACTTGTTATTATAAAAAGTGCGTATAGTAAAAGTAGTATTACGAAATAATACTGTAAAAGCATTGATATGGTTTCTTAGCCATATGATAGTTAAAATGAATAAAATATATACATTCATATATACATTTGGCTAACGTCCTCAACTGGTGTTTCTAAGTACGCCTACCTCGGTGTACCTGACCTAAGCCTAATACGTGGGAGGGGGTAAGTAAGTAGCAGTTTAAGTTAAGTTGGTTTTGCCAAGGGTTTGCTTCAAGAATTCTCTCTAAGGGTTTAGTCAGCACCGTACCTCTGGATTAGAATGTTGGAGGTCTGGTATCTCCTCTCAGGACTCGATATTCCAGTCACCCGCAAGGGTAGGCTGGAAACGCCGGAGCTGGATTTTCTCGGCAGGAGAAAAGACAGCGTCTTTCTCAGCGCGTCAAGGAGGAGGGGCAGCGTCCGTGGGCTTCTCGCATCTGTGGGCTCTCTGCAAGGGACAGCTGTTCTGCTCCAGTATTCACCACCACCGTGTTTGCTTAAGGCAACGTTGGTATATTTATACCTGAAAGGTGCCGAGTTTGACGTAAGTTTTTGGACATAAGACATCAATAAAGATGTCACTAAGAACTGGTCGTTCTTACAGTGCTCGCAGGAGTTATATTACTAATCAAAACAAAGCAAGCAGGGCTTTCCCAGGTTGCTGGGGGGTTTGAGCTGTCGAAAGAACTCGGTGTGTTATCTAGGAATCTAAGGAAGTGTCTTCTGCTGTGTCATGTACTGTAATGAGCTGCAGAGAATATGACTCTGATCGTTTATGCCATTATAGGGATATGTATTGATTATAGCCGTATATGGGCATGAGGTCACAATATTGATCGGGGTCCTAGATCGAACACAACAGGACGAGTGCATGGGTATTGCCTCAGTGATTCAAGTAATGGATGGTTAATACCTGGGTGATTGCATAAGTGCATGTCTAGTGACTGGGGGATTGCATGAGTGCAGGAGTAATGTCTGGATGATTGGATGAGTGCATGGGTATTGCCAGAGTGAATAAACAAGCACATCAATAATGCCTGAGTGTTTTTGAAAGTGCATGGGTAATGCCTGGGTGACTTTGTAGGTGTATAGGTAGTGCCTGGTTGATTGCATGACTGCAGGGATGGTGCCTGAATGATTGAAGGAGTGCATGGGTAATTCCTGTGTGATTGCATGAGTGCGGGGTTAACGTCTGGGTGATTAAAGGAGTGCATGGGTAATGCCTAGGTGCATGGAAGAGTGCATTGGTAGTGCCTGGGTTCATGTAGGACTGCATGGGTATTACCTGGGTCATTGGAGGAGTGCATGAGTAGTACCAGGGTTAAGCTTGGATGAAAAATTCCATTCTGTTCATGGAATTTGTGGAATTTAGGTAATTTAGCATTCCACGGAGAAAGCGGAATTACCAAAAAATCTGCGATCCGCAGCTTAGCGGAATTTCATGCTTGTTTGCCCTTCCAAAATGCGTGCTCACAAGATATTTCTCCCCGGGCACGCAAACAGCATTCACAAACAGGAAAAAAGGATCGCAACGGGGTGAACATGCAATTCTGCGTGTTAGCGGAAATTTTGCATGCTCGCAGAGATTTTTTATAGTTTCGCAGAGCTTTGCGTAGCGCGACTATGCAAATTCAGCCAACCCCTAACCAGGTTGATTGCTTGAGTGCAGGAGTAGTGCCTGGATGATTGGAAGACTGCATGGGTATTGCTTCCATGAGTGTAGCAGAAGTGCTAGAGTACATGTATGTCTGTATGGGCATTGCCTGGGTGATTATGGAGTGCATGGGTAATGCCTGGGTGATTGCATGAATGCAGGGGTAATGTCTGTGTGCATGGAAGAGTGCATGGGTAGTGCCTTGGTGCATGGAGGAGTGCATGGGTAGTTTCTGTGTGGTTGAAGGAGTGCAAAAGAAGTACCTGGGTGATTGCATCAGTGTACAGGTAGTGTCTGGTTGATTGAAAGACTGCATGGGTAGTGGTTGAGTGACTGCTTAAGTGCAGCATGAGTGCATCAGTGCATGTTTGAGTGCATGGGTAGTGCGTGCGTAATTGCATGAATACAGGGGTAGTGTCTGAGTGATTGGAGGAATGCATGGTTACTGACTGACTGATTGAAGGAGTGCATGGGTAATGCCTGGTTGATTGCATGAGTGCATAAGTACTGCCTAAGTGATTAAAGAAGGGTATGGGTGTTGTCTGGGTGATTGCATTCGTGCATGGGTAGTGCCTGGGTGATTGGAAGAGTGCATAGTTACTGCCTGAGTGATTGAAAAAGTACATGAGAGTGCCTGGGTAATTGCATAGGTACAGGGCTAATGGGTGATTGGAAGAGTGCATGGGTACTGCCTCAGCGATTGAAGGAGTGCATGACTAATGTCTGGGTGATTGCATGAATGCAGGGATAATGTTTGGGTGAATTAAGGAGTGCATGGTTAGCGCCTGAGTGATTAGACAAGTGCATAGGTAGTTCCTCTGTGATTTTATAAGTGCATGTGTAGTGGCTGGCCAATTGTAGGAGTCTATGGACAGTGTCTGGATGAGTGGAGACGTACAAAGGTAGCCCCTGGGTTAATCCATGAGTGCATGGGTAGTGCTTGTGTGATTGCATGAGTGCATGGGTAGTGGCTCGGTGATTAGAGGAGTGCATTGGTAGTGCCTGGGTTATTGCATATGTGCATGGGTAGTGCCTGGGTGATTGAAGGAGTGTAAGGGTAGTGCTTGGGTTATTGCATGAGTGCATAGATAGTGCCTAGGTGATGGCATGAGTGCAGGGGTAGTACCTGGGTAATTGGAACAGTGTATAGGTAGAGCCTGGATGAATGGAAGACTGCATGGGTACATGTTTGCATGAGTGTAGCAGAAGTGCCTAAGTATGTGTATGACTGTATGGGCACTGCCTGAGTGCTTGTATGAGTGCATGGGTAATGCCTGGGTGATTGAATGAATGCGGTGGTATTGTCTGGGTGATTCAAGGAGTGCATGGGTAATACTTGGTTGCATGGAAGAGTGCATGGGCATTGCCTGTGTGATTGCATCAATCAATCAATCAGAACATTTATAGAGCACGCTACTCACCAGTGAGGGTCTCAAGGTGCTACAGGGGAGGTGAAGCAGCTATTGATCAAACAGCCAGGTCTTGAGGAGTCTCCTTAATGTCAGCAGGTCCTGGGCCTGTCGTATGTGGATGGGGAGGGTGTTCCATGTCTTGGTGGTCAGGTGGGAAAATTATCTGCCGCCAGTGGTTGTTTGGCGTATGAGTGGGATGGTGGTGAGGGCGAGGTCTGAGAAGCTAAGGTGAGTCGTTTGTTGAGGTATGCCAGTCTGGTGTTCTGGAGAGCTTTGTGGGCTTTGGTGAGGAGCTTGAAGGTGATCCTCTTGTTGATCAGGAGCCAGTGCAGGTCTCTCAGGTGGACGGTGATGTGGTAGGGGATTCTGAAGATGAGGTGTGCGGAGGCGTTTTGTATGCATTGGAGTCTTTTCTGGAGTTTGGCCATGGTTCCCACATATAGCGTTGCCGTAGTTCAGCCTGCTGCTGACAAGAACTTGGGTGACCGTCCTCCTGGTGTCAGTGGGGATCCATCTATAAATCTTGCGGAGCATGCCGATGGTGTTGAAGCAGGAGGAGGAGACAGCGCTGACTTGCTGGTTCATAGAGAGCGTTGAGTCCAGGATGGACGTCTGTTAGGTGTTGGGACAGCTCCCAATGTGGCCGGCCACCAGGAGTCGTCCCATGTGGAGGGGGAGGAGCCAAGGATGAGTACTTACATCTTGTCTGAGATCAGTTTCAGATGGCTGGTCTTCAGCCACTCTGCAACGGCCTTCATTCCCTCGTGGAGGTTGGATTTGGCGGTGGCCGGCTCCTTGGTGAAGGAGAGGATTAGCTGGGTGTCATTGATGTACAAGATTATGTTGAGGTGGTGTGCTTGGAAGATATTGGTGAGCGGTGCCATGTAGATGTTGAAAAGGGGCGGGCTGAGGGATGATCCTTTGGGTATACCACAGGAGCTTGTGGTGGCCACGGATCTAAATGGGGGGAGACGGACCTTCTGGGTTCTGCCTGTGAGGAAGGAGGTGATCCAGTTGAGGTTTTTGTCACAGATCCCTGAGTCATGGAGGCGTGTGCGTAGGGTGTGGTGTCAGATGGTGTAGAAGGCGACCGAGAGGTCCAGGAGGATGAGGGCCGCAGTTTTACCATTGTCCAGTAGGGTCCTGTTGTTGTCGGTGGCGGTGATGAGGGCGGTTTTGGTGCTGTGGTTGCTGCAGGAGCCAGATTGGGTGGAGTCCACGATGTTGTTCTCCTCCAGGAAGTGGGTTAGTTGACCTGGTCACGATCTTCTCAGTGACTTTCACTGGGAGCGGGAGCAAGGAGATGGGTCAAAAGTTCTTGAGGTCCTTTGGGTCAGCTTAAGGTTTCTTGAGCAGGGCATTGACATCGGCATGTTTCTATCTCTCCGGAAAGGTGGCGGTCTCGAAGGAGCTGTTGATGATCTTCCAGAGTTGGGGTGCGATGATGGAGCTTGCTTTGTTGAAGATGTGGTGGGGCAGGGGTCGGAAGGAGAACCGGAGTGGATGGTGTTCATGATTTTGATTAAGTATGGGTGGAAAATGTGTTCCGCTCGTGAATTTGCAGATTTTCTGCGATATCGCGACCCCCCAATCACGCGAAATCGCAGCAAAATCTGCAAATTCGTGACCGGAACGAATTTTGCTCAGGAAGCACTTACAGAGTTACAGCAGGTGCCCAAGTTGAAGCTAATTTCTTTGTAACCATTTACAAAATGGTTACAAAGAAATTAACTTCAACTTGGGCACCTGCTATAACCCTTAAGTGCTTCCTGAGCGGCGCCTCATTGCCTACTTGCAACTATTCTCTGACCCTGCTCTGACCCTCGAAGCAGGGTCAGAGAATAGTTACAATTAGGCAACGATGCTCCTGTCACAAAAAGTAAACCTCAGCAGGAAGCACTTACAGATATAAATCAGGTGCCCAAGTTCAAGCTCAAATTCCGTAACGCATTATAGTCAACAGCCCAAGAATCTAGTGAGCACGGTCGATGCTAGGCAGGTGTGCTTTCTCCCCAAATAACTGTAATCCGTGATGGAGGTCTAGGCATCCACGAGTTTCTCGAACGCAATACCCCTGTACTTCCAGTGACCAGGAGGCTGCTTTCTCCTCATCTGCTGCTCTGATCGGCCTCTGACCTTTATAAACAAGAGGCATGTGAACTCGCACAGAAGCCCGGCCCCACACACACTAGGCTTTGTGTAATAATTAACACTGCATCTTTAATAGAATTTTAAGGATGTCATTAGCTATGTCATGTAATGTTGACATGGGAAAGTTCTAATTTCAGTCAGTTGATGTCTGCTGGCTTTGTATGTGGATGGGATCTTTTATTCCTGGATTAAACTTCATTTTGTGAACCTTATTCTATCTTGGATTTATTGATGAGAATACTTCACTGGCGTAGTCGGCATTGGAACATCAAGGTGATTTGGGTGTATATTTAGACCCTAATGCCAATCCTTGCATACAATTGAGAGATAAAATTCTTAGTGTTGTAAATGAGAAAGGAAATTTAATTGAAGGGAAATCAATAGAAGACGAATTTGCATGTGAATTAAAAAAGAAATTTCCGAATGTGTTTAAGGAAACTCTAGGTTGTCTTAAAGGTTACCAGCATAAAATACGGGTAAAGAATGATTCTATTCCTGTGAGTTGTAAAGTCCGTGGTGTACCTTTAGCAGTGAAAGAAGATATGAAAAAGGAAATTGAAAAACTCACTGAAAATGGGATAATTGAAGAAATAGAGGGTTGTGAATGGATGGCTCCGGTCGTCGCAGCGCGAAAACCTAATGGCGATCTGTGCTTATGCATTGACCTCAGGCAACTCAATAAATGTGTAATTGTTGACAGATATCCTCTACCAAATATTGCAGCGTTGTTGGTATTGCTAGGAAATGCTAAGGTTTTTAGTACAATAGATCTTACCTCTGCGTATCACCAGATTGAATTAGAGGAGTCTTGCAGAGATTTTACGTCCTTTATTACACCTTTTGGCACGTATAGATTCAAGAGGATGCCATTTGGCTTGGTATCTGCTTCCTCTGTGTTTCAGCAGGTAATGGAAAACGTCTTAAAAGATGTTCCTGGTGTTTGTATTTACCAGGATGATGTATTAATATTTGCAAATGATGTATCTGATCATGATGTGAGATTGAATATGGTTTTGGAAAGATTCAGCAAACACAATCTCACCGTAAAAGCAAGCAAATGTAGATTCAGATCTGATTCTATAAATTACTTAGGTCATAACATTTCAGGTGATGGAGTGAGACCGAAATCTGAATTGGTGGACACAATAAACAAGATGGTGGCACCTGAAAATAAAACTGAACTTATGAAGCTTTTAGGCATGATAGAATATTATGCAAAATTTGACAAAGGCTTTGCCAATTTAACAGTAAACATCAGGTGTTTGTTGAGGAAAGGTGTGGAATTTCATTGGTCTGATCTATGTGAGAATGAGTTTAATGAAATTAAACAAAGGTTGAACAGTGCTCCTGCGTTAAAAAGCTTCAACCCCAAGACCAAGTCCATTCTACTTACTGATGCAAGTGAGAAAGGGTTAGGTGCTGTATTGAAGCAAAATGGTCCAGAAGGCATGCAAACCATAATGTCTCTGTCTAGAAGTTTGAGAGATGCTGAAACTCGTTATTCCGTCGTAGAGAGGGAAGCTTTGGCAGTGTTTTGGGTGTTGAGAAAGCTAAAGACATTTCTTTGGGGACTGGTCTTTGATGTCCATACTGATCATAAACCCTTAGTGGAAATTTTTAGTAAGAAAGGTTTGGATCTTTTATCTGGAAGGATATCAAAATGGGTTATTGGCCTACAAGAATATAGCTTTGGTGTTCAATACATTCCGGGTGTTGATAATGGTGTAGCGGATATTCTCTCACGTTTAGTTTCTAATAGAGATTTGGAGGATGATCATTTTGAATTAGATGATGAATTGGTTTGTGCTGTGGATTACGAATTTCTATCTGAAAAGAAATGGTCTGAAGAATTGGGAAATGATGTTACTTTACGTGAAGTTATGTCTTTGATGAAAAATGGTTGGATCAAAAGCAAAGATGGCTCTGCTTTGACTAAGCCTTTTTGGACGGTACGCAGTGAATTATCTGTTGATAATGATTTGTTGTTTCGTGGGACAAGGTTGATTCCTCCATCAAGTCTCAGGAAAGATTTGATAGATTTGGTTCATGTTGCTCATTCAGGTTTATCCAAAAGTAAGGAGAGGCTACGCATGTCATATTATTGGCCGGGCATGGATAAAATGGTTGAAAGGGTAATTAGAGATTGTGTCCACTGCAATGTTAGTGACAAGTCTTATAGTACGCATACGCAACCTATGTTTTTAAGAAGATGACCTAATGGTCCTTGGCAGGACATAGCCCTGGATTTAGTGGATCCCATACAACACAGAGATTCTCAGGTTTTTATACTGGTGGTTATTGATGTGTACTCAAGATGGCCAGAGGTGTTTTTTTTGTCAGGAATTGATTCGAGTAAAATTATTCAATGTTTGGGTGAGTTATTTTCTAAAGAAGGTTTTCCTGCAACCATTTTGTCAGATAATGGTGTTCAATTTGTTTCCAAGGAAATGGAACATTATTTATCCTCTAAGGGTATTACACATAAGACTTGTTCTCTTTACCACCCTGAGGCCAATGGTATGGTCGAGAGATTTAATAAAGTAATCAAGGGAGGAGGAGCCAAGCAGGCATTCGAAACGGCCGCATAGTCACTCGGCTCCGTGAGCCCTTTTGCCCCACACGTCTATCCTGACGTCTATCCTGAGCCACGAAGGCATACTTTAATAGGAGAAAGAAAACGAGCACCTACCGTTTGCTCCCGAAGCTCCTGCTTGCAGCAGATCCTTAGAACTGTCCCCGACTGCTACGCGGCCCACGTGATGATGAGACCGGGGCGTTGACTCGGCAGGGCCTCCGGCCGCAGCTGCAGCACCGGCGGCCGTTGATGGCCGTAGTGGGCCTGTCTTTGGGTGCCGTTGACATGACGGACCGCTGCTAGCGGTGAAGACCCGGTCCGCTTGGCGGTGACCCTTGAGGGGCAGTGTGGTGGCACAGGATCGGAGGGGGCGCATGCCTCTTGCCCCCTCCCCAAACTTTGTTGCCCGGGCATAGCCAAGGACTGCCCCCGACATAGGCGGGCGATTCCCGGGGCCCGGCAGGGATTTTAGCCTTTTGGTGGCTCTCCTTTCAGGAGCCTGCCTCACACCTTCTTGCCACAGGGACGCATCCCGTGGTGCCCTCGCCGTGAGGCCTGGTCCTTGACAGTGGTGAAGAGGGACGGGCCGACTGGATTAAGATGGCGGCTGGTGCCCTCCTCTACGGCCCGCGTCCACGTCAGGGAGCTGTTGCACGGATGGGGCCAGGATGCTCACAACATACGCAGGAGTTCACATCCTGCGACGTGTTGGCTGCCCTAACAGTTTTGCACGAGACCATGATTTGCCATGCCTGGGACCTGGGTGAAAGAATGGACGCCATTGCTGTCTCGCCGTCTCTAGCGGCCACGGTCCGATTCCAGGGGGCTGCCGATGACCTTGCTGCTGAGTCCATGGAGGAAGTTCCAGCTCCGCAGAGGCACTGGGAGCCGCTTGAGGACCGGGCTCCCGTGCCCGCGCGGACCGACTTGATTGCTCGTATGGATGTCTCCTTGGGACACATGTCCGACTGGCAGCTGGGGATGGATCGCTGTTTTCCCTCTTGGACTGGCCTGGTTATGTCGCGGCGGTGGCCGAACTGTGTGACTCTCCGCTCCTGGATGGTGTTATTATCTGTGAGCTTTGGGAAGTTCCCGAGACCAGCGTTGATATTGCCTGATCTTTGCTGTCTATACTTAGATGGATCTGGATTGTTGTGCTCTTCTATGGCTGTGCCCCAACCGGACCCACCCATATTGTTTGGACCCTCAGGGCTGTGCTTTAAATTGATTAACGAGTGGACTTCTGGTGGTACCGCTGCCAGACAGGGTCAGGGATGATGTGGTTCATGGTCTATTGGCTTTATTGTTGGCAGACGGTGCAGTGGGTATGTTCGATCGATATTTCATCGCTATTGTGCTGGGGATTTGTTATTCTTCATCACAGTATTACTTCCTTTCTGGGATTTCCGAGGTGTAGGGGTGAAGGGCAGGGCCGGGCGGCACGATGAGGGCCCTCCTCCGCTTATTTTCTTTTCCTCTTTCCCCTATCTTTCTATATTTCGGGTCTCTATTAGGGCGACAGGCACGCTGCTGGGGTGGTAGGCCATGGCCTTCTGCGGGTGTGCAGGGTGGGGGGTTGCGGGATGGGTATTTGATCGGTATTTGTTTCTATGGCCCTTTAGTCTTTCTTCTCTTTTTAGTGTCGTAGTCGCTCATGCTCTTTGCGGTATGTTTGGTGTTGAGGGGCGGCGGTTAGACTTGCTATACGCTGGGGTTGTGCCTGCATTTCTCCTGCTTTGTATATCTTATCCCCCGATATTTCCTCCGTATTAATACTGTTTGTAGATATCCTGATTTGCACGCTATTGCAGGACTATGTACGACTGTGCGACACCTCTTCCTTAGTTCCTTATTTGAAAATGAACCTCTTAAATCCTGATTTCAAGCTGTTGTGTCTGATTACAAGCTATGTACTGTTATTTTATGACCCCGGGTTTCGAACTGCTATAACTATACATATTGCTTGCAGTTTTCTCGCTCTGTTTAGCGGCCGGCCGGGATGGTTGTAGGCCCATACTTGTAACTGCATGTACTACAAATAAAGGTTAAAAAAAAAAAGAGTAATCAAGGACACTATTAGTTTAGCTAAAAACTTGTCATCTGATTGGAAAAAATGTGTTTTGGCAAAAATAGAAGAATACCGTTATACTCCCCATACTACAACTGGAAAGAATCCATTTTTGTTGTTTCGTGGGAGAATTCCCAACACACACGTTGAACCTTTTTGGGTTAATAAGTATGAAGTGTTGAAGGGTAAAGAATGTGTGTGCAACAAAGATGAAATTGTCAAAAATGAGAAGGATAAAGCTGAGCGTAGAAAAGCATATTTTGATGTTAAAAAAAGTGTCAAAAAAACTGTTGTCTGTGTTGGCGATATGGTCCTTATCAGACGTCCTGGCATGGTGGGTTGTTCAGAAACAAAGTTCATGAAGCGTATCAAAGTGATCAAAATTTTTAACAATGCGATACAGACTCAAGATCATCGCATTTGGAATTTAAATAGAGTTGTGATTGTTAGAAGGAAATTGCAAGGTGGGGAAAATTTTGATTCTAAGGAAAAGTTAAAGGTGGAATTGGAAAATAGTAAAGGAATTGTTTCTGGAAATATTAGGTCTTCTACAAGTGTGTCCAGAAGGCCTAGTTATCTTACTGATTTTGTTTAGTTTGTTATCTTGATAATATTGTGTAATTTGCAAAACTTATTTTTGCTTGTTTTTTTTTTTTTTTTGGAGGGAAGGAGATGTGTAATAATTAACACTGCATCTTTAATAGAATTTTAACGATGTCATTAGCTATGTCATGTTATGTTGACATGGGAAAGTTCTAATTTCAGTCAGTTGATGTCTGCTGGCTTTGTATGTGGATGGGATCTTTTATTCCTGGATTAAACTTCATTTTGTGAACCTTATTCTATCTTGGATTTATTGATGAGAATACTTTACTATGCAACCTCTTCCCGCCCTTTCCCCCACTGTGATGGACAGCTCACTCGAGGGACCTCGGGACCTATGGGTGCGGTGGCAAAGTTACAGATACACGGGCTCACTGAAGACAACTCTTCTGGGCCTTTACACAGCTGTAGTGCAGGAAAAGCACGATACATTTATCCAACGAGGTAGCACTTACTGCTTTCTCCTCATCTATTGCGCTGATCGGCCTCTGACCTTTATAAACAAGAGGCATGTGAACTCGTACAGAAGCCCGGCCCCACACACACTAGGCTATGCAACCTCTTCCCGCCCTTTCCCCCACTGTGATGGACAGCCCACTCGAGGGATCTCGGCGCCTATGGGCGCAGTGGCAAAGTTACAGACACACGGGGTCACTAGAGACAACTCTTATGGGCCTTTACACAGCTGTAGTGCAGGAAAAGCACGATACATTTATCCAACGAGGTAGCACTTACTGCTTTCTCCTCATCTGCTGCGCTGATCGGCCTCTGACCTTTATAAACAAGAGGCATGTGAACTCGCATAGAAGCCCAGCCACACACACTAGGCTATGCAACCTCTTCCCACCCTTTGACCCACTGTGATGGACAGCTCACTCGAGGGTCCTCGGCGCCTATGGGCGCGTTGGCAAAGTTACAGACACACGGGCTCACTGGAGACAACTCTTCTGGGCCTTTACACAGCTGTAGTGCAGGAAAAGCATGATACATGTACCCAACGAGGTAAAGCCAGTAGAAAGTACTCCAGTTGAGTATAGTGTGCAATTGCAACAAAATCTGTGATTTCGCAGGAAAATCCGTGAATTCACTGATTTTTTTTGCGAATTTGCGCAAATTTGCGTACCACAAATTTGCAAAGTTCGCCCATACTTAATTTTGATGGTGTCTCCGTCATTGACGTGGTTCCAGGAGAGCAAGAGGTTGGTGTGTTCGGTGGGTGTTGGGTCGGGGATGTCAGCATCTGTCGTCGGTGTCTGGTTGTTGAAGCTGTTGTGGATGTCTGCGATCTTGCGGTAAAAGAAGGTGACCAGGGAGTTGCTGAGTTCTTGCGACAGCGGGATGTCATTCGTGCTGGAGCTGGGAGAGGAGAGTTCTTTCACAATGCTGAAGAGCTCTTTGCTGTTGTGTGCATTGTTGTCGATGCGCTCCTTGAAGGAGGTCCTTTTGGTGGATTGGATGAGTTGGTGGTGCTTGAATCTGGTATTCTTGAGGGATGCGTGGTTGTCTGGTTTCTGGTCTTGGCGCCACTGCTTCTTTATTCTTTTGACGGATTGTTTGGAAGACTGGAGGTCGGGGTTGAACCAGATGGCTCTCGTCTTGGTGTGCCTGATGGGGGGGTTTCTCGATTGGGGCAAGGGTGTTGACGCAGTCGTCGATCCATTGTCCGAAGTTGTGGGCCGCTGCACTTGTGTCACAGGGCTCAGTTGGAGGGTATCGGGTGAGGGTGGTGAGGAGCTGGTCTTCCGTGACTTTGTTCCAACTGCAGCGTGGGATTCATTGCAATTGGATGTGCGTGGTGTGTTTCTCGAAGTGCATGAGTGCATAGGTAGTGTCTGGATGATTTTATAATGCACAGGTACTGTCTGTGTGATTGAATGAGTTCATGGGTAATGCCTTAGAGATTATATGAGTGCAGGGGTAATGTCAGGGTTATTGGAAGAGTGCATGTGTAATGCCTAAGTAATTGCATCAGTGCAGGCGTAATGTCTGAGGGATTAGAGGAATGCACAGTTAATACCTTGTTAATACCTTGTTAATTGCATGAGTGTAAGGGTAATGTCTTCCTAATTGCAAGAGTGTAGGGATAGCGCCTGGGTGATTGGATGAATGCATAGGTAGTGCCTGAGTGATTTTAAAACTTGAAGGATTCTGTCTGGGTGATTGGAGGAGTACAGGAGTAGTACCTGGGTGATTGGAGAACTGTGTAAATAGAGGTTGGGTTATTTTATAAGTGTATTTGCGGGGCCTGGAAGAATGGAGCATTGTATAGATACTGCCTGGAGGATTGAAAAAATTCAAGGGTGGTGTCTAGGTGATTACATCAGTGCAGAGATAATGTTTAGGATATTGGAGAAATATATAGATACTAGCTGGATGATTGGAAGAGTGTATAGATAATGTCTAGCTGATTGTATGAGTGTTTGGATAGTACCTAGGTGATTGGAAAAGTACATAGGCAGTGTCTGGGTGATCTTATAACTGTGTGAATACAGGGTACATGATTAAAGAAATGCATGGATAGTGCACGATTGATGGCACAAGAGTGGGAATATTGCCTAACAGTATAAATCAGGGCATGGGTAGTATGTGAAAAAATGAATGACTGCAATAAAAGTGACTGTACACATTACTTCATATTATTATGCTTATTAAATTATTTCATCTTACCTTCTTTATTAAAGTAAATATTAAACTCATTGAAACTATTTTACAGTAGTGTTTTTGTAAGCTGAATTTAAAATCTTTTCAAGCATTAGTATTAATTTCTGTAAAGAAGTAGAAGAAAAACTGTCAGTGCATATAAAGTTTATAGTTTAAGAACACAACATAATTTAAGGATTACATAACATCTTCAATTTCCCCTTTTTGCTGTTCTCAGATTCTTGTGAATGTAACCATACATTGTCATTTCAATGCAGATCATCATATAACAGCGGGGAAAAATACAATCAATGAGATTGTAAAAAAAAACAAATCTGTGTCGAAAATGTTTGCAAGTTCAACTATCTGTTTACCTATCTACAGTTTCTAAATTATATTCTGTAACTACAATAAATCAGTTATTTCTCTGAAGTACATTTCTGAAATGTACATTCTCATTTACATTGCGTATAATATAAAGATCAAATATATAAACTATTTCTTTCAAACACAATTTTGCAAATGCACTAAGAATTAGCACAACATGTAATCCAAACAGTAATTCTTCACATATTCCCAATAGACCGAATAATGTTCCCAAATAAATTTGTACTGAAAAATCCAAAATAAACTCATTTAAGTGTGTTTACATCTTCCTAATAGTTTGAATGATATTTTCAAAACTTTGGCATAAAAAATATCAGAATATGAATCTGATAATTTGAAAGGCAACCTATGAATTCCAAATGGGCATCATTGCAATGTGACCATCCTTTATTGCACTTTAAATACACAGTATAGTGTCCAGATGTTGTAGTAGGTCCATCATGTAAAATAATAGCCACATCTTTGAAATTTCTTCCTGAAATTGATAGCTTAGTTGCCACATCTTTTTTTATTTTGGTTTCTAATTTTCTCCCATTTCTCCACAACGTTGTAGCATTAAACTGACATATTTTCCAAATCTTTCTATATATAACGCTGACCACATTTCTGATTTACAATGGGAGCATTTCATATCATGATTAGCGGATTTTACTAATTTGTTGAAAGACACCGATTTGCAATCTGTTGCATTCTTAAATGTACAAAGACAAGTATTAAGTTTGAGACCATGCTCACCACATCAATGATCAGAATTTTCCTTTTCTTTAGTACTCTTGAGACTTCATAACAAGCTTTTCCAAATAGCTTGTGATATTCCTAGTTATTTTCATGTTCAACTGGTAACATAAGTGAACGATGTAATATAATCCCTTTAATGTTGTGTGCTGCTAACACAGTAGGATTCAGAAAAGGGGGTGGTGATGAACAGAGTGTCTGAATTAAGCAGACCACTCTTACCCAGTCCAAAGATCAGGGCTTAAATGCCAGAAACCGGTCCCCGGTAGCTTGTCTCCTTTCTGGTGAAGAATTGGCTTGGTAGTTTAGTCTGCCCTGTTCCCATGATGCACTGGGCCAGGGACAGACTGATTTGCATATAGCCAGGTTCTGAGCTGGGATGCTGCAGTGAGCTAAATAACGGTGATGGATCAAGCCCTGATCTTTGGACTGGGTAAGAGTGGTCTGCTTAATTCAGACACTCTATTCATCACCACCCCCTTTTCTGAATCGTTTTTGGCCACTATAGGTGTGGCAGGGTATACTCAGACATGAGTCCCTTGCTCACTGCACCATCAGGATTCAAGCAAGCCGGGCCGACGACGGCTGAAATGCCAGAAACTGGTCCCCGGTAGCTTGTCTCCTTTCTGGTGAAGAATTGGCTTGGTAGTTTAGTCTGCCCTGTTCCCATGATGCACTGGGCCAGGGACAGACTGATTTGCATATAGCCAGGTTCTGAGCTGGGATGGTGCAGTGATCTAAATAATGGTGATGGATCAAGCCCTGATCTTTGGACTGGGTAAGAGTGGTCTGCTTAATTCAGACACTCTGTTCATCACCACCCCCTTTTCTGAATCGTTTTTGGCCACTATAGGTGTGGCAGGGTATACTCAGACATGAGTCCCTTGCTCACTGCACCATCAGGATTCAAGCAAGCCGGGCCGACGAAGGCTGAAATGCCAGAAACCGTTCCCCGGTAGCTTGTCTCCTTTCTGGTGAAGAATTGGCTTGGTAGTTTAGTCTGCCCTGTTCCCATGTTGCACTGGGCCAGGGACAGACTGATTTGCATATAGCCAGGTTCTGAGCTGGGATGGTGCAGTGAGCTAAATAACGGTGATGGATCAAGCCCTGATCTTTGGACTGGGTAAGAGTGGTCTGCTTAATTCAGACACTCTGTTCATCACCATCCCCTTTTCTGAATCGCTAACACAGTAGGAGCAGTTAAATCACAAGATGAATGTGATTCAGTGGTTTTCGGAAGATCACTGGTCAAAACTTTAATTAGGAAACTTTTTCCTGTTCCAGCTTGACCACTGATATACACTCGAATAGGTTTAAATGATGTGCCGTTGATAGAGCGCGCAGGTCGCCCGACTCTTTATTTCACCAAATTGTACGCACTTGGGCCCATAACGTGTTTATCACTGTACTCTTGTGAATCGGGTGAGCCTACACATCACTATCAGTAATTCTTGTGTTTTCTTTACTATTATTTCCCGTTGTACCTGACTTACCAATCCTTGTCACAGGTACCTATGTTTCCGATGGATCAGGAGCTAGCAGGGGTAGGAGATAAGGCTAACCAGAATATCTTGTACATTTGAATAACGATTTATACTTTTGTAATAACCACAGACACCTGAAGGGTTTTCAAGACTTTATATAGTAAAAGTTAGATTCCATATGCCATGAGAATAAAGTTATACAGATTAGAATATCAATAACTAGAATCAGGACTATAATGTAACTATGAATGAGAGTGAGCACCATTGAGTGTGAGCAAAACTACGGGAAAAGGGTAACAGGTAACATGCTATTCAGTTTACAGGCTTATACTAAGGCAGGTAAAGTGGGAAAGAACATACTATTTAGTAGAGTTCTAGAATTCATCAGTGATTTAAAACAGACCTTATTCTATCTACTAATTAAAGCATAGATTCTAAAGGAGGGTAAGAATAGATCACACTAAATAAGTAAACAGTTCAATAATATCCTACAGGTAGGGGGGAAAAATGGAACATAACTAATAAAACAGCTTGCATGTAAAATCCTTTGGAAAAAACAGGGAAAATAACATAGGCAATGATGCTTTATTTAAAAGGAGGAGAGGAAAAAGTAAAGATAGACAGACACCCACAGTTATATATTTACCTAGGACGGGAATGAGGACTAACCCTGGCCACGGGTCAGTTGGAAAAAAGACAAGGACAAGGACCCTCAAGGACCTAGGATGCCATTAGGCGAGCAGGTACAGCTCATGGACCGTCAAGACAGGATACCCCTCAGGATTTGCATCAGGACTGGGCTCATCAAAGGGTACGACCAACACCTGCAGCTTCGGATGCAACGCCTGCGCTACTCCCTCTCTGCATGAAATCTGCCAATAACCCTGATTGGGTTTTCGAATCTCCCAGGAAAGTGCTTCGCCAGCACTTAAAACTATTCCACCCCAGTGAGTTTGTGGAAATTACGGACAGAGTGCTCCGCAGCTCTCTGTATCAATCACCTATAGAGTTCGTAGGGTCGGTGACAGGTCAGCTACTCGGACAAGTCGGACAATTTCTCTAGCTAAACCTAGACTAGTTAACGGTTTTCGGGTTAGTGGACCACCCACAAATGTTGCAAATGGCAGGATCCCCAACTTTGGATTGGACAAGAGAGGTGGTTAGGTCATTGTCACCACCTAGAATTTTGTGCTCCCACAATTAATATTTATTTTTCGTACCCACCCCTTACATTCCAGTTCCCATGGCATCCGTGTAAAAGAGAATAATAGGACACACAGTAGACTAACAAATTTGTATCATTTTCAGGTGCATTTCAGCTTCTTCTCGCTGGGTCAGAGTGCAGGTTCCCAGGAGCGTCTCAGCTTCGGCAGCCAGCTGGCTGGGTTCCACTGATGCAAGGCTTGGTTCTCTTGTCACGTGGTCAGTTCCACTCAGACTTCTAAGATGGAGAGGCTCCCCACTCCCAGGCTCACATTTGCGCGGTACATGAAAAGTAAGCGAAAACAAATTAGAATCACAGAAAAAATGAATACACTGTATACCATGATTTGCTTCACTGCACCCCTTACTTTATAATATCTATAGCATTAGAAGTTATGCAGAAATAAACATTTGTGCAATAGCAGCGATAGCAAGCAAGATGCATGTAAAAAACAAAGCGGCCATGTTTGCAATAATGCGCATGTGCGAAAAAATCCCTCCAGAACTACGAGTGCGTCACATCACATGGGTATGACCGACGCATGCGCAGACTGAAATCCCGCATAGCAGCGACCAGTGAGTGTGCAAGGTTTGTTAGGATTAGAAAACACATAAGCAAGCGTCTCTGGGACACCCGCTTGTAGTGTGAAAGTGCGATATTAATAACAGAACAGGTTGGTTAATAACGTTACTGATTATGCGAGGTTCTTGAATTCAAGCAAGTCGCATTACGTGCGAATCCTTGCTCCATCAATCCCCTCTTTGATGATATTTACTATCACCACTATTAATGGAAACAGATGCTAACTTTCCCTTTCACATCTCATTCATTTCAATCTCCACAAACTTGTTATTGAGCCTTTTTTCTGCATCCTTATTAGGATGGGAATTCTTGGCTCTTTTGTAAATCTGATTTCTCAGCTCTTCTAATTCCAGTTCATCAACATTCCTTCTCCAGTATTAGGGGTGTCTTTCATAGATTCACATGCTTGAATATTCCCCGTCGTCGAAGAGTCCCCCGGTACATAAAATAGCAGTAATATATGCATATATAAGTAAAATTATTATAATTATAAAAATACATATACATATATATATAAAATACAGTAAACTCAAAAGTACCATAGAACTGAATAGGCCCATAGAAAACCTAAGGGAGAAAACTCAACTTGGTAACATATCAGTGTCATTATGTTTTGGTCCAAATTCCAGCCAATCAGGCTGTAGTTCCCTCTAGAACCTTCTCCTCAGAAGCCCAAGACCTCAGATTTTCTACTGCACGTCATGTGAAGGGAGTCTCCCTGAGCTCTGCTCAGTTTTTTCTTCAACACTAGCTGTTATTTCTTTATAATGTCTTCTAATAAGAAATCTTTGTTTAAAGCTTGCCCTTCTTGTGGTAAACTGCGGCTTTTTCATGTGGATCCTCACAGTAAATGTATTTACTGTCTCTACCCAGACCAAGAGGTGAAGAACTGTAAGTACTGTCGCACTTTTCCCCCTAAGACTCTGAGGGATAGAGAGGCCCGTCTCCTTCTGTGGCTACAGAAGTTGAAGACTTCAGAGTCTGTGGTTTCTGATGCTGAAAGTTTTACTTCTGGTGTTTCCAGATCCTCTCAGAAGCGTGGGTCAGAAACAGAGGTTCCATCTCCTTTTCTTAAGAAGAGTAGACTGTTGGAGTCCTCCAGGAATGTTTCCCCACAGGATTTGCTTCAGGGCACGTCTACGGGACCTGGTTCTCTGATGTCTGCGCCCAAAGCCTTGCCTTCCTCTCAGAAATCTGGCATTGGCCCGTCGACGGGCTCGTCGACGCGCCCGTCGACATCTTCAACGACGACGAAGTCTGTCACATCTACGTCGATGACGACATGTTCTATGTCTTCTTCTACTGCTTCGACGACGACCACCTCGTCGACGACAGCTCAATCAACGAGACCCATTACGTCGATTGTTAAAATCTCGTCGACGACTCTCAAATCAGTACCGTCGACGAAGAAGTCATCGTCGACGTCAACACCGTCGACGGATCAGTCATCGACGTGAATTCCGACGACGAAGACTAAGTCATCCAAAAGAAGCTCGTCGACGGTTCCATCAGCATCGACGATGGCCTCATCGACGACGCCTTCGTCGACGACCATCACTTCATCTTCGACGACTTTGTCGACGGCTACTTCAACGTCGACGACTAAAGCTCCGGTACTGTCGACGGCTCCGTCGACGGCTCCGTCGACGGACAAGAAATCTTTGTCGACGATGAAAAAACCTCCCATTACACCAAAAGGCTCGTCAGCTTCTCTTCATCCTCCTACCACAGCTACCACTTTTACAGTGGTTATGGCTTCTACATTGAGGACGGTGCCTCTCATTCAGCTAAGTCCAATACGGAGTGGAGCCCGTCTTCCGGAAAAATTGTTTCAGTCAGGAGGTGAAGAATCCGACCATGACTCTGAGGTGGACCAACTGTTTGGACAGGCATCTAGTCCATCAGACTTGTACATTAAGTGCCAGGAGTACAGTGATGATGGTGACGATGGGGAATACGTCGAAAGTGGGAATGATTTATTTCCTGTTGACGAAGCAGAAACAGTAACTTCAGAACCAGTTACACAAATACCTTTATCATTAGTCAAAAATCTACAGCACATGCTTGATGACTATAAACGCAGGTTCCCTCCATCTACACCTGCCTCCCCAACATCACAACCGCCTCCCCAACCTCAACCTAAACCTCAAGCACCTGCTCCGGCTCCATCCGCTACTCCGGAAGGAACTCGTCCTGACACGGATAATGAGGACCCTGCACCTCTGGATACTTATGACGACGTCGATATGAATGAGTGGGACAATTATAGGGCACAAACGCCTTCCACTCCTCCCACCTCACCTCTTGCATCCCCTCCAGTGGATATTGCAAACTTCCATTCTTTAATGGTCCATGCAGCGAAACGCTTTCACCTCACTGTCGAGAAACAGCAACATGAGAGTGAATGTTTCTTGTATGATTTTAAAGATGTTTCACAAAGACAATCACACACCATTCCAATTATAGACTTTATTTGGACTGAGGGTCTTAAATTAATGGAACATCCCAATTCAATGCCTGCTGTCTTGCCCAGATTGGACAAAAAATATAAGGCTCCATTGTCCGCTCCAGCCTGTTTGGTGTCACAACCTAAAGCAGAGTCCGTTATTACTCAAGCAGCACAGAAAAGATCTCGTAATCTGGCTACACCACTCACGTCTCCTCCTGATCAGGAGGGCCGCAAGTTGGACTCTATAGGAAAAAAGTTCACTACAATGGCGGCCACTACTGTCAGAGCGGCAAATACCTTAGCTATTCTGGGCCGCTACGACCGCCAGATGTGGTCCGAGATTGCCACACTGATTCCCAAAATACCTGAGGCCATCCGTGCAGAAGCGCAGGCCATTATCCAGGAGGGAGAGGTAATCTCATCTGAGATTATTGAATGCGCGCTTGACATCTCATCCACGGGCTTTCGACAACTAGCTGGGGCAGCAGTTTTGAGGCGTCAGGGCTGGCTGAAATCTACAACCTTTCGCCCGGAAGTACAATCAAAGGTCCTTGACTTGCCGTACGATGGAGAATATTTATTTGGCAAGCATATGGAGGATGCTCTTGAAACAATCAAAAAGGACACTGACACCTCTAAGTCCTTAGCTACTCTCCAATACAAAAAGCGACCCTTTCGGGGGGCACGAGGTAGAGGCGGTGGCTCCTCTACTTTTTGTGGCACAGGCCAGTATCGCTCATACAATACCTACAGCGATAACCGACAGAGAGGTTCATGCCAAAACCAAAATCGACAGTCTTCCTCCAGACCATACCAACGGAAAACGACTTAAAGAGGTGGCGCAAACAACAAAAAACAGTGACAGTCTCAGCCGACAGTGCATCTTGGAGGTCGCATCTCAAAGTACATTTGCAAATGGTCCGAAATCACCTCCGACCGATGGGTCCTGGACGTTATCTCCAAAGGCCATACCTTGGAATTTACAAAATTCCCTTCCTCTCATCCACCCTCGGGCCACCCTCTCCCCACCTCAAAGAACTTTTGGCTCAGGTAAAACTAATGATCCAAAAAGGGGCTATTGAGGTAGTGCTGCTAGATCAACGCGGCAAGGGATTCTATTCCCGGTTTTTCTTAGTAAAGAAAAAGTCGGGAGAGTGGCGTCCAATTTTCGATATATGGGCCCTGAACAAATTCATCATTGCAAAAACCTTCCAGATGTTAACTCTGCTTCAAATCCTCAATTACCTCAATCCAGGGGAATTCTTCTCAACGATCGACCTCCAGGACGCATACTTCCATGTGCCAATCCACTCCAAACACAGGAAGTATCTGCGCTTCACTGTTGGACACTTACATTTCCAATTCAAGGTCCTTCCATTCGGTCTCCGTTCAGCACCGAGGGTCTTTACCAAGATCATGGCCCCGGTAGCTGCCTTTCTACGCCTACGAGGCATACAATTTTATCCATACCTGGACGATTGTCTCATAAAGGCTCCGAATCTTCAACTGGCAATCCAGCATACACAGACTTGCCTCTCCCTGTTTCGAGACTTGGGACTTTCCATCAATTGCCAGAAGTCACACTTTCGCCCATCTCAACGGCGAGATTTTCTAGGAGCCTTTCTAGATTCTCATCTGGCAATGGCTTTTGTCTCCTAAGAACGACAAGACCGTATGCTCCAGATGGTACGATCACTCCAGTCAAAACTGTACATTTCAGTCAGGAGGTTAAAATCATTCCTCGGCATGGCTTCTTCTGCCATACAGTTGATTCCCCACTGCAGACTTCATATGAGGGTCATCCAAGAGGAGTTAGACAAGCAGTGGAAGCAGGTGTCAGGATCGTTCAACGACAGGATCCTTCTCATGCCCCGTATCCAAAAGGCTCTGGAGTGGTGGGCTCACCCTCCAAACATTTCAAAGGGTCGGTCTTTTCGAGACGTTACTTCAACTCTAACTCTTACGACCGATGCATCCCTGGAGGGCTGGGGGGCACATCTCAAAGGCCTCTCAGTGCAAGGAAAATGGACCGCGGTTCAACGCACTTGGCATATAAATCGCCTGGAGCTCCTGGCGATCTTCCTGGCCTTGAAGTCTTTCCAACGGATCGTTCAAGGTCAATCTCTGCTGGTAAGAACAGACAACACGACCAGCATGCATTACCTGAACAAGCAGGGCGGCACCAGATCCCTTTTGCTTTCCCAACAAGCACAGGAGATATGGAATTGGGCGATTCGTCACCAAATTCACCTCACTGCCATTCATGTGCTGGGTGTTTCTAATGTTCTGGCAGACACACTCAGCAGGTCTTTCACGGTCAATCACGAGTGGGAACTCAATCAACCAACTTGGGAGTTCATTTTCCGCCAGTGGGGCCATCCGCAGATAGATCTTTTTGCGACTGTCACCAACAAGAAATGCCAACGCTTTGCAAGTCTTCATCTCCACAGAGAGTCGAGCGGAAATGCATTTTCAATCAGCTGGTCGAACGCATTCAGCTACGCTTTTCCTCCGCTTCCCCTGATTCCACGCTTGTTGCACAGGATGAGGCTTCAACCCTGCCAAATCATCTTGATCACACCCAAGTGGCCGAGGCGTCCATGGTTCCCGGACCTCCTCTTGTTCTCCCAGAGCGAGCCAATTTCGCTTCATCCGTTGCCTCACCTCCTCACAATGCAACAGGGGCAGTTATGCCATCCAGATTCAGCATACCTTCAACTCCATGCCTGGAACCTGAGCACCATGAATTTGCACGTCTGACCATCGACGCAGACTGTAGAAAGGTGTTAGCGCATGCCCGTGCTCCTTCCACTATTAAAACCTATCAGCTGAAGTGGAAGCGTTTCTCTGTCTGGTGTCACTCCAAGGCCTTGGATCCAATGATGGCTAAACCAGAGCAGATTCTGCCTTTCTTCTTATCTCTTGCGAAGTCAGGACTTTCGCACTCCACTCTGAAGGTATTTCTAGCGGCTCTCTCCCGTTTCCGCCATGATGGATCTACTTCACTGTATTCATCTAGAATCATTCAACAGTTTTTCAAAGGTCTCTTCCGAATGTTTCCACCCATTCGACGGCCTCCGCCTACTTGGCGCTTAAACCTAGTCTTGTCTCAGCTCCTCCTACCTCCATTTGAACCCATCCATTCAGGAAGCTTGAAATTCCTCATGTGGAAAGTTGCCCTGTTACTCGCCTTGACGTCATCCAGACGTGTCAGTGACATTCAGGCATTCACAATCCAGCCTCCTTTTCTCAAGTTCTCAAAGGACGCCGTGACATTACGTACTAATCCTACATTTATTCCGAAAGTTCCCAGTGATTTTCATCTCAATGAACCGGTCATTTTAAAGACTTTCTTTCCGGATTCATAAATTCCTGCGGAACGTTCATTACATTCCCTGGATATAAAACGTTGCCTCAAGTTTTATATTCAGCTCACTGCATCCTTCAGAAAATCTGATCAACTGTTCGTGACCTATGGCCAGGTCTATAAAGGACAACCTGTTACCAAACAAACTATTACTAGGTGGATTTCTTCCACTATTGCCTTTTGTCATCAGCGAGCTGGCACCCTCTCCCAGCTCCAGTACGTGCTCATTCTACTAGAGCTGTGTCAGCTTCTACTGCCCTTTTTGTGGGGGTACCTCTGCGACACATCTGCAGAGCTGCTACGTGGTCGAGTAGCCATACTTTTACGAAGCACTACTGTCTGCAGTCAACAGATGCTGCAGATGCAGCAGTAGGACAAGCGGTGCTGCAGAATCTTTTCCATTAAAGGTGAGCCTCTGTTGCTACCCGCCTCCTGTCATAAAGGTTATCTCTCTTTAATATGATATGTCTATTATATGCTTGAAATTACTGTTACCGTTATGACTTATATGATGGTTACTGCTTTCTACTCTTATTCAATCATGTGAATCTATGAAAGACACCCCTAATACTGGAGAAGAACATAAGTTCTTGTAAACTGTGGTTCTCCAGTATTGGTGTCTTTCATAGATTCACATGCGACCCTCCCAACCTCCCCTCAGAGGCTCTCTTCTCCTCAGGCACTTTGGTTACTCTGTGCTACGAAAATCTGAGGTCTTGGGCTTCTGAGGAGAAGGTTCTAGAGGGAACTACAGCCTGATTGGCTGGAATTCGGACCAAAACATAATCACACTGATATGTTACCAAGTTGAGTTTTCTCCCTTAGGTTTTCTATGGGCCTATTCAGTTCTATGGTACTTTTGAGTTTACTGTATTTTATATATATGTATATGTATTTTTATAATTATAATAATTTTACTTATATATGCATATATTACTGCTATTTTATGTACTGTGGGACTCCCACTTCGACGACGGGGAATATTCAAGCATGTGAATCTATGAAAGACACCAATACTGGAGAACCACAGTTTACAGGTAAGTAACTTATGTTCTTTTCACTCTTCTCTTATTCACAGTATACTTCTTTCTGCATTTTTGACATTTGCAGCAAATTATTATGATCAACACAATTAAACTTATTCCAGCTATTGGCATTAGTATTTTACTCACAAGACTTTTACCTATGTTAGAAAACCAACTACCTACAGAGGAGAGACCATCAGTAAGTCTTTTCCAGGCACTGTCAACCTCCAGTGGTTTGAGTTCCTTTTCCAAATTAGTTATGTTTCTCACATATTTCTTAATTTCAATGCTCTTATCCGGAATGTAAGTGCAACAATGTTGCGCTTTCAACATTCTACAGACTCCGCCCTCTTTTGCCAATAAGGTATCAAGAGCGAGGCGGTTTTGTAAAACCATTGATCTGATCGCAACCAATTCGGTATTGACCAGCAGGAATCCAGCAGCAGTGTCAGTTGATAACCGATCCACTACTGTAGACAATCTGCAAATTCGATGTGTATTCAGAACCACTCCCACTCCAGGTATCAATGCACTAAATATATCACCTATTATTTCTCCTACACTTTCTCTTCTACTACACACTAAACCATTAGTGTTTTCATTGCTTCCAGCGGCGTTATCCACATGGTATATTTTCGGGAAGACAATGCCAAAATAGCAGCTTCCATACCAGTGATCCGGCATTTGAAATAAGCCTTGTTTCCACATATATAATAAATTCCAGGAAACACAGGTTCTGACCCATTTTTGCAACCCCAACCTCCAATTACCTTATAATTGTGTTCGCATTCACTGGAACCGATGAATACATTGTTATAATAGCTAGTCTTTTCTCTATGAAGGCACAATTTCCCCTTTCATTTGAAGTCCAACCACAGTGCAGGATTAGCTTCACCATTTGAGGTGCTTTCCATGTTTTCTGCCCACTTAGGAGTTCTCTGTCTTTTGTCATTTGCCTTTCTTTGGAAACTGTCCCTTCTTTTTTCTGCCATTTTCAAAAAAAAATTATTTTGTTCATGTAATAAACAGGTCAAATTATTTCTGTGTGCTTCATTTAAATCTATGCCACCTATAGTCAGAAAATATTCTCCCATATAACGAGTCACATCACTTTTAATATGTACAATATTCAGGTTTCCCCAAATAGGAAGTTCTGAAAAAATTACGTCAGAGATTGAATAGTAATACTGTAGGGTGCTTCTGTAAAATAGGCTTGCTAGGATACTACAGGAAATTCCATAGGTTAGGGGTAAATGGTGATATGTCACACCTTCAGCTACAGAAGTGGGTAGCTTCATGCAGACATAACAGTCTTCTATTTCCATAGCTTCTACATAGTGTACTAAAAGGTTTGCAAATACATTTAAATGTGTTCTGTTTTTGATTCTGTGATAATGTAGTCCTCCCTCATCTGATGCATCTAAGTCAGGTTTAGTTTGTTTCAGGCTAAATGCCTTCTCATGTTCTTCTACACTTCATGGTGTTTTTTCTGTTTGCAGAATTTCTAAGTCCTTTGTCACTTGTGGAGTAGGGTACAGTTTAGAGTCTTTGCTTATCATGAAAGGTATTAAGACTGTTAGTCCTATCCATATTATCAATACTATTGCTACACTACATAAGCATATTTTACAGCATGTTTTACAGCAATTCTGTCTAGGTCTTCCATTCACATTTGAATCAGACATGGTGTCTTAAAAGTAGTTTTCCAACCCCTCTTTGTAACTTTACACAAGAGGCTTACTCAGTTTCACTTTCAGGTTGGGTCTTCTTCGGAACCCTGATCAGTGACCAATTCTCCGTCACTTTTGTCACTTATTTCGAGGTCTTCAAATTCTTCAAGCACTAAGTAAGTCCATTCGGGACCTCGATAGTTTTCGTTTTGTCTTTTTATTCTGCTACTCCTTCTTTTAGGTTGAACTCCAGCTCTTTCTCTTTCACTGGCAGCCTTTTTCCGGTCTTCTAGTTTTTCCTCTACAGTCTTCAATCTTAGTTTCAGTCTTCTTATGTACTTGGGTACACTTTTCTTCTTTTTTAGTCTTTTAACTGGCACTGTGATCTGGCTTTCCTCACGTGCTCTTTTATTTTCATTCAGTTGTGGTACATTTATTTCGACAGTGTTTTCGTCCCTTCCTGTCTGACTAGTTCCAGGTCTTATTTCAGTTCCTTCTGCCTGGTCTCTAAACTGGTCTTGTTCAGGTGTACTTTGGATTTGACTTGGACTTTCAACTGTTTCAGACTCTGTCTCCTGAACACGTTCGTCTATTTCTATCTGTTCCTGTTCATGCACTTCGAACCCTTGATTTTCTTCCGCATGAACTTCAGCCATAATTACTACCTGTCCCTTTTCAGTTTCTGGAGTCTTTGGAGGTGTGTCGATGACTTGGTCTGTCCCTATCTGACCTTGTTCTTCAGCAGGTCTGACATGGATTTCGATGACCTGGTTATCTCCGTCTTTTCCTGTCTCGTCCTCACTATCCCTCTCTCTATCTAGGTAGGAGTATTTCCTGGTTCTTATTGGATCAAGAATCAGATCGTCTGCTGGGAACTATTCGTCTTGACTGGTACTCGGTTGTTCGACATCAGCTAGTTCCGGACCCTCATCTGGAGACCCCTCAGCTGCACAACCTTCAGCCTCAGTCGCTTCTTCTTCGGTCACCCGCTTGGTGTGACTGGCATGGATCCACTTTGGCACTCCTGCACACTTTACTGCAGTTGTGGTGACAAGGATCACTTGTCTGCGTTTTCCCCTTGTTGGTGCAAGGCAACTCTTCCGGGTGTGTTTCTTTAACACAACCCAATCACCTGGTTTCAGATTATGGACTGGAGTTGTTGGCCAGGCGACGGCGTCCTCCCCAATCTGGTGAGAGATAGAACGCACTTGGTCACCCAGCTGCTTGCAGTATTCTAGTACCAAATCATCAGAAATACTTAGCAGTTTGTGTCCTGGTACCCATGCCTGTCTCATCACTCTCCCCATTAGTATCTCATGGGGACTCAGACCTGTCTTTCGGTCTGGAATGCTTCTCAATCCATTCAGGACAAGGGGTAAAGCGTCTATCCAGTTCAATCCTGCAGAGTTACACATTTTTCCCAATCTTGACTTTATAGTGCCATTCACCTGTTCGACTACTCCAGAAGCCTCTGGATTGTATGCACAGTGTAGTTTTTGGGTCATTTTGAATGCTTTATAAAGTTCATCTAATATTTCATTGGCAAAATGGCCACCTCTGTCTGATTCAATCGTGTCTGGAAAACCGTACCTAGGTATCAGTTCCCTTAGCAACAATTTGGCTACAGTAATAGCATTATTTTTCTTTGCTGGGTAGGCCTCCACCCATCTTGAGAATAGGCAGACTATAACCAAAACGTACCTATATCCTTTGCACATGGGTAACTGAATAAAGTCAGCCTGCAGTCTGATAAAAGGACCTTCTGCCTTTCCAATTGTACTTTGTAACACTACTGTTCTCTTCCCAGGGTTTAACTGCTGACAAGTTAAACACCTCTGGCAAAGTGCATCTGCAATGTTCCTGAACTTCGAATTGTACCATACTTCTTTGAAAACACGGACCATCGCATCCCTCCCTATGTGAGTCTCCGTGTATCAGTCTGGCCATTGGAGCAACCATACTATCTGGCAACACAGGCGTACCATCACTACAAGCAATGACACCATCTCTATTCCTGGGCCGGCAGCCATCTTTCTCCCATCTTTCCTGTTCTTCTGGTTCTGCTGCCATTTGCAACCCTTTCAGTTCCTCCCAAGTAGATACACTCTCAAACACCATAAGTTGGCAGCTGTTTCCGCCTCCCAACAATTTGATGTTTAATGACATTTTGTGTCGTGCACAATATTGGGCTATTTGGTCAGCATATCTATTTCCAGCTGTCACATCGTCATTTCCAGATTTGTGAGCAGCACATTTGACCACCGCCAATTCTTTGAGTAACTGGATTGCTTCCAGTAAGTTCTGTACCACTTTTCCATTTCCAATAGGGGTGCCTGAGGAAGTCATGAATTCTCTTTGCAGCCATAACTGGCCGAAGTCATGCACAACCCCGTAACCATACTGGCAGTCAGTATATATGGTTACTCTTTTGTTTTTCCCTTGTTTACAGTGTCGTAATTGGCCCGTTCGCCTTAGCGATTAGCTGAACCTACACGTTGTCCTCCTTAACTTGGCTATATATGATAAACGCCATTTTGAATGTTACGGCGGCCATCTTAGATCATGAGCGGCCTCGTGGCCGACGTGCCCTTTAGTCCGTTGTCCGTTCCACTGACCACGCTTATCTGCCCAGCAACAGGCTATTTTTAGTACTGGTCAAGCCGCACATGCGCAGCTCCCACTGACCCGTAAACCTTCAGGAATGTGCACCAAACTGACCAGCGGAGTTGTGCCCCCTCCAATGAGCTGGCAGTATTCCAAAACATGACCATATATGTCTCGAAAATGTGTCTTAACTTGTGCCGCCTATCTTTTATTGCCCCAAAACTGTATATAATATGAGGTCGCACCGATGTTCGGTGTGATACCTCTTGCATTACCCAAGGGTGCTGTTTGAGTGTACCACCACCCCATGGGGTCTTAATAAACTTGTTCTTTGCCTTTTACAGTTTCCGTGCCAACAGTTCTTGAGTGTGAGTGGGTTATCTCCGGAGCGTGTAGGCCTTGGGAACCCCGAAATACTTCAATTGGCGACCACGAAGGGACTCATCGGCGACTCGGATGCCCGAAGGAGAGGTCGTGACGAAGGCTTGGAAACCCGCCATGGGCGCGCGCTGCCACGAGTGACCCGAGTCTTGGCTGCCACGGTGTTTTTTCCTTTCCTTCCGATCTGACCTTCCAGGTGGCGCCGGTCTCCGACTGAGTCTTTGAAGTGCCGTTTGGCTGATTTGGCTTACAAGACCTTGGCAGTTGGAATCTGGACAGTTGGGAATTTGGTAAGCTTTGTGTTCGGTGAGGTAGTCTTCGGACGCTTACTGAAGTTCTGCGATTTGTGTTCGGTAAGGTAGTCTTCGGACGCTTACTGAAGTTCTGCGATTTGTGTTCGGTAAGGTAGTCTTCGGACGCTTGCCGAGTTCTATGAACTTTGATTTGAGTTAGCTAACATTGTGAATTTGTGATCTTTGAACTTATATGTGTAGTGCACTTCACATAGGCAGGCATGTAGAGATGTTTCTCAAACTTTATTTTTTTCCTTTGAGCGGCACAATCGTGTGGAGAACTGTAAGTGCCATTTTGTCCGGTGTCACGCTTTCGTGATACTTTTTGAACATGCCTGTTTTCAGCACACTCCGAGGAATGTGTTGTTTAGGTGAAGGTACCTCAATTAGGTTAGCGGAATCACAGCCGGCTCCCCCAGAGGGAACTCCAAATAGGGACATGTACATAAAGTTTGGCCTTCCCCCTATTATGTACAGTAAATTATGGCATAAATACACCAAGGCCGATCCTGAATTGCAATGGCCCCTACACGGGTCGTACGATTTGAGCAAAATACAATTTGTAGAGCAATGTATGTTTCAACGCAGGTCTAGACAAAATATGTTTGATTGCGTGCGAATGTGGGAGAAAGCGGCGCGTGAGCGAATGAAGCGTGAGGTTGCCTTGGCGGACAAAGAGCAGCGCAAGGCTGCTCGGGATAAGGCTTTACAGCTTGAGGAAAAGGAGGCTCAGGAGAAGAAAGAAAGGGAGGAACGGGAACGTAATTTGCAAACGACTGGTCAATTTCCTATTCGCCGACCGCTTTATCCTGTCCTTAATAATGAAATTGATGATTTTTCTTTGTTAGATCGGTCACCGCCTCCGTACGTTACGCCGACGGCTCCAGCTGTGGATTCCGATGATGGCGGACAGGATAAGTCGGGCAAGAAGGGGGTATCTGCTCTCAGGTTTACTGCGGAGAGGTCCTCTCATCTACGTAGTTGGGCTCGCAAAGTGAATAAGCGTAGTGTTACTCAGGATCAATTGATATCAGAAAAAACAGGGTGGACGGATCTTGAATTGATGTATTTTCTGTCTTCCTTGGCTGATGAGGTTGTAGGCGCATATCGTGACCTTTCTGATACGTTAGAGCCCAAAGTGTTGTCAGTGTATCGTGAAAATTTGACTAAAGGTGATTTTGATCTTTCAGATGTCGATGACCTGTTTGCGCAATTGATCAAGCTGCGGGATGAGACAACTCGATTGCGGGAGGAGCGGAAAAGGAAACAAAAGGAGTCTGAATTGGAGCATGATGGGCAGGCCAGAGAGTGTTCTCTCCGTGGTTCAGATAAGAGTTCTGCGTTGCATGTTATGCCTATGCGTGAAGCTGCGCCTTTGTATGTTCCGCCGAGGGGGGAAGGTACGGATGAGGATAAATTGTCAAAGGATGCGAAAGGGTATTTTGTGTATAACTGGGTTTACACACCATGGAATAGAGCAGATGTTATGGCATTGAAAAATTCTTTACCTGATCTTCGGAAGAATCCAGCGGCATTTTATGAAGGGGTGGAGGGGGCTATATCGTCTTGTGTGATGACTCTCGTGGACATAGATTTGTTTTTTGGGTTGATATTGCCACCTGATATGTGGCGGCAGATTCGTAAAAATAATGATGAAACGATATTGGGGGGGACATGGAAAGAAATAAATGCTGCAGATTTAGATAGGGAACCAGCATGTAAGCCTTGTCAGCTAATCCTAGATCTCCCGGCAGCTATCTTGCATAAATTAAAAACGCTTGTTCCCTCCAAAAAGATTGATTGGACTATGTTAACGTCGTGCAAACAGAAACCCGATGAAACGGTTTCAGATTTCTTTACGCGCTTCGAGGAGGCCTTTCATGATTACAGTGGTCAATCTTTAACAGACGATACGGGTCGGCATTTGTTTGTAGATAAGTATGTAGCTAATCTCCTACCAGAGATTGCAAAGCGATTGAAGTCGAGTGAAAGTTCCTGGGCCACGGCGACCCCTGCGTCCTTGTTAACTATGGCTCAGTATTATGAGCGGCAGGAAGTGGAGGCTAAAGAAAGTGTAGAGAAAAAGGCGAAGGAATTGAAAATGAAGGTGATGTTGGCGCAGGTTCGGGGAACACAGGGTAGAGGGAATGATAGAGGTAGACGAGGTGGAGGAAACGCATCGTATGGTCGTACGGATATTGCGGAGGATCAGTGTGCCTATTGTAAGGAGTTTGGGCATTGGGCCGAAGATTGTCCGGTACTTCGTGAACAGCGTAGTCAGCGTGGTCGAGGCAGTGGAAGGTCAAGAGGAGGTTATGCTGGAACGAGAGGTGGCGGAGGTGATCGTAGACAGGTTGAGGAGAGGGGCCGTGGCCAGGACGAACGAAATACGTTTGATAGACGGAATCAATATCAGATTTCGGAAGGAGAGAATGTGGAACATCAGGATTATGTGCATGCATAGGATTGCGTAGGATGGGGTAAGGAATCAGTTGAAGTGCCGGTAGATCAGCAAGGTCCATATGTAACGGCGGGTATTTTGGGTTCTACTGATCAATTTCTAGTCGACACAGGAGCTACTCGTAGCGCTCTGTCGAAAAACTTGGTTCCGAGGGCTCCCCTGTCTGGCGAAATGATTACGTGTGTAGGGTTTGATGGCACACCCTCCCCCAGCCCATTGTCCAAGCCCCTTGCACTATGCATTGACAAATACTTTAGTTTTGGGCAATTTTTGTTATCACCCCATACCCCAGACAATATCCTGGGCATTGATTTGCTTAAATATTTCCGAGCAACAATACGCTGCGCTCCAGAGGGAGTGCGGGTTATTCTGAACGACAACTACCCTGACCCTGATGATTGCCCTGACCCTGACAGATTTTATGCCATTCTAGACATCCCTGCTTTGGCCTCTCTGCCGCACACGTTGTGGGCGACATCAGATACGGATGTGGGAGAGATGCGCATTCCACCAATACACATTACTGTTAAAGAGGGGGCCCCTCTACCACGAGTGCCACAGTATAAGATCTCGAAGGAAGGTGAAATTGCGCTGACACATATTGTTCAGGATTTGATTTCTGCAGGGGTGGTGGAGGAGGTCCCTTATAATGTTTGTAACAGCCCTATTCTACCGATTCTTAAGAGAGACTCAGATGGCAAGATCTACCGATTTATTATTGATTTGCGTGAAATAAACAAAATTGTCATTCCCCAATACCCAGTGGTGTCCGATATCACGACTTTGCTCACTTTGGTTCCACCGACGGCCACCACCTTTAGCGTTATTGACCAAAAGAATGCGTTCTTTTCCATCCCTGTTCACCCAGATAGTAGATATCTGTTTGGTTTTACGCTCAATAATAAATCGTATAGATTTTGTCGTGTTCCCCAAGGATATACTGAAAGCCCTAGCATCTACAGCCAGGCTTTGAAAAGACAACTAGATTCCTTTAAATTGCAGTCTGGCGTTGCGCTCATCCAGTACGTGGATGACCTTCTGCTTGCCGCCGACTCCTATGCACAATGTGAACAGAGTACGCTTGCGTTGCTTTCCTTTTTGGCACAAAACAATCACAAGGTTTCCAAGAAAAAGCTTCAATACTGTAGACCCCAGGTGACCTACCTCGGTCATCTGTTGTCTAAGGAGGGGCGTGCATCAACATCTGATCGAATTCAAGCAATTTTAGACACACCAGTCCCCCGCACGCAGAGAGATGTGCGTGCCT
This sequence comes from Lissotriton vulgaris, assembly GCF_964263255.1. Classification (NCBI taxonomy): domain Eukaryota; kingdom Metazoa; phylum Chordata; class Amphibia; order Caudata; family Salamandridae; genus Lissotriton; species Lissotriton vulgaris. The sequence goes on from NC_141694.1 coordinate 1,150,550,691, forward strand.
TCATAGGGTTGACGTCCTTTTGTAGGCAATGGATCATGGGTTTTTCACATATTATAAAACCTTTGCTAGCATTACTGTCCAAAGCCACACCGATGCCTCTTGAGTGGACAGATGAATGTCAGAGAGCTTTTGAACAGTTGAGGCAGGCCCTTTGTTCCGCACCCGTGTTAGGGACACCAGACTACACGAAACTTTTCACATTGTACGTGCACGAGAATGATGGGTGTGCGTTGTCAGTGTTAGTGCAGTTACACGGGGATAAGCAGAGACCCTGTGCATACTTCTCTGCCATTTTGGATCCTGTAGCACGAGGGCTGCCTGGGTGTTTTCGAGCGGTAGCGGCAACAGCAGTAGCCATACGACAGAGTGAGGGCATAGTGTTATCACACAAATTGTTGGTGTTAGTTCCTCATGCAGTAGATGCCCTGTTAAACCAAACAAAGACCCAATACCTCACGAGTGCACGACTTACAGGATACGAGTTGACACTCTTAGCGCCACACATAACATTGAAAAGATGCGCTACTTTGAACCCCGCCACCTTATTGCCCTATCCGGCCGAGGAGGGTCAGGAAGAAAAACATCATGATTGTGTTTTCCTGACTGAGGAACAGAAAAAGGGTCGTGTCGATTTACAGGATGTGCCACTTCCAGATGTGGATGGGGAACTGTGGGTTGATGGATCGTGTTTAAGGCTGCCAGATGGTACGACTTCCGCAGCATATGCGATCACGACTCTTAAAACGGTGGTCGAAACAGCTAGAATACCACAAAAATCGGCTCAGGCAGCAGAGCTGATAGCTTTAACAAGAGCCTGCGAATTGAGTGCTGGCCTATGTGTGAACATATACACGGACAGCCGGTATGCCTTTGGAGTGGCCCATGACTTCGGGCTTCTCTGGAGGGAACGCGGGTTCCTGACATCACACGGGGAGCACATTATGCACGGAGAGCTAGTGCGTGATCTCCTGAATGCGTTGCTCAGTCCTAAAAAAGTAGCGATAGTGAAGTGCAGTGCCCATAAGAAGATTACGGATAAAGTGGGTCAAGGAAATGCCTTTGCAGACAGCATAGCAAGGCAAACGGCTATGTCCCAAACTAGCTCCCCTATGTACGTGGTACAATCACAGGCTGAGAGATGGAGTGATGCTAGAGCAGAGATACGGGATATTAAAAAATCAGCTACAGAATCTGAACTTGCGGCTTGGGCAGCAGATGGGGTACTAGATGACGAAGGTTGTTGGAGAAGCAAAGACATGGAGAAGTGGAAATTGCCTGCGGCTTACTTACAGGCGATGGTCCAGATGACTCATGGACTGGCCCATGTCGGAGCTCTTGCAATCACTCGTCTTTTAACACGAGTTTGGGAACATCCTGAGATTGCGAATACTGCAAAGAGAGTAGTGCAGACCTGCCTGGTGTGTTTGCAACACAATCCTGGGAAGGGGACCCATACTCCGAAAGGAGGGTTCGTTCCACCTTCTGCACCGTTTGAAGTGCTTCAAATGGATTACATCCAACTCGAGCGCTGCAATAACCTGAAGTACGTCCTAGTGGTGGTGTGTGCTTTTAGCAAATGGGTTGAGGCCTACCCCACGAAAGACAATACGGCTTTGACAACAGCTAAGGTGTTGCTTAAGGAATTCTTTCCTCGCTTTGGAGTTTGCAAATTTTTGTGGAGCGATAATGGGCCTCATTTTGTTGGAAAGATTGTGGAATATGTACTGAAGGGGTTAGGGATTCAGCAAAAGTTCCACGCTGTATTCCACCCTCAGTCAGCAGGTTTGGTCGAGCGGTACAATGCCACGTTGAAGCTTAAGCTGGCCAAAATTGTGGCGTCTACATCGTTGAAGTGGCCAGATGCGTTGCCGCTAGCACTACTATCTCTTAGATCAGTACCCCACTCACGAACTGGCCTTACGCCCTATGAGGTGGTGTTTGGCCGCCCTATGAATATCTGGGGGGTGCCCAAGCCGCGATTAATACATGATGTGCCTTGTGTTATGATGAATGATTATTTGGCACGATTAACAAATGATTTGCTCTCTATTCATCAACAGGTTCGAGAAGCGCTCCCTGATAACTCCACTGGAGAGGGCCACGATCTTCGTCCTGGGGACCATGTAATGGTCCGTTCGTTTGAAAGAGCAAGCAGTTTGGAGCCCAGGTGGAAGGGCCCCGAGCAGGTCCTCCTGGCGACCCGCACCGCAGTACGAGTGACGAACAGGAAGCGGTGGGTGCATTCGACACATTGTCGCCGTGTCTCTCCGGATCTGGTGACTCCTGCTGTGTTGACTGATTATAAGGAGATCTTGGAAAAGGAAAAGAGCCCAGCTGTGACGTCGGCCGAAGTGGAGGGAGCCTTCCCGGACCAATCTGCTACCGGAAGAGAGCGTTACGATCTACGTCCACGATAAGAAGATTTTTGTTCCTTTTTATGACTGGTTGGTTACCGCTCCAGGTTTGTGAAACGGAAACCGGGAATTCCAAGGGGGGGGGATCAGTTCTGCCAGAGTAGCGACACCCGTCTTGGCCCGGAGAAGAAAACAACGGCTACCTCGGAGTTCAGCACCGCATTTTTTCTTTTTTTTTTAGGTATACACGCACGTGTATCTGAGACAATTTGTGAACAATTTGTGAACAATTTGTGCCACTTGAGACTTTGCACAAACTTTCTTGAACTATGGCACCAACGGCATCTCGTGATAAGAAAATATTGGGTGCCTTTCTCTTTGTCTTGACCATTGTGGTGATAGCTGTTATAGCCTGGGTAGTCGAACTTGTGGTGCCTGTACGTGAACATTTGCTGCCGACTACCCCGGCACCGTCTGAACACTTTCATTTTACATTGCCTTTCCATGAAGAGCGCCATCGCCAAACGTACTTAAATAACAGCTTCATTCAGATTCTTCACCACACGCATAATATGACCAATACCTCTAATTGCTGGGTGTGTGGAATGTTGCCTGGGCACCAGAAGAGAGGGGGCACCCCACTTATCCCACTCCCGTTTTCGCACAATGGGTCATGCAACGCCTGGTACACCCTCCTCTTTACTCTGAGATGGCCAACCAAAGGGGGGGTGCTTTTCCGTTTGAATAAAGTATGTTCCCATGACAAGGATGGGTTTCCCCGGGCTGAGGGCACACGTTTCGAATGGGAAGAGTACAGGCCTGACAATGTATCTGCTCCACGTGTATATAGCAATCAGCGAACTGTGAATGTATCTAGTGCTCATGTCATAAATGTCATTGCTACAAAAGCCGATTTATGTATTAGAAACAAGGGCACGATTGCAGTGGGGAAAAGTGAATGTAACATTACTCTCACGTTTGATAGCCCGAATGGCATTTCATTTGTTGCATCTCGAAACACATACTTTATCTGTGGAACGAAGGGGTACCATCAGCTTCCAGTGGGGTGGTTGGGCACGTGCTATGTATCGTTTGTGCTACCTCCTGTATTCATTGCCCCTCCAATGTACCACAACGATTACACATTGTACCACGATTTCGTTTTGAACAGGGTTAAACGAACTGTTGCCCTAGAGGACATTGATCAAACGGACACTGCATTACAACAGTATGTGGATTTTAATCTGGGACTATTCTCCTTTGTGGGGGCTGCATTGAACAGCCGGAAAATTAGACGACTGACACGCGTTGTCGAGGCTGTTGCGAATGACACTGCCGTTGCCCTGGGGAATATTACCGAGGAACTACAGATTTCCAGAATTGTCACCCTCCAAAATCGAATGGTTTTGGATGTTGTTTTGGCTGATCGTGGGGGGGCATGTAGAATTATCGGAAGCAGCTGTTGCGTATACGTCCCGGATAATTCTCCATCTGTGTATGATGCTATTTCCAAGCTGCATAAAATAGCTGCTGAGATACACCCGGACAATGGGACTTGGACACTTTCAGGATGGTTTTGGTCCATGATTGCGACGTGGGGCTGGAAACTGTTGACAATTCTTTGCATACTTGTGGGAGCAATGTTCTTTATATGCTTGTGTATTCAATGTGGCCCGCCTTATGTTCAATGTGTCTATCAGCTTGCTTACCATCGAGGCGAGCTCTTGCCCATGACAAAATGATGCTACACAAAGAGGTGACACAAATTATGTTAATAGATATCGAGGACGAACATCCTGACTATGTTCATTATGAGGTAGATTCAGCTAAACGCTAAAAGGGTCGTCTGTCGTAATTGGCCCGTTCGCCTTAGCGATTAGCTGAACCTACACGTTGTCCTCCTTAACTTGGCTATATATGATAAACGCCATTTTGAATGTTACGGCGGCCATCTTAGATCATGAGCGGCCTCGTGGCCGACGTGCCCTTTAGTCCGTTGTCCGTTCCACTGACCACGCTTATCTGCCCAGCAACAGGCTATTTTTAGTACTGGTCAAGCCGCACATGCGCAGCTCCCACTGACCCGTAAACCTTCAGGAATGTGCACCAAACTGACCAGCGGAGTTGTGCCCCCTCCAATGAGCTGGCAGTATTCCAAAACATGACCATATATGTCTCCAAAATGTGTCTTAACTTGTGCCGCCTATCTTTTATTGCCCCAAAACTGTATATAATATGAGGTCGCACCGATGTTCGGTGTGATACCTCTTGCATTACCGAAGGGTGCTGTTTGAGTGTACCACCACCCCATGGGGTCTTAATAAACTTGTTCTTTGCCTTTTACAGTTTCCGTGCCAACAGTTCTTGAGTGTGAGTGGGTTATCTCCGGAGCGTGTAGGCCTTGGGAACCCCGAAATACTTCAACAGGCTCTTGCCAATGCAATCAATTCAGCTACTTGTGCAGATTTTATTTCACTTAAATAGGAGGCTTCTAGTGTCTTTTCCAGAGTGACTACAGCATAGGCAGCACTCAGACCCCCATCCTCATGTCTTAAACATGAGCCATCTACAAACATTTCAAGGTCTTCTATTGGCAAGGCTGTTTCTTTTATATCAGGTCGTGGTTTAGTGCTATATTCAGTTAGGTCAATGCAATTATGCTCAATTTCACCCTCAACTTCTGCACTTTGGGTGTTTGGTAACAAGGTTGCTGGATTTAGTATGTTACATCGGGAAATTATCACATTTTCTGCACCTATAAGAATTCTATCATACTTAGTCAGCCGACTGGGTGTGAGATACGGAGTCTTGGTTCTGGTCAGCAGAATCACAACTGAATGTGGAACATATACAGTTACAGGATGTCCCATAACAATGCTTTCACTTTGTTCTAGACTAGTGCAAGTTGCAGCTACTGCTTTCAGGCATCCAGGCAATCCAGCAGCCACTGGATCTAAAGTAGCCGAAAAATAGGCCACCGGACGTCTGGTCAGACCATGTCTTGTGTTAGGACTGAGACTGCACAATTGTCTCGTGTATCACAAAACAGGTCAAAGTTTTTAGAATAGTCAGGCATTCCTTCACTTCTGCATTCATTTTATACTGTTTGATATTTGGGTAAACTGCATTTGACTTAATAGCTAACTGGGTCTACATTTGCCATTAATCCCACATCTCTCCCAGTGAAATCCCACACATCTGGTATCACTTTCTGTTGGAGTTCTTCAGGTAAGTCCTGTATTGTCAGTTTCTTTATTTCTGAGTCAGGCCTTAGTAACATTTATTTGTAAAGTCCATTTTTAATTGGGGTCTGAATTTCAACGCCCTTTGGTGTGCAAAAGATGGTGCAGTTCATTTTGCACAGCAAATCACGTCCCAGCAAATTCCCTGGACTGGAGTCTGGAGTCACAGACGACAAATCTGTGCATCTCTTTAAAGTTCCCTATAGAAATCTCCATTGGTTCAGTTACAGGAGTTCTAATTATCTGGTTTGACACGCCCAGTACTTGGATAGCTTCTCCAGAGAGGGGTAGATTAGGAACGTCTGCTGTTCTCACAGTAGAACGGGTAGCACCAGTGTCCAACAGAAAGGTGACGTCATTTCCTTCAACCTTTCCTTCAATGTATGGCCCTGTCTGGTCTACCGGTAAGGAGGCGCCAAGCACGCACTCCCCGTCCTCCCTCCTCAGGCCCCGTCAGTATGGTTCATCACAGAGGAATGTATCATTCAACAGGAATTGTGAGGTTGCTGCATTTCTATCCTCCCTTCCTTCCCATACCTCGACCTGTTCATTCTGCTGAGCCTTGTGCCTAAAATTTTGCCTAGGAGCATGAGGCAACTGATTCTGTTTTACCTGTTGCTGGGTTTTTTGTGGCTCCTCATTCTGCATTTGTGGATTTAAATCATTATTTTTCAGGTTACCATGCTGCAACATTGGATACTCGTCTCTCAGTGCCCTATCTGACCGCACCCGTGACAGGGAAACTTTTTCATAGCCTCCTCTCGACTCATTTTAGTTCGGGGTTTCCCTCCTCCCCCAGTACCTGTATTTGGGGTGTTATTATTTATTTTACTTAACTGCTTTTCTTGTTGTTCCGCCAATTTCACTTGAGCCCACATCATCGCTTATTTTCCATCTCGTCCTCGCAGTACTTGGCGTTCTTCAGGACCTCATCTATGGGTTTTCCCTGCCAACAGATTTTATTGTCTCTAATCCACTGTGAGATTTCAGGCCTCAATCCCAACACAAATCGGTAAATGAAATGAGTCATATCCTTCATTTCAATGTTATCGATTCCACTGTAGGTCTTGAACACCTGCAACAGTCGCTCATAATAGGAATGCACAGTCTCATCACGATTTTGGGTAGTTCTATCTATACGGGTCCAATGAGTTTCTTTTGCTGGAACTTTCTCTTTTAAGTATTGTATTACTTTATCATATTTTCTCATTACCTCCGGTGAGGGAGCTCCGGTTCTGGAGTCTCTCTCATACTCTTCACTGGGCCAATCAACTGCAATTTTGCATTCTGTCCACAAATCTACAGGAACTTCAATGTCAAAGAACCCATCCAGGTCTTTCAGGAGACACTTTTGGACCTTAACGAATCGCTCAACCTGCCTATACCATTCTACATGTTTCTCTCTTAATTTTGGGAAATCATTTGTGAAAGATATTATGTCTTGTCGGGACCATGGAACATGTACATATTTCCCACCTGGTACTTCTCTCATGGGATACAATTTTTCTGCCTTGTCAACTTCTTGTAGAACATATTCAGAAGTCTTCGGTCTGGATTTACTATCTTCCTTTTTCTTTGCCCACCTGGTTTTCCACTTTTCTAAGTCCTCCCATTTCTGCAGCAAATTCAACAATTCTTTTATCTGTACCTTTTTCCCTGACACATTCATGTTCTTCAGGTCTTTATCTCAAAATTCGGTTCTGTAGGGCTTTTGTAAGACTTTGGATTTGCTAACATCTATTCCCATACTGGCTGCAGTGTCCATTAGTTTCTCATGGAACACTCTGGTGTTTCGGGTAAGGCTTTTGCTTATAAACAGTAACTCCTCCTCACTAGGAGTGTTTAACCTGTCTAATCCCACATTTCCAGCTATTAGTTCCTCCATTTCTATTCTTAGTTTGTAGATATCTAAAGGTTTGGGCTGGGGAGTTTCCTTTTCTATTTCTCGGGTCCATCGATCTAGCTCCTCCGGAGTCACTACTATGGCACTACGGGTCCCTGAACCTGTTTCAATCAGGACTTCCTTTGCCCTAGTCTGAGGCCTCGTCCGGGGTATACTGCTTTCCGGTTCCCTTATGGGCAGATCCATTAGGGAAATCACAGATTCACATTTGCTTGCCTGGTCATCAACGATGAGAGGCTCCTTCCTGGGCTGCACTACAGCAGCAGAAATAACTGGAGTTCTCGTATTAGCCTGTCTATCTCCATAAAGAGGAACAACTGGACCAATAGTTACTGGAATCGTCAGGGCTTAAGGACTGGAATTTATCTGAGCTATGGTCTGAATGAGTTCATTCCGCTGTTTTATCAATGCTTCCTTTTCTCGTTCCTGCAAAACCCTGTCAATTGATGCATCATGTAATACCTGTGGAACTAAAGGAGGATCCAGACTCGGGGCAGTTGGGGCCATCATACATGATCTTTCTTCACCGAACGGTCTATAATTTGGGACAGTAGGGTCAGGTCTACAAAATCCTTCTCCTCCAGTTTGTCTATTGCCTATCCCTGCTGTATCTGTTTCACTAGCACTTCTCCTTCTTGGGTGTCTAAAGAATGGATTTTTCGAGCTCAAAGACCTGGATTCCTCATCATATGGAGGTGGATTTTTCATAAATAAATCCTCCAGATACTCATCTTCTGAATCACCTGCGGCCATCAGTTTTCTATGTGCATTTTCCTCCCACGGGTTCCTCTACCCCAAATACTGGAAATAGTCCCTCAACCATCATATTCTGTCTTCACTGTTTCATCTTTTTCTCTTTGGTTTCTCGCTGTAATTTCAGATACCATTTGCTTACTCCCTTATCCATTTGGGGTCTGTCTCGCTCTAGAGCCTCAATCTGCCATTCCTCTAAAGCCTCATATTGCGTTAATCTAGGTCTGGGGTGTAGGTCATTCATTCGGGTCCTCAAGTTAAACAGGATTCTATTATTAAAAGTACCATCGAGAGGAAACGCTAGGATTCCGTCATCTTTGGTATACTTTACCCAATTCTCCAACCATACACAGGTATGATACCCTTTGTCAAACATCATAAAGGATGATGATTACACCCTCCCTAGTTCTGACGGGCTTGTCTTTCTTGAAATAATTCTTGATCTTTTCGGCAAATGACATTTTCCTCTTGCTTCCGTACATATTGTAAGGTCTACCTCTGAGCATCTGCTCCTTATAAAAACCTAGATTTTTCGGATCAGGTAAGAATTCAGGATACCACATACACCTCTCCAAGCTATCTTCAAGCTCAAATTGCGAACATTTTGTTTATAAACGTGCTTCCAATGCTAGCGCGTCTTTCAATTTTTCAACAACCAATCAACCCCAAGGTTGCAAACATTTTCGACCAATGGGCGTGCGGTCTTTTCGCGAGACGCGGTGTCACGCTCCGGCACTCACCCCTCCTTTACAATACCAGCTTCGTTACACCACCCGCTGTTTCGACTAATACCAGCGCGGCACGGAGTGACGTCAGCGCAGCTTCGCGACCGACTCCCTCCTTCACAAGGTAACGGAAACTTCGAATTTTTCTTAAAGTGCAAGTGCTCAATTTAGTTAACAACATATAACATTCGCCACTGTGCTCGAGTGTTTTAAAAAGAAAGAAGGTGTTTGTTTCACTGCAAGTAAAAAACTTCTGTCTACTTTTCATTCACTACGGATAGACCCTTCTGCCTACCCTTTCACACAAGCATTAAAGAACCTGTTACTTCTTCGACTCATCCACTCTTTCTGGGATATATACTAAGTCAAATGTTTCACCAAGGCACTCCTTTGCTATCATTCAAGCTCCGATGAACCTACTACTCCTTCCTCGTGTGACCCTTACTAGGCAATATCACAACTAAAGTTTCATTAGCGGACTCGTTGCTATCATTTATTCAACTATTCACTCAGAAAATCCTAATTAGCGCTTCCGGTTCTTCCTAACCATGCACTAATCTTCCTTGCAGCCAATGACCTCACAGCTTAAGTGGATTCTGCTCACCACCCGCTATACTATTCCCCGGGGATTCCAGACAACATAGAACAATCACTAACAATTTGTTAATCACATATAATAATATAGCAGCATTTCATAAAATATAATTTCAAAACATTTTGTAACATTCTCAAAGCAATAATAAAAAAATATTTTTAGCAGCAATAAAATTTTAGCAGCACATATTCTAGATTCACGGTTTATACATAAAACATCTTATCTGCCTATCTTAACTAGTCCTAACCATAGCTCTGCTACCAGAAAATTACTGATACAGCGCGCAGGTCGCCCGACTCTTTATTTCACCAAATTGTACGCACTTGGGCCCATAACGTGTTTATCACTGTACTCTTGTGAATCGGGTGAGCCTACACATCACTGTCAGTAATTCTTGTGTTTTCTTTACTATTATTTCCCGTTGTACCTGACTTACCAATCCTTGTCAAAGGTACCTATGTTTCCGATGGATCAGGAGCTAGCAGGGGTAGGACATAAGGCTAACCAGAATATCTTGTACATTTGAATAACAATTTCTACTTTTGTAATAACCACAGACACCTGAAGGGTTTTCAAGACTTTATATAGTAAAAGTTAGATTCCATATGCCATGAGAATAAAGTTATACAGATTAGAAAATCAATAACTAGAATCAGGACTATATTGTAACTATGAATGAGAGTGAGCACCATTGAGTGCGAGCAAAACTACAGGAAAAGGGTAACAGGGAACATGCTATTCAGTTTACAGGCTTATACTAAGGCAGGTAAAGTGGGAAAGAACATACTATTTATTAGAGTTCTAGAATTCATCAGTGATTTAAAACAGACCTTATTCTATCTACTAATTAAAGCATAGATTCTAAAGGAGGGTAAGAATAGATCACACTAAATAAGTGAAAAGTTCAATAATATCCTACAGGTAGGGGGGAAAAATGGAACATAACTAATAAAACAGCTTGCATGTAAAATCCTTTGGAAATAACAGGGAAAATAACATAGGCAATGATGCTTTATTTAAAAGGAGGAGAGGAAAAAGTAAAGATAGATGGACACCCACAGTTATATATTTACCTAGGACGGGAATGAGGACTAACCCTGGCCACGGGTCAGTTGGGAAAAAGGCGAGGACGAGGACCCTCAAGGACTTAGGATGCCAGTAGGCGAGCAGGTAAAGCTCATGGAACGTCAAGACAGGATACCCCTCAGGATTTGGATCAGGACTGGGCTCATCAAAGGGTACGACCAACACCTGCAGCTTCGGATGCAACGCCTGCGCTACTCCCTCTCTGCTTGGAATCTGCCAATAACCCTGATTGGGTTTTCGAATCTCCCAGCAAAGTGCTTCGCCAGCACTTAAAACTATTCCACCCCAGTGAGTTTGTGGAAATTACGGACAGAGTGCTCTGCAGCTCTCTGTATCAATCACCTATAGAGTTCGTAGGGTCGGTGACAGGTCAGCTACTCGGACAAGTTGGACAATTTTTCTAGCTAAACCTAGACTAGTTATACGGTTTTCGGGTTAGTGGACCACCCACAAATGTTGCAAATGACAGGATCCCCAACTTTGGATTGGACAGGAGAGGTGGTTAGGTCATTGTCACCACCTAGAATTTTGTGTTCCCACAATTAATATTTATTTTTCGTACCCACCCCTTACATTCCAGTTCCCATGGCATACGTGTAAAAGAGAACAATAGGACACACAGTGGACTAACAAATTTGTATCATTTTCAGGTGCATTTCAGCTTCTTCTCGCTGGGTCAGAGTGCAGGTTCCCAGGAGCGTCTCAGATTCGGCAGCCAGCTGGCTGGGTTCCACTGATGCAAGGCTTGGTTCTCTTGTCATGTGGTCAGTTCCACTCAGACTTTTAAGATGGAGAGGCTCCTCACTCCCAGGCCCACATTTGTGTGGTACACGAAAAGTAAGCGAAAACAAATTAGAATCACAGAAAAAATGAATACACTGTATACCATGATTTGCTTCACTGCACCCCTTACTTTATAATATCTATAGCATTAGAAGTTATGCAAAAATAGACATTTGTGCAATAGCAGCGATAGCAAGCAAGATGCATGTAAAAAACAAAGCGGCCATGTTTGCAATAAAGCGCATGTGCGGAAAAAAACCTCCAGAACTACGAGTGCGTCACATCACATGGGTATGACCGACGCATGCGCAGACTGAAATCCCGCATAGCAGCGACCAGTCAGTGTGCAAGCTTTGTTAGGATTAGAAAACACATAAGCAAGCGTCTCTGGGACACTTGCGTGTAGTGTGAAAGTGCGATATTAATAACAGAACAGGTTGGTTAATAACGTTATTGATTATGCGAGGTTCTTGAATTCAAGCAAGTCGCATTACGTGCGAATCCTTGCTCCATCACAGTCGTATCCTTTTCTTGATGCAGTAAATCATACTGTATCTGTTGTGCCACTAGCTGATATATTTCTTTTTTGTTCAAAATGTTGTTGTTTTTCCAAGTGTCCCATCTCAATAATATCCTGTTGTGCTTGTTGCATTGCCATTTCTACTTTATTCATAGCTATTGCTGCTTCATTTTCAAGAATTGGTTGTCCCAGTGGATTTTGACTTTGAGGAGCAGAACTTTGACTATCTTGAGAACTGTCTCTAGCTATTTCAGCTGCAATAGTAGTATTTTGTTCAATCTCCTCATTTAACAACATGTGTAGATAATTTGAAAAAATTGTGCATTGAATGCTATCTTTACATGCATTAAAAGAATCTTCATAGCAGTCAAAATCTCCAAGTAATTCCATTTCACTATGCCAAGGCTTGAGAAGTCGCAACTGAGTTTCCTGTGGTTAATACGATTTCATTTGGCATGTTTTACCAAACACCCTTCATATCCAATTACTGCATATTTGTCTTCATTTAGATTTTCTGCAACATTTCTCTTAAAGCTGTAATGTTGCTGTACTTCATAGAGACATATGCTTTCCAGATGTGGACTTCTTCTAGGATTATATGTATCCAACATATTCATTTTAACAATATCTGTACCTTCTGGTTCATTTAATGCTAAGTATTCAATTTCTTGTAAATATTTCAATACTCTATTTCATAACAGCATGACTACTGGCAGAGTATTTACATAAGTACAAGGGTAGTGCCTCCATGATTTAAAAAGTGCAACAGTAGTGTGTGGTTGATTATATAAGAGCATGAGTAGTGCCTACATGATTCAAAGACTGCACGTTAAATACCTTGGTGCTTGCATGAGTGCAGCAGTAATGCCTGAGTGATTACAGAGGTGCATATATAGTTCCTGGATCATTTGAAGACTTCATGGGAAGTACTTGGGTGTTTTCATAACTGCATGAGTGTTCGGCCTAGCCAAATATAAAGCAGTAGACTATTGCATGACTCAACTATAAGTCTCTCCATATTGTCAAAAGCATGTATAGTTGTATACATATGTCTCTACCTTTTCAAATCATCATGATATCCTAAAGCAGTATATATACAATATTTCTGGAAAATAGTGAAACCTAGAAACTGAGACATGTAATAGATCTGCCTGAGTGATTGCAAATCTCTATGGGTAGTGCTTGAGTGATTGTATGACTCCAAAGTTAGTCGCTGGGTAACTGCAGGAGGAGATGGATAGTGGCTGCCTTATTCATAGTGCACACATGGGGGTTTATTGCATAGATAAGTGTATAAATAGCACCTGAAGGCATAGATGACTCATGGAGTAGTGCCTAAGTCAATAGATGAGTGTAATGTAAGGGCCTGGGTGATTCTACGACTGCAAGGCTAGTGCTTGAGTTATTACATGAGTGCATATGTACAGCCTCCACTTGCAAGACTAGAGGGATACTACATAATTAGTGCTTGACTTATTGCATGACTGCAGGGGTAATATTTGGGGGATTACTCGAGTGCATAGGAAGTGAGTGGGTGATTATAAGTCCATGAGTACTGCTTGAGTGATTACAGAAGGACTAAGGTACTGCCTGAGTGATTACAAGACTGCAAATGTAGTGCCTGAGTGATTTTATAAGTGTATGAGTACTGGCTGAGTGATTACAAAAGTACAAAAGTAGTGCATGCGTCATTGAAAGAGTGCAAGGATAGTGTGTAGGTGATTAAAGTTCTGTATACCTAATCCATTGGTGAATGCATGAGTACAGGAGAAGTGTCTGGTTTATTAAAGGAGTACATAGGTAACACCTGGATGACTGCATGACTACGGGAGTAATATCTGGTGATTTACATGACTACGTAGAAAGTCACTGGGTGATTTTATAACTGCACCGGTACTTCTTGGGTGATTACAGGTGTACTGAGGTAGTGCCTGAGTGAATAAATACGTGCAAAGTTACTGCCTGGGTGATTTCATAACAGCATGACTACTGGCAGAGTATTTACATCAATACAAGGATAGTGCCTCTATGATTGAAGGAGTGCAACGGTAGTGCATGGGTGATTATATGAGAGCATGATTAGTGACTACATTATTCAAAGACTGCATGGGGTAATACCTTGGTGCTTGCATGAGTGCAGCGGTAATGCCTAAGTGATTACAGCAGTGCATAAGTAATGCCTGGATTATTTGAAGTCTTCATGGGAAGTACTTTGGTGTTTTTATAACGGCATGAGTGTTGGACCTAGCCAAATATAAAGCAGCAGACTATTGCATGACTGACCTATAAGTCTCCCAATATTGTTAAAAACATGCATACATATGTCTCTACCTTTTCAAATCATCATATCTAAAAGAAATATATTTACGATATTTATATAATGTAGTGAAACCTAGAAACTGAGACATGTAATAGATCTGCCTGAGTGATTGCATAACTCCCTGGGTAGTGCTTGAGTGATTGTAGGACTCCAAAGGTAGTCGCTGGGTAACTGCAGGAGAAGATGGATAGTGACTGCCTAATTCATAGTGTACACATAGAGGTTTAATGCATGGATAAGTTTATAGATAGCACCTGAAGGCATAGCTGAGTTACTGACTACTGCCTAGGCAAACAGATGAGTGCACCAGTAGAACCTGGGTGATTCTATGACTGCAAGGTTAGTACCTGGGTGAAGAACATGAGTGCATACGTACAGCATGCATGATTGCTTGACTGCAGGGGTAGTACATAACTAGTGCCTGGGTGATTGCATGACTACAGAGGTAATATATGGGGGGTTTATGGAGTACAGAGGAAGTGAGTGGGTGACTTTATAAGTCTGTGAGTACTGCCTGGGTGATTACAAAAGTACTAAGTTACTGCCTGAGTAATTACAGGAGTGCAAAGGTAGTGCCTGGGCGATTTTATAACACCATGACTACTGGCTGAGTGATAACATAAGTACAAGAGTGGTGCCTCTGTGATAGAAGGAATAAAACATTAGAGATTGAGTGATTATATAACTACATTATTACTGGCTACATGATTCACAGAGCACATGGGTAATACCTTGAGCACTGCCCTGAAAACATCCTGCTTTCTGCATTACTTGTCTTTGGTCATTCCAATTACACTGTTATCTTGTAGTTGTAATCCCCAGATATGTTATCAATGTGAAGGTTTGGTTGGATGTGTGTGAGTAGGGTTTGAATGAGTTGGTGTATATTTGTATTCCTCTCTAGCGGGGTTTATCGTATCTGATTCCGTTGTGTATATATTGTCTCTTTAGTTGGTGATTATTTATGAATATATAATGTATGTTTAAAATATAAAGAAATAATAATGAAAAAAGTTTTGATAAAAGAAATGAAATAACAGAATCATACTTTTTTTAAATGTTGGATTTTTTTAGTCTAGTGAGTTTAATAATTTCGGTTGGGTGTTCACTGTTTGTATTTGGATTGATTTTGCTGCATAATTATTTAGGTCATGAGGAAGTTCTTTGTTGTTAGTTGATAATACCTTGGTAATTGCATGAGAGCAAAGGTACTGCCTGGATATTTGCATGAGTGCAGGAGTAATGCCTGAGTGAATACAGCAGTGCATATGATATGTGGTGCCTGGATCATTGGAAGACTACATGGGTAGTACTTGGGTGTTTTTATAACTATATGAATGTTAGATCTGGTGAAATATCCAGCTGGAGACTATTATATCACTCAACCATAAGTCTCTCCATAATGTTAAAAGCAGGCATAGAAATGTCTCTACCTTTTCAAATCATCATCGTATCTAAAGGAAATATATATACAATATATCTGGAATGTATTGAAACCTACAAACTGAGACATGAAATAGATCTGCTTAATTGAATGCATAACTCCATGCCTAGTGCTTGGGTGATAGTATGACTCCAAAGCTAGTCACTGGATAATCTCAAGAGAAGGTAGATAGAGGATGGCTAATTGCATAAGTGCACACATAAACATTGAGTGCATGGATACGAGTATGAATAGCACCTAAAGGTAAAGATGACTCATTGAATAGTGCCTAGGTGAATTCATGAGTGCAATAGTAAGACCTGGGTAATTCTACAAATGCAAGGGTAATACCTGGGTCATTGCCTGAGTGCATAGGTACAGCCTGAATGATTACATAATCGTTAGGGTAGTACATAACTAGTACCTGGATTATTCCTTGATTACAGGGGTAATATCTGGGGGATTTTTGAAGTACATAGGAGGTGAATAGGTGATTTTACAAGTCCATGAGTACTACCTAGGTGATTATAGAAGTACTAAGTTACTGCCTCAGTGATTACAGAAGTATAAAGGTAGTACCTTGGTGCTTTTATAACACCATGACTACTGGCTGAGTGAAAACATAAGTACAAGAGTAGT
Source organism: Lissotriton vulgaris (assembly GCF_964263255.1). Classification (NCBI taxonomy): domain Eukaryota; kingdom Metazoa; phylum Chordata; class Amphibia; order Caudata; family Salamandridae; genus Lissotriton; species Lissotriton vulgaris. Next base: position 1,150,567,034 of record NC_141694.1, read on the forward strand.
GCCTCTTTGATAGAAGGAATGCAACGTTAGTGACTGAGTGAATATTTAACTACATGAGTACTGGCTACATGATTCAAAGAGCACATGGGTAATACTTTGGTGATTTGCATGAGTGCATAGGTACAGCCTGGATGTTTGCATGAGTGCGAGAGTAGTGACTGAGTGATTACAGCGGTGCATATGTAGTGACTGCATCATTGGAAGACTGCATTGGTAGTACAGGGGTGTTTTTAATACTACATGACTGTTCAGTCTAGCCAAATATAAAGCACAAGACTATTACATGACTCAACAATTAGTCTCTGCATATTTTCAAAAGCTTGTATACATATGTCTCTACATTTTGAAATCCTCATCATATCTAAAATAAATATATATATACAACATTTCTTGAATATAGTGAAACCTAGAAACTGACACATGCAATAGATCTGCTTGAGTGTTTGCATTACTCCATGCATGGTGCTTGGGTGATTGAATGGCTCCAAAGGTAGTCACTGGGAAATTGCAGAAGAATATGGATAGTGACTGGCTTATTCCATGAGTGCCCACATAAAAATTGAGTGCATGGATAAGTGAATGAATACCACCTGAAGGCATAGATGAGTTACTGAATAGTACCTGCAACAGTAGCACCTGGGTGATTCTATGACTTCAAGGGTAGTGCCTGGGTTATTACATGAGTGCATGACTACTGCCTGAGTGATTACATAAGTAAAAGTGTAGTACCTCCGTGATAAATGGAATGCAATATTACTGCCTAAGTGATTATGAAAGTACATGAGTAGAGGCTACATTATTCAAAGAGTGCCTGGATGTTTGCATGAGTGCAACAGTAATGATAAGTCACTGAGTAGAGCCTAGGTGAATAGATAAGTGCAAGAGTAGGGACTGGTGATTGTATGACTGCAAGGGTAGTATGTAGATTATTACATGACTACATAGGTAGACACTGCATAATTCTATCACTACAAGAGTAGTACTTAATTACTGCCTGGGTGATTTAATGACTACAGGAGTAATATCTGGGTGATTACTGGAGCACAGAGCAAGTAAGTGGGTGTTTTTGTAACTGCATGAGTTTTGCTTGGGTGATTGCAGGAGTACTGAGGGAATGCCTGAGTGATTGGAGGAGTGCAAAGATAGTGCCTGGATGATTTTATAAGTGCATGGGTACTGGCTAAATGATTGGAGGAGTGCACCAATCCTGAGAGTGCGAATCAAGGAGTGCAAAGGTATTGCCTCGGTAATTCACCCAGTATATAGCTAATACTTTGATGGTTGCATGAGTGCAGAGGTAATGTCTGGGTGATTAGAGCAGTAAATAGGTAATGTCTGAGTGATTGCATGAGTTAAGGGATAATATTGTGGGGATTATAAGAGTATGTAGAAAGTGCCTCAGATTTTTTATAAGTGCATCAATACTGCCTAGGTGATTAGAGTAGCATTGTGTTAGTGCCTCAGTAATAGAAGGAGTTTTATATATATATCATCTTCAGAGACATAACACATACCATAATATATGTGCAAGTTGTCACAACACCATCCGCAACTCAAAACTTCACAGACTACACTTAAATTTTCAAACAGACACTGATAATTATGCGGTATATATGAAATATATTTTTCCACACATCATACAAATTACATCTCAAACCTCACTTTCGGGTTGTTCCTTTACCATTCTACAACTACTTATATTGTTTCAGCAACCCAAATACAAACCCTTCACATGTCTTTATTAAAAGTCTCACCATATTCCGAAAAGCATACATAAATATGTCTGTAGCATAACACTATCCAAACCTTAAACATTCCCAGAACAAACGTCCAGTTTCAAGCAAGCACCAAAAAGTATGTAGCATATTTGAACTGTACCTCTCTAGAAAGTTAAAAAGAAAAAGAAGCCTAATCACTAATTCTTTATGTCAACATCTTTTAAACAACACTATTATGCTGCATCTTAACCATTCCACTACTGCTCTTAGTCTTCAGCCTATCACATAAAAAGCAACAACACTTCTTTGTTATACATCATTCACCTTCAAATGTATAAGACATATGAAAAGACATATACAAGTAGAGACATACCTAAGACAGAAGTCCATGTACACCTTTAAACTTGACAGACTCCACCTCCAATATGAAAGCAATACCTAAAATGATGCGGTAGACTACAAATGTAGATTTCCACACACTAAAACAAACTACCATAATCACTAATCCTTTTTCCAATATACACATATTAGTATCCAAAATTGATTTCAAACAACATTTAACTACAATAAAACAAACACACATCTCTATATTTAATCATTAATTTCAAACATAACCGTTCTTGAATACTCTCCAAAGATTAAAAATAAAGCTATTACATAATACACCACACAAATGTATAACTCACCTTCCAAATTGATTTGTAGAATTTAAAATATCACAAATTATAAAAGATTTTTTTATCCACACAATCAAAGTAATGCATCACTCTCAGCAAAGGTAAAACCAGTAATGGCAAACTTTCCCTCTCTTTCTCCATACAAATACACATACGTAACACATCACATTGCTTCCTACATTATTTTAAATTATATAAAACACATTTCTATTGGTTAGACATATTGACCCTTCCCAACTGACTTCTAAAAGTGCCCAAATCGCTTCGAGAATTCTTTGAAGTTGAGACTCCACCGTGTACAAACGTGATGGAGCCACAAATCCATACAGGAGTTTAAAAATGTATTACAAATAAAAATACCACTATTTTTTAAGTACACACCACTTCTAAACATAGTACTGACTTGGGAAATTTTACTTTAATATCATATCACTTATATATAAATTACAATTCCATATTTGAAAACCACAGATAACATTCAACCCTTCCACCATTCTGCCTAATGCCAGTTTCCATAGTAACAGTTCATGGAAGATTCAATTGAACTAAAAGGTCACAGGTTCACCCTATTTTCAAGAGCAGCACACAATGATGCAAATGCAAACAGCAGGTGTGGTTGACAATTGCAAAAAATGACCTTATCCTATCTACTGTAGCTTTCAAACATTTTTTACTGACCAATATCGAACATGCTTTTTAAAGAAAGTAACATGCACCCTATTTTTCAGTGTAGAATGTTCTTAAACAGCGAATCAATTCTCTACCTTTTTAAAAAAAAATATCTTGTCACCATTTTAGATATATCTCATTCTACCAACTGACTACCTCAGCTACAGGCATCTTTTCATTACTTCCAGATATCCCTTCAAGATACTTACTGTATGGATTGTTGGGCACAGCTATGATTTCTGGTGCCAAAGGTATGCTGAACGCAGAGGTATTGTCAAAGACCTAGCTTTGCAAAATGTGAATATTAAATGGATTGCACAGAGAGGAGGGTAGGACTGGAAATGCTCATGAAGGATACCTTTGCACAATTGATGTTGCTTTTACTCCAAACTGTCTTTGTATACTCTATTATATGCCAAAGACATAAATGGAAGTGGCCAACTCATTTCTGCTCACAGATTGAAAAAGCTAAGAAAAATGTCAATATAGCTGTTTCTGCTTACCTTAGAGACCATAGGATGGGCTCCATCTATAACAACAATCTACGTTTTGATAAGTATAACATCTACAGACGTGATGGAGTACACTTCTCAGGTCATGGGAACAGAGTCTTTCCCTACAGCGTAACGCTCTGCATCCGTACTTACATGTACCTACAAAAAACTCTTAATGAAAACAAGGGCTCTTTTTAGAGCCACCCTATATTACAAAAGTCAATCTTATTCTTATTTAAATATACATACCTTTTTAAAACATCCATCACAAATCTACAAAAGCATGAATATAATGTACTACAACACAACACACTTTTCAAGTTTAACCATTTTTAAAAATGTTATATATTTTTAACAACTCTATCAATAGTAATCTTGTCATTAACTTCAATCACATTTCCTCTTCAAAACAACTTCACAAATACAACACTACCTTGTAAATGTTATACAACTTAATTATTTACTTGAGGTGAATTTGCGAATTCAACACAATGCTACAGTGGGGGGCCACGCTGAGCGCCACTTCGGAGTCGCAACTCTAAAATAGAAAAAAATGTCCTACTACAATTATTTGGTATTCGTCCTGGTGATCCCATCCCTGGGGCCTGCCAAAAAATTAAGGGGAGGCCACCTGGTCCCCCCTCCTAAGGCCAATTCTTGCCCTGGGGACACCATCCCCCCGGGCATGACCAGCCTGCATTTTATTTCAGGAGGGGGGGTCACATGGCCCCCCTCCATAGGCAATTATGGCGCTGCAGATCCCATCCCTCGGGACCGACCTTCCTATTTAAAAAAAAAAAGTCCTGGGAGAGAGGCTGCGTGGCCTCCCTCCCATGGGCCACATCTGGCCCCAGGAAACCCATCCCCGGGGCCGGCTCTCAACATTGGGACCATGGGGGGAGCCCCAACGCCCCCATGGTCCCTGCTAGCTCCCCGCCTCCTGCGTGAGCCGGAATTGCTTTTGGGCAAGAGGAGCTTCTAACATGCAGCTCCCCTTGCCCAAAAGCAATTCTGATTTGCTTCATTGAAGCGAGAGCAAGTTTCCTTTAACAAAGCAAAGCAGTGTTTGCTATGGCAGGATGGGAGCTGTGCTTCCGCCCTGGCATAGCGGACAGCAATGTCCAGGGGATGAGCACCCTGGGACATTGCAGGAGCCGGCCCTTGGGGGTGGCGGTCCCCAGGGCCATTGAGGGCTCCTGGATGGGGTACATGCTGCCCTCTCTCAACATTTGCACAGCCCAGGGGAGGTGGTGGTCCCTGGGGATTGTGGGGCCCACAAGGCCCGCCCTCATAAAATATTCAAAGCCCGGGAAGGTGGTAGTCCAGGGGCTTGGGGGGCCTGCAAATTGTGAATCAAAGCCCTGGGGAGGTAGTGGTCCCCACAACAAAAATGTAAATGCCCCAGGACAGTGCCCCCCGCATACCATTATCTATGCCCTGGGGAGATTGCAGTTTCTGGGGCTGCGGGGCTGCGGGGCCCCATGGGCCACCGCTAATTCATTTACCATTCTGAATCAAGAGGTACCTTTTTGCCAAATTTGCTGTAATTCCGTTCCGCAGTTCGGACTGTAACCTGTTCCAAAATTTCCTATGGAAATTAACATGGGGAAATGGCATTTTTGGACCCCCTTTTTTTCTCACCCCCCTTCATCAATTACCCCAAAACTTTCAAGACAGAAGCTGACCGGAGATGGACATTAGTTTGAAAAATTTCGCGAAGATTCGTCAGACGGAGCCAAGATATTGGCAAAAGAAAAAATCATTGATGTCATTTGAGATGTCATTAGTGATGTCATGAGTGATGCCACTGACCATGTCATGAGTGATGTAATATGTGATGTCATCAGCAGTGCATTGTGTGGGTGCGAGATATAGTTAGCTGAACTAACTATAACAGGGGATTTCCAATGGTTTTGTACGAGTGAAATGTCCAGCTAACTATAACATTTGTGAAACCTATGGTTTTTTCAGTGAATTTCTAAGGTTTTTAGATGCTAATTCCTAACTATAACGTGGCTGAAACCTATGGTTTTTTCAGTGAAATTCACAGGTTTTGTAAATGATAATTTTTAAATGTATTAATTGTTAGACTTTTTTAAACTGATTTACTACATTGTTTTAAAGTATTTATTTTGATATTTTATTTTTTAAATTACATTACATAATATAAATTGAAAAGAAATGTTTTTAAAAATATTGAAATTGTAATATATATATATTTTTTATATCTTTTTTAAATTATATATATTTTATATAGCAGGCAATGATATCCTATGGAAGGAAATTCAAGTTACTAGTAAGTACGGTTAAAATTACTTTTCAGTATCAGTACTGGGCTGAAAGATGCAGCACTGAGGTCTCTCCTGATAACAGGTGAGTAAATCGGAATTCATAGTTCGGCTGTTTTTAGAGGAAATTTTTAAAGTTCCAAAACTCCACACGTAGAAGAATTTCTAAGTGAAACGAGTCAATGTTAGCCTATTGAAGGAACTTCAAGTTACTGTGAGTATGGTTAGAATTACTGTTCAGGATCAGTAGTGGGCTGAAAGAGGCAGCACTGAGGTCTCTCCTGATAACAGGTGAGTAAATCGGAATTCGTAGTTCGGCTGATATTAGAGGAATTTTTTAAAGTTCCAACACTCCACAATTAGAAGAATTTCCAAGTGAAATGAGTCAATGTTAGCCTATGGAAGGAAATTCAAGTTACTGTAAGTATGGTTAGAATTACTTTTCAGGATCAGTAGTGGGCTGAAAGATGCAACACTGAGGTCTCTCTTGATAACAGGTGAGTAAATCAGAATTCCTAGTTCGGCTGATTTTAGAGGAATATTTGTATGTTTCAAAAATAGACAGAAACTTTTCTGGTGAAAACCACACAATAGATTTCTATGGAAGGAAATACAAGTTACTGGTAAGTACGCTTAGATTTACTTTTCAGGGTCCATACTGGGCTCAAAGATGCAGCACTGACGTCTCTCGTGATGACAGGTGAGTAAATCGGAATTCGTAGTTCAGGTGATTTTAGAGGAATATTTTGCTCAATAGTGAAGGAAGGGGCGGGCCTGAGGTGACAGGAGTGAAAACACGCCCTGTGGCGTGTTTTAAGTTCGGGAATTAATTCCTCTTCAATTCTGAGGTCCCCTGTGGGCCAACTAGCCCACCAGGTACCTCCAGTATGCGCCAGGGAGCAGAGAGGTGTTCAGACGCCACTCTTCCTTTTTACAACACTCTGCATCGCAGCTCAGTGGCACTTACTGGAGGTATCTGTTGGGCTAGTTGGCCCCTAGGGGAATTCTGGATTGAAGAGGAATTAATTCCCCAACTTAAAATGCACCACAGGGCATGTTTGCACACATATCACTTCAAGCCCTGCCCCCTTCACCACCATGAAAATGCGCCCCGTAGCGCATTCTATATTGCATACCGGGGGTCCCTACATACCGGGGGTCCCTGGGGGCCAACTAGCCCACCAGGAACCTCCGGTATGCACCATGGGGCTGCGTTGCAGAGAGGTGTAGAAAGGGGTGTGGCCTCTTTACACCTCTCTGCCATGCAGCACCCTGGTGCACCTTTGAATACTGGGGGTCCCTGGGGGCCAACTAGCCCACCAGGAACCTCCAGTATGTGCCAGGGGGCTGCGTTGCAGAGAGGTGTACAAAGGGAGGTGGCCTCATTACACCTCCCTGCAACGTAGCCCCCTGGTGCGTTTCCAGAGGGGGAACTAAATCCCCTTGCATACTGGGGGTACATGGGGGCCAACTAGCCCATCTGGAACCTCCAGTATGTGCCAGGGTGCTGCGTTGCAGAGAGGTGTAAAAAGGGGCATGGCCTCATTACACCTCTCTGCAACGCAGGCCCCTGGCGCGTTTCCAGAGTGGGAACTAAATCCCCTTGAATACTGGTGGTCCCTGGGGGCCAACTAGCCCACCAGGAACCTACAGTATGTGCCAGGGGGCTGTGTTGCAGAGAGATCTAAAGGGGCGTGGCCTCATTACACCTCTCTGCAACGTAGCCTCTGGTGCATTTCCAGAGGGGGAACTAAATCCCCTTGAATACTGGTGGTCCCTGGGGGCCAACTAGCCCACCAGGAACCTCCAGGATGCTCCAGGGGGCTGAGTTGCAGCGAGTTGTAATGAGGCCACGCACCTTTTAACACCTCTCTGCAACGCAGCCCCCTGGCGCATACTGGAGGTTCCTGGTGGGTGTATCCCGCGATTAAAAAAAATATATATATTTTTTTTTTGCCTTGGTGGTCCGTGTGGGAACCCCTGAGCAGGACTAGGGGGTCAGGGTGTTTCTACCCTGCCCCCTTTTTGGATTTTTCACGTTTCTTGTTCTGTTTCCTTGTGCCTCGGTTCTACCGAGGCACAAAATGGTTGCCAACACTTCCTGGTTTGGAGTGTTGACAGCCAATTAGCATAAAGCTCATGCTCTGGAGGGTACGCGTACTGTACGCGCACCGTATTTCGTCTATAGCTATATCTATGATTTTACTTTTGATATTCTTAGGAACTACTGAACGGATTTACACCATTTAACAAAAAGCGTGATCTGCGAACCAAACTCTACCTTTTTGCCAAATTTGGTGTATTTCCATTCAGCAGTTCGGGCTGTAGCCGTGTCTGATGGTCCTTATGGAAAATTGCATGGGGAGAACACGTTTTGGCACCACCATTTTTTCTAAGCCCCGCTTGATGAATTACCCCGAAACTTTCAGGATAGGAGCCGAGTGCCCCATCTTCTTGGAGAATTTCACAAAGATTCGTTGACTGACGCCAAAGTTATTCCAAATATGTTGCAGAATTCCTATGGAAACTAGGTCCTAAATATAACTACCTACATATTATATAACCACACAGTTTGCCTGCTGAGGAAGACGCCACATCACAGATAGGTTTTTTGCCAAATGTCTTTATTGCTGGAAGTAGCAGCATGAGTAAATCTTTGTCCACAAATATCAGCAGCCAGTCCCAACGTGTTTTGTATTTCACTTCTTCAGGGGCTCAAGGCCTTGAAGGCAACAGCAGGGCAAGATTGGTGACATCTTTTTAACTTCCAAACACCCCGCCTCAGTGGGCGTGTCCCTCGCAAGGGCCTGTTGGTACTCGCAGTGCCTGCAGTTTCATTCCAGTGAGTAGCACGCTGTTGTCCTTTCCAAAATAAGCTCAGTAATATCACAGTGGATCCAGGCATCCAGAAAAAGTTCACAACTACCATCGGAAACACTTCGATAAACGGCACCCATGCCACATGCAAATCCGCTGGTTGACGGAATCGCTGGAACACTGCAACAGCGCCCGGGCGTTCTCCGCAGCTCAGACCAGCCACTAACATCCAACCACACAGTTTGCCTGTTGAGAAAGACGCCACATCACAGGTAGGTTTTTTTGCCAAATGTGTTTATTGCTGGAAGCAGCAGCGTGAGTAAATCTTTGTCCACAAATATCAGTAGCCAGTCCCAACGCATTTAATATTTCACTTCTTCAGGGGCTCAAGGCTTTGAAGGCAACAGCAGGTCAAGATTGGCGGCATCTCAGAGACAGGTATGCCAGTGGAGGATTCACGAACATGAAAGCCAGCGGGAGAATGCTCATAACCCACTGAGGATTTTAATTCTTCATAATTTGAAGCAATGCACGACGACTCACATGAGCAATACTTGGGCATTACAGCAACCATCAAGCCACGCGGGTGGCCACGCCCATTGGGCGGGCTGAGTGAACTCTTGAAAATGGTGCCGAAAAAACTGCTGTGTCTTGCATTCATGAAGATGCCCGCAGCCTTTGAGAAAGTGCTATCGAGCATGAAACACATTGGGCAGGGCATTACTCTTCACAAGGCGCTTCTCCTGTTATTGAGCATTGTAACCCTCCATTAAAAGTTGGCTATGGAAACGTACCTGTGTGTGGCTCCATCATAGCAGGCAACTGTTTCTTTGGATATCTATCTATCTATCTATCTATCTATCTATCTATCTATCTATCTATCTATCTATCTATCTATCTATCTATCTATCTATCTATCTATCTATCTATCTATCTATCGATCTATATATATATATATTTATATATATGTAGAGAGAGAGAAAGAGAGAGAGATTACAAAAGATTATTAATAACAACTAATTGTACTAAAAGTATACATTTCATGAGACCTTCCCCTTTGTGCCACTCTGTATTATATGTAGTTTTTTACACTCACCTTTTTTAATGCCTTACTCTTTTTTTTTGTTGCACATTACTACAATTATGTAATGGTAAATTATGCTGTGGACAATTTGATATAATGGCCACTCTATTGTGGTAATTTGATTGATTCATGGCGATGAATGGGTGGTATGCATGTACAACCACTGGAGACTGTTTCCTGAACACCAGAGCCCTTGTAACAGTTACATTGTGGCATGGTTATAACTTCTGTTTAACTTATAGTATGCCACCTTTTACAGAGAGCATAGCATGATGACAGAAACAAATAAAGGTTCGGCAAACTATACTTTACTAATCTCTAACCTAAGAACTGAAACATATGTACAGAAGCAGATTGATCTTCTGCAGTTAGAGACTCTTAGCGGAATTTCAAGGCTGGCCTATCTTTATCTAGAATGATATTTGAGTAGTTGGATATATTCCTAGGGTACTAGGCACACATGCATTCAGTATACCAAATTCTGTAGTAACCAATATGTTCTACATCCTGAATGAAGAATGCAGCATAGGACTATACTTTCCATAAGTATTTAATGACATGACGAGATACGTACCCATTATATAAGCTCAATATTGCAATACATACAACATGAGGAATATGATGAACACACTCATAATCTTTTTAACTCTGTTCATTGAAAACATGACAGTTCATACACCAGAATAAATAAATAAATGGCACCCGCTTACTTTCTGCTCCACTTCCCCGCCAACTTGCCTGCCTGCACTGCGGCGGTTAGCCGCCAACATCATCAGTTTGCGCCAGGAGGCACTACTAAATCTGCAGCGGGCCCCTGCAGTGTGGGACCCGCTTACTCTCTGCTCCACTCCCCTGCTGGTTGGAGACCGGGGGGAGAGTCAACACCAACTAGCCTGCCTGCACTGTGGCACATAGCCGCAAACATCATTGGTTTGTGCCAGGAGGCGCTACTAAATCTGCAGCGGGCTCCTGCAGTGCGGTTCAAACACGGGCGTGCCTGGGCTGTGCCTGGGCCAAGTGCAGCCCTGTCCATACCCGTCGGAGCCCGGAGGAGGCTGGGCTGAGCCGGGCCACCCCTCTAATGCCTTCTACCCAGGAAGCTCAGATAAAGTAAGACTTTATTATATTGTACTATTAATATTCATTATTTTTACTTCCGGCATTAGTCCCTCTCCTCACTGAACTATCCAACGATCCTCTGACAAACATTGTTCTAGAGACTAGGTTGCATCGATAGGCGTGTATACACCTTGCACTTTAATACTGTTTTAAGCATATTCAACTGCCATTTTGCCCCGTGCTCCTCTTCCCATTACTTCTACCACGACTATCTTCTCCACAATGTGGGAGAGTAAGGCTACCGAAGGGCCTACGGTTCATACTAAGGAAAAGAAAAACCAAAAAGAACAGCAAAATCCTCTTGTGGGAACTGTGTAATCGACCGCATTGATAATTTAATTACTGAATACAAGGATTCGATACAATATGAACCATTGGTAATCCAAAACACTAAAACTGTACAGGATTCTACTCAAGTGGCCAATCCCACTTCTAGCCTACAGCCTCGCATACCTAGTATGTTAGGAAAGCAACTGAACAGCCTATGGACAAGAGGGGAAATCCCTCTATCCCGGGGCATTGGAATGATCATCCAACAATACAAGCAGTAGTTGTACATTGTAAGAAGCATTTTTTCCCTCTGCTGGACTTGCCAGATGGTTCTGTAGATGGGACTATAGAAGATATGACAACCCCTGCTTTCCCTGTATCCACGCCCCCTGAAACTATCTATGGGGTCCGCACCACCTGATCCTGAATTACAAATAAGCAGGAATGCACAATTTTAGATAATGAATTAAGGACTGAAGTGGGGGGAACTAAAAACTGACATATCTAATTTGATTTTCATTTTAAATAAGTTAAGGTGTGTAAATAACATTGATTCTGCTGTTACACTAAATAGCCGGTGCACACAGACCATTCAATCTGCCCAGTCTACTCAACAGATAGGCACGCATCAATCTGTATCCCAACTCTTTGTATTTGACCAACAGGCGACTCTGGGTCCAAAAATGATGGGAAGACAGATGAGGAGAGTGCCGCTCAGACAGTTCAACCCCAGTACCCTCCGACCCCTCGATATAATCAATGTTATTTAAATAACGCCAGGTGAAGGACCCACAAGAGTGTGCTTCCTACCGCCCAATATCTTTACTCAATGTGGATCTGAAGATCTTCACCAGTATTTTGGCTTCCTGGCTCGCCACCCATATGCAAGGCCTGGTGGATCCAAACCAGTCGGGTTTTATCCGAGACCGCAACTGTGGAAATGGAACCTGACCACTGTGTAATCTCGTGAATAAGGCACAACAAACTCAGACCCCAGCGATACTCCTATTGGTGGACACCGAAAAGGCCTTCGACCGGGACCATTGGCCTTACTCGCACCAGGTCCTTCGCCGGTTTGGGGTAGGGAAGAGATTCCGGAAATGAGTGCACAATGTATACCAGGGCCCTCTGGCCTGCAGGCCCGTATCAGGGTTAATGGTGTGGTCTCCCGTCCCTTCCAGATTGGGCGTGGTACGAGGCAGGTGTGCCCCCTTTCCCCACTTCTGTTCATGCTCTATATGGAGCAGTTCGCTGAAAGGGTCCGCCCTCTCCCCACGGTCATCGGGATCTGCATGGGGGATAGGGAGCACAAGATTTTATTATATGAGGATGATATGCTCCTTTTTTTAACCCGCCCGTCGCTGTCTCTTCTCCCCCTTGCTGGAGGAGGTAGACACCTTTAGCGCGGTATCGGGCTTTGAAATTAGCCTGAAAAGGACTCAGGCCATCATCCTTACTCTACCTGCCGTGGACCAGCACCAGCTAAAAATGCACTTTCCTTTCGCTTGGGCCACTAGCAGCATTATGTATTTGGGGATCTGGGTTGTTTCGACATTCGCGTAGATTGCCCCGATGAACTACTTTGAGATACTGGCCAAGACTCACAAAGAACTCACCAGTTCGAAGAAGCATGTTCTCTCTTGGTTGGGCAAGATTGCAGCTGTTAAAATGACGATTCTGCCCTGGCTTCTTTATATAATGAAAACACTCCCCCTATGTCCACCGCCCACGATTCTTGACCAACTGCAACGGTTACTCGCTGGTTTCATTTGGGGGGAAAGAAGACACGTATGGCTCACCCTCTCATGTACTTGAGACAGGAGGAGGGGGTCTTGGAGTCCCACACATAGGGCGCTACTGCGAGGCAGCGCAATTGCACTGGATGATAGAATGATACCAATTAGAGTCGGAGAAACACTGGTGCTTCATTGATAGGGGTGTGGCTGGGATCCATATTTAGAAGGTTCCTTGGCTTCCCAAATGTCATCGTCCTCAGATTGTGTACCTCTCCCCGGTCCTGCGCTCCACCATGAAGGTGTAGGAAAAGGTATACAAGAGATGTCAACTGTCAACCTCTGTGTCACCCTTAATCCCCTTTATTGTGAACCCAGACTTTCCTCCGGCGCTTAGGGAGTGCATATTTGAAATGGCAGGAAGCAAATTGCAAATGCATAGGCAACCTTTTTTGACACCCAGGGAATCATAGACTTTTCCCAATTGGTAACTGGCTAAAGGATCCCCAAAGAAGCGTACTGGCAGTACCTGGCTCTGCACCACTGGGTCACGCAGCCCCAGGTCCAAGTTCACGCCGGTCACCCTCTTACAAAGTTTGAGCTTTGGGATATAACCCACACCTCGCATAAGCAACTCTTGTCAGATATCCATAATTTTCTCAACAGAGCCAGGAAGCCCGATAAGTCCCAAGCGCAGCATAGGTGGGAATCGGAGCTGGATCGAGAGTTCTTCCTGAAGGAGTGGGAGGACATCATCCATCGTGTCCGTGCCTCAGCATGCGGCGCCTCGGGGAAAGAGATGCTCCTAGAAATTGTGCATTATTGGTATTATAAACCAGCGTGTATCGCCCAGTGGAAACCACACAGCAACGATTTTTGTTGGCGCAAATGCGGACAGAAGGGCACACTGTCCTACATTCCATGGCACTGCCCAAAGATACAAGCCTACTGGGAGGCTACACTACCCTTAGTTGACCATATCTATCAGGCAGATTTCCCAAGATTCCCTAGCTACTTTCTATTGGGACTTCCCAATATACTCACATACCCCCATAGGTCCCGTAGAGGGAGGGCGATCACCCTAGCTCTGGGGGTGGCCAAGCAGGTTCTCCTAGCAAACTGGGGTACGGAAGACATCCCAACTAAAGTAGACTGGTTGCATAGACTGCAGGAGGTGGTGGGGATGGAAAGAATTACCAAGGGGATTAATCGCATGTTGCCTAAGTTTGATAAGACTTGAGGGTCCTCTGTGGCTTACTTATCCTCTGAGTTTGTTGACCTTACCTGTCCTAAGTACTTAAGGGCCTTGTGATTATCAACTAATCCCCTCGCGGACACTCTGCCCCCTCGGGTGGAGAGGCTGCCGTACGAGACTTAGAGCCCTTTCAAATCATACTCTGGGCTGTGGGTAGACTCCTGTCATTGCTCTCTGGTGCTCTCTTCAATTTCTCTTCTGTCTCTTTTTTCCTTTTCTCAACTCTCCCTCTCTTCTTTAAAATTGACTGATGCTTACACTGCTCCTTACCAGCCAGTTGTTGTAGGTGGGAGTATTGTTAATGCTTGCAATAATTTCAATAAAAACTATTTAAACCATAAATAATGGCAGGATGCCTAACCCTCATTACCTACAACTTTCCTCCATTCCAGCTACTACTAATGGAGGGTTGAACCTGGAAACTCCATCATACACTAGAGTTAGGCCCACAGAAATAAAGTAATTATGATAAATGTATCAAAACTGTTGCCATATGTGAAGTTTGAACCCGAAGACTCCCTTATAAACAAGGGCATCCATTGGATAAGATATAACATAGGGTGCCGCTCATTCATTAGAGAAGACATTCTTCACGCCTGTAGTTTCTCCACCACGAATCCTATGTTTGATTTAATTGAATTACTTTAAAGGAAGCTAGGACGGTAGATGGTCTAGTGGCTCTAGACTTTAGGACAGAACCTTTAAACAATTTCCACATTAGATTTAAGAATTACAGATTGGGAAATGATCTAAGGCAGGGCCATACATCTCAGGCAGTGCTTTCATCTCCAGTACGAGATGTAGATTGACTTAGCAGCACTAGTAATCTCACTTTCCTTACATATACATCCTTACATATAATACATTCAAAGGCTGATGATATTGGGGATTCTTGTGTAGCGAATCCCACGTCTTAAGGCATGTGATGATATATCCTCTGTTAGTATCCCTGATGTTTCTGAGGCTGTGCACCCTTTATTAACTTGCTCTTCCTGTGGGCTGCTTAATCCAACCACCATAGAATCATGTAGTGGCCTGACTGCATCTAAAAACGAGGTAAATAAAGGCTTTAATATAATATCTTAGAACCTGGTGGGGATCTAAACTGCAAGATCCAGAATGGTACTTATTTGTTGGATCTAATGACATTTTCCAAAAACTTGGGCAGTGGCCAAGATACACCCAAATGGCTATAAGACTTATAGTGCGGGAGCTAAAGCACTTACAAAATCGGGCAGAGCGAGTGGGGAATCGATAATATTTGTTAAAAGCACTATAGCTTGTAAATATAAACAGCTTCTTCCAACTGATCAGTTCTTGGTGAGTCTTGGCCAGTATCTCCGAGTAGTTCATCAAGGCAATCTTCGCGAGTGTCGAAAAAACCCAGATCCCCAGGTACATGATGCTGCTAGCGGCCCAAGCGAAAGGAAAGTGCATAGTTAGCTGGTGCTGGTCCACGGCAGGTAGAGTAAGGATGAGGGCCTGAGTCTTTTTTAGAATCTCATGATATACTGGAGGTTCAGCTCACTTTTACGACAGGTTTTAACCTAACTATATTCAATATCTATGCTAGGTCCGAATCACATAACAATGAGCCTGCTGTACTATCACAGCTAGATGAGTTAATGGGGGTATACCAACTCAACTCTAAGACCATAGTTGCAGGGGATTTTAATACCACCTTTGAACTTTCCCCCCTATTGAGTATTTTACTGGAGGAGGAGAATGAAATTTGGGGCATACCGAGTCTGGGACCAGTTAAAAATTGCTACATAGTAACAGCTGTATCTCTGCAGATTGCATCCTTGGTTGCAGGCAGGAGTATGAGGGCTTGTAATGCGAGGACTCTCTCTGACGGGAGCAGGAAAACCACCTTTAAAAATGGTAACAGCTCAAGCGTTATCAACTACATCCTTGTTGGTGTTAGAATGTGGTCATCAGTTGAGGATATGCTAATAGCCCGAGGTCAGATAGTGACCATAATCCCTTGCTGCTAAAAATGAGGGGCTCTGTACTGGGCAGACAGCGATCTGGATGCCTGGCCAGGGTGGATGAACCTCTTGTAACCAACAATCGCAGAAGAGTTACCTAACCCAATGTACTTGCTAATCGATCCTTATCTATTAGGATTTATGAATAATTTGTACATTTTATATCAAGGTTTTGAAGTATTCTGGACTGTGAACACCTAGGTGGATTAACCCTGATACTTCCCATACACATTGATCTTTTTGAAACATTCTAAGTAGTGTTTACAAAGGAACGTTTGGGTGGTAGACCTGATAGTAAAAGAATTGATTGTTGGTTCACCCTGAATGTAAATCCCCCAAGAGGGCACTCCAGCTAGCTATTAAGGCCCAAATCAGCCAGGGGTTGCCCAAGCACGTAATAAATATAAAACTGCAATATAAAAAGCAAAACGAAAATTTGCGGATACAAACTGGCAGGACCTGGTACTGGCAGCTAATTGTAAAGATACCCACCTGTTTTGGCATATCCTTACAAAGGGTAACACACACACTTCAAAAACCCCTAGTTATCAAATTCAGATGGAGGTCTGGGTCTAGCACTTTACTACATTATATTTTAAGAACCTCGAAGACAATTGCATTTACAGTACAAGCACTGAACAAATTCTTTCTAACACTCTCCCTGCTATGCCCATGAACAACATAGTATTGGTCTTTAGTTTGGATGAGACTGTGTCATCAATAAATAGACTAAAGGCAGGAAAGGCCCGTGGCCCCGACCAAATACCAGGTGACATTTACAAATCTGAACCTACGGTATGGGCTCCCTACATAAACACCCTAACAAACTGCATATCGGCTGGTGGGGCTATCCCTCCAACTTGGAGGGGAGCCGAGATAATCACGATACATAAGAAGGGTGACACTTCTGCCCCATCCAACTATAGACCAATCAGTCTAATAGACAACTTGCAAAAAATCTTTGCTTGTGAAGTTCTGGATAAACTCCAGAGATGGATTGGCGAGAAGAAGGTGCTCTCCCCCTACCAAGCGGGCTTCCGCTCCAAAATTAGCACAGAATGACCAGGTTTTTAGATATACTCTCCTGACCTGGAAGTATGTGCCATTGAGAAGACAAAAGATCTTGGTGGCATTTGTTGACTTAAGAGCTACGTTCGAACTAGTGCCATGTAAATTGTTGTGGAAAGTAATGCTTGATTTAGGGACCCCAACTGAACTGGTTACTCTGATAGCCAGACTCCACGAGGACAACTATGCCCAGGTCAGATGGGGAACAGGAGGCAAATTAACCAATAAAATACCAATACAGCGCGGGGTGCACCAGGGATGTGTGCCTGCCCCCATGCTTTTTTCCTTGTTTGTTAACTATATGGACAGCAGTTTATTGGACTGTGGGACTAACTCTCCTGTCTTGAATGGCACTAAGGTCCCAATCCTGCTCTTTGCAGATGATTCCTTACTTATTTCCACAACCCCAATGGGCTTGCAAGTCCTTGTGGATACGTTTTTGGATTTCTGTAGGAGCAGGAGTTTGGAACTAAACGTCACCAAGACCAAATTCATGGTGTTTGGGAAAACCAAGGGCAAATCAAGAGAGGTTAGGGTCACACTGGAACCTTTGGAGCGGGTAAAAAGTTTTTATTACTTAGGGATAAGAATGTGTGACACACTAGGCTGGGAGCAACAACTGGAAAAAAGCCATTTAACTCTCATTCATAGCTCAAAATCAATACTGAGATACTTTAAGCAGTCTTATACTCGATCACTGACTCCAGCTCTTAAAGTGTATCGGGCAAAAACTCAGAGTGGTGCTCTGTATTGAGCAGAGATATGGGATTATATCAACATAAATAAATTGACGATATCTGAAAATATCTTTGCTAGATCACTCATCTCCATACCTATGACTACTTCCCTAATTCCACTGTTCTTCGACCTTGAGATGAAAAGAATCAGTGACATGGCGACACTGAAACCTTTACTGCACTGGCTGCGTTTGTGGCAACACTTCAGCTCTCTGATTATTGCAACTCCATAAAGGAGGTCTTCAAAATTAATGGTGCTAAAAGCCTCCCTTGGTTTAAGCATGTTGCAAATTGGTTTACAACCCTTGGTATGACAGCATATTGGGAACATCCATAGAAGGCAAATACAGCAGATTATTCAAAGTTGAATATCAGGTATTTGGTGGCCGTGGAAGATTGTTATGTCACTAGTTCAGCAAATGGCCAATTAACCTCACAGTTTCTATGTGTTAAGCCATACTCTTCATTTGAACCCTTCCACGACCACATCACTCCACCACTTGCAAAAAGCTTATACGTTAGATTTAGGTATGGTAACTTTTTACTATGGTTTTCCAGCGATCGGACCGCAGGACTATCTCTAGAACCTTGTCCTGCATGTGGTAAAACCTTGGAGACAGAAGAGCACATCCTTTTTTCCTGCACAAAATATCAAAAGATCCAGAGGAGATGGATACGACCGACCTGTTTAAACATTGGAGCCAGGCAACATCAGGTTGCCTATATTCCTGAAAACTGATATCACAGGTCCAATAGTTTACGAGGTCAGTTATTTCCTATCCTCATTCTGGATCAAATGGGAACAGATTCTGCACACGGTTGGTGCTGATTGTTAATATCAAAATCAAACCCTTGTGATTTGAAACTGATTTGCTGACACAAATGTATTGTATGCTGTAAGCAAAAGCTCTCTTATTACTGTTAGCTTAGCACTGTGCTTTTTAATTGCATGCTGATAAATGGGAAACATCCTTTATGACGCAACTTTTACCACGCAGTACCTTTACAACACAGGTTTTTCAATGCAAGTCATTACAACGACTTGCGCTGGGGGGCGCTCTAGGATAGGTAATAGTTTAATTTACTATCCAACACCTTCCCTACTATCCACGGGGACTGGAGTTGGAACAGTAAATTAAACTATTCACTATCCAGCACCCCCCAACGCAAGTTGTTGTAACGACTTGCATTGAAAAACCTGCGTTGTAAAAGCATGCGTGGTAAAAGCATGCGTTGTAACAACCTACATCCCTGATATATATGTTATTAGCTGACAATTGTTTTTAGAATCTTAGCTACGCCTTTTTAAATCTATTTTAGGTACGTCAGATGACTTTTTATCTTTGATTAAATTGCTCCAAAATGTAAGAATTGTTTGTATTTGCATTGGTATAGTTTGATGGTTTTTTAAAATGTCAAACTGAATAAAGTTATACAACCTAAATGGCACTTGCCCATAATTGCTAAATGGAAGTTTGACATATCAATGTGAGACACAGGGCCTGATTTACATATTGGTGGAGTTGGTACTCCATTGCAATGGAGTCCCCTCCTCAGCAATATAGCGGTTTACATGCAGGCAGACCTTAGCATTAATCATGGTGGAGACTACAATGTCTCCACCGTAATTAATCCACATTAAGGGACCTGGGTAGTCAGGTCAATGGACATGTAGTGATGTTTTACCGTCCCTTACCACCAGGTAAAACCAGAAACAGTAAAAACATTAAAATACTCCCCATTAATGTATTTCTTTTCATAAATAAAATCCTGTTTCTGGAACTTTTTTTGAAAAGAAGAAACAATATTGTTTGCAGAAGCAGACGGTAAAATGCATTGACAAAAATTGCCATGACGGTGGTTCCTGCCAATGTCTTTATAAATGACTGCCGAGTAGCAGGTTATTTATAAATCTGGCAGGCTTAGTCTGGACCTGTCAGACATAAGGTATTCCTTCAGGTCAAAGGATAATACTCGGTCCAACTAAAAAATTATTCAGCTCTACAGTTATCAAAGTCTGTCTACACCATTCTTGCAAAGATGTGAGGGTGCATTCCAAACCTTCAAATGAATACTAATCCGTCTTACATGTACTCAGCAACTTAATGAGACTATTGTACTCAAAATGATTCTGTGATAATTTGTTAGGCTAATATTTCCTTCATTGGTAATGAAACCACCTAATTAGATTAATGAACGTTTTAAACAATTTATACTCAAAGCACGACCTCCTTGACCTTTACCTGTGGCACCCTGGTCAACAAGAGCACTGGGCAGCTGTTTACTTGACTTAGCACTAACAATAAAAAGATGTTAAATAGACAGGTAAGCATTTATTTCAAGGTTAATCGGTATTAAAGGAAGAGAGTAACTAGGGAGCCCTGCACTTAACTTTCGAAACACCTTAATTTTTAAAGATATCTTGCAGTAAAAGTGTACAAATATGACAATCTCTTCAAAATTCAAAAAGTGTATTTAAATAACATGCAGCACCTTTTATTAAAGGATTGAAAAGTATTGATTTAAAAGTGATAGTTTTCAAAACATTAATTCTTCCCCCTATGCTGACAACAGCACCAATAGTGAACTAGAAAGGCAAGTCGGCTGTAATGTGCCCTCTAGGGGTGGCCTGGGTTGCTATTATATATAAACGTCATTATAGTTATTAATGCAAATACAGGAGACAATTTTGTACAGCTCACACCCTGAAAACATGTGTTTCGAGGCCCCCTTATAGGTTATAATAGAGAAAAAGGATGGAAAGTGAAATTGAAAAATTGCCTAGGACAGTGGTTCCCAAACCTTTGACTTCTGAGGATCCCAATTAGGTCACTACTGGAAGCAGGGGACCCCACGCAAATTGTATGATTTAAATTTCAAACATTAAAACAGTATTGAAAAAAATAAACATGCGTATGTGCACACCAAACAAATGCTCTAATTACTAAAGATTTTAATATTGTATATTGAAAACATTTGAAAAATCGAACATTTTAAGTTGGACGGTTGGTGCTACATCTTGGCAACTGACTTTTTAGTGTTTGGTTTTATTTTGCAGTACGAGGCTCCTGTCAGATCCTACCCCCACCCACTCCCCGGAATATCTCCCCTTGCCTGCTTTTTCCCTTACCTATATGTTCCTTTTTGTTTGTCTCAGCCTAAGTTGTCACTATGTTGCCATGCTCTAATAATAACTGTGTAACCTTGTAAAGATATAACCTGCAATTATTGTCTGATACTCATGTAAAGCGCTCTGATAGCTCCGGGTCTAGCCAGCGCTATATAAAACCTTTAAATAAATAAATAAATAAATCCCTAGGAAATTTTGTCAGACCAGGCCCCATATGGTGCACACAAAGTGAAGGGAGTGAGCCTTACCCACACAAACGGAGTTTTGGGGAGCTCTCCCCCCCAAATAAATGGTGTGCATTCTACAACACATTTTTCATTATATAGTGAATTATATTAGCTTTTGAAGAATAGTTAATGATGACCTTGCTATGGAGCAGGATATGACAATCTTGTTGGGGCTCTTTAATAAGTCCTTCACTGTCACCCTTCAACAGTGCCTAGAAAGATTGCGCAAAAACGTTACATTTTAACTCGTAACATGCAGTTTGCACACATCTCCTTGATGGCAGTTCATAGCTCACTGCGTTAGATTACGATTGTAACTTACGAACTGCACACTGACAAAAGGATCTCTGTGACAAAATTACTAGCCCACTGAGCTATGCACATTAAATATTGTTTCTTGAGCTGCATGGTACACGTTCTTTGCAACAGGCATATTTACCCTCTGTGCTACCTTAGATGTGTCAAATCTGTCATTGGACAAACTCCCATCTCTCTCCAACGGGTACAGTAATCACCAGAGTTAGCTTGACAATTGCATTGTTTCCTGAAAACTACTGACTATAAAGGGAACTTTGCAGTGCTTTTATAGCAGCTGCCTGCACACCCCCTGGGAATGTGTCATGGACCCCAGGGGGTCCACGGACCACAGCTTGGGAACCACTGGACTAGGAGCAAACCATGTTATAAAGTAGGGGAATGCGGGATTAAACCCAGGTTATCTGGTTTCACGTTGTTCAATTCCACCACATGTATATCCATTGCTTTGTCTACACCCAGCTTGTCTCCAATCCACCCAGCCCCTTGCCCAACCTCCACTCTGCTGGCATCATTGCGTTCCTCTGGCACATCATAGAACAAACTTTCTTGGCTCCTGGAAAAATATTTGTAAGTATCATGGTTTAACCACATTATTTGACAAGAAATAAACCCTCAAATATACTCCAGAAATATGGACTATCCAGAATTACCGGTGATATCAGTGACACCAAATACCTGCATTTCTGGTTAGCTATTACTTCAAACATCAAAGAAACATATCATCATATATAAACATAAAAGAATCTAAGAAAAATTGCTATTTGTAACAAGATTTCATATTTCAATCTTGTGCTCCAATTTAGTAAACATTTGCTTGTGATAAATACCTTACCACCTAGACCCACTCTGTCAAGATTTATATCTTTTAAACACCATCAACCTAATTTAACAAAATATTTTGAGGAAAATAAGGACTGACGATAATTATAATTAGGCAGTGGTCCAGTGGAGGCTGATATACTTTGAAAAATAAACTTTTTTTTAAATGCCATTGTGCCTGTGTCTTCAGAAAGGACATTAGCACAAAGTATAAAGAGCAATTTAATTAATAACATTAATACTGAAATCCATGGCCTGTAAACATCTACCTAACATTCTCCACAGACTCATTATTTTTTTTTAATCCTTGAATATTGGTTCTTTGGTACTGTATTATTGTATTTTGCCTCACAGCACCTTATTCACATAACTAAAAAAAACGAACACATTTTGATTAGTCTGTTTACCTCAGTCCAGTCAAAGGAACCAGATATGTATGTATGTATGCTCTCAATTTGAAAACTTTAAATTCGGTGAGAAGAAAATTAGCGATTATTTTCAGCAGCACTCAACAATCTGAATAAAGGAGATGGTGAAATAAAATTTCTATAGTGCACAATTACACAAGGGTATCCATGTGCTAAATTCAAAAGTAACTAAGAAAAAACATGGTTTATGAGAATAGTTAGTGTGCAAAAAGCTATTTTTTCAACTCTTTCTGAAATGACAGATCGTTCTGTAGAGATAGTCTCATAAAAATGTTGAGCTCGGGTGAAAATTACTGGAACCCTTAGTGGACCTGACAAGAATAGTAACATTATTACTTGTGGTGGACTACCATTCACCCGAACTAATAATCCACTGTCTTACCACCATGTTTTGATAAGGAGCAATGTGCTCAATTTAGAGTTTAGCAGGGAGGGTACTCTGTTGCAAAGGTGACGGAGTACCCTCTCCACCAAGCTGAAAGTCTTTCCGCCAAATGTAGAGTCAGGCAGACCTTCAGTGAGTCGACAGCAGAGACTACTCTATTTCCATCGATGACACACACCTCCAATGCACCAACGAAGTTAGGGCAGTCAGGGGTTTTGCCAATTGTTCCACCAACATAATTAAAGAGTGTAAGAAATTGGGTTTTTGACTGGGTGGGCAAAGACTCTACGCAAGCAACAACCACAATCCATGTAAGGGTAAACCAGAAAAGATGCTAAATTAACCTAACCTTAACCCTCTGGTAACATAGCACAGAAGCAGTCAGGCCTAACTTAGAGACACTCTATAAGGTATGTATGCAGCACACAAACAGTAATAAAATGAAAGCAAAACACATGAAAATCCCAAAGAAATATTGAAAAATTGGATATTTTGTAATATATGAAAGGATATCAGCATGAATTAAATCCAATCAGTAGAACTGGAGTTATGATTTTTTGACATTTTAAGTGAGAAATATGACCTTAAAGATCAAAGCGCCAAGCATAGGCATCTGGTCATACAAGACTAGGGCCAAGCCAACGGTAAAGGTCTACTGTGATGTAGGGTGCTTCAGCTACACTGAGGATTGTGCCCTGCCTCTGGTTACCTTCAGACTCAAAAGACATTTTGAAGAAAAGTACCTGAAAAAATAAAGTTCATCCGGGTAAGGCAGCAGCCAGCAGTGTCTGAGGAAGAGGTGTCATCATTAAGGAGCAGCTGGTGGAGGTTCCATTCAAGATTTCTACAAATGAACTTAGTCATTTTTTTACGAGCCAAAAATCTCCAGCCTAACAATGCTGCAGGCTGTAGCCGAGGAGGGTTCCATGAGGTCAGATACAGTTGCTCAGTGGTGCTGCTGAACAAGATTTGCTCCTGCAAAGTACACAGAGTGCTACCGTGAAGTCAGGATGACCGGTGATGCACCTAATGGGATCAGCGAGCAGGTAGCTCCCTGTCTTCTGATGGTTCTCAGACCATTTTTTGGGTAGACATTTTTCTAAGTCCTACATTTTAGGTTTTGGATAGGAGAGCACCTTTAAAGCCTCTTCTAAAGATCCAAGACTGGTTTGGCACCACTTGAGCAGTCAGGACTTACTGCAGGCAAAGGCCAGGTGCAGGATTCAAGGTGTATAGAGCTGTCTATGTCCCTGTAGCTCTTACAGGAGACCAGCCAACTAACCCTTGGAGTCACTCTGGCAGTCCTGGGATCAAACAGCAAGGCAGACCACAAGATGCAAGGCAGTCTTCTGAGGGTACAAATAAATTTAAAGCAGTAGGGTAGTTCTTTGAAGTACAAAGCAGGCCCCATGCAGCACAGCAGTCCTCTGAAGTACAAGGTAATCCTTTAGGAGTTACTCCGCAGGTCCAGAAGTGTACTGAGGAGTTGGTCTAAGGAGGCAATATTTATACCTGATGTCATTCTTTGAAGTAGTGGAAACGTCTAGGCTATCCCCCATTTGGTACTGGAAATGAACTTCCTTCTCCTGCCCAGGCTCCAAATGGTCTAGGGTGACAAAAGGATAGTGTCAAGTTCCTTTGTGAGTGTGCTGGAGGCAGCCCTTACAAAAATGTAAGTGGGGCGAGGAACAGCTATCAGGATGGTTCATTCAGCCAACACCTAGTATCCCTTGTCTCACTGCCTGGAAGAAATATGCAAAAGGCAGCTGCCAGTTATTCATAGACATGTGAACCAGGACATTGCACCAAATGCTTAGGAGAAGGAAATAACAGCTTTCTAAAAGTCACATTTTCTGAATTCTGACTTTAAATCCAACATTATTGTTAGAGAGGATTTGAAATTCTTTTGAGTTCAACCATGACATTTCTACCTATTCCACTCAAAGGTTAGCACTTACAAAATGTTATCAGGTAACCCAATATTACCCTATAAAAGACGGATGCCTCATAGTAGGGAAAAACAAATTTGGGAGTTTTTCACTACCAAAAAACCTTAAAAACACATCTCCCACTTTGTAAATACAATGCACCCTGCCCTATGGGCTGCGTAGGGCATTTTCAAAAAGGCTGACTCATATGTATTAAAAAGGGAGGTTTAGGCCTGGTAAAAGGTTCATTTATCTAAGTCGAATTGGCAGTTTAAAACTGCAAACAAGCTGCAGTAGCAGGCCTGAGACGCATTTTAAAGAGCTACTTAAGAGGATGGCACAATATGTGCTGCAGGCCCACTAGTAGTATTTGATTTACAGACCGTGGACGCATTTAGTAGTACCACTTTACTAGGGACTTGTGTCAATTGGGTGTATGCCAATTTTACCATGCTTAACCGCATCGCTGCGTCGGCTTTTCCTAGTGTGTGCGGCAATTTTCAAAAAGCCGCGTTAGATGACGAGCTCAGCTCGTCCTCCGCACGTGACCACCGTGGCGGATGACAAGCTGAGCTCGTCATCCGCAGCGAAGAGGTTAGAGACGAGAGCACAGACACTTTAGCACTGGTTAGCAGTTTTAGAGAACAGGAGATATGAAGGCAAAATGTTTGGGGAAAGAGCACTCCAAAAGCTGTCAGGTCTAAGGATGTGTGAACAAATGGCAAGTTTTCACTGTCTGTCACAACCGGATAAAACCTGGTGGTAAGGGGCAGTGAAAATTCCAAAATGACCCCCACATCGTGGAAGTAGACTCCATAGTTGAGGGCGTCATTCCTTTTTTATTTTCAACAACAAATTCAGCTTTTGGATTTTGCTTTTGAAAATAAAAAAAGTATAAACATTTTGCTGTAGAGCTCAGCCATGTTGACGCAGCCGTCCGTCAAACTTACAATGCATTGACAGGAACTGTTTTGGTGGTGGATCCTGCCAATGCGCGAGACGTCCGCTGAGCAGGCGGGCACCTCTAAATTCGGCAGGCATGTACAACCTCAGGAAAACAAAGTACTTTCCTCCACCATCCTATTGGAATAAATCCTATCAGCTGAACTCTAAATCAGGACCAATAAATACATGAGGAAAGTTAGAAATAATAATAACAAATATCTCTAGATTGTGATATAGCTCCTCAGGTACTGACTATAGTGCAGTGTCAACAGTAAGACTTTCATCAAACTTGTCCTCTATTCTACCATTGTTGCTGTGCCACAGATTTTTTGTGTTTTTCCTTGTAAGACGTCTACTTTCGAAGTTTGCCCCTTTACTTTCTGCTGTCTACCTTTGCATAGCATTGCATTACCACCTGATATGAATTCATTGCAATGTTATCTGGAACAATTGCAGTATACTTAATTCAAGCATGCCGGGTTGGTAAAACTACCTATTTAGATTAAACATCCATATTTGCATATTTTTGTGATTGTTCAGCATGCTGCAAGTGTTTCTCTCGCTTTATGTATCAAAATCTTCACAAATATTCAACATTTTAAAGAGGCATTCAGAAACGTTTTCCTAAGGGAAGATTGGTAACCATGGCCCTTATTTATGAGGCCTTGCGTCAGTTTTGCGCCGCCGGTGCATCACCAGCAGCGTAAAAAATGCGCCTTGTTGCGCCATAATTAAAAAGTGACACATCTATGTAGATGCGTCACTTTTTAAACCCCTGCGCCACATTATACCTGCGTCAGGTATAATGTATGCAGAGGGGGCGTTCCCCCCCAAAAAGCCTCGTAATAGTGACGCAGTGAAATCTATGAGATTTCACTGCGTCACTTTTAGGATGCTGTTGCGTAAAAATCTTGCGCCTGCCTCACAGCAGGCGTAAGACTGAAGCAAGCCCTTTCACATGGGGCTTTCCCCATGTGAAAGGACGCATTGCTGGAGTTGCGTCACTATTGTGACACACTCCAGCAATGCGTCACTTTTGCGCTTACAGATACGTCAGAAATACTGACGTATCTGTAAGTCCTTGCGACATGATGCGTCATACATTAAATATGACGCATCATTGGTGTCGCAAGGAGTGCACAATGAAAAGTGACGCATCGCTGTTTTCACGCAGCGATGCGTCACTTTTCATAAATGAGGCCCCATAAACGGTTTAGCATATGCATCGATTATTTAATGTCTGTTGTTTTCCTCACTTGTTAAAAGTCCAGATCTTTTAAATCTCTGAAAATGTGTCTTACTAAATGTCACATTAATGTTCCTATAACTGAGGCATATAAAAGGCAATCCTTTTGAATTATGAACTTGAAAATGGGTGATGCCGTTTTATGATATTTTGTTATATTAGTGAAAATAGATTCCCTACACACAGTCCTCAAGGTACTGTCACCCTTGTCACCACAAAACCTATAGAATTTAAATCGGTTCCAATTAGACCCTTCTGTATTTGAATAATATCACACACTGACAGACTGACTTTTTAGAATTTTTGCTAAGAATAGAGATATAACAAGGTTATTTGCGCAAAATATAGAAACACTCGACAAATGAATGTCCCTCTTTTTGGAATACATTAATCTATTTTAAAAAATGGTAATGTAGAGTCATATTTAAGTTAGAAATACGAATGCTGCCTGCTACAACATAAGAAGAATATGAGAAGAAAGGAAAAAAATATAGGTAGATGTTGCAGAATGACATCTTAAACCTTTTCGTTCCAAATGTGAAAGGATTTATGAGGTTATTTTATGTATCCTTCAAATTTTAACAGACTTTCTAAGACCCACAGGCCATTCGAGGAAACCTAAATTGTCTTCAATTCTTTAGAAGCTAAATCCTAATAAAGTTCCCATAAAAATAATAATGCAAAAGCCTGCAAATTACATTTGACCGGTGGGCTAATGTCCTAGTTTAGTTGTTTAATGAGACAAGGGTTCTTTTCATTCATGGGATCTTGGGTACGTTTGAAGTCAATTACATTTCTGTGCTATAATGGGACCTGGAGGAAGGTTGTATGAAAAAGGATGTTCGCATTGTCGTTTTTCATATTCAAATAGTGATGTGTTATATCGTATACATCTATAGATAACTCCCTTCTATGGCACTAACTTCTGAAATGATGCATGGGGATTCTCATCCCTTTCTGAGACCAGTGTGAGTCACATGATTTGTACGCTGCTGGTGTGATGACATAACCATGCCCACAGTCGCCTATTCTTTGCACTGTGAGTTTCATTCTCTGAAATAGGGAATATCCTGTCTGACACAGAATTACTATGTCAAAAACAAAAGGTTTCCCAATTCCTAGGACCTTCCTGCTCTAATTTATTATTTACATTGAGCAGGTTGTAAGTGGGGGCAGTGAGTCCATATTGGGTCGCGTTGTGTGGTAATGCCTGATGCTGGAACACAATACTCTTATTTCGCACCCAAGGTTTTCGGTCCCCACCGCAGGAATCACACCCAAACTTTCCATGACAACAACCTACCTTGACACTTTCTTGGGTAAAATTTCAAAAGGATTGGTCAAACTACGCCAAAGTTATAGGCAAGTCAAAAAATGCTCCTCCTATGGAAACTACATTCTAACTATAACTAAGAAACTGGCAATTGCTAGTAGGAGATATATATATTTTTGGCAAGAGGTTATCAAACGAAAACCATTGATGCAGGGGTGGAGTCTACCAGACTAGTTTTAACTTGCACCAGACAAGAGAAACAGTTGAGGTGTATTGTAAAACGTAACTGGCCAATTGTCCTGGATGACCCCATCATAGGCCACCTCCTGCCAAAAACACTGTCTATTACTTACAGAAAGACAGCATTTATGAGTAACACCTTGGTCAGGAGTATCCCAGAAGTTATAGAAACAGGCACCTGGCTCTCAGCAAGAAAAGGATTTTTAAATGTGCGACTTGCAAAGCATGTTGATATGGTATTAACAAGACAACATACCGAACACCATTAAGTGATAGAGTGTATACAATTGACAAACATCTTACATGTCAAACAGACAATGTCATTTACATATTGGAATACACATGCGGACTCCAATATGTAGGAAGCACAAAAATTTCAAGCACACAAAAGGATGCTCCAGCACACCAGTCCCAAAACTAATCAAGATCCCTCCTACCCGGTGGCAAAACACTTCAGGAAAACCCATAGCAGCGATCTTAAACATTTGAAATATTTTTAAATAGACGCTGTCCTCATCCATAAGGGAGAAGGTAACCAGGAAGAAAAATTTAGGAGGTTGGACCACGCTACATTTTAGACTTAGATTTCAAAATCCATGCAGGTCTAAACACAAGTGAGGATCTTTAAACTTACATGTAAATACATAGTGACAAAGGCAAGGGTGTAGCGTATCTAGGGCAATTAGATTCATATTGTTAATGCATTTTAGGGTATTTTAATATTTGCAGTGCATTAGTTTACAATTTTAGTATAAGACCAGGTTTATCTGGAAAAATTGCACTTTACTCTGAATATGAATCTATTCTATAGAACTGTACGAATAATGTAATTATTTGATAAACTGTGAAGCTATACAATAGTCTAGTTGGGAAATCATAATATTTAGCTCTTCTGGTGCTAGTGTTGAAGTAAACACTGATATGTATGTAGGCACTTTAATAGCAAGCCATGGCCTTTTTTAGATTTGCTGTTCAAATATAGCATCTACAAATGCATTCATGCACTTAATTAGCAAGCCATTGCTTTTTCTTGGCGGATGTGCACGCACAATTTCAATGTATGCCCTTTTTTGCACTTATTACTAGCACAATATGGAGTAATCAGACAAAAAGGGAATTGTACCTTAATTTATTTTATTTTTTTCAATATTTTTATTGAGAGTTCATACAAATTACAAAGCTACAGAATTGTCAAGTAACGTGCATATTGCGAAATACTCAGAATATTCGAGTTGCTTTGCCAATAGACAATGTATAGAGAACAAATACAGCATTACATATCAGGAACACATAACAATTAAAGTGCAGAGTGCTAAACATTTAGGGGTAAAAATATCTCATCAATCTTTCACATCGCCCTGTTGCAGGAAATAGATACCGTATAAAGTGCAAAGCGCTAAACATTTAGGTATAAACATAACCTGACAATCTTTCCCATCGCCTTGTTGCAGAGAAGAGACGTGGCAGTCATAAAAAACAATTACAAATCACAGTTTAGGCATGAACATAATCCAACATTCTTTCAATAACCCTATTGCAACCACGAAAGAAGGGAGCAGGCATATAGTATAAGTTAAAGGATATATAAAGTGTCTGAGAACGTGCGGTATGGTAAGAGTAGGTTGGGGAGCTGACCTTGCAGACTGGGCTTAGCTATTCGAATTGCCACTTTGCCTTCTTAATGATATTATACATTCAAGAACAGTTTTCCCTATTTCTAACCTATAACCCTAGTAAACTCCAGCCTTTCTCGTACTTTTTTTATTGAGCCTAATTTTATTGCAATTTTTTTTTCCAATTCTTTTTTTTTGCTTAATTTCGCTCTCCATGCTTGAAAAGAGGGTACCATATCGGATCGCCAGCATTGTAGAATTAGAGATACTGCTACCAATGCTGCTATGTATAGGCATTCCTCTTGTGTGGTAATGTCGGGTGAGCAACCCAGAACTGCAATTGATGCCTCAATGGAGATGGAAGGGTCTAAGGTGGATCTAAGATAACGTTTAACCCCTTCCCACAAACCACTGATTTTCGGACATTCCCAAATAATATGTGACCAGGTGCCACCACCCTCTTTGGTGCAGCAGAAACACCTGTCCTCTATTTGTGGGTATATCTTATGAAGAAAACAAGGAATCCTATAGATCAGCCATTTTGAGTAGAATTGTAGACGCTTAAAATTTGCGCCTCTGAGTGTTGATGCATTAAGCGTGTTAATTCTGTTCCAGGTTGATTTTTACACCTGCATCCCTTCCCTTTTCCACCATCTATCACAGATATTTTCATATAGCAAGAGAGGCTTGTTTTTGTCAAAGATTTTAAGCCAGGCACTGATCCTCCGTTGGTTCGGGGAATCACAAAGGCTTCCCTGATACTTGCTCTAGCGGATACATTTTTTATATCAAATTATTCCAACAAGGGTTTTATTCTACTAAATGACCACTTTAGTATTGTTTTAGAGTGTGAGCGCCTCATTTAGATCTCTGGCCATGACTTTCAAGAGTTACCTATAATAAAATCCTGAATTTGTACATACCAATTTTCTTCCAATTTTTTTAGAATACTAGTCTCTAAAAACATCTTTCCCCCATAAACAAAATGGGACAACCTAGTTGAGCTATTAAATCTTGGACTACTGGGGGGGAGGAGCCAAGATGGCGCTCGGATCAGACGTGTAGTCCCTCGGCTCCGGGGACCATCTCCGCCTTCGAGTCTATCCTGCCAGAGATCCTGTACTGCGGCGGCTGATTTCGAGAGCTGACGCGCTCCGGCGATCCGCCACGAAATCCTGGGGCTTTTGCTCAACTGCAAGCGGAGGAAACGCTCGGGCACAGTTTGCGGCCTGCATCGGCACAAAGACCGGGACCTCGCGTGAATGTTGAGGCCGGCCATCTGGTTCGCGTTATCGGGCTTGGCGACTGTGAAGTGCCGACCGGAAATTACCGAGGGGTTGCGGACCCTGTGGCCCACGTCCCGCTGCAGGACTCGCACAGAGACGTTGTACCCTGGCTGCAAATAGGATGTTATGGACCATCGTACTGCTGTTCGTGTGACTTTTGCCTGCACCTCGACCCGCTAATGGCGGTGGACTCCCGGCCTGGCCAGGTACTCTTAACCGAGCGGGATGTTATTTTGAACGGACTGTGCTTCTGTCTGTACCCGGGCTCGGTCATCTGCCCCTTGCAGCACGATAATTTGTTACTATATGGTGCGCAGCCTGCTCCGACTCGGGGATTCCTTGCCTGACGCTATGGTGGTCACACTGTGATATATCCTGATAAGTCGGATGTGACTTGTTTATCGTAACACATTCTGGGGGAAGGAATGTCTGACACAACGTGTTCTACCACTCATGGCTATGGTACCCTATTGGCAGCGGTACTTTCCCTCCGCTCTGAGGTTCTACGTTCTGGCTGCGTCCTGCTGGACAAGATGGAGGACATGCTCAGTGTATCGGCCCGTCTTAAGATGGCCGACTCGCAGGGTCTCGGCGTCGCTCTTTGTTCTACCTCCGCCTGTGGCAAAATGGCGACATCTGGCGACAATGGAGCCCTCATGACCCAAAGCCTGCCGATAACATCCGCTGAGGGAGGCAGGCTCCTGAGCCCGTATGTCCCTCCGGAGCTTCTGCTGCAGCGTGAGCCTTCCCTCCGTGCCGTGCTCGCGGATCCCGGAGACTCGCCCCGAGAGATGCTGGACGCGGTGATCTCCCTCCCTGTTCTGGCTGTACCCTACGAGTTCAAGATGGAGTACTTTGCACCTTCCCTGGGACTCCCGGACTTGCTTATTCTGGACACATCAAATTGCTTGCACCGCGGGGACTTCCCTGGACTGTCGACTACACCCGCATCGACTGCACTGATTTGCGGTGGTAAGGAGAAAATGGGACAAGGATAAACACTTCTCCTTTCGAACTGACGGATTCCTTTTTATTGATTATGGCGGATGGGGGCAATGCTGCTATTACTTATGTTTTGATGGTGTTGACTCTGTTTCCCATTCTGTGTTCTGGAACTGTTTTTTGCCACAATACTACCGACTCCTGTTTTTGTATCGCTCATGCGGGTGGGGCAGCCGGGGGGTTGGTTTTCTTTAGTGTTCGGGGCACGCATAGATGGTGCTGGAGGACTGTGTCGGGGGCATCCGCAGCTATTCATGGGGTGGGGTTTCTTTGTTGCTGCCCTGGTGTCTTATTTGGGTGTTGCTGCCTTGCTTTCATTGTGCACTGCTGCTGTGCTTCCAGTTTCCTCCGTGTGTTATTATTATTGGGCGTCAGGTTTTGTGTTGCTATTCCTTGCATGAGAGAGCGGAGCCGGGGGACGGATAGTGGGCTCCTCCCCACCTTTCTTTATTTTACGAGAGCTTTAGGATAGTATCCTTTTCTTACTCTCTATATTTCGGGACTCCTTTTATTGGGCGACAGGCACACTGCTAGGGGGGGACGGGCCGTAGCCAACTGCAGGGGTGCAGGGTGGGGGGTACACGGGGGGGTTTCTTTTTCCTTCTTTTTGTTTTTCTTTTTTGTTCTATGGGCCTTCTATTCTTTTTCCTTTTTTCTTCCTTTGGGTTTAGACATTTCTCTTTTGGGTGCTGCGCAGCGACACTGGTGGTTTCCTCCGCTATATGCTTGTTTATCCTGACTGTCCACCACCAGCATTGCCTTGTTGTGCTATGATATCCTGATCACGTCTATCCTACAGGAAAAACTTTTAAAATTAGACCTCAGTCCTTCTGTAACGTATCCTCTGAGCTCTTATTATTCTGCAATGTACCGTATGTGTGAGCCCTCGGGCTCCTTGTTGAACTGTAATTGCCTTTTTCCATCAATAAAGGTCTTCCAAAAATTTAAAAAAAAAAAAAAATCTTGGACTACTAAAAATGCTAAAAACTGAGATTTTATTTTAAGTACCCATTGGACAGTCTTGTATCGTACTTTCTTAGGGTACTTAGTGTTCTTGTGAGGTCAACAATATTATGTTCCTTTAAGATCTTTTTCATAAAGAAGTTGTCTGCCTCCTAAGGGTCCAAAAAGAAAAATCTAAAACTATAATGTTCAAAAGTCACATGATAATAGTTCCCAATATTTGGAAGGGAAAGCCCTCCTTCTGCAACAGGGTGACTTAAAGTGCTAAGTGCCAATCCTGGTATTTATTCGACCATAAAAAAGAAGAAACATGCTATCTATCTCTTTTAAAAAAAAGCTGCTTGTAGTGCACATGGAGTGGCGCTAAAAAGAAAATGAAATAGTGGAAGGATAGACATACGAATTAGTGCCACCGAACCTAATAATAATAGTAGGAGCTGGTTCCATCGTGCTAGCAGGCGTTTCACTTTTTTCAGCAACGGGGTATAGTTTAAATGGAAAAGATCTAACATTCTCTCCGTCACAAAGATCCCTAAGTATCTCTTTGGGCGAGTGTTATGTACATTTCTGAATTCTGGCAATAGGAAATCAATTGAACAGTTGCACAATATGATCTCTGTTTTGGACTTGTTTAATTTTATAACCACCTATTGCTTGGAAATCTGAAAAAATCCTCATGATATTCTCCTGGGTGTCTGTTTTTGAATTAAAAAAAAGACAATATCATAGGCATAGAGTTTTATATTTTTCATCCCTTGAACAGGGACTGTGTACAACTTTTTCTGTCTAATTGCTATTGCTAGTGGCTCTATGAATAGCGCATATAAAATCAGAGAGAGAGAACACCCTTGTCTAGTGCCTCTGTTTATTTGACATGTGCCTATATTTACAGAATTGATTAAGATTTGAGCCTGTAAATTTGTGTAGAACCGTCTTATTCGATGTATAAACTCCTCTGGGAAGCCAAATTTCCCCAAAATCAAAATTAGACAGCCCCATGAGACTAGGTTGAACGCTTTTTCGGCGTTGTCTAAAAACAAGATCTGCACCTCAGTCTTATTTATGTAAAAAAAATCCAATGCTTCTAATAAAAAAAAATTGTATTGGTATGAAGCTGTTTCCCTGCTACAAAGCTTCATTGATCCATCCCCATAAGTGAACCTACCATTCTATTTAGTCAATTAGTGAGGAGTTTTGTAAAAATGTTGTATCTTAATTTATGACAATTCTGATGGATTACACAAAAGATGTTTAACATTATGTACATAAATATGTGTCAATGTTTGGGAAAAGGCTGGGAAGTATGCAATGCACTCATGAAGTATTTATACAGGATTGGTCACCAGCATAACCTAAACTAAGTCTGTTGTCTCTATCTATGAATAGCACAGCACTTGTCACTTTAAAAAATCCGATCTCATAGCACAGCGTTCTCATGTGATCAAGGCCTGCATCAGCTAAAATACGTAATGGCGGAAAATCAACAATAAAAGAAAATATACGTAGAACAATTGCTGTCCGAGTTCTGTATTCCTCATTCAGGAGGTGCAAGCAATGAAGATCGCGATATATATATATAGATTGTTTATGCCCAAATAAACAACCCTTGAAGTACCTGATGGTGTGGCTTGTCTTCCTTGATCGTGATCGTGAGGATTCTGTTGATATATATATATATATACATATATATATAGATATATAGATATATAGATATAGATATAGATATAGATATAAAAAAAACTTGCAAATTCAGTGAAACAATCATAGGTTTCACACAAGTTATAGTTAGCTGGACATTTCACTCATACAAAACCTTTGAAATTCCCCTGTTATAGTTAATCCAGCTGACTATAACTCGTGCGCCCGCAATGCACTGCTGATGACGTCACATATTACATCACTCATGACATGGTCAGTGACATCACTCATGACATCACTGATGACATCTCAAATGACATCACTGATGACATCATCTTTGTTAAAGAGTGGCAGACCTTCTCTCACCCTAATATACCCTTTCATACACACATTCAAAAATAGAAACTAATATTTTCAATACAATAGATATACAAATGCCACTTACAACACACCTTTTTAGTCATTCCAAGATCTATACACACATCTAATCATTCATCAACAACCCTATACAGTCACTCATACATGTACTCACTCATCATATGTACTCATACACTGATACATCCTGGTCATCCCGTTACACACTGATACTCATCCATAGAGTTACTCACACATAACTCATATGTACTAGTTTGAAACATATGTACTTATGCTTAAATACACTATTGAGATAGTCATTAATTCACTAACACACCCATATACACACTCATCCACCCATACAGTCAAAAAACAAATAATAACCTATATAGACACTCATGTAGCTACTCACCACACACACTCAACCACCAATACAGTCCTACACACAAGGTGCCTTAAACACATGCAAGCAGTAAGTCATTTATTCATGCATCTATGCAGTATGTAAGACCTCCTAACGAAGCATACATACACTCAGACACTCCTACTGATACTCAATCAAACATTAAACATTAGCCTATACAGACACCCACTTTTCATTCATGTAGCTACTCACCAACACATGTAGCCACTTATACACAAAGTGAGAGACTGATACAGAAATGTATATATTTAAACATTACTCACTAACCCATGTATTCACTAAAGTACACTTAATCAGTCAGTTATACAATCATTTTTTCACAAAAAAAATCAGCCATTTATACACTTATATACCCATTTCTTCTGCCATGAACCTTGAGATATGCATATATAAAACATATTTAATTTTCAGAAAAACACCCATTCACTGGATGTCATCAGTGATGTCATTTGAGATGTCATGAGTGACCATGTGATATAATATGTGATGTAATATGTGACGTCATCAGCAGTGCATTGCGGTTGCGCAAGTTATAGTTAGCTGGATTAACTATAACAGGAGAATTTCAATGGTTTTGTATGAGTGAAATGTCCAGATAACTATAACATGTGTGAAACCTATGGTTTTTTCACTGAATTTGCGAAGGTTTTTTAAATGCTAATTCCTGACTATAACGTGTGTGAAACCTATGGTTTTTTCAGTGAATTTGCAAGGTTTTTTAAATGCTAATTCCTAACTATAAACTGTGTGAAACCTATGTTTTTTTCAGTGAATTTCAAAGGTTTTGTAAAAGATAATTTTTAAATTTACTAATTATTAATTTTTTTTCTTTTTATACTAATTTTTCTTTTTTATAATAAATACTATTTACATATTATTTTTCCCTTCTTTATATTTCATATTTTATAGTTAAAGAATTATAAAACAAAGTACAAAAATATATATATATATTTTTTCGAACTTTTAAAAAAAAAAAAATATTATTACAAAGTCCGCGCACCGTGAGAGCCTAGCAAGCACACCGTTAACTTTCTGTGCGCTTACCCCCGAAAGTTTTTTTAATTCCAAAAACGTAATATCTACGATTTAATGTACATTTTAAAGTAGACAATATGTGCTATAATGAAGAAAATGGGTTTTTAAAACTTTTAAGAACAGTATATTACTTTTCACAGTAATTTCAAATCTCGCGAGGGTACGTCCCACGTGCACGCATCATGAGAGCTCCGTCCGCGCACCGTAAATGCTTCGAGCGCTTACCCCCGAAAGTTTTATAAACTTAAAAATGTTATATCTACGTATTTATTGTACAATGTAAAGGTACACATTATGTGGGATAATAAAGAAAATGTTTATTTTAAACTTTTAAAGACCGTTTATTACTTTATTAAAGCAATTACGAATCTCACGAGGGTGCGTCCCACGTAAGTGCATCGTAAAATGACGTAAGCGCTCCGTAAATAAATCGTAAACGCATCGCGAGATTGCGTAAGCGCTCCATAAACGCTCCGTGAGCGCAATGTAAGATTACGTCCAACCATGTGACTTTCAAACAAGACATTTTATTGGTTTATAATACTTCCTACTTCAATTGTAGAAAGACCCCTCCCATGTTCATCATTCTTCTTTGGCTTTCAGAGAAGCAACATCTTTTTTCTACAGCTCCTGGCTTGAGAAAATTGTTTGCAAATGGCTGAACGTGAAGAGTCTGAACATTCTTCTTCAGAAGAATTTGTTGAAGAGGAACCCCGCCCATCCAAAAAAAAGGAGTCCATAGTTTGGAAGTTTTTTACCATCCCAGAAGATTTAAAGAAAGTTAATGCACCACATGTCACATGCAAAATCTATCACACGGTATTGTCTAGAGGCAATCCAAACAAAAAGTAATCTTTTGGTACTCATAGCATGGAACGCCATGTCAAAAATATGCACCCCAACAATTGGGCTAGAGCTGTGGTGCGAAGATCTGATGAGCAGGGCTCTGCTCCAAGTACTTCCACAGCAACAACAGGACCACCAACAATGCCATTTTCCATGGTTGCAATATCCAGCTGGAACTAAAAAATCTGATGATGTAATGCATACACTGCAATCAATTAATTGTCTTCGGACAACAGTCCATAGAAGTTATTTTGCAAACAAAAACAGGAACCACAAGTGCACCAAATAATTTTTTTCTTTATTTTTCATTGTTTGTTCATGTTGAACAATTGTTTTGGTTGAAAAGTTCATTTTTCACCGTTTTTCCAGCAAAAACAAATACAAAAAAACCCAGTTCTTTTTAGAACTACCTCTACTAGTCAACAAAAGAACTATATTTCGATGCTTGTATGTAAAAGTTTGTCATAGTAAATGTCAAAGTGCAAAACTATAAGGATGTGGTACAGCATAAATCTATATGGTGTTTACCTATATTATACTGTAGTACTTCCAAAGCACTGAAATGTAACATATGTATATAAATATGTTACAACTCTATGCTTCAATTTGCACTATTAGTGAAAGTGCGTGAATGAATTTATATATATTAAGGGCAGTTTTATAATCCCCTTGTGTGCCTTTTACACAACTGTTGCATCACATTTGTGATGCAGCAGTGCTACAAAAGATGCACCATAAAGTATGGTTT
Source organism: Lissotriton vulgaris (assembly GCF_964263255.1). Taxonomy (NCBI): domain Eukaryota; kingdom Metazoa; phylum Chordata; class Amphibia; order Caudata; family Salamandridae; genus Lissotriton; species Lissotriton vulgaris. Next base: position 1,150,605,802 of record NC_141694.1, read on the forward strand.
TTACAATCTGATGTACTTGCAAGGTGCATCATATTGTAAAACAATGCACCAAAAGAAGGTTTTCCTGCATACATGGGGAATGTACAGATGCAGGAACGCCTCCTAAAAGTGAATAAGTAAAATTTATAATATAGCCTTATAGCCCGCCGTAGCGGGCTATACCGGCTATTAAAGGCCCGCTGAATCGTTAAAGGCCCGAGCCGAAGGCGAGGGACTTTAACGAGATAGCAGGACTTTAATTGCCGGTATAGCCCTGCTACGAAGGGCTATAAGGCTATTAGAACATTCTGCCACTAGAGGGCAGAATGTTCTATCAAATTAAACAAAGGGTTCTCGAAGCTCGAGGGGATATAAATCCCCTCGAGCTTCGAGAAGCCTTTGTAGAACATTGGAATGTTGCTCTGCGGGCCTTTACCGGCCCGTAGAAGCAGGGAGCACTCCATTGTCTGCAATGGAGCTCCCACATTCCAATGTTCTAATATTTCATTAAGTCACTTTTGGACTTATACTACGAAAAAATCCTGCACCTGTTTGCAAAAGAAAGCAAAGGGGAGTAAGCGAAAGTTAGTGCAAAAGGGAAGGGGTGTGAGAAACAGACAATAGGAAGTGGAGTGGGGGAAGTGGAGTGTGAATGAGTGAAGGCTTAGTGACAGTTAAGAAATGGATAAGAGGGTGAGGGAAGGGGAATAAGGGCGAAAAAGAAAATTTAAGGAGAGGGAAAGTGAGTGAGGGAGAGAGGAGGAGTGGTAGAAAGAGAGAGGAAAGAAGATTAAGTATAAGCAAGAGACAGGGAGAGAGAGGGATAGCAAGGGACTGAGAAAGAGTGAGGCAGTTATTCTGTCAAAATAAGAGAGTGATGACAAACTTTTTTTGTTTCTCATACTTACCTTATAAATATTGAAAATTTAGACAGTGATGGGAAAGTAGTTTTTTATTTGTTATACTTACCGTCTAAGAAATAAAATAAGTAAACTAAATATTTATTATAAATATAATATCTGTGAAAGACAAGAAAAAAATTAATTATAATATATACCATATATATTTCACAATATAAGAGAGAAGGAAGGAGATTAAGAGTCAGGAAAGGGGACTGAGGGATATAGTAGGAGTGAAGGAAACAGAAAGGGAAAGAGAGAAAGAATGAAGGATAGAGAGAGAGAGAGAGAGAGAGAGAAAGAGAGGTAGAGCGCCAAAGTTTGCCGCGATCTGTGTGCACCAGGAGGAGCTTACATTTACATCAGGGCTCCCGCAGCGTGGGACACACGCAGGCAAAACCTGGGCCAAGTGCAGGCCCATCTGTGCCTCTCTTAGCTAGAAAGAGGCTGGTCTGGGCCCCCTCTCTTAGTTCTGGTGGACGTACCCAGACTTTCGTGGCAGCTTTTTAAAAAGGTACTGTTGTGAACAATATTTTTGTCAGCTAAGGACTCGGGGACAACCATTGTACTATGGTTATTTTTTTACTATTGCTACCTTTGTGATTTCCCGAGTACTGAGTAAAGAGTGAATTCTGGGTTTTCTGGTTGAAGCACTTATAACTTAGCACTTGTTGCACCAAGATTGATCCAAGGTTATGCAAAAGAGAAAGGTTCAAGATGAGAGTGAGGAAACAACTAAGGGAGGGCCAAAGCAAAACATCAAGAAACAAGCTAAAAAGGCACATAAGGCTATCACTAACAATTGTGTCATTGACCAAAGGTAGATTTGTGAAGACAGAGACACACAAGGAGAGAAAGAAAAAGAGGGAAAATGAGGGACTGTGAGGGAGTGAGGCAGTTATAGTGACTGAGACACAGGAAGAGAGTTACACACAGAAGAAAAAAGGGGAGTGAGCAAAAGGGAGTAAGGGACTGAGAGAAAGGGAGTGCGTGAAGTTGAATGAGGGATGATGTTATTAAAAGAGAGTAAGAGGTGAATGAGAAGAGACTAAGCAATACACTAACACAAGGGTAGTGATAGAGGTACATAGGAAAGAGCAATGAGAGACAAACAGGAGAAAGAAGGAGTTGGAAAAGATGATTGAGGATAAACAGAGAGTACTGATAGTGACAGAAAGACTGTAAAAGTGAACGAAGGGCAGTAACTGTAGTGGTTGAAGTGGAGGAATAGGACTCAGATTGAATGAAGGGGAGTGACAGTGAGGGGAGGGATATAAAGGTAAGGGAAGGGGAGTGATGGAAAACAAAGCATATTGAGAAAGGAAAAAGAAATAAGTGACAGACAGAAGAATTTATGGAAAGAGATAGAAAAGGAAAGGGAGAGTGGTGGACAGAGAGGGAGACAGTAAAAGAGACAAGCAGAGAAAGAGGGACGGACTGTGAAAAACTAAATCCGTTATAGTGACTGACACAGAGGAACAGACTTACAGATGGATGGAAGAAAGGGGACTGAATGAAAGGGAGTGATAAAGTAAAAGAAGTGAAGTCAGTGAAGGTCACTCAGGGATGATGTGAAGGAAATACAGTAAGAGGGCAGTGAAAACAGACTGACCGATACAGCAAGACAAGAGTAGTGATGGAGGAAAATAAAAAAACAAGTGAAGGACAGACAGGGGAATGAGACAGTTGCACAAGATAAGTGAGGGTGAAGGAAGAGTACTGATGGTGAAAGAGGAGTGTAAATGTGAATGTACATGAGTAATTAAAATTAGGGAGGAAGAGTAGGATGAGTAGAGGTGAAGGAGTAAGAGAGAAACTGAAGAAAGGATAAAGAGAAAGACAAGTAACAAAGTGATCAAAAAGTATTTTTTGTTTGTCGTACTTACCTTATAAATGTAATATCTGTGGAAGATAATAAACAATAGAGTTATAATATATGTATCACAATACAAAATACAAAATAACTTGTACAATATGTTATATGTTTTATTTTGCTGTTCTCAGAATATATTGAATTTCACTAAAAACAGTGACTTCAATACTACTCATCATATGACAGTGGGCAAAAGAAAACACAATCAAAATGATTATGTTTAAAAAACCCATACAACATTTCAATACATAATGTCAAAATTAGGAAAAAACATATCTTAAATGTTTTCTTCCAAACAACAATTTCTTACGTATATAAAAACAATCACAAACTAATTAAACATTCTTAATTCGTTTTTATACTCTCAAAGTAAAATTATGTATAAACATATATTACCAACATTTACCCGAAATACGCATTTTTAATTCACATACTTTTCCACATATCCAAATAGTATGCAAAAATTCCTTTTTTTAAAAAGTACTTATTAGAACTCTTAGCTTTCCATTTCGCGATCTTCTGAATGATCACCTTCACTCATAAAGTAGTTTTTAACAGCAGACTAACTTTTATTTACTGCACTAATCTTCCTAGGCCAATTATTTTTCCTAAAATTTGGGTTCTAAAAACACTAGGTAAGAATTTCGTAAGTCAAAAGGCAAACGTTGTCTGAAAGTCAATTCAGTATCATTACAATAAGTCCAGCCTTTTTTACATTTTAAATAAGCTGTATAATGTCTTGATGTTGTAGAAGTACCATCATGAAAAATAATTGCAACAGTTACAAAAGTTCTTCCTGAAATTGATAATTGAGAAGCCACAAAACTTTTAATTAAAAATGTCCTTTAGTTCCATCAGGTCTACATCGTTGGAACATTAAAATTACATACTGTCCATATCTTTGTATAAATAATATTGATAGCATTTCAGAGTTACATTGGGTACAGCCCATGTTTTGATCTGCTTCCCTAACTAAATTATTAAAAGACACTGATTTGCAGTCTGGTAAAGTCAAATATATAAATCTTTCAGTGTCTATTATAGTACTACTTGAAAAGGAACAATTGTTACAGTCATGTTGCCATTCAAAAGAAAGGCCAAAAAGATTTTCAATATCTATACCTTCATCTTGCAATACAACAAGCATATACATTAGAAATTCCTGACAATCTTACTGAATATTCTGTGAAAATTGATTTACACCAGAACATATGTCTAAAACATTTCGAATATCAGAAACACTTTCTATTTTTGTTTTATCACTGCTATATTTCTCAAAGACAGAATTCAACAAACAACAAAATCTTTGATCCCGATTTTCAACAATCTGTTCTTGTAAAGTTTGGAGAAAAAAAACAACATTAACCACTACATTAGCATAGCAGTTGACACCAGAACTATTTTCAAACTGAAATCCAACAACATCTTCAACAGAATCCTTTTCCTTACTGCTTACAATTACTGGTTCATCTACTTTTTTTCTTTTCGCTACAACCTCGCTACAATTTTTCTCATTTCTTCTTTTTCGACCTACCACATGCTTTACAAATAAAGGATATTGAGGTAAATTTGGAGCATATTCTCTTCTTAACCTATTATATTATTTTACACAATCTAGATCTGCACTAATCTTTCTCCCATCAAAATCAATCAAGTATAATCCAGATAAAGTTCTGACTCAAGATAAAGCAGCATATGCCATACCCTCCTTGAACACAGAACTTCCAATATTCACCAAAGCACTATCTACACTTGAACCTTGACATTTATGAATAGTCACCGCATATGCCAAACAAACAGGAAACTGTTTTCGGCGGACATATAAATCTTTAACAAGCAAAAACCGAGCAGAAAAACAACTAGTGGTTGTACTCACATTTTCATCAAGGTGAGACACCTAGTAGACACCAGGTTGGAGTTTCTTAAATCCAAATGATGAACTTCCGCCAATGGGTGGGCTGATAAGTTCACGTTTTTTCTTCTCACTGATTTCCACAGTCTACACCTTCTTTGTTTAAGTACATGTTAGACAGCAGAGGCCACTTATGACCTTAGCACCCCTTTTGTGTTTTATTAGTCTTGTAGGGGTAGGTTGTTAGTAGGTCTTTAATCTCATATCCCCCTTTAGACCCTGTCCACTTTCTTGTTTAATCTCCAGCTTTAAGATCTTGCCAGGGCTGTTCATCCCATTGCTTCTTGGCCATGGATATACTAGCCTTGTAATTCTGTCTTGCTTCCCTAACGGCTATTGGATGCTCTATTCTATCAATAGCTTCCAGTTTTATAATTTCTTGATTTTCTAACTTTAACATTTTGTTGTTGAAGACTGAACATTCTTGCAGAGTTGGCATCAAGCATATCTCTGATTTATTTTCAGCAATTTTTCTATAAATATTCTCTGGCAGGATACTTTCGTTTTGAAACATATTTGAAAGTAATCGTGCCTGTAAATCTTCCTTGCCATGTTCACTTAATTTTCCAATTCTTATATCTTGAAGAATTCTTTTATAATCATCATCCTTTTCCTATCGGATATTTTGAAGGAGTTCTGTATATTTGAAATATAACCATATATTAACATTTCCAATGCTTCCTAGGCACTTCCTGGTATCTTCATGTGTAAGCACTTTAAACACTGGTTGTCCTTTCACAGGAGTCAGCTGTAGTAGATCTCCAAAAACAATGATGTGTTTGCCTCCAAATAACACATCATACTCTGGTTTAAGAATTTGTTGCATTCTTAAATGCACAAAAGCAAGCATTACATTGGATACCATGCTTACCTCATCAATAATGAGAAGTTTCATTTTTTTGAGTACTCTGGAAACTTCACAACAAGCTTCTCCAGATAGCGTGTGGTATTCTAATTTATTTTCTTGCTCTACTGGCAGCATCAACAAACAATGTAAAGTAATCCCTTTAATGTTATGTGCTGCCAACCCAGTTGGAGCGGTAACAACACAAGAGAGCGATGACTCAGTTCTTTTTTGTAGATAAGTTGCAATTCCTTTAATTAGGAAACTTTTTCCAGTTCCGGCTTCTCCACTCACGTACAGGCAGACAGGTTTAAATGAGGTACATGAGCACTCATTATTCTCATGACAAAAACCATGCTCAATCTACTCTGTCACTTCGTCATATATTTGTTTTTGTTCAACATTTAGTTGTTTCTCCAATTCTTCTATGTTTACTACATCCTCCTGAGCTTGTTCCATGGCTCTTTCCACCTCATTCATGGCAGTGGCAGCTTCATTTTGGATTATTGGTCCTCCTAGTGGATCCTGACTCAATGAAGCAGAACTATGACTGTCTTGAGAACTGTCTCTAGCAATCTCTGATGCAATTGTAGCTTCTTGCTTTATTTCGTCATTCAACAATTGCATATAATTTGTAAAAACAGGACATTCTATGGTATTTTTGGTTGCATTGAATGAATCTTCATAGCTGAGAAAATCTCCAAGTAGTTCCTCTTCTGTACTCCATGGCTTAAAGAGTTGCAAAAGAGCTAAATAGTAAAATTCCCTTTTGTCAGGAGTTTCGCAACTCTATTTTCAATGATTAATAAAATGTCCTTTTCTTTGTTTCACCAGACATCCTTCACATCCAATCTCAGCATATACTCCTTTATTGATATCTTCTGTAATATTCCTCTTAAAAGTATAGCTTTGCAGTACTTCATAGAGACAAACGTTCTCAAGATGATTACTTCTATTTGGATAGTATGTATCCAACATGTTTGTCTTCAAAATATCTGTACTGTTTGGTACTTTCGCTGCTAAATACTCAATTTCTTGTACAGATTTTAAAACTCGGATTCGTGTTGCTGCAAGACCTAGACTCACCCAGATGATTGTCCTAGATTTGGCATATAGACTTGCAGATGATAAGCGATCTGAACATTCATATGCTCCAATTTCTCGATGAGACAACATCTTCAAAGTGTAGCTGTACAATTTCTTGCTTAGGCTCTTTTCATGAGAAATTTCCTCCCACATTTCCGTTAGTTCTGTCTTCTCAGATTTTGTAATGTAAGACGTTACATATCGAGCCACAGCAATGGAGTTGTCTGCAACATATTGAATATCCATGTTAGCATTCCACTTGGACAAAATGACTGGGTTATAGTCATTTATGTATTTGGACTCTTCATTTCTTCTTAAGTTGTAGGTATTTTTTGGTGATTTTCTTGTAACAGTATGTCGCAAAGATGACATGACATTGTTTACTCTTCCTTTTGATAATACTGGTCGTGGAAATCCAAAACGACATTTTGTGTAGAACTTGTCCTTAGATTTGAACTTTCGACAACAGTATTTTTCACAATGATGGCTTTGAAACCGTAAGACTTGATGTCTTAAACTGTTTTCTTGTGTACTTTTCAGAACAGCACATGTAGAATACATTTCAATAAAACTCATCTCTGTGTCATCCGAATCTGTTCCAAATTTGGGAGCATCTTTGATCCATAGCAGCATATGTATGTGAGGAGCACCTCTTGCTTGATACTCCTTTCTCCAAAAGTAATCCAAAACCTCTCCAAGAGGAGGATTTTTTTTGTTTCCGATAAAAGATATCATAGCTTCAAATCTATGATTGAAATACCTGCATACATTAACTGGATCCAAAGAGAACAGTTCTCCAGGTGTCTTGAATTCTATATTTTCTGTGTTTGCATTTGCCTCTTGAAGAAATTCAAGTAAGTCTTCCCAAGCATACTCAGCACAGCTAAGAGTAAGGAACCATGCAGGAGTTCCTATGTTTCTTAGCATACATTTCAATTCCCCATGATGACAGAACCAATACTCGTTAGTACCACGCTGACAAGCTATGAGATTAATTAGCTGACAATCCAAAACAGTGTCTTTCTGTTGGACTTTGTCCATAAAGTCCCTTGTCGAAAAAGTTTGCAGATGTACTTCATTTTTTAGTATATGGTTCACTGCCTAAGAAAGTCCAGACAAGTCACTCTCAAACAGAAGATGAAACAAATATGGAATGCATTGGCAAAACCTTGGATCTTCTGGTTATAATCTTGATGTCCGGTATTCCTATGCAGGAATTTGCACAGGTCGGTCATCATATCTTCCACCTACACCTGTTGGAAATAACTGAGGAAAACAACGAGCTTCCAAGCTTTCTTCCCATACACTTATAGGATTTCCTTTTGCTTCTTTCATTTGGAATAACTCAATAGCATTCCCATTACTTCTTTGGAATGCAGAGGATGAACACTATAATGTTCATAAATGTGTTCACTTCTGGACACATCCACTTTTTCAATTTGCCCAGCTGGCAAATCACTGTCCTCTTCTACAGTTGTTTCCTCTTCTCCCACATACACATTTTTGTAGTACTGATTGATTTTTACCAAATACAACGTTGACTTTTTGACTTTCATAACATCCACTAATTCTTGCCAGATTGTCTTACTCTTTGTAGGAACGCCATTAACTAGAATAACTAGAGGTTCCTCTTCCACTTTCTCTGCACCAATTGTGTCAATATTTTTCTTAAAATCTAGAGTCAAATAAACAACCCTTCCCTTTAATCCTCTCTGTAAATCTGAAGGAGGCAATTTCCCAGTCTTAGGCTCCATGCGAACAATAACCTGAAATGGATGCACACATTGAATCAAAATAGACTCATAGGTATTTAAACCCATCGATTCAGAAGGAATCTTTACCAACTCAAGATTATTATGTACAGCTCTAGCAGGCATTTTGTTATCATTTAATTTATTATAACAATATTTACAAATACGTTGATCAGAACACAAATCAAAACAATTATCTACCAACAAATAAGTTGCAAAATCCTTCCACTCATTATTATTTTCCTTTTCACTTTTAACATATAAATCAACTAACCTAGTCTGATTCTTATAATGAGTTCGTCGACAACACACAAGAAAAATTTGGTTTTTCACTTGAAATGACCTTAAACTTTGTAATTTCTTGGTCAAAATTTTCTGTACTTAAATTCTGTATATTTTCATCCACATTGCCTTCTATTACTGCATCAGTTTCTGCACTGTCCTCTTTTTCACCAAAATAACAAAACTCAATTTCTTCACAAATGTTCTTTACATCTAATATAGATCCATGCAAAAGAGCACAGTTTAACTGTTTTAGCTTAAGTGCTGGACTTTTTGCATAATACAACCTTCTCACTAATTTCCTCACTTCAGTATGATGCACTGCTAACTTCCCAAAATGATGAAAAACACTCTGACATACTTTTCTAGAAAGACAAGCCAGTGAATGCCCATGCAATCCTGTTTTTTCTCTCAATCTGCAAGGATCTAATTCTTGCAACATCTTAAACTTTTGTTTAGGACTTTTCTTAGTATATTTATGTAAGAAATTGTGAAACAAATCAATTGAATCCTGTCGCACACTACAAATACTACTACAATTCCAAGCATACACCGGAGCTTTAGGGCGTCTCCCTAAAACTTCATCAGCTAACACCTCTTCTGCATTTCTAGCCACAATTTTTCTTTCTCAATCGGACAACCGTCCTTTACCTCTTATGCTTGACCACTGGTGTCAACTGCAGGCACCAAATCATTACTCTGAAAGTAACTCTCTTCATTAAAAAATGGCTCTGGCTCAAAACTTGAACTATGCTTCCATTCTCCGGAAAAAAACATCACAAAAATTAGTCCTATTAATTACTCTTTTCCACTTACTTTTTGATTTTAAAACATTGATTGCCTTGTCTAGTGTACGAATTCTATTTATTACTAAAATGTATAAAAAAATTCACTTCAAAAGCCTGATCAACTATCCTCTCCATACTTTTCTTTTTCTTGTAAAAAGCTGTTTTCCTTTTACAATTCTTTACATTTTTTAATACATTTAAAACAACGTTGTTATAAAACATTTGCCTACGAATGTCAATGAACTGATTTTTGCGTCTATTACTATAGACAATATCATCTCCGTGTACATGTCTAATATTTTTTTGAGGGCTATGCTTTTTCTTTGGAATTACAGATGATTTCTTTTTCTTTGCAACATTATCCACAATTGTTTTACACTGGGTTAATTTCCTTATAAAATCCTTAGTTGGCTTACCAGGAGCATTCTTCTTTTTCTATGAACATTGTTTTTTCGATAAATCTTCTAATTGTGTTTTCTTGGGCAATGAAGCCTTTTTATATTTTCGTCTTTTAGCATTCTTGCTCGGCATACTGCTTTTTCTTTCAGTAGATAATTACAATATGTTGGAATAAAAAAGTAACATATTATAGACCACTATCAACATACTACATAGCAATTACTTTCAATAACTGATATAAACACTGATTTACTTCATAAGTAAGTTTAAAGCACAGCAACTGTGTCTGACCAAAGTAGGAAATCAGGCAGCGAGTAGCGCTGTCTAATACACACCAGCAGCCATATCATAATAGGCCTCTGCAAATGTACATGACAGACTGCAGGCAGAGAATGCAAGCAGAAAGAGAGGGATAGTATAGAAAGAAAATAACATAATGCAGGCAGAAACTAAACTGGTACACGCAAAGGATAGATGGTACAGGGCAGCAAGCAGAGAGACTTTTGGTGCAGTCAGGAAAAAGATGATACAGAGGGAGGGTGAGATGTTTCAAGCAGACCCACATACAGTGCAAGTAAACACACACATAGGGGGTCATTAGGATGGAGGATTTTCCGCATCCTCCGGGCCGGCGGAAGCCACCGCCGGCCCGGAGGATGCGGAAAATCCTCTGCGGACCCACCAGGACCCACCGCCACATTAGGATGGCTGGTGGGTCATGGTTTAGGTCCGCAGCTTTTCCGCCGCGGCTGGCTTACAACCGCGGCGGAAAAGCACTAAAATGGTGAAGGTGTCTCTTAGACACCTTCAGCCAGATTAGGATGTGCATGGAAACATGCTTTTCCGCGGCGGCTTTTCCGCCGTGGAAAAGCATGTGTAACTGCACTGCAGGGGCCCATTGCGGGCCCCCTAGGTGTAGTGGGGGGTGGGGGGTGCACATGGGGGGTACTTATGGTACCCCCTGCATTTGCGTGCACAATGCAGCAGGCACCGCGCGGTGCCTGCCGCTTTGTGCACGCAAATGCTGTGCATGCATTTTTAGCATTGCTGCGGGTGCAGCTTGAAGCTCCACCCGCAGCAATGTTAAAAATAGAGGATGTGACCGCCACCCTGGCGGTCACATCCTAATCTGCACAGAGGGAACGCCGCAGCCCATGCGGACGTTCCCTCATGCTCTGGGGTCGCGGACGGACTCAAGTCCGTCCGCGATCCTAATGACCCCCCTAGTACACACAGAGAATAAAATAGTACAACAGAGAAGAAATGCTGGAAACAGTGACACAAATGCTACAACCAGAGACAAATTCCAACATACACAGGGGGAGATAGTGAAGACAGAAATAAAATGGTACAAGCAGAGAGTGTGAAAGTATATTTAGAGAAAGAAAACATTTAACATGGTAGTGCTGTCTAATACACACCAGCAATCATATAATAATAGACCTCTGCAGATGTACATGACAGGGTGCAGGCAGAGGATACAGGCACAAGGAGATATATGGCATAGACAGAAAATAAAAAAATGCAGACAGAGACTAAACTGATACAAGCAGAAAATATATGGTACAGGGCTGCAGGCAAAGGGACATAGGATGTTCTAAAAAAAAGACAGAGAGAGTGAGATGCTTTAGGCAGACAAACACATAATGCAAACAGACACAGACAACATACACACAGAGGATAAAATGGTACACTAGAGAAAAAATGCTGGAAATACTGAAACAAATGCTTCATGCAGAAGCAAACTTTAGCACATAGAGAGAGAGATAGTGAACAAACATATAAAATGGTACAAGCAGAGGGCGAAAAACTACAGCCAGAGAAAGAAAAGATTTAACATGGTAGCACTGTCTAATACACACCAGCAGCCATATCATAATAGGCCTCTACAAATGTACATCAGAGGGTGCAGGCATACACTAAACCGGTACAGGCACAGGCGCAGGCAGAGGGAGAGATAGTGCAGACAGAGGTTGAAATAGCACAGACAGAGAGTGAAATGGCACAAAAAGAGGGACATATGGCGGAGGCCGAGGGAGAGATGGTGCAGGCAGAGGGGAGAACATGCAGGCACAGGGGAGAGATAGTGTAGGCGGAGGTGAGATGGCACAGACAGAGGGAGAGATGGCGCAGGCAGGCAGAGGGAGAGATGGCGCACACAAAGAGTAAGATGGCACAGACAGAGAGTGAAAAGGTGCAGGCAGAAGGAGAAATGCCGCAAGCAGACAGTGACACAGCACAGGCACAGGATGAGATGGTGAAGGCAGAAGGAGAGGGATTGTGCAGTCAGAAAATACATTTCCAATTTACAGCACTATCTCTATACCAGCATGTAATCCAAGCATGAGAAACAATATACCCTATAAGCAAACAGACACAAACTGTGAGGAGCCACAGGTGACATTATAGAAAAAGGTGCAAATATAATTCTTTAATTTACACAGATACTCAGTCTGATCCTAGTCAAAAATGTTAAAGCCATACATTTTACCCAAAAAACCTATAACACAATTTTGGTGCAGGCAGAGGGAAGAAATAATGCAGGCGGAGGGCAGATGGCGCAGGCAGAGTGAGAGATGGCACCGGCACAGGGTGACATGATGCAGGCAGAGGAAGAGATGGCGCAGGCAGAGGGTGAGATGGCACAGGCAGAGAGAGAGATACCACAGGCAGAGGGAGGAAATAATGCTGTCGGAGGGCAGATGGTGCAGGCAGAGTGAGAGATGGCGCCGGCACAGGGTGACATGACGAAGGCAGAGGAAGAGATGGCGCAGGCAGAGGGTGAGATGGCACAGGCAGAGAGAGAGATACCACAGGCAGAGGGAGAGATGGTGCAAGCAAAAGAGACATGGTGCAGGTAGAGGGAAGAAATAATGCAGGCGGAGGGCAGAAGGTGCAGGCAGAGGGAGAGACGGCACCGGCACAGGGTGACATGATGCAGGCAGACGGAGAGATGGCACAGACAGAGAGTGAGATGGTGCAGGCAGAGAGAGAGATACCACAGGCAGAGGGAGAGATGGTGCAGGCACAAGAGACATGGTGCAGGCAGAGGGAAGAAATAATACAGGCGAAGGGCAGATGGCGCAGGCAGAGTGAGAGATGGCGCCGGCACAGGGTGACATGACGCAGGCAGAGGGAGAGATGGCGCAGACAGAGAGTGAGATGGCACAGGCAGAGAGAGAGAGATACCACAGGCAGAGGGAGAGATGGTGCAGGCAAAAAAGACATGGTGCAGGGAGAGGGAAGAAATAATGCTGTCGGAGGGCAGATGGCGCAGACAGAGTGAGAGATGGCGCCGGCACAGGGTGACATGACGCAGGCAAAGGAAGAGATGGTGCAGGCAGAGGGTAAGATGGCACAGGCAGAGAGAGAGATACCACAGGCAGAGGTAGAGATGGTGCAAGCAAAAGAGACATGGTGCAGGCAGAGGGAAGAAATAATGCAGGCGGAGGGCAGAAGGTGCAGGCAGAGGAAGAGACGGCACCGTCACAGGGTCACATGATGCAGGCTGAGGGAGAGATGGCGCAGACAGAGAGTGAGATGGCACAGGCAGAGAGAGAGATACCACAGGCAGAGGGAGAAATGGTGCAGGCAAAAGAGACATGGTGCAGGCAGAGGGAACAAATAATGTAGGCGGAGGGCAGATGGCGCAGGCAGAGTGAGAGATGGCGCCGGTAAAGGGATACATGATGCAGGCTGAGGGAGAGATGGCGCAGGCAGAGGGTGAGATGGCGCACGCAGAAAGAGAGATACCACAGGCAGAGGGAGAGATGGTGCAGGCAAAAGAGACATGGTGCAGGCAGAGGGAAGAAATAATGCAGGCGGAGAGCTGAAGGCGCAGGCAGAGGGAGAGATGGCACCGGCACAGGGTGACATGACGCAGGCAGAGGGAGAGATGACGCAGACAGAGAATGAGATGGCACAGACAGAGAGTGAGATGGCGCAGGCAGAAGGAGAAATGGCGCAAGAAGAGGGTGACACGGCACAGGGTGAGATGGTGCAGGCAGAGAGAGAGGGATTTTGCACACAGAAAATACATTTCCAATTTACAGCACTATCTCTATACCAGCATTTAATCAAAGCATAAGAAACAATATAAAAAAAGAGTACCCTATAAGCAAACAAATGCAAACTGTGAGGAGACACAGGTGACTTTATAGAAAAAGGTGCAAATATAATTCTTTAATTTACACAGACACTCAGTGTGATCCTAGTAAAAAATGTTAAAGCCATACATTTTGCCAAAAACATTTAGCATAGTAAATTGTTTAAGACACAGAGCACAGCCCATATAAATGACCACTACATTACAATGAGGAAACCTGACTCATTTCCAAAATACATTTCCAATATGTACCATTCGTTTTTTGCCAGCATTACATACAAACATCGGACACAATGCAAAAAGAAACAAGTCGAATATGCTTGTTAATCTTCACCAATACTGTATACAGTAGTCTATCTATATTAAGTGAATCATTAAGATGGCGTAGGCAGAGAGAGAGATGCCACGGGCAGAGGGAGAGATGGTGCAGGCAAAAGAGACATGGTGCAGGCAGAGGGGAGAAATAATGCAGGCGGAGGGCAAATAGCGCAGGCAGAGGGAGAGATTGCACCGGCACAGAGTGACATGATGCAGGCAGAGGGAGAGATGGCGCAGACAGAGAGTGAGATGGCGCAGGCAGAGAGAGAGATACCACAGGCAGAGGGAGAGATGGAGCAAGAAGAGGGTGACACGGCAGAGGGTGAGATGGTGCAGGCAGAGAGAGAGGGATTGTGCAGACAGAAAATACATTTCCAATTTACAGCATTATCTCTATATCAGCATTCAATCAAAACATGAGAAACAATTTTACAAAAAACAGTACCCTATAAGCAAACAGATGCAAACTGTGAGGACACACAGGTGACATTTTAGAAAAAGGTGCAAATATAATTCTTTAATTTACACAGACACTGAGTGTGATCCTAGTCAAAAATGTTAAAGCCATACATTTTACCACATAACATATAGCACAGTAAATCGTTTAAAACACACAGCACAGCCCATATAAATGGCCACTACATTACAATGCAGAAACCTGACTCATTTCCAAAATACATTTTCAATATGCACCATTCGTTTTTTGCCAGCATTACATACAAACATGAGACACAATACACAGTGAAAGGGGGACTCTTCCTAGTAGTGTTGTATAAACACAAAAAAGGTAAGGGAGAGAGAAAGAGAGAGTAAACACAGTTACAAAAGAGGAGTAAAGAAAAGGAATAATTACAGTGAGAAAACAGTTATGTGAGTAAGGAAGGGAGAATGAGAGAAAAAGAAGCATATTAAGAGAAAGGTAAAAGGACTAAGTGAAACAAAAAGAGAGGAAAGAAAAAACACTGTTTGAGAGAAAGGAAGACAGTGAGAGGGAAGAGACAGTGAAAGAAGGAAAGTTAGTAACTTCCACATTAGAAGAAATGTTTATTATTAACTTAAACTGCTCAACATATATCCCCTTTAAAATTAATAACTCACCTTTAGAAATGCTTTGGAAGACTTACAACAGTGGCAATGACACACCAAGTTTTCTTAAGCAGAATCTCTGAAATGTACCTCAGACACTGCAACTAAAAATGGCACTGATTACCTCTCATTCTTCACACATATACCTGTCCTTAACCAATCAAATTTGTTCCCACAGACATTCAAGACTAAACTAACATTTTAATTGGTTTTACATTTCAACACTTTCAAACTCACATACTATTCAACCATCCCCCTCTGCTCTTTCTACCTGTTACCATGGTAACACTCCACAGAACACCACACTAAGCTTACAGGTGAAAAGTTCATCATACAATGTTGCAAATAAACTCAGCAAGGGTATTTGACCTCTCAATACACCAGTGTATCCTGTGCAATATTCCTTTCAATGACCTTTTCTCAACCATTAGCATTACTTCTTTCAAAAAACAGAAGAATACACCCTAGCTTTGAATTTGCAAGTTTCAGAAATCACCAATCATTTCTTTTTTTTGAAGTGCACTGAATCTCTTCCACATTTTTTTCTAAACTCCTGCTTCTCAAACTGCCATTTCATTTCCAGAGCACATCTGAGTACAACCAGATCTGCCTTCAAAATGCCTAGAGTGTGGATAGTAGGACACAGTTTTATTTTCTGGAGTGACCAGAGAGGATTGAGATAACACCAGTTGATGCCATTGGTAAAATCCTTTTTGCATCTGCCACACCCTGACCTCATAATTGTGCACTGTGGTGGAAATGACCTAGTCACTTTGACTGGGGTAGGTCTGGAAATGCTATTAAAGGACACCTTTGGACAATTGATGTCACTTTTTCCACAAACTGCCTTTGTATATTCAAATATAACCCAAAGGCAGAAATGGAAATGGTCCAACCAATTTTGTCCGCAAATTGAAAAAGCAAGGAAACATGTGAATAAATCTGTTTCTGCTTTCCTCAGAGACTACGGCATGGGTTCTATATACCACAACAACTTGCGTTACAACATGCAAGGCATCTATAGGAGAGATGGTGTACATTTCACAGATGAGGGGAACAGAATCTTCCTCTGTAACATGAGACTCTGCATCGGTACTTACACAACAGCTGTTTTTAGAGCCAACTAACATCTAAAAAGTCAAATTTGATTTTTACTGTATTTTTTTTATTAACTTTTAGAGAGATCCGCGCACCGAGCACTCACTGAGCACTCTGCGAGCACTCACCATGCGCGCACCTTTCCATTTTCTTTTTTTTAAATAAACATTTTTTTTAACCTTTGGAGTCCTACAGGGACCCCCTGAGAAGGCCTAGGGGCTCAGGGACACTCTACCCTGCCCCCTTTTATTTTTCACTCTCTTCTGAAACAACAAATGGCGGCGATAGGGTTCTCTCTCCGAGCACTCACCGTACACTCTACGAGCACTCACCGTGCGCGGACCTGGCAATTATTATATTTTTTTTTAAATAACATTTTTTTAACCTTTAAAGTCTTTCAGAAAAGAGCAGTGAGGGGATGGAGAGAGTTACAAAACTGGATTGAAAAAAGGGACCTCAGGATTTCAATGAGGAAAGGACAGTTAAATTTAATCTTCCGAATTTTCGAAATTTAAAGGAACTTCTAACATTAAATCATCAGGAATTTCCTCATTGAAAGTCTCCAAAAAAGAATCCTGGAACTCAATAAACTCCAAACATTCAATTATTTCAGAATCCAAAGATTGATAATAAAAATCCCCCATGCCATCTCCTCCATCAAAAAGGTCTTCATCATGAGTACTGTCATCAACAGGAACATTCAAGTGCTGAATAAAATTCGCAGAGATTTCAAAAATGATGTCAACTGACTCCTCATTCAGATCCATCATTGCTGTTAGGGTAGTATAAAAAGAGAGAGAGAGAAAGACAGTGAGAGTAAGAAACTTCCACAATAATAAACATTATTATTAACTTAAAGTGTACAACATAGTTCCCCTTACAAATTAACAACTCAACTTTTAGAATGCTGTAGAAAATTTAGTACTGTGTGAATCTCACACCAGAAATTGAAAACTAAATATTCCTCACAAATGTACCTCAGACACTACAAACACAAAATGGCTGTGTTTTCCATCTCATTTTTCATACATATCCCCGTACATAACCAATCAAACTACTTCACATACAAATTCAAAACCAAAGTAACATTTTAATTGGTTTAAAATTTCAACACTTTCAAACTCACATAATATCCAACCTGCCCCCACTACTCTCTGCCTGTTACCATAGTAACTCTCCACAAAACACCTATCTGAACCTGTCTTTTTTTCTCCAAACCAAAGTAACATTTTAATTGGTTCTTAATTTTTAAGAATTTCAAACTCACATAATATCGAACCTACCACCACTGCTCTCTGCCTGTTACCATAGTAACTCTCCACAAAACACCTATCTGACCCTGTCTTTTTTTGCCTACGTCCGCGCACCGTGCGCGGACCCGTGATTTAAAAAAAAAATGCTTTTCGATCTTCGGGGTCCTTTAGGGAACCCCTGACAAAGCCTAGGGAGTCAAGGAGTCTCTACCCTGCCCCCTTTCCAGGTTCTAGACTTTTGTTTTCAGCTAGCTTCTGCCTCGCAGAAAAGATGGAGGCCAGCACTTCATGATTTCCACTGACTGGAATGTTGACAGACGTCCAACAGCCAATCAAAATTCTGCTCGCGCACGCTAGGGTCCGCGAACTGATACATGCAGGGTGCGCGCACGGGTGCGTGCACGGTGCGCGCACGGTGTCCTGCCCATAGATATATATATTTTTCAAGTTCGATTTTCTCAAAAACCACTGGAGGGAATTACACCATTTAACCAAAAGGGCGTACTGCATGCCAGACCCTACCATTTTGCCAAGTTTGGTGTAATTCCGTTCAGCGGTTCGGGCAGTAGATTTGTCTAAATGTCCTATGGAAAATTGCATGGGGAAAACACGTTTTGGGACCCCCCTTTTTTCTTGGCCCCCGCTTGACAAATCCCCCAGAGACTTTCAGGGGAGGAACGGAGCGTAACGAGCCAAAATTTTAGAAAATTACACGCAAATTCCCCAATTCTATATTCCAAATAGAATGTTATGGATTTCCTATGGAAACTAGGTCCTAACTATAACTACCTACTGGCGACTGCCAGTAGGTAATATATATATATATCTTCAAACACCAATCTTGTACTTTCAAGCAACAGATTGCACCGAGCCCAGTTTTCTTTTCAAACATGGTTTATTTTTCCAGTTTTGACAAATGAACTCCCAACGTGTTTCGGAACAGCCGTCAGTACTTCATTTGATTTTCAGAATACATATAGTGCACCCTTGTGTGAACATAAGTGTAGGACCACTTGATACCTCCTGAATTGATAGTGAAACGGTATCCATTGTGTAATGGTATTATATGTAGCAAACCTTCCACATTTGATACACTGACATAACACTTGACATTTAAATAAACATCAAATAATGACAGAGGAATGTAACTTATAATTCAAAATTGTTCCCTTGTCATTCAAATGGCATTGCGCAAAACAACAATTAGTAACATATAAAGCACATTACAGCCTAGTATTACACCACAATTCCTTCCTTGTGGGCTTCGATGCAAATCTTTTAAGTCAAGGTATTATTAGCGTAGTAATTTCAATTTACACACTGGCGTTTTACGTGAGATTCCTTTATGTATGCACTCTAAACAATTCAGCCCCAGTGGGCATATGTTTCACATGGGTAATACCTCATGATTTTTATACCTTTACAATTTATAGCGAATCAGCCACAGTGGGCATATCATTTCACATATGCTACACCACCATTAATTATTACATTTTCAACAGCAGTGTCCTACTGGAGACTTTTTAAGACAAATTGTAAATATCAATTGGGAACAAGAAATGTCATTGCTGACACTTGACGTGAACAGCCTGTATAAATGTATTAGTTAGGCCTAGAATCCTGCCGATACTTTTTCAAGAGTTGCCCATTGTGCTATTTGAAGCATTCAGAAATGTTACTGAATATGATGTTAATTTGTTTAACCAATAATTTCTTCATTTTTGATCACAATATTTATTGCCAAACCCAGGAACGGCTATGGGAACCTGATTTGCCCCCTGCTATGCGGGTCTCTACCTAGGCTGGTGGGAGGAGCAGGTGGCCAATAACATCAAAGCCTTTAATACTCATGTCATCCTTTGGGCCAGGTATATAGATTACATATTTTGTGTTTGGAGAGGGGATGAAAATGAAACACTTGGGTTTGTAGAATCCCTCAACAGCAATAACCTGAATTTAAAATTCACATGTTCTTTAGATATGAAGTCTATGGAATTTCCTAGACTAGTTTCCCGTTTAGCTGCAGGTCATTGGAGTTGAAGCATGTGATCACAGCCTGTCTCCGGGTATGGATCCCTTGAAGATTAAAATGTGGTTTGAGTAGGTGTACCCTTTCATTCTTTAACTTAGAGCAAAATTAAGTGTACCATGTCCTCAATACCAGTGCTGCAGAGCCAACACGTGCAAGCAAATTGCCCCCTCAACCATGGTGGGAGGTGTGGGATTGCTGACAGCATTCCTAGCCTGTATTTTAAGAATTTTTCTTTTATCTTCCTAGAATACCGCAGGCTGGAATATGCCTGTGTACTGAGTGATTTATAACCATTAATTATAATCCAGGCGTGGCTTCTTCACTGAAATGCAGCTTTGTATTCCTCAAGAGAAAGTTTCTTTATTGCCTTTTTAACTGCCTGCTTGAAGACTGTATGGGGGGTTTTAATTTCCAATAAGTCGGAAAGACCAGTGGTAGCCAGGGAGTCTTTTAACAATTGTCTGACCGGTGATGTTGATCTATGCAAAAGTTCTTGCCAAAACTGATGGTTCAATGAATTCAGAGGTGAGTTCCTAATTTTGTGCCAGCAAATTATAGAAGAACCTTACCTTGATAGAAATTGTTTGGCTAGACCGAACTCTAACCTTATCTGGGTTTGGTGAAGCGTAGGTTGAAACATGAAACAAAACTCTGTAGGCCCTGGCCACGGTGGTCTCCAAAATAATTGTGACCATAACCCTCAGGGATTCTCTGCCGTAGATGATAGTGGGTAGGTAGGATGTGGGCTTGTGCCAAAGATAGGGCCTGTTAGTTTTGTTTTTATCTGCCTTAGTGTTGCTGCTATTGCCATCCCCTTCCTTTCAATCGTCTCGAGTTGACTGGTAAATTGTTCACCTTCGTTGATGTCGGGGTGTCCGTGATTGGCGTTTTTTGCAGGTACCAAGTATGGCCCATTTGCTGTTTTTAATTGTCAGGGTTTTTGTTTTTTCGAGGTTCACTTCTAGATGGTTTTCCATTGCATACTCTTGCGTTTTATTGAGTAGGCGTTGCATGCCCACTTGGGTATGGCTTACCAGGACCACATTGCTGCTGTATGAAATGCTGGAGATGGCTTTGCTACCAAGTCAATGTCATATCTGCCATGTATAGGCTTAACAGGGTTGGTGCAAGCACACACTGTTAGAGCCCCTCCTTGGTGGTTGGCATGTACCTTGAAAGATGAGTGCCATTACTTAGTTTGACCTGTATCCATGTGTCAGGTGTATAGAATGTTCAAGGTTGCTGACATGATGCCCCAATGCCAGGACTGGACTGGCCATAGCGTGCACCGAGTATTTCCCCAGTGGGCCGCCAGGGTAGGGGCTGGTTTTGGGACCTTGGGGGCTGTTTTTATTGCCGGGTCGGCAATATCAGCCCCATGTGACAAAATCGGATGAAAGCGGCACTTTAAAACAGCTTGGCCTCATGGCTCCGCCCCCCAGGGTGGCCAGCAGAGCAGTTTGCCAGGGCTGATTTGAGTTCCCAGTCGACCCTGCCCAATGTGCCAGTTTCTACCACAATCTTGAATGATCGACATTGTCGAAGGCTGCCTTAAAGTCGATGAAAAAGAAATTGAACACCTGTTTTGTTGATTTTGTCGTGTTGATGAGCAGTGACATGGGGGCATATTATCAAGAACAGGCGATAAAATTATCGCTGCTTTATCAGCAGGAAACTGCTGCTAAAGCAGCGATAATGGGCTTGATAATATGCCCTTGTGAATTCCCATAGAAGCCAAGGTTAACACCAGAACCTGGGCTTCTCTGGGAATTCACAAGGACATATTATCAAGTCCATTATCGCCGCTTTAGCGGCAGTTTCCTGACGATGAAGCGGCGATAATTTAATCTCCTGTTCTTGATAATTTGGCCCTAGGTTAGTTAGTTAGTTGAGGTACCTGTGTCTTTGTAAAACCCAGTTTGGTTTGGGGGGATTATTTACTGCTCCTTACCCCAGTCCTGGAGATCTGTCAGTAAAATACCGGCGATGTATTTTGCGTCAATGTCCAGCAGTGCAATCAAACTGTCATTTTTTGGGGAGGATTTATCGCGTGACTTATGGATCAGGGGGATTATATACCCCTTTCAGGAGGCTGCTAGATGCCCAACCTGTCTGGCACTTCCAAAGAGGGGCACCAGATGCCTGACAAAAACTCTAGGGGCCCGATGTAGGTAGGCATTTACCGGTTGGTAACGGCCGAATTCGGCCGTTACCGACCGGTAAATGCCTTTTCCAATGTAGGGGGCATGTATTTACAGATTCTGTATTTTTACCGAATCTGTATTTACCGAATCGGTAAATTTACCGAATTGGTAAATACAGACTCGGCAAAAATACCGAATCTGTAAATGCAGATGTAGGTGGTGCTTTAAACAGTGCCACAGGCCCCTAAGAATTAGTTATTTACCATGTAAAACTATTGCATGGTAAATAACGAATTCAGGTGTACATGCACATCTGTGCATGTACACCTGTGCCATGTGACACACAGACATGCCCTTAGGGCATGTATGTGTGCCACAAGGCACACAAGCCTGACATTGGGATGCTACAGGGTGTCAAAGTGACACCCCGTTCCCCCTGGCAGGATTCGGTATTTACCGATTCGGTAATTACCGATTCGGTATTAACCATTGATTCCTATGGGCTTCAAGGCCCATAGGAATCAATGGCAAATACTGATTCGGTATTTACCGAATCGGTAAATACCGAATCTTACAGATTCGGTAATTGAAAAAGAAAAATTACCTACATCTGCCTACTTCCAATTTACCTACTCTTAAATACCGAATCGTTATGATTCGGTATTTAAGAGTAGGTAAATCGAGATTACCTACATTGGGCCCTAGGTCTTGTTTATAAAGGGCTGGTGGGATCCTGTTTGGCCCTGGTGCCCCTTCTCTCCTTCCTTTTGAGATTTGTGTCTTAATAATTGTTGTGCAGATTCGACTGTCCACTTCCTCCAGGTTCGCTTCAATTCGAGTAAGTTGTGTCGGTTGGGGGTCCGCATTAATACTTGATCCAGGCGTTTGCTGGTTGAAGTGAAATTCAAAAAGGTTGTCCAAGACTCCTCTTTAATGTGTGATGATAACCCTCCATGAGCCAGGTGGAAGGCTTTGTTGATAGTGGTCCAGAAGCGTGTGCTGTTGTTTGCTTTGGAGTCGTAGTAAAGTTGTGCCCAAAATGCATTTACATTGGACCTGTTGATGTCCTACTTAAGTTTTTGGATTTTGCCTTTCTATTGATGTAGTAATAAGTTTAGTTTCTGCTCTCCAGGTTGGTGCCTCAGTTAATGTTAATGTTAATGTAATAGTTATTTATAGAGCGCACTTACACTGGGTGGCTTCATGGCGCTAACAGGCTCAGTATGCTAACCAGAATTGGTTAATTTGTTTAATTGTACGCTTGCAGGAATAGCCAAGTCTTAAGAGAATTCCTAAATTGCAGAAGGTCAGTGCAGGATAGTAATTCCAATGGAAAGGAATTCCATAATTTAGGAGCAAGGACTGCAAATCTGCAGCCTACTTGGCGTACTCGCTTAAATATTGGAATGGTGAGGAGAGAGAGCTGGGCAGAACGAAGATTGCATGAAGGAGTATGCCTAAGTATCAGGCTGTTGATAAAAGCAGGGCTATTGCCATGCAAGGCTTTAAAAACAAAACATCCTGTTTTAAAGGCACATCGCTGGAAGATGGGGAGCTAGTGTAGTTACCTTAAGAGAGGCGTAGCTGGTTGCTATCTTAGTTGTCGAAAGACCAACCGGGCAGCATGATTTTGAACTAGCTGCAGTTGTTTAAACAAATAGAGTGGCATACCCAGATACACCGAGTTGGCATAATCCAGATGTGACAAGACGGTGGCAATAATAATCTGGATCAGTGCATCATGAGTGAAAAAGCGATGTATTTTCCTGATCTTACGCACCTGGAAAAAGCACTTAGAAATCACCATGCCAACCTGAGATTTAACATAAGTTCATTATTAAGGGAGACTTCCAATGTTTTGGCCGAAGGAGATGAGGATGGAGAGGGACCTAGCTCTGGAGGCCAATAGTGCGGTCCCCAGAACCTATGACTATCCCCGGTCAGAATAAGCTCTGTCTTTCCCGGGTTTAATTTAAGGTAATTAAGGTCCATCCACTGTTGAATATTTAATATCATAGCCTGAAAATCCATGATCTGAGTAGTTTGTTTATCAATTTGTTTAATAGTTTCAATTTTTTCTGCTGTATGCTAGGTGCCCTCCCCTCGTCCCTAGGCTCGTGGGATGGCATATATATGGCAGTAGATAAAAAGGAGCTTGAGAAATTGGCTGTGAAAATTTCTCATTTGCTAATTGGGTTGTCAGTGGGATCCATTTGGTTCTGTAACAGTGACTTTGCAGCCTGGAGAACCTCCCGGGAGTTTACCAGTGATGATTTGATTTGTTTTAAGTTTATTGTGTGGCGTGAATGCCTGCCAACTGGGTTGAGGGTAAATTTGTGTCGGATTGTTTGGAGTAAGACTTCCTCGTGTTGATGGTCACTGTCACCTTTGTCCCCAAAGCAAAATCACATTACATGTTAAAAGAGCGTGGGGGAGACTGGAGTGTAGTCTAAAGTAGAGTTTGCTCTTTCTGAGTAGAATGAGGCAGCCGGTGAGGAGTCTTTGTGAAATCTTCAATTCGGTGCCCTAGATTGATGTGCTCCGAATCTTCCAGTATTTTCCTGCCCATCTTGGTTGGTATGCCACGTTCACTTCTTGTTTGGGCTGGTATGTTCCAGTAGAGGGACTGAGCCAGTACCTCCTCATTTTCTGATGAGCCTAGGATTTGTTGGTTTGGATCCCCGGAAAGAATAAGGTTGGTGGAGTTCTGCAAGCTTATAACTGACAGCAGGTGATCTTGATTCTTGATTTTTCTGTTTTGCATTTATATAACTGTTGACAATTAGCACCTCCTCCTTGGAGCTTTAAGGTTTAGGACTAGCTTAATAGAGATTACCGATGGTAGGGGAGATGGAATTTCCCTTAAGGTATACATTTTTGTGATTGAGACGCAGGTTGCTAGGTTGCCTGAGAGGAGTCATATTGTGATTTTCTAAGAGCTGGTGTGTGGAAGCAGGTGAACCCTTGTAGTTGGAATGTGTCGTCATCCAATAGGACAATGTCAAATGAATTGAGGTATGATTTAAACTCAGGATCGGTTACTTTGCTTTTTAGCCCATTGATGTTCAATAAGCATAAGCTCTGGGTTGTTTTGTTTTGATGTGAGTGCCTTTTATGTTGGATGGTTTGTCATTGTGTGGCCATATGCATGTTAATGGTTCTAAGACTCTACCTGGTCTCCTGGTACATGGGAGGGTGCTGTCTTTAGCCGAGTTTTCTGCTATGTTTATGATTGTGCCAGGGGGCATTCCCTGTGCTTTTGCTGAGACTTCCTTTACTCCAGTGTTTTCCCTTTTTGATTCCCTTGGAATTGGTAAGTGCGTGGGCTAGGTTCTTAGGTCACGGCTTTCATTGATATTGTGTTGAGGGAGATTGTCTGTGCTGGTGGTGGGGCTGTGCCAGGTCTTGCCTAGTCACGTGTCTGTGCCCCATGACCCATTGGATGTTTGTTTTGAGCTCTCTCGTGTTTGCATTCCTGTATTGCAGGTGACTCCCTTACATCTGGCGTAGATGGGCCAAGGCAGTAGCGACTATGCCACTGTGGCTGCTTGAAGTCAGTGTTTTTGGTAACGGATGTGTAGGTTGAACATCCCAGTGCCGCCGTAGTGGGCCTGCTGGGTGCTATATCTGGTTGGTCGGCCATCCGGATTGTAGCACCATGGGTGTCAGTTAACTGGTGGGTTGTTTCGAGTGGGTTGTCGCATGGATCTGTTGGTTAATATTGAAGAGAGGGTATACTGTTGCATGACTTAGGTTGCACGTTTTATTGTGGCCTTTTTTCCAAAGTTGGCGTCTTTGTTTGGATTTTTGAACTGTGGTTATTTTGCTTTGTGATGATATTGGCATGGTGCCGTGGTCTCCCTCTGAGTGGCTGCAGATTGTTGAAGGGGTTAATCGTTTGGCAACAGCTTACATTGCAGTTGGTTTCTTGGATGCTACTTTTTCTAGGATGTATGACGTTAAAACGCATATTTTTACCACGCATACCATTACAACGCAATATTTACAACGCAGGACCCTTTACAACGCATACCTTTACAACGCATGACATTACATCGCAGATACTATTACAGCGCATGCCATTACAACGTAAGTATAGGTAAGTATATTATTTTTAAATATTATTATATTATTTTTAAAAAAATTTAATTAATAAATATTTACTTATTTTTATTTATTAAATACATTTTTATTAATGTCATTGTAATTTTAAAATTATATATATATATATACTTTTTTAAATAAATATTAAAATTACTAAAATAAATGTATTTAATTAAATTTAAGTATTTTTATAAAACTGAACCCTTAAAATACCCCTGTTCCCCAAAACCCAAACCCAGCCCTGAACCCTAAAAATACCCCTGTACCCATAACCCAAACACAGCCCTAAACCCTAAAATTACCCCTGTACCCCATAACCCAAACCCAGCCCTGAACCCTAAAAATACCCCTGTACCCCATAACCCAAACCCAGCCCTGTACCCTAAAAATACCCCTGTACCCCAAAACCCAAACCCAGCCCTGAACCCTAAAAATACCCCTGTACCCCAAAACCCAAACCCAGCCCTGAACCCTAAAGTTACCCCTGTACCCCATAACCCAAACCCAGCCCTGAACCCTAAAAATACCCCTGTACCCCATAACCCAAACCCAGCCCTGAACCCTAAAAATACCCCTGTACCCCATAACCCAAACCCAGCCCTGAACCCTAAAAATACCCCTGTACCCCAAAACCCAAACCCAGCCCTGAACCCTAAAAATACCCCTGTACCCCAAAACCAAACCCAGCCCTGAACCCGAAAAATACCCCTGTACCCCAAAACCCAAACTATATATAAAGCTACTCTAATTAATTAATGTAATTTATTTTTAATATTTTGGTAATTAAAAAAAAGGTAAAATAAAATGATATACTTACCTATACTTACGTTGTAATGGCATGCGTTGTAATAGTATCTGCGATGTAATGTCATGCGTTGTAAAGGTATGAGTTGTAAAGGATCCTGCGTTGTAATGGTATACGTGGTAACAGTATGCGTGGTAAAAATCGCGTTGTAACAGTTACATACCCTTTTTCTAGTATGAAAATGATTTTGTTGTTGTTTGTTTCTTTATGTAAGCCCTCAAGCAGGGTGGACAAGTTTGAAGGCAGTGAGGATAGCTTGTCGATGATGGGTCCTCAACTGCAAGTCAATTTGGCTTGCTATTGGGCTCTGCTGATAAGTGAATTTTAAGCCCCCAGTTTTTTAGCCATCCCTCCTACGAAGAGAGCCAAGATGCTGAGTAGTGTCAGTTGCACAACCATTTTTTTGGACTGGTATTGAAGGGTGTCAACTGTTATTTGCATGGTGTTTAGTAAAGTGTCCCCTGTGTTGGTTGACCGGCTTAGTGGGTCTGTGATGTGGGTTGTAGTCCTGCGGTTAGGTGGTGCTTTGTTGTTCACAGCATTGTGGGCCTGGCTTTGTTCTGCGCGTTTACTGCGTGAGCATGGGGCTGAGCTTTTTGTGGAGTCCAGAGTGTAGGATGCAACCAGGTTGGCCCACTTCTGAGACCCTACATATGAGAGTGTTTCATGTTCACTCCCCAGGGTTTCTAGGTCTGCCCCCCTCCATCAGTGCTTTGGAGTGCTCCATTGCAGCAGTGTTTGATTGCATCTGTGAATGCCTATCAAGAGTGTACTTTTGGGGAGAAAAAAAGTAAGTGGCAGGTTGTGTATTGTTCACCAGGAGTGCCATGTTTTTCCCCTTCTCCTTTCCAGCCACTTTTTCAACAGAGGGATGGGCTTCAGCTTGTACTCCTTGGCTGTGTGTTTTAAGTCCTGAGTGATGATGTATGGAGGCGTGAGCTATTTCCCTGTCCTGATTTAAATTTGCTTGAGTAGGTAAGTGAGATGGTGTGTTGGCTGGTTGCTTAGAGGGAGGGCTGGGAGTGGCTAGGGTTGGAGAGTTAGCCTTTTCTTTTTTTACCCTCATTTGTTGACCAGCATTGCTAGTTTTTGGCTGGGTCGGCTTGCTCCTCCATTGGTTGAGGGGCAGCCATGAGTTGCTCAGAGGGTGCTAGTTTGCTGGCTTGTTGGGCAGCAAGTTGGGTATTTAGTTGGGTCCCCACTTGAGGAGAATATGGAGGAACCTGTGTTCTTAAGGAAGTACAATTTAGAGTAAATGTTTGGTTGAAAAAGGTGTGGAGCAGGCCTCCCTATGTGGATGCACCTGCTGTCGGGGCTCCCCAGTATCTCTGCTGAGGGGCCCTGTGACATTAAACCGGGGGGGGGGGGTGCATCCACTAAGTCATCTGAAGAGGTCACCTGGTCGAGTTGTGTTGACCGGGTCTTCTATTTGTACCTGGGCCCCGCGAGTGGGGGGGGGGGAGGTTGATCCCTGGTCCTCCTGACTTCCCAGTAACATTTTTCCTATGACCTACTGTAGGCTATGGGCCTTATTCCCACTTTTGTTGTAAGCGCCCTGAGGCTGGCCAAGTAGGTCTGCGGGCTAGGTAGATGCTGAGCGGTCGAATGTGCACTGGGGGAATATGTGTGGTCGAGTTTTTTCTTATGGTGCCCTTCTGCAGGGGTTAATGGTTCCTTTGGTGACGTTGTAAGCCCTGTCAGCCTAGTGAATCTTGAACCAGGGGCAGAGGGGTTGATGGAGCGAGCGTGGTGCAGGGTTGTGGGGCACAAGAGGTGAGACAGAGGTGACTGACCCCCCCAAAAGACTGCCTGAGGCTCAACCTCCCCACTCAACGGAGTCCGCTGATGCTCACCCGGCACCCACTCACTGTTGCCATTGCTGCCTCCGCCATAGGTGTACTTTTCCCACAAGGAAGCTTAAGGAAACTCCTCACCACACCACACCACCTCAGTGATGCTGCTCTTGGAAGCTGCTGGTGGCAAAAGTGGAACGGAAGCTGGGCCTGCAGAATGAACATAAGAAGGGAGGTGAGGTTAGGAGGCTAAAGAAGGCTCTGGACTGGACGCGAGCAGGCTCACTACAGGAGCCCACAATCTGCACCTGACACTGGCCGGGCCCCCTCCGTGGGTCTCCTGGTGCTCTCATTTGGCAGCTGCTGAGTACAGCTGTTGTGCTCACACCCAGTTCCTGCTCCGGCCATCTTGTCATACTGTCTTTTCACACCTAGCAGCCGCTTTCAGTGTGAGCACTGTTGGGAAAGCGAGGTGTGCAGTTTGCTGGGGGACCAAGTCCCACCCCAACTGGCTGTCAGGAAAGAGTGTGCGGCATTTTATGCACCTCGAGTCATGAGCCGCTGCTCAACACAACACTGCGCGGAACTGCTGCTATTCACCCACAGCCACCAGACCTGGGCGACTAGCCCCTCAGGTGGAACTGGGAGAGACAGGGTCTGGCCGGTCGGGCAAGCAGGCGAGACACGCCTACAGCAATGGCTACGTGGAGAAGTGTGGCTCACGGTGTAGAGCAGGCAGACCCTGAAGCAGAGGTCAGACCCGGGACCAGGGTTCAATTCCCGACGCGGCAGGGTTTTGAGCTCGAATGTCCAAGGACTTGATAATTCTTGCTTAGGTGCCTGCTCTAATCATGGGTTCTCACTCTGCAACTCTGGGCATTAAGCTTGCTTAATCTCCACAACGGCCCCCGCGACCCCCCCCGGGCTATCTCACAGGGAAAAGCCAGGACGGGTTCCCAAGGCAAGCGCCGAGATACCCTTCGGGTCATCGAGCGCTATATAAGAACACACATACATACATACATACATACATACATACATACGGAAGCGATTCTCTGGCTTCGGCTCCAGCACCAGCTTTCCGCTTCCGGCTTCAGCTTCGGCAAGGCTTGCGCAAACAAAATCAGGACAACCTGTTCATCACAAAACGTATGCTAAAACATATGCATAACAGAATTGTGGTTACATCACTATAATTTGAAAATAATATGTCCCCCAATAATCGTGCTGTTACCCTACACAATTCCCTTTTTGCCTCTCCAACCAGCCTGACAAGAGCTGCCAGTCACAATCCCAGCCTGGCAGCTATTGATCCTGAGCGTTAGGGGTGTTTCCACAGCAGAGACGCTACTTACTGTGGCTGGATACTTCACTGTCTGCACCTTCCGCAGCACCACCACTGCTGCAGTAATTTGTTGCAGGCCCAGAGCAGCATCCCATCAATAGTGGCCCATTTCCACCTGGAGCCCAAGGGTGCGCTCTGTGTGTTGGGTTGTCGCATGGGCAAGCTTCCCAATGGCCTTAGTCAAAGTGTCTATTTTGTGGCCCCTGCTGCGCTCCATGCACCTGTGCTGCACCCTTCCTTCTTCCAATTATTTATACAGATCGGCAATGGTACCAGTGAGGGCATCAAATATGGCTTCCAGCCGGCACTGGTTTTCAGTCATTTATTCAGTGATATTTATAAATCCCTGTGTCAGCTTTAGATTCATTTGCCTCTGTTGTCTTTGTTGTAGGCACTGTATTCTTAACATTACCTGTTCCAGGCCTTCAACAAAACCCAACTGGGTGCTTCAGCAGGGGGCTGACTTTTCACACTGCCTTGCATGTCCTGGTTGGACTGCTGGGTTGGTTGCACTACCTGCACCCTGGTGGAAGGAGAGCATTTTGATGGTGCTAACTGCTGTGAGGCTGGTGTCACACTGGCTGTAGCCTGTGATGTGGTAGATGCCGCTGTGTCTGGTCCTTTCAGGCAACTTGGCCCACTTGATGCTCCCCCATCCTGCCCTTACTCCATTTGGGCCTGATCCAGGCTTCTTTCCTAGTCCTCTGCACTGTGCTCTCCTCCCAGTGGTGTATCTATGTGGCAAAAGATGTAAGGAGAAAATAAAATATGTGAGTCACTATCTCAGTCGTGTTGCAATGTTTATGAACTCATGCAATTCCATGACTACACTGTATATGTCAATGTCTACGTTTCCCATGATGCTCAATTTGGGTTTTTGTTTTGTGGCAATTGATTTTTGGGTGTGGACGATTAGTATGCATGCGCAGAACAGGCTTCAGTGGTAAACCAAATATTCCTAACACATTTCACACATACCAGGGTTTGGTGGTGGCTGTTATGAGAAGTTGACCTGGTATATGCTGTTCACTAGTTAAAGTGGGCATGTGTACCAGTCCAAATAACCCTTATGGACTGACGAGAGCGAGCAGAGTGCTACCAGCGGCGGCGGCGGTGATCGTGAACGTGAACCAAGCGAAGCGCCAAACAAAGCGCTAAACAAAAGCAAAAGCGCTGAAGCGCCGAAGCCTCAGAGGAAAGCCGCAATCACTTAGACCCCTGAACACGAGAATCGGCGGTGAGGCGGTGGTGAGGCGGCGGCGGCGATGAGCAGAGGGAGAGGACGAGGGACCTGCTGAATTTGGGTAGTTCCGGACGTTCTGGGAGACGCAGATATTTCAACACCCTTGAGCTCACGCCTGTCCCTACCCCTACGATCCCCAGGGGCACACGAGCTTCCTTGGCTCTTTGTCTCTCTGTTTCTGCCTCACCTCTCCTTCTCTGACGAGCCTGTGAGTAATCAAGCAGGCAACTAAGCAGGCAGGAGCTCTGTGCCCACAGCCCAGAAGCGAGGTGCACGGTGCAGAACACAGAGAGGAGAGCTGTGCTAAGCCTGCCAGCCTGCACAGCCTGGACAGTGAGAGAGAGCACGAGCAAAGACGTGGACCCCGGGACACCCTGGACGTTGTGGACACTGAGGATATTGTGGACATGGGTCACGCGCCACAGAGTTGAGGCACTGTGCCACTGTGGCCTCCCTGATTAACTTTTGATTTAGATAGCCGCTTCACAGCTGAACCTCCCAACTGGCCTCACCACAGCATCGCAGCACTGCATGTTCCGTAAGTGTTACGCAACGCAGTGCAGCGCTTAAAGCATAAAAGCATAAAAAGCTAAAAAAAAAACAAGTGACGTTCTTTAAAAAGCCACGAAATCATAGTCGAGAATAAGTGGCATTTGCACGTCAGGTGAGGGGTGCCGGGGGGGGTGTTTTCCACTGAAAGGACAGCGCAGGGTTTACGCCCCCCCCCCTCCCCCCTCCCCCTCTTGGCTGACATCAGCCTCTTAGCCATCATGAGATCAGGTAAAGAAAGAAGAAGTATTTCTACAGTAGTGAGCAACCGGAAGAAGAAAAACAAGTTACTTAATGCCTCCTCCGACAGCCTCGAAAAATTAACAAGGCCAACAAAATCTGGCACAAACACAGAAGACAACATCTTAGTTACCCTTATGCATGAAGCTGATGGTCCAGAGGGATTAGCTCTAGGTCAAACAGATCAACAAATTCATAACCAACAAAAATCAAACAAACCTCTTGTACAACCTAAAATTTTCTCCAAGTTTGCCTTTGTAAAAGATGCTGGCGCTGTGTTAAACCATATGAGCCCCACTCAGAAGGGCCTCCCCCCCCTTTGCTTCCGGAAATAATCATCCTAAAAAAACACGACGTTGCAGACTCGGCAAGAGCCTTAAAACCGGATTCGGTATTGGCGAGTCATTTGGTCAATGAAAGTCCACTTAAACCTTACAGAGACTCAACGACTAATTCAGTTACAGTAGCAAACAGCTTTCAATGTTCTGAAACCGATGGAAATAATCCCAGGTGGCAAAATAAAAGCTTTGAAGTGAACAAGGACGCAACCGTGATAAGAGAACATAGTGCAGATGAGTAAGCAGATGAGCTCGACGATCAAGCCAAAGAGCCTTCTCCCAAAGAGCATTTAGAACAGCCATCATCGCTAAACTATTCACTCCACGCCACCTCAGCAAAAAAATCACAGCGGGAGTCCCCTGATCTGGCTTTGGAGTTAAATAGTTTACACCAAACAAATCATCCTGGTCCGAATACGACCGAG
Organism: Lissotriton vulgaris; assembly: GCF_964263255.1. Lineage (NCBI taxonomy): Eukaryota > Metazoa > Chordata > Amphibia > Caudata > Salamandridae > Lissotriton > Lissotriton vulgaris. The sequence goes on from NC_141694.1 coordinate 1,150,638,493, forward strand.
TACGTGCCAGCAAGACCTGCACACACCGCTGCGTTGGAGTCAAACATCTTACCTCAAACGAGACTCTCGGTTTCAACTACAACTCAGCACTCAGGGTTAGCATCAGCAAACAGCGCATTTCCTGTGATAATTGATGAACGGGAGATAAAGGCGGACACACCTGCCCATGGTAAAGGTGCCACGTTCCCTAATGATACAGAAACCAAAACGGTTGATTCCCCAAAGACTCTAAACACAGAAGAGTGCGGGCTCTGGGCATCACTGTTAAACACCATGAACCTCACGACAAAAGCAATGGAATATCACTCGGATAAGATGGATATCCAACTAAATCTGCTAACCCGATTAACGACCCACGTCATTAACATCGACACCAAGCTGTTAGATCTGAACGAGATGATCAAAAAAGTTCAATCAAAAACCACAATCAACCGACCAAGCTGTACTTGTTACTCAATCATTGATAAATTATCATCTTTACCAGATGTAATGAGTGAGCTCTTAATTGATATAAAATCTATAAATGACTCCCACAGAGCAGCATGGGCAGCAGCAAGCAAGGAAATAATAAACCCAGGTTGTGAGATAACAGAAAAAACCCAATCTGTGGCTATTCCCATTGCTACAATGGCTTCAAACAACTCAATTAATCACCCTAAGGAATTAAACGAACAGAACCCACAACAAACGGGAGGGGCACACAAGCTCCGGCACGACGAAAACCAGCAGAGATCAACCAGAGAGGCGTCCGCCATTGAAGAAAGCGGGGAACACACATGCAACAAACAACTGTCTGTTAAACAAAGAAGGAAAATGAAGAGAAAAGGGAGAAAAAAGATGGGCTCTATAAGTACATACTTCCCACAAGCAAACAAATTGCTGCAGGAACTAGAGACAGAACAAAGAGGCACTAAGGATGATCTAAGCAAAAGGGCAAGAGAAAGTCCTCCAATCTCCCCTGCTCTTATAAGCCCAGAGGTAATGTCTGCTAAGAATATAGCAACAGACGCTGATCTTAAAAGGGGTTCAGCTGAAGAAGCTTGTGCACAAGTTGACTTAGGGGCGACAAGCAAGAATTCAAAAAACCCCTTCCACATCGAGTCAATGAGGTTACAAACTGCGGACAACCTGGTGGTACAATCAACTGGAGGAACTAATCCTTGGAATTCCGCCATCTGTATCTCCACATTAGCAATGAAACATGAACATCACACAACTGTGGACAAGGTACCCCGTATTCAGAGACAGAAAAACCCAGGATCAACCCAAAGCACAGCCCTAGAATCAATATGGGGGCAAAGGCAGGACAACAACAAGCACGAACCTCGTGACCCCACTGCCAACTTGGGTCAGCTGACGCAACCCAGTGATCCTACTGCCAACTTCGGTCAGCTGATGCAAAGTGAGCAAGCGCCTTTAGACTACAGCAATTGCAAGAATACAGCACGGGTATCAACAGCCAACTCGGGTCCGCCGAACCAAAGAGAGACATATTCCCAAGAATGCTCTCATGAATACAGTAACTGCAAAAGCATAGAATGGGCATTAAATCCCGAACAGAGGCAGGAGGCCACCAACCACGGCTGTATGAGAGGGAGAGATGAGGACACTCTAGACAATGTGGTCAGTAAAACACTCCGAATACTCTTCTCACTTCCCCCATACACCTCCCTAGCACAGTTAAGGCTGGAGTTTGGTTTATAGAAGCAGCAAATAGCACGTAAAGGCGCATATGCTAAATGTTGGCACAAAATAAAGAATGCTGAACCAGACTCCTTGAACGCCCACCTTTAGAAAGAGCAGGAGACAAATAAGGGATCCCCCGCAACGGTGTACCTTCAAGCAGCTATAAAATCCCTTGCATTGGAAGACCTTTGGCACTCGAGCTGTTTACACAAGTGCTTCAAGCACCTTGTCAACAAGTCAGTAAAAATTCTTTCCATGGAAGAAGACAAAGCCGCACTAACCAGGAGATCACATGGGTGGTTCGTGATCCAATGCTACACTAGCGCCCTACCTCAGCCATACCTCAACACCAGCTTCTCAAGGAAGGTGAAGGAAGATTTCCTGCGGCTGAGGATGGGGGTAATTCCGTCAAAAGTGCATCTTCCCCCAGGGAAATGCCTGGAACCGAATTCCAATTGCAGGCTTTGCGAATATCCAAAGGAGGACTTTCTGTACTTGTTATGTAGCTGCAAAGCTCTAGACAGTGTTTGAAGGGGCAAATTAACACAGCTCTGAAATCAAAAAGGTGTGCGAACTCGCAGACAAGCCTTGCTGATTAGCTTCAAGGGAGAAGATATTCAATTAGCCTGCAGCCTAGTGCGCTTCATGAAAACAGTTAACACGATCCAAAACCCAGAGGCCAGCGATTGAACTTGACTCAATAAGACTCGCTTTTGCATCTTAAGAAACTCTCTTTGGATTAACAAAGACTCAGTAAACCTCGAAATGCTTTTTTTTTCTTTTTACAAACACAATGTATTGCATCAGTTTGCACGGATCTTACGTCCACATCTTTTACCCTCTTTTTACTGTTTTTAATTGTTTTTGTAAAACTCTTGATTATGTATCCACTCCAATGTTTTTTTAAAAGAGTCATTGCAAAGATTCTTATTAATCACACAATAAAGTTTATTATTATTATTATTATGGTGAATAGATCAAAGTTAACTTTTATTGAAAGCTATCCTAGTGGTAGCTACGTAGAGCAGCCTTCAGGCTAAGTCTTGAAGGAATGTTAAGCACCTTGTTTTATCAGAATGCATCCTTGTATTGGTTAAATGAAAGGGAAACCACACAGTAGTTATACAAATATGTATTCATTATCTATAACACTCTCTAGTATCCTCGAAATAAGGATAGAACACAAATCAAATAATACAGTTGCAAAGAATCAAACATAAGTAGCCCAATACACAGAGGGCTCCAGGGGGAGACCAAACCACATACTAAGTAAGTGGTATAAAAACCACGACTCAGGAGTAGACCTAGTAAAGGAGGTGTAGAATTGCTCCACTGCTGATCATGTCACATATTACATCATTCATGACATGGTCAGTGACATCACTGATGACATCACTGATGACATCTCAAATGACATCACTGATGACATCTCAAATGACATCACTGATGACATCACTGATGACATCTCAAATGACATCACTGATGACATCACTGATGACATCTCATTTGACATTACTGATCACATCACTGATGACATCATTCATGTGATAATACGATGAATCTCTTCAGACTCTAATATAACCTTAGATACACTCAGTGTAAACAGACACTCACAAACTGTCACTCATCCATGGAGTTACTCACACACCTAGTCAGTCATTCAAAGAATCAATCACACCTCCATTTCCTCAACTATACAGTTATACACACCTTACTTATTCAAACATATACTAACACATATTTACTCTCTTATACAATCCCTGATACAAGTTCACAATGATCCATACAGCCACTCACACATTCACTGGCTCTTATGCACAGTTATTTATATATGTCAACTCTCACATGTACTGTGTTTTACATATGTACTTACTTTGACATGTAGCACTGAGATATCCATTCACTCACCAATACACTCATGCACACAGTCAACCGCCCATACAGCTGTTTCCACATGCACTTTTGAACCCATACATCTAGTGAATCAACTGCTCACACATCTATGCACAGAGTCATACACCTCCCAGCCACCCACACACACACTCAGTCTCCCATACAAATACTTCAACCAATCAATAACCCATATAGTTACTCATATAGCTACTGATCAACACATGCAGCAGTTTACAGAACAACAGACATAATGATGCACAAATTAAGACAGTTTAGTCACTAACCCATGCACTCAGTGAGACACATTTAATCACTCACTCATACAGTCAGTCATGCACCTACTAAATCCTTCATCCAGACACTTATACATCCACTCATTCTTCAATATGTAAGATATATTTTAACTTTACAGAAACATACAGTCACTGGATGTTGTCATCAGTGATGTCATAAGTGATGTCATTTGAGATGTCATCAGTGATGTCATCAGTGATGTCACTGACCATGTCATGAATGATGTAATATGTGACATGATCAGCAGTGGATTGCGGGAGCGCGATATATAGTTAGTGCAACTAACTATATATGCGAATTTCAATGGTTTTGTGTGAGTAAAATAAGGTTTTGTAAATGCTAATTCCTAACTATATATGGTCTATAACCTATGATTTTTTCAGTGAATTTTCAAGGTTTTGTAATTGCTAATTCCTAACTATATATGGTCTATAACCTATGGTTTTTTCAGTGAATTTCAATGGTTTTTTATTAGCAAATATCAAAAGCTGTAAAATGTATTCTTCTTTTAAAGGAAAAATATATTTTACATGTATTTAATATAATTTTTTTATGTATATAAATGTTTTGAGGGAACGAATTTATCAACTATCATGCTGAAGAAGAGTGTGGGGAAAAAAAACAAAGAGGAGGACTAAGAGGAAAGAACAATCAGTTCAAAAATACAATTGCTTTAAAGCATGAAGTGCTTTTCCAAACATTTACATTTAAATAACTCATATTAGAACATACAAAATACCTACAGAGGAGACGGTGTACATTGAATTTTAGACTCTTCATTGGTCACTACATGTTGCTACTTACATCACCCACACAACACAACAGCTCTATTCAGAGCTACCCTACCTCAAAGCACTCTAAAATATTATTTTACTCTTTCCCTTGGTTTTCCCCTTGTTACACTTTCCGGAACGCTACCCAGTATATGTTTTTTTTTTACATATATGGGCCTCCTCAGCCACCCTCAGAAAACCTAGGGGGTCAGGATATGTCTCCCGTGCCCCCTTATACCCATTCCCAACATTGTTTATCCTCCATCTTGTGACTAAATTCGTCCGAAACACAAGATGGCGGACTCCCGTTATGCTACCGGTGAGCTACCCGGTTCGCTTACCGGGTAGCGCTTCCACCGTGAAAAATCGAAAAAAATGTATTTTATTTTTTTGCCCCGCAGGGCCCTTTAATAGCACCCACATCAATCCTAGGGGGTCAGGAGGGGTCTACCTTGCCCCTTTCATTCATTTCCCCCTTCGTTTATTTTCACCTCTTGTCTCTCGATCCTACCGAGAGACAAGATAGTGGCCGCTCCGGACTGTTTAGAATGTTGAGAGTCACCGGAGAGCCAATCCGCTTCTCCTCGCGAAGTTCCTTTACGCGTCTGGTACGCGAACCGGGGCGCTAACCGGGACGCTGTCACAGATATATATATTTTTTTGAAAGTTAATTTCTCAAAATCCACTGGAGCACATATCTTGAGACCTAGCAAAGGCACATCGGGCAAACAGTCCCTACAATTTTGCCAAGTTTCATAGAAATCCATTTAGCCGTTCGAGCTAAAAGTGAGTCTAACCGCCCTATGGAGAACTCAATGTTAAAAACACGTTTTGGGACCCCCTTTTTTTCTCAGCCCCCACTTGACGAAACCCCCCCAAACTTTCAGGGGACGCTCAGAAACAAAATGTGCCATTTTCCGGAAAATTTCAGCCAATTCCGTCCATCAACGCCAAAGTTATTCAACATAGAATTTTCAGAAATCCCTATTCAAAAAAATCCTAACTATATATACCTACTGGCGACCGCCAGTAGGTAGTATATATATATGTATATATATATATTGGCTACTAACATCGTAGGGGCGGAGCATGGACACTGTTCATAACAGCGTGACAGGCAGACCACTCGCAGCACAAGGAGCAGCTGGAGAGGGGCGCTGAAGAAGGTCATTAGCACCGAAATGCATCTGCCTGAGACGCTGCTACATTAAAATGCTTCCTTGAATCTCCCTTGCGGGTCACGTCTCTTTCTTCTGGAGGAGGTAGTGGTAACAGACATAACGCGCCAGTGCCAGGGCTCAAGTACGTGTACCCACGCCGTTCAAGAGGTATGGACTTACTGGCCAGCTCGTGTGAGCAACTGTGGTGTCTTTGCGTGAGCAAATTAGTCCATCACCCACCAGGACGCTTGGATGACAACGCGGAAAGGGGATATTCTTATCTTCTGTTGGGTGACCGGAATCCCGCGCCAACCCCCGCGAAGGACACCAGGCAAAGTGGTAACGGCGGCCAAACAAGGAGGACTCGAGGGGGCATTGGAGTGTACATCTGCCTCACCTCCCAACAGACTTTCAAGGGCTGCGCCTGTCACAAAACCTGCTCGGATTGCATCACCCCGTAGCACTCTGCATTCCCTCGAGGCGCAACATTGGTGCCTTGTGGGAAGTGTAGTTCCACCACACGGGACTACACAGGACTGATTGGCTACTAACATCGTAGGGGCGGAGCATGGACACTGTTCATAACAGCGTGACAGGCGGACCACTCGCAGCACAAGGAGCAGCTGGAGAGGGGCGCTGAAGAAGGGCATTAGCACCGAAATGCATCTGCATGAGACGCTGCTACATTAAAATGCTTCCTTGAATCTCCCTTGCGGGTCACGTCTCTTTCTTCTGGAGGTCGCCAGTAGGTAGTATATATATATGTATATGTATATATATATATATATATATATATATATATATATATATATATATATATATATATATATATATATATATATATATATATATATTACCTACTGGCGGTCGCCAGTAGGTAGTTATAGTTAGGACCTAGCTACCATAGGAAATCCGCAACATTCTATTGGGAATAACTTTGGCGCCGGTTGAGGAATTTGCGTATAATTTTCCAAAATTTCGGCCAGCTCTGCTCCGCTCCTTCCCTGAAAGTTTCGGGGGGATTCATGAAGTGGAGGCTGAGAAAAAAGGGGGGTCCCAAACGTGTTTTCCCCATGTAATTTTCCACAGGACGTTCTGTCACGGCTACAGCTCGAACCACTGAACGGAATTACGTCAAACTTTGCAAAATTGTAGGGACTGGTTACGCAGATCTGCCTTTGCTATATTTGGTGAAATTTGCTCCAGTGTTTTTTTTGAAAATTAACTTCAAAAACACATGTATATCTATAGGCGCGCTCCAAGCGCTCACCGGTGCGCGAGTACCGGGGAGCGCAACCGGCGTGCTACGGGAGTGCGCGAGCGGAAAGCTGATTGGCTGTCAGATTTCTGTCAACATTCTAAACAGTCCGGAGAGTCTGCCATCTTGTGTCTCGGTAGAATGAAGACACAAGAGGCGAAAATAAAAAGGGGGAAATGTTTAAAAGGGGGCAGGGTACACACCCCCTGACCCCCTAGGTTTTTTGAGGTTGGCCTAGATGGACCCTGAAGGGCAAAAAAACTTTTTTTTTTTGCAATTTTCGTGGGGTAAGCGCTGGGTGCGTTCCCATGTACGCTCACCGGTACGCGCACCCTGAGCGCACCACAGGGTAAAACAGTGAAAGAAAATAGTTTTTAATAAGAATTTGGATTGCTTCGAGGTAGGGTAGCTCGAAAAAGAGCTGTTGTGATATGTGGGTGATTTAGGTACCTACAAGTAGGTACTGATGCAGAGTCTAAAATTCAAGAGAAAGCCTCTGTTTTCCTCATCTGAGAAATGTATACCGTCTCCTCTGTAGATATCTTGCATGTTGTAATGCAAGTTATTGTGGTATATGGAACTCATACCATAGTCTCTCAGGAGAGCAGAATCAGATCCTTTTGGGACACCCTGAGAAGGTGTAGGGGGTGAGGGGCAGTCTACCCTGCTCCCTTTTCATGTTTTGAACTATTATATTTCACTCTCTTCTGTAACTACACAAAATGGCGGCGATATGGTGTATCAGAGACAGACAGTGAGAGAAAGGAGGGAGGAGATGAAGAAGAGATGTCAAATATACATTGGTAAAAATACAGTGGGAGAAGGGAAGTAAATATGAGTAAAGTTACTATGTAACATAAAATGTTTGCACTCTTTACTATAAGTATCACATTATACTACAATCACTTCCTATCTCATAAATTAGAAATAAAAATGAGTAATATGTCAACTAATTTTTAATTTGTAATTAATAATTTATTGTTCAGAATTTTCATAATTTAATAGAACTGGTAGCATGTCCTCATCTGGAATTTCCTCTACAATCATATAATTAACCTCCTCATGAAAAGTGTTCATTGATGTTTGTTGGAATTCTATTGTATCCAAACATTCAATCGATTCTTCGTCTAGAGATTCATCCAAAAAATCATTTATGTCATCTCCTCCTTGTGATAAAATGGTGCTTTCAATATCCATGACATTTTCAATTTCAAGATATGTTTTTGTAATTTCAAAAGAAATTTCCTTGGTCTCCTTATTCTGATCCATTTTCATTTCAAATTTCTTGCTGTAAATTGCAGAAAAAAGTAATCACTTTCATTTATCGTTTTTATAAATACATAATATAAAAGTAGCTTAATCAAGTATTTAGTTTTTTTTAAATTAATTGGTAGTGTATAGTATGAGGCAGGAACTAGAAATATAAAGCACTGCATGTGATTAAGTCTATCTTAATCCATAATTATAACAGAATGACAGTAAATAACTAATAGAAAACATTTTCCAAATTATCTTAAAGTGTGCAACATAGTTCCTCTTACATATTAACAACTCACCTTTTTGTAAGTAGGAGAAGAGTTAAAACTGTGTAATTCCAAGTCCAGAAATTGAGCACCCAAAATTCTTCTCAAAAGTACCTCAGACAGGAGTATCACAAAATGGCCGTGTTTTCCTCTCATTTAAGATATATACATAACCAATCATACTTCATCACATACAAATTCAAAACGTAAGTAACATTTTGATTGGTTCTAATTTTCAATAGTTTCAAATGTGGTTTCCCAATGCAGTTTTCCATAGGACATTTAGACACGGCTACAGCCCGTAATGATGAATGGAATTACACCAAACTTGGCAAAATGGTAGGGACTGGTACGTAGTACGGCCTTTTCCATATTTGTTCAAAATTGCTCCAGTGGTCTTTATGAAAAGCAACTTCAAAAACACATCTATAGGCGCGCTTTTCTGAGATCCTTTTGGGACCCCCTGAGAAGGTCTAGGGGGTGAGGCGCTGTCTTCTTACTTCTACACTCCCCTTCCCTCATTCTCTCTCTGTTAGCCTCATTTTCTCCGTCCTCTTAGTCTCACCCTCCTCTTCTATCACGCTCACTGCCTGTAACTCAGCCACACTTCCACACTCTCTTTCTTTCAGATCTCCTGTTTTACTTCCCTTCCTCTCTCTTCCCTTCTTTTGCTCCTTCTCTCTTTTCCTTTCCCTTACTCTCCTTACTCCACTTCACTAACTCCTTCTCTTACTCCGTCTGTCTTCTTACTTGCACACTCCCCTTCCCTCATTCTCTCACTGCACTCCACTTCACTCACTCCTTTTGAATTTGTAAAGAATATAGCTCTTTTTGGAGAATTGGAGGTAGTTCTAAAAAGAACTTTTTTTTCTTCTTTTTTAGTTTAGTTTTTTTTTCTTTTTACGAACGTTTTTAATTTTTTTGGTATTTTTATCAGAACAAAAACAAAAATAGGGAATGCCAAACTGCTCAACAGGAGCAAAAAAAGGGAAAAAATTAGGGCTGGGGAGGGCAGCGGTGTTCTTCCCTTTTGCGAACAATCAGGAGGATGCTCTGCTCTCCAACACAAAGCAGTTCATTACACTGCTTACAACGAATGTTAATGTCGCTGAAAACAGGCTGAATGTTGGGAATCAGCTCCACTGATTTTCCTCTCCCCGATGATGTTCATCCTCCGGTGGAAGATGAGGCGCCATCTCTCGGGGGATTACGTGCCAGGTCCCTGACACTCTCCTGGGCATAGTTCTGATGGTGCCTCCTTTGAACATGCCTGATCATTGTTGAGTTGCCAAAACTATATTTTCTTCTAGGGTCACCCCGTGAAAGAACAGTTTGGCAAATTTTGAACTCCACTTTTGGAGCATTAACCTTTTTCTCTCCTGGTGGAATCGTAAAAAATTTCCAGATAAAGTGCTCCTTCACCTTTGGCTGAGGAGTTTCCTCCTCGATAAACCCATCAGAGTCCTCACTGCTGCTAGGAGGTCTTGCAGCCATTCTATCTAAAGTAATGAAGAGAAACAGGGAGCAGGTCTTGCTCTCTCCAAAGTGAAAGAGGTAGTGAAGGAAATGGGTGGGGTTTTCATTAGATGTAAAAAAAGCTGTAAAGAACCAATGAAAAGTGTTATATTAATGTCACATGACTTGACGCGCTTACGCTGCGCACACCGGAGTGCTTCCGGGGGCGCTTACGCGGCACAAACGTAGGCGCATCCGGGGGCGCTTACGCTGCACAAATGTAGGCGCTTCCGGAAGCGCTTACGTGGCGCCCCTAAATGACGTTTTGCTAGCTTTTCGGAAATAATTTTAAAGTTAAAATACGGGTATTTAAAATCAAAAATACTGCTTTTATAAGTATGCCAGTAAATGTCTTGCATTATTTTTTACTTTAAATACAAACTTTTTTTTTCTCACACGCGGGAATAGCTCTCTCGCTGCGCTCTCGGGTAAGCTCACCAGTGCGCGCACCCTGAGCACTCCGAGACAAACAGCCTGATTCATGAAGCGAAATAGCGCCCGCAATGGCTGCGATAACGCAATTGCGGGCGCAAAAGACGGAATCGGCATTCAAGTACGAAATAGCGAAATCGCAAAAAAATAATTGCGATTGGAATAGCGATTACGCAGTAATAGTCGCAGACTCCGGGAAGTCGAGCATTAGCGATACGGAAATTGCGACCAACCACGGAATCTGCGAAATGATTAGCGAAACGCAATATTGTCGCAATCGGCATTCATGCAAGAAATACATTAGCGAAAAAGCGCAAAATCGCACGTTTGCGCGGCACAATTTAAGGACAGCTCAAAGCAGGTGGTAACCATACAAGCCATGATGAAGCCAAATTTGAAAAACTGTTAGCCAATCACCAACAGGGCCAGGCCTGACCAATCACACATAAGGACATTCAGCAGCAGCATTAGGCGTTCCACAATGCCTGGGATGTACATGGTGGTGAGGCGGCGAAGGCTACAGCGAGCAGCACGGAGGAGACGCATGAGGCAGGCAAGGATTTACCGGCTGCGGGTCACCTTGCTGGGCCAAACCAGAGAACAGATTTATGCTAAATACAGGCTGAATGGGGAAATGATCACCTGGCTGATACAAGAACTTGACCCCATCATGCAGCACTCAACAAGGCGAAACAATTCTGTGCCCACACATGTGCAGGTATTGTGCAGCCTGCACCTCCTGGCCTCCGGCAGTTTCCAGGGCATAGTAGCCGCTGCTGGGGGGATATCCCAGCCCACCATGTCACGCTGCCTCCACACTTTTGTTGACGCCATGCTCAGCCAGCTCCACCGGCACATCACATTTCCCACGAGCCAACAGGAATTGAACCTCACTAAACTACAATTTTATAATGTTGCCCATTTTCCCCATGTCCTCGGCTGCATAGACTGTACCCACGTCGCCATCTGCCCACCAGCTGGCACGGAGTATATGTACCGCAACAGAAAGTCCTACCACTCCCTCAACATACAGATGGTCTGCAATGCCAAGAGCATCATCACTGACATTGTGGCCCAGTACCCAGGGAGTACCCATGACTCCTTCATCTTCAGGCACAGCGGACTCCACACACGACTGATGAGGGGAGAGTTTGGGGAAGGACACCTACTTGGTAAGTACACTTTGTAGACAATGTGACATTGCTATGAAGTAACTGCGCTGCACAGGCAATCAACATCTGCTCCTCTCATTCAGGTGACAGTGGCTACGCCCTACGGGAATACCTCCTGACCCCTTACCTCAACCCTGCCACACCTCAGCAACGGCGCTACAATGTTGTGCACATCCGGACAAGGAACTGTATTGAAAGGACATTTGGCCTGCTCAAGAGCAGGTTCCGTATACTGCACAAGACAGGTGGGGCCATGTATTACAGTCCTGCAGCGTGCTGCCGCATTGTGGCTGTCTGTGCAATGCTTCATAACATTGCAACCAAGCGCCGGATACCAGTTGACATCTCAGGCAGTGAATCTGAGGGGGACGACCGGCCACCAGCAAATGCGCACCATGCACGCGGGGAGAACCCAGCTGAAGGCCACAGACGTCGCAACCACATCACAGCTAACAATTTCTAGCCCACCCCCTTCCCCCACCCCACATATCACAATTGCATACAAAATGTAATGATAACACAAGGCGAATGTATGCTTCAAAATAAATGTATTTGTTTGATTCACAACAGAAAAGGGTCATGGTAAGAACTATTTACAAAAAAATACAGTATTCCAGCATACTGCATGTAAATGTGCATGGCAGGCTTATCTTCAGCCTGCGCCTGTGTCCCTGACACAATGTCATTGGTGCTTCCTGCGCACATTTCTCAGGCGCCTTTGAGGCTCCTCATCCTCATCCTGGGCAGATGGACCAGGCGTAGCCCTGGTGCTGCGCCTAGGTGGGGGGGCCTGCGTGGCAGAGTTGCTGCTCACGCTGGAGGCAGCCTCACTCCCATCATCTCCCCCTACGATGGCCGGTAGCACAGGTGTGAGCAGTGGGACCACGGCGGTGGTCAAGTGCTCCAGCACCCGGGTAATCTCCTCGCAGCACTGGACCAGCTGGTGCTGCTGGGTCATAGAGCGCCGCGACAGCTGGGTGGTGGCATTTGCTTGGATATCAAAAGGAGACTAGCTCTAGAATGGGTTAATCTGACATTAATATGATAGATTACTATTAATTACATAGCGACTCAGTATTGTCTGGCCAAGTGGCAGTGGCACCTGTTGGGTGTCTTTAGAAAGCCCTCACCCACCAACCTAGTTGGTGGCATGCTTCATCATCGGGCCCACCCAGTGACACCTAGCGTGTCCCGGGTGTGCTTCGACGCCTGATTACAGCGGAGCAGGTATGTCACTGTGTGTGCGGTGTAGGGTGTTAAGGTATGTGAAATTAAAACGGCTTGGCGGATGGTCCCTGGGGTGAGGATACTTTATTAAAAGGGCCTCCGTCAGCGGTTAAAAATAAGGCTGTGGGACGTTAGAGGCGGGTTACGACCTCCTACGTCCTTAAGTTGTCAACATGTTTCAGCCAGTGCCTTATACTAATCTGGCTTTCTTCAGGACAATAAAAATATGTGTAGGTTAAAATAGGGGTTGTGTAGTGTAGTCTATGTGTCTACACGCCCTAAAGTGTTTTTGCGAAGGAGGCACAACAGGTCCCACGCTGGTGCTGGCCAGAAATCCTGGCTTCACCCTGCCACTTCAATAACCTTGGAGCTAAAAACAAGCATTGAAAGCGTGATCTTGAGAAGGGAATCCCCCCTCTCACAGTTAGATACACTTTAGGGCGTGTAGACACATAGACTACACTACACAACCCCTATTTTAACCTACACATATTTTTACCTTAACACCCTACACCGCACACACAGTGACATACCTGCTCCGCTGTAATCAGGCGTCGAAGCACACCCGGGACACGCTAGGTGTCACTGGGTGGGCCCGATGATGAAGCATGCCACCAACTAGGTTGGTGGGTGAGGGCTTTCTAAAGACACCCAACAGGTGCCACTGCCACTTGGCCAGACAATACTGAGTCGCTATGTAATTAATAGTAATCTATCATATTAATGTCAGATTAACCCATTCTAGAGCTAGTCTCCTTTTGATATCCATACATATAAACCGGGGATCTGGACTAGCTTTCTGGTCCTCTCTCTCCCTCTTGATTCTCGCAATTGGTGGCATTTGCTGCCACATAATTGGAGCGACTATAGGTCGCCATCTGGCACAGCAGCTGGTGGTGGCGCCTGCGTGCAACACTGCGCTGCTTCCCCAGCGCAGCAGTATTGGCCTCCATTGCCGCCGTCATGCGCTCAATGGCCGCCGTCATGCGGTCCACCCGCTGGCCGACTCCCGCCACATTGCGGCCGATCTTATGCAGCTGGAGCTGGATGGCTCCTTGCTGCTGCGACTGCCTCTGGTGTAGACGGAGCATTCGCCGCTCCACGCTCATGCAGGCATGGAGATGCCCTTTGCCCCTCCTGCTGTTCTGCCGCTGTGTAGCGGATGTGGCTGGCCCAGATCGTGGAGGACGAGCTGCAGGTGTTGTAGCAGCTGGTGTCGCAGGTGCGGCAGGCACTGGAGGCACATTGGTGGGGGGCCTGGCCTTGGAAGCCGGTGGGCCTGCAGATGGTGCAGCAGGTACGGTGGGGGGCCTGGCCTTGGTGACCGGTGGGCCTGCAGATGGTGCAGCAGGTAAGGTGGGGGGCCTGGCTGCTGGTGTTGGCGCAGCGGCAGGGGATGGTGGCTGGGTAGCGGGTAGGGATTCCTCCTCCTGGGCCTCCTCGACGATCACCAGCCTCTCACTGTCACTGCTATCATCTGCACCTGTGAGGGTAAGTGGATACTCATTAGGTGCATGTGACTGTCAGACGTGCAGATGTTACATGCATGCTGGGTGACATTCCCTGGATGGCTGTGGATTTGTGCGCTTAGGGACCTTTCAGGCCGCATTGTGGTACTACTACATTGTGGACATACTACCTCTCCCACAATGCCTCAGGGCATTTCCTGATGCACAACATAGGCATGATTAAGGGCCAATGAGTGAGCCTATTCGGGCAGGGACGGTCATAGGGGACAGGGTCGCAGTCGCATGCCACTTACCTTGGGTGTTGTGGGTTGGGCGGGAGGAGTCCAGAGTGGTCACGCCAACACACGCCTCCCTCTCCAAGGTGTCCTCTACCTGGTCCTCCAGGGGGGTGTTGGGTGGGACAGTCGGTCCACCACCTCCGGTGCCTGATGACTCACCGAGACGCGCCGCCACCCTCTCCTTGGCACGCCCTCGGAGGTCGTACCAGCGCTTCTTAAGCTCTTCCACCGACCTGTCCGCAACGCCAACAGAGTTCACGCTGGAGGCAATCCCCACCCAGATCCTCCGCTTCTCCTGCTCTGGGACCCTCCTGGAGTTGGCACCAAAGAGCTGGGCGTGTTGGGCCACCACCCCTTCTATGAGGTTCTCCAGCTCCGACTCGGAGAACTTCAGTTTGCGCTTGCGGCTAGCGCTGTTGCTGGGGCCAGGCAGAGGTTCTTCAGACATGGCGGTCGCTATTTCTGCCAGGTCGGGAGTCGCGATCGGCAGTTTAGCGGCAGCTTTCCGTCGTGTAGAGTCGGATGATTGCATCACTGTGGTGTTTGGGGGTGGGATTTGGCTGCTTCCTGGTTGTGATGTCATCACGGTGCTCGCAATGCGTCTTCCCGTATTTCCGGATCCCGCGATAATGCGACTCGCAATCCCGATCGCACGGGATTGTGAGTCGGAATCCCGTGCGATCGGGATTGCGAGTCGCTATCCCGTGCGATCGGGATTGCGAGTCGCAATCCCGATCGCTGGTGCCCGGAAATTGCGATTTTTCTGCGTTTTTTGTAGGTCGCTAACGGCTTTAGCGCCCGCGTGCGAGTCGCTATTTTTTCCCCGAAAAATACATGAATGCCGTTTTGCGTTTTCTCAATAGTGAGTCGCTATTATTCGCTATTAGGGACACGCAAAACGGCATGTACATGAATCAGGCTGAAAATGATTAAAAAAAAAAAACCTACATGAAAAATACATTGAAAAATTAATTTTAGAAAAAAAATAATTGTAATTAATAGTTATAAAAAATAGCTACTAAAATAAAAAAATAATTCACTTTAAAAATCGTAGGTTACAAACTCAATATAGTAAGGTATCAGCTTTTAAAAAAACCTTTGAAATTCACTGAAAAAACCAAAGGTTTCACAATTGTTATAGTCAGGAATTAGCATTTAAAAAACCTTTGAAATTCACTGAAAAAACCATAGGTTTCACACCAGTTATAGTTAGCTGAACATTTTACTCATACAAAACCATTGAAATTCCCATGTTATAGTTAGTTGGACTCACTATTTCTCTCGCGCCCGCAATCCACTGCTGATGATGTCACATATTACATCATTCATGACATGGTCAGTGACATCACTGATGACATCACTGATGACATCTCAAATGACATCACTGATGACATCACTGATGACATCTCAAATAATATCACTGATGACATCACTGATGACATCATTCATGTGATAATACGATGGACCTCCTCACACTCTAATCTAACTTTTGATATATCCAGTGTTAAATACAGACTACCATTCCAGAAACCATTGACACACTAATACCAGTTACTACATACGCACTCACTGATTCCTAAGTCTACACACACATCCACTCATACACCCATACAATCACTCATACATACAGTCACTCATCAATACAACACTATCATATGCACTTCTACACCTATAGAGATACTCACACACTGCCACTCATCCATGGAGTTACTCACACACCTAGTCAGTCATGCAAAGAATCAATCACACTCCCATTTCCTCATCTATACAGTTATACACACATAACCTTACTTATTCAAACATATACTAACACATACTTACTCTCTTTTACAATCACTGATACAAGTATACATTGATCTATACAGTCACTTACGCAATCACAGGCTCTCATGTATAGTCATTAATATATGCCAACTCTCACATGCACTGTGTTTTACATATGTACTTACTTGGACATGTAGCACTGAGATATCCATTCACTCACCAACACACCCATGCACACAGTCAACCGCCCATACAGCTGTTTCCACAGTCACTCTTGAATCCATACACCAAGTGAATCAGCTGCTCACACATCTATTATTATTATTATTGCATTTCTTATATAGCGCCAGAATCGACCCCCGAAGGGGTATCTCCGCGCTTGCCTTGGGAACCCGTCCTGGTTTTTCCCTGTAAGATAGCCCCTACAGGGCATCCCCAAGGTGAAAGCCAGGCATCCCTCCGCGGGGGGCTGTTGTGGAGATTAAGCAAGCTTAATGCCCAGAGTTGCAGAGTGTGAACCCATGATTAGGTCAGGCACCAAAGCGAGAATTATCGAGTCCGTGGACATTTGAGCTCAACACCCTGCCGCGTCGGGAATCGAACCCTGGTCCCGGGTCTGACCTCTGCTTCAGGGTCTGCCTGCTCTAACAAGTGAGCCACACTTCTCCACTATGCACAGAGTCACACACCTCCCAGCCACCCCCACACACACTCACCCTCATATACAAATACTTGGGCAACCAATCAATAACCCATATAGCCACTCATATAGCTACTAATCAACACATACAGCAGCTTACACAACAACAGACATAATGATGCACACATTCAGACAGTTTAGTCACTAACCTATGCATTCAGTAAGACACATTTAATCACTCACTCTTACAGTCAGTCACGCACCTACTAAATCCTTCATCCACACACTCATACATACACTCATTCTTCAATATGTAAAACATATTTTGACTTTACAGAAACACACATTCACCAGATGATGTCATCAGTGATGTCATTTGAGATGCCATCAGTGCTGTCATCAGTGATGTCACTGACCATGTCATGAATGATGTAATATGTGACATCATCAGCAGTGGATTGCGGGCGCACGAGTTATAGTGAGTCCAACTAACTATAACGTGGGAATTTCAATGGTTTTGTATGAGTAAAATGTTCAGCTAACTATAACTGGTGTGAAACCTATGTTTTTTCAGTGAATATATATATGCATGTCTCCACATGGGCTGGTGGGAGAAGATGGTCCTCATGGTCTCACACTCAACAACTATGCGGACTCAGGTAGTTACCTGGCTACGCTTTATTGATGATCTCTTTGTGATCTGGAAGGGGGATATGTCATCAGCAGAAAATTTTATCTCTGACCTTAACGACAACAATCTAAACCTCCAGTTCACAGCCACACTGAGCAAATCTTCCATTACATTCCTTGATACTGAGGTGTTTATAGAACAGGGCAAGATAGAGACAAGATTACACCGCAAGACAACAGCCGGTAACTCTACTCTTCACGCTACCAGCTCTCACATTAAGCACCTCATAAATAGCATTCCCTATGGCGAGATGCTACGCCTTAAAAGGATACACAGCAGGCAAACAGATCTAGATCTGGCACAAAGGGATAGCAAAATAAGATTCTTAGCCAGGGGGTATTCGCCCAAAATCTTAGATGCCGCAATCTTGAAAGCTAATCAGAAAGATAGATCTCTACTATTGGCTGGTAGCTCATCTTTAACAACAGCTCTTGAGGATACTACCATTACAAATTGTGAATTCAGATTCATTGTACAGTACAACACCCAACACAAGGAGATAGCTAAAATCATCAGTAAGAACTGGCCATTGGTCCTGAGTGACCCAGTGATAGGGAGGGATCTCCCTAAGAGGCCCAGCATAACTTACAGCAGAGGGCAGTCGATGAGGGATGAACTGGTCAAAACCAGCCCTGAGGTACTGGAAGCATCAACCTGGTACTTAACCCATGCAGGCTTTTACAATTGCAAAGTCTGCAAAGCATGCCAACAAGCTATCAACAAAAAGAGCTACCATTCCCCTTTTGATAGCAGGGAACACAAAATCACCAAATTATTGACATGTAAGACGGAATTTGCCGTCTACGTGTTGATATGTCCCTGCAATCTGCTGTACGTTGGGAGCACCAAGCTCCCAGTACACAAAAGAATTCTGCAGCACCTTCGGGCAATTGGGAACCAGGATAATACTTATCCTGTAGCGAGGCATTTTAAGTCAAAACACAACTCCAGAAGCAGTGACCTCAGATACTATGTGATTGATTGTGTACAGGCCAGTAGGAGAGGAGGCAACAGAGAAGACAAACTACGCCGCCTCGAGACACAATATATCATTGAGCTTAACACCAAGCATCCCTCAGGCTTAAATATCACAGAGGATTTATACACCTGCCTATAACAAAATTTACTCAAGTGCTGTATGGGCCTCCTCGAAATAGAGAAATATTTTAGATTATTTATGTCCTTTTGTACTTTTTTACCATACCTATCAATTAGTATTTATATGAAGATTTTTAGACATGTGACTCATATTCATTTATTGTAGCCTTTTATATATAAAAAAAACAACCACTCTAAGGTTTTTTATAGGTTCTTTTATGAATTATGAATGGTTTTATGTCGTTTAAATCCCTGGGCTATTTTTGGTATAATGTATAAATGGTCTTACATGAATGGTTTTTATATTTTCTCTAGTACTGTACATAATGATAATGTTATTACTGGTAGGACGATATGCACTTGGATAACAACATGTATTTTACAGAGATTAGTTTTCTATACCTATTATGCAATATCGTTTCAATTAATTAAGAATATGTCCTCAGACACCTGGAAGCTTTTCCAGTTATCTTGCATTTGCACCTTACAAACACTCTCCATGACTTTTCAGTCTGTATTTATCAGTTGACAATGTATGATCATTTGGGGCTCCACATGGGTATTTGTCATAACAGCATGGTTCCTATGATAACAGTATTTTACTGATATTATCACTAGAACTTGAACATCAAAGAATGTCGCACTTCAACCGACAATGAATTTTAATTGCTTTTTTTGTCTTAAATCACAAACACTTTTTGGTTGAACTCACTTTTAATTTACTATCACCAAGCACTTATTTCGCACGTTTTTATCATGTCTGCAGTTGGTCATTTAAACGTTAATGTTGAAATATATTCCATTATGCTACAATTTTTGAATGCATTAGCAGATATTAGAGCAAAAAGAGAGTAGTCCTTAGGGAACTAACTCTTCTATTTCCATTGTATTTGTAGTCTGACCTGCATTGGTAGAATGTATTTAAACGTGTTTCAGGTGATTACCTGTGTCATGTGATCAAGCGCTCTGTGAAGCGCGAAACGCGTCGTGATGACTAGGGGAATACCACTGGCTGAATAAATCATCTTTGCACTGAATTTTGGGTTCGAGTCCGTTTTTGGCAGCTGGCTGAGAGCTCTGCGCTACACCGGATTATTCCTGGAATATATATATATATATATATATATATATATATATATATATATATATATATATATATATATATATATATATATATTACCTACTGGCGGTCGCCAGTAGGTAGTTATAGTTAGGATTTTTTTCAATGTTAAATCTCAAAATTCTATTTGGAATAACTTTGGCGCCGGTTGACGAATCTGCCTGAAAATTTCCTGAAAATGGCCTCGCGGGGTTCCGGTCCTTCCCTGAAAGTTTGGGGGGGATACGTTAAGCGGGGGCCAAGATAAAAGGGGGGTCCCAAAACGCGTTTTCCCCATGTTAATTTCCATAGGGCGGTCGATTTCACTTTTAGCCCGAACGGCTGAATGGATTTCCACGAAACTTGGCAAAATTGTAGGGACTGGTAGCCCGATGTGCCTTTGCTATGTCTCAAGATATGTGCTCCAGTGGATTTTGAGTAATTTAGGTTCAAAAAAATATATATATCTATAGGCGCTCTCCCGTGCGCGCACCGGAGTGCGCTCCAGGCGCGACACGCGACTTGCGCGCAGGAAGCTGATTGGCTCTCAGTTGTCTGTAAACATTCTAAACAGTGTGGAGCGGCCGCCATCTTGTGTCTCGGTAAAATCGAGACACAAGGGGTTTGAAAAAAAAAGGGGCAAATGACCATAAGGGGGAAGAGTAGACCCCCTTTGACCCCCTAGGTTTGATGTAGGGACTAAAATAGGGTCCTGCAGGGCATTAAAAAATTTTTTTCGTTTTGCGCGGGGGAAGCGCATGGTACGCGCACCGGCGAAGCACGGGGAAAATCCAGGACCATATTTATGAAGGCCTTGCGCTGTTAGTTTTGCGCTTCCTGTGCGTCAATTTTTGTGACGCACCAGCGGTGTAAAAAAATGCGCATTGTTATGCAATATTTAAAAAGTGACGCATCTATCTAGATGCGTCACTTTTTAAATATAGTGCAACGAGGTACATTTTATTACACTGCTGGTGTTATGCGTCACTTTTCTGTGCGCACTCCTTATGACATTCCAGATGTGTCATATTTAATGTATGACGAATCATGTTGCAAGGAGTTACAGATACGTCAGTATTTCTGACATATCTGTAAACATAAAAGTGATGCGAGGCAGGTGCAAGATTTTGACGCAACAGCATCCTAAAAGTGACGCAGAGAAATCTTATAGATTTCAGTACGTCGTTATTACCAAGCTTTTTGCGGGGGAATGCCCCCTTTGCATACATTATACCTGATGCAGATACAATATGGCGCAGAGTTTTAAAAAGTGACCCATGTACCTAGATGCGTCACTTTTTAAAAATAGCGTCAGGTATAATGCATGCAGAGGGGGTGTTCTCCCGCAAAAAGCTTTGTAATAGCGACGCAGTGAAATCTTTGAGATTTCACTGCGTCAGTTTTAGGATGCTGTTGCGTCAAAATCTTGTGCCTGCTTTACAGCAGGTGTTAGACTGAGGCAAGACCTTTCACATGCTGCTTTCCCCATTTGAAAGGACACATTACTGGAGTTGCGTCACTTTTGTGACGCACTCCAGCAATGCGTTACTTGGAATGTCATAAGGAGTGCGCACAGAAAAGTGACGCATCGCACCAGTGGTGTAAAAAAATGTGCCTCGTTGCGTTATATTTAAAAAGTGAGGTATCTAGGTAGATGGGTCACTTTTTAAAATCAAGCGCCACATTATATCTGCGTGAGGTATAATGCATGCAGAGGGGGTGTTCTCCCACTAAAAGCTTTGTAATAGCGACGCAGTGAAATGTTTGAGATTTCACTGCGTCACTTTTAGGATGCTGTTGCATCCTTTAAATATAGTGCAACGAGGCACATTTTATTACACTGCTGGTGTGATGCGTCACTTTTCTGTCCACAGTCCTTATGACATTCCAGATGTGTCATATTTAATGTATGACGAATCATGTTGCAAGGAGTTACAGATACGTCAGTATTTCTGACATATCTGTAAACATAAAAGTAATGCGAGGCCGGCGCAAGATTTTGACGCAATAGCATCCTAAAAGTGACGCAGAGAAATCTCATAGATTTCAGTACGTTGTTATTACCAAGCTTTTTGCGAGGGATTGCCCCCTCTGCATACATTATACCTGATGCAGATACAATATGGCGCAGAGTTTTAAAAAGTGACCCATGTACCTAGATGCGTCACTTTTTAAAAAATAGTGTCAGGTATAATGCATGCAGAGGGGGTGTTCCTTGCAAAAAGCTTGGTAATAATGACGCAGTGCGTCACTTTTAGGATGCAGTTGCGCCAAAATCTTGCGCCTGCTTCACAGCAAACCTTTCACATGGTGCTTTTTCCATGTGAAAGGACACATTACTGGAGTTGCGTCACTTTTGTGATGCACTCCTGCAATGCGTTACTTTTGTGTTTACAGATATGTCAGAAATACTGACATATCTGTAACTCCTTGCGAATTGATTAGTCATATATTAAATATGACATATCTGGAATGTCATAAGGAGTGCGTCCAGAAAAGTGACGCATCGCTATTTTCACGTAGCGATGCGTCACTTTTCAGAAATGAGGCCTCCAGTTTATTCACTGTGTCATAACTTTCTTTTCTAACACTCACCTTCTTTCATTCCTCCTACTTCACTTCCTTTCACCTCTCATACCTTTCTGTTCTTTCTTACTCATTCTCCTTTCAATTATCAATGCACTATATTTCACTTACTTTTCATTTTTTAAGATTATAGCTCTTTGATGAGAATTGGAGGTAGTTCTGAAAAGAACTTTTGGTTTTCTTCTTTTAACTGAACAGGAACAAAAACAGGGAATAGAAACTGCTCAACAGGAGCAAAAAGAAAAGAAAAAAATTAGGGGTGGGAAGGGCAGTGATGGTTCTCCAATGCCCGAACCATGAGCAGGACACTTTGCTCCCCATAGGTGAGGAGTTGATTGCAGTATCTGCATCTGACGACCCCATGGTTGAATGCAGGTTGAATGTTTGCTACCTGCCCCTGAGATTGTTCTCTTCCAGAAGAAGTTGCTCCTCCTGTTGATGTAGAGGCCCCATCTCTGGGAACCTCTTGTGCCAGAGCCCTGACACTTTCCCGGGCAAAATTCTGGGGGTGCCTCCTCTCCACATGGCGAATCATGGTGAAGTTGCCAAAAGAGTATTTTTTTGGGGGGTTACCCCGTGACAGGACCTGTTTGCAGATCCTGCACTCTACTTTTGGTGCATTCACCTTCTTCTGGCCTGCTGGAAACGTAAAAAATTTCCAGATGAAATGTTCCTTCACCTTTGGGGTAGGAGGCTCTTCATCAATGAAATCATTGGAGTCATCTTCACTGCTGGATGGTCTGGCAGCCATGATGAATCCAGGAATATGGAGCAGCAAAAAAGGCAGGTCTTTCAGTCACAAAAGTGAAAGAAGAAGTGAAGGAAATGGGTGGGGATTTCATTCATTGTAAAAAAAAACTGTTAGCAACCAATGAAAAGTGTTATTTTAGGGTCACATGACCCGACGCGTTTACGCTGCGCGCTCCGGAGCACTTCCGGGTGCGTTTACGCAGCGCGATCGTAGGCGCTTCCGGGGCACAAACGTGGCGCGATCGTAGGCGCTTTTCCGTGCGTTTAGGCGCCGCGCACGTATGCGCTTCCGAGGGCACTTACGTTGCGCGCCGAAGTGACGTCATCAATCTTTTATAGAAATGTATAATCATTTTCCATATTAAAAAAAACAAATTTTATTTGTATGGTACGAAATGTTTTGCATTATTATTAACTTTTCATTCATATTTTTTTTTCACGAACGACAGTTGCGCTCTGGGTGCGCTTTCAGATGAGCTCTCGGAGAAGCTTACAGGAGAGCTTAGCTGAAAGCTTCCCGGAGCGCGCACCCAGAGCGCAAAAGAAGAAAATTATAAAAAAAAAATGAATACTTAAAAAAAAACAGCAAATTGTAAAAAAAAAAAAGGTTAGACACTCGATATACAAAGGAATTAGCATTTAAAAAACCTATGAAATTCACTGAAAAAACCATAGGTTTCACACCAGTTATAGTTAGGAATTAGCATTTAAAAAACCTATGAAATTCACTGAAAAAACCATAGGTTTCACACCAGTTATAGTTAGGAATTAGCATTTAAAAAACCTATTAAATTCACTGAAAAAACCATAGGTTTCACACCAGTTATAGTTAGCTGGAAATTTTACTAATATAAAACCATTGAAATTCCCACGTTATAGTTAGTCGGACTCACTATAACTTGCGCGTGCAATGCACTGCTGATGACATCACATATTACATCACTCATGACATGGTCAGTGACATCACTCATGACATCACTGATGACACCATCCTTGTGACACACTGACAGACCTCCTTTCACTATAATGTAACCCATGAAACACATATTCAAAAATAGAAACTAATATTTTCAAAAAAGTGGATATACCCATACCAGTTACAACAACCAATTCAGTAATACCACCATCTAATACACATCCACTCATGTGTATGTATATGGGTTATTTGATATTATTATTAGTATCAGTATGAGTGTCTATATGGTTTGGTGGGGGTATTACTTAGCACATAGATGCATGAGTGACTGACTCTTTGTTTGTATGTGTTTTGAAGACAGCATATGTACAGGACTGTATGGGTGGATGAGTGTCTATATGTGTTTGTTAGTGAGTGAATGACTGTCTCACTAGTGTCTTTATCAGTAACTACATATGTTTTAATCTAGTATATGTGAATATTGATGTATATAAGTGAGTATATGCGAGAGTAAGAGATTGTAAGAGTTCCTGTTTAAATAAGTATGTGTTTCTATAAGTGATTGTTTAAGAGAATAAATATGTGTAATTTTAAATAGAAGTAAGGTGGAAGTGTGTGTATAACTCTATATTCAAATAAATGGATGTCCAATAGTTTATTTGCACGTGAGAATATGTGTGTCAGTAACTTTTGGATGAATGTCGGTGTGTAACAGGATGTATAGGTGTATCACTTCATATGATGAGTGAGTATATGTATGAGTGACTATATAGAACTGTTGGTGAATGAGTGGATGTGTATATAGATAGTGGAATTACTGAATTGCTTGTTGTAACTGATATAGGTATCTCCATTTTTTAAAAAATTTCAGTTTCTATTTTTGAATATGTGTCTCAAGGGTTACATTATAGTGAAAGAAGGTCTGTCACTATGTCACAAGGATGGTGTCATGAGTGATGTCACTGACCATGTCATGAGTGATGTAATATGTGATGTCATCAGCAGTGCATTGCACGCGCAAGTTATAGTGAGTCCGACTAACTATAACGTGGGAATTTCAATGGTTTTATATTAGTAAAATTTCCAGCTAACTATAACTGGTGTGAAACCTATGGTTTTTTCAGTGAATTTAATAGGTTTTTTAAATGCTAATTCCTAACTATAACTGGTGTGAAACCTATGGTTTTTTCAGTGAATTTCATAGGTTTTTTAAATGCTAATTCCTAACTATAACTGGTGTGAAACCTATGGTTTTTTCAGTGAATATATATATATATATATATATATATATATATATATATATATATATATATATATATATATATATATATATATATATATATATATATATATATATATATATATATTACCTACTGGCTATCGCCAGTAGGTATATATAGTTAGGATTTATTCCCTATGGGATTTCTGAAAATTCTATGTCTAATAACTTTGGCGTTTGTGGACGGAATCGGCTGAAATTTTCAGGAAAATGGCACATTTTGTTTCTGAGCAGCCCACGGCAATTTGGTGGGGTTTCGTCAAGGGGGGGCTGAGAAAAAAGGGGGGTCCCAAAATGCGTTTTTTACATTGAGTTTTCCATAGGGCGGTTGGCCTCACTTTTAGCTCGAACGGCTGAATGGATTTGCACGAAACTTGGCAAAATTGTAGGGACTGGTAGCCCAATGTGCCTTTGCTAGGTCTCAATATATGTGCTTCAGTGGATTTTGAGAAATTAACGTTTAAATCAAGATATATATCTGTAACAGCGCTCCGGGCAGCGATCCGGTCCGCTTACTTTTCGCTTATCGGAACTTTGCGCGCAGAAAGCTGATTGGCTCTCCGGTGTCTGTCAACATTCTAAACAGTCCGGAGCGGCCGCCATCTTGTCTCTCGGTAGGATCGAGAGAGAAGAAGAGGTGAAAAACGAAAGGGGAATTTAATGAAAGGGGGCAAGGTATCCCCCTTTTGACCCCCTAGGAATGTTGTTGGGGTTATTAAAGGGTCCCGTGGGGAAAAGGAAAAAAAAATGATTTTTCACGGTAGAAGCGCTTCACGGGCCGCGAACTGGGCCGCAAACTGGTAGCGAAACGGGATTTCGCCATTTTGTGCTTCGTTAATTAAATTACTAGGTATAAGGGGGTGCGGGAGACGTATCCTAATCCCCTATGTTTCCTGAGGGTGGCTGAGGAGGCTGATATATGTTGATACATCTCTTCCAGCGGCTGTGCGTGAGCTTTTTTTTATTTTGCTGCGTGACAGTCCGGAGCGGCCGCCATCTTGTCTCTCGGTAGGATCGAGAGAGAAGAAGAGGTGAAAAGCTAAGGGGGAATTTAATGAAAGGGGGCAAGGTATCCCCCTCTTGACCCCCTAGGAATGTTGTTGGGGTTATTAAAGGGTCCCGTGGGGAAAAGAAAAAAAAAATGATTTTTCACGGTAGAAGCGCTTCACGGGCCGCGAACTGGGCCGCAAACTGGTAGCGAAACGGGAATTTGCCATTTTGTGCTTCGTTAATTAAATTACTAGGTATAAGGGGGTGCGGGAGACGTATCCTAATCCTCTATGTTTCCTGAGGGTGGCTGAGGAGGCTCATATATGTTGATACATCTCTTCCAGCGGCTGCGCCATCTTGCCTTTTTTCCAATGCCACAATTTTGTCGTGCACGGCAGCCATTTTAGATGCCAGGCTGGTCCCAGGCTATCACCTACCCCTGCGGATGTAGTTTATGGCCCCAGCTGTAGAGAATTCAGACATGCCAACCCTCCTGATTCAGGCGTGTGACTACTGATTTCAGTGCTAGTCTCCCGCCTCCCGATTTCTGCAAGCAAAAACCCGGGGCATATTACGAACAACTAGCGATAATTTTTGTCTCTAACTTGTTTAGAGACAAAAATTATCGCCTCACATCGGCGATTTTTATCGCAGATAAACCTTGCTATTATCGCAGAAAAGTCAGCGATATTCATGTATTATCGAGCAAATGCTCTTAGCCATGTTATCCACCTCCCATTGGATAACATGGCTAAGAACTGCTCAGGGCAGGTGTTAGATTTTGGAGATATTCGCGCTTAGCGCGAATATCTCCAAAAGTTGGTAATATAAGATAGCAATGTTAGGGACTGTTTCCAGTCGCTAACATCTTGGTACGCCACTTTGCATGTCATTAGTGATAAGTATCACTGACATGCAAAGCGGGGCCCAAGATGGTCGCTATCTCCTTTTAGCTGTCACTAACTGGTGTTAGCGACAGCTTGGTAATAGGGAGATAATTTTATCTCCGCTTTCATGGCTTTTAAAGCCAAAAAAGCGGAGATAAACCCCCTTGATAATATGCCCCACGATTCCTTGGGGGTTTCAGCTGACAGGGCTTGGTATTGTGTTACATGGTAATTTTTCCAGGAAACGTCAGAGGGTCGATGCAGGGGTTCTAGAAGAGGTGATAAACCATTTAAGCCTCATGAACAAGCGCATGGTCTTTTAAAGATTTGTGAAGTACTCGGGGCGGCGGTGTGTGTGTGCCCTCTTTTAGGAGCGGGCGGGGGGGCACTGCCAGCAACTTGCCAGGTCAGGTAGTGTTCAACACGTGCATCACCCTTTCTCTGCCTGCTATTGCGCTCCATGCTTCGGAAAGGTAAGAAAAAGAACGTGCATTTGAGTTTGAAATGTCCGATCCTGCAGCAGCACACTTCCAAAGCCCACACATGACAATAACCCGATTCAAGGCCCCATTCACCCGTTTTTAAAAAAATAGATAACACTCCAACAAAGTAAGATTATAAAACTTTATTAACTATTAACTATAACGAACGGAACAAAAACTAAAAACATTTAAACATTTTTCAACACAAAAAGCAACAATGGTTAGAAGCTGTCTTTTGTGCCAATAGTCCCAAGGCAGCACAACGTGCAGAGTTCTGGACGGCACCCAGGTGATGTCGCCTGGGTGCCGCACTGGTTTTGGGATCCTACAATGCAGCACAGAAAAACAGCGTGGGGCGTCCCGGGTGGTGCGGGGGGAGGCCTTGTCAGTAGCGGTCTGTTGTGCGAATAGTCCCAAGGCAGCAGAACGCGTTGAGATGTTGATGGGACTGTGTCCAGTGTCACATGGCTGACACAACATGTACGACAGGCACCCAGGTGATGTCCAGTAAACTGCCGCACTGGTTTTGGTATCCTACAATGCTGCTCCGAAAATTGGCGTGCGGCGGCCCGGGCGTGGGGGAGGCGGTGTGAACGTGCCTCCCCAGGTGGCGGCCATCTAGCTGAGTTGCGCCCGCTCTTGCGGCTACAGCGTCTCGCTCACCATGTTGTTGAGTTGCTCCCACTCTTGCAGTGCAGCGATAGGCGGCTGCCACATGGCTCTTAAAATGGCGGACGGCTCCTCGGTTTTGGGCCTGGTCCACTGAAATGGCCCTGGGACACCTTGGAACTCGGACGCTTGCCTGCTAGGGCTTGGGCTCCATTCTCGAAAAGCGTCCCCTCAGCCGTGAAGATTCTACAAAAGTCTTGGGGGCCCCCGACTCCCGCAGGCTTCCGGTGGGGAGCGGCTGCCATGATTGCTCGCGGAATGACCACGACGGAGCCACGAGATGGTGGTGCTCTCATGCTGACGCCAGCTTCAGTCTGAATGATCCAGAAACAAGGTGGGGCTTTCATCGTTTGGGAAAAAAAAATGTTCTAAACCAATGAAAAGTGTTATTTTTAGGTCATATGACCAAGCCTTCCATCTTTAGGAAACCAAAAGTAAAATGAACCAATGAAAAGTTTTATAAACAAGTCACATGACCTGTTATGCGGCATAGGGCTACAAAAAGCGTAGAAAATCCGTTGGCACGTGAGGCGGCGTCAGTAGCGGACCGATGTGCGAATAGGCCGAAGGCAGCACAACACGCCGAGATTCGGATGGCACCGAGGTGGTGTCCAGCAAATTGCCGCACTGGTGTGGCCATCCTACAATGCTGCGCCGAAAGACGGCGTGTCCAGCTGAGTTGCGGTCACTGTTGCGGTACAGTGACTCGAACGCGCCGAGATCCGGATGGCACCGAGGTGGTGTCCAGCAAATTGCCGCACTGGTGTGGCCATCCTACAATGCTGCGCCGAAAGACGGCGTGTCCAGCTGAGTTGCGGTCACTGTTGCGGTACAGTGACTCGAACGCGCCGAGATCCGGATGGCACCGAGGTGGTGTCCAGCAAATTGCCGCACTGGTGTGGCCATCCTACAATGCTGCGCCGAAAGATGGCGTGTCCAGCTGAGTTGCGGTCACTCTTGCGGTACAGTGACTCGAACGCGCCGAGATCCGGATGGCACCGAGGTGGTGTCCAGCAAATTGCCGTACTGGTGTGGCCATCCTACAATGCTGCGCCGAAAGACGGCGTGTTCAGCTGAGTTCCGGTCACTCTTCCGGCACAGTGACTCGAACGCGCCGAGATCCGGATGGCACGGAGGTGGTGTCCAGCAAGTGGCCGCACTGGTGTGGCCATCCTACAATGCTGCGCCGAAAGTCGGCGTGGGGTGCCCCGTTGGCTTATGAGGTGATGTCAGTAGTGGACTGATGTGTGAATAGGTCGGAACCAGCACAAGGCGCCAAGATCCGAATGGCAAGTCCTGGATGTTGAGTGCCTCAGTTGAGAGTTCTGAGCAGTGCTTGTAAGACTGTCTGAAGCTTATTTGCACCTGCTGCAGCTTCACTATTGCCCTGGTGTGGCCAAAGGTGGCACATGACATAGGCGGCCGGCTCCCGAGGTGCGGCGGAACTTTTTTCCTTTTCCTTTCTGCTTCTTTTCCTACAATCCGTTTCATCTGAAGACACGACCAGGTCCCTGAATGTGTGCAGCGGGACGCTATTGATTGAATGAAAATGGCGGCTTGACACAAAGCTGACTCAAGCGTTACTGTTGATGCTATACAGACAAAAATTGGTTTTCAGTTTGTACATTCTTCAGGTTTTTTTTTTCCATCCAAGTCTGATTGAGAGTTTGTAGAGAAATGGCTTCAGATTTTCCACATACTACTCTTCAACATTCTTCCTAAATGTAACAATGTGAAACTCACTAGGAGAATGGCTGTTTCTGTTTCCTTTCAAAATGCTGCCAACACTATTTTCTGAATGGAAGACACCATCTTGTAGCATAAAGGGCCGAAAGGGGTTCTGGTCTGGCCGATGGTTGGTGGAGACATTTTGACTATATCTTGGACCTGCCCGGCCTCGCCCAAAATGGCGCCGGTATAAATGGGACTCGTAACTCCTTGCCCGCAAATGTATATCTAGAAAATGTTATTGTAAGTGGCTGTATCGTATTTTAATTACAAAATGTACGTCCACCGATTCCGCAACTGTTAGACACCTTTGTTCTTGCAACCTAATGGCCCGCTCGTTACGTTCTTCTACAGTGTAAATGTCTCCTCATCATATACGATTTCAGTTTGCTCCGTGGCCGGCCCACGTGGTTATAGGCCCGTATTTGTATACTGACATTTTCACAATAAAGCTTTTTAAAAATAAACACGGTAGTAGTATTTACATTGGTAAAGTTTTTACTTTTAGTCACTGTTTTCGAATCAGTAAAGGCAAGTGAAATAAAGCAGTCCAATTACATGACGGATAAAAGGTATAATATGTAGGAACGCAGTAAAGATAAATGCTTAAGGGCAGTTGTGTTTTTCATGTCTGCAATATAAAGTGATCGATAAGAATCTGATAATCAGGCGTATCGGCGACTAAGATAGCAGGCCGAATCTCTTTTACTCAACGGCTCCGTTATGGAAGGAAGAAACGCCCTTTTTCTCGAAAAAGGAATATATTTTACTTACAAGACAGTTGTAAATTTTCCGGGAAAGTACATTAGCCTGGAATATTATAACATATGTTTGAAAAAAAAATATTGTTCGAAAACAATAAAAAGCGTAATTTTTAGGTCATTTGACCAAGCTTTTCATCATTAAATTAACAAAAGTAAAATGAACCAATGAAAAGTTTTATTAACAAGTCACATGTCCTGTTATGCTTACGTTGCGCGCTGCGCGCCGCGCCGCGGATCACTTCCGGGTGCGGTAACGCGGCGTGTCATATAACGCATTACGCGACAACGTAGGTCAAGAATATAGTCAAAATGTCTCCACCAACCAGCGTTCGGAACACAACTCCTTTCAGCAGTCCAAAAAGTTCTGTTAAATGACAACAGAGGGGACAGGCAACAAGAACCATCAGTCAAAGAGGGGAGGGCAAGTTCTTCTCTTCCGGGTCATGTTGGGGCGCTACCGGAACTGATCGAATTGGTAGTCTACAGTGTTTCTGGATGTTTCAGACTAAAGCTGGCGTCAGCATGAGACCACTACCATCTCGTAGCTCCGTCGTGGCCATTCCACGAGCAATCATGGCAGCCGCTCCCCACCAGAAGCCTGCGGGAGTCGGAGGCCCCCAAGACTTTTGTAGAATCTTCACGGCTGAGGGGACGCTTTTCGAGAATGGGACCCAAGCCCTATCAGGGAAGCGTCCGAGTTCAAAGGTGTCCCAGGGCCATTTTAGTGGACCAGGCCCAAAACCGAAGAGCCGGCCGCCATTTTGAGTGTCCTGTGGCAGCCGCCTATCGCTGCACCGCAAGAGTGGGTGCAATTCAGCTGGATGGTGGGCAAGACGCTGTAGCCGCAAGAGTGGGCGCAACTCAGCTGGATGGGACAAGGTTCAGAATTGAAGAGTCATCAAAAGGCAAAAAGTTCCGCCGGATCCCGGGAGCCGGCCGCCTATGTCGGGGGCAATCTCAGGCTACACCAGTGCTATAAGACTTGGGGAGGGTGTCGGAGCCAAGCGTCTTCTCCGAGTCCATGGCCATCACACCGCCCCTCAGGGGCCTCCGTAAAGCTGTTTAGGAAGGTAACATATCACATTGTTTTCTAATGCAGTCAGGTCCACAAACGACACTCACTTACTTTGAGAATAGTGAAGCTGCAGTAGGTGGAAATAAGCTTCAGACAGTGTTACAAGCGCTGCTCAGAACTCTTAACTATGGCACCCAACATCCAGAACTTATGCTATTTGAGAATGGCAGTGACATCGAAGCATCTCAGGGACCAAAACCATTAACGTACTTTCACGTATGAAAATCTTACTTGGGGAGGGGGCAGGAGCGAAGCGCCCCCTCCCAGTCAGCGCCACCACACTGTATGTTGAAAATTTGAAGCCATCGTTCTACAAAGTCAACCAAACTTGGATTAAAAATCTAGAAAAATGTACAAACTGAAAACCAGTTTTGGTCTGCATAGCATCAGTAGCAACGCTTGAGTCAGCTTTGTGTCAAGCCGCAAATTTGATTCAACAAAGCACAGACATTCAAAAAGGCTCAAATTCAGAACTCTAAACTATGGCACCCAACATCCAGGAGCTTGCCATCCGGATCTTGGAGCCTTGTGCTGCTTTCGATCTATTCACACATCGGTCCACTACTGACATCATCTTATAAACCAACGTTATGTAAATAGTTTTTTAATAAAATGTTTTACCCTGTTTCTTTGCTGGTGTGTTGTCTATATTTTTAATATTTGCATACGGTTTGTCGTTATTTTGTGCGGGATGGGTGATGGAGCCGAGCTGTCTTGCAGCCCTCATGGTGTGGAGCTCAGTTCATCTCACTATTTTCATATTTCTCATGAAGGGTTGTTCCTAATATTTCTATTTTAGCGAGGTCAAAAAGAGATCTAATTAGTGGCCTACTGATTTTGCTCGATTACTTTTATTTTTTTTACACGATTTTTCACTATCTGCAAAGACTAAACAGAGTATTGCGACTTTGTGCTTGTTTGTAAATAGAGAATGATCCAAAGAGAACCAATTCTAAAACAGTAAATGCTTGGACAACAATCAATCAAATGGAGAGACAAGCAGCCACGACGGATTACAACGGGGGTAAAGGCCTGCGTTAACTACCCTTCAGTATCTGCAAAGAGAGAGTACTACTAAGACAAAAGAGGGGAGGGGGGGGGTGCAGCGTTCAAAGCACATCAGCGTGCATAAATACGAAAATGTTTTTATTTATCACGTACTTGACATTTTTAAGCTTTTCATATTTGCTATTAAAAAACCAATGAAATTCACAGAAAAAACCATAGGTTATAGTGGATATATAGTTAGGAATTTGCATTTACAAAACCTTGAAAATTCAATGAAAAAAAGATTGGTTTTAGGCCATATATAGTTAGGGATTTGCATTTACAAAACCTTATTTTACTCGCATAAAACCATTGAAATTCCATATATAGTTATAAGCGCTAACTATATATCGCGCACCCGCAATCCACTGCTGATGATGTCACATATTACATCATTCATGACATGGTTAGTGACATCACTGATGACATCACTGATGACATCTCAAATGACATCACTGATGACATCACTGAAAACATCTCATTTGACATGACTGATAACATCACTGATGATATCATTCATGTGATAATACGATGAACCTCTTCAGACTCTAATATAACCTTAGATACAATCAGTGTAAACAGACACTCACAGACTGTCACTCATCCATGGAGTTACTCACACACCTAGTCAGTCATGCAAAGAATCAATCACACCTCCATTTCCTCAAATATACAGTTATACAAACTTTACTTATTCAAACATATACTAACACATATTTACTCTCTTATACAATCCCTGATACAAGTTCACAATGATCCATACAGCCACTCACACATTCACTGGCTCTTATGCACAGTTATTTATATATGTCAACTCTCACATGTACTGTGTTTTACATATGTACTTACTTTGACATGTAGCACTGAGATATCCATTCACTCACCAATACACTCATGCACACAGTCAACCGCCCATACAGCTGTTTCCACATGCACTTTTGAAACCATACATCTAGTGAATCAACTGCTCACACATCTATGCACAGAGTCACACACCTCCCAGCTACCCACACACACTCACTCAGTATCCCATACAAATACTTGGGCAACCAATCAATAACCCATATAGTTACTCATATAGCTACTTATCAACACATGGAACAGTTTACAGAACAACAGACATAATGATGCACAAATTGAGACAGTTTAGTCATTAACCCATGCACTCAGTGAGACACATTTAATCACTCACTCATATAGTCAGTCATGCACCTACTAAATCCTTCATCCAGACACTTATATATCCACTCATTCTTCAATATGTAAGAGATATTTTAACTTTACAGAAACAT
The DNA here is from genome assembly GCF_964263255.1 of Lissotriton vulgaris. Lineage (NCBI taxonomy): Eukaryota > Metazoa > Chordata > Amphibia > Caudata > Salamandridae > Lissotriton > Lissotriton vulgaris. The sequence goes on from NC_141694.1 coordinate 1,150,672,930, forward strand.
ACAGTCACTGGATGATGTCATTTGAGATGTCATCAGTGATGTCATCAGTGATGTCACTAACCATGTCATGAATGATGTAATATGGCACATCATCAGCAGTGGATTGCGGGTGCGCGATATATAGTTAGCGCTTATAACTATATATGGAATTTCAATGGTTTTATGCGAGTAAAATAAGGTTTTGTAAATGCAAATCCCTAACTATATATGGCCTAAAACCAATGGTTTTTTCATTGAATTTTCAAGGTTTTGTAAATGCAAATTCCTAACTATATATCCACTATAACCTATGGTTTTTTTCTGTGAATATATATATATATATACACAGGCTTCAGTAGCAGACCTGACGTCCCATTTTGCATGGCCTCTCATGGGTGGCATAATACATGCTTTAGGCCATGGAGTACCTATGCTCTAGGTACATGTGTACCATATACTAGGGACTGATAAGGGTACCCCAGTATCCAATCTGGAGTTGTACCAAAGTACATACATATCAATTTAAGAGAGAAAGCAGATAGGCTGGGGTCCTGAATAGCAGGATCACAGTCAGACTAGTCAAAACAGTGTGTGCAAAAAGCAAAAAGTGGGGGTAACCATAAAAAGCAGATCCTACTTTCCTACAGCTGTGTTGTATCAGGAATCCAAAATCTAACAACAGCTGCCCTCTCCAGGGTACTCTCCATCATGGCCTCTGCTGCAGATGGTTCAGATGCGGTAGATGGCCCTCCTCCTGTCCCATGTACCTACTTGGCCCAGGAGCGCAGGTCATACTAGTGCTTCTTTATGTCATCCAGGGTCCTGTGAGCCAGGCACACCCATGGCAATGATACACTGCTGCATTCCTCGCCAGATCTTTCTGTTGTCCACCTCAGGAACAGTGTTCGAGACCTTCCTAAACAGTGCCTCGTGCTTATTGCAGCATTCTTCAAAAATTATGCCGATCTCCTTCTCAGAGAACTTGAGCTTCCACAGCCACTCCTTTCCACCCTTGTCACTGCCCTTGCTGCTCATGGCTTCTCTGATTGCCAAGCAGCAGTGTTGAACTGTGCTGCTGCACATAAACATGTGCTAATTATTCTGTTAAGATTTATCCTGTTTTGGGGTCCTTCAGCTCAACCAGGAAGTGATCTCCCATGTTTTTCTCGCATTTGCAAATTGCGTGTGCAATATGGACGTATTTCTGTCGTGCTCGGTATTTGTGTATTCAAAAAGGCCTTTTCTGAGTAGGACATTATTTGCGAGCATTTACCGACTCGCAAATGGCCACAAGCCAAAATAGCAATGCGAGTCATTAGCCACTAGCATTCACGGTGTCTCCTTTGTACGTTGGAATCAATTAGTGACTTGCAATTTGTGAGTCACAATTTGCTAGTCTCTATTATTACCAATCGTACATATGGCCCCTAGTTGCTTGTTTTAGCAAGGAAGGCAAAGACTGAACGAATACAAAGATTTAAACCATTTGTCATTCATTTGAGTACCGCTATTAAAGTCTTTAATATGGAAGCCGTGGAACACTCTGGAGCACATTTACAAGGGGTTATCACCAACAGAACGGCCCATTTTTTTATGTTCTGGTGGCAAAAACCCCTCCACCTTATTTACAAGGCTCTGTTAATCCCCCTTGTAAATAATGCCCCTCTTCACGCAGCTCTTAGCGTGAAAGAGACGGGCAATGGGTGTTGCAGTAGGCTTTCCAACCAAACACCCATTGCTTTTTGATGCTGCCCCCTATTTACAAGGCTGGCATAAATATGGGACAGCGCCAAAAGTATGACCTTAAACTGGTGCAACGAGGAGAAATTAATAATTTTTCCTTGTTTTTACTCTTTCTGTGTTTGCTGCATTCTGTAGCGCATATAGAAAGAGAAAATGGGCAATAGTGATTGTTCATGTGCAGCAAGGTGTCCCTTCCTGCACATAAACAATCATTAAATAATGATGAGTTACAACTTCTGTGTGCTGCATTGTGCCCATGCTTCCTGCACATGAACAAGTATTTCCTGCAATGCCGGCACCCTTGCACTATGGTGCACGAGAGCCTGCGCTGGCGCTAGGCTGCTAAATTTAGTGCTAGCGCTAGGGAAAACGCAGCTCTGTTTCGTATTGTAATCCTTGCGTTTTCAGAATGTTGGAACATGGCATTATCAATTGCGGTGTACACTGCACTCCGCCATTCTGTTGTAAATATACCCCTCAATGTGGTAACGCTGCACCCAGAAATCGCAATATTATAGTAGATTCTAATTTTCAGATGCAGCAATATCACTCAATTACAAATTTGCCCGCCTCAATGTGAAATAAAGGTGGAAATATGCCTTTCTACACCCACGTTTACAGTCCAATCTGGAGGTTTTGCCCCTGACACTTCACTTGACAATATATGTCTTTGAAAAATCAGGTGCGGTATTACCACGAGTGGGAACCGTCTGAATCACTGACTTGGGTTAGTGAATTAGACACATTTCTGTTTAATCCGAAACCGGTAATTTCGAGGTGCCTGCAATGAAGGCCAAAGTGGAGAGCCGAACTGAATATCACTGTGATAGTAAAGCGAAGTGTTGACAGGGTGTGGCTGGGAGTGTCCCTATGAGGAAAACTAATAGGGCTCTTAGGCAAGAGCTAAACCAAATATTAATAACGATAGGAAAGGATGGGGTGCCCCTTCAAACGTATTCCCAGTGGCAGAATTTAATCACGGTGGTGGAGGGGCAGTATTCCACCTGATGCTACGTTTACTTCATCTTGCAGGCTTCGTGACTGCTTAATAGCATTCGTTTACACAAACCCACGCGATTTACTATAAGCTTACTGCGTGACTTTTAAGAATTGGTTCCTCTGTTTGCAAGTCTCTTTTACTTTCTGCTGCGTTGCCTTTACTCTATCTTTAGAGCTCAGTTTTTCTCACAAAGGCCTGAGTCCGTGCAATTGCTTGGAAATGATGTGTGAAATCGGCTCCCGGTCTAATGTCCTTATTGTCTGCCTTTTCAGGGAAGGGACGTGCCTCGAGGTTGGTAATGTCTCAGATGGGACCTCTGCCATTTCAGTGTAGTGAGCAAGAAAGCAAAGCCCGGCGTGGTGCACCCATCCAAAAGGAATTTTAAGACACTGCTCCTTGGAGGCTATACCAACCTCTGAAAGCAGTGACCCTGGACAAATCATGCCCGCTCGCCTGGGTTTCTTGTTTTGGGGCAAATATTTCCTCACGTACAAAAGTTGTTCTTTTTCTCCTCATCCACGTGTGTATATTGGAAAGGCTTTAAATGGGATGAAAAATCAAGGGGGTCTCTCAAAGGGGCGTGCTCGATATAATTAAGGGTGTAGCTTAAAACGCTAAGGTAGAACTCTCTAATTAGCATTATGTGCGGCGCGACTGATATTTTGATGCTACTTTCTGTCTTTGCATCCAGATATATAATAAATATAACAAGCCACATTATTACACCCACAGCAAGTCAGGACTCTTGGCTTTGTCAATGGTTGTTAGTTGCATTTCATAAATAAGGAACAAAATTGCATCGTTGTATAGAATAGTTAAAATGTTTCAGTTCTGAAATGATGAGACTGTAAAAGAACGGTAAGGAGTCTCTTTAAAGATACACGAAAGGCAGTGAAGGACAGTACTCCTGTGAAATTAAGATTATTTTTTTTCCACTCCGAGGGTGAGGACAATAAAAGAGACCCCGAAAGGGACCTGTTTCAGCACCTGCTGACGGAGACCTGTCTGAACCCCGCCTCGGCACCCGACATAGCCATAGATGTCCCAGAAGGCTACAAGATCACCCGCAAGGACCGCACCAACGGAGCGGGAGGAGGAATCGCCATCATCCACAGGAACACTCTCAGAGTCTCGACCAACACCGACGACACCCTCAGCACCGCCGAACACCTGCACTTCCAGATCCACACCAACCCAACACCACCCTCAGAGAAACCCTCATCTACAGACCGCCCGGACCCCGACCACAGTTCAGCGACTCTATCGCCGACTTCGTCAGCTCACATGCCCTCACCTCCACGGACTACATCCTCCTCGGGGACCTGAACTTTCACCTCGAGAACAATGACGACACCAACTCCACCATCCTGATCGACAACCTAGCCAACCTCGGACTCAGACAACTCATCACAACACCCACCTACTCCGCTGGTAAAACGCTTGACCCCATCTTCTCCGCAAGCCCCCATGTCTCCTTAAGCCATACCACCGAACTCCACTGGACAGACCACTGCTGCATCCACTTCACCTTCAAGAAACCCACCACGCACCCCCGCACCCAACAGATGTGGAAAATCGGGAAAATTCAATCTAGAATTTTGACCTCAACTCTAGAATCCCGTCACAGGTCGATTAGACCTTTGTACCTGTCATAGAGTGTAGAAGGCAATCTTTTTCGACAAATCAATTCGGATCACTTCCATTTCTTTCCCCAAAGAACCACTGACAAAAGGTCAAGTTTGAAGATTTATTATAAGGCCAAAAGCAGTTGTGTATATAAACACCTCAGTAACAGGTTCAGCAAATACACAGGTACTAGTACAAACATAATCCTACGGAAAAGTCTCAAACGACTGAGAAGCAGCACTAATATGATTTCCAGGACCACTAAGCTTGCAATAATGGCTATGATCTGGGTCCTGGTAGGCATAGAAGAAAAGAAGAAATACATCGGGATAAGTCTGTCCCTACACTATACTAAGTGTCATCCCTACAGCCGGATTCTCCCCTAACAAAAAGGTGTCAGCCGTGGTGACTTCCAAAGAAGTTCACTCACTCAGCTTGGACTTAGCCTCTTGAGTTCAATCTCGCAAGTAGCTCTCTGCCTACCCAGCATCTTTCTTCGCCCTTGTGCGCTTCTACTCTGCTCTCCTCCCGGGGTGCTGTCCCTAATACGAAACCCACAATTCAGTTGACACGCCCCAAGAGACGCCCCCCTCGGAGAGTTAGGTTTCAAAGGGTCTTCATCTTGATGTCTTCATCCTTGTTCATTGAAAAACGGCCTTGGGTCCCACAGTTGTCTCCGCTTGAAGTTGCTTCCCTAAAATTCCACAACCACTCCTCCGGGTCTACAACTATCTTTCTAACTTTCATATACAATGGGCCCTTCTTTACTATCTTCGGCTTAACCTTGCACCTGCAAAGGAACGCACATAAATTGGTTCGCGAAAACATGCTACTTGCAATTAATTCTTTGAGGCAACATTCTAGGAAAAGGCAGTTCCATGATTTAGAGTTAGCTGGCACATTCCTAACTCGGCCTACATAAACTGTTATCCCCTTCTGGGCCTCTGCACGTTTCGAGATGTCACCCCCCTAACTCTTGGCAAACGGTTTTACTCGTTAGGCCTACATCATTATAGCAAAAAGAAAAGAATACATTTCCCAACTAAACACCTCTATGTCATTACATGAATACAATAATGAATTACTAAATATGCATTGGAATACATGATGCTTCTTTAAACACTTCAACTGAACTAACATTACTTTCAAAAGTACATTTCTAGATTACATGGCATTAGTATTTCAAAAACACGTTAAGTTGCAGCTATGGAAAATTCTGATACATGGTCTCACAGGTTTATGTCACACTTAAACAGGATTATATGCCTCTATATATGCGGGTGCCGATTACTTGTGAATATGATGCAGCCCTACGATTTCTAACAAAATTTTGCGCTCCCTCAGTCCCCCCTTTGATGACCTGTGTCATCACCACCATCCCACATTATCTTAGGGTAAGGACCGGTCTAGACAGCACTTGTGGCGACGTTTCCTCGCCAGAGCATTTCCAATGCTCTTAAGCTTCGGTATTGATTGTCCTGCAACTCTTCCATTTTTTGTGCCTGTCCCCTCACTGCTCTATCCAACCTATTGGACCTATAGCATTTGTACAATCTCAACAAACCCCATATTCCAATTACACAGGCTACTATGATGAGGAGGGGCTCCAGAATGTACTCAAGAAAACTCCTACCCAGGTTTGCAAACCAACTTCCAACACCTCCGCCAACCTTTTCCCATGTGTTTTCCTGTGTCAAATCGTTAATCTCATAGTGGATTGCAGTAATGTTGCGTATATATTTCTTCAGGTCTTTAGAATTGTCTGGAATATACGTGCAACATTCCTGGACCTTCAAAAGTTTACAGACTCCGCCTTCTTTTGCTAATAGGACGTCTAAGGCAAGGCGGTTCTGCAAAACCATTGCCCTGATCGATAACATCTCACCATGAATCAGCTCTAGTGACTTTGCCGTACTCATCGACAACTCATCCACCACTGTTGCTAACCTCCGTATCTTTAAGTCATTTAAAATCACTCCTAACATTGGTATCGTGCTCCAAATATATCTCCCACTATTGCAACAGCACTTTCTCCTCTCTTCACTCTTGTCAACTTGCCACCCTCAATTTGAGCAAAATCCTCAGTGTGGTATATCTTAGGGAAAACAATAGCCAAATAGCACGTCCCATACCACTTATCCGGTAATCTCACATATGCATTCTTTCCACAGACAAAATACACTGTTGGAATCACTTGTATCACACTTTTCAGAAAGTCCTTGGTGTAATACTCTAATTTGAAAGTGTGTTCACATGTTGTCTCACCCACATATAAATTTTCATAGTATGTCTTTGGCCTATGTAAACATATCTTTCCTTTTTGTACAACGTCCAGGGCTATTGGACCATAACTTCCCTTTGACTTGTGTCCAAGCTCATCATCCGTCCAATCTACCTTACCCTGTCCTGACGTCTGTAACTGCTTCTGTTTTTGGTATCTATCCTCAACCTGCTCTACGAACTTCTTCTCTACCTCTGTCAATGAGCAGGTCAGGTTGTGTCGATGTGCATATGAGGTATCTATGGTTTTCGTTGGATTGAAAAAGTATCTAAGTCTATCCTCTGACTTATAATAATCCCATTTGTTCAAATGCTTATAATTTGGGACTTCTGGTAACACAACATCATAATTCGAAAACAAATACTCAAAATGACTTCTGCCATAAAATAAGCTAAGCAACAAACTACATGAAATTCTGTATGTCAATGGCAAGTGATGGTATCTAATACCCTCATCTACTGAAGCAGGCAGTTGCATACACACGTAACAATCTTTCGCATCCATCGCATCAATATATTCATACAACAATTTTGCGTAAGCATTCTTCCCAAAGTTTCCTTTGGACAAATCAGCATGTAATCTATGACTTTCTTCAGCTAGCAAAGCTTTCTCGGCTCCTATGTCTACCTCTTTATGGCTAGGAGTGGTAGGTTTAGGAGTTCCCTTGACCCCCACTTCCTGCTCCTGTGGTGCTAAATAAGAAACTAAAACTACAACAAATATAAAGAAAATCACTAACCCTAATAGTGTGCCTATAATACATTTTGCCCTACGAGTCGGGTTCCCCGCCTTCATGATCTCGGACAGTTTGATTCGATTTTAGCAGCAACACAAAGTCTTGGCAATATACAGTCTCTTGCTTGGCTTTATGAATTTTCTCGAACCACACCTAGAAGCAGAGGTCCCCTTTCAAATTTTCATTGTCCATTTTGTGTTCAGGTGACCCTACCCTTCTCCGTCCTCTAAGGGATGTCCCTGAATTTCTTCTTCTTCCACTCGGCTCTAAGTATCTTCTATAGTTTCTTTACAAAGTCTTTACTGCGCATCGATGATCAGGTTCTCTCCGAGTGCACAGAGTACGTAATCTAAAAGTTCCATATGAAGTATTATTGAATCACAGGCAGGTATTTCAGGACCAAATGTAGGAAAAGTTAGTCTGTTTAGGATCAAATCACTTATCTTGCTTAGGAAAGGAGGGTTAGGAACAGTTATTGTCAGTAAGCCCTCGATTTCCAGTCCAGGCACCAACAGTATCCCTTCCAATTTATAGTTCGGGCCGTATCGGTCACCAGCACTGACCTCACCCTCCCGGATCTCAGTACACCTGGCATTTGTCAAAGGATAGGTCCACTCCGGAGTGGCGTATCTTCTGCAAGGTACTCTCACCCTTCTTGATCTCCTCGGACCCTTCTCCTCTGATTCTTGGTCTCCTGTTTCCGGGTCTGATTCTTCGGATACAGGCGCAAGATCTTTTTCGGAGGTCAATCCCACGTTCACCCTTTTCCGCCTTTCAGGCCAACTTGCCTCCGTGCCCCTTACTCCTCTGACCCTTGTCGGCACAACTTGCTCATCTCGACCTTCAGCTTCTCCAGAGTTGGGATCACCCTCACAGCAGCTTTCCCATTCAGTGGCAGTTTCAGTGTCACTGTCGCTGTGATCTCCCTCAGCGCGGTCGGATGAGTTACCAGCTTCTTCAGACACCCCCACAGCTTGACTTGTTGCCTCTTGTAGATCCTCCTCCACAGCTGGATTTTCTTCTACGAGAGGAGCTGTTTCTTCCAGGGGCGCTGGAACTTTTCGGGTGTGCGAAGCATTTTTCCAATTTGGCAATCCACCGCACTTCACAGCAGTGTTCGTCACCAGGATGACTTGGAACGGCCCTCGCCAGCGGACGTCCAAGCAGCTCTTCCTCACGTGCTTCCGTACTAGCACCCAGTCTCCGGGACACAGGTCGTGACAGAGGTCTCTAGAAGTTGGGATTTCTGCCGTCTGCACCTGAAGGGACACAGAATGGATGACGTCAGATAATCCTTTGCAGTAATCAAGAATCAGATCATCTGTGATATTCAGCAAGGCCGCTGAGGGGACGGATGGTAACCTCATAGCTCTTCCCATCAGCGCCTCATGAGGTGAAAGTCCTGTTCTCCTGTCTGGTGTACTACGCATGCTCATCAACACCAACGGCAAAGCATCTGGCCATTTCAGAGACGTGGATGAACACACCTTTGCCATTCGCGCTTTAAGTGTCCCATTTATCTGCTCCACTATGCCAGAAGCCTCCAGCCGATAACTACAATGCAATCTCTGTTCAATGCAGAACAGAGCATCTTCACAACTTCACTGTTGAAATGCGTTCCTCTGTCCGATTCCAAAGAGGTCGGGACCCCGAATCGAGGTACTAACTCCCTCAACAATAATTTGGCTACTGTGAGTGTATTGCACCTACGAGTGGGATATGCCTCGACCCACCTGGAGAACACACATACAATTACCAAGACATATCTGAGGCTGTTACACTTTGGCATCTCAATGAAATCCAATTGCTTTCTGTTGAAAGGCCCTCCAGACCTTCCCACGTGACTCAACGTAACTGGTGTCCTCTTCCCAACATTCATCTGTTGACACGTGACACACCTCTGACACACCGCTTCCGCAGCCGTTCGGAACTTAGGGTTGTACCAAGTCTGCCTGAACACTCGTATCATAGCATCTCTTCCCAAGTGTACAGAACCATGTATCTGGCGAGCCATCGGGCTCACTAGTTCATTCGGCAACACAGCTCTCCCATCTGCTGAAATCCACAAATCCAGATCCCCCTTCGTACAGCCAGAAGTCACCCACACTCTTTTCTCAAAATCTGACGCTTGTTCCTGCATCTTTCTCAATTCGTCCCAAGTGTCTGCCACTTCAAGTACCATGTTTAGCTCGGTCCCTCTGTGTATTCCCTCAACAACCTGGTCTGTGAAGGAGTAAGCTTGCTCGGCACAGTAACGTGCTACCTCATCCACATATCTGTTACCCAGGGACACAAAATCAGCACCTTTACTATGTGCAGTGCATTTTACCACTGCAATTTCTGCAGGTCCCTGCAGAGCTTCCAGCAGTAACCGGACAAATTCTCCATTCCTGATAGGGAAGCCTGATGATGTCATATAACCCCTTTGAGACCATAACTTACCAAAGTCATGAACCACGCCAAACCCATATCTGCTGTCGGTGTATATGGTGACTCAAATCTTTTTGGCTGCCAGACAGGCATGCGTCAACGCAACTATCTCAGCTACCTGAGCGGAGTGTACTCCTTCCAGACAGGCAGCTTCGACTATTCCATGAATTGTGCAAACGGCAAAAGCCCCTCTCAACTGTCCAGCATTGTCCCTTATACATGAGCCATCTACAAAGAGAATTTCATCTGGGTCGTCTAAAGGCTCATCAACAATGTCTGGTCTTGGTTTGGTGCATAGTTCAGTCACTTCAAGGCAGTCATGGTCTTCACAATCATCATCTAAAACATTTGGCAATGGCATCAATGTAGCAGGGTTCAAAACCGAACATCTTTTTAGGGTCACATTCTCTGCAGCAAGTATAACCTGCTCGTAACGTGTGAGCCTGTTGTTAGTCAGGTGCTGCGTTTTGGTCCTTGTCATTAACAATTCTACCGAATGTGGAACGTGTACCACCAATGGATGCCCCATTACGATGCTCTCACGACGCTCAATGCTGACACCTGTTGCAGCAACGGATTTGAGACATCCGGGCAACGCTGCGACTACTGGATCTAAGGTAGCCGAGAAATATGCAACTGGCCTATGGGCACCTCCATGATCTTGGGTCAAAACTGCTAACGCGCAGCCCTCTCGCTCGCAACAAAACAATGAAAACAATTTTGTGTAATCAGGCATTCCCAGGGCCGGAGCCTGACATAAGTCTTCTCTCAACGTTAGGAAAGCCATCATGCAGTCTGTGTCCCATGGTACCGGATCATTCACGTCCTTGAGCGTCAGTTTCTGTAAAGGCTTCGCTTTCAGTGAGAAGTTGGCAATCCACTGGCGACAGTAGCCAACCATTCCCAGGAACATCCTAACCTCTCTTTGTGTGGTAGGCACCATCATTTTCATTATTGCCTCTATTCTGTCTGGGGACACCTTTCTTATTCCCTTCTCTATTCTGTGTCCCAAATACTGTACTTCAGGAAGACAGTATTGTAACTTGCTGGGAGATACCTTATGACCATTTTCTGCCAGATGGTTCAACAAGGCAATGGTGTCTATTCTACAGGCATCTTCTGTTTCTGATGCAACAAGGAGGTCGTCTATGTACTGTACAAGAACCGAGTTCTGGGGCAGTACTAGACTTTCAAGATTCTTCTTCAATAATTGGTTAAAGATCGATGGACTCTCTGTATACCCCTGTGGGATACGACACCATGTTAATACACGGTTTTCCAGTTTAAAAGCGAAAAGAAATTGGCTCTCCTCATGTAACGGTATAGAGAAAAAGGCCTGACACAAATCAATCATGGTGAACCACTCAGCCTGCGCTGGAATCTGAAACAGTATTACTGATGGATTCGGTACCACTGGACAGCATGGAACAACAATGTCGTTTACTTTTCACAGATCCTACACAATCCTGAACTTCCCGCTAGGCTTTTGTAAACCCATAATCGGAGAGTTACACGGACTGCCCATTATTTCTTTCAGGATTCCTTGTTTAATCATTGACTCAATCACAGGTTTTATTCCCGCGATTGTTTCTGGGGTCAGCTTGTACTGAGGTGTTCTTGGGAATTCTGCATCTCGTCTACCTTGTATTTTAACTGGCTCTAAGCCTTTTATTAGTCCTATCTCTTCTCCTGTGAAATCCCAAACCTCTTGTCTGACTGTCTCTCTTAAGTCCCAGGGGAGTTCCTCCACTGTGAGTGCAGGATACAATTCTATGCACAGACGCGTGTTTGCAACCTTAAAGGCGGCATCATCGTCATTTGTCTCCAACTCTACTCCCTTTGGTGTACAATAGATGGTGCAGTTGAGTTTGCACAACAGGTCCCTTCCTAGCAAACACACAGGACTAGAGTCACATACCACAAATGGATGGTTGTCCTTGAAGTTTCCTATTTTCACTGGAACTGGCTCGGTCAGTGGATTCGTCATTTTCCTATTTGCTACACCCACAACTTGAATGGTCTGTTCCGACAGAGGCAGGTTAGGGACCACTGCGGACCGTACAGTAGAACGAGTTGCACCCGTATCCACCAGAAAGGTAGTGGGGTGTCCAGCTACCTCCGCATCTACAAAGGGTCCTCTCTGGTCTATCTCTAATGCGGCTCCTAAGGTGCATTCTTCCTCCCCGTCCAGACATCTTCCTGTTACTGGGTTGAAGGCATAGTATTCATCTCCATCTATCAGGAGGGGCATCTGCTGGTATATCCTATTTCCTGCTCCGATCTTCGGTGGCTGGGGAATGGGGGCTCTAGGAGCGGAAGTCCCCCCTTTTGCCACTTTGAGTTTGACTACTGTGGACCTCGGAGTCTGGGGAGTCTGGTTCTCCTCCTCCTCCTCCTGTACTTGATTCTCTGGGTTATGGGGACACTCACGCCTCCAGTGCCCGATCTCGTGACACTGATGGCACCTTGTTTTCTTTTTCAATGTCGCCAAATCCACCCTTGGCCTTGAGCCCTCTTCACTGTCCCTCTTCTGGCTGTTTGATCTTCTCCCCAATGTTCCACTTCCTGACTGACCCTGTCCTCCCGATTGCATTTGGACTAGCATCAGTTTATCTTTAAGCTTCTTGGTCTTAGAGTCTATCTCATCACTGCAGTATCTCGCGTATCTCAGGATCTCGTCTGGAGGCTTGTTTTGCCAACAAATCAAATGTTGCTGTATCATTAGACAGATCTTGGGTCTCACGCCCAAAACAAACTTGACACAAACTGTCCCATATCCTTTGGATCTATCACATCCAGACCACTGCACTGTTTGAATATCTGTAACAGTCTCTCATAATACTCATGAACTGTCTCCTTAGGTTCTTGTCTAGTTCGATCTATTTTCACCCAATCTATGTCTTGTGCTGGCACCTTGGTTTTTAACCAGGTAATTACTTGCTCATATTTTACCATCACCATTGGTGAAGGTCCATTCGTGTGTGTATCCCGTTCTGGTTCCTCTGTGGGCCACTCAACACTGACCTTGCACGCTAGCCAACATATCTCCCGGAACCATAATGTCAAACAGTGTGTTCAGATCAACCCACAGTACCTTTGAAATTTTGACGAACCTCTCTACCTGCTTGTATCATTCCACTGGGTTTTCTCTCAATTTTGGAAATGTGTTTGTAAAGGCAGCCAAATCTCCCCTGCTCCAGGGTACGTGCACATATCCTCCATGGGCTACCTCTCTCAAGGGGTATGCCTCTGCATGCATTAGCCCCGTTCCTGTGGGAGTCTCTATGGTGCTCCGTCTAACACTTTTCTTTCTTGACCACTTTTCCTCCCATTTGTCCAATTGAACCCAAATTCGAATTCCCACTACTAGTTCTCTGATGTGGGTTTTTAATCCGATTACTCTTTTCTCGTCAAGATCTTGGTCTGTATACTGCAACCTATGGCCGCCTTGGAACGCCTTTGTCCTGGTCAAGTCCACTGAATATTTGTTCGCTAATTCTGTCTAGCTGCCCTAGCTCGACGAGTAACATCCTTCGCTACAAACAACAGTTCATCTGGATCGTAAAGTTCTATTCTTCCACTATCTCTTCTACTTCCGACTTCAGTCTTAGTACATCTATTCTCCTGGCCTTTGTCACTGCTCTCAATGTGCCTTGGCTAGAAGTTTTGCTTGGGTCTTTCCCTTTACATTCCTGACTCACTCTTCTGTCTTCCTCAGGGGTGTTATGGGGAACACTCCCTCTCTCCCATCTTTCACAGTCCCATTCTTGTCGCCTTTCAGTAGTTCCAGGGGTAAACGTACCTCTATTTCCCTCACTCCCACGGTCCCCCTCCTGTCTACTTCCATTAGACCTGCAATGGGATATTTCCCCGTTCTCTGAACCCCACTGCCTGCAATCATCCCTTGACCTGTCAGTCTGGTTGTCCGCAACCGTCTCCCAGGATCTCAAATCTGGCCTCAACTCTCTAATGAGCCGGGGCCGTGGTCCTCTCAGATCCATCGGTCCCCTCAAACCCCCCTGTTCTCTTGAGGAGTCTGCCGATGCTGCCAAAGGGGTGCTCCTTTCTATCAGTCTGGACCATTGATTCCACTCATTCACCACGTTATCCCTGATTTCACTGGCGTTTCTTTCCCTGTCCATTTGTGGTAGACTCTCGCTTTGGGTCTGTTCTGGGTTGTACACTGACACTATAGGACCTATGGTAACAGGTACCGTAAGGGCATCTGGTAATCTCTGACCATTGACCCCCTCTTCACAGTGTACCTTCTGTACAGTGAATCTTCCGACTACTCTTGCTTCCGGGGTCAATTGAGGTACTTCACTTTCTACTGAGACGGCCCTGTTCCCCACCGGACCTAAGTCGCTCTCTCTTAGGATACCACCGTCCACTGCCGATGTTCCCCTGTCTGTTGGTGGTGGTGAGGTCCCTTCTATTTCTGGATTATACGGAGGTGGTCTGTCCGACAATAGCCTTTCTATCAGACTATCTTCCGTTTCGCTGTCATCGTCTTCTGTATTCCTTTTCTGTGCTTCCTTCTCACTAACCAACAATGGGTACACCTATCTCCTTCTATGGTTTGTACTCTCTATCTCTTGGCTAGTGTGTCCCACCGCGCGTCCTGCACTGCTCTAACTGATCTGTTCACTCTTTCTTGTCTTCTGTCCCTGTTTTTTTCGTGGGCTGCCCTGATCCATGCATTCAATGCTTCGAACTGTGTTGGCCTAGGCAAAGGTCGCAAGGAAGACATAATCGCTTTGAGCTGATACAACACCTCTAATCTGAACGTCCCGTACTTGGGAAACGTCAGTTCCTCATTCCCCTCAGTCATCTTACACCAGTTCTCAAGCCACAATATAGTATGTAACCCAACGTTTGTAGCCATGTAATGAGCTGGCGTATCCTCGGGTGGAGCCTCTTCCCCACCCCGAGGTTCTAAACTCTTCTCTCCAGAAAAACAACTTCGCAATCCTTTTAAACATTTCATGATGAAATCCACAACAATTCCTTGTTTACTATGCTCGTTTACTTTACAATGACAATCCACCAATCCCAGCGCGGCTTCACTCTGGCTGTCCTATCCCAGCGCGGCTCTTCGCTGACGTCACTCACTTCCCGCTTACCGCCCTATCCCAGCGCGGCTTCACACTAACCGTCCTATCCCAGCGCGGCGCTTCCTGACGTCACTTTCCTCCGTTTGCAGCAGTTCCCCTCCTTTCTCCGCTCGTCTCTCGGTCATGCATGCGTCCCAATCATACGCTTTGAAATGATCACTTCCGACCAAGCAATCACTTCTCTGACTGTACGTCCACAGTCTGACTGTAATTGTCACCGACTGGCAAATGTCTGTCCAATTAACGATCAAACAGTTGCCTCTCTGATAGGTTTCATACACACGGTAACTTCCGACCAGCGTCCGTTACCCACACATTCACGCATTCGTTCCCCCTATCTCTGTCCTGCGGGCGATCAATGGTACCTCATGATCCCCTTTCAATGGTCGACAATTACTGTGGGTGTTCGATACACCCGAACCACTTAAGTTCTCCTTGAGCTTAAGATTTTCACCGGTTGCGCGCGCTCACAACCTGATCTCCTTTCACACTACAGGCATTCGATCTCCGCTAGACAATACAACACAACAACACAATACACACCGCAATCTAACACGCATGACCCTTTTTATACTCACACTCTTACGACCTGCTGCTTTCTGCCGCACCGTCACTCTCCGTCATCTTCCGTGGATCGCCATTCTCCGTCTGCTGCTCTATGGATGCACATCTTCGGATATCTATGGGCCTTGGGGAAATCTTAACCTATCTGGGTTACCTTCACTCCAGAAGATAAACCATCCTACTCTGCTACCAACTGGAAAGGCGGGAAAATTCAATCTAGAATTTTGACCTCAACCCTAGAATCCCGTCACAGGTTGATTAGACCTTTGTACCTGTCATAGGGTGTAGAAGGCAATCTTTTTCGACAAATCAATTCGGATCACTTCCATTTCTTTCTCCAAAGAACCACTGATAAAAGGTCAAGTTTGAAGATTTATTATAAGGCCTAAAGCAGTTGTGTATATAAACACCTCAGTAACAGGTTCAGCAAATACACAGGTACTAGTACAAACATAATCCTACGGAAAAGTCTCAAACGACTGAGAAACAGCACTAATATGATTTCCAGGACCACTAAGCTTGCAATAATGGCTATGATCTGGGTCCTGGTAGGCATAGAAG
The DNA here is from genome assembly GCF_964263255.1 of Lissotriton vulgaris. NCBI lineage: Eukaryota > Metazoa > Chordata > Amphibia > Caudata > Salamandridae > Lissotriton > Lissotriton vulgaris. The sequence continues at coordinate 1,150,688,964 of NC_141694.1, forward strand.
AAAAGAAGAAATACATCAGGATAAGTCTGTCCCTACACTATACTAAGTGTCATCCCTACAGCCGGATTCTCCCCTAACAAAAAGGTGTCAGCCGTGGTGACTTCCAAAGAAGTTCACTCACTCAGTTCGGACTTAGCCTCTTGAGTTCAATCTCGCAAGTAGCTCTCTGCCTACCCAGCATCTTTCTTCGCCCTTGTGCGCTTCTACTCTGCTCTCCTCCCGGGGTGCTGTCCCTAATACGAAACCCACAAATCAGTTGACACGCCCCAAGAGACGCCCCCCTCGGAGAGTTAGGTTTCAAAGGGTCTTCATCTTGATATCTTCATCCTTGTTCGTTGAAAAACGGCCTTGGGTCCCACAGTTGTCTCTGCTTGAAGTTGCTTCCCTAAAATTCCACAACCACTCCTCCGGGTCTACAACTATCTTTCTAACTTTCATATACAATGGGCCCTTCTTTACTATCTTCGGCTTAACCTTGCACCTGCAAAGGAACGCACATAAATTGGTTCGCGACAACATGCTACTTGCAATTAATTCTTTGAGGCAACATTCTAGGAAAAGGCAGTTCCATGATTTAGAGTTAGCTGGCACATTCCTAACTCGGCCTACACAAACTGTTATCCCCTTCTGGGCCTCTGCACATTTCGAGATGTCACCCCCCAACTCTTGGCAAACGGTTTTACTCGTTAGGCCTACATCATTATAGCAAAAAGAAAAGAATACATTTCCCAACTAAACACCTCTATGTCATTACATGAATACAATAATGAATTACTAAATATGCATTGGAATACATGATGCTTCTTTAAACACTTCAACTGAACTAACATTACTTTCAAAAGTACATTTCTAGATTACATGGCATTAGTATTTCAAAAACACGTTAGGTTGCAGCTATGGAAAATTCTGATACATGGTCTCACAACTTTATGTCACACTTAAAAAGGATTATAAGCCTCTATATATGCGGGTGCGGATTACTTGTGAATATGATGCACCCCTACGATTTCTAACAAAATTTTGCGCTCCCTCAGATGCCTCACCGCTGCTGGAGCAAAATCACCGAAGACCAGCTAACCACCACCCTCTCCCAGAGCCCACCCGCTGACCATCTCGACCCCGACAACGCTGCCCGCAACCTCAGACAGTGGATCAACGACTGCGCCAACACCCTCGCCCTGATCAAGAAACCCTCCAACAATCATACCAACAAGAAAGCCAGCTGGTTCACTGAAGACATCCGGGCCTCCAAGCGAACCTGCCAAAAGCTGGAGAAGATCTGGCTCCGTGAACGAACAATGGACAGCAACGCCACCTACAAGAATGCCATTCGCAGACACCATCCCCTCATCAGATCCGCCAAAAGGGCCTCCTTCAAAGACCGACTCGACAACAACGTGCACAACAGCAAAGAGCTCTTTTACATCATAAAGGAACTCTCCAACCCCAGCTCCAACACCGACGACGTCTTGTGCGACTCGCTGGCCACCTTCTTCCACCGCAAGATCACAGACATCCACGACCACCATCCGCACCAACCGACTGCTCTACTGGACCAACATCAACGACGATGACACTATCAAAATCATGAACACCATCCACTCCGGATCTCTGTCAGATCCATGCCCACACCACATCTTCAACAAAGCTGTCACATCAATCGTACCCCATCTCCGGAAAGTCATCAACATCTCCTCTGAGACAGCAACCTTCCCGGAGATCAAAGCCTTACTCAAGAAACCCAAGGCGGACCCCAAGGACCTCAAGAACTTCTGGCCCATCTCTCTGCTCCTGTTCCCGGCAAAGGTCATCGAGAATACCGTCAACCAACAACTGACCCACTACCTCGAGTAGAACAACATCCTGGACCCTTCCCAGTAGGCGTTCCGCAGCAACCACAGCACCTAGACTGCCCTCATCGCCGCCACCGATGAAATCAAGTCCCTGCTGGACAACGGAGAAACGGCGGCCCTCATCCTCCTGGACCTGTCAGCCGCCTTCGACACGGTCTGTCACCACACACTACGAACACGCCTCTAAAACACTGGGATCCAAGAGAAGGCCCTGGACTAGACCACCTCCTTCCTCTCTGGCAGAACACAGAGTGTCCGCCTTTCACCCTTCCGCTCCGAAGCCACCAAGATCATCTGCGGCGAACCCTAGCCCAACTCTGTTTAACATCTGCATGGCACCGCTCGCCCACGTAGCCCATTGGCACAACCTCAATATCCTCTCCTACGCCGATGACACCCAGCTGATACTCTCCATCACCAAGGACCCCCACACCATTAAAACCAACCTTCACGAAGGAATGAAGGCTGTTGCTGAATGAATGAGGAACAGCCGACTGAAGCTGAACTCGGACAAGACGGAGGTCCTTAGCCTCAGATCCAACCCTTTGGCCTGGGACGACTCCTGGTGGCCGACCGCACTGTGAACCGCTCCAACACCCACCGACCATGCACGCAACCTAGGGGTCATCCTCAACTCCACCCTCTCCATGACTAAGCAGGTCAACGCCATCTCCTCCTCCTGCTTCAACACCCTCCGCATGCTCCGTAGGATCTACAAGTGGATCCCTAGGGAAACGAGAAGAACAGTCACCCAGGCCCTTGTCAGCAGTAGTTTGGACTATGGAAACGCCCTCTACGCAGGATCCTCGGCCAAACTCATGAGACGGCTCCAACGCACCCAGAACGCCTCTGCACACCTGATTCTCGACATCCCTCGCCGTAGCCACATCACACCCCACCTGAGACACCTGCACTGGCTTCCGGTCAACAAGAGGATAACCTTCAAGCTCCTCACCCACGCACACAGGGCACTCCACACCACCGGACCATCGTACCTCAAAAGACGACTCAGCTTCTACACCCCCACCCGCCAGCTCCGCTCTGCCGACCTCGCCCTCGCTACAGTCCCCGCTACAGTCCCCTGCTTCCGAAGAGCGACCTCAGGCGGCAGATCGTTCTCCCACCTTCCGTCAAAGACTTGGAACACCCTCCCCATCCACCTACAGCAGACCCAAGACCTGCTGACCTTCAGAAAACTCCTCAAGACCTGGCTTTTCGAGCAGTAGCAGCATTCCCCACCCCAGCACCTAGAGACCCTCACGGGTGAGTAGTGCGCTTTACAAATGATATGATTGATTGATGGATTGATTGATTGATAGAACTGCTGGTGCTGAGCACCGGGCAGACCCGGCCCACTTAAAACCCTGTATATTGGGATTGATAAAGCGCAAATAATGCTGTAAATTAAGAGGGTGGAGTTAGAGATGACTCAACGTCGCAAAGTTACAAACGTATTAACAATTTTTGGGAGGATAAGCGAATTGCCCTTTGAAGTTTATAAAACCTGTGGCACCAAAGTGGTCAATTTAGCCAATATACCAGTGCCCATGCCGCCTGTCTTTTTATGACGTGCATAACTTTTATTTGGCAGTCCTCTTGACCTTTCTGTCTGATATATTTTCATGTGTCTTATATATCACTGACATTCAAACAGAAGATCCGATTTCTCAGGGGTAAGGAACATGCAAGTGAAAGGAGTGTAATATGGACAATGATAAGTACATATCAAAAGAGAAATCTGATTTTTAAAATTGATCGTAATTTGATCACTGCTTGAACTGTAGGCGTCTGCGCTGTTCGCTCCGAGCATGCGCAATGAAACTGCCAGGATTCCATTAATATTGTGAACACTATATTGTTATATTTTAGTCTAGGCTGAAGACTGATACATTCCATAGCACATGACCTAATATCGTAATAGATCCTTGAGCAACCCTCATGCCTTTGAGGTTTTCCGAAGGGCCTGCTGCATTTCCGCCTAACTCCGTAACCATTTCGGAGATGTAAGGTCGATTGAGGTAATCCAAGCTACCTGGAGTGAGATCTCCTGAATATTCACCCTGTGGAGGAGTGGAGGAGAAAAAGATTCTTAAGTAGCAATTCCATAGCCTTATAGCCCGCCGTGGTGGGCTATACCGGCCATTAAAGGTCTGCTCCAGCGTTTAAGGTTGAATGCGAGGGCCTTTAACAAGGGAGTAGGACTATAATGGCAGGTATTGCTCAGCTAGGAAGTGCTATAAGGCTATTAGAACATTCTGCCACCAGAGGGCAGAATGTTCTAACAAATAAAACAAAGGCCTCTCGGAGCCTGAGGGAGATTTAAATCCCCTCAGGCTCAGAGAGGTCTTCTGTCAACAAAAGCATCATTGGTTCACAGCAACAGCTGTAAACAAAGAAACATTGGAATGTTGGAGTTCCAGGCTTATACCAGCCATTATAAGACCTGAACAGTCCATTGTTTTTAACTGACTTTAACAGGTAAATACACATAAAAATAAATAATACAAATTTCGTTGCTTGCACTGCATCCCCAAATGCGATGCAGTGCGCGCAACAAAATGTGTTTTATTTATTTTTATGTTTACTTACCTGTTAAAGTTCGTAATCCATACATTACTACCCACTACCCTGCCCCTCCCCACGTCACCGCCCGGCTGCTACTCCCAGTACCGGCCGCGGCTGAAGTCAGGATAAGGGGATTACACTCCCTAATGAACCCTGCTCACCCCCTTGGTAGCTTGTGACGAGCAGAGAGGCTTATCTCAGAGGCAGTGTGTTAAGCATTTATGAATATACACAGTAATACAGTGAAAACTCTACAGATGGACACAGCACAGGTTTTATAAAGATAAGTATTCTTTATAAAGACTTACCACAAGACCACAAACGCCAAAAATCCACAATACTACACTTAAGATTGCTTTAAAGATGATAAAAGTTGCTTAGTTCAAGTTGATGATAAATGTGACAATGTTCTCAACAAAGTACCTGGATGTGTAACGCAAAGTAAACAAAAGGCTCGGAAAAGGGAAGATGCGTTTGCTCAGTGATCCGGGGGAGATGATGCATCGGGCCTCAATGCTTGCACAGAATAGGGGATGCAATCTTATCCTTACTGGTGAGGAGGTGATGCGTAAATTCTCGGCCTGGGGGCCCGTTGCGGTGCGCAAGATGGCGCCTTGATGTGATGCGATGATCCAGTTGCAATGCGAGAAATTGGCACCCTTGATGCAGAGATGTGATGACAATGCGTAGACGCCCTGGCAGCCTTGCAAAAACTCTACTTTTGGAGCCGCAACAGGCCCTACGACACGCTTCTCCAGTGATCCAATGGCAACTCTCTCTATGGCATCACGCTTCTCCAGTGATGCGACAGCAGGCAGCTTCGATGAACACACAATACCAGGGAGATGCGGCAAAGGCTTGCTTCTCTGGCGATGCAACGATTTCAGCTACGGTGGCAACACGCTTCCTCTCGATGCGTCGTGCTTCCAGCTCCCAGCGACACGCAAATGTCTGGAGTTGAAAATTCCCAGCAAGGAAATTCAGATGGGAGCTGGAGATGAAGTCTTTTGTCCCTGAGACTTCAGCAGGAAGCAATCACAGTTCAATCCCTTGGAGAATATTCTGAAGATGATGAAAGTCCTTAAAAAGCTTCTTCACCTTTCCTTGGCAATGAAGCAACCACTGCAGGCAAACCAAGCAAATAGCACACTGGCAGAGGGGCAGTCAAACTCCTGCAGCTTCCTTGGTTCTTCTCCTTGGCAAAAGGTTTCTTGTTCCAGAAGTGATCTAATTCCTTGGGATCAGGGTCCCAATATTTATTCCCCAAAATCCTTTGTTCTCTGAAGGCAGAGAGGCCTCTGCCTAGTCCAAACTAGTTCCTGAGCACTCTGTTTACATGAGTCTACACTGTGAGAGTGATCTGAGCACCCATGAGAGATCCTTCTGAGCACCTGTGAGACCCCGCCTACCAGCCAGCAGTCGGCGGTCTGCAGTCAGCTGGAAGCGAGGAGCAAGGAGCAAGGAGCAAGGAGGAGGCAGACACCCATCGCGGCCCTCGGTTTTGCCGGATCGCTGCTCGCTGCAATGTGTTGTGGTCCCGATTGATGGTCCTGATCGAGCCGTGGCTTCTCGCTGGTCACGGCACTCGCTGCTCATGGTGCCTTGCTGAGAGGAGGAGGCGTGGAAGGGCAGTTCAGCCCGCGGCCCCAGCCCCCGACCGAAGTGCGGCTTCCGGTTTTCTGCTGTTTTGTGGCGTCCTCTGCCCTCCAGTCAGTGGGGGCCTTTTGCACGGCATTGAGGGAGCGAGCAGCCGGGTGTGGCACAGCCGGGTCTGCCTGTAGAGCAATAATACATCGCTTCTCCTTGCCGCCGCTGCAGCGCTGACGTGTGGAGCCCAGGAGCACAGGTGAGCCTGAAAAGGCAGATGGCAAGCAAAAATTGCAGGCAGCAAAAGCAGCGCTTGTGGCAGAGGTGACTCTGTGCATCTTGAGTGCCTTGTGAACTCTGCTCTCTTTTCTTCATCTGCACCCCGCTTCACGCCACTTGGTTGGGCAAATCTTATTGTTGAAGCAAATTGTCAATGAACTAAACTCACCTGAGAGTATAGTATGGTGCAAAAGCAAGGCGAATCTGACCTGATCTCCGGCCTAGGTGTTCATGGTGACTGGCATAGCAGCGGCAGAAGAATGGGTACACTGCATAAGTCCAGCTGCTGCACGGCGGGGGCCTCCATGATACCAAGACTAAGGTGCTTTTGAAAAGCCAGACTGCTATAATAGTTCCTGAGAGCCCTGTGAATTCCCCCATCCGCGCACAAAGGATCGGAGGGGAAGGTGAGCGCGACTGCCATTAGAGGCAGCTGCTGAGTGCCTGCCCAGTGAGCTCGTGGAAGCGGCCTAACTAGGTTGGGTGCAGCCAACGGGTCACAAGTGTGCCCTGCTCACAGAATATACATGCCAATCTACGCCTATCCAGTAATCACTTTGACCTCTTCAGCTTATTATCCTTTCCACCCCAGGATTATCTAACAAATTACATTGTACATTTATATTGTCCAAAGATGTCAAAAAGGATTCCAGTTACCAGGTCAATGTCAGCAGTTGACGCCCGTGGAGGCGCAGCCACGGCAGCCCCAGCAGCCCCAGCAGGGCTATTGGTAAATGACTCTAGCATAATATGCACAAATACTCAGAACCTGGTTAAACTCTCTGGGGCGCCTAAGACACAGACCAATGAAAAAACTGCCAATACTGGCTTGATAACCAACTACTTGCTTCTAAAATCTTGAAATGGAGTTTCAGCTAATGGTAGGACAGCCCATCTAGGAAACAACTCAAGTGTTAAGGAGGACTTCTCTTCCACTGTAACAAACTCTCAGGGTCTTTGCCCTAAGAACACAAAACGCTGCTCCACTTCTTTGCCAAAATACAGACATTGATAATAGTTCCACCCAATTGTCCTTGGCGCCAGACTCCGTCTCCAATGCTAACATAAGCTTTGCTTCAATAGACCTTCACTTACCACCTCTTATTGACAGTTGTGCTTCAGCCACACGCGTGCCATGAAGATCTATATTAACGGAAGCACAAATGCATCATTCATCTACCAAGCAAGATCCTTCCTTGATTGCCACCCCAGGCTCCCCTGTTGCTTCAAAACAACAAGATTTTTAAGAACTCTCAGCCCTATTTTTACAGCAACTTGAAACTAAAATTGAGCAAACCCTGGAGTCTACCCCATAGCTTTACAGACTATCTAGTGGAACAAATCATCATTATTGCTCCTCTCAAAATATAGAAAACCAAAGTTTCATGGCTGCCTCCGAATCACCAAAACTCACTGATCCACAACACATAATGGCCAAAGCCTGACTTTGGCAATCTTCTAAGATGGACCCCCAAATGGATCTTTTACAGGCAATTGCTCTATGCTTGGCAGATATGAAAGGAAAAATGTACCATGTCACAAGCCTGATCTCTACTTCACCAACAACTAGCTCATGCTCATGAGCGGCCATTGTGGATCAGTGGGCACATCTTCCTGCAGTTTTGACTACTCTGCAGAATCAGTCCGGGTCTCAAGAGCCCCTTTGGTCCATCCTTACAAATGACTCCAACCAAATTAATTACTGAACCTATTAACAACCCAGGTGACTTACTCGAAGACTTGCGTGCAAGCCCAATTAAATTATCACACTTGCCACCATCCACTGTCTCAAGTTTAACCTCTACAACTAGGCCCATAACTGATGCTCCCTGCCCCTCAACTAGCTGTCAAACAATAGAAGAACTAGACGGCACTCCAGAGACCAAACAGAAGAAAGGCTCACTTTCTAGGAAAGTGAAAAAAAAACTAAGAAAAGCCCAAGAAAGGGAAAAAACTAAAAATCGAGCAGCGTTGCTTCTTACTCGCACATATACAACCAAGCCAGTTATTGGCCCTGCTAAGTTCTATCCAATTTTTTCAGTAAAGCCATCAGGAAAGAAAGATAAAGGAGTGTCATTAAATCACCTACAACCCCTCAAACCACCATCATCTAATAGCTTGGCTGAAGATATAACCAGAGGGGAAACATTTTTCTATGTCACCTCTACTTCTTTACCTGACAATCAGAAAGGGGAGACTGATATAACATCAACTCAGCCCACATCCACGGGAGGTACAGATGTGAGGATTAGTTTTGTCCCCGGATCGACATTACTACCCACAACCTTAGGGCCACAGGCGGAGGCTTGCACGCAACCACTGTTCAGTACTGCCTATAGTTCTGACATGCAGCATCAACAGGTGATAACATCCCCTTCAGGCCCAATGGTATATAGCACCCTCCCAACTCATCATCCAATACTTACACTTCATAATCAAGTCATACTGGGAACCTCAATGAGCAGTAGCTGTTTAGAACCTGGAGTGGTGGAGGTTGTACTTAAACCAAGATATCATGCCAAAGGCAATCACGACGTTTTGAACAGATCCAACATCTTGAGCCTATTTTCTGACATACTATCATTAGAGCATATAGGCTCGGCAGATGTTGCCTGGGTTAAATTTTAAAGCCTGTCAGGTGACTCCCATGACGAATCTAAAGTGGTCGGGCTATACCAACAGTCACACCAAACGGCAATGCTGTTTGAAGTCAACCAATTGGCAGACTGGGGCATTGAGATTAGGCACTTACCCCAAGATAGATATCCTCACGTTTTACTCAATACATCTTTTAAAACGTACTCCATCTTAAAATGCGCTGACGTTATCCACCCTGGTAACAAACTTACCAACACTCTTTTCCAACATGAACCTCTGAAGATTACCTGCTCTACTAATCAGAGAAGAGTCTCTACTAGCAGGCAGGACATCAATAACCAATTTGGACTCCAGGCTAAACATGGCCCTCATTCAGCCCGACGGCACCTCTAAGATTCTCAAAGGCGACACAAATCACACATTAAACAAGCAAAATAACTACCAAACAAGTATTTCTTGGAACGTGGCTGGCCTTCAGAAACTGACTAAAAATGACTCTGCCTCACATTACCTTCAAAGTAGTGATATAATTTGCCTCCAGGAGACATGGGCAACATCAACTACAGCTCTTTCCGGGTACTTCGAAATCCATGTCCCGGCTTTAAGACGTAATATTTTTGGGCAGCGAATGGGTGACCTTTCTGTTTTTATCAAGCATTCCCGAAGGTTGGAAGTAATCACACTTGCACCTCCCTCACCTGCGATTCAAGTATTACTTATTAATAGAGTAAAACATCATTATAATCCGCTCAGATTGTTACTATTCAATTGTTATGTTAATCCAGCCCTGCACCAGAGAAGTCAAGCACTTAATGACCAGGTAGCTATCATTGGAGATTTTCTAATTAGATATCCTCATCACAACCCACTTATAGTCGGGGACTTTAATAATAGATCTCTCAACAAAACAGGAAATGAGAATAAGCACCCTAAAGGGGCTGAGGTACTAAAAGCCCTATTTCATGCCTGCTCCATATCCGCTGCTTATAAACTCAAGAAAGCAAAGGATCAAACATGGACCCCGCCTGAAACATACAGGAATATCTCCACAATCGATTATCTTTTCATTGGTAGCATCTGAATGACTTTGACATCGATAATCGCCCAGAGAGTGACCATAGGCCCCTTAGAGCATCTTTTAGTCTTTCTACTGTCGATATCTTGCAAATCTACATCTTTAGGCGAATCCACGGGCGAAGAATGTGACAAAGTCTCACGCAGGATAAAATGGACTATCAATCTTAGTACGAAACAGTCTGCATGGACAATTAAAAATGATCATTTAAAAACTGCTTTTGGTTCGCAAGCCCTCTTAGACTATTGGCCCACCCCTCTGCTAGATCTGCACCGGGCGCTGGGGGGAACACTCGATGCGTAACATAAACGGGTGCTAAATAATCTAAACCAGCTCCCAAACAAGGAAATCCCGGGAAGCAAATGGTGGCGTCAAAATCCCCTAAATGCAAGACAAAAAGGGGAAAAAGCACTGCAGGGCGCTACAAATGGATCGCTTCGAGCTGCCCATAAGAAACTTGCATGGGAGCAACGCACTAAATGAATAGAGGAAGCCTGGCTCAAAATCTTCACTCTTCTTAAGGAAAAAAATCCAGCTCCATTCTGGAGATATATCGACAAGCCAGTAACAGTTGCCAGTCCAAGGAGAATGGGGTACCCGAGAACGTTTGGGTGGATCACATCAATCAGCTCTACCGGAGCAGGACAGGGGAGATGCCAGTCTTCTCCTCACCTCAAGTACCAAATTACGATAACACCCAGGGTTCAGGCATCTCTGAAGCTGAAGTAAATAAGATCATTAGCTGCATGAGGAATGACGGCGCGCCAGTGCAAATGGAATACCTGCCACAGTTTTCAAATCAAACCGATCATTCTGGGCAGAGCTCTTTACACCTCTCTTTAAACAAGCCTTGCTTACAGCCACAATCCCATCCACCTGGCAGGGCTCAATATTACATCCACTTTATAAAAAGGGTAATCGCTCAAATCCAGCTAATTATAGGCTAATAGCTTAACTGGATATTGAAGCTAAGGCCTATGCTCGAGTCCTGCTGGTAGAACTTGAAAACTGGGTTACAGAAAATAGCATTCTTCCCCACACTCAGTCAGGCTTTAGGCCAGGCTGTTCCACAACAGATAATATAATAGCACTGTCCTATCTGTCCTGGAGAGCTACTCTGGCCAATCAACTACCGTTATTCTGCTGCTTTGTGGACTACAGTGCAGCGTTCGATAGAGTCAACCGAGGGACACTACGGAACAAACTATACTTATGGGGGATACCATCTGTACTTCTCTCTGCACTGATATCTCTGCATCAGAAAACCTGGGTGAGGATCAAAACAAGTGCCATGACAGTATTTGCAAAAATTGCAACAACAAAATGATCTAATGCAAGGCTGCGTATTAGCTCCACTAATATTCAATCTTTATACTGCCGATTTGCCTAAAGAACTGGCAAGTGCAACTTTGGTTGCCCCAAAACTGGGTGGCATACGTTTACAGGTCATGCAATACGCTGATGACATTATCATCATGAACCATACAAAAACAGGCCTACAAAGAGCGCTCACTGCCCTCAATAAATATAACATAAAAAACAATCTTTTGATGAACGAATCAAAAAACCAAAGTCATGATTTTTGGAAAACATTAAAAAAAGAAAAATCAGTCCTGGCGAGCAGGGGACCTGCATATAGTTACCTGCACGAGCTATATTTATCTAGGAGTATGGTTTAATGAAAAGGCAAATCAAGTTTCTCATCTCAAACATCTTCGCTTCATGGGAGCAGGGGTTATTCATAGTCTGAGGTGCTTGAATTTGCAATTGCACAGCCAAGCCAATTTTAGGAGTTCTACGCGCCAAACTACTCCCAGCAATGTCCTATGGCCAATTGGCCTTCCCTGGCAAATTGGATTCATTGTTAGCGAACTATCAAATAATGGCCTATAAGAAAATATTTTCAGCTCCCCAGCATGCAAGGAGGGCGAGGTTGAGACTTGAGCTGGGCCTGGCAAGTGTAGATCTTCATAGTCTGGGAGACTTAATTAAATTCTACATCTGCATCCTTCGCGCTCCAGCTCAATCCATGAAAGAGCAATTGCAATCATTGTTTGCGGATGAACTCTCCCCTTGGCACAGACAGCTGCACTTGGCCATTTCCACATTGAAGATTGAAATCGTCAACTTTTCTAACCCAATCGTTTCCCTGTCAATGTGGAAAAAAACGATAAAAAACCAAATTACTCTAGTGTCATTCGAGAGAGATGTTGCTCGGCTCCCAAAAAAAACACTCCTTGCAGCTTTGAATGACTCGTATATTAAGGGAAAACCGCAACCATATTTTTACTATTCTCTTTAATCACAGACTCGCAATAAAATCATTTATATGAGGTTGCTAGCCCTTCCAATTCATGACTTTAACCCGCTGTGGGCTCAGAGAAATGGCCAACTAACATGTAGGCTCTGCAGTTATCCATCTGAATCCTGGTTACATTTGTTATGTTGTTGCCCTCATCTTGCCAATGATCGCCGACGCCTACTGGTTCCAGTTTTTCGGGAAAAGTTACTGAGACATTGCAGGGAAGCATCTGATCTGTGCTTCTGTAACAATTCAGCCCAAGTTCTAGCAAGAGCTGGGACGTTTGTTAATATTATTTTAACTGCACTGCATAATGCCCAGTCTTAAGAAACTGACAAGCTCTACTCTCATTGCACAAATTGACGTTGATGGAAGCTAAACTTTAGTAAAAGTATTGTGACACTCTTTGTTATTGTTTTCTCTTTTTATATTACACACCTTCTCTGGATCAAATGCCCAATTTTGATGTACTCAACTAACTTGGAATGTTGCCTTTGGACTTTAAACTTATCTGCATTTCCAGATCTATAAATGTGTACATAACTTTTATTAATTCTTATATATTTTAATATTTTATTGAGTATCAATATGTCGTTAGTATGTTACGGTTTTAATTAACTGTTTAATAAATCAGACTCTCTTCTTCCTTTCACTGTGCAGGGCAGAGACATCAGCCACCCCACAGGAGATGGAGCCAGCACAGGGGAGGTAAGATACAGCTCTGGAGCACTTTGTTGGCATGATTCCTCCTCTCCTTTCACAGTGCAGGGCAGAGACATCAGACAAGCCACAGGAGGTGGAGCCAGCATTGTAGAGGGAAGGACCAACCCTATTCAGATCACAGGTGCAACTCCTCCCTTCCATCTAGATGCACGTCTCTCTATTCACCACTGGGCTGCCCCAGCCTGTCTCCTGGAATGCCCCAGCCCTGCCACTCACAAACCCAGACAAGGAATACCCAACCAAGCAGAGGCAGGCCTGCACAGTTAGGCAAGAAAATGCCTACTTTCTAAAAGTGGTATTATCAAACACAGAATATTTAACCAACTTTACTAAAAGATGTATTTTATCATTCTGAGTTCAGGCATACTAAATTCGAATTTCTACCATGTTCCCTGAGTCCGTTGGGATTATAAGAATGTAATATTCTAACTGCCCATTTTGCTCGAGGAATAGACACCATGTATAAGAAACTTTTATCTTTTTTAAACTTAGGATATCAATTTATATTTTTAGACATTTTACTACTTACCATTTTGATGCATTTTACTGACCGAAATCCCCAAAAGTGTCTTATATTTGTATTAGTCCTATGTGCTATTCTCTTCGTGAATGTATCATCTCTGTGATTCTCTCAGTAGTTTCTTTGTTGTTGTTGTTTTCTGTGATTTTATGGCTATTACAGCCGAAATAAAGTTAATAAATGAATGAAAATAATCTAACTGCCCATTCTGGTCTATGGAGAACAGGTAGCCTTCAATAGTGAAAAACGAAAATGGCTGTAATTCACTATTAGGATATGCTACACACATCAGAGTATGTCCTACCTTATACTTACAATGCACGCTGCCCTTGGGCCTACCATAGGGGTGTCTAATATGTAGTAAAGGGAAGGTTTAGGGACTAGCAAGTGGGTGCACTTGCCAAGTCGACATGGCAGTACTAGACTGCACACAGGCCTTGCAATGGCAAGCCTGAGACACGTTTTACAAGCTGCTTCTGTGGGTGGCACAACCAGTGCTGCAAGCCCACCAGCAGCATATGATTTACCAGCCCTAGGCACACATGGTGCACTGTACTAGGGGCTGACAGGTAAATCAAATAACCCAAACAAGGAATCACCAATTAGTACATCAATTTAACGTAGGGAGCACTTGCACTATGGCACTGAATAGCAGTGGCACAGTGCCCAAAGCATATAACCAGCAAAAACATATCAAAACAGAGTAGGCAACCCTCAAAAATGGAAGGGGAACTCACACGAATGATGCCAGGTCTAATACGTGTCCCATCCAGCTGAATTGTGGGGAGAACTACCCTTCCCCTTGGGAGTTCTCTTCACTAAGATGGAAAACTCTGGACAGGCCATCAGCGTTGGCGTGTTCTGTACCAGGGCGGTGTTCCACTGTAAAGTCCATACCCTGTAGGGAAGTGGACCACCTCAACAACTTTGGGGTATCACCCCTCATCTGCATTAGCCATCTGAGGGGCCTGTGGTCGGTCTGAACCAGGAAGTGAGTCCCAAACAAGTATGGTCTCAACTTCTTCAGCGCCCAGACCACAGCAAATGCCTCACGCTCAATTGCACTCCACTTCTGTTCCCGTGGAAGTAACCTCCTACTGATGAAGGCTACAGGTTTGTCTAGGCCCTCTTCATTAATCTGTGATAGAACATCCCCCACACCATGCTCTTAAGCCTCTGTCTGAACAATAAATTATTTTGAGAAGTTGGGCACCTGCAGCACGGGTGCTGTGCACATGGCAGTCTTCAGGGCGTCTAAAGCCTTCTGACAGGTGTCAGTCCAGTTCACTTTCTGGGCTACTTCCTGGAAGTCAGCTCAGTCAAGGGTGCAACAATGTTGCCATACCCCTTGACAAACCTCTGTAGTACCCTGTGACTCCTAAAAAAGGCTCTCACCTACGTCTGAGTCTTTGAGGGTTCCAATGCCAGGATGGTATCAATCTTGGGTTGTAGGGGCGCCACCTGGCCGCGTCCTACCCGGTGTCCCAAGTACACCATGGAACCCTGCCAGATCTGGCACTTACTCGCCTTGATCCCGAGGCCTGATTTGCGCAGTGCCATCAACACTTCCCAGAGGTGGTGCAGATGTTCTTCCCAACTGGCGCTGCCCCACAGGAACAATCAGATCTGCAGCTCCCTGGTTTAGTAACTTCCTATGTCAGTGTAGGAAATATTGTAAATGGCAGGAAAGAGCGTGGAGAAAGGATTTGAATGCGGAAAATAAAAAGAACTATAAAGAGGCCTTAAGTGGCTATCATAGAAAGATATATGCAGCTAAGAAGAGGTTATTTGCCTCAAAGATTGATGGTGCGAAAATTAAAAGCAGAGAAATCTTTGACATTGTCAAAATCTTCTCCTCACCTAAGGCTGCAATTAAATGCGACTCCCCATCTGATGAGTGGATAAGGAACTTAGACGATTTATTTTATACAAAGATAGAAACTAAACAATCTGCGTTTACTAGTCTAGACATGAAAGATGAGCTGGTTTCTCAACAAGCTGTTCCCCAGGGACAGATAGATGGTTGTTCCCTCTCCGTCTTTACGCCTATGCCCTTAGAGACATCCTTGGCAATAATGAAGGGTTTGAAATCTGGTTCGCCTACAGACTCTTGTCCAGCCAAATTTTTTGCTTCTATGGCTGAGATTCTAAATCCGACTCTAAACCATGTTCTGAACATGTCCCTTTGCACTGTGCTTGTCCCAGTCAGATGGAATAGTGCAAAAATGATCCCCTTACTAAAGAAACCCACGGTAGATCCCTTGGTTTTTACTAACTATGGATCAATTTCTCTTTTGTCGTTTTTTGCAAAAACTGTTGAAAAATACGCCCACACAGTGATTAGCAGCTTGGCTGAGGATAAATATCTGTTCCACCCTAGCCAGTCCGGGTTCAGGTAGAATCTCAGTACCGAGTCGGCATTATTGAAGGTGTCTGACTATCAAGGAGACCCTAGATGCAAGTGGCAAAGCAGTTCTGGTCCTGCTGGACCTCTCCGCGGCGTTTGACACCATGCCCCACGACCACCTCCTCCAGAGACTGAGGGAGTGTGGGCTTAAGGGCACAGTGTTGAAATGGTTTGCTTCCTTCTTAGAGGGTAGAAACCAGGAAGTCTGGTCCCCCCCTTTTGAGCAAGTGTGCCAACTCTGAGTGTGGGTGTGCCACAGGGGTCTATTTTGAGCCCAGTACGTTTTAATCTATATATGGCCCCCTTAGCCACATTGGTGGAAGAGAATGAGGTTACAATGATATCATACACTGACGACACTCATCTGTTGTTCACCTGAAGAAAGGGTGAGGAGTTCAATGAAGCAAAGATCAACAAGTGCCTAAAAGAACTTTCACTTGGTTCAAACATAACCATCTTAAATGTAATGCAGATAAATCCGAGATTATTTTCTTTGGCTCCCCCGCTGGATGTATGGAAACAATGGTGGCCTCAACATATGTCCCCTCCCCATGCCGTGGTTAGGACTGTAAAGAACCTGGGAATAAGAATGGATGATGACCTCTCTATGGTACCACAGGTGCAATCGGCAGTCAGAACCTGTTTTGGTCTGCTGAAGATGCTTAGGAGGTTTTTATTTCTCTTACAGATTGAGCATAGAAAAATGGTTATTCAGGCCCTTATCATCTCGAGGCTGGACTATGCCAATGTCCTCTACCTGGGACTTCCGGAGTTCTTACTCAACAAATTGCAGGCAGTAAGAACTCGGCAGCCAGGGCTGTTCTGAGCTTAGGGCCTAGAGATCGGACTTCCCGCCGTCTCAGAGATTTCCACTGGTTACCGGTGTGCAGTAGAATCCGTTTCAAAGCCAAGTACTGGCCTTTAAGGCCCTGCATGGGATAGGAGCTAAATACATCTCTAAGAGAGCCTCCTTTTATATACCTGGTAGATCATTAAGATCTGCCCACCAACATCTCATGGCCACTCATAAATATTTTAGAGCTCGCAAAGGCGGTCACTCTTTTCAATTGCTAGTGGCCGGACTTTGGAATAAGCTGCCTATTCCACTTAGGAAAGTCACTAATTTGCTAGTTTTCAGGAGACAATTCAAAACTTGGATGTTTCAACAGACACTATAACTTTCTCTGCCCTCCCCGGTTCTTTTTTTTCTGTTTTCCTCTTCTGTTTTCCCCTTGCTTGTTTTGGTTTTTTTTTCTGTCTTTTAGTGCCGGGACACTCTTTTGAGTAGCTGCGCGCTCTAGAAATTAATTTTAACATGACATAACATAATACTGCAATGCCATCCAGGTAGACGGCACTGAAATCCTCCAGTCCAGCCAACACCTGGTTGACCAACCTCTGAAAGGTGGCAGGGGCATTCTTCATCCCAAAGGGCATAACCCAGAACTGGTAGTGACCATTTGGTGTGGATAATGCTGACCTCTCTTTAGCGCCATTAGTCAAGGTGACCTGCCAGTACCCAGACGTCAAATGAAACATGCTAAGGTACCATGCAGTGCCCACCAATCAATTATCTCATCAGCTCTGGGGATGGGGCGTGCGTCATCCCTGGTGACTGCATTGAGCCCTCTGTAGTCAACACAGAACCGGAGTTCAGGTGTGGCACCAGGCGCAGCAGCCTTTGGGACCAAGACCACTGGGCTGGCCTAAGGACTGTTTGAGGACCCAATGACCCCTAAAGCAAACATCTTGGAGATTTCCTCCTTAATGTAAGCCCTAACCTTTTCAGTCACTCTTTAAGCCTTGTGCTTCAAAGGAGGACTGTCTCCAGTGTCCACATCATGGACGCACCACTCTGTGACACCAGGAACCAAGGAGAATAGATCAGAGAACTGCCTCAACAGTTGGCGACAATCTTGGTGCTGATCATAGTTCAGTGTGGCACAGAGGCTAACACCATCCACTGACCCATCTTGCTCTATTGCAGACAGAAGTGCAGGAAGAGGCTCGGTCTCCTACTCCATTCCATCATCTGTCGCTGGGAGCATGCCCACTTCGGACCTTTCTAAGTGGGGCTTTAGGTGGTTGACATGCAGGACCCTCAAGGGGTTTCTGGGAGACTGAAAGTTCACCAGATAAGTGACATTACTCTTGCACTCCACCACCTCATATGGACCAGTCCACCTGTCCTGGAGCACACAAGTCTCCACAGAGGCCATGACCCAAACTTTCTGTCCAGGTGGAAGCTCAATCAGAGTGGCATTCTGATTGTATCACCGCTTCATTTCCTCCTGGCTGGCTTCCAGATTTGCCTGAGCGAAATCTCTGAATCACTGAGTCTGGTTCCTAAAGGCCAGCATATAACTATATACATCCTGGGGAGGTTTCCTGGGACATTGCTCCCTGACTTCCTTGACCAGACTCAAAGGTCCTCTTACCAGGTGTCCATACAAAAGCTCAAAGGGGCTGAACCCTAGGGACTTTAGTGGCACCTCACAGTAGGCAAACAGAAAAGGCATAGCAAGAGGACGTCCCACTTATGCCTCATTGGTTCTTCAAGACCCATGATCATGCCTTTAAGGGCCCGGTTGAATCTTTCAACCAGCCCATTACCTTGTGGGTGGTAAGGAGTGGTGAACTTGTAGGTAACACCACACTCCTTCAACAGAGACTTCATATAAGTAGAAATAAAGTTTGTACCTCGGTCAGACACCACCTCTCTGGGGAACCCCACATGGGAGAAGATCCCAATCCGTGCACATCCCACCACGGGGGCTGTCACTGTCCTGAGCGGAATGGCTTCCGGGTAAGCATGGGCGAATTTTACGAATCTCGCGTTCGCGAATTTTGCGGATTTGCGAACTCGCAATCCGCAAAATCCGCGAATTCTCGCGAATTTGCGGATTTTTTTTTGTGTGTTTGCGCGGGTTTCTGCCAGTTCGCGAGGGTTTTGTACAATGTCGCAAATTGCGAACTTACCTGTCGGGTCGCAAGTTTCGCGAACTTGTTGTTTCTACGTGTCCAGCCTGTTTGGGACACTCTTCTTCATCACTGCCACTCTCTGTCACCACTGCCACTCTCTGACTACTCATGCCACCCTCTGGCCCACCCATGCCACCCTCTGTTTCATCACAGCACCCTCTGGTTGTCCAGTCAGTGTACATTATTGTGGCAACGCAAGCACACCTTCCCTGCCTCAAGTGACCTGAATTAATTTGGGGCTGATTAATGTGTCACAGAATATTTTTTTAGCTGGCACCTGCTTCCTTAGTGCTTCCTGATTAGTGATCTTTTGAACTTGCTAAGTGCTTTCATTGTTGCAAAATTAGTTACAACACCTGCCCTGCCCCAACTGACAATAATGAATTAGGGGCTGATTAATGGATTTGAACCTCCAGCCTGGCTCCTGCTTGTCTCCCTTAGCTGTAATTCAGGACCTTTGTGGCATATGTGTAACTATTCTGAGGTTCAGAGCAGGGTCACATAATAGTTGCAACTTGCAACTGAACTCTGGAGGGGCCCCTCAGGAAGCACTACAGGAAATGGCTACTAATGATGAGCCTGAACTTTTGAACCTGGTAAGTAGTTTCAGTTTTGCTAAGATCGTATTTCTGCAATTTTGCACTTATTCGCGGGGCGCGAAGTTGTACTGGGAAGCCGCGAACTCACGCGAACAGTGCGAGCAGTGCGAGCAAAATCCGCTGCTCGCGGATTTGCGGATTTTGCGGGAGATTCGCAAATCTCGCGGATTGCGAATTTACCGAAAATCCGCAAAATCCGCGAGCGAAACGGATTTTCCGCCCATGCTTACTTCCGGGTACCGGGTAGCATGGTCCACCAAGACCAGGATAAACTTGTTGCCCATGGCTGTCTTGGGTTCCAGTGACCCCACAATGTCAATGCCCACCTGTTCAAAAGGGGTACTGACTGCAGGGAAATGTTGAAGAGTGCCTCCTTCCACTTTTTCCACTTGCCTGGCAAGTTTGACAGGTCCTACTATGAGTTTCTGAACTCTTCTGCATCTGTGGCCAATAAAAGTGGGAGACAAGCCTTTGAAAGGTTTTGTTCTGCCCCAGATGACCAGCTAAAGGAACATCATGAGCCAAACCCAGTAGCAAGGCTCTGAAATGCTGGGGTACCACCAGCACACAGGCTGACCCAGGCTCAGCAGCCTTAGGCTCGCTAAGACCGTTCTCCTAGTATCACCTCCTGCCTGGTTTGTGGCCGGTTGCCTCAAACCTACAAGAGAAGGGCACTTATGCTGCTCTTCACAAAATCCCTCCCTGGAAGGACCCGCTTCTTGCTGCCAATGGGTCGGCTCAGGTAGGTTCCCCAGTTCAGAAACTTGCTCCCCTGTAGGTTCCAGGGCATCCCCCTCAAGGTCTACCTCCTCCTGGACCGTGGGAACAATGGGGCTGGTTTCCCACGCCCCCTACCTATTCTCTTTAAGGCAGATCCCTGGGCCATACTTTCAGGCTCCAGGGTCTCCCGAACACCCTTAGCTGCCATAGACCGAGTGGTCACACACACACACTCAGGCAGACCCAACATCTCCAAATGAGCCTTCTTCTCCACCTTAACCCAAGGGGAGCTTTTTAAATCATTGTCTAACAGACAATCAACAGGCATGGCTGGCCTCAGAGCTACTTTAAAAGTACCAGAGACCCGCCCCACTCAAAGGGACCTTGAGACACTTTGCAATGGATCTCTGTATTGTCAGCTACAACAAATGGAAAAAATGCATTGGGGACCACCTGCTCTTCAGACACCAATTGACACTTGACAGCTGTCACACTGGCTCCGGTGTCTCTCAGAGCCTCCATTCTATGGCCAATGATGGTCACCCACTACCGTTATTTCTTAGTGTCATCAGGCAGTTGAGTTCTAGGGATCATCTCAAAGTCTACTAATGAGACAAGGGACATTTCTGCGGGACCCCCACCACCTTGGGCACCCATCTCCTCCCACCCCAGGGCTACACTGGCCATCTGATGGGGTGGTGCATGGGGTGGCACATACTGACCCTTTTGGGGACACTGGGTATCATACCAACAGTGTTTCACCTGCTTACACTGAAAGCGGGTAACAGGCCCCCTATGAACAGGTTTACCTGTCAAGGGTCCTGACTTCTTCTCAAGGGAGGCTGGGAACCCCCTACCTTGGTTCCCTTGTGAATTACTTTGGGGCCCTTTCTGGAACTCCCTCTGTTTACCCTTGCCCCCCTCCACTCTTCTGCTGGGGACCCTGCCCACCCTTGGCGGAGTCTCCCACAAGACCCTTGTGGACCCTGGTACTGACCCAGCTGTCCACTTCTTCAGCAAGCTTTCTAAGGTTAGTCAACTTGCTATCAATAAGGTGCTGGCGTAGCTCTGGAAAACAATTAGCAGACAAGTGCTCCCTAGCAATCAAATCATAGAGCGCTTGAAAATGATTCACATTGCTACCCCTCACCCAACCATCCATAGCTCTGCAAAAGAAAGATATATATTCTACCCAAGTGGTTCCCTCCAACGTCTTACAATTTCTGAACCTCTGTCTATAGAGGTCTGGAGTTAACACATACCTTGTCATCAGTGCTTCTTTCATGTGGGCATAATACATCCTATGATCACTGGGCAAGTCTACCAAAGTATCCCTACCTTCAGTTAAAAAGCGGCCCCACAAACCCGCTCCCCAATCCTTCTCATGGACCCGGTGGGCCAACATTTCTTTCTCATAGGATGTAAACCACTGCCAAATATCTTCACTTTTATGGAAATCTTTGATGATATCCTTGGGAATATGTACCCTGCCTTCTGAAAGCTCAGATGGTGCGCTTCCACCAGAGGGATTCAAATCAAATCAAATATTGCTTTATTCGGTTTCCATTGCAAAAAACCATAAAAGTTCATATTTTTAAAAGCCACGCACATTGCACATTGATAGATAGGTATACAAATTTAAAAGACAAGCATGCCTTCATAAAATATCTTGGAATACAAAGATAATGTTAAAACCATTCATATAATCATGTGTGTACAAATCAGTAGCAAGGTATAGTCTGGAGGAATATGAACAGCAATTTTTCTGTTATAAATTAGTCCTATGGCTAATACCAAACTTCAAAAATTTAACAATATTTGTCGCCAGGCATTCTGTCTCCATAAGTTGCAGCACAATTAGGGCAGGACGACATTGGCATAAGCCTAACATTTTTAAAATTGGGATTATCCAGTGCTTTCTCGGTTCTTCATAAAATTTACAAAAAAGGACCACATGGATTAGTGATTGGGTTGAATCTTTGTCACAGGGGCAAGGTGTTAACAGTTTCGACCAATCATTGATTCTAGGAAAGGTTACCAGGCGATGGAAAATATTCAGCCTAAAACGAGTCAACGAGAATCTTTCATAGCCACTCAGATTGCAAATTAAGTAAGGCTGCATGGCCATAGTGGATTGAATCAGCAATGAATGTTGAACCGAGCTTTTTTTAACCTCAATAACCAGACGCAGATCCTCCACATGAGTCAGGCATAGCTTTTTCAGCTCTTTTCTTGATAACTCTACGATAAGTGAGGGGTGATGGTAATATCTTTCTAGTCCCAAATCATACAGAAACCTTTTGACATATAAAAGCCAACCGATCCTATATGAGTTTTCGAGTGCAAGACAGTCGTTTAATAAGCGTTGGTTGAAAAACTGTCTTTGGAGAGGACCAGAGGTGGTGCCACAATAGAACTGAACTGGAACTGAAAGATATAGTAAACGTAACTGGAGACTTACAGCGTGAGATCAGACTATGCAGAGATGTTCCTCATTGCTAGCAGCGCTACTGGAGGCGTAGGAGGTAGGAGACCTTCAGCAGACTCGCACAGGCGCTGCGGTGGAACCCCATGTTGGAATGAGTCTATCCGTGCACGATAAGGAGAGCGGAGCGTTGTTGGCGGCGAGCCTGCACCCGCTCGGGTTTGAAGAGGTCGCCTGAGTGAACGGATGGGCAGGACCTGCAACTCCCCTCGCAGCCGCACTTCCAAGGGTGAGCGAGACCGGCAGTGGCAAAGTAGGTGGGGGCTGCCCCTGCCTCTAGCACTATGCGCGTCTGCATTGACGATCCTACTGCTCACGTCTGCATCGCCTAGGGCGTTGCATGCGCTGTCGCAGATGAGCAGTCCCTTATGAGCAGCAAGGGACCGCGACCACCGGGAACACATTTGGGCTGAGTCCGGCTAACAATTTAGTGCTTGCGATACCGTGTGTGCGTGTTGCTGCCGGTTAGCTCCGCCCCCCGGTCGGATTTCGGGGCAGCGCCGAGTCCAAATAACGGGGGTGAAATTGAGATGCAACGAACCAGCGCACTCTCGGCACACCACCATGATGTAGAAAGAAATGGATCTCTGGTGGAGCCCACTTCCTAATATCACCTTTTCAATCATGCAGTGATGACAGTGTTATGAACACAGTTATGAACACAATGTTCACAATTTCTTCGTGCCCTTTGAGGACATGGAGTACTCCAAATCTCCTATTCTTCTTTCCTGAGTAATTTGGTACATCAAACTTGCTGACTTGGAGATTTGAGGCAAAAGAAGGGCAAAATGGCCAATTACAAGGGTGAGTGGCACACCCCCGCGGGTCAACCCTGTCTCAGACCGATACCTTCCCTGGTCGATCAAACACCAAGCACCACAACTGAAGTAGGACAAAGGCGTAGAGACTAAAGCAGGACTACAACCATCAGCCTCGACCAATGGAACAAGAAAAAGGACTGTACTGTTGATGAGGAAGCCTGTACAAATGAGGCGGCCATACTGGAAGAGCACCACCACAAGGATATAACACGCACCTTACGTCAGCTGAATCTACTAACCTTCTAAAACAGGTCAGATTGTCCATGCAACGCCTTTTACCTATGCTTCACCTATTAACCTTTCTATCCACCACCCTATCTCTCAGTCCATTACTACTATATCTCACTATCTTTTGGCCTGGTGATCCTTTTGCTTACTTGATTCTGAGTCCCGCATGGACTGTTAACTCTTATTTAACCAACAGACCTTATATCCCATCTCTTTTTAATCTATTATCCCACTATTATACCCCCATACCCATATTAGTACCTAGCCTCTAATTTAGTCTACACCATCCCTCTTCTCCACCCATCTCCCTATACCTGACCCCACCTCCCCTAGCCCATCCTCACACATTATAACACGGACTGCTAACGGAAACCCGCACACACCTCTCCACCATCTATTCAGTGCTTATGATGGAGCTCACAGGCACACACACCTACACCATCAACTACCCCTCCAAACTGTCCAAGAACGCAGCCAAATGCTTCAAACACAATCTTATAAAACTTCATCCTGAAACACCCATAGCGGACCCCTATTTCTCAATACACAATGGACACACAACTAATGATATTATTTTCCATACGAAATGAAGAGCGCAATGGAGAAATGCTTTTCTAACTCTATTTACACTATCCGCCACCAGAAAAACCCCCCATGGCCTAGTTATCAACATCGCCCCATCCCAAGTTTTCCATGCGACTGCAACGGTCACCATCTATAATAATGAACCATCCTCATGCAATCTACAGATCGTAATCTAAGCCTCTTAGACAACATCTTCCCACTCATTAAAGAGCAAGTGTCTAACCCCCAAACGGCCACTCATACCTCACCCTCCACTAACACCCACCTTATCCCTACCAACAACAATGCTACTCCTTCCCGTCCTCTACCTGCATGTGACCTATCTGATACTCCCCCAACTTCCGCCTACACCAACACAAATCAATCCACTACACCGAACCCCCAACCCAACACAACTGAAGCTACCTACACGCTCATACCCACTCCCCAACCAGCCATTCCCACAACCCACCCACCTTCATCCACAACTCTACCCGCCCCAGCAGTCCTGCCACCCTCCCCCACAGCCCTCCTAACACACACACACCTGGAACACCCTTACCGCCCCTACATACAGTGGCCCCTAACCACACTTCAAGCTGGCCCCCAGAACCTACATCTACACCCTTAACACAGACCCATTCCTCACTCGTAGCCACTCCCACAGCCCTCCCAACACTCACACCCCCACCAGCTGCACCCCTCCTATCCACACTCACACATACAACAAACCCTACACCAGGCCAGACTCCACTACTTGCACCCATATCCACTCCCATAACACAGCCACTTACCACACACCCGCCTGCACAAACTGACAGACTTGATGAGATCATAATCTCATTGAATAAAATTAATGAAGAACTCTAAGCACTCAAGGACCGTTTCTCGAAACAACCTTGGGGTATTAGAGCAACAAGACACCCCAAATCTAGCTGGCCCAAAATCCATCCTACAACGAACTCGAATCCCTATCATCCCAATTGGCCCACAGTCCCCTCCTACAACAATTCGGCCAATTGGAAGCACTAACCCGCTCTCAGAGAGCGATTTACTCTCCTTTGTGAATTCATATGTCGCCCCTCCCATGAAGCCCACCACACTTGCATCTCTGCTGATTCCTACTATCACCTCCAATCCCATTAGGACCAGCAAACCAAACACTAGAGGCGTCACAAACAACAACCTCAGAAGAATTCCTATTACTCAGATACCTTCTCCATCCGCCAGTATGCCCAAACTCAAATGTATACTCCTAAACTGTATATCGGCCGCCAGACATGCAGCGGACATAGCTGACCTCATCCTCACACATAAGCCAGACCTGATAATCCTAACCGAAACCTGGCTAAAAGAATCCTCCACACCAATCATTGATATTTTAGTCCCTCCTAATTACAACATCATCAGACTAGATATAGACATAGCTGATAAGTCCGGGAGAGGCATAGCCTGTATACATCGTATGAGTATTTCAGTAAATAGAGCCATTTCCCCTTCTTTTCAGTCTTGCGAATACATGTGCCTCAACATCACTAGCAAGGGCAAACCTGTCTGTTCTCTGCACATCATCTATCACCCACCAGGCGAAAACCTCACCTTCATTGAACACTTCATGGACATGGTATCTTCTAAAATGGGTCAACAAAATACCCAAATATTCCTTGGAGTCTTCAATCTCCACTGGAATGATCCTAATGATACAGCAGTAAACAGTCTCAAGAATTTCCTTAATGACCTGGACTTAACGCAATTCTGCAACATCCCAACACACGACAAAGGCTCTATTCTGGACTTACTATTCTCTAAAATGGAATCCATTCAGCTAGAGGCGATCCTACCCTGCGACTGGTCAGACCATCATATCATCACTTTCACCATTAAGAAAAAGGTGAAACTGAACTCAGTGCAATCCACAAGACCAAAAGTGTGGAAAAGAGACCTGAAAAAACTCAACCCCAACACCCTGCCCTCTTCCTGCTCCAACCTACTCCTGCGTCCTGTAGGATCTTCCAAAGTACACGATCTCACCAACCACTACCTATCGACCATGATATCGATAATAGAAGAGGTAGCACCGCTGCAACTAAAAAGAGTCTCTTTGAAAGACTCAAAACCTTGGAACAGCGTTATACTCAATGAGGACAGGCGTTCGCTCAGAACATCGGAACGGGCCTGGAGATCAATACCATCCGCCAACCACCTCAGATACTCAGGACAAAAAGAAACGCATATTTCCGAAAGATCAAACGCACCAAAGCCGACGTTTTCAGCCTTCAACTTGATCAGGCAAGAAACCGTCCCAAAAAACTCTTTGAACTGATCAAAACTCAAACCAAGGAGGCATCTCATCGTCTACAAGATTTAGAATGCCGGCAGCCAAATTGTGAAGAATTCTCCACCTTCTTCGCCTTGAAAACTGACTCCATCAAGAAAGACCTCCTAAAGGATCTATCCTTATACGCAAGACCCATTACACAAACCATTCTTGCTCCCCAAACCACGCCTTGCCAACTTCTATCAAAGGCCAACCCAAAAAATCATGCAGACTGGTCATCATTTACCTCCAACTCCGAAGAGGCCATAGGCAAAATACTCAGGGCATTGAAGCCAGCTAACCACCTTTCTGACCCACTTCCGGCAAGCGCAATTAAATACTTCACTCCACTGCTTCTACCTTTCTGGCCTAAGATCATAAACAGTTCACTTAAGCAAGGATGCATTCCAGACACGCTCAAAGTAGGCCAGGTTTCACCCATTCTAAAGAAGCCCACAGCAGATCCTACTGACCTTACCAACTATCGACATATCTCCAATATCCCTACCTTAGCCAAGCTGCTGGAAAAATGTGTGCACCTACAGCTAACAAAACATATTGAGCACTTTAATCTTCTCAACAAACACCAATCAGGCTTCCGCGCAGGCCATAGCACAGAATCTGCCAAGGCACACATCATTGATGACGCACTGCAAATACTCGACCAAAACAGATCCTGTCTTCTCATCCTACTGGACCTCTCCTCGGCCTTTGATGAGGTCAAACTTGAGAACTTATTAGACCTCCTGAAACGCAGAATGGGTCTGTCTGGGACAGTTCTT
Source organism: Lissotriton vulgaris (assembly GCF_964263255.1). Classification (NCBI taxonomy): domain Eukaryota; kingdom Metazoa; phylum Chordata; class Amphibia; order Caudata; family Salamandridae; genus Lissotriton; species Lissotriton vulgaris. The sequence continues at coordinate 1,150,716,371 of NC_141694.1, forward strand.
GCATGGTTCACTTAATTTCTCCAAAATCGGACACAAGAATTCATAGTCAATAACACCGTCCCAGTATCTTTAGGTGTCCCGCAAGGATACGCACTATCCCCAACACTGTTTAATCTCTTTCTAGAACCTCCCACTGAAATCCTACACGCCTCTAACGTGCAATATTAAATGTACGCAGATGATACGCAACTATACCTCAAGATACATACCCTAGAGGACGTTAAACTACTTAGTACAGCGCTTAGGAACACCCAATCTTGGCTGGCAGAAACTCATCTCAAACTGAATGCCCTAAAGACTGAATTCCTATTAATAGCTCCTCCCACTCAAATCCCCAAAATGCAAGATTGGATCAAACATATTACAGCGTTTAACGTCCAACCTATCATCATAGACTCCGCGAAATCACTAGGAATCACTCTAGACAGTAACCTCAACATGCAAAAACATATCAGTAATGCTACAAAAGGAGCCAACTTCCAGATAAACATATTGAGGAAAATGAAACCCTTCCTACCTCACAATGACTTCAAACAGGCAGTACAAGCTCTGGTTATACCCAGAGTGGAATACGGTTGTGTCTCTCTCTGTGGCCTTCCCAAAACATCAACTGCACCAGCCGCAGCAAGACTCATAACTGGATCTAAACGTACCTCCCACTTCTCCCCGGACCTTCAATCCTTGTACTGGCTAGCCCTGGAGGCGAGAATCCAGCTGAAAATTGCCTGCAGGACACACAGAGCCATGCATCACAAGTCACCCAGCTATCTGGCACAGAAATTGTCGATCTCGCATGGGTCCAGATCCTCAAGAAGTGCCGAAAAACGACTTCTGAAACCACAAAAATTCCAAAGGAAAAAACTTATAACAGATCCTTCTCTGGGATGGCACCCATAATTTGGAACGCCCTACCTCCAGAAACCAGACTCAACCCTTCCACTACCTTGTTTAAAAAGGAAGGTAAAGCCATCCTCATGGACAAGTTCACATGATTATATTCTACTGAAACCCTGCGTCGAGACGCTCATGCGCCCCCACCCTCAAGACACTTTCGTTTTTGATGTTACACCTATCTATGCTGTTTATACTATATGCCTTGTACACATGTTTTGATCTGCTCTTATTTTCAATATATGTAACATTTACTGTTTGTACAGCGCTTTGATATCCGCAAGGATCTTGTCCAAGCTCCATAAAGCTTTCTTTTTTTTTAAATATCTTTATTTGATTTTACAACAGTTATTATCCACCCACCCCCAATGGTCAGACAAGTCAAAGGATAAGAAGAAAGGAAAGCAAAGAGAAACATAATAAAAACAACGAAGCATAGGAGGCCAGAAATACACCAATAATCCCCAAAAGGGGGTAAAAAAAATAAAGAAAAATATATAAATCATTGGAATGCTATCCATCAATAAATTACCGAAATTACATCATTTATCGGCATAACTGTAATTACTATATGTTACAGACCATTGTTCTTATCTGATCCATATTCTAAGCTTAAAGTTTAAATTTACCATTACTTAGTAGAGCATACTATGGAATATTACCTTGAAATTGAGACCACTCAATTAGAGGAGACCATATCATTTGTCCCTTTATCCGGCACTTCTTGCCTTTTGTTTTGTATATAGCCATTTCTAAATTAAAAATTGCTAACAGTCTGGAGAACCACTTTTGGAACAAAGGAGCAATGGGGTCTTACCAGGCTGAAGCTATACAGATCTTTAATACTGCAATTGCAATAAAAATTAATTCATATCCGATTATCGGATCTGTGGAGTTTGATACCCCCAAAACAATCATTTCATTGGATAAAGTTATCTCTGTTTTTAACACTAAGGTTTGAATACTAGATTTTAAAGACGTTGGATCTACACATGAGGAAAAAATGTGAATACAGTCGGCATTAGGTAGCATACATCTAAAACAGCACGTGCCCTTCCCATTCCCCCATTTAGCAATTCTATCCGGAGTATAATACATGAAAAAACACATTTTGTAAAACTGCATCTGCAATTTAGTCGACATAAGCACAGTTTGTGACAGGCCGTAAGCATATTAAAATTTTTCCATTGTAATAGTTATTTTAATCTGCCACTTTTGTACCATTTTCTCTAGGTCGTCCGGAAATTGCTTTAACAAGAGAGAATACATCCCTCCAATCCTGAATCTTTTCTTGGAGGTGCTAAGTCTCTCAGCAATGTCTATTTTATCAAATGTTGTATTTCCCCTGGCGCACTGGTACACAGAAATTGACACTGCAGCTAATGATTTTTAATCTTGTATGCTTGCATACTATCTTGTATGTTACTTGTGTTTTTAAATGTACGCATTTCACTAACGCTGCATTTTAAACCTAATTAGCTCTGTTAGCATTAAAACGCTACTCGCTATTGGGGCAATAAGAATTAAATTTATCTGGGCATAGCCTGGGCTCGATATCGCGTCCTGCCCGCCCCGGTCCGACTCGGCAACCAGTGCCGTTGAGCGGAGGGCGGGTCAGGCAGAGCCAGGTCACTTCCGCATTTGCCAGAGCGGTCAGCGCTCTAGTTGCTGTAACCTGAAGGTATTTAGGCGGCGAGGAACGGGCGGTGCACTGCAGTAGGGGGGCTGTGAGAGCGTCTTCCCGATCCGCTGGCGCACTGGTACACAGAAATTGACACTGCAGCTAATGATTTTTAATCTTGTATGCTTGCATACTATCTTGTATGTTACTTGTGTTTTTAAATGTACGCATTTCACTAACGCTGCATTTTAAACCTAATTAGCTCTGTTAGCATTAAAACGCTACTCGCTATTGGGGCAATAAGAATTAAATCTATCTGGGCATAGCCTGGGCTCGATATCGCGTCCTGCCCGCCCCGGTCCGACTCGGCAACCAGTGCCGTTGAGCGGAGGGCGGGTCAGGCAGAGCCAGGTCACTTCCGCATTTGCCAGAGCGGTCAGCGCTCTAGTTGCTGTAACCTGAAGGTATTTAGCCCCCTCGTCACTAAAAGCGCGCAGCGGTCGCGCGCAGTGAAGCGCCGGAGACGCGCCAGAGAGAAGCCCGTCTGCGCCCGTCCGCGACAGGACGTGGCTAGGGGCTATGGCACTCCCGCCTGGTGATACTACAGGTATTAGGCTGGTATATTCATCTCATACTTTACGTCATCTACGCCCCATTGTGTTGTCGCAAATGTGTTCTCCTCCATTGCATTTCTGCCCTGAAGGGCCTTTCTCGTGTAGATCCTGCCATACACAATTTTTGTCTCATAGTGTTTGCTATCACCAATGCTTTGACAACAGTATGACTACTCAGCTTTTTGGGGGTAGCAACCTATTGTGCAACGTGAGATCTTTAGTGAAGCATTCAACCGAGGTTTGGGACCTTATATCCACCTACAAGCCAGATATGTGTTTCTTAACCGAAACGTGGCTTAAGCCTCACACCACCCCTGCCATTACCCTTGGCATACCGGTGGGCTATAAAATTGTTAGACAGGACAGACCGAAAAAGATTGGTGGAGGGATAGCAATTGTATTTAAGGACGAGATTTCGGTCGCTGTTTTGGATCAATGCTGCACATCTGACTTTGAGATGATTATATTTAGGATTGATTCCTCCACTAAATGTAGTAGGAAAGGAGCCCTGGTTTACCGCCCGCCTGGCCCTTTGAAAAATATGTCAAAATTGCTAGTCGAAACAATAGCACCACATATAAGCCCAGATAAAGACTTTTTATTACTTGGAGATTTTAATATTCATAGTGAGGAGGAAAATAACAATGAGGTACAATCTTTTATGACCGATATCTCTCTTCTGGGACTAAAACAAATTAATAGTGGACCTACACATCAAGCGGGACATACTCTGGACATGATTATAACCAACTTTTCTGGTATTGAATGTAAGATACCCAAACAATATCCCTGGACAGATCATTTTCTGCTTGAGTTTTTCATGCCAATAAATGCTCCGCGATCCACTGCAAATGCCCACATTCCTTCTAAACGAAGGCAGTGGCATAAAATTACCAACATCACCTTCGAACAAAAATATCTACCCCCTCTAGTCGTATGTACAGACGACATTGATAGTGCTCTTTTGAAGTGGGACTTGGCTGTTGGTGATACGGTAGAACAACTTGCCCCAATAAAGACCTTCAAAATGAGCCCCACGAAGAAACATGAAGTTTGGTATTCGGAGGATTTGCGTAGTCTTAAACGTATAGCCAGGAAATTTGAAAAGACATGGAGAACCTCTCATTTGGAAGGAGATAAAGTTAATTATAAGAGAGCTCTTAATACTTATCATAAAGCCATACGATCTGCTCGTAAGCATCATATTACTGTCCAGTTAGAGGCAGCGGGTAATGATTCAAAGACCTTGTACCAGATTGTCAACACTTTTCTGAAACCCGCAGCGTGCGAGAGCGCAGACATGGCCTCACAATATCTTTGTGACAGTATATCGAGCTTCTTCTCTGACAAAATTGACGCTATCTACAGGAGAATAGAGATGACAAATACGGATGGCAGTAACCAGGATCTTTCTACTCTGGTGTACATGCCATCTACCAAAGCTATAAAATCTCATTCTTTTAATGACTTTCCGGAAATCTCACTGAGTGAGGTCCAAAGACTACTCACGGATATTAAAAGTGGAAGTCCGGCAGACCGGCTTCCAGCCAGACTCATGGGTCCACTAGGGAGCACACTGGGCCCTGACGTTCAGAGGCTAGTAAACCTCTCATTAACATCTGGAGTAGTTCCACAGTGTTGGAAAAAAGCTCTTGTCAGACCGATCAGGAAGAATTCATCTATTCCTTGGACCAATTTGTCTAATCTTAGACCTATCTCCCTTTTACCTTTCTTGGGGAAAATCACCGAAAAACATGCTAATAAACATCTTTCCACCTATTTGGAACAATCAGGCTGCCTCGATCCATCCCAGTCAGGCTTTAGGCCAAAATTCAGCACGGAAACAGCCTTGCTGTCGATAACAGACGATCTTCGGCTGTACCAGGACAAAGGTTACTCTGTAATCCTGGTACTGCTAGATTTATCGGCAGCGTTCGATACTGTTTCCCATAACATCCTTATCGAACGCCTGTCTGAGAGTGGAATCGGTGGTACTGCATTGGATTGGATCAGAAGCTTTCTCTCCAACCGCACCCAATCTGTCACCATGGGTGATTTTAGGTCGGAGGAGGTTAACATCTCCAAGGGGGTTCCACAGGGCTCATGTTTGAGCCCGACTTTGTTTAACACCTATGTGGCCCCCTTGGCAGCTGTAACCAGAGCTTATGGATTCCACCCAGTATCATATGCTGATGATACGCAGCTGCTCTTCCCTTTTAAACATCTTACATCGGAGATAATACGATCTTTCTCCGATGGAATGAAGGCAGTTGCAAGGTGGATGTCCTCCAATTTCCTTCAATGCAACGTTGGAAAAACGGAGGTGATGCTTTTCGGCGATGTAAAAGTCCAATGGTCCCCTGACTGGTGGCATCCTGATTTGGGCCCGGTTCCTGAGCCCAAAACAGTGATCAAGAATCTAGGAGTCAGATTGGAACCAGAGTTGACTATGAAACATCACGTCACCATTACCGTAGGAACATGCTTTCACGTAATAGGTCTCCTTCGGAGGATTTTTCCTTTCCTCCCTGATTCTTATAGGAGAACCCTGGTTCAGGCTCTGATCATTAGCCGTCTTGATTACTGCAACGGTCTCCTGGCAGGAGCTAACGAAGAGGTTCTTAACCGCCTACAGGTGGTACAAAATACAGCAGCGAGGTTGGTGCTTAATGCACCTCCGAGGTCTCCCTCCAGACCTTTGTTGCATAAACTACACTGGTTGCCTATACGGCAACGAGTGAAGTTTAAGACCTGCTGTATTATTCACAAAGGCCTTAATGAATTGGGACCAGAGTATTTAGCTAAAAAATTTGCTCCATACGCTCCTACCCGCACCCTCAGGTCTGGCGAACAACTTTTGCTAAAAATTCCCAAAATTAATAAATCCAGGCAAGGAGGTAGGGCGCTGTCTGTGGTAGGCCCCAGTTTATGGAATTCCCTCCCGCTTTCCCTAAAACAGTGTAGGAATCACCTTAAGTTTAGAAAATGCCTGAAAACTTTTTTGTTTAGTTCATGCTGAACAATTATCTGCTGGTTCATACAAAGCCCTTGATTATAAATCATATTCCATGTAGCTCTTTTAAGTTTCTCATCCCAGGTGTCATAAGCGCGGAGATACTCCTTCGGGGGTTTATTCATAGCGCTATATAAGCACGCAAATAAATAAATAAATATGTTGTAGCAAAAAATCTCTTATTTGGAGGTATTTGAAAAAATCTCTCCATTCTAAGTGATATTGTTCTCTTAATTCCTCAAAGGAGAGTAACCCTTCTGTTGAGAAAAAACATCCAATATGGGTAATTCTGGCGGCATTCCACCTGTTTATACATATATCACTAAATATTTCAGGAAGAGCTGTTTTTTTTGGAGAGGTGAGTAGAATGATAAATGCCGTATACCCAACAATTTTCTCACATTTTTCCATACCTTAAACCTACCCATTAATGTTTTTAGTCTTACTTTTTTGTGATAACTGTCGTAGAGATATCTCCAGAGATAACCAGTACTATTTTAACCCAAGCTTAACTGGTAGATAGAGGGACCATCATTGACCGGGGCAGTCTCCGTCCCGTCAAGCTGGAAAAGCTTGTATAACAATACTGAAGCCCTTAGATTTGGCAGGGCTAGTCCTCCTTTCTCTTTAGGAGGCGTCAATAGTTTGTATGCTCGCCGGGGTTGGGAGAATGCCCAAATAAAATTCGAGAGGTATGTTCCATCACCTTAAACCATTGGTCTGATATTTCTAAATTTATTGATCTGAAGATATAAAGACATTTGGGAAACTACACCATTTTTAAGGCATTCACCCTGCCTATCAGGGACAGATGTAAATTATCAATGCGGCGAAGATCTTTCTGCATTGTATCTAATGTAGCTTTCATATTTATATCAACTAGATTCCCTAATTTAGAGGTGATACAGATACCTAGATATGTGGTCTTTTCCGTTACACCAGTGTTTGTCATATCACACTTGTTATTCAAGATTATGTGTTTTCATTTGATTCAGTGCATACCCTGCAACTTTCCCAAAATCTTCTGCCTCTTCTTCGATGGTAGGCATAGCCAGGTTTGGGTCAGCGGTCACTTTGGCAATGTCATCGGCATAGGCAAGGGTTTTTGTCAGGTATCCTTGTGTTGAGATAGGAACTATGCCCCCATTGCATTCCAATCGACGGATGAAGCGGTCGATGTAAATTGCAAACAGCAATGGCGAGCACGGACACCCCTGTCGAGTTTCTCTTGCTATTGCCAGTTCTTTAGAGAGACTACCGTTGACCATGACCACAGCTCGAGGGTTAATGTATAATTTCTGGAGAGCCTGTATGAACCCTTGCTTGAATCCTTCCCGGGACATTGCGAGCCACAGGAATGGCCAGGAGACCCTATCGAAAGCCTTCTCTGCGTCAAGAAGTACTAATGCCATAGGGTCTCCTGCCACCTCGGTGTCATCAAATAGACTGATCACTTGCCGAATATGATTTGTGGTTTCCTTCCCGGGGACAAAGCTGTGTTGAACATTTGAGATGATTTTATGGATGATTGGTGAGATGCGATTAGCTATTAATTTGGAATACATTTTTGAGTCAACATTGATCAAAGTGATAAGTCGGTAAGACCCTATCTGATCAGGGGTTTGTGTTTTTTGGAGAAAATCACTATTTTAGCCATGGACCAAGAGGTTGGGGGCTGCCCCCCTGTAAATATAGGCACACAGAGGTCTAGTATTAAATCCTTAAGTTGGTCCAGAAAAACTACATAAAATTCCAAAGGGATAGCATCCAATCCAATTGCTTTCCCACAGGGGAGGTCTTTTATTGTTTTTTACTATTTCCTCAATATTCTGAACCCTCTCTAAGTCTCCCTGATCTTTCTCATTAAGTTTATCGAATGCATCTTTATCAAGGTATTCCTTCATCTTTTCTGAATCTGCTTCACTTTCCTCCGTATATAGAGTGCTATGAAAACGCCAGAATGCCTCTCTTATTTTCGCTGGATCAGATATCAGACCTTCAGTTGGATCTTGAATCTCACACATATTATTCTGTGAAGCTAGCTGTCTCATACGAATGGCCAACTGATGACCAACTAGCTCACTAACCTCATAGACTTTTTCACTGTGAGTATCAGCTTTTTTGATAGTAAAAATGTTAGTGATAGCCGCTTTGGCAATTGCCACCTGATACTGTCTGTTCGTAGTATCTTCTGTGGTTAGGGAGTCTCGCATTACCCTTATAAGATTTTCCTCAGCCTCCTTCAGAACCTCCTGTAGTTCACTGAGAGACTCTCTTGCCAATTTATTAGTTCTTAATGAGTATTGTATTGTTTCTACCCTAATCCCTGCCTTTAGAGCATCCCACACAAAATGTACAGAGGTACTCCCATAATTGTCTTTTATAAAGTTAGTGATCCAGCCTCTCATATGATTGCAATATTCATTCTCAAGAAGCAGGGATCTCTCAAATGTCCATACTCTTGGTGTCTGATTCATATGGGTCAAACCAACCATACATAACAAGGGATTGTGATCTGAAAGAACACGGGGTAGCTTTTTTACTTCTGATATGGACCTTAATGAATTGGACATCAACAAATAGTTCAACCTAACATGTGTCTGGTGCGGATTTGAATAGAACGTATAACCTGGATCATTAGGGTTGGACTTTTGCCATCCATCAACTAACCCATGTGTGATGCATAACTGTTTTATTGCTCTAAAGTCCTTAGGTTTTCGACCGTGATACTGCCATCCATCTCCCGCTGACCAGTCAGGAGGAAGGTTTATATTGAAGTCCCCACAAATAAGTAATAGTAATGGCCAGTGGGAGAGTTCACTAGAGACCTGATTAATTACAGAGGGGTCGTCACAATTGCTCCCATAAATAGAGCAGATGGTCATTGGTTGTGATTGTCCATCCTGAAACTCTGTGATTGCCCATCTTCCATATTTATCAGTTTTCGTCCGAGTAAAGCGATTCCCTACACCTTTAGCTAAAATGCCGCCCCTCTTACCCGAGCTCCCTGAGTGGTAGCCCAAATCAGATTGTATCCCAGTGATTTTAGTAGATGAGATTGTGAACCCTCAATATGAGTCTCCTGTAAACACACTAAGTTAGCACCCATAGTTTGTAGTCCTACTGAGACCATCTGTCTTTTTTTTATATCATTTAAACCACAAATGTTTAGTGATAGGATTCTTAACATCCCCATTTCATTAATCTATGTATCCTTACATATTTCTTCATTATTTTATTTAATGCTTTAAATACATTGAGCTCCAACCCCTCCATCTTCACGGGGAAAAAACAGCTAGATTATTAGAATCTCCCCTTTCTCTAAAAAAACAAAAAAATCTGTCTGACCGGACCTTTCCCCCACCCTTTCCCTCCCCCCACCCACCACAACCTATGGAGGTTACCCGACCCTGGCGGGGCCAGGGATGTGACATCCGCCATTTCAGGACCAAGTGAGCCTGGTGTGAGCTCCCCTGTAGCTAATTAGTATCCTGTTTAGGCATGATTGAAAAGAGTAAATGAAAAAAAAGAAAAGGAAACGAAGGAATGAGAGCATTTTAGATTTGCTTTTGTTCAGTATTATTTTAGTTCCTGGAGCTCTTCTAAATATTTTTTATCCTGTATCTCGGAGATAAAGCTGCGGGTCCACCCTTTATATACAATCTTTAGTCTAGCAGGGTTTTAAAGGAAGACTGATGCCCCTAGTTTCTGAAAGGGGTCGAAGAGTTGTCTTAGTCGCCATCTCCACTCCACCGTGGCATGTGCAAAGTCTGGCCTGGTGAAAAATGTTACGCCATCAAATGATCTTTTGCTGGTGGGTCGGGCTAGGTCGTAGAGAGCCTCTCGGAGTAGAAAGTTCCCAAAGAACACTACATAGCACGAGTATGTTGTGGTGCTTTATTGCGGTTCTTGATCATCAAAGGGAATCTGTGGGCTCTTTGAACCTCTTTATCCCAATCCCAGGATTGTAGGTCAGGAAAGGCGTTCTGAAGGAGTGCGATCATAAATTTCCTTGGATCGTCCCTTTCAATACCTTCGGGTATTCCTAAGAAGCCGAGATTATTGCGTCGTTGGCGGTTTTCCTGCTCCTCGAGCTTTCACATAATGTCTTTGACAGCTTCCTCATGCTCCTCAGATTTAACTTGCAGGGAGGTAACATCTTTCGCCAATTGCTCCGTTCTTCCTTCGACTGTTGTCATTCGGTCAGCGATCTCCGCACAGGTCTTCCCCACCTTCCTGACCCCACCTTGAAGTTTTTTGCCGCTAGGCGGGGTCTGCGGCTGTCGGATTTGACTTTGGCTTGAAAGCTTTTGATGGAATGGAGGATATCACCAAGATGTAATTCCTTTCCCTTCTCGCCAATAGGATTCACCGACTCCATCCTAGTACTTATAATTGTTTGGTTCCTCCCGGAAACATCCGTCGAGTTGGAGCGGATCATAAAAGGGGGTGTACCACTGTAATCCCATTTTAGTTCTGGGGTGATTTCTTTATCCGATATGTCCTGCTCTTTCCTGAGACGGTCTCTGTCTCTCTTTTTTTGCAGTATTTTGGAGAGTTGCTGCTTTTGTACATCCGAGTTAGAGCTGGCGCTATTATACCATTCACCTCCTTCCTCCTCACTTGATAGGGAGATACTCACATCCGACATCAATGACTCATCCGTGAGGGAGTAAAAAAGATCTGGATTGTCGGGAGTGCTGGGTATATTCTCCTGTTGCAGTTTCTCCAACGGTTCTTGTGCAGGGTCCAATCCCTCACCCCCTAAAGCATGGTCTGGAAGGAGCAGGTGAGAGGAGCTGGCAGTATTTTCATCAAGACAGTTATGAATAGGAAGAACCACGAATTAAGCCGGCCCGCTTCATAGATGCCTCTGATAGCAACTCTATCATGCTTGAAGCGACATTAGCTGCATTCACCTTTGTTGGTTTGGTCTGTTGGATCGGACCCCCGTCCACACTCAGGGCCCCAAAGCTGGCTGTAATCAAAGGTTGGCAGCCGTCAGTCTCTTTCACGAGGCAGCCCAAGACTTTTTTGGTGAAGCTGCTGCCTGCGGGGAGAGTCTCACTGGCTGATTTAGCTGGAAAGACCTTTTTAGCTACCCCTGTATCGGTGCCCTTGCCCTTAGCTGTCTGCATACCAGGCCTCAGCATGTCTAGCTTTATATCGTCTTGTTTTTTTTGGTGGGTGACTGCAGGGGCTGGTCCGAGTTGTGTGCCAGGAATCGCGCTACATTTAGGCTTAACGGTGCGGCTTCCCTTACCCTACATTTCTTCCTTTTGTTCTCTTATGGCGATGAAGATTACAGCAAGCACCGACCGTTTCCTTTCTCGTCCTTGATTACTCTTCGAGAAGCTGCCAAAAGTCAGCCAGTTGGACTCAAGATGCGAGTGTCCCTTCCACAGCATCTGTCTCTGCCTGCACCTCGTGGTTCCTTTGTACTTCAATCCATCAGTCGGTTGACCTGTAGGGGGCTTGTTCAGGCCGGTATGCATTCAGGATGTCAGAGCCCGGACAAACTCCTCGATGCACGTGAACAACGGAGCATCCTTGCAGCTGAACCCACACAGACAAGTAAGAGGAATGGATATCCACTTCTGCTGCGATAGCATATCGCTATCACTTCTTTCCCAAATTTCTTTGCCCAATATGCAGGCAGTTTGTCTCCTATTAGCAGTTTCCTTCTTTTCGTACCATTTTCATGCCTTTACACTTGGTTTTAGGCGAGATGTCGGGGAGTCATATCGGAGCGTCACAGTGGCGATGTTAGCCGGACGCCATCTTCCTCCCCAATCCCGCTCCATAAAAGTTTCAAAATAAATAAATAAAAGAAATACATTTTTATGATATCAGTAATATATGGCAAACTTAGTTCTAGGTGGCAGCTAAAGGTCGAGGTACCTCACAGAACAGCTAAGAGATACCTCAAGAAACTGTTTTCCACTTTTTGAAGGGCTTCCACCTGACCATAACCCCACACCCCTGCTCCATAAATGGCTGTACTGATGCATTTTGCCGGGTAAATCTGGATCATCTCTGCCGGGGGTCTTTTACCTAGCCTCTGCGCGAAACTTACTAGTGCAGAGGTAGACCTTATGAATAGCAGCTTTCTGGCCTCAATAGCTTTCCTCCATGTGCACTTATCATCAATTAAAATTCCTAGATAGGGATACTTATTCGTGTTCTTCACATTGGTATTATTGATGAAAATATCTCTCCTTTTCTTATGCCTTGGCCTTGAATTCATAATAAAAGTTTTAATGTTAATTTTTAAATCTAAGTTAGACATATAGGTATTATACCTATTAAGCGAGCGTTGGAGTTCCAGGGAGTGCGAGCAATAACTACTACGTCGTCCGCGTAGAGTAGAGCGTGTATCGTGCGTTTGTGAAGTAGGGGAAGGTTCTGGCACCCCTCCAAAATGGCTTGTTAAAGGCCATTTGTATAAAGTGTGAAAAGAAAGGGCGCCAGAACACAACCCTGCCTGACACCCCTCTCAACACTAAATGTAGGCAGAACCATCTTTCATCAAGCAGCTCTTATGAAGTTCTACCCATAGTTCCTGCTTCAACTCTGCTTTTCTTGCTTAACTGCATGGTTATAATTCTTTCTAAGTAGTATGATTTCTTGTTTATCCCTTTCTTTTTTCTGGAGGGCAGATTTTAAGATGAAATATGCTTTACTACACGCATTATTAAACCAACCCTTCATTTTCCTCTTGTTCCCTTTAGGATACATACATAAGGCTTCCTTTACTACATTAGTTATAACCGAAAAGTTGTCTAAAATCTCTTGATGAGTAGAGGAAGGGTCCAAAGATTTTTCTATGGCCTTAATAAAATTCTTTACTACTTCCAAAGTGATCTTAAGTGGGTCTGCTCAATCCCACTTGAGCAAGTATCCATTTATTCTGTCCAGTACCAGATATTTCTGACCGTATGTACTCGGTTAGTCTTTTCTCGACAGGTAGGAAGAGAAAGGGTAACGCTACTGGGAAAATGGTCACTGGTAGCGTTATCGTGGGTTTTAAAATACAAAATACGGGACGCTGCAGTACTTGACACAAATATAAAATCTAAATAAATAAAATCTCTGCCATTAAAGGTCGGCATAAGGGAGACTGAGGGGACCACCAATTCATTTGCCAGGCCAAGATCTAAAATGAATAGGGTCTCATTTAAACGATCCCCATTCAATTTATGTGGAAAATGGGTCAGGTTATTGACGTTCTCATCTTGCAAACCACAAGTTAAATTATCATTTAGCCCACATGGTGAGAGATTAAAATCACCCCCCAGATAGCGGAAACTCTTTTCTTTTTAATCTTGTTATTAAAATCCAATAGGATGTAGCGGATCTCTTTTAGGATAGCTATCAACTGAAGCTTTTGCAGATTATTATAAAAATTAACTAAGACAAAAATGTCGGATTTATTCAAATCAAGAGTATTTATTTGAAAGTTCGATTCCAATTTTAAGGGAGTGATTTCCCTAATTGCTTAAAGGGTAGAAATGAACATAGACAGGCCTCCTTTTGCACGCCCTGATGGAGAGGGAATCATGGATGAAAAATAAATTTTAAATCCGTTAATATGGGTAGCTGATACGGCCCACGTCTCTTGAAGACAAAGGATATTAAAATTCCACATGAAACTAAGCCACTCATCATTGATAACTTTGGAGCGCAGACATGTAACGTTCCAGAAAACAATACTAAGTCCGGGTGCACTTGAAAAACTTGCCTGGGCGGTACTTTGTGCTACAGGTCCTCCTGAATCGACTGAAGTTAAATTGTTATCTGTACTATCCTAGTTCGGTAAAATTATACAATCGAAGCCCAACCTCTCTGTTGCAGTACTGTTTATCAATGTGGCTGTTAAGATTTTTTGCTCTTCCTCCCTTGTAGCTGAATTCAGTTTGGATATGTTATGTTCTAATGGGTCCCTCTGTCCCACCACTTGAGAAGGACTAGAGGTGTCCCCTAAGTAAATATTATTATACTTTTCTCCAACCTGGGCGTCACTCTAGCTATACAGGTTGGTTGTCATTCCATAGCGTCTAGGGAGGATAGCGCCTTAAACATGTTTACCATTAAAATAGGACCATTACATTTACCTCTCGGCCTGAGGATCGGTTTGTAGAAAAAGCCCAGTGGGAGAGCGCTTATGCAGGTGCTTTGAGGAGAGAATTCTTCCCTGATGTTTAGTAGAGATCGGACCAACTACGGATGGCGAAAGTTTATAACTATGCAAATCCAAATATTCTTTGGGAAATCGTCAACCCACCCTACTCTTCGGACCATCAAAATTTCGTTAATACTCTGGGGTCTATTTTTTTTATTTTTAATCAGCCAGTCAGCAGTTTTATTTCTGAGCGCCGTCCAGAATTTGCTCTGTCCATTTTTTAGTACTGGCAACCCAGTTAAAATTATTACATATGGGTATCGGAGCTAGGATTCAGAGGCCTATTGTAAGAATAATTAAAACTAGCTGGCCCTGATCCACTCGTTGCACTCTCCCTGGTGTGCTCCATTTCTTTTGTGCCCTCGGCTTCTCTGGTTGTTAAATTGGGCGCATGAGCTTCCCTTAACCTCCCACTCGCTCCCACAGAGCCCAGATACCAGGGCTCCTCCATGTGAATTGGGCTTTTTCCCCTTACTTCAATGCAGGGTTGGATTTTGTCTATTTTATCTCTTATAGTACCTACTGCCTCATACAACAACTCAATGTTTTGCTCCATACGGCCAAATCTATCATCAATAAGGCTACTTATCTGGTTCATCATTAAACCTAAAGTTGTTTCTAGGATCCCTCTAAGGGTGTTTTTAAAAACGACATGGTTTTTGGGATGATACTCATCAGTGAGGGGGATATCTACTTCTGTCTGTATGCTACGAGTTTTTTGAATTACCACTGGTTGTTCCTCTATTTGCTGAATTACTTGAGCATTGGAGCTTAGGCCTCCTATGTTCCTACATTCAGTACCCCCCTTAACGCACTTCTGCCTTGTTCTCAGTGCTTTCCCTTTGGCCTTTTCTATTTGTTTCCTGGTTCGTGGTCTAGTCCCTAAATTTGGGCTGTGATCATCGAGCCGTTCTTGACTCAGGGGAATCGGGATTGGGTTAGCCAAAAGAGAGTGATCGTTGCTACATTGAACAGTAATTCTGGGTGTTAGGAGAATATTAGCCTCTCTAGACAATGGAACTGGGTAGGGTCAAGTGATAAACGTCTCTCTGTTAGCTGGATCTCGTGGGAGAGAAGCGATTCAGCTCTAATTAAAAAAGCATCTAAAGTGCCTACAGCACTCTTGCGTTTCTCCATACTCCTAAGCTATTCACTTCTATTCTTTACAAAAACTTACAGTAGCAACCTGAATTACACCGTTATTTAAATGGAAACTAGTAAGCCAAAAATCTAGTGGAATAGTGTAATGCTAATAATAGAAGCTGACACAATAGCTTATTGCTATTCTCCTATAGACCCTAAAATCAGGGTGATCCTTATTATGTTAAAATGTAATTACCATCCGCCCACGATTGATATACACATTAGAGTTCCTTTTAGGCTCCCCCAAGAACTGTTACAATTTATATCAGTGTACATCATCAGGCCCCAAGACCCCTAGGGTCTGGTGACCTACAAAATAGCAACACAGTCTTAGAGTCTCAGAGTCTTGCTGCGGGTAAATCTATCGTTGGTAGCACATCGTAGTGATTGACAAGAGTTAGTCAATGGAAGTCTTACCTGCTCCTAGACTACACCTGAAAAGAAGGCTGAAATGCCAGAAACCGGTCCCCAGTAGCTTGTCTCCTTTCTGGTGAAGAATTGGCTTGGTAGTTTAGTCTGCCCTGTTCCCATGATGCACTGGGCCAGGGACAGACTGATTTGCATATAGCCAGGTTCTGAGCTGGGATGGGGCAGTGAGATAAATAACGGTGATGGATCAAGCCCTGATCTTTGGACTGGGTAAGAGTGGTCTGTTTAACTCAGACACTCTGTTCATCACCACCCCCTTTTTGTAAATCGTTTTTGGCCACTATAGGTGTGGCAGGGTATACTCAGACATGAGTCCCTTTCTCACTGCTCCATCAGGATTCAAGCAAGCCGGGCAGAAGAAGGCTGAAATGCCAGAAACCGGTCCCCGGTAGCTTGTCTCCTTTCTGGTGAAGAATTGGCTTGGTAGTTTAGTCTGCCCTGTTCCCATGATGCACTGGGCCAGGGACAGACTGATTTGCATATAGCCAGGTTCTGAGCTGGGATGGGGCAGTGAGATAAATAACGGTGATGGATCAAGCCCTGATCTTTGGACTGGGTAAGAGTGGTCTGTTTAACTCAGACACTCTGTTCATCACCACCCCCTTTTTGTAAATCGTTTTTGGCCACTATAGGTGTGGCAGGGTATACTCAGACATGAGTCCCTTTCTCACTGCTCCAACAGGATTCAAGCAAGCCGGGCCGAAGAAGGCTGAAATGCCAGAAACCGGTCCCCGGTAGCTTGTCTCCTTTCTGGTGAAGAATTGGCTTGGTAGTTTAGTCTGCCCTGTTCCCATGATGCACTGGGCCAGGGACAGACTGATTTGCATATAGCCAGGTTCTGAGCTGGGATGGGGCAGTGAGATAAATAACGGTGATGGATCAAGCCCTGATCTTTGGACTGGGTAAGAGTGGTCTGTTTAACTCAGACACTCTGTTCATCACCACCCCCTTTTTGTAAATCGTTTTTGGCCACTATAGGTGTGGCAGGGTATACTCAGACATGAGTCCCTTTCTCACTGCTCCATCAGGATTCAAGCAAGCCGGGCCGAAGAAGGCTGAAATGCCAGAAACCGGTCCCCGGTAGCTTGTCTCCTTTCTGGTGAAGAATTGGCTTGGTAGTTTAGTCTGCCCTGTTCCCATGATGCACTGGGCCAGGGACAGACTGATTTGCATATAGCCAGGTTCTGAGCTGGGATGGGGCAGTGAGATAAATAACGGTGATGGATCAAGCCCTGATCTTTGGACTGGGTAAGAGTGGTCTGTTTAACTCAGACACTCTGTTCATCACCACCCCCTTTTTGTAAATAGTTTTTGGCCACTATAGGTGTGGCAGGGTATACTCAGACATGAGTCCCTTTCTCACTGCTCCATCAGGATTCAAGCAAGCCGGGCCGAAGAAGGCTGAAATGCCAGAAACCGGTCCCCGGTAGCTTGTCTCCTTTCTGGTGAAGAATGGGCTTGGTAGTTTAGTCTGCCCTGTTCCCATGATGCACTGGGCCAGGGACAGACTGATTTGCATATAGCCAGGTTCTGAGCTGGGATGGGGCAGTGATATAAATAACGGTGATGGATCAAGCCCTGATCTTTGGACTGGGTAAGAGTGGTCTGTTTAACTCAGACACTCTGTTCATCACCACCCCCTTTTTGTAAATCGTTTTTGGCCACTATAGGTGTGGCAGGGTATACTCAGACATGAGTCCCTTTCTCACAGCTCCATCAGGATTCAAGCAAGCCGGGCCGAAGAAGGCTGAAATGCCAGAAACCGGTCCCCGGTAGCTTGTCTCCTTTCTGGTGAAGAATTGGCTTGGTAGTTTAGTCTGCCCTGTTCCCATGATGCACTGGGCCAGGGACAGACTGATTTGCATATAGCCAGGTTCTGAGCTGGGATGGGGCAGTGAGATAAATAACGGTGATGGATCAAGCCCTGATCTTTGGACTGGGTAAGAGTAGTCTGTTTAACTCAGACACTCTGTTCATCACCACCCCCTTTTTGTAAATAATTTTTGGCCACTATAGGTGTGGCAGGGTATACTCAGACATGAGTCCCTTTCTCACTGCTCCATCAGGATTCAAGCAAGCCGGGCCGAAGAAGGCTGAAATGCCAGAAACCGGTCCCCGGTAGCTTGTCTCCGTTCTGGTGAAGAATTGGCTTGGTAGTTTAGTCTGCCCTGTTCCCATGATGCACTGGGCCAGGGACAGACTGATTTGCATATAGCCAGGTTCTGAGCTGGGATGGGGCAGTGAGATAAATAACGGTGATGGATCAAGCCCTGATCTTTGGACTGGGTAAGAGTGGCCTGTTTAACTCAGACACTCTGTTCATCACCACCCCCTTTTTGTAAATCGTTTTTGGCCACTATAGGTGTGGCAGGGTATACTCAGACATGAGTCCCTTTCTCACTGCTCCATCAGGATTCAAGCAAGCCGGGCCGAAGAAGGCTGAAATGCCAGAAACCGGTCCCCGGTAGCTTGTCTCCTTTCTGGTGAAGAATTGGCTTGGTAGTTTAGTCTGCCCTGTTCCCATGATGCACTGGGCCAGGGACAGACTGATTTGCATATAGCCAGGTTCTGAGCTGGAATGGGGCAGTGAGATAAATAACGGTGATGGATCAAGCCCTGATCTTTGGACTGGGTAAGAGTGGTCTGTTTAACTCAGACACTCTGTTCATCACCACCCCCTTTTTGTAAATCGTTTTTGGCCACTATAGGTGTGGCAGGGTATACTCAGACATGAGTCCCTTTCTCACTGCTCCATCAGCATTCAAGCAAGCCGGGCCGAAGAAGGCTGAAATGCCAGAAACCGGTCCCCGGTAGCTTGTCTCCTTTCTGGTGAAGAATTGGCTTGGTAGTTTAGTCTGCCCTGTTGCCATGATGCACTGGGCCAGGGACAGACTGATTTGCATATAGCCAGGTTCTGAGCTGGGATGGGGCAGTTAGATAAATAACGGTGATGGATCAAGCCCTGATCTTTGGACTGGGTAAGAGTGGTCTGTTTAACTCAGACACTCTGTTCATCACCACCCCGTTTTTGTAAATCGTTTTTGGCCACTATAGGTGTGGCAGGGTATACTCAGACATGAGTCCCTTTCTCACTGCTCCATCAGGATTCAAGCAAGCCGGGCCGAAGAAGGCTGAAATGCCAGAAACCGGTCCCCGGTAGCTTGTCTCCTTTCTGGTGAAGAATTGGCTTGGTAGTTTAGTCTGCCCTGTTCCCATGATGCACTGGGCCAGGGACAGACTGATTTGCATATAGCCAGGTTCTGAGCTGGGATGGGGCAGTGAGATAAATAACGGTGATGGATCAAGCCCTGATCTTTGGAGTGGGTAAGAGTGGTCTGTTTAACTCAGACACTCTGTTCATCACCACCCCCTTTTTGTAAATCGTTTTTGGCCACTATAGGTGTGGCAGGGTATACTCAGACATGAGTCCCTTTCTCACTGCTCCATCAGGATTCAAGCAAGCCGGGACGAAGAAGGCTGAAATGCCAGAAACCGGTCCCCGGTAGCTTGTCTCCTTTCTGGTGAAGAATTGGCTTGGTAGTTTAGTCTGCCCTGTTCCCATGATGCACTGGGCCAGGGACAGACTGATTTGCATATAGCCAGGTTCTGAGCTGGGATGGGGCAGTGAGATAAATAACGGTGATGGATCAAGCCCTGATCTTTGGACTGGGTAAGAGTGGTCTGTTTAACTCAGACACTCTGTTCATCACCACCCCCTTTTTGTAAATCGTTTTTGGCCACTATAGGTGTGGCAGGGTATACTCAGACATGAGTCCCTTTCTCACTGCTCCATCAGGATTCAAGCAAGCCGGGCCGAAGAAGGCTGAAATGCCAGAAACCGGTCCCGGGTAGCTTGTCTCCTTTCTGGTGAAGAATTGGCTTGGTAGTTTAGGCTGCCCTGTTCCCATGATGCACTGGGCCAGGGACAGACTGATTTGCATATAGCCAGGTTCTGAGCTGGGATGGGGCAGTGAGATAAATAACGGTGATGGATCAAGCCCTGATCTTTGGACTGGGTAAGAGTGGTCTGTATAACTCAGACACTCTGTTCATCACCACCCCCTTTTTGTAAATCATTTTTGGCCACTATAGGTGTGGCAGGGTATACTCAGACATGAGTCCCTTTCTCACTGCTCCATCAGGATTCAAGCAAGCCGGGCCGAAGAAGGCTGAAATGCCAGAAACCGGTCCCCGGTAGCTTGTCTCCTTTCTGGTGAAGAATTGGCTTGGTAGTTTAGTCTGCCCTGTTCCCATGATGCACTGGGCCAGGGACAGACTGATTTGCATATAGCCAGGTTCTGAGCTGGGATGGGGCAGTGAGATAAATAACGGTGATGGATCAAGCCCTGATCTTTGGACTGGGTAAGAGTGGTCTGTTTAACTCAGACACTCTGTTCATCACCACCCCCTTTTTGTAAATCGTTTTTGGCCACTATAGGTGTGGCAGGGTATACTCAGACATGAGTCCCTTTCTCACTGCTCCATCAGGATTCAAGCAAGCCGGGCCGAAGAAGGCTGAAATGCCAGAAACCGGTCCCCGGTAGCTTGTCTCCTTTCTGGTGAAGAATTGGCTTGGTAGTTTAGTCTGCCCTGTTCCCATGATGCACTGGGCCAGGGACAGACTGATTTGCATATAGCCAGGTTCTGAGCTGGGATGGTGCAGTGAGATAAATAACGGTGATGGATCAAGCCCTGATCTTTGGACTGGGTAAGAGTGGTCTGTTTAACTCAGACACTCTGTTCATCACCACCCCCTTTTTGTAAATCGTTTTTGGCCACTATAGGTGTGGCAGGGTATACTCAGACATGAGTCCCTTTCTCACTGCTCCATCAGGATTCAAGCAAGCCGGGCCGAAGAAGGCTGAAATGCCAGAAACCGGTCCCCGGTAGCTTGTCTCCTTTCTGGTGAAGAATTGGCTTGGTAGTTTAGTCTGCCCTGTTCCCATGATGCACTGGGCCAGGGACAGACTGATTTGCATATAGCCAGGTTCTGAGCTGGGATGGGGCAGTGAGATAAATAACGGTGATGGATCAAGCCCTGATCTTTGGACTGGGTAAGAGTGGTCTGTTTAACTCAGACACTCTGTTCATCACCACCCCCTTTTTGTAAATCGTTTTTGGCCACTATAGGTGTGGCAGGGTATACTCAGACATGAGTCCCTTTCTCACTGCTCCATCAGGATTCAAGCAAGCCGGGCCGAAGAAGGCTGAAATGCCAGAAACCGGTCCCCGGTAGCTTGTCTCCTTTCTGGTGAAGAATTGGCTTGGTAGTTTAGTCTGCCCTGTTCCCATGATGCACTGGGCCAGGGACAGACTGATTTGCATATAGCCAGGTTCTGAGCTGGGATGGGGCAGTGAGATCAATAACGGTGATGGATCAAGCCCTGATCTTTGGACTGGGTAAGAGTGGTCTGTTTAACTCAGACACTCTGTTCATCACCACCCCCTTTTTGTAAATCGTTTTTGGCCACTATAGGTGTGGCAGGGTATACTCAGACATGAGTCCCTTTCTCACTGCTCCATCAGGATTCAAGCAAGCCGGGCCGAAGAAGGCTGAAATGCCAGAAACCGGTCCCCGGTAGCTTGTCTCCTTTCTGGTGAAGAATTGGCTTGGTAGTTTAGTCTGCCCTGTTCCCATGATGCACTCGGCCAGGGACAGACTGATTTGCATATAGCCAGGTTCTGAGCTGGGATGGGGCAGTGAGATAAATAACGGTGATGGATCAAGCCCTGATCTTTGGACTGGGTAAGAGTGGTCTGTTTAACTCAGACACTCTGTTCATCACCACCCCCTTTTTGTGAATCGTTTTTGGCCACTATAGGTGTGGCAGGGTATACTCAGACATGAGTCCCTTTCTCACTGCTCCATCAGGATTCAAGCAAGCCGGGCCGAAGAAGGCTGAAATGCCAGAAACCGGTCCCCGGTAGCTTGTCTCCTTTCTGGTGAAGAATTGGCTTGGTAGTTTAGTCTGCCCTGTTCCCATGATGCACTGGGCCAGGGACAGACTGATTTGCATATAGCCAGGTTCTGAGCTGGGATGGGGCAGTGAGATAAATAACGGTGATGGATCAAGCCCTGATCTTTGGACTGGGTAAGAGTGGTCTGTTTAACTCAGACACTCTGTTCATCACCACCCCCTTTTTGTAAATCGTTTTTGGCCACTATAGGTGTGGCAGGGTATACTCAGACATGAGTCCCTTTCTCACTGCTCCATCAGGATTCAAGCAAGCCGGGCCGAAGAAGGCTGAAATGCCAGAAACCGGTCCCTGGTAGCTTGTCTCCTTTCTGGTGAAGAATTGGCTTGGTAGTTTAGTCTGCCCTGTTCCCATGATGCACTGGGCCAGGGACAGACTGATTTGCATATAGCCAGGTTCTGAGCTGGGATGGGGCAGTGAGATAAATAACGGTGATGGATCAAGCCCTGATCTTTGGACTGGGTAAGAGTGGTCTGTTTAACTCAGACACTCTGTTCATCACCACCCCCTTTTTGTAAATCGTTTTTGGCCACTATAGGTGTGGCAGGGTATACTCAGACATTAGTCCCTTTCTCACTGCTCCATCAGGATTCAAGCAAGCCGGGCCGAAGAAGGCTGAAATGCCAGAAACCGGTCCCCGGTAGCTTGTCTCCTTTCTGGTGAAGAATTGGCTTGGTAGTTTAGTCTGCCCTGTTCCCATGATGCACTGGGCCAGGGACAGACTGATTTGCATATAGCCAGGTTCTGAGCTGGGATGGGGCAGTGAGATCAATAACGGTGATGGATCAAGCCCTGATCTTTGGACTGGGTAAGAGTGGTCTGTTTAACTCAGACACTCTGTTCATCACCACCCCCTTTTTGTAAATCGTTTTTGGCCACTATAGGTGTGGCAGGGTATACTCAGACATGAGTCCGTTTCTCACTGCTCCATCAGGATTCAAGCAAGCCGGGCCGAAGAAGGCTGAAATGCCAGAAACCGGTCCCCGGTAGCTTGTCTCCTTTCTGGTGAAGAATTGGCTTGGTAGTTTAGTCTGCCCTGTTCCCATGATGCACTGGGCCAGGGACAGACTGATTTGCATATAGCCAGGTTCTGAGCTGGGATGGGGCAGTGAGATAAATAACGGTGATGGATCAAGCCCTGATCTTTGGACTGGGTAAGAGTGGTCTGTTTAACTCAGACACTCTGTTCATCACCACCCCCTTTTTGTAAATCGTTTTTGGCCACTATAGGTGTGGCAGGGTATACTCAGACATGAGTCCCTTTCTCACTGCTCCATCAGGATTCAAGCAAGCCGGGCCGAAGAAGGCTGAAATGCCAGAAACCGGTCCCCGGTAGCTTGTCTCCTTTCTGGTGAAGAATTGGCTTGGTAGTTTAGTCTGCCCTGTTCCCATGATGCACTGGGCCAGGGACAGACTGATTTGCATATAGCCAGGTTCTGAGCTGGGATGGGGCAGTGAGATAAATAACGGTGATGGATCAAGCCCTGATCTTTGGACTGGGTAAGAGTGGTCTGTTTAACTCAGACACTCTGTTCATCACCACCCCCTTTTTGTAAATAGTTTTTGGCCACTATAGGTGTGGCAGGGTATACTCAGACATGAGTCCTTTTCTCACTGCTCCATCAGGATTCAAGCAAGCCGGGCCGAAGAAGGCTGAAATGCCAAAAACTGGTCCCCGGTAGCTTGTCTCCTTTCTGGTGAAGAATTGGCTTGGTAGTTTAGTCTGCCCTGTTCCCATGATGCACTGGGCCAGGGACAGACTGATTTGCATATAGCCAGGTTCTGAGCTGGGATGGGGCAGTGAGATAAATAACGGTGATGGATCAAGCCCTGATCTTTGGACTGGGTAAGAGTGGTCTGTTTAACTCAGACACTCTGTTCATCACCACCCCCTTTTTGTACACCTGAAAAGGCAGCAGCTAAGGGGAGTGGCCCTGCCTCTTCCTGGCCCTGACGGGCACGGACAGGCCCGGGCGAGCGCGCGCACATCCCGCGCCGCAGGAGCCCGCCGGAAAACTTATTTGCCTGCTCCCCTCCTCCTCTCGCAAGACCACACTGCCTCCTGGGAGATGAAGTCACGGCAGCCGGCAGTCCGCAATCAGGAGCGGGAGCAGAGGGCTGAGCAACACGTCTTCGCCCAACACAGGGCTCTGGAGCAGGGCAGTAGGTGATCAGGATGTCAGCAGCGTGGCACCACAAGGAACCCGAGGCAACATGTAAGGGCGGATTGATTTCTAAGCACTTGGCCTTGATTTCTAACTCCCT
The DNA here is from genome assembly GCF_964263255.1 of Lissotriton vulgaris. Lineage (NCBI taxonomy): Eukaryota > Metazoa > Chordata > Amphibia > Caudata > Salamandridae > Lissotriton > Lissotriton vulgaris. Next base: position 1,150,740,505 of record NC_141694.1, read on the forward strand.
CAACGTTCTCTCATGTTCCATTCTCAGTCTCCCCCTTTCCAAAGACAACCTGTTATTCTCTGTTTCCCTCAGACTCTCCATCTTAAGCTTAGCCAACTCCAGCTTGAGTGCCCTATTTCTCTCCCTGTCTTCCAGTTATCTGGGGGACAGGTCTTTGGAAAAGATATTGCTGCCAGGTGGAGAGAGTCCCCCTCCCCTAGCTGAAAACACTGGCCTCTCAATGGGCACATCTGTATCCACAACTGGCTCCACCACAAGATCAGGGGCATTTCTTGCTTCTACCCAGGCCCTCAGCGCCTTCTGGTAGTCATCCTTTTTAGAAATGCCTGGTGTAGCAACTTTCAATTTTCTGCACAGATGTTTCACAGGATCCATAGATGCAAAAGATGCTTGTTTACTCATGGTAGTAAAAATTGGGAGTTTTAAGGAAAAACTAACAGTCCAAGGAAAAAGATTCTGAAAAAAAGTATGTGGTCGCGTTTGGTCTGCACTCACTACTAGTGTACACCAATCACTGTATATGAAACACAAATGCAAAGTCCAAATCCTCACCGCTGATCACCAATGTTAGATCTGGTGGTCTCTAGTTGGCAATAGTATTCACCTTTGTCCAAATAGGGGCCCTTACTTCTAAGTCAGGATAAGCGGATTACACTCCTTAATAACCCCTGCTCACCCCCTTGGTAGCTTGGCACAAGCAGACAGGCTTATCTTAGAGGCAGTGTGTTAAGCATTTGTGAATATACACAGTAATACAGTGAAAACACTACAGATGAACACAACACAGGTTTTATAAAAATACAAATTATTTATATAGACTTAACACAAGACCACAAACGACAAAAATCTATAATAGTACACTTAAGATTGCTTTAAAGATGATAAAAGTTGCTTAGTTCAAGTTGATGATAAATGCAACAAAGTTCTCAACAAAGTACATGGATGCGTAACACAAAGTAAACAAAAGGCTCGCAAAAGGGGAGATGCGTTGGTTCCGTGATCCGGGGGAGAAGATGTGTTGGGCCTCATTGATAGGGCAGAGTAGGGGATGTCTCGTTATCCTTACCGGTGCGGAGGTGATGCGTAGATTCTCAGCCTGCTGGCCCGTTGTGGTGCGCAAGATGGCGCCTTGATGCGATGGGACAATCCGGATGAGATGCAGGAAGATGGCACCCTTGAAGCGGCGATGCGATGACGATGCGTAGACGCCATGCCAGTCTTGCGACGACTCTGTACTTTGGAGTAAGCGTGGGCGCAAAAACCGTTCCGCTCCCGGATTTTGCAGATTTTTGGCAATTTTTGCGATCCGCGAATCTCGCGAAATTGCTGAAAAATTTGCAAATCCGCTCGTGGGTGGATTTTGGGCAGTTGAGTAGAGGTATCGCACAAACCGGTGGTGTCTTCTTGGATAAATATGAAGTGCAGGGTTCATTCTGGCACAATGCTCCTGTCCCAAAAATTAAACCTCAACAGGAAGCACTTACAGATATAAATAAAGCAGGTGCCCGAGTTGAAGCTCAAGTTCAGTAACGCATTCATCAGCTCAAAACAATTGTCAGCTTTGTCGAGGCTGGGCAGGTGTGCTTTCTCCCCATATCTACTGTTAAAAATTAGCTGTGATGCTGGATAGAGGCCTTTGCATCCTTCACTTTCACGAGCGCAATCCCGTGCAGTTACTGTGACCATGAGCTTCTTTCTCCTCATCTGCTGCTCTGATCCGTCTCTGACCTTTTATACACACAAGAGGCATGTGAACTTGCATAGAAGGCCCGCCCGTTTGGCACCGCCCACACACTAGCGGTGTGCACCGTCTTCCCTCCATTTACCCACTATGATGGACAGCTCACTAAAGGGACCTCAGCGCCCTTCGGGGCGATGGCATTTTAACACACACATGGTCACCGGAAACAACTCTTTTGGCACTTTACTCAGCTGTAGTGTAGGAAAAGCACTATACATTTACCCAACGAGGTAGCACTTACTGATTAGCCAGTAGAAAGTACTCTAGATGAGTAGAGGTATTGCACAAAACCGTGGCATCTATTTGGATAAATATGAAGGGCAGGGTTCCTTCTGGCACGATGCTCCTGTCACAAAAATTAAACCTCAACAGGAAGCACTTTCAGATAAAAATAATTTTAATGCAGGTGCCCGAGTTAAAGCTCAAGTTCAGTAACGCATTCATCAGCCCAAAAACAATCATGAGCTTTGTGGAGGCTTGGCAGGTGTGCTTTCTCTCCATATCTACTGTCAAAAATTAGCTGTGATGCTGGATAGAGGCCTTTGCATCCTTGACTTTCATGAGCGCAATCCCCTTGCAGTTCCTGTGACCAGGAGCTTCTTTCTCCTCATCTGCTGCTCTGATCGGTCTCTCACCTTTTATACACACAAGAGGCATGTGAACTCGCATAGAAGCCCTGCCCGTTTGGCCCCACCCACACACTAGCGGTGTGCACCGTCTTCCCACCATTTACCCACTATGAAGGACAGCTCACTCAAGGGACCCCTGCGCCCTTCGGCGCGATGGCATTGTAACACACACATGGTCACTGGAGACAACTCTTCTGGCACTTTACGCAGCTGTAGTGTAGGAAAAGCACTATACATTTACCCAACGAGGTAGCACTTACTGATTAGCCAGTAGAAAGTACTCCAGTTGAGTAGAGGTATCGCACAAAACGATGGCGTATTCTTGGATAAATATGAAGGGCAGGGTTTATTGTAGCATGATGCTCCTGTCACAAAAATTAAACCTCAACAGGAAGCACTTACAGATATAAATAAAGCAGGTGCCCGAGTTGAAGCTCAAGTTCAGTAACGCATTCATCAGCCCAGAAACAATTGTGAGCTTTGGCGAGGCTGGGCAGGTGTGCTTTTTCCCCATATCTACCGTTGAAAATTAGCTGTGATGCTGGATGGAGGCCTTTGAATCCTTGACTTTCACGAGCGCAATCCCGGTGCAGTTTCTGTGACCAGGGGCTTCTTTCTCCTCGTCTGCTGCTCTGATTGGTCTCTGACCTTTTATACACACAAGAGGCATATGAACTCGCATAGAAGACCTGCCCATTTAGCCCCGCCCACACACTAGCGGTGTGCACCGTCTTCCCGCCATTTACCCACTATGATGGACCGCTCACTCAAGGGACCCCTGTGCCCTTCGGCGTGATGGCATAGTAACTCACACATGGTCACTGGAGACAACTCTTCTGGCACTTTACTTAGCTGTATTGTAGGAAAAGCACTATACATTTACCCAACGAGGTAGCACTTACTAATTAGCCAGTAGACAGTGGGAAACAGACTATTTGTACAAATCCGCAAGGTCGGAAATTTATTCGCAGATTTTTTTGCAATTTTGCGGGAATTTGCTGACCGCAAATCCACAAAATTCGCCCATACTTACTCTGGAGTAGGCATGGGCGGAAAATCCGTTCCGCTCGCGGATTTTGCGGATTTTCGGGAAATCCGCAATCCGCGAGATTTGCGAATTTCCTGCAAAATCCGCAAATCCGCGAGCAGCGGATTTTGCTCGCACTGCTCGCACTGTTCGCGTGAGTTCGCGCCCCGCGAATAAGTGCGAAATGGCAGAAATACGATCTAAGCAAAACTGAAAGTAACTACTTACCAGGTTCAAAAGTTCAGGCACATCATTAGTAGCCATTTCCTGTAGTGCTTCCTGAGGGGCCCCTCCAGAGTACAGTTGCCAGTTGAAACTATTATGTGACCCTGCTCTGAACCTCAGAATAGTTACACATATGCCACAAAGGTCATGAATTACAGCTAAGGGAGACAAGCAGGAGCCAGGCTGGAAGTTAAAATCCATTAATCAGCCCCTAATTCATTATTGTCAGTTGGGGCAGGGCAGGTGTTGTAACTAATTTTGCAACAATGAAAGCACTTAGCAAGTGCAAAAGATCACTAATCAGGGCGCACTAAGGAAGCAGGTGCCAGCTAAAAAAATATTCTGTGACACATTAATCAGCCCCAAATTAATTCAGGTCACTTGAGGCAGGGAAGGTGTGCTTTGCTTTGCCGAAAATAATGTACACTGGACAACCAGAGGGTGTGGTGATGAAACAGAGGGTGGCATGGGTGGGCCAGAGGGTGGCATGAGTAGTCAGAGAGTGGCAGTGGTGACAGAGAGTGGCAGTGATGAAGAAGAGTGTCCCAAACAGGTTGGACACGTAGAAACAACAAGTTCGCAAAACTTGCGACCCGACAGGTAAGTTCGCAAATTGCGAAATTGTAAAAACCCTCGCGAACTGGCAGAAACACGGGCGAACACAAAAAAAAAAAAAATCCGCAAATTCGCGGGAATTCGCGGATTTTGCGGATTGCGAGTTCGCAAATCCGCAAATTCGCGGATTGCCAATCCGCAAAATCCGCTCATGCCTACTCTGGAGCCGTGACAGGCCCTGCGACACGCTTCTCCGGTGATGTGCTGGCGACTCTCTCGATGGCGTCACGCTTCTCCGGTGATGCGACATCAGGCAGCTTCGATGAACACATGCTTCCAGGGAGATGCGGCTAAGGCTCGCTTCTCTGGCAATGCAACGAGTTCAGCTGTGGTGGCACGCTTCCTCTCGATGCATCGTGCTTCCAGCTCCCAGCGACATGCAAATGTCTGGAGTTGAGAATTCCCAGCAAGAAAATTCAAATGGGAGCTGGAGATGAAGTCTTTTGTCCCTGAGACTTTAGCAGGAGGCAAACACAGTTCAAGCCCTTGGAGAATATTCTGAAGATAATGAAAGTCCTTAAAAAGTTCCTTTTCCTTTCCTTGGCAATGAAGCAACCACTGCAGGCCAACCCAGCAAACAGCACACTGGCACTGGCAGAGGGACAGTCAAACTCCTGCAGCTTCCTTGGTTCTTGTCCTTGGCAAAAGGTTTCTTGTTCCAGAAGTGATCTAATTTCTTGGGATCAGGATCCCAATATTTATACCCCAAAGGCCTCTGCCTAGTCCAAACCAGTTCCTGAGCACTCTGTTTACATGACTCTCTTCTTCCTTTTACTGTGCAGGGCAGAGTCATCAGCTGCCCCACAGGAGGTGGAGCCAGCACAGGGGAGGGAAGATACAACTCTTGAGCACTTTGTTGACATGATTCCTCCTCTCCTTTTTACAGTGCAGGGCAGGGACATCAGACAAGCCACGGGAGGTGGAGCCAGCATTGGAGAGGGAAGGCACAGCGGATTTTGCGGATTTTCGGGAAATTCGCAATCCGCGAGATTCGCGAATCTCCCGCAAAATCCGCAAATCCGCGAGCAGCGGATTTTGCTCGCACTGCTCGCACTGTTCGCGTGAGTTCGCGCCCCGCGAATAAGTGCAAAATTGCAGAAATACGATCTTAGCAAAACTGAAAGTAACTACTTACCAGGTTCAAAAGTTCAGGCTCATCATTAGTAGCCATTTCCTGTAGTGCTTCCTGAGGGGCCCCTCCAGAGTTCAGTTGCCAGTTGAAACTATTATGTGACCCTGCTCTGAACCTCAGAATAGTTATACATATGCCACAAAGGTCCTGAATTACAGCTAAGGGAGACAAGCAGGAGCCAGGCTGGAAGTTAAAATCCATTAATCAGCCCCTAATTCATTATTGTCAGTTGGGGCAGGGCAGGTGTTGTAACTAATTTTGCAACAATGAAAGCACTTAGCAAGTGCAAAAGATCACTAATCAGGGCGCACTAAGGAAGCAGGTGCCAGCTAAAAAAATATTCTGTGACACATTAATCAGCCCCAAATTAATTCAGGTCACTTGAGGCAGGGAAGGTGTGCTTTGCTTTGCCGAAAATAATGTACACTGGACAACCAGAGGGTGTGGTGATGAAACAGAGGGTGGCATGGGTGGGCCAGAGGGTGGCATGAGTAGTCAGAGAGTGGCGAAGGTGACAGAGAGTGGCAGTGATGAAGAAGAGTGTCCCAAACAGGCTGGACACGTAGAAACAACAAGTTCGCAAAACTTGCGACCCGACAGGTAAGTTCGCAAATTGCGAAATTGTAAAAACCCTCGCGAACTGGCAGAAACACGGGCGAACACAAAAAAATAAAAATCCGCAAATTCGCGGGAATTCGCGGAAATTGCGGATTGCGAATCCGCAAATCCGCAAAATTCGCGAACGCGAGATCCGCAAAATTCGCTCATGCTTAATACAGATCTCTCTATTCACCACAGGGCTGCCCCAGCCTGTCTCCTGGAATCCCCTAGCCCTGTCACTCTCAAACCCAGACAAGGAATACACAACCTAGTAGAGGCAGGCCTGAACTGTTAGGCAAGAAAATACCTACTTTCTTAAAGTGGTACTTTCAAACACAGAATATTAAAACCAACTTTACTAAAAGATGTATTTTATCATTCTGAGTTCAGGCATACTAAATTCGAATTTCTACCATGTTCCCTGATTCAGTTAGGATTATAAGAATTTAATAATCTAACCGTCCATTCTGGCCTATGGAGAACAGGTAGCCTTCAATAGTGAAAAACGAAAATGGCTGTATTTCACTATTAGGACATGCTACACACATCAGAGTATGTCCTACCTTATACTTAGAATGCACCCTGCCCTTAGGCCTACCATAGGGGTGTCTAAAATGAAGTAAAGGGAAGGTTTAGGGACTGGCAAGTGGGTGCACTTGCCAAGTCGACATGACAGTACTAGACTGCACACAGGCCTTGCAATGGCAAGCCTGAGACACATTTTACAAGCTGCTTCTGTGGGTGGCGCAACCAGTGCTGCAAGCCCATCAGCAGCATTTGATTTACAAGCCCTGGTCACACATGGTGCACTGTACTAGGGGCTGACAGGTAAATCAAATAACCCAATAACGGAATTACCAATTAGTACATCAATTTAACATAGGGAGCACTTGCACTGGATGAGGAGGAGGCAATCCGTCAAATATGGAAGGGAGGATCACACCAATGATGCCAGTTCTAACAGCCTGCATATATACATTGTTAAGCACCATGGTAGAACTAGATCTACTATTTAAGCATTTGGTGCTTGTAGTCAGGTTTTTCTGCTTCTGTTTACTAATCATTGCAGCACACGTATTTTATGCAAGAATAACGTTGGTTCAATAAATATTATTGAAAATGTTCCAATGTGTATTCTCTGTATATTTCTCTGAGAATAAGTGAGCACGAGTAACTGCGGTGAAAAGTTCTGTACTGTTTCCATGTTCCGTGAGGTGGTAAGGGTTGTCATGTTCAGTGGTGGCCAGAAACTATTTGCTTCCTGATAGGTTAGGGGGGATTACGGTGGCAATGTGAGCTAGCTGGTCTGTAGACCAACATATCCTGCAAGGGTGTCTGGAATCAGTCTTGACGCCAGGCCCTTAGTCTATCTTGTCCAAACAATGCACAGGTCCTACGGATTGGTAGGAACTACGCGACAATCTGTCAAGGGCAGTCAAAACAACACAAGGCCTTAAGCAGTGCTGGACCCAACCTTATTCAGTTTACTGCTATCAGATCTCTCTGCTATTTTAAATGAAGTGAACTCACAAGCTCTCAAACTGGGGGGAACTCAGCTGTCACACCTCCTGTATGCAGATGATTTAGCCTCATCAGTAGCACCAAGGTTCTTGATGCAACCTTGGCCTACTCAGCAAGAAACAAACTGACTATTAATAAGAAGAAAAGCAAAATATTACTAGTTCCTGGCAAAAGGCCATAGAGGCACACCTGATTCTTGGGTAGTGAAAACATGTAAACAGTAAACAACTGCAAGTATCTTGGGGTTTATTTCAACGTGAACGGATGGGATGGTACAGTAAACAACTGGAAGAAATAAGAAAGAAAGGCAAAGTACTGTCCTCCGGCTTAAAGTCTCTCAACAACAAATTGAAAGGGCAAACATTTACATTGATCTTGCAGGTGGCTCAAGCAAAAGTCCTCCCAACACTGACCTACAGAAGTGAGGCCCTTAGGGGAAGGGACAGTGGCATCTTGGAAGAAATGATACTAAAGGTATACAGGTCAATCGTTCAGTTACCATCATACACATCACTAGCTCAAATCAGGCTGAAGTTTATCATCGCCAAACAAACATTGGTGTGGAAAGAATCCTTCATGATCAGACTAAAAAGAGCACCAGAGGGCTCCTGGACTATCACTTCTAGTTTGATCTGGAAGATAGACAGAGTTCCCCCGGAATGGTCCGATCCGCAACAGGTTCTGTGCACTCTTGGTCTATCCGGTGCCTGGGATTCAACTCTGAGTTACCTGGAGTTTAAAAAACGGACTAAATCCAGTATGCAGCTACTTTCAGTGGTTGGGGATAAAGCCAGGTTGTCCAAATATAGCCATAGTCATGGATCGATTACAAAGTTATGTCAGACTGAAACTGCAGTGCTACCTAAGTGAATCCTACAGCAAGCAGGTCAAAGTGCAACTTCTGAAATACAAGCAGGGGATCTTGCCTATCTTAAGACATTACCTCCTTTGGAAAAGAAGGGAAGGAAAAGAGATCTGACAGCTATGTGAATAAGGACTAGAGGAAATTCTCCATGCACTCTGCTTGTGTAGTTCAGTTCTGGAGGAATGGCATGTGCTCCTGCGCAGGAAACAGAATAAGTGGTGAATAAGGTCATGTAGGGAGGCAGAGATGGCCTGTTTTGAACCAATGGATATATTGCTGAGCTGTTCAATTGTGAAATTTCTCCTGAGATTTGGGAAAAAGGCTATGGCTAAGAATCCAGGGGTAGTAGGGGTTGAGAGAACAGTTATAAGTGACTAATTTGCATTGTTGAGTGACTTGTAGCTGGGCTCACAGATTCTCCAAAGTCAACGGGTTTCTTTGGCCTAAACTTACTCAGCACAGGGGGTTACGCTGCGGGGGGGAATCCTTGAGCCTAAAACAACACTAACTTACATTTTCTTTTGACCCTTGCATGACCCACTTAATTCAATTTCCCCTGAAATTGTCTTAGATTTTACAATGAGCATTTGCACTTTAATGCTGATTATATCCTTTCTTTTTAACATACACTTGCAGTTAACCCTCACACTGTTTAAAGCAACTTCTAGTGGAAGTAGGGGTGTGCCTCTTTGGGGAGGGGAGAACACTTCTAGGCATGTATGCTCTAGTTACAGAGAAAAAGACACACAAAATATGGATGGAATGTAGAGTATATCAAACATTCACCCCCAGTCAATAGATCTGGGTTAAATGCATTTTTCTTTTGCTCACCATGCCACCCCCAGTTTAGACCCAGCCATATGCAAATCAGTCTTGACCCTGTGCCTCATGGGAAAAATCCAGACCGAATAGCCAAGCCAAATCCTCCCTGGACCAGAAACAAGCATACTGGGGCCTATTCTTCAGGCCAACTCATAAACTGCAATTTATCTTTAAATTGGCACATTGCTATAGTCAATTTAACTGGCAAAATTGCACTTAAGGTCCCTCACTGTTTATGCACCTTGCTTTGGCGGTGCAAGCAGGGGAAGGCTTTAGCACTTTAATGACATTGCTTTCTCCTTGCAAAAAGGGTTGGTTGCTTATTACAGCTGTACTACGGCCTACATGGACATTGCCATGCGCACATGCACTTTAAACGCCGCTCCCCCCTAGGCATCTTAATTTTGGTGAATTTGCTGCTATGCCTCAGTGCATATATGCTGATGGGCCAACAACTTAGAATAGTAGGGTAGGTTGATGGGTCCCTTTCCCAACATTGCCTAATTAATGCATGGGTTAGAGGGTTATAAGCTTTGCATGTGTTATTTTAAATGGACTTTCAGATGATAATCTTTGCTATGTACGCTTTTATGTAGACTGTTTGTATGTGAATGTTTTATGTGTTTTATAATGTGTTTTATTGAGAATGACATTGCAATGGTTTTTATTATCCAAGCAATAAAGTGCTTACTACTTAAGTAACCAGTGGTTTCACAACATTTTGGCATTTCATATTTGTTATTGGTGTCGGCTCTCAGTACTCCAGGAGGTCTTGTACTTAAGGAAATGAGTTAATTCAGGTTTGTCTGACAGCAGCTGCCAATCTCATTAATTCCATCAGAATGGAAAAAGGCCTGTATTAGATCTCTAATGATGAAAGCCTCGATCGATCCAGTAATACCATTCAATTTCCTTCCACTCTCACTGCTACTGGTTTAAGGTTTGTTTATTGTACAGTTAATAAAAACTCACAATTATAAAACGTACAAATTTTAAAAAAGTCGGTGTCTTCATTAAAACTAATAAAGTGCAGTAGTTCAGATGTAAAAAGTCTCAGCTATTGTTGTTTCTGAGTCTGTGGAGTTTTCGTGTCCTTACTGCTTCCACTTCGATGACCGTGGTAGCCAGGGGTGTTTGTTTTGTTGTTATTTGACTTCTGCTAGAGAAGACCCTCTGGTTTTTTCGTTTAGTCTTTTGGCCACTATCTCAAAGTATTTTGTTATTCTGCAGTTTAGCTGAGTTTCATCAGGGTTAAAACAGAGTATCACGGCCTGCCTGCAGCTCGTTATGCCTTTCTGGTTCCATAATGTTCGTAGCAGTGAGCGCCTTATGTCCAGGAGTTTTGTGCAAATGCAGATTATATGTATAAGGTCCTCTTACTGGTCTGTTTAACCAACAGTTAACGAGTTTGTCAATATGAGTGCACTGCTAAATCTTGTGCAGGCAGTATATAGAGCTCTTCATAGAACTGAAGTGGCAATGTCTCAGTTTAAAGTGAAACAAGGATGCTCTTTGATTGGTATGGAGTTTTTGCTTTGGTTTTACTTGGCCTGTCTGTAGCTATAGCAATCGGATTTTAGAATCCAGACTAGCTGCAGAGGCCAGGCAATATTGACTTTGGTCCTATGTTTCAAACTGCAATCGGTCAGTCTAAGAAACTGGTAATTGATTGAGGAGGGAGGGATCCCCACTGAGATAACAATCACAATCATTGTCAGGGGTAACAACAAAAGTGACTAAATTAACCTCTGCTTAACCTTCCAGTAGCTTGCCACAAAAGTAGCTAGGCTTAACTTAGAGGCAATGTGTTCAGTATTTATACAGTGTTGAAACAGTAATAAAGTAAAAACAAAACACCAGAAAAAGTCCAAACCAATGTAGAAAATAGAGTTCATTTAAATGCATAGAATAACATCAAAATGAATTAAATCCAATCAGTACAACCGTAGTTATTTATTTTTGGAGTTTTTAGTGACATCTAGCGCCTTAAAGATCAAAAGTACCAACTGCGGGTTTTTATGGATGCAGCAGACAGGACAAAGTCAAAAGTTAAGGCAAAACTACACAGAGCATGGGTCGGATAAAAGGGGTGGATTAGGTCTAATCTCGGTTTACCTTTGGACCAAGAAGAAACTTCAAGAAAAAGTTCAGGAAGAGGCAAAGTCTCAGTGGGCCAAGGCAGCAGGTTGTAGCCAAGTGGAGGTTGTCAATGGCGGGGAGCAAGTGTACAAAGTATTGGCAAATCCATCAACAATGGCGGGATAAGCTACAGGATGGAAAAGCAGGAATTTAAAGCTCAGGAGGTCCTCGTCATTGGGGTGTTGAGCTCGTGAAGATTTCTGTCTTTGGATTTATACACTTTTATGGAACACTGATTCACCCAGAGTGACGAGTCTACAGACTGTAGCCAAAAAGGGCACCATGAGGCTGGACACAACCACAGTTGAAATCCTGTTGAAGCGGAGCAGGGACGAAGTTAGTTCCACTGGCGATGCACCACTTTAACCACTCTTTAACTTGGCCATAATAAAAAAAGTCACCACACATTTCTAAAAATTCATACTGCAGTCACTACTGACAACACAAGCAAGACCAACCTTTAATATAGCCGGGGATCCCCACAACAGAGACTGAAGATCTGTCTCTTCACCTGGCGCCAAACTTGGCTCAGGCCATACAGCTCCTGTTTCAGCATGAGGATACCCTCTGGGGTGAGTTGTGCACTATACAAGTACAGATAACAAATGTCTAAAGGTCAACTTACTGGATCTCATTTCCTCATTACTGGTCTGGTCATTCGAAAAATCATCCACTCAATACAAAGATAACAACATGGATATCAGCATTTTAGCCCTACCCTATGTCACCGGTCACCTCCAAAGTGATTGAACTGTGGAGCCCATTATTGACCCAAGTTTTTAATGCCGCTGTCGACTACAATACCCCGGTAACGTGGAGTGAATCCATAATCAAACCAATCTATAAAAAGGGAGACAGAGGAGAGGCTAAGAGCTACCGCCCTATCTTCCTTCTGGATTCCTCACTTAAAATCATGAGCAGGGTCCTACTGATACGCCTGGAAGAATGGGCCGAAGATAATAACATTCTTGCACCATCCCAACACGGCTTCAGAAAGGGCCTTGGCACAATAGAACAGTGTATTAACTTAAATCTCCTAATAGGAAAATACACTAAGGCCAAACTGGGTTCTTTGTTCTTATGTTTTGCGGACCTTTCTAGTGCCTTCGATCTGGTGGATCATACCCTGTTGTGGACAACCTTACTTGACATGGGCGCACCTTCTGCTATTATCCACTTCCTAGCAAGACTTTATTCCAACCTATCAGCCCAGATCCGCTATGGACCAGAAGGGGAATGTACTTGAAAGATCAAGGTTAAATCTGGTATCAGGCAGGGCTGTGTCCTGGCCCCGTTGCTCTTTTCCCTTTTTATTAATTCAATTGAGCAGGAATTAAAAAATGTTCAAGCAGATGCCCCGCAGGCAGGAGGCCAACCTATCCCGGTGTTGCTTTACGCCGACGATACTGTTCTACTCTCAAAAACTCCAATAGGCCTCCAGAAGCTTATGAACTGTTTTTATGATTTTATACAGGGAAAGAAACTCAAAATTAACAACTCAAAAACATTTATTATGGCATGCGGTAAGAAGGTAAATCATCTTAAACCTTTTTATTTTAAAGAAAACCGTATTGATGTTGTGGATAATATCTGTTAACTGGGCATTACCTTTAATAATGGAGGGTCCTGGACCCCAGAGCAAAATAATGTAAAAGCAAGGATGGGGAAGGCTTCCCTAGGTGTTTTCCGTTTTGCCACTAAATTGGGAAGCCGACGGATTCCAGACATGTTAAATATTTATAGACACAGATGTGCTTCAATAGCACTATACGGCTCAGGGGTTTGGGGATATTGGACTTCAAGGGACCTGCAAATATTGGAAAATGTATTCCTAAAACAATTACTTTGCCTTCCACCCTCGGCATCCACCGACCTTACCCACAAAGAACTAGGGCTGGATTACATAGCTGACCTAATTGGATTGAGACCTTTAATGGTATGGAGATCTATTTGGACAAAGGACGAAACAAGCTTTACTAAGGAAATTATTAAAGACTGTCTGCATTTGGAAAAAGTTTACAATATTCCTTGGTTAAAGTATATGATATGGATGTATGTAAAGATCCTGCAAATGTAATTACTCTATCCAAACAGGAGGTTAAAGGCAAATTTCTGAGGATTAAATTCAATAAGCGTAAAGTTTAAACAAGAGACTACTCAACTCACACCTTTGATTCTTCCAATATAGATGAAGGACTTGGGCTACCCATGTACCTCAAAGTCATTTGTAGACGGTCCCATCAATTTGTCCTCTGCAGATTTAGACTTGGTATTGTACATAATCTGGTGGCATTTCCAACGATGAAAAACCATTCTGCCACTCCTTGTCCATGCGACGGATTAACTAAGCAAAGTACCTTGCACTTTCTGTTAATTTGTCCCTTGTATAAATCCCTGCGTATCTTTTATCTTAAACCTTTGATTAAGAAATATTCTGTGTACACTACAGGAAATGCTATGAAACTATTATTTTCACTTGCTAGCCCAAATCTATGTTTTTTTACTGCAACCTTCATTTTAAAATCTATTACCGCAAGAAAAAGTATGGTTTTCTAGTAACACATTCTTTATAACTACTGCTGCTAGTCTATGTTTTACATATTAAGTAATGTTATGATATGTACTTCCCCTGTGTAATATTACATGTGACATGTTTTAACTTGTATACTTTTATGATGTTTTTACAACAATCGAATAAAGTTTATGAAATGAAAATGAAAAATGATTGAACTGTTCATTATGCAATTCGTATTCAAATTAACCCTCACAAGTCTTTACACAAAGCCATATGAGACCTACGCAAATCTCTACCTCTGTCACACTACTCAACCTTTGCCCTTCCCCCAGATTCTTCCATTTACATGCGCCATGCTAAATGTGTTGACCCTGCCTAATGCCTTGGGAGTCGTGCCCTGGCTGAGTACCATAGGATGCGGCTACCTTCCCTTTCTCTGGTCATCTATGGCTGCACCCACTTTGCTCTTCTGGAACATATGTGGGCTGTGGAAATGTATTCCAAAGATGGGGTCATTTTCCAGAATACACATTAAAAGTGTCCCTCACCAGCTGGGTATTTTGTCTTCTCCCCAACATGTTAGGGACACTCCGCTTTAGCTTGGTGGCAGACTATTGTTTACTTAGCAGTTTGACACATAGGTGAATACATGGCTGCCAACTTACAAATACATTTTACTGTGTAGGGAGGGGGTGGGACCTTAAAGGGGGCAGGGCCTCGTGCTGAGGGCTGCCTAATACGCGTAAGGTCCATTACCAAGCTCATCACCCTTCAATACATTTTTTTTTATATTGGTTGCTGAGACTCTCCTCAATGTACTGGGGAGTTTTCACACCTTGTAATGGATATAAGCTGCTTACAGTACCCGAAGAAAAGTAGAACGTCCCTTTGTGCAGTGGTTTTCAGTTTATCTTCCATGCACTGTGTGATTTCAGCTCCTCACCTGTTGACTGTGTGAAAGGAGCTAAAGTCACATGACACACATTGGCGTCATGTGAGTTGGCAGGCTTGTGACATGCTAAAAATGGTTGCAGATATTGTTCCTCCTAAGTGGGCCCACAGTATGCCAACATTGCCTGCAGCTTTATAACCCTTTGGTAGCGAAGACAATGAAGGCTCCACACTTAGGTCTGCTGCCTTCTGCTCTCACAGTTGAATGGTAGAACTGAGAGCAGGCTGAACTGGAGCATCAATCAATTTCTTCTCTTCCACAAGATATTCCAAACCTCTGATTGACTTGGGTCGTGCCCATACCTTGTTCAGACACTTTAAATAGTCCGAAAAGGCTGCAATTTTCCATATGTTTCCTATAGAGATATGCACATCTCTGAAGGGCTCATCAAAGACCACTGGGCAAAGTAGCAGTGCCACCGCTCAAAGAAAGAAAAACCAAAGGGGATGATGGACGGAGCGTTGACAATACAAACACTCACCCCCAGTCAACTGATCTGGGTTTAATCCATCACTGTTCTTTAGCTCACTCCGCCAACCCAGTTTGGACATGGCCATATGCAAATCAGTCTCACCCTGTGCCTCATGGGAACAGTCCAGCCTGAACTGCCAAGCCATGTCTTCGCTGGACCGGAATCAAGCTTCCCAGGACCGGTTTCTGGCATTACAGCCGTCTTCAGCCAGGCTTGCTTGAATCCAGTGGCAAAGTGAGCAAGGGACTCACGTCTGAGCATACCCTGCCAACTTAGGGCGAACAAAGAAAAAGCAAAGGGGATGATGGACGGAGCGTTGACAATACAAACACTCACCCCCAGTCTACTGATCTGGGTTTAATCCATCACCGTTCTTTAGCTCACTCCGCCACCCCAGTTCAGACATGGCCATATGCAAATCAGTCTGACCCTGTGCCTCATGGGAAGGCCAGAAACCGGTCCTCTGTAGCTTGTTTCCGGTCCAGGGAAGGCATGGCTTGGCAGTTCGGGCTGGACTGTTCCCATGAGGCACAGGGTCAGACTGATTTGCATATGGCCATGTCTGAACTGGAGTGGCAGAGTGGGCTAAAGAACAGTGATGGATTAAACCCAGATCAGTTGACTGGGGGTGAGTGCTTGTATTGTCAATGCTCTGTCCATCATTTCCTTTGGTTTTTCTTTGTTTGCCATAAGTTGGCAGGGTATGCTCAAACGTTAGTCCCTTGCTCACTTTGCCACTGGATTTAAGCAAGCCGGGCTGAAGATGGCTGAATTGCCAAAAACCGGTCCTCGGTAGCTTGTTTCCGGTCCAGGGAAGACATGGCTTGGCAGTTTAGGCTGGACTGTTCCCATGAGGCACAGGGTCAGACTGATTTGCATATGGCCATGTGTGAACTGGGGTGGCAGCGTGGGCTAAAGAACGGTGATGGATTAAACCCAGATCAGTTGACTGGGGGTGAGTGCTTGTATTGTCAACGCTCAATCCATCATTTCCTTTGGTGCCTCTCAAAGAAAGGCACGGACAACATTAGTGCTGAAAGAGACATGTAAGTGGCTACTGTGCCCTGAAAGTGTTCCAGCAGACCCCACCAAGTCCTCACTCTCACTTAGAGATCCATACAGGACCATTAATTGTGTTTCTTGAATCGGTAAAACAATCATGGAGCCAAAAAATACGTCTAAGTGTTCGCCATATTGCTTTGGGAAAGCATTTTTGGTACATAACTACTTTCTCAAAGACAGGAGTTCACATTTAAATCTGGCTCTTTGCAGTGATAGCGTGTTGAAAGGGAGGAAGAGGATGGGGAGTGTTCGGAATGGTTATTTATCACATTATTATGTTTGAAAGCAGAGTTCTACATTCTGAAAACGAGGTGTATTGACCTTCCCCCGGGGTGACAACAGATGCGTTTTCGCATCTGAATCAAACTCGTAAAACACGCCAAAAATTCGGGCTCTGGATTATTCCATTAACGAGAAAATACTGTAGGAAATTGAAAACAAACAATACTTCATTGCTGAACATGACTTAAAGGTCTGCAGGAAAAAAAACAAAGTTCTTTTTTCTCAGCAAGACCACGCTCCATGCTTCTGTTCCTCTGACCAGCACTGTGCAGTGCAAGCCCTCGCCCGTTTACATCAGCCCCGTGTGCCATCCGCAGCTCAGTGCTGATTCTGGAGAACGGCGGGGTGTGTGGTTGATGTGCCTTGCACTGTCAAAAACACATTTATGTACCGCGGGGCATTCATTCGGCTCCCTTTGCTTGTTTTGTTCAAAAGGCTGCGAGCCAACTCTGGCGTTGGCATGAAGTAGATCGCCCGCTGCTTGTTCTGAATGCAGAGACAGCATGCAGTCCCCCGGGCCTCGCAATCCGCTGTCACTGCGACTTGTAAACACTCCACTCTCGACACTTGCTGTACAGTGCAGCCTCGACTGATCATGACGATGCATATGGAAAAGCAGAAACTGAAACGTGGACTGGATCTACTGCAATGACACTTGTAACCGGGGCTTTAACTGGATGAAAAAACTGGGGATGTCTCAAAGGGGCGGGGCCAATGTACTAAAAAACACATAAGCGAAAAAATCTGTGCTTAGCATAGTGTGAAACCTGACTGGTATTTTGACGCTTCTGTCATGGCATCCAGATATAAAATACAACAAGTAATATTACACATACAGCAAGCCAAAACTATTGTGTTGTGTCTTATCAGACGTAACTGTGTTGTCTTTCATAAATACCTGTATTAACTTCTTGGTTGCAGGATGGAAAATATGTACATTTGTCCAACAGCCTGGTAATCCTTACACTCCAGCCTCTTCACCTCATACACCAGCCCCACCAGGAGCAGCCTGCTTGCTG
Source organism: Lissotriton vulgaris (assembly GCF_964263255.1). Taxonomy (NCBI): domain Eukaryota; kingdom Metazoa; phylum Chordata; class Amphibia; order Caudata; family Salamandridae; genus Lissotriton; species Lissotriton vulgaris. The sequence goes on from NC_141694.1 coordinate 1,150,758,123, forward strand.
CTCAGCTCATCTCCAACTGTCACCACCCATCCACACAGGCAGGCACGCATTCCATACTTCACAGTCAAACCAACATTCCAATACCAACTCTTACTCTGGCTGAGCAGCAGGCAGACAGCTAGGCTGGGAGACATATATGAATACAATTAGGATATAACTTATTGGCTTTTGTCAAGGGCTGTTAGTTGCATAAGCAACAGCTATGACCTCGATGAATGTAGTATGACAAAGCCTCAGTTCTGAAGTGATGAGACTGTGAAAGAACTTCAACGAGTCTTTTCGAAGTTACCCCACAGGCAGTGAAGGGTGGTACTGCTGCAGAGTTAAGATTTCTTTTTCACCCTGAAGAATGAGGGCAAAAACTGAGATTCCAATAGGGACCCGTCAAAACCCCTGATTGAAACTAATTTTTCCCATTATTTGACAGTAAAAACGACTTTCCAAATTGTATCTACTATTATTAATTAGGCGTTTTGGAACTCTGAAGGAAAACACCAAATTGACCTAGCCAATTAGCAAGGCCGGAACTCCAGACGCTGTCAGCCTGTCACATGTTTTATATTGCGGGGCCCTTATTTATGAGGCCTTGCGTCAGTTTTGCGCCGCCGGTGCGTCACTTTTTGTGACGCACCAGCGGCGTAAAAAATGCGCCTTGTTGCGCCATATTTAAAAAGTGACGCATCTAGGTAGATGCGTCACTTTTTAAACCCCTGCGCCACATAATACCTGCGTCAGGTATAATGTATGCAGAGGGGGCGTTCCCCTGCAAAAAGCCTCGTAATAGTGACGCAGTGAAATCTATGAGATTTCACTGCGTCACTTTTAGGATGCTGTTGCGTCAAAATCTTGCGCCTGCCTCACAGCAAGCGTAAGACTGACGCAAGCCCTTTCACATGGGGCTTTCCCCATGTGAAAGGACGCATTGCTGGAGTTGCGTCACTTTTGTGACACACTCCAGCAATGCGTCACTTTTGCGCTTACAGATACGTCAGAAATACTGACGTATCTGTAAGTCCTTGCGACATGATGTGTCATACATTAAATATGACGCATCATTGGTGTCGCAAGGAGTGTGCAGTGAAAAGTGACGCATCGCTGTTTTCACGCAGCGATGCGTCACTTTTCATAAATGAGGCCCCTGGAGTTTTGGATCCCAGACACTATTACTACTTTTGGCAGACCTTCTGTTTCCCTGCAGGCAGTCCAAGCAGCGACCAACCCTACTGCTGCGCCAATGTGGAGGGTCTGCCCATTTTGTGTACAGGTAGTTTGGATATCATGGATTTGAAACCGTCAACCTGTACAATTCATCAAGGTAGTTCGACTGCACCTCAGATGTTTTGTCTCTCACAGGGATGCGGTGCCCTGCTGTGCCTGTGTTCTCCCTTCACCCGAGAACCCCACACACTGCTGAAATTCGGTTTCCAACTAAAGGATCAGACTGTGAGACATGCTGTTGTGCGTCTTTCGCCCACTCCCAAACATGGCGATACAGTAAGAAATAAAGGGTGTGTCCAAGACAAATGGTCACATGCACAGTTCTGAAAAATGTTGCTTTATGCATGTGCCTATGGAGTTTCTCCTGTGTCAAGAGCAAACCCAGCACTTCTCACTTGCCACTGAACTTGGCTGTGGGTAAATAATAGCTGTTAGTGACTGCTCCCTCCTAGATGCAGCAGTGGATGATTAACAGCATCCAAAGCTAGGGCAAACATTTATACTGGAAGTTTTGAATGGTGGGAGGGGGGCACTGAAGACAATGGAGTGGTGCAGGGCCAATAACGACTGGTATGGGCTTTTTGCTCCAATATTCCTACGTTTGTCTTTCTTTTTCTCCCATTTTAATTTAGAGCATTCTACTGGAGCAGCTTAATTTGGCTCCGTCCTTACACGTTACTTCTTTACGTTGTTTAATATAGATTAATACTTTTTTTTATTATGTGTGTTCCAATTTTGTAATATTTAGGGCGGAATCAGAATGTATTACTGAATGCTCCATGATAACCCTCAACAGAATCCTTTAATAAGTGCATATTAATGTGGAAGATTTTATTAGAAATGTAGCTCTCACTCACAATTATAAGAATGATTTAAATATAACACACTCTTTTATCTAATCGTGATTTATTCCGGGTTAGTATTTCATACATTAATTTGAAAATGAGTGCACATATATTCAAATGTCAGAGTGCACACTAACTGCTTTGTTAACCTAGCGTAGAAAGGCCCATAGCTTTTAAATGTTAATGTTTAAAATTTGACATGATAGTTGCTTTGTTTGAATGTTCTCTTCTCTGCAGGTGCAAATGCAAGGCTTCATTAGTTAGAGCAAGACGTTGTTTGTAGCGATTGTAAGGTATGCGTGGAATTTCTTGGCAAGAACAAGACGTGTTAACGAGGAGGTAGACAAGTTCTCATGATGGAGAAGTATACTCAAAGACATTCGAATGTGCCCAGTTGAGAGTGTGGGAGAAGAGCTGAATGTTGTGAATTTCTACCTACGACAATGGAAACGTACTGACAAGTGACGACGTTGGTTACCTTGAATGCTTTTGTGTTATTTAGCTTCATGCTATACTTTGTAGGCTTGGAGTACTTTTACGAACGACTCCCTCATGCTGACACTGTTTCTTGCTTCTCTCATAGGTTACTAGGGTTTCCCTAATGTTAGAATAGAGTATGATAAGTCAGATTTATCAGAAATACTAATGACTAGGCAGGAAGACCAAAGTATGCAAAGAAACCTCAACAGTCTTTTTCTCATCCTTTGTATTGCAGCTACTGAGTTTTTGGTTTGCTCTTATTGTTCAGACTGAACTTTATTAGGAGGTTCGGATTCATTCTTGTGATCATATATTTCTATAACATTCTTCTGAGACTCATTTATATTAGTTTTTTTTCGTAATTAAACCTTTAACTTTCATTAGCAGTCGTAGTCTATTGAGTGACACATTTGTTGCACTGTTACTGGATTTTGTAACTCATGTTTACTCCCGCTTAACTCTCATGCAAGTAACAAAGGTCCACCAACCAAGGAGAGGAAAGCAGGCCTACAATTAAAGCATTCTTACTACCCTCAGTGGATGGAATGGTCTAATTGCTCTATAGCCCTTCTGCCTTGGGCTATACTGGTTTTTAATAGTACTCTTTCTAGTTTTTGGCCCTTGCTACTTTAACAACTGGTATATCCATCGACACCTGGCTATACAATAATGCTGCTTCGAAAAGTAGGAAGATCAATAGAGCACTCTAAAAAAAGAGTGGGTGATATCTGGATGCTGTAATCTACTCCAGTATTGTAATGTTTCTGTAAGAAAGTGAATTATTTTTTTCTGGTGGATAGTAGTCCACCACAAGTAATAATGTCACTATTTTTGTTAGGTCCAGTAAATGTTCAATTCATTTAAACCAGAGGGCAACCCCTGATTGCTATGGTACAGAGCATGTAGGCGCAGCTTAATAAAATGTATAAAGCATTTATAAGAACCAAAACGCATAAAAGCCAAAAACACAGCACATTAAAAATTGCACTCCAGGGGAGGAGCTACGCTACCAACTAAGATGGCCACTTAGGCGCCCGGCTCCGCCGACCTCTGTTTCCAGCCGGATGATCCTGCAACTTATCCTGATGTTACGCCTGACCTCCAGTGAGATAAAGCCTTGCTGAATCGTTTGGTTCAATACCCAGACCTTTGTCGCCAGAATTGACTGACTTATGTTGTCTTTTGGATCCGGGCCTATCGCAGCTTGTAAGCCGGGGCCTTGAGTTTGAGCCCAGCCAGGACGTAGTTGGACAACATTGGCCGTGTGATTACGACAGGGTCCGGTCTCAACAGTGGAAGTCTCCATTTCTGATTTAGATGGCGATCAACGTCGTTCTCTTGATGTCGTCGGACAATTGACCTGAGACGTCTGTGGAGGTTCGGGGACTCCTAGCCCGGGGACCCGGTTAGACATCGCTGGGGTCCGCCGGGGTGGGGCCTTCGCTCGCCGTCCAGGGCCATATTGTCCACAGGACGCCCTCAGTTGCGATCCGCTCCGCTCTGTCATTGCCCCCCCGGGAGGACCGGGCTCTTCGGGGACTGCCACTATGTTTGTGATCGGTAGAGCGGAGGCGGATCTGACGAATAAAGAGCTGACATTGCGGACTGTGTTGGCCGCCATCATGGAGCTACAAGAGCACATTGAATCTCAACTCAATATTATGCTTGTCGATGGTTCTGACGTGGACTGTATGGGACCGGGCTCTGATCTTCTACTACGACCACCAATATTGACGGTTCCCGTGAGGTCTGGGATGATCACTGATGACCGCCCAGGGCAAAATGATCTGGTACAGCCCTTGAGTTGTGTACCGACAAAGAGCAGCGAACTTAGTCCTTCGGAGAGTTGGTCGCACCCGCCATTGTTGTCGCCTGGGGTAGTTCCGCTTGGCCTCTTTAACCTGGAGTGTTCCGTCAGAGCCGACTGGATTGCCACAACATCTCTGCCTCCCCCGTCTGCTTTGCCGCTTCCGCGGAGGGAACATCACTTGGACAGGGTGCCGATGATTGAGGGCCTATTGAAGATCGTGGCTGGTAATGACTTTCAGCCTGATTCATGAAAGACCCGTTTTGCGAGTCTTTAATAGAGATTCATAAGGAATCGCTATTACAGGCTCGCAAAACGGGATTCATGTAGGAATCGCAAAAAAAATTTGATTCTTACATATTCCTTATTTGCGATTAGCAAATTGCTAATCGCAAATAAGGAATAACTCCTCATTCATTCCTATGGGCCAAAAGGCCCATAGGAATGAATGGGGAGTATTCCTTATTTGCGATTAGCAATTAGCTAATCGCAAATAAGATAGCGATTTAAAGGGTGCCAGGGGTGTCCAAAGGACACCCTGTAGCACCCCTTAAATGATAATTTGTACAGGTGTTGCGCACACACATGTCCAGAGGACATGTGTGTGTGCAACATGCAACTTAGAAAAATGCCTTTAAAAGCATTTTTCTGAGTTTTCGCTATTTACCACGAGGTTTGACCTCGCGGTCAATAGCGGGCCGAAATTGCGAATTCGCAATTTTAAAATGGATGATGAATTGCATTTAAGGAATCTCAAATAGAGATTCCTTAAATGTAATTCCTCGCAAATTTGCGAAATCGCTATTAGCGATTTTTGCATTTGGGATGATGAATCCCAAATGCAAAAAGCGCACTCGCAAAGGGCCAGATTCTCAGAATCTGGCCCTTTGCGAGCGCAAATCAGCTTGATGAATCAGGCTGTTTGTTTCTCAGGCTCTCTGTGGACTATCCTCTGCGGTACCCCTCTTGTATCCTGGACCTACAATGACTGCAGTGCTGCTGCCGGATGATGTTTACGTGCAAGATCGGAAGGGCCAAGGATGAGACTGCTTCGATGGGTTTGACTTTGGGGCCTTGGCGGACAGGGGACTTGGATCTGGGTATCAGAGTGAGGTCGGGCGGGGTTTAGTGATTCCCCTGTATTTTTAATGTCATATCTCCTGATATTATCTGAGCTATCACAGGAGAGGATGGTATCTGGCTGGGGAGAAGGAGACCGGGTGCTCATACGTTTCCTCCTCCTCCATTTCTTCCTTCTTTTAGGGTCCTAGTTATTCGGGGCAACAGGCACGCTGCTAGGGGCGTTAGGCTGTAGCCAACTGCAGAAGTGCAAGGTGGGGGGTTGGGGGGGTTTGTTTTGCCTTTATTTTTGTTTCTATGGCCTTTTTCTTCCTTTCTTTTCTTTCCTTTTATTAGTATAGCTGGCAAAACGTTCTGATTAGTATTGTATATCCTTATCGGGTGCTCTGGTTTCTTTCATCATCCTGATCTTTGGGTGGGCGGGCTCTGAGGACTGGCGCTTAATGTAGACTGTGTATTGCATGGTTTTATATCCTGACTAGTATGCTTTAACGCCAGTGTCTCAATTATGGCTGTTCCTAATCTGCATATCCTGTTTCTCTGCCTAGCCACTGTATTAATATCCTCGCTAGTGTGGCACCCGATGCGTTTATTTAGTTAATTTAAAAAACACAAAACCTTTATCTTATTCTGTGACTTAATTATGCGTTCAATACGAATTTTATCCTGAATCGCTGCCGGACCTTAGGGATGTCGGCTGAAAAGCTGTGGCATATTACAATATATTTGCTGCCGGACCTTAGGGATGTCAGCTGAAAAGCTGTGGCATATTACAATATATTTGCTCCTATGTTGATTAGCGGCCGGCCCCTGTGGTTGTAGGTCCATGCTTGTAATGTTATTGAAATCAATAATAAAGGTTTTCCACAAAAAAAAAAATTGCACTCCAGTTTCGAAAAATTGAAAATTTTTAATTAACAAAATGACACATATCCCAATAGGGGAACCAGAGATATGATTTTTAATGTTTTGGATGAAAACAACACCAAAAGGTATTAGGTGCCAACGGCGGTCACCTGGTCGCGCTTGACAGGGACAAGTGTACAATTTCAGCGTGATCTTGATAGAGCGCAGATCGGATACAAGGACCAGGTTCTTCTCAGTGGAAAAGTTACCTCCTCAACATCAACAGCCTTTGCAGAAAGCAGGCAGTGGGCTCGCACCAAGAGAAGAGGTTAGGCATTGATAGACTCCAGCATCAAGATGCCGCCTCAGTGAACCTGTTGGTTTATGCAGGAAAATCTCCGGCAGAAGAAGTTTAGGATTGGGTCCTGGTCGTCGAAGGTGCTGGGGGATAGAGTTGAAGGGGCCTTGACGATGATGGATTCCAACATCAAGCATATGATGTAGTGGGGGCTACAGCAAAGACAGGCCTTTCTGGGGTGCACCCTCATTGGATTGGCTGCCAGGTTCCCTTGATGGTTCTCCTGGCAAAAAGTTTTTTGAAAGTTTCTGAGTTCCAGGTTTCCCCAGGATGGTATAAGGAGAACACTTTGAGACCGACAAGGATTCCGGGTCTTCTAGAACAGCACTTGGGGGACAAAATTCACTCTGGCAGAAGCCACCAGCAGGACCAGTGGAAACTAGTCAGCTAAGCTCTTTCAGGAAAGTGGGCTTCTTGCACCTTTTGTTTTCCTATAGCTTAACAGGAGCTCAGCTAACTGACCCTTTGAGTCAACTTCTTTACTCTAGGTAAAAGTGGGAACAGATCCAGCCCTGAAGGCTCTCCTCACTGGTCTCAATAGCAGGTACAGTCCTTCTTCTGTCTTCTCTCTGTCTAGAAGTATTCTGAAGAGGTTTGCAGGGGTGTCACATTCATGCCTGGCATTATGCATTGGGGTGGTGGTGACTCTTGATTCCTCCCTGTCTAATAGGGACAACGTTCCCAGGGTCAGCACATATTTGCAGCCTTTCCTGTGTGCCCTACTACAAACAATCCTACAGAGCCACCCCTATCTAAAATTTAGATGGCGGAACCCTTCTCTTCTGCAGAGCCTCTGTGCCTACCCAGACGTGTGGCCAGGAAAATGAGCAACTCCCTCTCTGTGGCCACCCAAGATCTGTTCCCGGGGAAGTCCCTCTGCCACTGAGTATGATGCTTGGCAGGCTAATTTGGCAGCAGGGGGGACAGGACCAGGTGGTTGCAACATCTACTTTTCACAGAACAGGTCTCAATTAAGACAATTAAGTTCCATCATACTGCCCATATAGTCATCCTGTCAGAGAAAAAGAACACCTCTCCACACCCAAGGCCCTTGTCCAACCTCTGGGTGGAAAGTCACACCTCATCAAGGAGCTATTTAGCTCCTGAGTGGCAGTTGGAAACTCACACAACTGGGATTCTAGAGGTGTTACGCAGGCAAAAGGTGACTTTTTAAAACAACATTAAAAAAAATATTTAGCACAAATCTGACTTTACCAATGAATTGAATTTGCAATTACAATTTTTTTAAATTCCAAGGATTAACTTTTTAGCTTGTTTGTATGCGGAGATAACATTATTTAAATTTAATATTGACTCAAATGCTTTAACCCCTTCGAAGCTAATGACGAGCTGGGCTCGTCATGGCGCTTACCTGCCGTGCGCGGATGACAAGGCCAGCTCGTCATGATTTATGGGGTTTTTGTTTTTTTAGCGCAGGACGGGAAAACGCCTAGCAGCCATGTGGTTAAAGGTTTACATGCCCTACTTCAAATACCATGCATCCCTCTACTAACATAGCGAAAAAAAAGTAACAAAATCTACAAAAAGGAAAAAAAATTCAGACAATGGGGCCCACGGGTCCAGGGCTGAGGATTCCCAGGGCTCGGACCCAGATACTCAGACAGTTAAATGTGGTAGGCCCGAGGGAAATAATGACATTTCACAGCCTGAAGAGCATAACAGTACAGCAACACCCGCTCCAGCTGATAGTACTCAAAACTGCAGCCCACGTCGAATCACCAATAATGTCTCCTCAACGCAAATCCAGACACCACCAAAAGCAAAATCTAAAGTAGCCAAGTCAAAAACAATGGCCACCCTACGGACGAGCCCAGGAACCATAAACCTAATTACGATAGAGGGCTCCACCAAACAAAAGAGCCAGCACTCTTTCCAACCCAAGATCTATACTAAATTTGCGTTCTTGAAAGATCCAGGCACAATAATATTCTCAAAAATCAGCGATATTAAACGACTGCAAACTCTGTTGCAACTGAGCAATTTTATTTTCTCTTCTGAGATGGATACAAAATTAAACTTGAAACAAAAAATGGCACAAATTCACGCAATGGAGCCACAAACAATACATCAAATGCAACAACTGGAATTGAGCGGGTTGAATAACAGGCACCCAACTAATATCAAGGCCATTACAGTGCATAAACCGAAAGGCAATGCAGAAAGGACAAAAGTCCAAGCTCTGGAATTAGAAAATGTAGTGGATAATGTAGCAGAACCAAGCTCCACAAAATAAAAATTGGAATCTGGGGACTCCGCTAAGCATTTCGATATTGAAAAAACTAAAACTCAACATCCAATTTCTCTGTACCCGCAGGCAGTTGGAGGGTCTATTGAGTCCCCCCTCAAGGAACATTCTCAACTGACACTGACCACGGCAAGCAACGAAAACGGAACAGGCACGCACCCACTACCATGGCAAGATCTACTGGTAAAGATCGCAACAACAACACCCCTACAGTTCCCAGTAAAATCAGAAGACCCCCACCTCGTAATTACTACTTTTACTCCAGAACTACTAGGACCAACTTCAATCGTCCAAGAAAGCACGAATCAAGAGAGCGTAAAGAATACAGCGCAAACAAAAGATAAATCACCCAGTGTGCAATCTACTAGTGCCCCCCCCAAAATCGACCGATCACTAAAGAGAATAAAGAACGAACAACCAATGAACACATTACTCCAGCCAGGTGCAATTCACCAGTGGTCTGTCTCAATACTGGCCGACTACCCAAACATTCGAATTAGGTAAAACCGACGAAGACACAAGGCAAGGTCACTACCAGGAGCCAGCCAACAGCGGCTCAGTTTTCTCCAAGCCAAATATCGAAGAAAACGAAGCACAAGAACTTACAGTTGACATCGCACCGGGGCATAATCACAACTCCAAATGCGACTTGTCGTTTCTAGCATCCCACGAATGGGAGGAACTAGCGGCCACATACAGTAAAGACTCGCAAAATAAAACAAATAGCACTAAAGTAGAAGCTAGCGAAAAAAACAAACAGACCAAAGACGTTTTTGGGGAAACAATCCTCAACACGATGCAATAGTCTACAGCAGCGCTTCAATATCAATCACGCAAAATGGACTTACAACTGACAGTGCTTCAAACCCTGGCAGAGTTTACTTCTGCAATAGATAGTAAGCTGGCTGACTTAAATGGACTGATAAAAAGAGGGTAGGAGGCAGCCTTTAACGACAAATTACTGCACCAAGACTGTACCTGCACCCTAATTATAGATAAACTTTCCCAGCTACCATCATTACTTGGTGACTTACTATCCATTGCAACAACAGCAACTCAAACAGCAGGAAGCACGGGCCAACCAGTAAAGGGGGGAACAGAACCAGAACTTGGTCTCACAGAGAAGCCACCCCCAAACAGGTCTGAAGAAATAGGAGCGCATAGGTCACCATCACATCGAGAGGCCCCCACTCCTGACGAAGCAGTAACGGATTTGAAGGATTTATGCAAAAAATTAACACCAACAAAAACTGGCCGCCGAAACAAAAGAAAGGGGAGGAAAAGGAAAACTACTATTCAGGCTCAAAATCTGTCCAACTGGTTATTATGGCAACCAACTGATAAGAATCCCAAAGCCTCAAGTAATCAAAACTCTATAGCAACATCACCAAACGAAGGCATCTCAAGCAACCTTACGCAATTGCATAAAAGCCCACAAGGCGATTCATACTCTTTATCAACATTAAAGCAAATGGAGGCAAGTGGGGTAAGAAAGGAAAAAATCAATCCATGCAGCGAAATAGAAATATCACCTACACTCAAAACCTAGGAACATCCATACGAGGAAAAAATCCAGGAACTTCCACACGAGGAAAAAACTTCAGCGAAACTATCCCCGGCTCGAAATCTAAAAACGGAAAATAAGAGTTTAGTTACATCAGAACTCACGACTAGAGAATTATGGCAAGAACCACTACAAAATACTCCTCAAAGCGTAAGCCTGAAAGCCAAAGCTTGGGATCGGCAAATCATATTACCAACGGGTAACAACATTATCGGAAGGGCTTCTCTCCACTCAGACACCTTCAGCTTACATCAGGTTGAAGGCTCGGCAAGCCGCAACCCTGCGCATCCAATTAAGGACTTCGGCCAAGAGAAGGAAGCAGACACGATTATTTTTGACCCTCTATACAAGTCAAGAGGCCGAATAGATACCCTCAACAGAGGGAACATATTACCTCTCCTGCAAGCCATTCCCAAGCTAGCTAATATCCAAAGCTCCGATTTACTGAGTGTCGAATTCCTACCGAATAATGGCTTGCCAAATTAAGACGCTTCCAAAATTAGAGGGAAAACATCGGAGATAGCCAGTAGAATCATCCAAGAAAACAAAACATTTCAAAATTGGGGGATCATGTTAAAATTAGTCCCCAAACCGCAATACCCAGCTCCATTTCTAATCGCAGGCATTCCTCTACGGCCAGTGACTTCAGTCCTAAAGGGAGCAAGGGGTCAGACTCTAACAGCAAGTCCTTCCCGCCCAAAGGAATCCCCCGGCCACAAATGGAAGGCAAGGGCTTCAACGCATTATCTGTTTAACGGAGTCAAATTGACACAGGAAGCTATCAACCCCAACACTTCGCCTGGGCCCCAACGAAGTTAAAATCTGCATCTGGAACATTAACAGCTTAAATTCGAAGCTGAACGACTATGACTTCCTTAACTACCTCAAAACCATTGATAACATACTACTCCAGGAAACCTGGGAAGAAAAACCCTTTGATTTACAGGATTACACATCCATCTTTATTGCTGCCAGTAAAAACTCTAAACATGGACGCCGATCGGGGGGGTTTATTCCTTTTCTTTTCTATAGCAAAAATTGGCGAGATGCATCCTATTAAAACACACATCATCGCCCCAAGCTGCATTCAGGCTTCAACGATCACGCTTTTCTTTAACCAGACAGCACAAAAGGTAATCTTGATAAACATCTACCTCCACCCAAAACATAAACTACGAGCATCAAAAGAATTAATCAAAGAAGTAACAAGAATAATAGAAGATGCGGATACTGATAAATTCATTTTGGCAGGAGACTTTAATATGCATCTTCTAGGGAACAACATAGAAGATGACCTCACGCAGGAATTAAATGACATATGGGAAATCCCAACCCAGGGCCGCATAACGGTAAAGAAAACAACAAAGAACTCATACTACCTACGGTCAGAACTAGAACATCTGAACCTGAGGACCGTTAACGGACGCTTTAAGGAAGATAACCCCCTGGCACCAACATTTAATTCATTTAAAGCATCCTCCTACCTAGATTTCACAAGGCAAGGTCACTACCAGGAGCCAACCAACAGCGGCTCCGTTTTCTCCAAGCCAAATATCGAAGAAAGTGAAGCACAAGAACTTACAGATGATATGATATTTAGTTAATTTAAAAAAACAAAACCTTTATCTTATTCTGTGACTTAATTATGCGTTCAATACGAATTTTATCCTGAATCGCTGCCGGACCTTAGGGATGTTTACTGAAAAGCTGTGGCGTATTACAATATATTAGCTCCTATGTTGATTATCGGCCGGCCCCTGTGGTTGTAGGTCCATGCTTGTAATGTTATCGAAATTAATAATAAAAGTTTTCCCAAAAAATAAATGAATAAATAAATAAAATAAATTGCACTCCAGTTTCGAAAAATAGACATTTTTTTATTAACAAAATGACAGAAATCCCATTAGGGGAACCAGAGATATGATTTTTAATGTTTTGGATAAAAACAACACCAAAAGGTATTAGGTGCCAACGGCGGTCACCTGGTTACGCTTGACAGGGACAAGTATACAATTTCAGTGTGATCTTGATAGAGCGCAGATCAGATACAGGGATCATGTTCTTCTCAGTGGAAAAGTTACCTCCTCAACATCAACAGCCTTTGCAGAAAGCAGGCAGTGGGCTCGCACCAAGAGAAGAGGTTAGGCATTGATAGACTCCAGCATCAAGATGGCGCCTCAGTGAACCTGTTGGTTTATGCAGGAAAAGCTCAGCCAGAAGAAGTTTAAGATTGGGTCCTGGTCGTCGAGGGTGCTGGGGGATGGAGTTGAAGGGGCCTTGACGATGATGGATTCCAACATCAAGCATATGATGTAGTGGGGGCTACAGCAAAGACAGGCCTATCTGGGGTGCACCCTCATTGGATTGGCTGCCAGGTTCCCTCGATGGTTCTCCTGGCAAAACGTTTTTAGAAAGTTTCTAAGTTCCAGGTTTCCCCAGGATGGTATAAGGAGAACACTTTGAGATTGCCAAGGATTCCGGGTCTTCTAGAACAGCACTTGGGGGACAAAATTCACTCTGGCAGAAGCCACCAGCAGGACCAGTGGAAACTAGTCAGCTAAGCTCTTTCAGAAAAGTGGGCTTCTTGCACCTTTTTTTCCTATAGCTTAACAGGAGCTCAGCTAACTGACCCTTTGAGTCAACTTCTTTGCTCTAGGTAAAAGTGGGAACAGATCCAGCCCTGAGGGCTCTCCTCACTAGTCTCAACAGCAGGTACAGTCCTTCTTCTGTCTTCTCTCTGTCTAGAAGTATTCTGAAGAGGGTTTGCAGGGGTGTCACATTCATGCCTGGCATTATCCATTGGGGTGGTGGTGACTCTTGGCTCCTCCCTGTCTAATAGGGACAACGTTCCCAGGGTTAGCACATATTTGCAGCCTTTCCTGTGTGCCCTACTACAAACAATCCAACAGAGCCACCCCTATCTAAAATTTAGATGGCAGAACCCTTCTCTTCTGCAGAGCCTCTGTGCCTACCCAGACGTGTGGCCAGGAAAATGAGCAACTCCCTCTTTGTGGCCACCCAAAATCTGTTCCCGGGGAAGTCCCTCTGCCACTGAGTATGATGCTTGGCAGGCTAATTGGGCAGCAGGGGGGACAGGACCAGGTGGTTGCAACATCTACTGTTCACGGGACAGGTCTCATTTAAGACAATTAAGTTCCAGCATACTGCCGATATAGTCATCCTGTCAGAGAAAAAGAACACCTCTCCACACCCAAGGCCCTTGTCCAAGCTCTAGGAGGAAAGTCGCACCTCATCAAGGAGCTATTTAGCTCCTGAGTGGCAGTTGGAAACTCACACAGCTGGGAATCTAGAGGTGTTACGCAGGCAAAAGGTGACTTTTTAAAACACCATTGAACATTTTTTTGCACAAATCTGACTTTACCAATGAATTGAATTTGCAATTAAAAGTTTTTAAAATTCCAAGAATTAACTTTTTAGCTTGTTTGTATGCTGAGATAACATTATTTAAATTTAATATTGACTCAAATGCTTTAAACGTTTACATGCCCTACTTAAAATACCATGCATCCCTCTCCTAACCTTGAGCAAAAAGTAACGAAATCTATAAAAAGGAAAAAAATGTCAGACAATGGGCTCTGTACTAAAAAATGGGCAATTCTTCATCAATCCTAATCAGACACTGATGTTTCACAATTTGTGAAATGCTTCACAGTGTGGGCTTTACTAAATACTTTGTTGCTATTTAATTGGAAGACGGGATTGTCGACATCACAAAACTTAGAGACTCCTAATTTTACTATTAAAAAATTACCACCGACCACTCATTTTTATAGTCCCAGGGGACCCATCCCCTGGGGTCTATATACAACATTGGAGATCATGGGAGGAACCCCAATGCCCCAACAGTCCCAGCCTGCTCCCCCATCCCTCGGAAGCTGCCATTGCTTTTCCACACAGGGAGTTGCTAACATGCTGCTCCCCATGGGGAAAAGCAATCTGCTTTGCATTTTGAAAGAGGGAACAGGTTTCCCTGCACTTTCTTTCAAAATCCAAACCAAGTTTGCTATGGCAGAGCGGGAGCCTCGGCTCTCACCCGGCCATAGCAAACAGCAGAATCCAGAGGGTAAGCACCCAGAGACACTGCAGGACCTGTCCCTGGGGAGTCGCGATCCCATGGCCCTCGACAGGTCCAGGAGAGGGGCCACACGGCCCCCTCCTACAATATAAAAAGCCCCAGGGGTGCTCATCCACGAGGATTGGGGGGCCTTTGAGCCCCCCACCCATTTTTTTGAAAGCCCACAGGAGTAGTGATCCCCAGGCTGAGAAGGACCTTTAAGCCCCCCGCTCCCATTTATTTTGCAGCCCCAAGGGATGGTGGTCCCGGAGCTAAGGAGCCCCTTTGGGCCCCAATCACATTTAATAATTTAACTCCCGAGATTTGGCCCCCCGGAGCTAATTTTTAAACAAGCACGAGAGCACGCGCTTCGTTGTTTTTTTTTACGGCGGATCCGCGCACCCTGAGCACATTTTTCCATTTTTGTAAAAAAATTACAAAATCTGGCCCTATGGGTCCTTTTGGGACCCTCTCAGCAGGTCTAGAGGGTCAGGATATTTCTACCCTGCCCACTTTATACGTTTTGCACACTTGTTTCACTGATTTCTTGAGCCTCGCTTCTACTGAGGCACAAAATGGCTGCCAAAACTTCCTGGTTTGGAGTGTTGACTAACAGTTGACAGCCAATTAGCAAGCAGCTCGTGATTGCAAGGGTGCGCTTAGGGCGCGCTCAGGATGCGCCGGTCCACCGCAGCCATAGATATATCTATGATTTTATTTTTGATTTTCCTAGCAACTACTGAACGGATTTACACCATTTACCCAAAAGGCACAAGTCTAAACCAAGGGCTACCTCTTTGCCAAGTTTGGTGTAATTCAGTTCAGCAATTCGGGCTGTAGCTACGATTAACGGTTCCTATGGAAAATTGCATGGGGAAAACACAATTTGGGACCCCCTTTTTTCTCGGCCCCCACTTTACAAATCACTCTGAGACTTTCAAGATAGCAGCGGACTGGAGCGGGCCACCAGATTTGAAAATTTCACAAAGATTCGTCAACCGGTGCCAAAGTTATTCCAAATAGAAGATTGCAGATTTCCTATGGATAATAGGTCCTAACTATAACTACCTGCTGGCGACCGCCAGTAGGTAATATATATATATATCAGTGATGTCATTTGAGATGTCATCAGTAAAGTCATGAGTGATGTCACTGACCATGTCATGAGTGATGTAATATGTGACGTCATCAGCAGTGCATAGCGGGCGCGCGAGTTATATTAACTATAACTGGGGAATTTCAATGGTTTGTATGAGTGAAATGTCCAGCTGACTATAACATGTGTGAAACCTATGGTTTTTCAGTGAATTTCTAAGGTTTTTTAATTGCTAATTATTAACTATAACGTGTGTGAAACCTATGTTTTTTTCAGTGAATTTCAAAGGTTTTGTAAATGATAATTTTTAAATGTATTAATTGTTATATTTTTTTATACTGATTTTATTTTTTAAATTACATTACATATTTTTTATATAAATTTAAAAATAAATGATTTAAAAAAAATTGAAATTGTAATATTTTTATATTTTTTTATATTTTTTTAATGTATATATTTTTTATACCAGGCAATGATATCCCATGGAAGGAAATTCAAGTTACTGTAACTATGATTAGAATTACTTTTCAGGATCAATAGTGGGCTGAAAGATGCAGCATTGAGGTTTCTCCTGATAACAGGTGAGTAAATCGGTATTCGTAGTTCGGCTGATTTTTGAGGAATTTTTTAAACTCCCAAAACTCCCCACTTAGAAGAATTTTCAAGTAAAACATGTCAATGTTAGCCTATGAAAGGAAATTCAAGTTACTGTAACTACGATTAGAATTACTTTTCAGGATCAATAGTGGGCTGAAAGATGCAGCACTAAGGTCTCTCCTGATAACAGGTGAGTAAATCCGAATTTGTAGTTCGGCTGATTTTTGAGGAATTTTTTAAAGTTCAAAAACTCCACACAGAAGAATTTTCAAGTAAGCCATGTCAATGTTAGCCTATGAAAGGAAATTCAAGTTACTGTAATTACGATTAGAATTACTTTTCAGGATCAATAGTGGGCTAAAAGATGCAGCACTGAGGTCTCTCCTGTTAACAGATGAGTAAATCGGAATTCGTAGTTTGGCTGATTTTTAAGGAAATTTTTTAAGTTCCAAAACTCCACACTTAGAAGAATTTCCAAGTAAAACATTTCAATGTTAGCCTATGAAAGGAAATTCAGTTACTGTAAGTATGGTTACAATTACTTTTCAGGATCAGTAGTGGGCTGAAAGATGCAGCACTGACGTCTCTCATGATAACAGGTGAGTAAATCGGAATTCGTACTTCGGCTGATTTTAGAGGAATATTTCGCTCAATAGTAAAGGAAGGGGTTGGGCCTGAGGAGACATGTGTGCAAATACCCCCTGTGAGCATTTTAGGTTGGGGAATATATTCCTCTTCAATCCTGAGGTCATCTGTGAGCCAACTAGCCCATCATGTACCTCTAGTTTGCGCCAGGGAGCTGCGTTGCAGAGAGGTGTTCAGAGGGCACGCCCCCTGTTTACAACACTCTGCAACACAGCTCCGTGGCACTTACTAGAGGTACCCGTTGGAGTAGTTGGCCCCTAGGGGACCTCTGGATTGAAGAGGAATATATTCCCCAAGCTAAAAAGCGCCACAGGGTGTGTTTGCACACATGTCACCTCAAGCCCCGTCCCCTACCTTCACCACTGTCCAAACATGCCCCGTAAAGCGTTCTAAATTGGGGGATTAAGTCCCTTGCAAACTGGGGGTCCCTGGGGCCAATGAGCACACCAGAAATCTCCAGTAAGCGCCAGGGGGCTGTGTTACAGAGAGGTGTAAAAAGGGGCGATGCCTCATTACACCTCTTTTCAATGCAGCCCCCTGGTGCTTTTTCAGAGGGGGAACTAATTCCCCTTGCATACTGGGGGTCCCTGGGGGCCAACTAGCCCACCAGGAACCTCCAGTGTGCGCCAGGGGGCTGCGTTGCAGAGAGGTGTAAAAAGAGGCGTTGCCTCATTACACCTCTCTGCAACGCAGCCCCCTGGCGCGTTTGCAGAGGGGGAATTAATTTCCCCTTGCTTACTGGGGGTCCCTGGGGGCGAACTAGCCCACGAGAAACCTCCAGTATGCACCACGGGCTGCGTTGCAGAGAGGTGTAATGAGGCCATGCCCCTTTTACACCTCTCTGCAACGCAGCCCCCTGGTGCATTTTCAGAGGGGGAACTAATTCCCCTTGCATACTGGGGGTCCCTGGGGGCCAACCAGGAACCTCCAGTATGCGCCAGGGGGCTGCGTTGCATAGAGGTTTAAAGAGGCCAAGCCCCTTTTTACACCTCTCTGCAATGCAGCCCCCTGGCGCTTTTTCAGAGGGAGAAGTAATTTCCCATGCATACTGGGGTTCCCTGGGGGCCAACTAGCCTACCAGCAATGTCCAGTATGCGCCAGGGGGCTCCATTGCAGAGAGGTATAAAAAGGGCCGTGGCCTCTTCACATGTCTCTGCAAGGGAGCCCCCTGGACCATACTGGAGACTCCTAGTGGGCAAGTTGGCCCCCAGGGACCCCCAGTATGCGAGGGGATTTTCTTCCCCCTCTGCAAACGTGCCAGGGGGGCGCGTTTGCAGAGAGGTGCAGGGAGGTGGGTGGCCTCCTCCCAATCCAGTTTTTATGTTTTATTTTAAGAAGGGGGGCTGTGTAGCCCCCCTTCTTTTTCTTTTTTTTGGCCCTGTGGACCCCATCCCCCAGAGCCTGCCCCCAAATCTTTAAAAAAAAAAATTGACAGGAAGGGGGCCTCGTGGCCCCCCTCCCATGGTCAATTCCAGCCCTGGGGACCCAACTTCATTTTTTTTTATACTGGATGGGGGGTGCGGCCCCCCTCCTATGCCCCCTTAAGGCCCCAGGGACCCCATCCCCCGGGGCCCTACTTTTTTTTAAATTAATTTTTTTGAGGGACGAGGCCTCATGGCCCCCCTCCTGGGCCACTTCTGGCCCTGGGGACCCCATTTCCCAGGGCCTGGCCCTCCTTGTTGGGGGCCGTAGGGGTCCCCAAGCCCCCAACAGTCCCTACCGGCTCCCCGCATCCTGCAGGAGCTGGCATTGCTTTTCTGTATGGGGAGCAGCTAACATGCTGCTCCCCGTACAGAAAAGCAATCAGCTTTGATTTTTGAAAGAGAGAGCAGGTTTCCTGCTCTCTCTTTCAAAAGTCAAAGCAGTTTGCTGTGGTAGGGCAGGAGCCGCAAGGCTCCAGCCCTACCCCTGGGACACTGCAGGAGCTGGCCCTGGGTGGTGGCGGTCCCCAGGGCCATCAAGGGCTCCTGGAGGGGGGCCGCACGGCCCTCCCTCCCAACATCAACAAAGCCCCGGGGGTGGTGGTCCCCGGGGCTGGGGGGTCTTTAACGGAACCCACTATTTGCATATTAGTGCTCCGGGGAGGTGACGGTCCCCGGGGCATGTGGGGAGAGGCTTGAGCCCCCCACACAGTTTTTTAATTAAAAATAAAGCCCCGGGGGTGGCGGTCCCCGGGGCTCGGGGGGCCTTAGAGGCCCCCCATCATTACTGTCTTTGCCACTGGGGTGGCGGTCCCCGGGGTTGCAGGGGGGCCGTGTGCCCCCCGCTACCATAATAACTTTGCCCTGGGGTGGCGGTCCCCAGGGCAGTGTGTGGGGGATTGGGACACTTTTTTTTAATATGCCCCCGGGATTTGGTCCCCCCGGGGGCTAATTTTACAAAAATAACACCGTTTTTTTTTCACGGGGTGTGTGTGCGTACGCATACCCAGCAATTTAAGAAAAAAAACATTTTTTGGGCCTTGGGGGTCTGTGTGGGACCCCCTGAGCAGGCCTAGGGGGTCAGGGTATGTCTACCCTGCCCCCTTTGCGTGTTTTGCACGTTTGTTTTCAGCTTTCTTGTGCCTCGGTTCTACTGAGGCACAAGATGGCTGCCAACACTTCCTGGTTTGGAGTGTTGACAGACAGTTGACATCCAATCAGCATGCAGCTCGTGCTCGAGAAGGTACAGAGTACAGTAATATACATGAGTGATGTCACTGACCATGTCATGAGTGATGTAATATGTGATGTCATCAGCAGTGCATTGCACGCGCAAGTTATAGTGAGTACGACTAACTATAACGTGGGAATTTCAATGGTTTTATATCAGTAAAATTTCCAGCTAACTATAACTGGTGTGAAACCTATTTTTTTTACAGTGAATTTAATAGGTTTTTTAAATGCTAATTCTTAACTATAACTGGTGTGAAACCTATGGTTTTTTCAGTGAATTTCATAGGTTTTTTAAATGCTAATTCCTAACTATAACTGGTGTGAAACCTCTGGTTTTTTCAGTGAATTTCAAACGTTTTTTAAATGCTAATTCCTAACTATAAGTCTCAGTTTATATGTAAGACTGTTAGCACTCTAGTTGTTCTTTAGAACACTCTGGTACATTCTGTAATTGGGCTACAGTTGGGCTACATCTAGCTGATATTTGGGCTACATTTGGATTTTTTGGTCTCTGGTGGCCATCTTTGGGCTACATTGGGCTACATTGGGCTACATTTGGGCTACATTTTGGCATATATATAGCCCAATGTAGCACAATATATATTTTATCAAAGTTAAAAAACCACTTAAAAATAGGGCTACCACTCCCTACAATTTTTCCCATTTTTTTTTTTTTTTTTTGCTTTGGAGCGCTTCCGGTGCGCTTCCCGGGGAGCGCCCCGAAAAGCGTACTTTTATAAAGCGCCCCCGGGCACGCTCCGGGGAGCGTCTCGTAAGCGCCAATATCGCGAACGAAAACATGATCATGACGTATCGCGTAGCCGCGTCCGCGTGATACGCACGGCGTAAGCGCACCCGGAAGTACTCGAGCGAATACGATCGCGCAACGTAAACATCCGACGTGCTTACGCTACGCGACCCGAAGTGCCCCCGGGCGCGCCCGGGGGCGCGTAGCGTAAGCGCGTCGGGTCATGTGACCTGAAAATAACACTTTTCATTGGTTCATAACAGTTTTAGTTTCATAATGATGAAGCCCCTGGTCTTGTGACCTGAAAATAACACTTCTCATTGGTTCAGGACAGTTTTTTTTCAAAATGATGAAAGACCCCACCTTTTTTCCTTATTCTGACTTTGTCCTTTGATTGAGGAAGACCTGTTTGTACATCTCTGTACCTTTTTGATCTTAATAATGGCTTCAGTAGCAGCAGCAGCTGGTGCATCTGCCCCACCACCACCACCACAACCACCAAGAGGACCAGCTTAAATTATATTGGTGGTCAAGAACAGGAGGAAGAGGAAGAGGACGAGGGGAGGAGAAGATGGCTGCCTGAAGAAAATACCCCATACAAACCCAAGCCACACATTGTATGGGAGTTTTTTTCAATCCCAGAGGGCAAAAAAATAGTGAATGCGGCCAAGGTAACTTGCCTAATCTGCAATGAAGAACTTTCACGGGGCAACCCAAACAAAAAATATTCATTTGGTAACCATACCATGATTCGTCATATGACCCGAAAGCACCCAAACAACTACTCTCGTGCAGAGTTCAGGGAACTGGCCAGTAACCTCCCCCAGTCGTCAAGGACCACCTCCCAAAGAACCCAACCCACTTCATCGGCACCAGAAACATCAGAGATGATGCCTTGCATTCAGCCAAGATTTGCTGATTTTAAAATCACTTGTTCTGCATGTGGCAAGCTTATCGCCTATGGTGAAAAAAGCGTTAAGCTCATCGTCCTTGCAGGTGATAATCACAAGTGCCCCAAAAAGAAGTATTTTTTGGGTTTTTTGTTTTTTTGCTCCAGTTGAGCCAGTTTCAATTCCCTTTTTTTGTTTCTCCCCCTAAAAAAATACAAAAAAATATAAAACTGTTTTGAAAAGCCAAAAAAAGTTCAAAAAGTTCAAAAAACACAAAAAAATATAAAACAACAAAAAGAAGAAAAAAAAAAGTTATTTTTAGAACTACCTCCAATTTCTAAATAAAGGCTTCTTTTTTTTATAAACTGTCATCTTTTTCCCTCATTTTACGCTCCCCGGTGCGCTACCTGCTGCGCGTACCGGGCGCTTCCCCCGCGCAAAACGAAAAAAAAAAAATATTTTAAATGCCCCGCGGGGCCCTTTTATAGCCCCCACATCAAACCTAGGGGGTCAAGGGGGGTCTACCCTGCCCCCTTATGGTCATTTCCCCCTTTGTTTTGGCCACCTCTCGTGTCTCGATCCTACCGAGACACAAGATGGCGGCCGCTCCGGACTGTTTAGAATGTTTACAGACAACTGAGAGCCAATCAGCTTTCTGCTCGCAAGTCGCGTGTCACGCCGGGAGCGCACTCCGGTGCGCGCACCGGAGAGCGCCTATAGATATATATATTTTTTGGAACCTAAATTACTCAAAATCCACTGCAGCACATATCTTGAGACATAGCAAAGGCACATCAGGCTACCAGTCCCTACAATTTTGCCAAGTTTGGTGGAAATCCATTCAGCCGTTCGGGCTAAAAGTGAAATCGACCGCCCTATGGAAATTAACATGGGGAAAACGCGTTTTGGGACCCCCCTTTTATCTCGGCCCCTGCTTGACGTATCCCCCCCAAACTTTCAAGGAAGGACCGGAGCTCGACGAGGCCATTTTCAGGAAATTTTCAGGCAGATTCGTCAACCGGTGCCAAAGTTATTCCAAATAGAATTTTGAGATTTAACATTGAAAAAAATCCTAACTATAACTACCTACTGGCGACCGCCAGTAGGTAATCTATATATATATATATATATATATATATATATATATATATATATATATATATATATATATATATATATATATATATATATATATATATATATATATATATGTATATATATATTACCTACTGGCGGTCGCCAGTAGGTATATATAGTTAGGATTTTTTCCCTATGGGATTTCTGAAAATTCTATGTCTAATAACTTTGGCGTTTGTGGACGGAATCGGCTGAAATTTTCAGGAAAATGGCACATTTTGTTTCTGAGCAGCTCCTGGAAATTTGGGGGGGTTTCGTCATGGGGGGGCAGAGAAAAAAGGGGGGTCCCAAAACGCGTTTTTAACATTGAGTTTTCCATAGGGCGGTTGGACTCACTTTTAGCTCGAATGGCTGAATGGATTTCCACGAAACTTGGCAAAATTGTAGGGACTGTTAGCCCGATGTGCCTTTGCTAGGTCTCAATATATGTGCTTCAGTGGATTTTGAGAAATTAACGTTTAAATCAAGATATATATCTGTAACAGCGCTCCGGGCAGCGATCCGGTTCGCGTACTTTTCGCTTATCGGAACTATGCGAAGCGAAGCTGATTGGCTCTCCGGTGTCTGTCAACATTCTAAACAGTCCGGTGCGGCCGCCATCTTGTCTCTCGGTAGGATCGAGAGATAAGAGGAGGCCAAAACAAAGGGGGAAATTTCGATAAGGGGGCATAGTAGATCCTCCCTGACCCCCTAGGTTTTATGTGGAGGTTGTAAAAGGTTTCTGCAGGGCAAAAAAAAAAAAAAAAAAAAATGATTTATGCGTGGTGAGCTCCTAGTACGCGAACCGGGTAGCGCTCTGGGCAGCGTACTATAAGGATAAAAGAATGATAGATTTTTCTAATACTGTATGTTAATTATTTGTTGTTTTTGTTGGTTTTTTTTTGTTTTCTTTATTTATTTATTTTTTTATTATGATTGTGTTTCATACTTTATTAAATTTTCTAACATTTCATTGTCAGAAATGTCATAATTTATTATAGGGTGTAATTTTTTTTCATTTTGAAGCAGGTTGTCCACTGCTTCAACACATTGTAGAAGTTCGTGGTCTCTACTGTCATCCATAAAGTCATCAATTTTGTCTTGGCTGCTCTCCTTCAGTTCAATTGAAAATGTAACTTGTTGTTCGCCTTCCATTTTGCCTGAAATTTTGAATAAAAAAATATATATTAGTAGAGATTGGGCACTGTTGGGATTAATTTTAGATAGGTAGTTTTTATCAGTGAATTTTTCTTTTGGCAGTGTATAGCATCAGAGTGGAAATATGACTATAAAAAAGTGTATGTAATTTAACGAAGAGAAGCCTAACTCCATTCCTAACTATAACAGAGAAGTCTATCTAAATCCATAACTACTACAGAGGGATAGTGTATATGTATCAGAAAAAGTCTACCATATCAAGTTATAGTGTACAATATACTTCATTTTTAAAAATAACAACTTACCTTCAGAAACAAGTTGAAGTCTTAGGTAAGTATTGAAATGTGATGTACAACAAGAAGTAGCAGTCAAAATGGCTGTGTTTTCTTCTCTTCCTTTATATATATTCAGGTATATAACCAATCAAATATCAGGTAATAAAAGTAGAAAATGAAAGTAACATTTTTATTGGTTGACAATTCCAACACTTCAGATGTGTTTTGTGAAGTAATTTACCTCAAGGTATTTAGAGAGGTCTACAGGCTTAATGGCTAAATGGAATTTCAATCAAATTTGTGAAAATGAAAGGGATTGTTATGTAGTATGAGTTAATCTATATTTGGTGAGAGTGTCTCCAGTCCTTTTTCTTTGAATTACTTTCCCACCTTTTCTTTGGGCCGCTTCCCGGGAAGCAGTTTAGTCCGCGAACTAGAAGCGTAACGGGAGTCCACCATTTTGTGTTTCGGTCGAATTAACATATAAAATGGAGGTTAAATAATGTTCAGAAAGGGTAGAAGGGGACACGGTACAAGTATTTTGACCCCCCAGGTTTTCTGATGGTGGCTGAGGAGGACCATATGTGCGGAGAAAAAACATTTTTAAAATAATTTTGGGCGGTTAGCTTCCAGTTCGCGTACCGGGTAGCGCTTTTTGAGCGTAGTTTGTTGAAAATTACAGAAATAAGTTAGAGAAAAGTATTAATTGTGCGTGATCAGATGAAGGGTAGCTCTGAGAAGAGCTTTTGGGTTTATGTTCCATTTAGGTACTTATAAGTAGGTACCAATGCACAGTCTTAAATTCAGAATGAAAATTCTGTTGCCCTCATCTGAGAAGTGAACTCCATCTCCTCTGTAGATATCTTGCATGTAGTAACGCAAGTTATTATTGTACAGGGAGCCCATTCCATGGTCTTTCATGAAAGCTGAAACAGATTTGTTTACATGCTTCCTCGCTTTCTCAATTTGTGGACCAAATTGGTTGGACCACCTCCATTTCTGTCTTTGGCATATATTGGAATATACCAAGGCAGTTTGAGGAAAAAGTGCCATTAATTGCTCAAAGGTGTCCTTTAAAAGCATTTCCAGACCTACTCCTGTTAAAGTGCCCAAATCATTACCTCCACAATGCACTAATAACAGGTCAGGTTTTGGCAAATGCATAAAGGTTTTCACCAATGGTATCAATTGGTGACATTTTAATCCTCTTTGGCCCAACCATTTAATTTCCACATCTTGTAAATTGAGGTTGTGTAAATTTCTGTTGTCAGCATACCTTTGAGCCCAGTGGATGTAACTATGTCCAACAATCCAGACGTTAAACATGGTGGGAGAAGGTTGTGCTGCAGTCAGATGAAGTGTGGTAATGAAAGGGCAGTTGAAACAGTAGGAGTTTGTAAAGAAAAAAAACTGTGGATTTCCAATGCTAATGATTCATTAGCAGTGATTGGCGCATTTCCATTTCTGAAAACAGAAAGTTAGGGTGCATGGATGTGTTCTTGAAACATGTAATTTCAATGGTCAAGGAAGAAACTTTTAATGAAAGATTGCACTGGATACGCAGGTGCACTGAGAGTTCAGAGTTCAATTGAAACATTGTTGTGTGAATTTGCAAACATGAGAGGTCTTCCAGGAGGTCGTTGCTATGGAAAAAAGGCAGAGAGGACAGAGGGGGGAAGGGTTTTGATTTGAAAAAAGTGAGGGAAGAGTTATGATTGGCTAATATGAGAGATATGTGAAATGAATATCTGTATTTCTGTGCTTTCAATAGCTGCAGCCTCTGGAGTGCATCCTTTTTCTTCTGCTGAAGACAATTTGGTGTATTTCTGAGACTGTTTTTAAAATCCAAAAAGTATTTGCTAAGGTGAGAAAAGATTTATTTATTTTAGATATAGAATAGAATGATTTAAGGAGAAAATGATGAAGAAAGCTGTGTTTTAATATATATAGTGATATAGAAATAGATTTTGTTACTTTGAGAAATTGTATTTGCATATTCGGTGTAGGATTCTGGCATGTAGTAACTCAAGGTATTGTTGTATATGAAGCGCATTCCATGGTCTTTTATGTAAGCTGAAACAGATATGTTGTTTTTAAAAACCATTTTGAAATCAATTAAATTTTGGATATGTACTGTTAGAGCTTCATAGGTTGTTTTGGGTCATATTTATAAGGCATTTGAGTGTCTTTGATGTTATTTTTTCATTTTTAAATGGAAAGCATTCCTCATGGGGCAAGTGTCTTGTAAATACGCTCTCACCTGCGCTTGGCAAATTTAGATTTTGATTATGGGAGTTACATAGCCATGTTAATAATGTCGGAAAAATGGTGCTAGGGCATTCCAGAAAACGCTTTCATGTGTCTCAAGGACATTTTCAGTCATTTCCTCTTGAATGCAGGTATACAATTGATTTATATGCTGTGTTTAAAAACGATTCTTTTCTATGATGATATTTTTTCTCTTTTAAATGGAAAGCGTTCCTCATGGGGCTCTGAGCAGTTCTTAGTCATGTTATCCAATGGGGGGTGGATAACATGGCTAAGAGCATTTGCTGAATAATGCATGAATATCATTGACTTTTCAGCGTTATTCATGCATTGCGGCCGTTTTTTTTCGCATTTGCGAGCAGTTCTTAGCCATGTTATCCAATGGGAGGTGGATAACATGGCTAAGAGCATTTGCAGGATAATGCATGAATATCGCTGACTTTTCAGCGTGATATTCATGCATTGCTACCGCTTTTTATCGCTAAGGAGAAAATGATGAAGAAAGCTGTGTTTTTAAATTGTGGCTTTGTCTGTAGTGATATAGAAATAGATTTTGTTACTTTGCGAAATTGTAATTGCATATTCGGTGTAGCATTCTGGCATGCAGTAACACAAGTGTGCTTGGCAAATTGAAATTTTGATTATGGGAGTTACATAGCCATGTTAATAATGTCCAAACAATGGTGCTGAGTAGTTTTTAGCCATGTTATCCAACATGGGCTTCGATTGGATTTCCACAGAGCATATTATGAAGCCCATTATCGCCGCTTTATCAGCCGTTTTCGGCCGATAATGCGACGATAATTTTAGTGTACAGGTTTGATAATATTTCCCTACATTCGCAGGGCTAGGTGATAGGCTGAGACCAGCCTGGCATGTAAAATCGCTGCCGTGCACGACAAAATTGTGGCATTGTAAAAAAGGCAAGTTGGCGCAGACATTGTGTCTCAATAAGGATTCATTTATAACAATGTGGTATTTTATCAAGCCTGTGCGCTTCAATTATCGCTGCTTTATCGGCCGAAAACGACCGATAAAGCGGCGATAATGGGCTTGATAATATGCTCTATGGATTTCCAATCGAAGCACATGCTAGATGTGAAGACATCTAAAATAGGCTTCGATTGGAATTCCACAGAGCATATTATCAAGCCCATTGTCGCCGCTTTATCGGCGATAATTTTAGCGCACAGGCTTGATAATATGCCTCAAAATATTTTATCGCACTGAGAAATTGGTGGTCAACACTTCCTGATTTCCTTCGAATCGAACGTTAACAGACGTCACGCAGCAAAAATTTTAAAAAAGCTCACGCACAGCCGCTGGAACACATGTATCAACATATATGAGACTCCTCAGCCACTCTCAGAAAATATAAGGGATTAGGATACGTCTCCCGCACCTCCTTATTCCTAGTAATTTAATTAAAACGAAGCACAAAATGGCGTATTCTCGTGCAGTTTGCGGCCCAGTTCGGTGTTTGGGAAGCGGTTCTATCGTGAAAAATATATATTTTTTTATTTTCCCCAGGGGACCCTTTAAAAAATTCCAACAACATTCCTAGGGGGTCAACTGGGGTATACTTTGCCCCATTTCATTAAATTTCCCCTTCGTTTTTCACCTCTTCTTCTCTCTCGATCCTACCGAGAGATAAGATGGCGGCCGCTCCGGACTGTTTAGAATGTTGACAGACACTGGGGACCCAAGCAGCTTTGCATTGCAAAGTTCCTTTTCGCAGGTGGGAGCGTATTTACAAGAAACTTGCACCATGAAGAACGCTTTCCATTTAAAAAAGAAAAATAACATCATACACAGTAATATGCCTTGATTTGCTATGTTAAATAATAATAAGGGCATTAAGTTTTTGATGACTGTTATTCATTTACTGTTTGGTAATAGTGGTTATTAACATTTTTTATTATATTTTTCAACAGATTCAACTGCAGATTCTTTCATAGTTTGGAAAATGCCTAAAAAAAATAGAATTAGAAAGGCTCGAAAACGTCAAAGACAGCACGGTGATGTTTTATTGCAGCAGTCCTCTTCCCTAAATACTTATCAAAACACCAAGAAAGCTCCGGGTAAGAGCACAAAGTCTTTCTTAAAAAATATTTGTAGTAAAAAAAGTATTTCTCGCCAAAATGTTTCAGTTCAGAAAAAGAAGAGTAATTTAAATGGAAAGGAAAGACCCATGAAAAATGTTACTGGTAGAGGAAGAGATAACTCTGTGCATGATAGTAGAAGGAAAGAACAGTTTAGGGACATTCGACAACGAATGTTCCGTAATCGGATAATAGTTAATTTAATAAAAAATATTAAGAAATGCAAACAGAAAGCGGCATTTTATAAGAAGAAGAAAAATGTCGAGAAAATTATTGATCATGCTTTTGAAATTAAGCGAAAGTTGTTTATTTTGGTAATCAATAGAATTAGGAAACTAAGCAAGGTAATTTCTGATTTTAAAACAAACAGTAGATGGAAGAGAGTAGTAAATCGTAGCAACTTTTGTGAAGTTTTTTCCGGAGAATGGATGCATAGTTCAAGTTCTGAGGCATTTTTTAATGAGGAGAGTTATTTTCAGGATAATGATTTGGTGCATGCAGTTGACATCAGTGGTCGAGCTTATGAAGTGAAGGATGGTTGTCCAGTTGAAAAAGAAAAACTTGTGACAACAGAGACAGAAGAGGCGCTAAGTGATGAGGTTTTAGGAAGACGTCCTAAGGCTCCTGTGTACATTTGGAAGTGTAGTTCTATTTGCAGTGTGCGACAGGTTTCCATCAATTTGCTTTGTGATTTTATACGGACATTTAATAAGAAAAGTTTGAAGCAGAAAATGAAGTTGTTGCAAGATTTAGATCCTTGCAGAGTGAGACAAATAACAGGTTTGCGTGGTCATTCACTGGCTTGTCTTTCCAGGAGAGTATGCCAGAGTGTTTTTCATCATTTCAGGATGCTAGCAGTGCATCATAATAAAGTGAGAAAATTAGTGAGAATATTGTATTATGCAAAGAGTCCAGCAATTATGCTTAAACAATTATGTGCTGCTCTTTTGCATGGTTCTGAAATAGATGTGAAGAATATTTGTGAAGAAATTGAGTTTTGTTACTTTAGTAGTAAAGATGAGAATGTTCAAATTGACCCTGAAGTAGAGAGTAATGTGGAAGATAATGTACAGGTTTACAGTACAGATAATTTTCAGAAGGAAATTGCCACGTTTCAGATGAAATCAAGTGAGAGGCCTAATTTCACTTGTGTTTGTTGTCGACGCACTTATTATAAGAATCAGACTAAGGTAGTGGATTTATATGCAAAAAGTGAAAGGGAAAATAATAGTGAATGGAAGGATTTTGCCACATACTTGATGGTAGAAAATTATTTTGATTTGGGATCGGATCAACATGTGTGTACTTATTGTTGTAATAAATTAAACCAAAACCAGATGCCTGCTAGGGCAGTTCATAATAATCTTGAATTGGTTGAGATTCCTTCTGAATTGAAGGATTTAAATACTTATGAATCTATTTTGATTCCAAGTATCCATCCCTTTCAGGCTATTGTAAGAATGGAGCCAAAGACAGGGAAGTTGCCTCCAGCAGATTTACAGAGAGGATTAAAGGGAAGAGTTGTTTATTTGCCTTTAGATTTGAATAAAAACATTAACACAATTGGAGTAGAAGAAGTGGAAGAGGAACCTCTGGTTATCTTGGTTAATGGGGTTCCGACAAAGAATAAGAAAATATGGCAAGATTTAGTGGATGTTAGGAAAGTCAAAAAGGCAACAGTGTATTTGAAGAAAAATAATAAGGGGGGTCACATCACCGAGAGCCCGGAGCCCTGCTGGTTTGGTGGGGAAAGTGGGGGCTGGTTGGAGAGCCCAGCAGAAACGGCGCCCGAGATCGCCACAGGGAACTACAGTCCCCAGCGTCCATAGCGGCAGGAAGCCGCTCTGACTCGCGCCAGGAGGCGCAATAAAGCACGCCTACCCCCGGTGGAGCGGGGGTCACATCACCGAGAGCCCGGAGCCCTGCTGGTTTGGTGGGGAAAGTGGGGGCTGGTTGGAGAGCCCAGCAGAAACGGCGCCCGAGATCGCCACAGGGAACTACAGTCCCCAGCGTCCATAGCGGCAGGAAGCCGCTCTGACTCGCGCCAGGAGGCGCAATAAAGCACGCCTACCCCCGGTGGAGCGGGGGTCACATCATCGAGAGCCCGGAGCCCTGCTGGTTTGGTGGGGAAAGTGGGGGCTGGTTGGAGAGCCCAGCAGAAACGGCGCCCGAGATCGCCACAGGGAACTACAGTCCCCAGCGTCCATAGCGGCAGGAAGCCGCTCTGACTCGCGCCAGGAGGCGCAATAAAGCACGCCTACCCCCGGTGGAGCGGGGGTCACATCACCGAGAGCCCGGAGCCCTGCTGGTTTGGTGGGGAAAGTGGGGGCTCGTTGGAGAGCCCAGCAGAAACGGCGCCCGAGATCGCCACAGGGAACTACAGTCCCCAGCGTCCATAGCGGCAGGAAGCCGCTCTGACTCGCGCCAGGAGGCGCAATAAAGCACGCCGACCCCCCGCGTCGCGGGATCGCGCGCGGGTCGGCGCCGGGAGAAGGCCGGGACAAGGCGGGACCATCTAAGGCCATCATAGGCCAGAGGAGGCCGGGACGGGCCATCCCCCCTGGCCGTTCCTTTGAAATAGGTAAGATTTCTTGTGCTAAGTCTTTCAAATCCCTTCAGGTGCCTGCTGCTACTGACAACATGTCTTGTAAAGGGGCCAAGAAACTGCATACTGGGTTTAGGGATCGGGCCAAGGGGTCAATGGTACAATACCTAATACATACTGCACCGTCCACTGTTCAACAACCAGTAAGACTAGCACAAGATCAATTGTTTATCGACCGTCCCAATAATGACATTACTCCCCCTCAGCCTCAGTCTATCGTCGCCTCTCCAAAC
Source organism: Lissotriton vulgaris (assembly GCF_964263255.1). Lineage (NCBI taxonomy): Eukaryota > Metazoa > Chordata > Amphibia > Caudata > Salamandridae > Lissotriton > Lissotriton vulgaris. Next base: position 1,150,789,049 of record NC_141694.1, read on the forward strand.
TCATCCTTCTTGGAGGAACTTAACAGCTTATGCCACACCAAATACGCGGCCGTTAAGTCGACATCGGAGCATACCAACGCCTCCTTTTGTCCTACAGTCATTTCAAGCCCCCACCTCAGTTCTTTATGCTCACCCTATGGAAACCTCTTGGAGTCTCCTCTCGGTCCACCAGAATTAAGTAACATGAACCCAATAATGTCTCTCCAGGACCCCTCTGGTGAAAGGAATCATGCTGCGGACAAAGATATAGGCACTTATGCTAAGGAGACATCGTTTGCCCACTCAATCACACCAACACCCTTGGCCCAGATACAGACTATGATCAATGCCGCAATACACCCGCTAATCGAAAAAATAAAGGACCTCGGGGTCCGGATCACGGCAATGGAGGAAAAGATCAAGATAAACTCTCTCCCCCAAAATAACGTGGCAGACCCCAATCTATCACAGTCTCCACGTAATACTGTTAAGCCTTCAACAACTTCAAAAAACAGAGTATCCCAACCCCAACGGTCAAGCGCAGGTACACGAACTCAATCTAGCAGGAAAGCCCCCATCAAAACAAAAACAATACCTAGCTGTTCCTCTACAACGAGGCTGAATAATGCTACAATGCCATCTAAAGAGCTACCCCCCATGATACGGAACATGCAAAGGAAAACTAACCACATCCATCTACCACCGGAGGCTGCTCCGTTCGTGGGTGTCCTGTCTGGGGTGCCGGAACTCCCAAAGGGTAAATTTGAAAGCGAACAGGAGCTGAGAAATAAGACACTATTTTGGCTAACAAAAAATAGACCCCTACCCCCATACATTGATGGTAGAATAAAATGTGTTAGAAGGGTGGGATGGTTAGGCCCGCTCCGAAAAGAGAGATCTGGTGATCTGGTGCTAATAAAGTTCATTAATAACAATGTTGTCCCTTACCTCCAATCTTGGAAACCACAGATAGGAGACGGACCTATACACACCTGGGGTTTATCCAATTTTTATCCTAGAGAAGCACTACACCCTCATACAAGATCATCGCCGAGATTAACTTTTGGTTGGGCCAATACACCTCCGGGGTGAAGGGCTTTTTATATACAGACCCTCTCTGGTCACTCCATTGATTCGCTACCTGACTTTTAAAAAACAAAAATGTTTTTATTTTATGTGACATGATTTGAAATGAACTGAATTAATCTGATTTGTAATTGTGTATATATTTTGCAATGTGCTTTTATGATTTTATATTTAAATCGAATAAAGCTAAAGCTACTAAAAAATAAGTATTATAAGAATGTGTATGTTGCAGAAGAGGAAGTAAGTGATGAAGAGGATAGCGATTTGTGTGCTGGGCAAATTGAGAAAGTAGAGGCCTCTAAAAGTGAAGAAATATATGAACATTATAGTGTTCATCCTTTGCATTCCAAGGAAGTCATGGGGAATGCTATTGAGTTGTTTCAAATGAAACAAGCCAAAGGGAGTCCCATTAGTGTTTGGGAGGAAAGTTTGGAAGCTCAGTGTTTCCCACAGCTATTTCCCACAGGTCGAGGAGGAAGATATGATGAGCGATCTCATCAAATTCCTGCGTCTGAATACCGGACTTTACGATTGTATGGAGAAGATCCTAGGTTTCGTCAATGCATTCCCTATTTGTTTCATCTCCTGTTTGAAAGCGATCTGTCTGGACTGTCATATGCAGTGAACCACATCTTAAAAAGTGGTATACAGATGCGAAATATCTCGGCAAGAGACTTTATGCATAAAGTTAATGTCCAAGATAGTATTTTGGATTCTCACTTAATTAATCTCATGGCGTGTCAGCGTGGTACTAATGAGTACTGGTATCGTCGTCATGGTGATTTAAAATGTATGCTGAGGAACTTAGGAACTCCGACATGGTTCCTCACTCTGAGCTGTGCCGAGTATGGCTGGGAAGACTTACTTGAATTTCTACGAGAAGCAAATGGAAATATTGAAAACATTGAATTCAAGACACCTGGAGAACTGTGTTCTTTGGATCCTGTGAATGTATGCGGGTACTTCAATCATAAATTTGAAGCTATGATGTCTTTCATCACAAATAAGAAGAATCCACCTCTTGGAGAGGTGTTGGATTTCTTCTGGAGAAAGGAGTACCAAGCAAGAGGTGCTCCTCATATACATATGTTGTTGTGGATCAAGGATGCACCTAAATTTGGAACAGATCCCGATCACTTAGTGATGAATTTCATAGAACAGTATTCTACGTGTGCTGTTCCAAATGCAACGGAGAAGAAAAGCCTAAGAGAACAAGTTCTACGTTTCCAAAGCCATCGTTGTGGAAAGTACTGTCGTCGTAAATTCAGAAACAAGGACAAGTTCTACACCAAATGTCGTTTCAACTTTCCACGGCCGGTGATTTCTAAAGGAAAAGTGAACAGTTTGATGTCTTCACTACGACATAATGTGACGAGGAAATCACCCAAAAATACATACAATTTGAAAAGGAACGAAGAGTCCAAGTACATCAACGACTACAACCCAGTGATTTTGTCCATGTGGAATGCTAACATGGATATACAGTTTGTGGGTGACAACTGCATGGCTGTGGCTCGGTATGTGACATCTTACATCACCAAAAAAGAAAAGACAGAACTGAAGGATATGTGGGAGGACATATCCCATGAAAAGAGCCTCAGCAAGAAGTTGTACAGTTTCAGTCTGAAGATGTTGTCGCATCGAGAAATCGGAGCTTACGAATGTTCAGATCGATTGTCTTCAGCAAGTCTCTATGCCAAATCTAGGAGTATCGTTTGGGCGAGTCTTGGTCTTGCTGCAACGCGAAATCGAGTTCTAAAACCTGTCCGGGAAATTGAGTATTTGGCGGAAAAGGAGCCAAACAGTACCGACATTTTGAAGACCAACATGTTGGATACATATTATCCAAATCGAAGCAGTCACCTTGAGAATGTTTGTATATATGAGGTTCTCCAAAATTATATATTCAAGAGGAACATCAAAGAAGATATTGAGAAAGGAGTGTATGCTGTAATTGGAAGTGAGGGATGCCTCGTCAAGCAAAGAAAATGCCAATTAGTAAACCATCGAAAATTGAGTGGTGAATCTCCAGAAAAAAAGGAGTTTTTCTATTTAGCACTTTTGCAACTTTTCAAGCCTTGGCGTGCAGAAGAGGAACTGCTTGGAGATTTCCTCTGTTACGAAGACTCTTTTAATGCAGCCAAGGAGTCCATAGAATGTCCTGCTTTTCCTAAATATCAAGAAATGCTAACTTTGGAAATTGAGCAGGAAGCAACGATTGCAGCCGAGATTGCCAGAGACAGTTCTCAGGACAGTCAGAGTTCTGTTTCATTGAGTCAAGATCCACTTGGAGGACCTATTATCGAAAATGAAGCTGCCACTGCTATGAATGAAGTGGAAAGAGCCATGGCACATGCTCAGGAGGATTCAGTTAACTTAGAAGACTTGGAAAAACAACTCAACGTTGAGCAGAGGAAAACATATGATGAAGTTACCAAGGAAATTGAGCACGGATTAAGTCATGAGAAGAAAGAGTGCTCATGTACGTCGTTGAAGCCTGTCCGACTGTATGTGAGTGGAGAAGCGGGAACTGGAAAGAGTTTCCTCATTAAAGCAATTTCTTGTTATTTGCAGGAAAGGACTGAGTCATCGCTGTCTTGTGTTGTCACCGCTCCTACTGGACTGGCAGCACATAACATTAAAGGTATTACTTTGCATCGTCTACTGATGCTGCCGGTGGAGCATGACAACAAATTACAATACAACAAGTTATCTGGAGATGCTTGCTGTGAAGTTTCAAGAGTCTTGAGGAAAATGAAACTACTTATCATTGACGAAGTAAGCATGGTTTCCAATGTCATGCTTGCCTTTGTGCATTTGAGAATGCAAGAAGTACTTAAAACTGAATATGATGTGTTATTTGGTGGCAAACACATCATTGTTTTCGGAGATCTTCTGCAGCTGACACCAGTAAAAGGTCAACCTGTGTTCAAAATACTCACACATGAAGATACCAGGAAGTGCCTAGGGAGCATTGGCAACGTCAATATATGGTTAAACTTCAATTATGCAGAACTGCATGAAAATATGCGTCAGGCAAAGGATGAAGATTATAAGAATATTCTACAAGATATTAGAATTGGAAAAGTGACCGAGCATGGGAGAGAAGCTTTAAATGCACGATTACTGTCAAATTTATATCCCAAACAAGAGATTGTGCCTGAGAATATTTTTCAGAAAATTACTGAAAAGAAATCCGGGCTATGTCTCATGCCAACTCTTGCAGAATGTGCCATCTTCAACAACAAAATGTTGAATTTAGAAAAGCAAGAGATTGTGAAACTTGAAGCTATCGACAAATTAGAGCATATGGGATCAACAATTATTTTGTCAGACAATTTGAAATCAAAATTGGATTCATTAGAGAAGACTATATCTAAAACAGCGGGTTTTGAAAAGACTTTGAATGTGTGTTTAAATTGCCGAATCATTTTGAGAAGGAATTTACATGTAGAAAGAGGTCTGGTAAATGGATCAATGGGTAATGTTGTTGATTTTGAGAAATACAAAAATAGAGATGGAATAGAATTTTTAAGAATTAAATTTGATGGCATTGAGGAAGTACAGCAAATTGGTCGTTGTTCTGCTAGGTTTTTGCTTGTTAAAGACTTATATGTTCGCCGTAAACAGTTTCCTGTTTGCTTGGCATATGCGGTGACAATCCATAAATCGCAAGGTTTAAGTGTAGACTGTGCATTGGTGAATATTGGCAGTTCTGTGTTCAAGGAGGGTATGGCATATGTGGCATTGTCACGAGTTAGAACTTTATCGGGATTGTACTTGATTGACTGTGATGTCACAAACATTTGTGCGGATCTAGATTGTGTTAAGGAATACAATAGGTTAAGAAGAGAGTATGCGCCACATTTTCCTCAATATCCTTTGTTTGAGAAACGTGTGGTAGGCCAGAAACGTAGAAATATCAGTAATAGTAGGGAGGTTGTTGCAAAAAGACTAAAAGTCAATGAACCGAAAGTTGTTAGCAGAAAGAAAGTGGATTCTGTTGAAGATGTTGTCGGTTTTCAATTTGAAAACAGTTCTGGTGTCAACTGCTATGCAAATGTAGTGGTTAATGTTCTCTTTTCACTAGAGAGTTTAAAAGAACAGATTGTGTTCAATTCGGAACAAAGTTTATGCTGCTTGTTGAATTCTGTGTTAGAGAAATGTAGCACTGATCGAACAAAAGTAGAAAGTGTGTCTGAAGTTCGTTATCTGTTAGATGAATGTTCAGGTCAAACAGACTTCTCTGAAAATAATCAGCAAGATTGTCAGGAGTTTTTAATGTATATGCTTGATGTATTGCAAGATGAGGGTGTAGATGTAGATCACCTGTTTGGGCTTTCTTATCAATGGCAGCATGACTGCGAGAACTGTATGGTATCAAGTACTACTAGTGTAGACTCAGAAAGATTTATATATTTAACTTTGCCAGACAGTAAATCAGTGTCCTTTAATAAGCTAGTAAATGCAGCGGATCACAACATGGAGTGTAGCCAATGTAAATGTGATATGATGTCAACATTATTTATACGTAGATATAGCCAGTATGTCATTTTAATGATCCAACGATGTAGGCCTGATGGATCAAAATTGTCAACTTTAATAAAAAATGTTGTGGCTTCTCAGCTGTCAATATCAGGGAGGACTTTTGTAACTGTAGCAATTATCTATCACGATGGTCCATCAACAACATCAGGACATTATACAGCTTACTTAAAGTCTGGAAACGGCTGGTCATTCTGTAATGATTCCGTTGTAACTTTCAAAATAAAATTGCCGTTTGACCTTAAAAATTCTTACCTGGTGTTTTTAAAACCAAAATTTTAAGTAGAGGGAATGTAAGTCTGCAATGCTGTCTAGATTAAAAATCCAACTATATAAACCTGATGCAAGTAAGTCTGCTTCATAGTAAGCAGTATCAGTGTCATAGGAAAAGGAGAACATGAGTGACAAAGAAGAGTAAGATATTAGTAGTCCAGGATTGTGACAATAATCTCAAATATTTTATTTTTGAAAGTTGCGAAAATAGAAAATGTCGGGATTTGATTGGAAGAATTACAAGACTTGCGAATCACGGCAACATGATTTGGCCTAGTGGAAACATGTGATAGAATGAGAGAAGTTTTTTTTTCTATGTAACATATTTTACGTATCGATGGAGGTTTTCTTTCAGAAAGTGGCGGGCTGAAAATATTTATAGCACAACAGAGTGGATGCTGTTTATAGGAGACCCTTCGACGTCATTGAAAGTAAGTTAATTTTAAGGAGTTTTGAAATCAGATTTCTTAGGTTGTATGGGTTTTTTAAACACAGTCATTTTGATTGTGTTTTTTTTTCCCCGCTGTTACATGATGAATACCTTCAAGTCACTGATTTAAGTGAAATTTGATACATTCTGAGAACAGCAAAAATAAACCATTTAACATGTATAATTATTGTTATGCTTTTTGTACTTATGATATACATTTAGAAATGTGAGGTACATATGGGTAAGCTGAGTCTTCTGTAAGTGTCAATTTTAATGCTTACAGTGCTGTACTTCTGGGTACTGTTTTTAAAAAAAAAAAAGAAAAGAGGCCTCACCTCAAAGAAAGCTCTTGAAAGCACACATCTTATTTGCATCCTAAAACAATCATTTTAAATGTTAGACACAATTTTATGATGGTTTTACATCTCTTTTGCGCTGTTATGGCATCACTATTGTGAGACATAAGCAATGCAAAAGAAGCATCATATTTCAAAATAGGCCTAATTTCATCAGCATGAAGATACTGTTTGTTGAAAATAAATATATTTAGGATTGTGTAGGGGTCGTAGAGAAGTAGAGGTTTCTATAAGTGTCAAAGTTGTTTAAAAAGTGTTTCTTCTTGAACCTTTTCCCTTCTTTTTTCTAATTTTTAAATACATGTTTTAATATTTTTGGAAATGTTTGTTCTCTCTTTTACAGATTGAATGTATGAAAAATTTTCTTTAAAAATTAACAAGAATTATAAGGTAAATGTTTTCTACTTTTTTAACCTGCATTCCACTGCTGATGATGTCACTGACTATGTTATGAATGATGTAATAAGTGGGCATATCTGTTATCTCGTTAAAAAAAGGAACAGTAAGTTTAAGGATAGGAAACAGACAGTTATGTTACAAAAAAGACAGCTATAGGACGTAAACAAAAAAAACTGTTACTCGCAATCCACTGCTGATGATGTCACTTACCATGTCAAAAATAATGTAATATATGACATGATCAGAAGTGAATTGCGGGTCACAGTATCTTTTCTTTACTCCCTATAGCTGTCTTTTTTGTAACATAGCTGTCTGTTTTCTTTCCTTATACTTACTGTTCCTTTTTTTAAAAAAAATTTTTTGGTGCGCTCAAAGTTCGCGTACCGGAGTGCGAACTGGGAGCGAACTAATAGAAATAGAGCTTGGCAGAGTTCAAAGAATTCTACCAATTTTTTTTAATAATGTGGAGGTAGTTCTGAAAAGAACTTTTTTTTTCTTTTTGTTGTTTTAAATTTTTTTTATTAGTTTTCTGAACATTTTTTATATTTTTTTGTTTTTTTCTGAACATTTTGTATTTTTTTTTATTTTTGGGGGGGAGGGGGGAAACAAAAATGATTCATCGAAGAGGGCTCAACAGGAGCAACAAAAAAAAGAAGAATTTATTTTTGGGGGCGTTTTGGACATACATGATTTTGGATGGCTCTAATTATAAGAGTTATGCTACTTTCGCGGTAGCATAATATTTGATTGCACCTCACACAAACTTGTTTCACTTCCCCCATGTCCATTTGAATATTTGGGATCAGCTCCCTTGCTTCAGGTCCCGTAACTTCTGGCACAATCGATCTTCTGACTATTGCTGGTGAATTCTGTTGTTCGTCTCGAAGCTGAGCTGCACTATAGTTATTTGGGTGCCACCTGCTCATGTGTCTGTGCATAGTGAAATTCCCATAACTATATTTTTTGTCCGTGCCTCTAGAAAGACGATCATCACAGATTCGGCAAAAGACATACCTGGCGTTCACTTTCTTTTGCCCTGGTGGAAATTAAAAAAATTGCCAAATGAAATTTTCCTTCCTGTTGTACCTCCTGGGCTCCTCAGGCAAATATTCAGGCTCTTCCTCCTCTTCCTGCTCTTCCTCTTCTTGAAAGATTGGTTGAGTTGGTGGTCCTTTCTTTCCATGAGGAGGTGGAGGTGGTGGTGGGGGAACACTACCAGAAGCAACAACAGAAGCCATTTCTCTGGATTGTACAAAGGTCTTTCTCTCACCAAGATGAAAGTCAGAGTGAGGAAAGAAGGAGGGGTTTTCATCATTTGGGAAAAGCCAAAGTTCTAAACCAATGAAAAGTGTTAATTTTAGATCACATGACCTAGTATTACATCATTAGGAAACCAAAAGTGAAATGAACTAATGAAAAGTGTTATTATCGAGTCACATGACCTGCTGTCTTTACGTTTCGCGCTTTGCGCCGCTATCCAATCCGCTTCCGAGTCCGCTAACTTGGCGCGTCGGATAACGTATTACGCGACAACGCAAAACGTCATGATAACGTAACAGTTACGCTTAAGGAACGATTACCGGCTCGCGCACCAAGTCGCGGCTTTGAATTCAGCTAACGGGAAGCTGACCAGTTCGCGGACTAGGAGCGGAACAATTTTTTTTTTTTTTTAAAAATGTATAAAAAACATGTACAATATATTTTATGATTTAAAGAAGAATACATTTTACAGATAGAAATATTAGCTTTCAAAAAACCATTGAAATTCAATGAAAAAACCATAGGTTATAGTCCATATATAGTTAGGAATTAGCATTTACAAAACCTTATTTTACTCGCATAAAACCATTGAAATTCCATATATAGTTAGATGCGCTAACTATATATCGCGCACCCGCAATCCACTGCTGATGATGTCACATATTACATCATTCATGACATGGTCAGTGACATCACTGATGACATCACTGATGACAACATCCAGTGACTGTATGTTTCTGTAAAGTTAAAATATGTCTTACATATTGAAGAATGAGTGGATGTATAAGTGTCTGGATGAAGGATTTAGTAGGTGCATGACTGACTGTATGAGTGAGTGATTAAATGTGTCTCACTGAGTGCATGGGTTAGTGACTAAACTGTCTTAATTTGTGCATCATTATGTCTGTTGTTCTGTAAACTGTTGCATGTGTTGATAAGTAGCTATATGAGTAACTATATGGGTTATTGATTGGTTGCCCAAGTATTTGTATGGGAGACTGAGTGTGTGTGTGGGTGGCTGGGAGGTGTATGACTCTGTGCATAGATGTGTGAGCAGTTGATTCACTAGATGTATGATTTCAAAAGTGCATGTGGAAACAGCTGTATGGGCGGTTGACTGTGTGCATGAGTGTATTGGTGAGTGAATGGATATCTCAGTGCTACATGTCAAAGTAAGTACATATGTAAAACACAGTACATGTGAGAGTTGACATATATAAATAACTGTGCATAAGAGCCAGTGAATGTGTGAGTGGCTGTATGGATCATTGTGAACTTGTATCAGGGATTGTATAAGAGAGTAAATATGTGTTAGTATATGTTTGAATAAGTAAAGTTTGTATAACTGTATAGTTGAGGAAATGGAGGTGTGATTGATTCTTTGCATGACTGACTAGGTGTGTGAGTAACTCCATGGATGAGTGACAGTCTGTGAGTGTCTGTTTACACTGATTGTATCTAAGGTTATATTAGAGTCTGAAGAGGTTCATCGTATTATCACATGAATGATATCATCAGTGATGTGATCAGTAATGTCAAATGAGATGTCATCAGTGATGTCATCAGTGATATCATTTGAGATGTCATCAGTGATGTGATCAGTGATGTCAAATGAGATGTCATCAGTGATGTCATTTGAGTTGTCATCAGTGATGTCATCAGTGATGTCACTGACCATGTCATGAATGATGTAATATGTGACATCATCAGCAGTGGATTGCGGGTGCGCGATATATAGTTAGCGCATCTAACTATATATGGAATTTCAATGGTTTTATGCGAGTAAAATAAGGTTTTGTAAATGCTAATTCCTAACTATATATGGACTATAACCTATGGTTTTTTCATTGAATATATATATATATATATATAGATTACCTACTGGCGGTCGCCAGTAGGTAGTTATAGTTAGAATTGTATTCCATAGGGAATCTGCAACATTCTATTGGGAATAACTTTAGGGCCGGTTGAGGAATCTACCTGAAATTTATATGCAATTTGCCTCGCTGCGCTCCGCTCCTTCCGTGAAAGTTTGGGGGGGATTCGTCAAGCGGGGCCCGAGATAAAAGGGGGGTCCCAAAACGTGTTTACCCCATGTTAATTTACATAGGGCAGTTGGACTCACCTTTAGCCCGAACGGCTGAATGGATTTCCACCAAACTTGGCAAAATTGTAGGGACTGGTAGCCCGATGTGGCTTTGCTATGTCTCAAGATATGTGCTCCAGTGGATTTTGAGTAATTTAGGTTCAATAAATATATATATCTATAAGCACGCCGCGGTACGCGCACCGGGGCGCGCACCAGCGCGCTATGCGAGTTCGCGAGCGGAGAGCTGATTGGCTCTCGGGTGTCTGTCAACATTCCAAACAGTCCGGAGCGGCCGCCATCTTGTGTCTCGGTATGATCGAGACACAAGAGGTTGCAAAACCAAAGGGGGAAATGACCAAAAGGGGGCAGGTAGACCCCCTCTGACCCCCTAGGTTTGATGTGGGGGCCATAAAAGGACCCCGCAGGGCAAAAAAAATGTTTGTTTTCGATTTTCGCGGGGTGAGCGCCCGGTACGCGCACCGGGGAGCGTCCTATGGGGAAAACCCAGTGAAACAGTAAAATAATAATTTAATGTGCTTAGAGGTAGGGTAGCTCTGAATCGAGTTGTTGTGGTGTGTGGGTGATTTAAGTACCAACATGTAGGTACCAATGCAGAGTCTTAAATTTAATGTACACCGTCTCCTCTGTAGATATCTTGCATTTTGTTACAGAAGTTATTGTGGTATATGGAAACCATACCATAGTCTGTCAGGAAAGGAGAAACAGATCCTTTAAGCACTCCCTGGGAAGACCTAGGGGATCATGGGTAGTCTATCCTGCTCCCTTATGATGTTTTGAAGTATTACATTTTACTCTCTTCTGAATCTACACAAAATTGGCGGTGATATGGTGCATTAGAGACAGACAGTGAGAGAAACGAGGCAGGAGATGAAAAAGAGATGTCAAATACACATTGGAGATAATATAGTTGGAGAAAGGAAGTAACTATGAGCAAACTTACTATGTAACACAAAAAAGTTGCACAGTATACTATAAGTCTCACTTTATATTATAATTATTTTGGTACTACTTCATGAATTACATATAAAAATGAATAATGTCTCAAACAATTTTTAATTATTAAATATAAATTTATTCTTCAGAATTTTCAAAATGTAATAAAACTTCCAACATCAGATTGTCTGGAATGTCCTCATAATTTTCATTGCATGATTCTATTGTTTCCAAACAGTCAAATAATTCTTGGTCCAGAGACTCATCCATGAAATCCAAGTCAACTATATTTTCTTCAGGATTGTTCTCAACCATAATTTCGAAATAAATACTATTAGACTCTTCTTTCCCTTCCATTTTCTTTCTGTAAATTGCATAAAAAATAACTATATCAGTAGAGTTAGGGTACTGTTGGGTTTAAGTTCAGACAGGTACTTCTGAGTTTTTAACAGTGAAGTAATCTTTGGGCAGTGTATGGTTTCAGGCAGGAAGTAGAACTATTAAAAAGTGCATGTGATGAAGCCTAAGTAAATTCATAATTATACCAGAGAGGCCTAACTCAATCCATAACTATAACAGAGAAGCCTATCTCAATCTATAACTATAACAGAGGGACAGTAAATAACTATCAGAAAAAGTTTTTCCAAATTAACTTAAAGTGCAAAACATAGTTCCCCTTACAAATTAACTACTTACCTTTGTCAAAGCAGTTGAAGTTTTGAGTGAAAATCATTTCCAAATGTACCTCAGGTAGTACTAGTCAAAATGGCTGTGTTTCCCTCTCATTTTTTGCATATATTCATGTACATAACCAATCAAATGTCAGCACATAAAAGTACAAAACGAAAATAACATTTTAATTGGTTTTAAATTCTAACACTTTCATATGTGTTTTTGTCATGTAATTTACCTCAGGATATTTAGACAGGGCTACAGCCCAAATGGCTCAATGGAATTCCACCAAATTTGGGAAAATGGTAGGGACTGGTATGTAGTAGGGCCTATTCTATATTTGGTGAAAGTGTCTCCAGTTGTTTTTATGGAAATTAACTTCCAACATTTTTGGGGAGCGCTTACCGGGGCGCGCTCTGGTACGCGCACCGGGAGCGCTACGGGAGTCCGCCATTTTGTGTTTCGGTAGAATTGAGACACAAGATGGAGGACAAACAACATTGGGAATGGGTAAAAGGGGGCACGGTAGACACCCCCTGACCCTCTAGGTTTTCTGAGGGGAGTTTAGGAGGCCCATATAGGCCAAAAAAATGGGGGAGAGGCTTCATGAACTCAAGTCCACTGCACTCTTAGACACAGGCCTCACCACCTCTGCTCCCCTGGACAGGCCTTACCTCCTCTGCACTCTGGACAGGCCTCATCTCATCTACACCCTTGGACAATCCTCTCCCCCACTACACTCTTGAACACAGGCCTCACCTCCTCTACAACCTTGAACAGGACTGATCTTCTCTGACCGCTGGACAGGCCTCACCTCCTCTGCACCCCTGGACATGCCTCAACTCATCTGCACAATCTGCTTCCTAATCTGAGGAAACACAGGTGAAACGTGCAAATATATTGATTTAATCATGCAGACACTACCTAAACCTTGTGAATAATGTAAAAGCAATTCATGTGCTCTAAATCGATTTTTAATTAACATTTAAAAAACAGAGCACAGGTCATATGTACAAGCATTTCATTACACTACTGAAACCTCACTTTTTTACAAAATACAATTCCTCTGTGCACTAACATTTCTTTACCAAGTATTATCAAGAAATATGACACAAAGGAAGAATAAAAAAGCCTAATCTGCTTCCTAATCTTAGGAAACACAGCTGACATGTTTGTGAAAAGTGCAAATATATTTATTTAATCATGCAGACACTTTCTAATCCTGAAAAATGCTAAAGCCATTCATTTGACCCTTAATCGTTTTTAAATTAACATTAAAAAAAAACTGAGCACAGGTCATATGTACAAGCATTCCATTTCACTACTGAAACCTCAGTTTTTTACAAAATACTATTCCTCTATGCAGCAAATTTTTTTTACCAAGCATTAAAAAAAAACATAACAGAAAGCAACAATAAACAAGCATTTACAATGCAACAGTTTCGCCTTTGGAAAAGTTTGAGCTATTGGCATTGTGAATGACAAACTTTTTATTTATGTGTTGGTTTTGAAAACAGATAAATAAATGGCATTGTCATTTACAATGGCAATAGCTTAATCTCTCGCAAATGCGATTTGTATTGCAACTATTTCAGTTAGCATTTTGCACTACGATGAAAACTGGCTTGTGCATTTACTCCTGCAGAAGAGTATCAAGAGGAGAGTCAGCAGGCGTCCCTGTAGGAGGTAGTGTATTCAAGACTGTGCAATACAATACATGCTCCCTTCCCAACTCACTTGGTCTCGAACGCCCAGTCATACACTGTGCCACCATACATTGCGACACAAATCTGGACATACATTAAAACGAAAAACCGCCTGTTTGTCTATAGTTGATTGTACTCGGTGGCCTTGAGAGAGGAGGCAGAACTGTGGTGAAACTGCTGGGTTTGTGTGTACGAGGAGAGGAGTCGTATTTGTGACAGAACTTCTGGGTGTGGGCGAAGGAGCTGGGAAGACCTGGCACAAGAGTGGAGGAACGGCAGGATCTGAGGGTTGGAGAGGCCTGGGATGACGGGTTTCCAGATGGATGCCTTGAGACAGAGTTTCACTTATACAGTCTGTGCTGCCTGCCTCTCACGTTCAGATGAGTGGGCACAGGTCCTGCAGAGTCCCCTTGCGGAGTTGCGTTGGACCCGCTGAGGGAGACGGTATGTAGGGAGGGCGACACTGACGGCGGGAGTGGATGAAGCAATGGGGACAGCACGGACAGGGCGGTTGGGGTGACGACCGGCGCGGTGCGTCCATTGGGGCGTAGGGGCGTAGCCCCACTAAGCCCCATGGACCTACCGCGTCGTCACTAGAAGCCAAATACAAATATGTTTTTTAAATCGCGCTATCAGCCGGCCGGGAAACCGGGAGACACCTGACTTTCCCGGAGTGCGCGCAGGGGGGGGGGGGGAGGATGGGCCTGCTGCAGCTGCGCAAGTGTATTTTTGGGCACAAACATGCCCGCGCATGCGCAGATCGTTTTCCTGTAAACTCCCCCACAGAGAGAGGACCAGGGGGGCGGGCCGCAGCCCCCGGGGTTACACAGGGCGACTGGCCGAGGAGTCATGGTGCCCCCCCCAGCTATCCTGGCACTATTGGCTGGTCAATACATAGCCCGGGTACATGACCCCTGACTGTTAGCGCGGCCGACTTTGGTGCTGGTAAACCAGGTTCGAGCCTCTTATCGAACCATAAAAATTTATACATGACTTACTTTGGTGTTAAATAAATAGATATTTTAAAAAACAAATAAAAATGATGTTCCGACTAAGATGTGAAATTGGTGTCGAATAAATACATGTTTTAAAAACAATTAATATTAATCATGTATCATTGGTGCTGGAGTACAAGGTTCGAGACTGGTATTGAACACTGACAAGCTGTGTGCAAGTTATATGGTCATAAAAATACATGAATGATGGATGCAGGATGGGTGGATGGATGGGTGGATGCATGAATGGGTGCAGGATGAATGATGGGTGGATGAATGGATGGGTGGATGCATGTTTGAATTATGGATGCAGGATGGATGCAGGATGGGTGGATGGGTAGATGAATGAATGATGGATGCAGGATGAATGCAGGGTGGATGGATGGATGAATGGATGGATGGGTGAATGGATGAATGGATGGGTGAATGGATGAATGGATGCAGGAATGGATGCAGGATGGATGATGGATGGGTGGATGGATGGGTCGATGAATGAATGATGGATGCAGGATGGATGGATGGATGCATGAACGAATGATGGATGCAGGATGGATGCAGGATGGATGGGTGGATGCATGAATGAATGATGGATGCAGGATGGATGGGTGGATGCATGAATGAATGAAGTATGAATGCAGGGTGGGTGGATGGATGGGTGGATGAATGAATGATGGATGTAGGATGGATGGGTGGATGCATGAATGAATGATGGATGCAGGATGGATGGATGGATGGATGGATGGGTGAATGGATGGATGGATGAATGGATACAGGATGGATGATGGATGGGTGGATGGATGGATGGGTGGATGAATGAATGATGGATGCAGGATGGATGGGTGGATGGGTGGATGCATGAATGATGGATGCAGGATGGATGGATGGGTGGATGCATGAATGAATGATGGATGCAGGATGGATGCTGGATGGGTGGATGCATGAATGAATGATGGATGCAGGATGGATGGGTGGGTGGATGCATGAATGAATGATGGATGCAGGGTGAATGCATGAATGAATGATGTATGGATGCATGATGGGTGGGTGGATGGATGGGTGGATGCATGAATGATGTATGGATGGATGCAAGGTTGTTCGGGCTCGCTCGCTGCGGTGCAATATGCAAATTAGTTTACGTCTCACCACTTTCCAATGTCACCAGCCGCCCCTGGTGACAAGGGCTGGAAAAGCTGCGTGGATAAACCTCAGAGGAACTCCCGGAGATGTGGGGGGTGTGGCTCCCACCACTGACAGGGAAGGGCACGACGAGAGGCCAGCGAACACATGGAGGAGAGAAGGGGCTGGCCACACCCCCACTACATGCTTCCAGAGTTCAGCCCCACACCAACAAATGCTCGGAAAACATGAGTGTCTTTTCCAGCACAGAGGGATAGCAGATCAGTGTCTCGCAGCTGGGAGGGGCAGTTTAGTTGGCTGTCGGGGAGGGGCAACAGAAGGAGGCGGGATCCAGAGGGGGGTGTCACTGAGGCTACAGGAATGTCCCTGCTGAGGCCGATGGGATCGGTGCATTGCCCCCAGCCCCTCCCTCCTCCGACCTCACTCACTGCTTTCTGAGCCCCAAGTGGAGTTTCCCACAGACTGAGAAATCAGAGGCACGCATGCGCGCATTGGTGCACGGAGCTCTTTTTCACCAAGATGACGAACAGCTGGGTCCTGACCACACAAGTTCTTCGTTTAGGACTTGCTGCCACCTTTATGACACTTTAAAAAAATTAAAAAATGGACTGTGGAGAAAATGTGGATTTATGCCCACCGGAGTCAAAACCAAAGTGGATCTTACTTCGTCTTCCGTTCATGAAAACACTGTGTGATCTTGGGCAGACGCTTTAAGTCCTCAAGCTTGAGCCCCCTCGTTCTGCCTAGTTTGCGTGGGACACAGTGAATGTCGCTACAGCTTCGCTCCCCTTCCCACTAGCAAACGAGTGATTTACTGGCAGTGCTACTGGGCATCTTTTGTAGAAAGCCGGTCCTAAGCTCCCCATTACAGCCAAGGGCGGGGGAGGAAGGGGTCAGACTGATTATCTCAGTGCCGGGGAGCGAACTAGAGTTTCTGCACACCCTCCCCTCCAATTTAAGAATGACCAATCCCCTTATCGCCCCCCCCCACCCACCAATGTCACATTGAACCCCTTGTGCTTTCCAACATCAGCCATTTCTAGTAATTAAACTGCCTTGTGCTGTTCTTGCACAGATGAGGCCCCCATCCATTCTGGGGAGCTGCTCTGCCCCTACCCCCACCCCACAACCAGAGATGTCCCCGTCAGAGGCAAAGGCCTCTTTGTTGCCTAGACGGAAGGCGCCCCCCGGGGGTCCCTCCCACCCACACATCCCTGACTAAGATCCCATAACACTGCGAGGAATGAGTTCCAAACGATTCCCGCGGCGTCAAGACCGACCCGCCCCTCACACCTCGACCCACCCCCCAGGAAACCCGAGGGCACCTCGTCTGCCCTCTCCAGTGTGATACCGGGCTTTTATTTATTTGTATAGTTTTATGTAGTGCCGCCCTGCCACGACCACGAGTGGGCTTCGGAGCGCTCTAAGGGCGAGGCAGGAAACAGACTGCGCACAGTGTAACTAGAAAGCAGACACCGGGAGACAGTCTTTTGGTTATTACACTACAGACTTTCAGAGTGTGTGGTAAAGCCGCATATTTACTTTACATCTGTAAGACACAGCCAGCAGTGCCAATCTGTGAGCAGAGTGGCATCGAGACCAGACCGCCCGTGCCCGGTGTGTGTGTGCTTGTTGGGGTCGGGGCCTCACGGAGCTATAGCACCCTCGTACTCTGCTGATACCCCATTTCCACTTGCAGCCCAAATCAGGGACCCTCTTCCGAGGTCCCATGCCACTGGTAGGGCAGTGGCGTAGGGAGATTGCCACGCGCACTAATGGAAGCTGAAAACACCCCCAACCCTAATGTCCCCATTTAGGTGCTGAAATGCAGACACATATATGGGTGCAGAGTCCTTTAAACCACAGAGAACCTTAGATCATTGGGCCCCGGTGCCACTGCGCCTGCTGCACTACTGATAGGCCCCCCCCATGGGAGGGGAGCGTTATAAATAGAGTGAGTGCCCGCACAGAGAGGGGCTTCGATTCTCTGGACACAGATCCATTTCAGACCACCCGTTGATAGAGGTGGTAGACAGTGAAAATATTCTCTTTTCTTTACATCTGCCACCTTCCACCACACTAACGGGGGTGTTAATCTACCGCCCGCCAGGACAGGTAGGGCGTTTCACAAACTCACTCATCGATGTCATCTCCTCCCTGGCCTGTCGAACCCCAAACTTCACCATCCTCGGGGACTTAAATCTCCACTTCGATGACCAAAACAATAAACTCGCCACAGACCTAAAAACTGAACTAACTTCTCTGAATCTTCGACTACTCGGCAATGACCCCACCCATTCTAAAGGACATCTACTGGACCCCATCTTCTCGAACCTCTCCCAACTCTCTGCTCATATTCCTCTCCCTCTCCCCTGGTCTGATCATTTTTTGGTCCCTTTCAAATTCCAACTTCCAGGGAAGATCACGGATACCCCTCACCCACGGGCCCCGTCTCGCCCATGGAAAAAACTGGACGATTACCCTTTGGGAACGCTCTCTGTCCTCCACTCTACCCATAGCTGACCCCGACCCCTCCAAAGCCGAAACTCAACAACACAACTGGATTAGCGACTCTCTCAATATAGTCCTACCGTTAAAAATCCTCCCGCCTATTAGGAGATCCTCCAAACTACCGTGGTTCACCGAGGAACTGCGCGAATTAAGACGGAAAGGCAAAAGGCTTGATCGCCAATGGAGAAAGAACTGGAACACTGACGACAGAAGCGGATACAAAGCCCACATTAGGCTCTACAAAAATGCCTTAAAAACGGCACAGGCCGCCTACTTTGAGGACCAAATTGCAGCCGCAACCAACTCCGCTAAAGAGACCTATCGGATAGTCAAATGCCTCTCCAAAATTCAGGAACCCCCCTCACCACCGACCTGGATGGCTCAAAATGCAACCAGATGGCTGAATTTGTTTCGAATAAAATCGAAAAAATTCTCAACTCCCTTCCAGCGGTGTGTACCACTCTAAGAGGCCCCCACCACCCGATCTCCCAAAACACCCCGAGGTTGCTCTCTTTCCCCCACATCACCACTGAAATGTTTCTCAACGTCCTGCACAAAGTCAAAAGCGGCGCCCCTTCAGACCCAGCTCCTATCAGTAAACTGAAACAAGTTGCTTCCACTATAGCCCCTCCGCTCACCAACTTGATCAACGCCTCCTTTGAGCTTGGCATTGTCCCAGCAAACTGGAAAAAAGCCACGGTTAAAGCTCTTTTAAAAAAAACGCATCTTGATCCAGCAGACCCATCAAACTTCAGACCAATCTCATTACTGCCGGCAATGAGCAAAGTCGCAGAGAGAGTAGCGAACCAACATCTTTCTGAGTTCCTAGAGACCAACCACCTCCTCCGCCAAACCCAGACGGGTGTCAGACCAGGACAAGGGACGGATACCGCATTGTTAGCCGTGGTCGAAGAAGCTAGGGGCATACTCGACGCAGGAGGATCAGTGGCAGTGATCCTCCTCGATCTAAGTGCCGCCTTCGACACGGTTGACCACGCAACCCTTGTTCACCGTCTTGAACTAACAGGAGTGGCGGGCTCCGCCTTAGCCTGGATCTCATCTTTTCTTGAGAACAGGTCTTTTCAAGTAACAGATGGGCACTCCATCTCCAAAGCTCAGGCACTCAAGTGTGGGGTGCCTCAGGGGTCCTCCCTGAGCCCCACGCTTTTTAACGTGTACATGGCACCCCTCGAGGATGTTGTCAAACCTTTCGGGATTAAATCAATAATGTACACCGATGACACCCAGCTTGTCGTTTCCCTAAACCAATCAGACAACGCCCTCACCAACTTATGTAGCTGTCTGGAAAAAGTGCACCAGTGGATGTGCGAGTCTCGGTTGAAATTGAACGGGGAAAAATCGGAAATACTCCTCTTAGGAAACCCAAATAAAATCCCCACTCCTCTTCCCTGGCCACCATGCATGGGATCTCCACCACCCCCGTAATCTGAAGTAAAAAGCCTAGGGATATGGCTAGACCAGGAGCTCAGTTTCAAAACACAAGCGAGGAAAACTGCGGGAACGTGCTTCGGCCTCATAAAGATGGCATGAAAGATTCTCCATCTTCTCCCCCCTCAATCGAGGAAGCTCTTGATGCAGGGGCTGGTGAACTCCAGATTGGACTATGGCAATGTCCTATATCTGGGGGCCCCAGTCTCTGTAGTCCACAGACTCCAATGTGCACAAAATGCTGCGGCCAGAATACTCACTGGAACCGCTGCAAGGAACTCCGCTAAGCCAGCTCTCAAAAGTCTGCACTGGCTACCAGTCAAGGAAAGGGTCGACTTTAAGACCCTGTGCATTACCCATTGAATACTGCACAATCAAGGCCCTCCCATACTCAGGCCTCTGGTGTCCCACCAAACATCTAGCAGACATCTCAGATCTAACTCCCTCTCCTTGGCAAAAATCCCCAGAATTTCGAAGGCCAGAACAGGTGGTCGCCAGTTCTCGTACAATGCCCCCAGGCTATGGAACGCCCTCCCACTCTCCCTTAGGCAGGAACATAACCATCTCAGATTTAGGAAAGGACTGAAGACTCTACTCTTCCCTTGAGCGCTCCCTCACTTGACTTCCCACCTTCCAGGATGTGTTCATCAGCGCCGGGATGCCTAAGGGTAGCTGAGCGCTCTACAAAACCCAAAATCAAATCAAATCAAATCATTAGATAGGGTGAATACAACACAAATGATAAGCAATAAAAAAATCTGTACATTTGAAATTGCTAGAAACACGCGCAAATACATGCAGTGTCATGAGTTGAAAGTTGCAATAATTGGGCGAGCAAGAAGGGAGACTGTCTATGCTGTTCTAGTGATTTCTGTGTTAAATTAGAGACTTTGCTATTGTCACGTGTCAGAATGATTGTGTTTTCTAATTGCTATGTGACATAATTGTTGCGGATTCAAAATACCTTTAGTCTTCTCTGGTGTATACAGATCATGAAACACTTCAGTCCCACAATACTGTCCTCATCTTTGTCCCCAAACGAAGGACTCATTGGTACCACAAAAGCTAGCCTGGGGTGGCTCTTCTGCTACATCATACACCCCACAGAAGCTCCCCTCCCCCTAATCTCCTGATGCTTGTGCATCCAGTGTCCACAAGGCAGATCTGCACGGATCTCCGCTCCCTCGGGGTTATGATGGTGAATACCCACAGTCAGTGCCAACTACCACTCTTTCGTTGCCAGTCCAAAGCTGCGGTGTTTGAGACAGGGCCCCATGCAAGCTCAGCCGTCACATTCAGCCCCCTTGGCACTGCTTAATGTAAATGCACATCTTTGGCTATGCAAGTGAACCCCTCCAGCAGTGGCCCTTCAGACTCGTAGCACTAGAGTGTCTCCCACTTTATTCTGCTCTTGGTTGATTGTGGAGCTAAGGACCTTGTAAATCCCAGGTACCACTATTCTTTTCTAAAAGTAAAGGTTAATTTGCCTTTGCCCACTTTCAGCTCCACAGAGGATGCAAGCACAACCCCAATGTATATCCCTGCTAACTTCCATGACCACGTTCCCATGCCTATCACAGTTTGTGGGGAATCCCCGCCATCTGCACCCCTACCCCCCGTGGCTGGAGTCCAGACCCCTCTTACCTGCTCTCTTCCGGGGGTGTCCGGCCGCCCTGCCACGGGAGCCCGGCTCTCCCCTCGCGGCGGTCTCCCCACACAGCCCCCCATGACGGGCTCACACTTGAGCACGCTTGAAAGCGTTCAGCTTGTAGAAAGGGGGGGGCTGATTGAGTGGTGGTGGGGGCGGTCACTTCATGTGGTAAAATATCCCCTCTCTTCTATTCCCGGCGAGTCTTCTTCTTTGAGAATAGTTGAGGAAACGCTAATTTTGCTGTGAACAGATTCTGGTCGTTTAGGCATTTTGACGAAGTAGTCCGTTTTCTTTCTGAACATTGTTTTGCAATTTAAAAAAAAATCTGCAGTTTTACTAAATGGAGGCAGGCACGTTTGTGCTTTTGTATTGTACTGTTTATACCTTTAATTAGGAACTGCACAACATGTATATGTAGCACGTGTGAGAGATACTCAGTTTAACTAGCCCAACAATTCTATTGAAGTACTGATGGCGTTTTTCCCACTTGCAGGATTAAACTCCTCGTTACTGCAGGTATTTAAGACCTTTCTTCAATTGTGTAAGAAGAAATCAATGATCTGACTCCATGCTTCCAAGCACATGGGCAGAGAAGGCACAACACAAGTGTGGCAGAGGCGAGAAAGTATACAAGGGAGACATCTGGAATACACATGCAAATTCGTAGAGTGCCTAAACAAAGAGAAACAAGTCAGGTCCCGGGCCGGCAGCCAATCACAGCACGGCCCGGGAAATGACGTCACAGGGGTGTCCCCGCCGGCAGCCAATCACAGCGCGGCCCGGGAATGACATCACGGGGATGTCCCGGGCCGGCAGCCAATCGCAGCGCGGCCCGGGACAAAGGGGCGGGGCTTAAAAAAGCACCAGAAACGCCCCCGAATCGCGTTTTCTGGAGAAAGCGCGATTGACAGCCTCTGTCTCCCAATGGCTAGCCTCCATTTATGGAGCTAGCCAATGATAGACAGAGGCGGTCCAAACATCCCTACTGTAGACAATAGTTTTCGATCTGGGAGGGGCTTCGCCACGTCGAAACCTAAAAAACACAATCTGAGGAAACCCACCTGACATGATTGCGAAAGGTGCAGAGGAGGTGAGGATAGCCCAAATGGCGTTCATGATTGTGAAAGGTGCTGAGGAGGTGAGGCCTGTGTCTAAGAGTGCAGTGGGGGAGAGGCTTTATGAAGTCCTGTCCACTGCACTCTTGGACACAGGCCTCACCTCCTCTGTTCCCCTGGACAGGCCTCACCTAATCTCCACTCCTGGTCAGGCCTCACCTCATCTGCACCCTGTTACTATCAATTATACCCAATACATTGAGGCCTGTCCAGGGGGCACAAAGGAGGTGAGGCTGGCCCAAGGGTCAGAGGAGGTGAGTCCTGTCCATTGCACTATTGGACACAGGCCTCACCTCCTCTGCACCCCTGGACAGGCCTCACCTCATCTGCACAATCTGTTTACTAATCTGAGGAAACACAGATGACATGATTGTGAAATGTGCTAATATATTTTTTAATCATGCAGATACTATCTAATCCTTGTCAATAATGTAAAACCAATTCATGTGCCCGAAATCTTTTTTTAAATAACATTTAAAAAAAACAGAGCACAGGTCATATGTACAAGCATTTCATTACACTACTGTAACCTCACTCATTTACGAAATACAATTCCTTTATGCACCAACATTTCTTTACCAAACATTATTATTATTTTTCCACCTGTCCCCTTCTAACACTCTCTTTCTGACTTATTCCTTTTTACATCCTGACTCTGTGTTACACTCTCTTACACTCTCTCTTTGACTTACTTTCTCTTACACCCTGTCTCTGATTTATTCCCTCTCTCTCTTTTTTACAGCAATTTCTAAGTCATACTCTCTCTTACATCCTCTTCCTGATTTACTCCGTCTTACAACATTTCTCTTTGTAAAATTCTCTCCCTGACTTACTCCCTATTACACCTTTCGTCTGTTTTACACCCTCTTTCTGACTTTTTTATTCTCTTCCTCTCTTCCTGTTACACCCTCTGTCTGACCTACTTCTTGTTATATCCTCTCTCTGATTTACTTCCTCTTACACCCTCTCTCAAACTTACTCTCTCTCTCTCCCTTTTACAGGCTCTCTCTGTTTTAGTCTCTTTTACATCCTCTTCCCTTCTAACACCCTCTCTCTGTGTTACATCCTCTTACACCCTCTCTCTGTTTTACACCCTGTTACACCCTTTTTCTGACTTACTCCCTTTCTCCCTTTCTTTGGCTTACTCCATCTCCCTATTACTTCCTTTCTCTGTCTTACAACATATTATACACTCTCTCTGTCTTACTCCTTCTCTATGTTTTACTCCCTCTACCTGTTTCTTTGTCTGACTCTGTCTGTCTCTTTGTGTTACTCTCTCTAGCTCTTTTTCACTGTCTTACTCCTAGTTATATAGTTGTGTTGCAGTCTTCAAATACCAATCGGAGGCACCATGGGGTTCATACAAGTTTATTGGTTAACAGCACAACACCAGCGCGCCCGTTTGCTTCCGCCAGCGAAGCCTCACTCGCGGAGAACCGGCGGCGCTCACATTAGAACGTTCGGTATTGGGAGATTCCACTCTGGCGCGGGGGTGCGACCACAGTGCAGTCACAACGTACCCCCCTTTCCTCTACACGCAGGTAGGGAGTTGAGTGATAAACAATGAAAGTATAGAAATGGAGGGTGAAGGGAACAGGAAGATAATCAACAATTCAGCCAACAAGAAAATCGTTCAAATGTGGAGGAAGCCTCCTGATCCGTAAGGGTCTCTGATGGGCTTGAGCCCCATGAAGGTTCTGAAATGCATCACTTGAGTTGGTTGCCCTTTGATCATTGCCCAAATTGTCCCCTCCAGGGCCTGGCGCCCTAGTCTCTGTACCTGTGTGGGCACCATCAAGCAATTGGCGATCCTGAGCTAGCATGTACCCTAAGCAGGTATCTTTGGTGATCGCATTTCTATTAAAGGTTTCAGGAGAGTGGTCTCCCGAGCTGTACTTTGCTACTCTGCGTAATTTCCATTTTTCTCCATTCTCCAATACCACATAGGAGGGATGCACTTCTTTCACCTTGAATGGTCCTTGAAACTTACGCATGCCTCTGACCCAACGTCCAGACCGGACTTTTACGCAATCACCAACCAGAATTTTAGGCCAGGTTTTTCCTATTCCTTGAACCTTCCTGGGACCATGCACGGGAATTCTCACATCACACTCACCACCACTCTTCTCTTCCACCAACTCTTGGATCCATGGGGGCACCAGTTTGGAGGTAGGTTTTCTGCCCCGCATGGCTACAAAAGGGACCACACCGGTGGTGGAATTTTCTGTCGTGCGATAAGCCCACACTAACTCGTTAAGAGTTTTTTCAATGTCAAGATTGTTAGCGAGTGCCAGACTTATGGCGCCCTTGATCATTCGATTTGCTCTCTCTACGGATTGTGGGTTGTACAAAGTGGTGAACACATGTTTTATTCCACATTCACTCAGGAATCCCCTCATCTCATTTGAGGACAATTGAGTCCCATTGTCCGTGATAAGGATTGTGGGATACCCTTCCTCCTTGAAAATCATGCGCAAAACTTTGATAGTAATGCGAGTAGTTATTTCCGGAAGGAGATAAGCAATGAGTCATTGTGTATGAACGTCCATAACTACTAGACCAAATCTCTTGCTGGGGTGGACACCAGGCATTGGTCCAATAAAGTCCATACATATACTATGCCACACCGCACCCGGATCCTGGATGGAACTAGGGGTGGATTGGGGTCCCACTTTAAGCCATTTTTCAGATTCACAGCATTCGCTGCACCTCTCCACCCACCTGACCACATCACCATCCATTCCAGGCCACCAGAACTCATTTCTTAGCCTTTTCTTTGTTATGGTTTGTCCTAGATGCACCTTCATGAGCCAAGTCAAAGAGCTTTCTCCTAACATCAACAGGGGGAACTAACTTATCTTCACGCATGATGATCTGCTCACCAATAATAGATAGCTCATCAATGACTGCGTTATAGGACCGGACACTGACTGGCAAGGTACTTTCCCTGCGCCTGCCTTTGGAGATGAGATTCCTGACATTCTTCAAAATCTCATCATGCGACATGGCCTCTGCCCACTCTTTCTTGCTTACTGCGCCACAACTCCACAGAACTACGTCATTCACACACGAGATAGCTCCTTCGCACTCCTTCTTAGCCACTCCTGTTTTGTCCACATCCTCCCACTTCAAAGACAAACGTGACATGCAATCAGCCTGGACGTTGCGCCAGCCCGAAATGAATTCCAGATCAAAGTTGTACTTCTGTAATCTCCAGGCCAACCTGGCTAGCCTGGCTGACCCCTTTCCTGTTCCACCTGGAGAGAGTATCTTCAAAAAAGGCTTGTGGTCAGTGCGAAGCTTAAAGCTGCGCCCCCACACATACATTCTGAAATACTCTACACCCCAAGCAGCTGCCAAGGTCTCTTTTTCTATTACAGAATAGCATCGTTCAGTAGTGATCAAGGTGCGAGATGCAAACGCTACTGTTTTCTCACTATTGCCATCGCTTTGTGACAATACGGCTCCTAAGCCAGTGTCACTCGCATCAACTGTGATGATGGTCTTCTCCTGTACAGCAAATGGAACTAGAACGCCAGCATTGCATATCTCGAATTTGATTTCTTTAAAACATTTCTCTTGTTCATCCCCCCCAACTGAATTTGGCACCTTTCCTCAAGAGCACCTTGAGTGGTTCAGTTTTGCTTGCAAAGTTCTTCAAGAACTTCGAGTAGTACTCAATAAGCCCAATAAATGAGCATACCTGGTACTTATTTATGGGGACAGGAGCCAACTTTATGGAAGCCAGTAGATCTCTCTTCGGTTTGACACCCTCTGACGAGATGGAATGCCCTAGATACTCCACCTCTGTTGCTAAAAATGAACATTTCTCCCTGCGCAATGTCAAACCAGATTCTAGAATTCTCGCAAGAGCTATCTTTCAAGGCAGTATTGTGGTCACTCACACTCTCACTAAATACTAAAATGTCATACTGAAAATGGATTACATTCTTTACGCCTTTGAAAACCTCTGTGACCATCCTCTGGAATACACTTGCAGCTGAACACAACCCGAAGGGCATCCTTGTGAATTGAAATATGCCTTCGTTGGTTATGAAAGCTGTCAAGTGTTTGGATGATTCGTGTAAACGTATTTGGTGGTAGGCGTGACGAAGATCAAGTTTAGAAAAGTACTTTGCCCCTTTTAGTAAAACCATCATTTCGTTTATGTTTGGCAGGGGAAACGTGTCAGGAATCACATTCTGGTTCAGGCTTCTGAGGTCCACACAGAAGCATGGACTACCATCAGCTTTCTGTGAAATCACGACCGGAGAAATCCATGAAGAACATTCAACCGGCTCTATGACTCCACTGGACAGCATCTCATCCAACATCGCCTTCACCTCCGCCCTCACTGCAATGGGGACCTTTCTCAATTTGTGTTGAACAGGGACAGCACTAGGTTTAAGCCTGATTTTGTGTACATAACCTTCAAGGTTGCCTAGTTGTTCCCTGAATACACTTTTTCCTCCTTCCAAGATATCTCCTACTGAGAGGTCATCCACTACCATAACTTGCTCTATGGCACGTGTGTCAATCTTTATGTGGAGGTCAAATTGGGGGGGGTCCAGACTCTGCTACATACACTTTCCCCTTCACAGATCTCTCTTTATACAAAATATGTGTTGCCATGTACCCTAGAATGTTTATTTTTTCGCCCTGATACCCACAAGGATTTATGTCTTTTAGCATCAGCTTCATGTTGGGCCACTCCTGCTTGAACATTCTTTTGGGAACAATAGTATATAGTGACCCTGAAACAACCATAAGCTCTACGCTCTTTCCACCAATGATAAATCCTACTTTTGGCCTGTGTTTCCTCCTTTCATCTGAGCCATGAGACTCAGTGAAAAGAACATCACTCTCACTACCATCATCAGATGATGGTTCCACACACAGGATTCTGTCTGGTCTGTAAGGGATGGTAGGTTCCTCGGATAACATCGCTACTCTGCCTTTGTTAGTAGCTCTCAACATTCTTGCAAAATGACCTTTGCGTCCACACTTTAAGCACTCTTTCCCAATAACCCAACATTGTCTTGAGTCGGACGCATGGTAGGCGCTCCCACACTTTCCACACATTTTGTTACCAGTTTTATTGGAGAACCTCCTTTCCCCAGGGGTATTTTTCATGCCTCTAAACCTCGTTGAAGCAGCCACTTCGCCTTCACAACCCTGCACCACAGAGGTTTCACTTTCACCTGACACATTGACTTTAACATCTCTATGATCCATTTCTTTCATGCACGAATCAGACTCTTCAATTATTTTGGCAATGTCAATTGCGTCCTTGAGAGATGGGTCCTTTGCAGCCCATAAATGTTCCTGAGTCTTTCTGCTCCTACACTGAACGATGAGTTGGTCTCTAATCATTTCTTCAGTCATGGGTCCAAATCTGCATTTTAATGAAAGTTCCCTAAGTCTGGTGACAAACTCATCAATGGACTCGCCTACTCTCAATGGCTGGGTATAAAACTTATATCTCCTCAATGCTATGTTTGTTTCTTTAGCAAACCTCAGTTCTAACCTTTTCCCTGCCTCCTCATAAACATCTGCAATGGGTTGGCCAGTCTGATCGTTAGCTACGGGCAAATATTTAAAGATGTGTTGACCTTCTTTCCCAAGATTAGTAAGCAAAATTGCTTTCTTTCTACTACTAGCGTAATCCTGGGCATCTAAAGCCTCTAGGTAATTGTCGAACATTTCTATCCACTCATCCCATTCTATACTTGGATTCCCTGGCTGATTTAGGAAATGAGGGGGTGTGGATACAGCAGAGAGATCAAGAGCATTGACATCCATATTGTACTGTGACGTTTACCCCAAATTGCCAGACTATAATGTCTTTGTGCTCTACTCTCACTTTACTGCTATGTAGTGTGAAATCACAACAAAGTGCTGAAATAGGACGCAGCTGTCACAAAAAAAATAAACGCAGCCCTACTTTGTACATATGCTTCTAGGGTACCTTCAGAGATAAGCGTGTGCTTCTCTGCCCCATTAAATGACAACATCACTACTTGAATGAGAGTACCGTTCTTACATCTGGGTTTCTGCTAGGAATAATGCATTGACTCTGCCCTTCAAATAACAGATCTAAATGTTCCACTTGTGTTTTTTTCATCACATCAGAATGCCCGTATGTTCCACTTTTTACCCTTAGGTGGCAGAGTAACATTAAGAACGCAGCACTTCTCTTAATGGTTCAACTTTACACTAATAATTAATGATAATAATTACAGTTTGAAAGTGACTGGTTCATTCTCCGATACTGATAGTTCTTCGTTTCAAGTTCATGACACGATGATGCTCTTCACAGTTAGCTATATCCTGCAGATAGTCTCTCACAGAGGCATAAATTGTTCCTCACATTCGCCTCCTAACCCACGTTCCTTGCTCGAATTCTGACAGGAGCGCTCCTTTGCTGACAGGATTGATAGCCGCAGTAAATACACTTTTAACCAAATAGGAATTACACCTTGCCGCTAGTATCCTTGTCACCACGTCGAGCCTCTTAACAACTCTGTTTCGCTCTTCAACGTTACCCAGCTGGCATTCGTCTCCTCAGCTGTCATCCGGTTTCTCACAGCACTGCTCAATCATCTTACTGGCTCCGTAATCGCGCTCTATGCCGCTTGCATTCTTCCCATTAGCTTTCACACAGCTCTTCTTTACTGCGCTGCTCAATCACTTAAAAAGCAGCTGTCACACAGCTTTCCTCTTCAGCGCCGCTCGCACACCTCAGAAGCACTGCGAATGGATTACTTCATTCAGTCTTCTGCCATTAGCCAGGTTCTGAGCTGGGATGGGGCAGTGAGATAAATAACGGTGATGGATCAAGCCCTGATCTTTGGACTGGGTAAGAGTGGTCTGCTTAACTCAGACACTCTGTTCATCACCACCCCCTTTTCTAAATCGTTTTTGGCCACTATATGTGTGGCAGGGTATACTCAGACATGAGTCCCTTTCTCACTGCTCCATCAGGATTCAAGCAAGCCGGGCCGAAGAAGGCTTAAATGCCAGAAACCGGTCACCGGTAGCTTGTCTCCTTTCTGGTGAAGAATTGGCTTGGTAGTTTAGTCTGCCCTGTTCCCATGATGCACTGGGCCAGGGACAGACTGATTTGCATATAGCCAGGTTCTGAGCTGGGATGGGGCAGTGAGATAAATAACGGTGATGGATCAAGCCCTGATCTTTGGACTGGGTAAGAGTGGTCTGCTTAACTCAGACACTCTGTTCATCACCACCCCCTTTTCTAAATCGTTTTTGGCCACTATAGGTGTGGCAGGGTATACTCAGACATGAGTCCCTTTCTCACTGCTCCATCAGGATTCAAGCAAGCCGGGCCGAAGAAGGCTGAAATGCCAGAAACCGGTCCCCGGTAGCTTGTCTCCTTTCTGGTGAAGAATTGGCTTGGTAGTTTAGTCTGCCCTGTTCCCATGATGCACTGGGCCAGGGACAGACTGATTCGCATATAGCCAGGTTTTGAGCTGGGATGGGGCAGTGAGATAAATAACGGTGATGGATCAAACCCTGATCTTTGGACTGGGTAGGAGTGGTCTGCTTAACTCAGACACTCTGTTCATCACCACCCCCTTTTCTAAATCATCAGCTGTGTTCGAGCATCTCTCCTCTGCGCTGTTCTTCATTTCTCTTTTAGTGAATGCGCGCGTCCTCCTCATATATCAACAAGCTGAGTCACTCATTCTTACTTGTACACACTATAGCGTGTGGGAGGTTTTCACTGCTGCGCTTCCTCAACGTTTCCTTTTTTCAGTTTCGCTTAGCTTCTTATTTCTTAAATCCCATCACTGTGTGTTTTGCCCCTCGCTGTCAGAAGACCGTCCTCGTCGCCAATTTATGTTGCAGTCTTCAAATACCAATCGGAGGCCCCATGGGGTTCATACAAGTGTATTGGTTAACAGCACAACACCAGCGTGCCCGTTTGCTTCCGCCAGCGAAGCCTCACTCGCGGAGAACCGGCGGCGCTCACATTAGAACGTTCGGTATTGGGAGATTCCACTGTGGTGCGGGGGTGCGACCACAGTAAAGTCACAACAAGTTGCTGTGGTATAAACTTAGATATGTTGTAAACTAGTGTTTATTTCGTTTGCTTATTGTCATTGCTTTGGTAATAGTGGTCTATAATGTGTTATTTTTTTCTTTACCACAGATTGAAATCAAAATTTGAATAGTAAGGAAATATGCCCTCAAGGCAGAGGAGAAGGAAAGATGCCAAGCGGAAAAAATCAAAAACTGCAACGGAATTAAAGCACTCCCCTGCAACAAGTACTTCAAAAAACACAAAAAAAGCTCCTGGTAAGACAACTAAGTCTTTTTTTTTTAACATATGTAGATAAAAAAAATGTTAATGGGAATGTGAATACACAGAAGGAGAGAGCAAATCTGAAAAGGAAGGAGAGGTCCTCTAAAAATGTTACTACTGGAGCAGGAGAGAACAGTATGTATAGGAATAGAAGGCAAAACCAATTTAGGGACATTCATAGACGAATGTTTCGCAAGAGGGTAGTTTTAAATTTGTTAAAAAATGTTAAGAAAGGTAAACAGCTGCTTTTTACAAGAAAAAGAAAAGTGTAGAGAAGATTGTTGATCAGGCTTTTGAAGTTAAGAAAAAATTATTTATTTTAGTAATCAATAGAATTAGGATACTTAACAAGGCAATTGATGTTTTCAAATCGAACAGTAGCTGGAAAAGAATAATTAATCAGACTAATTTTTGTGAAGATTTTTCTGGAGAATGGATGCATAGTTCAAGTTCTGAGCCATTTTTTAATGAGGAGAGTTACTTCCAGGAGAATGTTTTGGTGCATGCAGTTGACACCAGTGGTCGAGCATATGAGGTGAAAGACGGTTGTCCGATGGAAAAAGAGAAACTTGTGTCTAAAGATGCAGAAGAGGTGTTAGCTGATGAAGTTTTAGGGAGACGTACTAAGGGTCCAGTCTACACTTGGAAGTGTAGTAGTATTTGTAGTGTGCGACAGGATTCAATCGATTTGCTTCGTAATTTCTTACGTAAATATAGTAAGAAAAGTCTAAAACAGAAAATGAAGATGTTGCAAGACCTAGATCCTTGCAGAGTGAGAGAAAACACAGGTTTGCATGGGCATTCACTGGCTTGTCTTTCTAGAAAAGTATGTCAGAGTATTTTTTTTTTATCATTTTAGGATGTTAGCAGTGCATCATAATAAAATGAGGAAATTAGTGAGAAGGTTGTATTATGCAAAAAGTCCAGCACTTAAGCTTACACAGTTAAACAGTGCTCTTTTGCATGGATCTGAATTAGATGTGAAGAACATTTGTGAAGAAATTGAGTTTTGTTATTTTGATGACAAAGAGGACAGTGTAGAAATTGATACAGTAATAGAAGGTAATGTGGAAGACAATGTACAGATTTCAAGTACAGAAAAGTTTGACCAGGAAATTACCAAGTTTAAGGTGAAATCAAGTGAAAGGCCTAATTTTACTTGTGTGTGTTGTCGACGGACTCATATAAGATTCAAACTAGGTTAGTTGATTTAAATGCAAAAAGTGAAATGGAAAATAATAGTGAATGGAAGGATTTTGCAACTTATTTGTTGGTAGAGAATTCTTTTGATTTGAGTTCTGATCAGCGTATTTGTAATTATTGTTTTAAAAAACGTAAATAAAAACAGAATGATTGCTAGAGCTGTTCATAATGATCTTGAGTTGGTAGACATTCCTTCTGAATTGATTTAAATACCTATGAATCTATTTTGTTTCAATGTGTCCATGCTTTTCAGGCTATTGTTCGCATGCAGCCTAAGATAGGGAAATTGCCTCCTTCAGATTTACAGAGAGGATTAAAGGGAAGAGTTGTTTATTGGCCTCTAGATTTCAAGAAAAATATGGATACAATTGGTGTAGAAAAAGTGGAAGAGGAACCTCTGGTTATTCTAGTTAATGGGGTTCCGACAAAGAGTAAGAAAATCTGGCAAGATTTAGTGGATGTTAGGAAAGTCAAAAAGGCAACGTTGTAGTTGGTCAAAAACAGTGAGTACTACAAACATGAATGTGTTGGAGCAGAGGAAACAGCTACAGAAGAAGACAGTGATTGTTCAGCCGGCCAAATTGAAAAAGTTGATGTGTCTAGAAGTGAAGTAATATATGAACATTATACTGTTCATCCTTTATATTCCAAAGAAGTAATGGGGAATGCAATTGACTTGTTTCAAATGAAAGCTGCAAAAGGAAGTCCCATTAGTGTATGGGAAGAAAGTTTGAAAGCTCGTTGTTTTCCACAGTCATTTCCAACAGGTCGAGGTGGACGATATGACGATCGACCAGTTCAAATTCCTGCAGCTGAATACCGGACTTTAAGATTATATGCTGAAGATCCAAGGTTTCGTCAATGCTTTCCGTATTTGTTTCATCTACTGTATGAAAGTGACTTGTCTGGGCTTTCTTATGCAGTGAACCATATACTGAAAAGTGGAGCACATCTGCAAAAAATTTCGGCGAGGGACTTTATGGAGAAAGTCAATCTGCAGGACAGTATTTTGGAATGTCAGCTAATCAATCTCATGGCATGTCAGCGTGGTACAAATGAGTATTGGTTCCGTCGTCATGGGGAATTGAAATGTATGCTAAGAAACTTAGGAACTCCTACATGGTTCCTCACTCTTAGCTGTGCTGAGTATGCATGGGACGACTTACTTCAATTTCTACGAGAGGCAAATGGAAACATACAAAATATAGAATTCAAAACACCTGGAGAACTGTGTTCTTTGGAACCAGTGCATGTATGCAGATATTTCAATCATAGATTTGAAGCTATGATGTCTATTATTACCAACAAAAAATCCTCCCCTTGGAGAGGTTTTGGATTTCTTTTGGAGAAAGGAGTATCAAGCGAGAGGTGCTCCTCACATACATATGTTGTTATGGATTAAAGATGCACCCAAATTTGGAACTGATTCGGATGACACAGTGATGAGTTTCATTGAAGAATATTCAACATGTGCTGTTCCAAAAACTACCGAAGAAAACAGTTTAAGGCAAAAGTTTTACACTTTCAATCCCATCGTTGTGGAAAGTACTGTCGTCAAAAATTCAGAAACAAGGACAAGTTCTACACAAAATGTTGTTTCCGGTTTCCACGACCAGTGATTTCTAAAGGAAGAGTAAATAATTTGAGGTCTTCTCTGCGACATACTGTGACGAGGAAATCACCAAAAAATACATACAATTTAAAAAGAAACTAAGAGTCCAAATACATCAACGACTACAACCCAGTGATTTTGTCCATGTGGAATGCTAACATGGATATTCAGTTCGTTGCTGACAACTCTTTTGCTGTGGCTCGATATGTGATGTCTTGCATCACAAAAAAAGAAAAGACAGAACTGAAGGAAATGTGGGAGGAAATTTCACATGAAAAGAGTATAAGTAAAAAATTATACAGTTTCAGTCTGAAGATGTTGTTGCATCGAGAAAGTGGAGCATATGAATGTTCTGATCGGTTATCATCAGCAAGTCTCTATGCCAAATCTAGAACAATCATTTGGGTGAGTCTAGGTCTTGCTACAACACGAAACCGAGTTTTGAAATCTGTACAAGAAATTGAGTATTTGGCGGAGAAAGAACCAAACAGTACAGATATTTTGAAGACAAACATGTTGGATACATACTATCCAAATAGAAGTAGTCATCTTGAGAACACTTGTTTGTATGAAGTTCTGCAAAACTATAGTTATAAGAAGAACATCACAGAAGATATCAATAATGGAAAATATGCTGTCATTGGGTGTGAAGGATGTCTAGTGAAGCAGAGAAAAGGCCATTTGATTAATCATCGTAAATTGAGTTGCGAATCTCCAGACAAAAGGGAATTTTACTATTTAGCTCTTTTGCAACTCTTTAAGTCATGGCGTACAGAAGAGGAACAACTTGGAGATTTTCTCTGTTACGAAGATTCTTTTAATGCAACCAAGGATACCATAGAATGTCCTGTTTTTCCAAATTATCTGCAAATGTTGAACAAATAAATAGAGCAAGAAGCCACAATTGCTGCAGAGATTGCTAGAGACAGTTCTCAAGACAGTCAGAGTTCTACTTCATTAAGTCAGGATCCACTAGGAGGACCAATTATTCAAAATGAAGCTGCCACTGCCATGGATGAGGTGGAAAGAGCTATGGAACAAGCTCAAGAGGATGTAGTTAACTTAGAAGATTTGGTGAAACAACTAAACGTTGAGCAGAAACAGATATATGACGAAGTCACAGAACAGATTGAACATGGATTCAGTCATGAGAAAAAAGAGTGCTCATGTACATCATTTAAGCCTGTCCGACTGTACGTGAGTGGAGAAGCGGGAACTGGAAAATGTTTTCTGATTAAAGCAATTGCAACTTATCTGCAGAAAAGGACTGAATCACCGCTGTCTTGTGTTGTAACCCCTCCAACTGGGCTGGCAGCCCATAACATTAAAGGGATTACTAAACATCGTTTACTGATGCTACCAGTTGAGCATGATAATAAATTGCAATACAACAAGCTATCTGGAGATGCGTGTTCTGAAGTTTCCAGAGTCCTGAAGAAAATGAAACTTCTTATCATTGATGAATTAAGCATGGTCTCAAATCTAATGCTTGCTTTTGTGCATTTGAGAATGCAAGAAATTCTTATAACAGATTATTGTTAGAACCGGCTGTCTCTAGTTGGCAGAGGTATGCACTTCTGACAAATAGGGACACTCCTTTTCTAGTCAGGGCAAGGGGATCACACCCTTCGATAACCCCTGCTCACCCCCTTGGTAGCTTGGCAGAGCAGAACAGGCTTATCTCAGAGGCTGTGCGTTAAGCAATTATGACCACATACAGTAACACAGTGGATACGCTACAAATGGACACGACACCGTAGTATTATAAAAATAAGTATTTTTATATAAGGCTTAGCACAAGACCAAAATAACGGCAAAACTGTACACAATCGGAATAAATACGTTCGGGAAGGAAAAAGGATAGTTCAAAGGTAGTTTCTTCTGTAGCACAAAAGTCTTTTAGTATCAAGCAAATCTTCTTCTTGGAAACACAGTTCTTAGCAACAGGGTAACTCACACGGGAGCTACACAACGTCGAGGCAAAGATAATCCACAGGTTCGGCGACGACCGCGAGGAGCGCTACGTCGGGCCTGGAGTCACACGGACCCCCAACAACACAGTACCTTAGGAAAATGAAGCACACGATGATCAGCGGCGTCGAGCAATCCGGCGTCGCGTCTTCGGTGTCGATCAGGCCTCAGCAGGCGTCGTCAATGATGCGGTTGCACAGAGTGAGCAGCGCTCACGGCGTCGAAGGGCACACGGTTGATGTGATCAGCAGCGGGGCAGACACGAGGTCCTCTGGAGTTAGAGCCGTACTCCCACTCACTGGCGTTGCTGCTGGCGTCGGTCAGGCCCAGCGTCCGGTCGTCGTGATTGCTGGTCCTTTCAGGGGTGCTGGATTCACACTTCCAGCAAATAGCACTTTTAGCAGATGAAGTCCTTTAGCCCTGTGACTTCAGCAGGAGACTGGCACTCTTCCAGTCCTTGGAGATTTTCTTGGCAAGCGTGAGAGTACACACACAGTTCCTCTCTCCTGGTTCCTTGGCAAAAATAAAGAAGCACTGCAGGATTCCCCCAACAACAGCACACTGGCAGAAGGGGTAGGCAGTCCTTTAGATCAGCAGGCCTCTTGTCCTTGGTTACAGGGTTCCTTGTCAGAAGTGATCTGATTTCCTAGTTCAGGGGTCCTTCTCTTATACCCCTTTTCGTCTTTGATCCCTTTGTCTATGCCGGGGATTTCCCAACATCCTGGGTCTGTGGTGGGTGGAGCTAGGCAGTAGCACCTGGCCTATTCATTGAGCCGGGCCGGGTCCTCAGACGCCCCGCAGGAGGTGGAGCCAGCATTGATACTGGCAGGAGCAGAGCTATCGCCCTCCTGGCAGGAGGTGGGGCTAGGATCGTCCATGGCAGGCACAGAGCCATCAGTCGCTTGGCAGGAGGTGGAGCCAGCATTGTATCAGGCAAGGCAGGCTATCAACAACTACTCTCCCCCTACTCTCAACGTAAATGTCCCACTCATCCCACACTGACTCATCCAGACCTCTTGGAGCCACCCAGCTCCTGTCACACACACGCAAGACCAGCAGAGACCAGATATGGTTAGACAAGAAAATAGACACTTTCTGAAAGTACTATTTTCGAACCCAGAGTCCAAAAACCATCCACACCAACGGATGCGTAATTAAACCCCGAGTTCAGGGATACCAAACTCGACATTGCACCATACTCTCCGAGCCAACTAGGACCATAGCATTAATAATCCCGGCGGCTCATTCTAAGCAATGGAGAGCAGGCTACCTCGCAATAGTGAAGCACGAAGATGGCGGTACTTCGCTATCAGGACATGCCAACTTGGTCAGGCGTGTCCTACCTTACACTACAATGCACCCTGCCCACGGGCCTACCATAGGGGTGACTAACATGAGCCAAGGGAAGGTTTGGGGGGCTGGCAAGTAGGTATACCGGCGCAGCCTGCGTGACAGTACAAGGCTGCACGTGGGTCTCGCAATGACCGACCCGTAGACATTCTTTTACAAGGCCGCTCCTGTGGGTGGCACAACACGTGCTGCAAGCCCACGAGCGGCATTTGCATTTACAAGCCCCGGCACTCCTGGTGCACTAGACTAGGGACTGACAGTAAACCAAATAAGCCAAACAGGGATACAATCGATACATCATTTTAACATAGGGAGCACTTGCGCTATGGCACTGATCAGCAGTGACACGGCGCCCAAAGCATATACCAGCAAAACATCGAAAAACAGTAGAGGCAAACAGAAAAAATGGAGGAAAGACTCAAGCCAATGATGTCAGGTCTAACACGTGTCCCCTCCAGCTGAAATGTGGGGAGAACTACCCTTGGCCTAGGGAGTCCTCATCACTAAGGCGGAAAAATCTGGACAGACCATCAGCATTGGCGTGATCTGTACCAGGGCGGTGTTCCACCGTAAAGTCCATCCCCTGTAGAGCAATGGACCACCTCAACAGTTTTGGATTCTCACCCCTCATTTGCATCAACCATCTGAGGGGCCTGTGGTCTGTCTGAACCCGGAAGTGAGTCCCAAACAGGTAGGGTCTTAGCTTCTTCAGTGCCCAGACCACAGCAAATGCTTCTCTCTCTATCGCACTCCACCTCGTTTCCCTGGGAAGTAACCTCCTACTGATGAAGGCTACAGGCAAGTCTCGGCCCTCTTCATTCACCTGAGCTAGAACAGCCCCCACGCCATGCTCTGAAGCGTCCGTCTGAACAATGAATTCTTTCGAAAAATCGGGTGCTTGGAGTATAGGTGCTGTGCACATTGCAGTTTTCAGGGTGTCAAAGGCCGTTTGACAGGCATCAGTCCAGATCACGTTTCGTGGCTGCTTCCTGGAAGTCAGCAAAGTCAAGGGGTGCACAATGTTGCCGTAATCCTTGACAAACCTCCTGTAATAACCCGTGAGTCCTAAGAAGGCTCTCACCTGCGTTTGGGTTTTGGGCGGTGCCCAAGCCAGGATGGTATCAATCTTGGGTTGCAGGGGGGCCACCTTACCGCTCCCTACTTGGTGCCCCAAGTACACCACAGAACCCTGCCCAATCTGGCGCTTACTGGCTTTGATTGTGAGGCCTGCTCCGCGCAGGGCCAACAACACTTCCTGGAGGTGGCGCAAGTGTTCCTCCCAGCTGGCGCTGAACACTGCGATGTCGTCCAGGTAGGCGGCACTGAATTCCTCCAGTCCAGCCAAGACCGGGTTGACCAACCTCTGGAAGGTGGCAGGGGCATTCTTCATCCCAAAGGGCATCACCCGGAACTGGTATAGCCCATCTGGTGTGGAGAATGCTGACCTCTCTTTTGCCCCATCAGTCAAGGCGATCTGCCAGTACCCAGACGTTAAATCGAACGTACTAAGGTACCGGGCAGCCCCCAACCGATCGATGAGCTCATCAGCTCTGGGGATGGGGTGCGCGTCAGTCTTCGTGACTGAATTGAGCCCTCGGTAGTCCACGCAGAACTGGAGTTCCGGTGAAGCACCAGGCGCTGCAGCCTTCGGGACCAAGACCACTGGGCTGGCCCAAGGACTGCTAGAGGACTCAATCACCCCTAACGCGAACATTTTGGAGACCTCCTCCGTAATGTACGCTCGGACCTTGTCAGTCACCCTGTAAGCCTTGTGCTTCACAGGAGGGCTGTCTCCGGTGTCAACGTCATGGACACACCAATGCGTGACACCCGGAACCAAGGAAAACAGATCCGGGAATTGCCCCAACAGTTGGTGACAATCCTGTCTCTGCTCAAGGGTCAGTGTGTCAGAGAGGACCACACCATCCACTGACCCGTCTTGCTCTTTAGCACACAGGAGGTCAGGCAGAGGCTCACCCTCCTCCTCCATTCCATCATCTGTAGCTAGGAGCATGCCCACCTCGGACCTTTCTAAGTGGGGCTTCAAACGGTTGACATGCAGGACCCGCAAGGGGTTCCTGGGAGATTTCAAGTCCACCAAGTAGGTGACATCGCTCTTCTTCTCCACAACCTTAAACGGTCCAGTCCACCTGTCCTTGAGCGCACAAGGTTCCACATGGGACATGACCCACACTTCCTGACCAGGCTGAAGCTCTACCAGAGTGGCATTCCGGTTGTACCATCGCTTCATCTCCTCCTGGCTGGCCTCCAGATTTGCCTGAGCAAGTTCTCTGAAGCGCCGAGTCTGGTTCCGAAAGGCCAGCATGTAGCTGTATACATCCTGGGGAGGTTTCCTGGGAGATTGCTCCCAGCCTTCCTTGACCAGACTCAAAGGTCCTCTTACCGGGTGACCGTATAAGAGCTCAAAGGGGCTGAACCCTAGAGCCTTCTGCGGCACCTCACGGTAAGCAAACAACAGGCATGGCAAGAGGACGTCCCATTTCCGCCTCATTGGTTCTTCAAGACCCATAATCATGCCCTTCAGGGTCCGGTTGAATCTCTCAACCAGC
Source organism: Lissotriton vulgaris (assembly GCF_964263255.1). Classification (NCBI taxonomy): domain Eukaryota; kingdom Metazoa; phylum Chordata; class Amphibia; order Caudata; family Salamandridae; genus Lissotriton; species Lissotriton vulgaris. The sequence continues at coordinate 1,150,828,688 of NC_141694.1, forward strand.
CCATTTCCTTGAGGGTGGTAAGGAGTGGTGAACTTGTAGGTTACCCCACACTCCTTCCACAGAGACTTCATATAGTTCGAAATGAAGTTGGTGCCTCGGTCGGACACCACCTCTCTGGGGAACCCCATCCGGGAGAAAACACCCATCAGTGCCCGTCCCACCACGGGGGCCGTCACTGTTCTGAGAGGGATGGCTTCCGGGTACCTCGTGGCATGGTCCACTAAGACCAGGATGAACCTGTTGCCCAGGGCTGTCTTGGGGTCCAGGGGCCCAACAATGTCAATACCCACCCGGTCAAAGGGGGTGTTGACCACCGGAAAAGGTTGGAGAGGAGCCTTCTGCTTCCTTCCGCTTTTCCCACTCGCCTGGCAAGTGCGACAAGTCTTACAATGGATGTCTACATCCCTTCGCATCTGAGGCCAATAAAAATGGGTGACAAGCCTGTCATAGGTCTTGTCCTGCCCCAGATGTCCAGCTAACGGTACGTCATGAGCCAAACCCAGTAGGAAGGCTCTGAAGCGCTGGGGTACCACCAGCACACGGGCTGACCCAGGCTCAGCAGCCTTAGGCTCGCTATGCAGGAGGTCGTTCTCCCAGTACACAAAATGTGATCCTGATTGATCACCTGAGGATTGGGCTGAGGCCTGCTGCCTCATGCCCACAAGAGAAGGGCACTCCTTCTGTTCCGCACAGAATTCCTCCCTGGAGGGACCACCATCCTGCTGCCAGTGGGTCAGCTCGGGCAGATCTCCCAGTTCGGCAATTTGTTCCCCTGTGGGCTCCAGGGCATCCCCCTCAGGGTCTACCTCCTCCTGGACCACGGGAACTACGGGGGCCGGTTTCCCGCGCCTCCTGCCTCTTCTCTTCACAGCTGGGTCCTGGGCCGTACTTTCAGGCTCCGGGACCCCATCAACACCCTTACTCGCTGTCATGGATCGAGTGGTTGCACACACCCACTCTGGCACACCCAACATTTTCAAGTGCGCCGCTCTCTCCACCTTAGCCCAAGGGGAGTCTTCTAAATCATTGCCCAGGAGACAATCGACAGGCATGGCGGGCCTCACAGCAACCTGAAGAGTACCTGAAACTCCCCCCCATTCAAAGGAAACCTGAGCCACCTCACACTCTTTCTGGGAGTTATCGGCAGCTATCACGGGGTAGAATGCGTGGGGAACCACCTGCTCTCTGGACACCAAGTGACACTTGACAGCTGTCACACTCGCTCCGGTGTCTCTGAGAGCTTCCACTCTATGGCCATTAATGGTCACCCACTGCCTATATTTACAAGTGTTACTAGGCAGAGGGGGTGGAGGGACCATTTGCATGTCTCCTAGCGAGACCAGGAACATTTCTGCGGGACCCTTCCCACCATGGACAACCATCTCCTCCCCTCCCAAGGCTACACTTGCCAACTGACGAGGGGGTGCACGCGGCGGTGCATTCGAATCCTTTTTGGGACACTGGGGGTCATAAAACCAGTGTCCCACCTGCCCACAACCGTAGCAGGTTAGGGGGCCCCTATGAACAGGTTTACCCGTCGGGGCCCCTGGCTTCTTCTCAGGGGGAGGCTGGGAACCTTTCCCTTGGTTCCCTTGGGGATTACTTTGGGGCCCTTTCTGAGACTCCTTCTGTTTACCCTTGTCCCCCCCACTCTTCTGCTGGGGACCCTGCCCACCTTTGGCTGAGTCTCCCACTGGACCCTTGTGGACCCTGGTACTGACCCAGCGGTCCGCCTCCTCAGCAAGTTTTCTAGGGTTAGATATCTTGCTATCAATCAGGTGCTGGCGCAGCTCTGGAAAACAGTTATTAGACAAGTGCTCCCAAGCAAACAAATCATAAAGAGCTTCATAACTTTCCACTTTGCTGCCCTTTACCCAACCATCCATGGCTCTGCAAAAATAAGACACATATTCAACCCACGTCGTACCAGGCAACTTCTTACATTCTCTAAAAGCTTGTCTGTACTGCTCGGGGGTTAAGCCATATCGCAACATTAAAGCATCTTTCATATGAGCATACGACATCCTATCCGCAACAGGCATGTCTAACAGGGTATCTCTTCCCTCATTCACAAAGCGACCCCACAACCCCGCTCCCCAATTCTTCTCAGGGACCTGGTGGGCCAACAATGCTAACTCATATGATTTAAACCATTGACCAATATCTTCATTCTTATTGTAATCTTTGATCACATCTTTCGGGAAGTAAAACTTACTTTCTGCAGGCTCGGATAGAATGCTGCCACCAGAGGGATTCAACTCTAACTTTTTAGCTTGGATATCCAGTTCCCTCAACCTGGCTTCACGCTCCAAATCTAACTTCTCTCGTTCAAACTCCAACTTTTTGATCTCTAAATCAGCTTCCCTTCTACCTCTTGCATTTTCTAACTCCAACTGCCCATTTATTTTTAGCCTTGCCATCTCCATGTTGTAAGCTTGCTCTTTCGCCCTTTCTTCTCTTTCTTCAGGGGAAAGACCTTTGGAGGAAACACTGCTTCCGGGAGAGGGCACAGGTCCATTCACTGGCACCTCCTCATCCCCTTCCTCTGTGGGTACCTCCACCACATCAGAGGGATTTCTGGACTCCCACCAGGCCTGCAATGCTTTATAAAAATCATCTTTTCTCGAGAGGCCGGTGGTAGGAACTTTAAACTGGTCGCAAAAGTGCTTCAGCTCATCTTTCTTGTATTTCTTTAGCTTACTCCTCTCGAACTCTTCCACAACAACGATAGCAGGAGCAGTGACTCCGTTGTCACTCATGGTCAAAAACTGGCAGTGTTCAGAAAATCAAGTTTCAGGAAAGCGGAGAACAAAAATAGGATCCTTCCGAATCAGATTGTGACTGCGCTATGGTCTGCTTTCACTACGTAGCGCACACTAATCACTGTACATGGGTCATAAATGCAAAGTCCAAATCCTCACCGCTGACCCACCAATGTTAGAACCGGCTGTCTCTAGTTGGCAGAGGTATGCACTTCTGACAAATAGGGACACTCCTTTTCTAGTCAGGGCAAGGGGATCACACCCTTCGATAACCCCTGCTCACCCCCTTGGTAGCTTGGCAGAGCAGAACAGGCTTATCTCAGAGGCTGTGCGTTAAGCAATTATGACCACATACAGTAACACAGTGGATACGCTACAAATGGACACGACACCGTAGTATTATAAAAATAAGTATTTTTATATAAGGCTTAGCACAAGACCAAAATAACGGCAAAACTGTACACAATCGGAATAAATACGTTCGGGAAGGAAAAAGGATATTTCAAAGGTAGTTTCTTCTGTAGCACAAAAGTCTTTTAGTATCAAGCAAATCTTCTTCTTGGAAACACAGTACTTAGCAACAGGGTAACTCACACGGGAGCTACACAACGTCAAGGCAAAGATAATCCACAGGTTCGGCGACGACCGCGAGGAGCGCTACGTCGGGCCTGGAGTCACACGGACCCCCAACAACACAGTACCTTAGGAAAATGAAGCACACGATGATCAGCGGCGTCGAGCAATCCAGCATCGCGTCTTCGGTGTCGATCAGGCCTCAGCAGGCGTCGTCAATGATGCGGTTGCACAGAGTGAGCAGCGCTCACGGCGTCGAAGGGCACACGGTTGATGCGATCAGCAGCGGGGCAGACACGAGGTCCTCTGGAGTTAGAGCCGTACTCCCACTCACTGGCGTTGCTGCTGGCGTCGGTCGGGCCCAGCGTCCGGTCGTCGTGATTGCTGGTCCTTTCAGGGGTGCTGGATTCACACTTCCAGCAAATAGCACTTTTAGCAGATGAAGTCCTTTAGCCCTGTGACTTCAGCAGGAGACTGGCACTCTTCCAGTCCTTGGAGATTTTCTTGGCAAGCGTGAGAGTACACACACAGTTCCTCTCTCCTGGTTCCTTGGCAAAAATAAAGAAGCACTGCAGGATTCCCCCAACAACAGCACACTGGCAGAAGGGGTAGGCAGTCCTTTAGATCAGCAGGCCTCTTGTCCTTGGTTACAGGGTTCCTTGTCAGAAGTGATCTGATTTCCTAGTTCAGGGGTCCTTCTCTTATACCCCTTTTCGTCTTTGATCCCTTTGTCTATGCCGGGGATTTCCCAACATCCTGGGTCTGTGGTGGGTGGAGCTAGGCAGTAGCACCTGGCCTATTCATTGAGCCGGGCCGGGTCCTCAGACGCCCCGCAGGAGGTGGAGCCAGCATTGATACTGGCAGGAGCAGAGCTATCGCCCTCCTGGCAGGAGGTGGGGCTAGGATCGTCCATGGCAGGCACAGAGCCATCAGTCGCTTGGCAGGAGGTGGAGCCAGCATTGTATCAGGCAAGGCAGGCTATCAACAACTACTCTCCCCCTTCTCTCAACGTAAATGTCCCACTCATCCCACACTGACTCATCCAGACCTCTTGGAGCCACCCAGCTCCTGTCACACACACGCAAGACCAGCAGAGACCAGATATGGTTAGACAAGAAAATAGACACTTTCTGAAAGTACTATTTTCGAACCCAGAGTCCAAAAACCATCCACACCAACGGATGCGTAATTAAACCCCGAGTTCAGGGATACCAAACTCGACATTGCACCATACTCTCTGAGCCAACTAGGACCATAGCATTAATAATCCCGGCGGCTCATTCTAAGCAATGGAGAGCAGGCTACCTCGCAATAGTGAAGCACGAAGATGGCGGTACTTCACTATCAGGACATGCCAACTTGGTCAGGCGTGTCCTACCTTACACTACAATGCACCCTGCCCACGGGCCTACCATAGGGGTGACTAACATGAGCCAAGGGAAGGTTTGGGGGGCTGGCAAGTAGGTATACCGGCGCAGCCTGCGTGACAGTACAAGACTGCACGTGGGTCTCGCAATGACCGACCCGTAGACATTCTTTTACAAGGCCGCTCCTGTGGGTGGCACAACACGTGCTGCAAGCCCACGAGCGGCATTTGCATTTACAAGCCCCGGCACTCCTGGTGCACTAGACTAGGGACTGACAGTAAACCAAATAAGCCAAACAGGGATACAATCGATACATCATTTTAACATAGGGAGCACTTGCGCTATGGCACTGATCAGCAGTGACACGGCGCCCAAAGCATATACCAGCAAAACATCGAAAAACAGTAGAGGCAAACAGAAAAAATGGAGGAGAGACTCAAGCCAATGATGTCAGGTCTAACAATTATGATGTGTTATTTGGAGGGAAACACATTATTGTTTTTGGAGAGCTACTACAGTTGACTCCAGTGAAAGGACAACCAGTGTTTAAAATGCTCACGCATGAAGATACCAGGAAGTCCCTAGGAAGCATTGGAAACGTTAATATATGGTTATATTTCAAATATGCAGAACTGCTTCACAATATGAGACAGGCAAAGGATGAAGATTATAAAAATATTCTACAAGATGTAAGAATCGGAAAACTAAGTGAGCATGGGAAAGAAGCTTTACATGCACGATTAATTTCAAATTTGTATCCAAATGAAAACATTCTTTCAGAGAATATTTTTAAGAAAATTATTGAGAACAAATCTGGGATATGTTTGATGCCAACTCTGCAAGAATGTTCCATTTTCAACAACAAAATGTTAAAATTAGAAAATGAAGAGATTGTGAAACTGGAAGCTATAGATAAAATAGAGCATATGGGAGCAACAATTAATTTGTCAGAAAATTTCAAATCAAAATTGGATTCATTAGAGAAGAGTATATCTAAAACTGCTGGTTTTGAAAAGACTCTGAATGTGTGTTTAAATTGTCGAATCATTTTGAGAAGGAATTTAAATGTTGAAAGAGGTCTGGTAAATGGAGCAATGGGCCATGTTGTTGATTTTGTGAATTATAGAAATAAAGATGGAATTGAATTTTTAAAAATTAAATTTGATGGCATTGAGCAAGTACAACAAATCAGTCATTGTTCTGCTAGATTTTTGTTTGTAAAAGACCTTTATGTTCGCCAAAAACAGTTTCCTGTTTGTTTGGCATATGCGGTGACAATTCATAAATCTCAAGGTTTAAGTGTAGATAGTGCTTTGGTGGACATTGGAAGTTCTGTGTTTAAAGAGGGTATGGCATATGTGGCATTATCACGAGTCAGAACTTTATCAGGATTGTACTTGATTTAGTGTGAGGAGACAAAGATTTGTGCAGATCTAGATTGTGTTAAAGAATACAATAGGTTAAGAAGAGAGTATGCACCACATTTGCCTCAATATCCTCTGTTTGAAAAACGTATGGTAGGCCGAAAAAGAAGAAATGAGAATAATTGCTGTGAGGTAGTAGCAAAAAGACAAAAAGTAGATGAAACTATAATTGTAAGCAGAAAGAAAAAGGATTCTGTTGAAGATGTGGTTGGATTTCAGTTTGAAAACAGTTCTGGTGTCAACTGCTATGCTAATGTAGTGGTTAATGTTGTTTTTTTCTTCAAACTTTACAAGAACAGATTGTTGAAAATCAGGATCAAAGATTCTGCGGTTTATTGAATTCTGTGTTTGATAAATGTAGCAGTGATAGAGCAAAAATAGAAAGTGTTTCAGAAATTCGAAATCTTTTAGACATATGTTCTGGTCAAAAAAAAGTTCACAGAACATTCAACAGGATTGTCAGGAATTTTTAATGTATATGTTTGGTGTATTGGAAGATGAAGGTGTAGATGTAGAACATCTTTTTAGCCTTTCTTATCAATGGCAGCATGACTGCGATAATTGTAGTTTATCAAGTAGTACTAGAATAGACACTGAAAGATTTATATATGTGACTTTACCAGACTGCAAATCAGTGTCTTTTAATAATCTAGTTAAAGCAGCTGATCATAATATGGTGTGTACCCAATGTAAGTGTCCCAATGCTGTCCACATTATTTATAGAAACTTATGGTCAGTATGTCATTTTATTGTTCCAACAATGTAGACCTGATGGAACTAAATTGACAACTTCTATTAGAAATTTTGTGTCTTCTCAGTTATCAATTTCAAGAAGAACCTTTGCAACTGTAGCAATTATTTATCATGACGGTCCTTCGACGAGATCAGGGCATTATACACCTTATTTAAAATTTTGAAAAGGCTGGACTTACTGTAATGATACTCATTTGACTTTCAAACAACGTTTGCCTTTTGACTTAAAAAATTCTTACCTAGTGTTTTTAGAACCAACATTTAAGTAAAGGTAATTGGCCTATGAAGACGGGAGCAGTTAATAAAAGTTAGTCTACTGTTTAAAATTATATTGTGAATAAAAGTGATCAACATAATATAAAAAATCAAGTTCTCATATAGGTACTGTAAGTGGATCTCATAGTAAGTGATATCAGCATTATAGGAAATGTTGAACATGAGTAATCCAGAGATGGGAATATGAATATTTAAACATTGTGAAAATGTTGTATGAGCTTTTCTTTCAGAACGTCAGGAAAACGGTAATTTCAGAGTTTGTTTTGAGTAATTTGAAAACATACTGATATATCTGACACTATTTGGCCTTAAGGAAAGGTGAAGGAATGAACAAAGAGTCATGACTTAACACAAGGAGGAAATGAAATCATTGAGACATATTTCAGATGTTCTTGGAGCTTTTTTTTATAGAAAGCCGATGAAATGGAAGTTTTAGAGAACAGCAGAGTATTTTCCAACGAAAAGGACCTTCACGATCTACTATTTGGCTTAAAGGAAAAGTATGTGAATCAAAGATTAGTGTACATATGTGATTTGTAAGTTTATATGTTTTTTTTTAAACACAATCTTTTAGATTGTGTTTTTTTTCCCGCTGTCATATGATGAATAGTTTCAACTCACTGTTTTTAGTGAAATTCAATATATTCTGAGAACAGCAAAAATAAACTATCTAACATGTTGTACAATTTATTCTATAGTTCACTCCTTTTCCCTCAATCCTTCTATATTATCCTCACTCCCTTCATCCCTTCACTCTGTGACTCCCCTTCACTCACTCTCAGTCATCTTCCATTCCTCATTCTTGTAAATGCATCCTCAATCAGACTCCTTTCTCTCTCACTCATTCCCCTTTTATTTACTCCTCTTTCCTGATTTAGTTTTGCTAACTCACATTCTTTTAGTATCTTACTTACCTTCAGTTCATTTCTCTTTTCTTCTCTACCTCTCTGTCACTGAATGTATTTGCCTTACTCTTAGTAATTTGCTCTCCTTCTATTTCTTTTTCCCTCTTTTTGTCCTTCTACATTACTTTAATTCCCTTTCTGTGTCCTTCACTCTTACTTCATTTCTTAGTACGCTTTTATGATTTTAACCTCTTGACCTGTCTCTTCTATTTTAAAATATATATTTTACTAATTATAACTTATTTTTTCTTCTCTCTTTCACAGATATAAACTGTAATAAAAACATGTAATTAAGTTTACATTAATTATATGGTAAGTGTGACTAAATAAATGTAGTTTGTCATCGCCTTTTGCTTTAACCTCACTACTATTCTCTCACCCTACCTCACCCCTGTTTCCTTACTCTGCTTCCCTCACTTATTCCTATCCTCCATGTTTACTTCTCTTTTCCTTACTTTCCTACCACATTCAACTTCTTTCAGTCCCCCTGCTTTACTTCCCTTACCCTGTGTTCGCTTCGTTCACTCCCTCACTCATTCCCTTTCCCTTAATCACTTACTCCACTCCTCTCACTTCTTCTCTCAGTCCCTCTGTCCTCACAGTTCCTCACTACCGTTCCCTCACTCCGTCTCTCTTACCCTCACTGTCTCTGTCCTCTCACTCTGTCACTACTCTTTCGTCATGCTCACTCCCTATAACTCACCCACACTCCCTCACTTACCTTTCTTTTCTGCTTCACTCAGTCCCTTTCTGTCATTCCTTCCTTTACTCTCTCTGTCTTTTCTCCCTGTCACTCCCCATGTCTTACCCTTATTCACTTTTATCCACCCTCTTTCACCCCTCTTTACTTACACTCACTTCTATTTTCTTACCCTCCCTCACCGCTGTTCCTTTACTCCGGTTCCATCACTACCCCTCATTCCCCATCCTTTACTCTCCTTCCCTTTACTTTCAACACCCACTCACATTCTCCCAGTACCTCTGCTTTAGTCTTCTTCCTCTCTCTTCTCTTCTTTCGCTCCCTTATTCATTTTCCTTTTCTCAGTTACACCCTCTTACACCTTTTCTCTGTCTTACTATCTTTTACACAGTCCCTCTGTGTTCCTCCCTCTAGCGCTCTTTCTCTTAACATCACTCTCTCTGTCCCCTTTCCTCATGCTCACTCCTTCATTCTTCTTTTTTCTTTTTTTTTTGGGTGCGCTAATGGGACGTGCACCGGTACGCGCACCAGGAGCGCTCCAGGGCAAAAAAACTTAAAAATTCAAAAAAAAAACATGAACAATATACATAAAAAATAGTATTACATACATATACAATATAGGATTCATTATGAAAAATATTACATTTCATAGCTGTAGAAATTTGCTATTAAAAAACCTTTGAAATTCACATAGGTTTGAGGCCCTATATATAGTTAGGAATTAGCATTTAAAAAACCTATGAAATTCACTGAAAAAACCATAGGTTTCACACTAGTTATAGTTAGGAATTAGCATTTAAAAAACCTATGAAATTCACTGAAAAAACAATAGGTTTCACACCAGTTATAGTTAGGAATTAGCATTTAAAAAACCTATTAAATTCACTAAAAAAAAAAACATAGGTTTCACACCAGTTATAGTTAGCTGGAAATTTTACTGATATAAAACCATTGAAATTCCCATGTTATAGTTCGTTGGACTCACTATAACTTGCGCGCCTGCAATGCACTGCTGATGACGTCACATATTACATCACTCATGACATGGTCAGTGACATCACTCATGACATCACTGATGACACCATCCAGTGAATGTGTGTTTTTCTGAAAAATAAATATGTTTCATATATGTATATGTAAAGGTCGATGGAAGAATAAATGTTTAAATAAGTATCTAAATGGATGTTTTTTTAAAAAAAATTGATTGGTTAACTGGCTTATTAAGTGTATCTTAGTGAATACATATATCAGCGAGTAATGTTTAAATATTTAAATATATATATCAGTGTTTCACTTTGTGTATAAGTGGCTGCATGGGTTGGTGAGAGCTACATGTGTGTGTATATGGGTTATTAGATTTTTTTTAGTATCAGTATGAGTGTCTGTATGGTTTGGTGGGTGTATTACTTAGCACATAGATGCATCCATCAATGACTGACTCACTGTTTGTATGTGTTTTGAAGACAGCATATGTGCAGGACTGTATGGATGGATGAGTGTGTATATGTGTGTGTTAGTGAGTGAATGACTGTCTCACTAGTGTCTTTATCAGTAACGACATATGTTTTAATCTAGTATATGTGAGTATTGATGTATATAAGTGAGTATATGTGAGAGTGAGAGATTGTGAGAGTTCCTGTTTAAATAAGTATGTGTTTCTATAAGTGATTGTTTAAGAGAGTAAGTATGTGTAAGTTTCCTTAGAAGTAAGGTGGTAGTGTGTGTATAGCTGTATATGCAAATAAATGGATGTTCAATAGTTTATTTGCATGTGTGAATATGTGTGTGAGTAACTTTTGGATGACTGTCAGTGTGTAACAGGATGTATAGGTGTATCACTACATATGATGAGTGAGTATATGTATGAGTGACTATATAGAACTGTTGGTGAATGAGTGGATGTGTATATAGATGGTGGAATTACTGAATTGGTTGTGGTAACTGGTATGGGTATCTCCATTTTTTTGAAAATGCTAGTTTCTATTTTTGAATATGTGTTTCAAGGGTTACATTACACTGAAAGGAGGTCTGTCACTCTGTCACAAGGATGGTGTCATCAGTGATGTCATGAGTGATGTCACTGACCATGTCATGAGTGATGTAATATGTGACGTCATCAGCAGTGCATTGCAGGCGCGCAAGTTATTGTGAGTCCAACTAACTATAACGTGGGAATTTCAATGGTTTTATGTCAGTAAAATTTTCAGCTAACTATAACTGGTGTGAAACCTATGGTTTTTTCAGTGAATTTAATAGGTTTTCTAAATGCTAATTCCTAACTATAACTGGTGTGAAACCTATGTTTTTTTTAGTGAATTTCATAGGTTTTTTAAATGCTAATTCCAAACTATAACTAGTGTGAAACCTATGGTTCTTTCAGTGAATATATATATATATATATATGTTCAGAAACACATAGCCAATGAATGATGTCATCAGTGATGTCACTGGCCATGTCATGAGTGATGTAATATGTGATGTCATCAGCAGTGCATTGCGGGCCGCCAGTTATAGTTTGCTCAACTAACTATATTGGTTGAATCTCTCTGGTTTTTTACAAGTGAAATGTCCAACTAACTATAACATTCCTGAAACCTGTGTTTTTTTCAGTGAATTCCTAAGGTTTTTTAAATGCTAATTTCTAACTATAACATATCTGAAAAAGAAAAATATATATAGATGTATGTATGTGGGTCTGTGTATGTGTATGTGTGTTAGTGGGTGCATGTGTAATTGACCAAATAAGAGAGTTTCAAATGAGTGAGTAAGGATAGCAGTGAGTGCAAATATTGTGATGTCATGATGGTTAAAGCCATGTAACATCACTTTCTGTGATGCCACTAAGATCAAAGACTTATGATGTCACTTCTGGTATCCCTGGCATTTTGGTGGATCGACGCCCATGCATTCCTAATTTTTTTTATGCAGTTTTGTGTGGTGAGTGAGTTGGTTTTCTGTGTGGTGTGTGCTGTGTGCTAGTAGCAAAATTTAAAAACTGGTTATCAGTGTGAGTACCAGTACATGTAGTGTATGCGACTTTTGGTAATTATTTTGAAAAATTTTAGAGCAAATTGGCACCATTGGCCCTGATACTTCCCTATTGTCTATGGCGCAGATCCCCAAAACCCCTGTGTGAGAAGCCAGGCTGGTACCTTTCATTTACTTATTCAATGCAGTTAGGCAGCAGCCACTTTTACTTTCAATATATTTTTCAATGCAGCAAACACTCTTTTGTCTCATCCACGTTGTTGTAATTGACAGAAAAAACATGTTGCCGTGTTGTGAAGGATAGCCTCTGGAGGAATGCACAATCACTTTGAAGTGCATTCATTGGATTCCCATTTTTTCTGTTTGCATTTTTATAACTCAAAATATGTAACAAGAATGTGAGGCTTTTTAGTATGCTGGGTTGAATTTAACATTACACGTTAATGCAAGCTGGACTGCTGGCTTGTTGTTTGTCCCTGGATTCCTGGCTAGACAGCTTGCACAGGGTCATCAATATTGCGCAAGCCAGCCAAGAATGCTTTTCATTTAAGAGGTTTTTAGAAGCACTCCTCTTTGTGCAGTCTGAGTATTAAAATGGAATATTGATATTGGAAGTAAATACCTCCAGTACAGCTCTCTCTCCTCTTCATCCCCATTGCCTGTCTGAGCTGTCGAGGATATCCATTACCTGAAATTTCTCCCGCCTTCCCTGTGCTCTTGAGTTTTCTCTGGATTAGAAAATATTGGCAAGTACTGTGACACTTATCTTTTTGCAGAAACAATATTCATTTTGCTGCAAATAGGAAAAATGCTGAGTTAGAAATATGGCCAAACAGCGGGCGGGCTGCTGCCAGAACCCAGGCTGATTAATATTCAAATCATCATCAAAGACACCATCATTATGAACTAAGCTCACAGCCGGAAGACACTTCATGATTTGACTATTAAGATACAGCGAGGCAAGTAAACAGGAGGACCGAGGACTCGCTCAGCAGGGGAAAAAATGTGGTTTACCCTGAAAATAAAAAGGAATGGCCCTTTTAAATATGTTTGCTTGCCTCATGCAGTGCAAGGTAGAGTAAGGCACGTGCATTTCAACATACTCTGAGCTTCAGCTCTTGTATTTTGTAATACTACCAGGATGCACTAATTTTCCATTACCTCCTCATACATTCTTCGTCCCATTCTCTTCTTCCTTCATGACAGAATCCTAGTGCTTAGACACCTTCGGGTAGTATAGCGCTACAAATTGCCATTTCATTTCCTAAAACAAAAGACAACAACCCAGCTCTCTTTTAGTAACGAGATACTGAGACCGAGACCGCTTTCAAGCAACAGCATGATTTGAGAACAGAGCTGGAAGAGGGCAGGTTCAATTGGAATAATGTGCGTGGGTGTTAAGAAGTAGTCAGTGTTAAGAAGTAGTCAGCAGGCAGGAATCAAGTGAAGAAGGTTTATTAATACAGCCCCACACAGTGGTCATGCGTGGGTGAACGGAACATCAATTATGACAGTTGGTGTCAACGGAGTCAGCTGGCGCAAGCAATGGAATGTGGGAGAACCAATGGGAAGGGGAGCAGCTGGAAAGGGTCACGCGCAGGGGAAAGGAAGGTACCATGCGCATGGGTGCAAGGGGTGGCATGGGTAGGATACAACACATCTTCCTCTCTATAAAGATTTGGCAACAGCGCCACGGGAAGCAGTGACAGGTAAACAGGAGGTGCATAACAGTAGGGTAATTAGTCACATTCATAATCATCCAGACGCTTGGGTCTGCGAATGGTCCTACCAAACCTTCCAGAGGTCGCAGGTACGTGTGGTGCACATTCGGTGTCCGAATGAGAGTCAATGTCAGATCTGCCGAACCTACCACTGAGTCTGTGACCATCAGACACCACTTCAGAATCCGAATGAGGGTCATCCTGACAACTCCGATTACAAGTCGAAGTGCTGGGATGGGCACCTGCAGACCGATCTGTAAAATGGCCATCATCAGAGTCCGAGTCGGGTTGGAGGTCACGTGTGCTGTTGTTTCTAGACCTATTATACTCATCAGTATTAGATTTATCAACATCTACCCACAAGTCATTGTTGACAGTAACATGCTGCTGGTGACACTGGGCCTTGTCACTGGGATGATAGTTCGCCAGTCTGCTCATGTGCCAGACTTTCCCATCACTGAGTCTTGCCGCATTGTTAAACAGTTCATCAATGTGAAGTGGGGCGGTAAATCTGCTTTCTCCCTTCTTTACTTTTTTTTCCAAACGAACTTTAACAAGATCGCCAACCTTGAATGAATGATCTTTTGCACCGTGTCTAGAATCATACCAATCTTTGTAGTACTTCTGTGCTTTGATGATGTTTTTCCTTATGTTTTCGGGAGACCATTCGATTTGCTTAGATTCAGACATCCATCCTAGATCAACGCTCATGGGCTGTCTGCTTCTCATGAGAATGAATGGAGCAGTGCGAGTGCTTGCACAGGGAGCAATTCTGAATGCCCAGATGAGTTTGTATATTTCCTCTTCCCAATTCAAGTTTGCATTTCTAGATAGTTGAATGTGTCCTTTCAAGACACAGTTAAAGCGTTCAGTGAGGCCATTACCTTCAGGGTGATAAACTGAAGTGGTGTGATGGGTGATGCAGTTCCTAGCCAGGAACGATTTGAATGCCTCGGAACAGAATTGCCGGCCGTTATCGGTGAGGACGGATTTTGGTAAGCCTTCACTGAGGAAGAGCTTGTCCAAGAACTCAATGCATTTGGAACTGTCAATTTCTTCTACAATCTTAATTTCTGGCCACTTGGAGAAGTGATCTATCGCCACCAAAATGTACTTGATTTCTCCCCCATGACCTTCAACAGGCCCCACAATGTCCAGACCCAACTTCTCCCAGGCCATTTGCGGGGGTTGAATCGGAGAGAGACTGACTTTTGACGTTTTGAGTGTTTTGTCTGAGTCACAGCATTCCAAGCAGTTCCTGACCAGGACTTCTATTTGCTTGTCAATACCCGGCCACCAATAACTTGCTCTGACACGCTGCTTGGTTTTGGTGATGCCTAAGTGGCCAACATGACACAAACTTAGGATTTTGTCTCTGAGCGTGGCAGGGGCTATGGCTTTCCCCATTCTGTACAACACACCGTTTTCCAAACTGAGTTCATTCCTGGTTTCCCAAAACACTTTGACAACGTCTTGTAGGTTGCGCTTGTCGGGCCATGCAGAGTTGATGAATTGGCATACCATTTGCAGAGTGGAGTCGCGCGACATGTGTTGATCCCATTCTTCTGCTGATATTCCATCCAGGTCCGTGTTGAAAAGTAGAGCAACCTTCTCCTCCTCTTCTTGAGCGACTATGCTTTCCGTGTGAGGCAGAGGTAATCTGCTGAGGAAGTCCGCGATTTTGTTTTTTACTCCTGGCCAATATTCTGCAGTGTAGTTGTAATCCAGCAGCTTGATCGACATTTTGCTGAGTCTTGGTGAAGCGTTTTGTAGACCTGAGGCTGTCAGAATCTTAACTAACGGTTTGTGGTCTGTGCGGAGATGGATTTTGTAACCCCACACATAAGCTCTGAAGTAGTTGAGCGCCCACGAACAAGCCAACATTTCGCGTTCTATGACGGAATACTTTTCCTCCGCAGAGGTGAGCGACCTGGAGGCAAAGGCTACCACCCACTCTTGATTAGATGAGTCCTTCTGTGCTAGCACAGCTCCAATGCCTTTGTTGCTTGCGTCTGTGGTGAGGTAGATGTCTGCTTTGGGGTCAAAACCTTTAAGAAAAGGCGCTTCACTGATTTCTTTTTTGATGGTAACAAAAGTGTTCTGACAGTCCGATGACCAGACAAATTTGGTTTTGTTTTTCAATAGTTGTCTTATGCTGTAGGTTTTTTCAGAGAAGTTCCTTATAAATTTTGAGTAATACTCCGTCAAGCCGAGAAAAGCTCTAACATCCTCTTTGCTTGAGGGACATGGGGCATTGAGGATGGCATCCACTAGACCCTGTTTGGGTTTGATCCCATCACGGCTGATAGTGTGCCCAAGGTAAACCACTTTGTCCTGTGAAATTTTACATTTGTCCAATTCCACTGTCAAACCATGCATTTTAAGTTTGCTAAACACTAGCCTAAGGCGTGTGTCGTGTTCCGATTGGTTGCTGCCCATGACCAGGATATCATCCTGGAAAAACCTGATACCATCAACACCTTCCAGAATGGATGTCATGACCCTTTGGAAGAGTGCAGCGGCAGAGGCTAATCCGAAAGGTACCCTGGTAAAACGAAAGCAACCAAAGGGTGAGATAAAGGTGGTGAATTTTTTACTATCTGCATGCAGTGGAATTTGGTGATATGCAGATTTTAAGTCAATTATGGAAAATACACTCATATCATTGGTAGCACTGAACATTTCACAAATGCGTGGTAGGGGATATTGGTCAACAATAATGTTCTTATTGAGGTCCCTGAGGTCGATGCAGAGTCTGATTTTCCCGTTGGGGCGTTTGACAACAACCAAGGGGGAAACCCACTCCGCAGATTCCACTGCTTCTATGATGCCATTCTTAACAAGCTTGTCGAGTTCTGCTTGTACATCACTTCTCACCGATACTGGTAGATGTCTTACCTTGTGAATGCAAGGAACAGCTGAGTCCTTTAATTCAATTTTGTGTTCGAAACTGTTAAGCAGACCAACTTTTCCTGAGAACACTTCGGGAAAGTCTTTTTGAATGGCCAGTTTACAGGAGTCATTAATGGACAAGACAGGATCTTCACTATTGGGGTCGAGCATGATACCCAGATCAGCTTGGTCACTCCAGCCAAGGACAGAGGGGCCTTTTTTTGCAACATACAGTCGGCATAATGCTCTTCGATTTTTAAATTCAAATTCTAGATCACGTGTTCCTAGGAATTCGATGTTGTCTCCAGTGTAGCTTCTAGCAACAACTCTAGGTTTTTCTAGATTTGACCCTATTTTATCCGTGAATTGCTTCCAAATGTTTTCGTTGATGATCGTGAAGGGCGATCCAGAGTCTGCCATCAGGTTGACTGTCACCCCTCCCAAACTAACATCACACATGGGTTTTTTTTTCTTTGTGGGCGTGACATCTAACACGTCGTATTCAATTGAGAACACATAGCTGACACTGTCGGAGTCAGAGTACTCCGAGTCCTCTTCGGTGGAATCACTCTCTTCCTGTATTTGCCGTACCTGTCGGTGTTGTCTGTACATTTTCTTGTTGCAGACCTTAGCGATGTGTCCAGTCATGCCGCAAGACAAGCACTTTTGATGTAGAGCTGGGCATTTTTTTGAGTCAGCAAGATGAGTTGGAGACCCACAGCGATAGCATTTGAGATCAGGAAAATCATTGTCTCTAGTATTCATGCGTCTATCACTGCTATATCTCGGTCTGGTAGACTCAGACCTCTTGTGATGATCATGAACCGTTTCTTTTTTGTTTGCTCTCTGTTTGTATTTGGAGGATCTGATAGCTTTTATTTCAGCTGGTTCATCAATCACCGCTTTGGCACATCTGCCAGTTAGTTCAGCCTTCTTGACAAGAGCAACAACCTCCTTCAAGGAAGCCTCGCCATTGACCCAG
Organism: Lissotriton vulgaris; assembly: GCF_964263255.1. Lineage (NCBI taxonomy): Eukaryota > Metazoa > Chordata > Amphibia > Caudata > Salamandridae > Lissotriton > Lissotriton vulgaris. The sequence goes on from NC_141694.1 coordinate 1,150,846,031, forward strand.
AGTTTATCTTGGATGTTAGGGTTGCTTGCGTGCATTATAATTTGATCTCGCACAAACTCCTCTTGCAGCGCCCCGAATCTGCAGGTCAGGGCCAGGTTATTCAGAGCAGCCACATAATCCTCCACGCTCTCATCTTTTCCCTGCTTCCTTCTAGAGAACTTGTATCGATCAACAGCGACACACACAATGGGCGTGAAGTGATCGTTGAGATCATCAAGGGCATGTTGGTAAACATCATCACCTGCTCTCACTTTCTTCTCAATGTTATTGTAGGTCTTAAGGCCCCCAGGACCCAAACAGTATAAAAGCACCTTTTTCTTCTTTTCCGCAGTGAAATCATCATCCTCAACAGTCTCTATGTAATTGACAAAATACTCTTTCCACTCTTTCCAAGGCATGCACGGTGCACCTTTAAGAGGTAGAAATGCTTGAGGTTGTGAAAGATTCAAGGAACTGAGAGCACACATGACGGTTGATTGAGTAAGGGCCAAAGATGTACCCTGCAGGAATTTCAATGCTTTGAACACAGTCCTTGAGACAGGTGAGCCTTCAGTCAACAGATAAGGCTAAATGACGTGCTGCTTGCAATGTGTGACACTTATTTATTTAAATGCATGGATACGAGCAAGACCCGTTGTTTGCAACACTCCTTTGACTTTGGTGTAACAGACACAATCACACGAAGGTTGGGCTAGGCTCGAACACCAGCCTGAAGAAAACGAGAGTTTTTGTTTTCAAAATGGCACCCTGCGCTGCGTTTCAGTGACGTCACGCGTCACCAGGCATGCGCAGATGCGATGAGTCACAGGCGCGAAAACAGCTGACAGGAATGTGCGCAATGAAAGCGCCAGGAAAGGACAGCGCCGTTGACAGGAATCAGAACGCGTCATGGACAGCTCAACCCAGGAAGAGCGTCGACGCGCGAAGAAGGCACACACGAAGAGGAATCCCCAAAGCACAGCAGCGATCCTACCTCCGTGTGGCGCAGCAACCGGTCGTTGCGAGATACTCAAATCTCGAAAGAAGATACGCGGCCACTTCACCCAGGGCAGCCGTGCAGTTCAGTCTTCACGAACCACGGAGAGAAGGCAAAGGATTCTTCAGGTAAGAAGGTTTGCCTCAATGATTCGTAGAAATACCGGATGCAGCAGAAGGAGAATCAATCAGCTGTGCCACAGTGTGAGGCTGTAGTTCCTCCGCTAACCTCGTCGCCACTGTTAAGAAGTAGTCAGTGTTAAGAAGTAGTCAGCAGGCAGGAATCAAGTGAAGAAGGTTTATTAATACAGCCCCACACAGTGGTCATGCGTGGGTGAACGGAACATCAATTATGACAGTTGGTGTCAACGGAGTCAGCTGGCGCAAGCAATGGAATGTGGGAGAACCAATGGGAAGGGGAGCAGCTGGAAAGGGTCACGCGCAGGGGAAAGGAAGGTACCATGCGCATGGGTGCAAGGGGTGGCATGGGTAGGATACAACAGTGGGTTTTTCATTTTTGCAAAAACAGACTTTATATAATTTGTTAAGAAACAGCCATCTTTAAATGGTTAATACCGACCTTCTGAGATCTGCAGCTGAGAGGAAAGAGAGTGATAGGGAGCTAAAGAAGAAACAAGTCTTCTCTCCAGGGTGCCTGCTATCTAAAAGAAATGTAAATGTGTGTGATTAGTGCTTCAACACTCTGCGAATGCTCCGGAAAATCTTCCGATGGATCCCCACCGAAACCAGAAGAACAGTCACCCAGGCCCTTGTCACCAGCCGACTCGACTATGGGAACGCCCTATACGCAGGAACCACCGCCAAACTTCAGACTCGGCTCCAGCGCATACAAAAAGCCTCCGCTCGTCTCATCTTCAACATCCCTCGTCACAGCCACATATCCACCAACCTGAGAAACCTCCACTGGCTCCCAGTCAACAAGAGGATCACGTTCAGACGGATGTATGGCGTTACAACGCATACTTTTACAACGCCTACCTTTACAATGCGGTTTTTACAACGCATACCATTACAACGCATAATGCTTTTAGGCGCTGGATAGTGAATAGTTTAATTTACTATTCCAACTCCAGTCCCCGTGGATAGTAGGGAAGGTTATTGGATAGTAAATTAACCTATTCCCTATCCTAGAGCGCCCCCCAGCGCAATGCGTTGTAATAGTTTGCGTTGTAAAAGTTGCGTTGTAATGGTAGGTAGTTGTAAAAGTTGTGTTGTAACGGTTGTATACCCGTTCAGACTGCTCACCCACGCACACAAAGCGCTCCACAACATGGGCCCTGACTACCTCAACAGCCGACTCTCGCTCTACACTCCCACCCGCGAGCTTTGCTCCACCAGCCTCGCCCTCGCCACCGTCCCACGAATTCGCAGAACCACCTCCGGAGGAAGATCATTCTCCTACCTGGCAGCGAAGACCTGGAACTCCCTCCCCACTCACCTACGACTGACCCAGGACCATCTCAGCTTCAGGAAGCACATCAAGACCTGGCTCTTCGAATAGTAGCAGCGCCCCCCTCCCCCATAGCGCCTTGAGACCCTCACGGGTGAGTAGCACGCTTTATAAATGCATTGATTGATTGATTAGTTACGCAGCAAAGGCAAAGTCTGCACGATAGCCGGCATCAGCTTAAATTGATGGAGTACTTGTAGCTTCATGGTGACAAAGATTTATTTCTTTTGAGTGGTAATGTAAGGATGTTACCAGCTGAGTGCTGTTCAGCATCCTTTTAATGGACATTTAGAAAAAATGTTTACAATAATTACAATCTGATTGCCTATTCGTAAAATATATTATGAAAGCACTTGTTTTACCATATACACATTTTTTTGCAGATTTTGGGTATCCAAGGTGTGTGTGTGTGAGAGACATACAAAAATTTAAATATGACTCACAAAGTTACGTTATGGCATACATATTTGTAGAGAGCACCATCCCCACAAGGTTATCCTAGTGCTAAGCAGGTTTACTGGCATAGTCCCAAAGTCTTGGGGGAAGGTCGGGTTAATCAAAGTGGCAGGTCTTCAGCTTCTTGGGGAACTCAAGTAGAGAAGAGAAGGCTCTCGTGTGCAGTGGGAGGCCATTATATGCTTTAGAAGCAATGTATGAGAATGTTTGACCTCTTTCTCTGTTTTTTTGTGTACGCATGGGATGTGTTTGAGTAGGAGTCCGGCTGAGAAAAGGTGTCTGACTGGTGAATGAAAGGAGATGCAGTTGTTCAGGTAGCATGGATTTTTGTTGTATACTGCCTTTAATCCTTTAATAGATCAGTGAGGAGACTGAACTAAGTGCACTTGTGCATTGAGAGCCAGTGGAGCTCCCTAAGGTGTGGTGTGATATGGGATCTGCGTGGAAGTTTGAGCATGAGTCTGGCTGTCACATTCTGGATGGTTTGGAGTCCTCTGGTGAAGTGCTGGTTATGTCGGCATAGAGGGTGTTCTCGAAGCCCAACCTGTTGGTGACGAGGGTGTGTGTGGCTGTTTTTCTGGTGTTTCTCAGGAGCCATTTGAAGATTTTTCTCAACATCTGCAGAGTGTGAAAGCAGAAACCTGTGATGGTGTTGACTTATAAGGCTATGTTCACCTTTTCAATGATGAACTGAGATTCCTTGCATGGGCGTTGGGGGTGGGAGTGGGCCTGATGCTTTCTGGCCCGCAGGTGGAGTGCCGGAGTGTGGTTTTTTATAAAAGATCACCATGGGCGCCATCCTAGGTCATGCAGGCGGTAAACTTGTCGGTGAAAAATTCACAGTGCTTTCTGTAACAGGCTGGCATCTTTGAGCACTGGAAATGCACAATTCACTATTCCCTACTGCACAACACAGTGTTTAATTCTGTGACTCTTTAGCTACACACACAGACATTTGGTGTGATGGTATAAACCCACTCAAAATCCATAATGTAAAAAATTTTAATTTCCAGAAAATTAGTTTAACTTGCATTTAGTTTTCATTTAATTTGTGTGCATTATTTTGTATGCAGATACCTTGAAGGTGAAAGATCAACAAACACTTACAGTATATTTTGTCCTTTTTAGCCACATCTGTGACCTTGCTCCCATATTCTCTGACCTTGCGCCCATTGCACTCTGCATCAAAGTTCTCATTCCTTTTAAGTTTAATGTGTATAATGTGTAGTGGTTCCTGCACCAATCATGGCAAATTTACAGTAGTCTATTCTTTTAATACATACATACATGTATGCAAGGGTTTTGGCCACCCTTCTTTACCCACTGTCTTACCTAAGGGTCATTTACATTTCAGATCAGCCCACAGGTTAGCTTACAAACAGTAGGGCAATGTGTCATCCCCCTTTGATAACCTACTCTTTTGAAATTGCCATTTCAACAATAGTTCAGGTCACAGGGCAGTCATTGGCTGTTTGGCATAAGAGGCATTCTGAGTAATGACATTTTGCCCTTTTGCCTGTGAATCCGAGTTTTAAATAAGTGCTCTTAAAGCAGGTCTCTGCTGCTCTCTCTTTGTAACACATTTGCTCTGATGTCATTTTTTATTGCTATATAACACAAAAGGGTATGGTTTATGAGCAGTAAGGCTGAGCACTCACATAAACAACCAACCAAAATGCCAATACTGCTTGCTATTTGGAAATGAATTCTAACCAAAAATGTGTGAACATACTATCAAACCATCTTCGAGCTCATTAGTCGCTTTTATTCAATTGTCAAAATTTCAAAAGATTTTCATTTGAACATTACACATACATCTAATACACATTTTTATATACACATTACACAAAAAATGAAAAAATCCCCTTCAACAAGCCACAGTTTTCTCGCCATTCCACACTCACATCAGTCACGCTATCAAAAGAAAACGTTCTTAACCATTCATACTCAAAATTACCTTACCAAACAATCTTGCACTAAATCACAAATTTCCTTTATGTCCTATACAATAATTACATATTACTAAATCCTATTGTACAGTTTCGTTCATTTGAATACAACAAAGCACAATTGTTTTAGAACAAATTGTTCAGAGCAAGTGTTTTGGTATTTCCATGGTCACGGTCTACACGTTTCAAACCCCTTTTATTTCCGGGTCCTCATCAGGACCAACCTCACTGTAAAACCAACAAAAAGAACCAGTCAAAATCTACCTTAATGCCTCTATAAACATCTCCATGCCGCCAAACTTGCCTCAACACGCTTACCTTTATTCCATAAGCCTCACAGCATCGGCTTCATTATTCAGTGTAATGGGAAAATCTAATCAACAACACCACAAGAAGGAAGAAAAAAGAACAAGAAATGATAGAATTAACACACAACTGATAGCTGTCTTGTATGTCCTTTGCGCTAGCTCATAACATTATGATACTACGTTGTCACGTCGATTGAACTTACTTTAAAAAGCTCCCTCGATCGTTTTAGCTTCTTGTGATTGTTTTACGCAGTGAATTGTCCTTTCGTCTGAAAAGAGGAGGGAAAGAATGTATAAATCCCTTGGAGGGTTGAACACACAGCTATACAATTTAATCGATCCGGCACTTTTGGTTGGCACTGAAGCAGTTATTACACCGAATAATACAAACCCATTGATCTCACAACCTGTGGGGTTACAGATACAGCAGCAACCTATTTTGAATCCCTCTGATTCTATCATTAATCTTTCGGATCACATTATGACAACAGCTGAAAGAGAAGTGCTCGAAAAGGGTTTATCTTTCATCCCAACCTCCAGACCAGATACTTTTACTACCAAACTGGAGCTACAAAGATTTTTCCGAAAAATAAGGCTGAAGTATTACTTTGGAAGGAATACATATACACCCAAAGTCACAGCCACCATCGAGATTTACACCGAATGCATTTTGCATGAGTCAGCGGATTCTGGCTTTTGAACAAATTGTCATGGAAGAAACTATGGAGACACTGAATGAGAGACAATACATAAAACATAATGTGACTAAAGAGGAGAGAGTGGCCCTTACTGAACTACGAGAAAACAATTCTATCGTAGTAAAGGCGGCAGATAAGGGGGCGCGATTGTGCTGCAAAATACTAAAGAAAGTATAAGTGAGATCCAACAACAGCTGGCAGCACATGACAGTTATCAAATCACCATGAGAGACCCAACGAACAGCATTAAGTCCCTTATTGAAAACCTGGCGGAGGAAGGTGTGAAAAATAGATTTCTCAGTGCATCAGAGAAAGAATTTTTGATTAAAAAAGAACCTCGCATCCCTACGATATACACCTTGCCGAAGGTGCATAAACGGCTAGAAAGACCTCCGGGAAGACCGATTATATCAGGTTGCGGATCAGTTTTAGAACCAGCGAATCAGTTTATTGACTTTTTTCTGCAACAGCTGGTTACACAAACTAAATCGTTTGTAAGAGATACCACACATATCATACAATTACTAGAGAATCAGTCATTTGATACCAATACACAACTCATGGTAACTTTGGATGTGTGTTCCCTTTATACATCAATACCACAAGACAAAGCCATAAATGTCATCAGAGACGCACTGAACAAACGTCCCGCACCACATAGGGTGCTTACTAGTTTCCTAATAGATCTGCTGGAGATAGCAATGAAAAGAAACTACTTCGTATTTCAACAGCAATTTTTCTTCCAGTGCAAGGGATTTGCAATGGGAGCTACATATGCACCGAGCCTGGCGAACATCTATATGGACAGCTATGAAGAAGAACATCGCTATTCACATAATAATCTGTACATCGATTCCATAGCTGTCTGGAAAAGATATATAGATGATGTTCTGGTCAGGGCCTGAATCCCAGTTACAAGATTTCTTTATCTGGTTAATCAAAGGAGTGAAGACATTCAATTCACTATATCGTATAATCATGAAACCATCGACTTTTTGGATTTGACATTCAAAGTAGAAAACAACCTCATTTACTGTGATCTATTTAGGAAGCCAACGGAAAGAAACACGCTTTGAAATATGACTCTTGTCATCCACGCATTTTACGTGACAATTTACCGTTTGGCCAATACCTTAGATTGAGACAGAATTGTACTAGGAAAGTGGATTTCTTTAAGGAAACTGACATACTTACTGGAAGACTCTGAGAACGAGGCTATCCGCAGGGTCTTCTCAAAAGAGCCAGAAAGAGGGCGTGGTACTACCCGAGGGACCAATTGCTTACACCAAAAGAAAAGAATAATGACACAGAAAATCTCGTATGTGTTACGACATTTAACCCAAAGAGAATCGGTTGATATCAGAAATACAGATAGATCAAGGCCCACTATTTGCTTTCAAACGGGGGAGCAACTTAAAAGACAATGTGGTAAAAGCATATTTGGCACCTGTAAAACAGCCAACTCTGAGAGATCATTTGGATCTACCCCCCGGTGGTTGGCCATTTCAAGTGTGGTAACTGCAAGGTTTGCCCATTAAGTATGGAAGGTCAAACTTTTGCCTACGAGAACAAATCATACAAACTTCCATCCCTGACCAACTGTAATACATCTAATGTAATTTACATCATTATGTGCCCTTGCAATAAACCATACATTGGCCAAACTACCCAAAAAGCTAAACAGAGGATATTACAACATATGAGTCGGATCCGATGCAAGACGCCCGGAGCACCAATGGTGGAACATTTTACCACCTACAATCACCCTGCTGAAAGCTTAAAATGGAGAATATTGGAAAAAGTTACAGTCAACCCGAAGGGTGGATCACTGTCATTGGTTCTAAATAAAAAAGAATGTAAATGGATACATTCTTTGGATTCTGTTACACGTGGTCTTAATGAACATGAAGAAATTGTGAAACAGATGTGTCTGCTGTAAATCGAGACTTACCTATATACTGTAAAACACACTACACAGTGGGGGTGAATTTTCTAGATCAAGGTATCCACTAGATAGATAGCACTTAGGTACTTAATGAGAACATGATGTTGACTTAGAAAAGTGCATGGATATATAGTACTGTGATGTTGCTAAAGTATCTCAATGTTGGGGCTGTCAAGGTATTTTAAAATCTGAGTTGTAATGCACCTTGTTATTGTTGTTACAAGTCAGAATTGTATTTGCAAAAACAGGGGTGTATATGTTATTAACAGAAAAAGCCAGGCAACAGTGATTGTATATTTATAGGTAACCTTGATCACACATGGACCCTTACTTAATGATTTTCCATAAGTCCTTGGGAGAGATCCTAATTTTGTAGGTAAAAATCACCCCGGTCCTTACTAATTTAGAATTGACTATAAAGACGTTAACCTACTGGTATACATACAAGCGGTATTTGTCAAATATAGGGAGAGTGATCAATGGATCAACGGACACTAATTATCACTTGAGCAAGTGAAAGGTCCAGTCACAGCGTGTGCCCGTATAAGGTACTAGTAGTTGAAAAAAGGGGGGTGCTGCACTGTTCCTCAAAGGGGAGAAAGATTAGGAAAAGCTGACGTGACCAAAGGTGTGGGTAGTACACCTTTGGGCATCCATTTTGTTGGATGTATTTGCCTCACACACCCAAAAGGGTGTCATGCTTCATCATTGGCGGTTGCTCCTCGTCGGGGGGGCGGTGCAATCCCCAACGGGCTCACCTCGAGGAGGGGCTCTTTAGCGGAGATCTTTTGTATCCAACAGCTCTATGGTGAAGTGAGGGTATGTGGGCAGAGTATCTTGGTAGACTCGGTGTAGTGATTAAAATGCAGCAGGGGATGCCGGAAACAACTTTATTCTGGGGGTCCCCCTACTACAATTAAAACCAGTGAAGAAGGGCAGCTCGCTAGGGGTAACCAAGTTAGGTAAAGTAATCCTAGAGAGGCCTTAAAAAACAATGGGTCAACATGTTTCTCGCATTTAGGTTAATCACCTGCGATTCATCAGGACCTTTAAAAGTGAAACGAAAAAAGGAAAAGAACTCTTAACATGCGAGTGTCATGTATGTAGTGTAGGTGTATTTTACCTGGGTGGAAAGTCCTATGCCTAAATAATGAGAAAAAGCAGATCGTTATTAATAGTATATTTCTCATCAGAGGCACAAACTGGGTCAGCGTCAGCATGTAAAAACCAGTGAGGCATGCTCCAGGTGGTGTTGGGGGAAGTACCCAACCTAAACATGCCAGGTGAATACAGCGTGCAGTGCAAGGCTCACACACTCACACTGTGTTTGTGAATGTAAAACATTATGGTAAAAACCAGTGTTTAAAAGCAGCAGTATTATCTACAAGCACCATCCATGTTATTCAGTGGCAATTCGTGTCATAATTATATGAGTAACATCACACATTTTTTTTTTTTATATATATCTTTATCTAAGCGGTCATGTAAAACAAGCATATGCAGGCTGATGACTCACCTAAAGGTCAAGGTCTAAGAGCCACATGAATGCTCGGCGGGTCAGTTCTACGAGGGTAAGCCTTCAGGTGTGGCTGCAATGCGAAATGAATGTTATACCAGGGGGCGAAAAATAACATGGTAAAGTACTAGCCATCAAGGGTGGATCCAGGTATTGTCATGTAGTCCCACCTTACCTTACTCGTCCCGTGACCGCGTGGATGCACCTACCCATCTCCGCCGAGTTCGGATAGATGGGTAGGTCTGGCGGTGTTTGTTATTAAAAGGGCACCGTCGGGGAGGAGCCTCGTCAATGGCGCCCTTCCGTGTGGGTCACATGACCAAAGTGGTTTCTATAGCGGCCATGACAGAAAGGTGAAGCGTATATAACGGAAGATACAGCATAGGTGGCTCAGTGTTTTGAGTATCAGCTAAAGAGCGGACAGAAAATTAACAAAACAAAACAAATGCCCATGTTATTCAATTCGTACTTTATGTGCGGCCGCTCGGAGTATCTGGTCATGCACTTGATTTGAAGTGGCTCAATCACTAGAGTAAGCCGATATAAATTTTTATCAATATCCATTCCGTTCTGTTGGTAACTTATATGCCACGGCTCGGAGTGTTAAATCTTGCATTTCATTTGCAAGATAGTTCCGACCATTGGAAAAAGTCACGTGGTGTACTATGTGAACGGGTCAGCCATGATGGAACGGGAAGGAGCTTTGGATGAAACACAGCCAATGGACACATGGTAGGCACTTACTCACTGCCCCCACACAATCCCTGATTAATCACAACCGTATAATTCAGAGAGTTTTATCCGTATGATTTAGTGATTTCATACGTGCAGAACGTGTTGTGGTTACCGTGGCAACCACGTAACATCACATGACATTAAGACGCTTGTACGTCACTACGTTTATACGCAGCTTCCGGGCTACGACCATAAGCTGATTCCCAGCAGCCGGTTCGAGAGCCAAGAAGCAGATAAATTAGATCATCTACCGCGAGTATTTCCATGGTAAGGGGTATTCCCGATATAAGCATATTTAAGTAACTGGCTTTTGGAACTAACGATGTTCAGCACACTTGCATGCTCTGACCATGACGAGTTTCTATAATGATTCACGGGAGTATACACTTTAACGAGGCATCAATCGAACGAGTTGCCGATGATTCAGTTGTTGTTAACATCCCACAACTAACAACATAGTACTCACACGCGCTATGAGACCTCTACACAAACCACCCTTAACACCCGTGCACTCAAACGCGCTTACGAAAATAGATGCCGATTGATGTCGTAGTTTAAAGAGGAGACCTAAAAATTTCTCGATATCGACATTTGTGAATACCAACTGGCGCTGTTGCGTTATTTTAACCAATTATGAAATGAGTGGCTGATTGATGTCGTAGTTTAAATGGGAGACCTAAAATGCTCGATATCGTCTTGTTTGTTCACCAACTGACGCTGCTGCGTCAGTTTAACAATATACCTGCACGAATTTATCCTGTGATGCACTTAGTAAATTTGTGTGCAACCTCAGGGATTTATACATCCTTTCCCTCCTCTTTTCAGATGAAAGGACAATTTTTGCTTCCATGTGACTAATGCACCTGGATGACAGGGTGAGTACCTTGACTGCACCCGATACTAATAGAACCAATCTTATTAAAAGAACTCCCTCTGATTATTCTTTTTACTTACTTTGTAGACTGTTGTGCCGCGCATACTTGTCTTGATAAAGACCCGCTGCGACTGCAAACATTGGTGCTTTAAGGGTCGAAATGTCGACATCTATTCATAGGCCACATAGACTTGGAGCCCCAACGAACTGGAAAGAAATCATAGGGTTCCCAGATAGCATTAGTTGATGGCCTCTGAAATAATACTCTGTATATATGTGTATAGTTTTTCCATATTTTTAGTTCATGAAATTTGGATGTATTTTGATCACAAGTTCACTATTCACTAATGTCACATTTTCTTGCACTTTATTTGATATATTGACAGTTATTGTATATAATGTACAGGAATGATTTTTTGACTCAGAAAATAGTATAAAGAGATTATATAGTTATATATAGGTTTTCCTTCTTCATTCATTGTAAGGAATTGTCTTAATATTTCAGAGGGGTTCTGTTGGTTCTATTAGGAGCATTGTATAAGAAAACTGTTTGGATAAAATACTGTTGTTTGAACCTGACAGAACCAATATTTTCTCAATCACCTATTACCCAGGTTCTGAGGGACACAGGGTCAACCCCGTTGGTTTTATAAGAATCAGTATAATTGAAGCCAACTGTCTGGACAATTACCAGAATTTAATGCAAAGTTCTTCTTATGCCACATGTGCTCCTCTTCAGTGTTTCTAACTACAAGCTCTTAGTTTTGGCTGTATATGTCTTAGGCATGCTCTTTTCTCTGGTGTCTCCATTGCACATTCTGTATTGAGTAACGTAGCCTAAGATCTATCCAGATTTACGAGATACTGTGTGGATCGATTGATCTTTATTCAACAGAATATCGTCTACACATGCTCAAAGCAAAGACTTGTCAGCAGAGCAACATTTTCAGCGTGTGCTCTTTAAAGGAGTGTCCCCTTTGCCCTCTCTTTTATAGCATCCATTTTAGGACATCTTCGTTCCTGACTCCTCATCTCGACTTCCCCATCCCTATTTCTTATCCATCATTCCTACTTTTCATTCATAATCCCTACTTTTCATCCCTCATCCCTACTTCTCTTCTATCATGCCTACTTCTCATCCCTCATCCCTGCTTCTCATCCATCATCCCTACTTCTCATCCATCATCTCTACTTTTTATACCCCATAACTACTTTTCTTCTATCATCCCTGCTTCTCATCCCTAATCTCTGCTTCTCACCTCTACTTCTCATCCATCACCCTTACTTTTCATCCATCATCCCTACTTCTCTTCCATCTTTCCTACTTCTCATCCCTCATCTCTGTTTATAATCCATTATCCCCACGTTTCTTCCGTCATTCCTACTTCTTATCCCTCAGCTTTGATTTGCATCCCTACTTCTCATGCATCATCCTTTCTTCTCGTCCATCATCTATTTATTTATTTATTTATTTATTTTATTTTATTTATTTGATTTGTATAGCGCGTTATAGCCACCGGGGCCTCTAAGCGCTGATTGTCCAAATTAACTAGTAGGGCTGAGCATATTACTTGATCTTGGAGTGCGCCTAGTGACTGCTCCATGCTTGTTTGAATAAAACAGTTTTTAGCTTTTTCCTAAAAGTTAACAAATTGCGTTCCTTCCTTAGATCTGGGGTCAATTTATTCCACAGAGCCGGGAGTGTTTTAGAGAAAGCACGTCCCCCTACCGTGGCCAGTTTAAACCGGGGTTGGGATAGGAGAGTAGCATCCGAAGAGCGTAAAGTCCTGCTCGGCGTATAGAGAGAAATTCTGGACTTAAGGTATTTTGGTGCATTCCCGTACAGCGTCTTATGCACTATACACAGTCCCTTGAAAACTACTCTCTGCCGAATTGGGAGCCAATGAAGCTCCTGTATCAGCGGGAATGAGTGGGTCATCCTAGGTTTCTTGTAGATCAACCTGGCTGCATCGTTCATAACCCCCTGTAGCTTATCCAGCAGCCGCTGGGGTAACCCTATGTACAGGGAGTTTCCATAATCCAGTCTGGCCAGGATTGTAGCTGAAACCACCTGTTTCAGGGTGGAGAACGATAGCAGTGCCGATATTTTTCTCAGTTGCCGCATTAAACCAATGCAGGTTCCTACTACAGTCGTGACCTGTTTTTCCATGGATAGTTTCCCATCCAGGTACAGACCCAAACTTTTGACTGCTACCGCTGGTTTCGGTGGTGCACCCAGCTCTACAGGCCAGAATCTCTCGTTCCAGGGGTTGCCCGTGATGGAAATGGGCAACACTTCCGTCTTATCCGGGTTAATTTTTAGGGAGTTTTTAGACATCCAATTAACCGTGGCTTTAAGTATGTCCTGTAGCCTGGTAGACGCTCCTGGACCTTCCTCTAGCCGGATGATAATCTGGGTGTCATCAGCGTAGTTATAGACTAGGCAGTCCATCCTGTTCAGGAGTGCAATCAAAGGCTGCAAATAGATGTTGAAGAGTAGGGGCGACAAAGCAGAACCCTGTGGGACCCCGCAGGTAATAGGCGCGGAGGTGGAAAGCAGGTCCCCTAGTTGAACTCTTTGTGTCCTGCCCTGCAGGAATGATGCAAGCCATGCCAGGGCTGTACCTCTGATACCAAAAGACCTCAACCGCGACAAAAGTTGTTCATGACACACGGTGTCAAACGCCGCGGAGAGATCTAATAGTACCAGGGCGCTAGGTGTTTTAGTATCTGCCCGGCTCCTCAATTCATCCAGAATTGATAGCATGACTAGTTCCGTGCTATGATTAGCACGGAACCCTGCCTGATTGGCCTCCAACAGGTTGTTACTGTCAAGATGTTTTGAGAGCGATACCAGCACATGCTGCTCAATTACCTTAGCCAGGAAAGGCAACTGGGAGATGGGACGAAAGTTCTTTAGACACTTAGTGTCCGAACCAGGTTTTTTCAACAAAGGGATCAATCGAGCCTCCTTAAATGCTAAAGGGACCTGTCCTGTGTGGAGAGAAGTATTCAGTAAGTGCAAGACTTCTTCTTCCATGCCCGGAAGTGCTAGCTTGAATACTTCAGGCGGGCATGGATCCACCAATGAACCGGATTTAACTCGGTCCGTGATCTTGGTCAGTTCCTGCTGTATAATGAAAGGGAACTCGGCTAACGGAGTGAGAACTGGCGGAACAATATAACCAGGTGGGCTAGGACAATCGAGGGTTATAGTCGCAGCGATTTCTCCCAGAATGTCGGAGATCTTACTCACAAAGAAGTCCTGGAACTTCTGACAATCTTGTTGGGTGAACTCAGTGCTTTGCTCCTTGTTTGTCCTGAGTTCTGACAGAACCCGAAAGATTTCCTTCTGTGGATTCCTAGCTGCCACTATTCTCTCCTCGAAAAAGACCGCCTTTCTGGTTTGAATGGCTGATTTGTAGGACGCCAGGGAAGACATGTAGTCTTTCCTAGCAGTGGCGTCATATTCCTTCCGCCACGCACGTTCTTTCCTCCTCACCCCACGTTTCATGTCACGTAGGGAGTCATTATACCAAGGGGCCCCAACTCCCCTATCCACCTTCTTCACCCTACGAAGGGGTGCCACCAACTCAATGGCTCTCCCCAATTTGTGGTGGAGATGTCCGCAAAGGGCATCGACATTGGCGCCCTGCTCCTTTAGCGGCGGAGACTGTTGTAGGAAAGACTTCATTCTCTCTCCATCAAGATTTCTCCATTTCCGGGCCATTTTCCAACCTTCACCCAGCTTGGGCGGATGACCGTTCAGAGGGATTTTACATTTTATTAACGAATGATCAGACCAAACGCATGGCAAAATCTCTGTGGCGTCCTGGACTGGCATAGTAGTCCAGATTAAGTCTAGCATGTGTCCCTTCTCATGGGTCGGTCCATTCACCTGCTGAGTAAAGTCTAAGGAGGAGGTTGCCTCCTCAATTAATAGTGCTTGACCTTCTTTAGGGGATTTCTCCCAGTGGTAGTTAAAATCTCCGACGACAATCAATTTATCGTATCTCGACCGCAAATCCTGCAGCAGTCTAATAAACAGCACAGGGAAGTCCGGCAAAGCCCCAGGCGGGCGGTAAACCACCAGAAACACCACACACGCCGCCCCCTGTCTAAGTTTGACTCCTAGGATCTCTGCGCCCCCCATGGTTTCTGATAGAAATCTTTCAGCGCGGAGACGAGCTTGATGGAGGAGAGCTACTCCCCCTCCTTTTTTGGCTCCCTCCCTATTGAAGTGGAGTGCCAAATAGTTGTCTGGTAGCGCCGCCACTAAATCCGGCACAGAGCAATCTTCCAGCCACGTTTCCGTGAGTGCAAGGGCATCCAGCTCTCCGTCTTCCAATAATGAGAAGACCTCCAGCTTGTGTCCCTGCAGCGAACGCGTGTTCAGAAGGCCGAACTTTAACGCCTGGGCTTTCGCGTGGCGCGCCCGCGCTGTGGTAGTCCTAGGAGAACGCAGCAAGCCCTCTCGAGCCAACGCATGAATATAGCCCTGGGCAGGTTGGGACTTACCGCAGTTAAGCTCCATTAGCTCACCTCTGGAGTACGACAGAATTGGACCAGGGGTTCTGGCCCCGGGCCCCAGATGGTCACTGATGGGCAAAGATGGGCTCGCCTCTGGCGAGCCTCCGGCGTGCCTATGGCGCGCCCGCTGCGCGTTACCGCTGCGCGTCATCAGGGAACGTTTAAGTAGCACCCAATCGTGCTATGGCTCTGCAAGAGCAAGAGCTAAACCGCCAACAAAGATGGCGTCCCTTTTCCAGCACTTCCCCTCCCAAGATGGCGATGGCGTCTAATCCCCAACTAACGAGCCGCCAAACAGCGGTGCAACTTCCAAAAATTAAATGTGAGTATGTCCTAGAGCCCCGCTAATCATATACACATTCCCAGACTTATTTAAAAATATACGCACATAAAAACGCACAAGACCGCGCTGCAAGCGCCGAGCATGTAGCGCACTTTAAAAAAGGATTCTCAGTTCAATCAATGTCCACGGGTCAATGGCAGTCAATGGCAGTAGTTGGAAATTGTTTTAAACAACAAGCGCCGCAGCAGCAGAGTCTCAAAGGATGCCTCGCCTGCACTAGCGCTTACCTGGACAGAACGAGCGCCTGCCGTAGTCCACTTAAGTAGCACCCAATCGTGCTATGGCTCTGCAAGAGCAAGAGCTAAACCGCCAACAAAGATGGCGTCCCTTTTCCGGCACTTCCCCTCCCAAGATGGCGATGGCCTCTAATCCCCAACTAACGAGCCGCCAAACAGCGGTGCAACTTCCAAAAATTAAATGTGAGTATGTCCTAGAGCCCCGCTAATCATATACACATTCCCAGACTTATTTAAAAATATACGCACATAAAAACGCACAAGACCGCGCTGCTCATCGCCACTTCTCATCCATCATACCTAATTCTCTTCTATCTTCCCTACATTTCATCCCTGCTTCCCATCCCTACTTCTCATCCATCACTCCTAGTTCTCTACCATCATCTCTACTTCTTATCCCTCATCCTTACTTCACACCCCTTCTTCTCATCTGTAAGCCCTAATTCTTGTCCATCATCTCTACTTCTCTTTCACCATTACTACTTCTCATCCCTTCTTTTCATCCCTACTTCTCATCCATCATCCCTACTTTTCATCCCTCTTTCCCATCCCTAAATTTCGTGAATCATCCATCATCCCTACTTCTAAACTATCTTCCATCATCCCTACTTCTCATACCTCATCCACCATCCCTACTCCTCCTTCCTCAACCCTCAATCATAGCAGCACATTTCATTTTCAGTGTTGTGAAATACAACTTCACACTTATTGGTTGGCAACAGCCAATCAGATTTAAAAGGATTGCATTCTATTGGTTTAGCCATTGAAACACAACCTTCCCATTGTATGTGCTGGGTGAAGACAGAGGAGAGGAAATAAAAATGAACGACTTGTTTTGCTTGTTTCAGTGGATTCAGGGCTGTACATCATTTCATTTGGTTAAGTAATTGCGTTTCTGTTTACACAGGCATCTGTAGAAATCTAAGGTGATTTGGGGAAGACAAGGGACCTCTGCTTGGGCCATAAACCAACGCTTGGAGAAAGGGTTATACAGTTCATCCAAAAATCTTTCTAGTTTCAGTTTTAAATGTAGGTAAGAAAATGTTTACAATGAAGACTGAAGCCAGTGTAATCCAATTCCTTAGAATTTTTTTCTGCTTTCCTTTTTATTTGTGACAAATACTATGTTTTAATCTGAGGCTGCCTTTTGCTCTGAGAGCTATTTTTCTTCTCTTGTAGTTTGCAGAGTTCAGGCCTGGATGAGCTTCAGTTTGTAGGAAACCAGGAAAAACAAGGCCTGAACATAGGGAAAGTTCAAGGTAAATGCAGATTCAATAAAAACAAAACTAGCTCGCCCATTAAAAGTTTAATTTACAAACCCGTAATGTCAGCAGCATGCACTCAGGGTATAACATCTATGTTTTGCTCATAAATTAAATATACTTTTTCTTTAATGTATTTAAAGTAAACATTGGGGTCAGGGAGAATGTTGGCCAATTAAGGGAACTCTCACTCCATGTTTTCTTTTTCCATGTTAACACTGCATCTGAATGGTGTTCTGATCTCTTCTTCCCTAATTGCTACATAATTAGTTGCTTTTTAAGTACAATCTGGTGAGAGACTATTTGTAATGGCATGTATCACATTATTAGCAGGCATCGCATATTCAAAGTTTAGACATTTCATTAAACCATATATCTACAGAATATTATATTTTCCCAGCAGCGTTCAATTTCAACCTGAATGGAAATTTGTAGTTGCCTGTTTATGGTGTTGTTGAAATCTAAGTTTCAGATTACTGAATGATTGGGTTAGCTGTTTGTGATATTATTTGTTGGATTGCAACAATAGTTTTGAACCAGCAATATTTACATTTATTAGTGTTAAATGGTGTCTGAGGTAGTTTATATACGTTCTGTTTGAAAACATTTTAACAGCACTTAACAATTTGCAGGCAACATATTTAAATACTGTGATAAAATGCTTCCAACACACATCTTTTTACATTATCCTGCAAATACCACTAACAAAATCAAATGCTTGTTACTCAAAAGTTGTTTACATGATTATCCCCAGAACTTAGGGTTACTCAGTGAAGCATGGTCAATTCACTCTAGTAGTGCACCTAACAACTTCCTGTTACTTAAGTACTGTAATGTGATGTAATGTAAAATAGCTTTTCTATAGCGCATTCTATCACTCCAGGGAGCATCTTGGTGCTGTATACCAACCTAGAGTGAAAAAAGGTGGTTAGCTGGAACAACTCCTGAGAACATAAACCTTACACTAGAGCCCTACAGGCAGCATCAGTGAGCGAAAAGACCCAGGACTTTAAGGCTTTCCTAAAGAGAGATTCAGATGAAATTAGACGGAGCACGGGAGGAAATTTGTTGCAGGCTCTGGAGCCTAACACCACAGTGGATTTTCCCCCTTTGGTAGCTAGTCTGAATTTTGGAAGAACTAGCAAATTGAGGTGGGAGGATCTCAGATTCCGGATCGGAAGGTGCCGTTTGAAGTTTTTTGAGAGATATCTAGGTCCTTGTGCGTGATAAGCTCTAAAAGTGATGATCAAGATTTTGAACAGTATGCGCTTATGAATGGGAAGCCAATGAAGGGCATGAAGTGCAGCCGAGACAGATTATTTCCTGGGCCAGCCCAGAACCAGGCGGGCGGTGGCATGCTGGACCATCTGCAACCTGTGGAGCACAAACTTATTGGCTCCCGCATACAGGCTATTGCAGTAGTCCAGTCTTGATGTAATAAGTGCCACCGCTACCGTCTTTCTCGTGGACAATGGGAGGAGGTCGAAAAATTTCCTGAGCATTCTGATGATATAAAAACATGTGCTGGCTACCCCAATGGCTTGTTGCTTTAATGATAGAGCATCATCAAACTTAACACCCAGGTTACGGGCAGAAGAGATGGTGTTTGGAGGAGCTTCAGCACCTTCAGGCCACCACTGCTTGGGGGAGAACAGATTTTGCGGGCCGAATGGTAGTATTTCTGTTTTTCCAGAATTTCACTTCAGATGGTTGGTCTTCATCCATTCAAATGTCGCAGTTAGACAAGTTTTAAGGTTTTCTTCTGCTTGTGATGACTCCCTATCGAGTACCAGGATGAGCTGCGTATCGTCAGCATAGGATATTGTGCTGATCTGATACGAGGAAATAAGCTCGATCAGGGGTACCATGTAAAGATTGAAAAGTACAGGGCTCAGAGTAGAACCCTGAGGTACCCCTGTTCTGATCGGTTTTTCATCAGATCTAAAGTCACCCAGCACTGTGATTTGTCGTCTTTGGCTCAGGAAGTTTTTAAACCAGTCTAGCACTACTCCTCCTATCCCTGCGCTCATTAGACGGTCAATCAAGATGGTGTGGGAGACCGCGTCGAAGGCCGCCGATAGATCGAGTAATATCAAGACGGCCTTCTTCCCTTGATCCATAGCGGAGCGCAGGGATTCAGGAGAGGACAGAAGTGCAGATTCGGTCGAATGTTTGGACCTAAAGCCCGACTGATTTAAGTGCAGGATGGTATTATCTTCCAGGAATGTGGTAAGTTGACTATTGACAAAGACTCAGTCAATTTAGACAGCAAAGGCAACAGTGAGATGGGCCTCAAGTTAGAAAGAGTTGTAGGGTCGGGTAAAGGTTTCATCATCAGTGAACTCCAGTGCTGCAGTGCTCCAAATCCTTTTATGTACTGTGACACACACACACTGTCTTGCCAATTCAACCTGATCATGATGTACATTATCTGTTACTATTTTAGCATGGGTTCAAGGACAGCAATCTTGCTAATTCCTGATAAATTATAGAACCCCTGGGTTTGATATATATGTAGTAGCCCTCAACTAAATCAACAAACAGAATTGTTCTACACAGAGCTAAAATGTCACAGTTGTCTTCTCCTTGGGATCAGGGTGATGCTGAAAGGGGTCCACCTCCTGACTTCCCCACACTCTGACTATTGCAACAACACAGAGCGTAGAGGTAATCAAGCGAGGGAAAAGGGTAAGGGAAGGGGCAGCAACGGAAGGGATAGCCGAAACGACAAAATGAAAACAAAGGTTAAAGCATCCAATCCTAACTACTCTCATACATTCTTGCTAATGAACCTCTACCTACCACATCAAGCGGGAGGTAAGCCCTTCCTCTCTAGTTAGCAGATATTTCTCTACTTTGTGGTGCTTCCTAAAAGACAAGCCCAGAATTAGTTCCAGTTCACAGGTACTCAGGGATGGAATATCATTAACTCCTAAACAAACATACCCTTTTCTCGCTGCCCCAGAAACAATAAAGATCTCTCTCCAGTAACCCAGTATCTGAAATTTCACTGGAAGGGATGAAGTTACTGTAGTATAATGAAGGACAAGGCTTCTGTAATCCAAATCACTGCTAACAGGCCATCCAAGATAAGAACAAAAAGTAAACAAACCAAGTATTCCTAGCTGAGCCCAACTAAACGGAACACTAAAAAATAGGTAGAACAAAGTACAAGTTCCAACCTCCTCCGAGGCTTACCAGCGTGTTGCTTTCAATAATAAGATGTACTCAAACTTTGCAGGCAGGATGCCAGGTCCAATGTTTGTGACTGCACTGAATCCCAAACGAATCCCTTCCCCGCTGCAGCCGCAAGCGGGAATGGAGCGAGTGCAGAACAACTGATGATATCCGTCCGCCATTACCTGGATCCGGTATGCTGTGTCTCAGCCGAGAAAACGTACTGCCAAAACCCTTACCCGCTGCAGCCAAAAGCGGGAAGAGAACTAGTGCGGAAAAATGTAACAGAGCTCTTTCCGCCTTCACCGAGCTCAGAGCAACCCGTCTCCGCCGAGAAAGCGTGAGTCCTTTCCCGCTGCAGCCGCAAGCAGGAAGGACTGGAACAAAGGTCTTTTCCTTCCGGAGGTTTGCAAGTAGAGTCCCTCAACTCAGGAACGCGTTGCCACCAGAAACGCGGTCCTTCTCCCAATAATCCAAACAACAGTTCCTTCGTGAGGAACGCATACAGGAAACAAACGAGGTTCGGAAAAGTAATCACATACAGCGCGCCCTGGTGTTGCGCTGGGGTATATCTCCAGAACTCCTCCCACTACCTTTGCATTCTGGTAGTTGTAGTCAGGTAGGCGCCATTTGACCGATCATGACATAAAAATGCTCTTTCTATGACTGAAAAAAATAGACAGATCTTTAAACTCTAGTAGACACACTGGAGCCATAAAGACATCTAGGTCCTGATTCAAATTTAAGATTCAGTGATATAGCTCTACCCAAATATAGTTAGCCTGGTGCCTGCACATGTATTTTCAGGATCCAGAAACATTGGACACGTCACTGCCAGCCTAAAATGTTCTTTGGTGTTACGCTGCAATCCTGCCTGGCCCTATTGTAGTGTAGTTCCTATATTCCCAATAGGCTCTGTGCATTGGAATAATATATCCTATAGATATGACGTAGGACTTAGGTCAGTAGGTCTCTATTGAATATACTAAACTTAATTATGAGTGCCAGCTAGCTCAGAGGTCACTAGAAACTTTCTAGAATTCACAAGAAGGGATACGTTTCATACAACCGCAAAAACATGACAACTTTGTTTCCCTAGGGCTGGAATAACTATCTTCAAAGTTGTGGAATCAATAGATAAGTATTTCACTCAGTCAATTGTGTATGCTTCGTTTCTACAGAGTTTGCAGAGAAATAGTGAGACAGGCGTTTTTAATAAAAGGTTTATTGAACAGTCTTCTTTCTCATGCAAGAGAGGTGAACTGCTACAATCGTTAGACAGAATGCATAGAATAATGCGTACAGCGAGAATAGTATTATAAAATAATACTGTAATAGCCTTGTATGGTTTCTAAGCCATTTAAAAATACATGCATAAATGACACAGGCAAAAATACTCAACTGGTGCTTCTAAAATATGCCTACACCAATGTACCTAACTTAGGTCTAGTACGAGGGAAGAAGTAAGTATTATTTAGAATACGTTTTAGTTCTGCAAAGAATTGCCAAAGGTTTATCTAGGTTCTAATCAGCTCTATACATTAAAATAAAGGAGGTCTGGTATCTCTGTCTTGGGACTCAATTTCTCAACACCCTGCAGTGGGAGTCAGAAATACTGGAGATGGATTTCTCAGCAGAAGAGGGCAGCTTCCTGATCAGTGCTTCATCTGGAGAGTCAGCTTCCTTCAGCACTTGCTTTAGCGAGCTGCGTCTGGCAAGTAGGTCGTCGAACTGCTCCGAACCACGGTGCTTTGTCATAGCAAGTGAAGGTATATTTATACCTTAAAGGTTGTGTTGGGATTGCCATGTTTGACGTAAAGTTGGGCATATGAACATCATGAATGAACCCCTGGGGAATAGTTGACCATTCTAAAACTAACTGAGTTTTTTTGAGAAATAAATATTCAAGCAAGGGTAAGTCCCTAACGGCTAAAGCTGGTTTTCCAAGAAATCATTATGACGTTTGGTGAACGGATGGAAGTAGCCATGTCTGTATTTGGGCTGCTGGGCTTTGCCTAAATAAGGGCTTGATTTCTATGCCTATATAAGAGCAACGTCAATTGTACCTATATAAGGGCATGAACCGGGAAAATCCATTCGGAATCTAAAACACCATACAACACCCACTCCACTTTCTTATGTACAACATTACTAAGTTCTAAACACGTTAAACATGTCTAAACATGATGTGTTAAAACCCACCGAAAACACACAAAAAATGCAATGATAGTGGTTGTACATAAAACGCATTGGTGCTGTACGCATTCAAAGCAATGTTTCATTCTAAGCATAAAGTTGACATTTTTAAATGCTGTCTGAATGAATCACGAAATTAAATTCATGAAAGGCCTCAAAAATACAGAATAAAAAGGTGGCAAAACCATTTCATGTCATATTACATATAACTGTTGGTATGAGGACAAGGTCAAATATTGTCTCTGGAAGTTTTTTAAAGAATTCTAGTTCTCTATGAATAGTTCTACTTTAAGCAGATTACTTTGTGCCAAAAAAGAACAAAAATGCAAATTTGAAAAAAAAATTATCATAGTAAAAAAGAGTTCCAAAGTTAGAACTTTGTTTTGAAAAAATGAAGGTTGAATTCAGAGTCTCTCAGAACACTGTGTGCCAAATCAAAAGTCAGTGTTATTGTTTTGAAACAACATCAAATCTTCTAAATCTGTAAAAAATGTGTCTACCATTGTAGGTGGGAGTTTGATTACCTCGTTAAGAAGATCATCCGCGCATAGATGTGAAGCTTTGCCGTCAGCATTGGTCGTATTAGCAATGTTCGTAGTGGGTGATACCTGTGTGCCTGTTTCCTCTCATACCTCACTATCAGCATTTTGCATCTGTGAGATCTCAATGAATGCTGTCATCAGAATTGGTAGCCGCTGGGGACAACACAGTGCATGGGCCGTTACTGTCTTAAGAAAAGTATCAACATCTGTTGGCATGACAATGGGAGTGTAAGACATGTGCTTAGCACGCATTCTTCACCGCATAGCAGGCAGCATCGAACAGGTAAGATGCAATCTTGCCAAATTGGTCTGAATGATAGAACCATGTGGCATTCAATTCTCCTAGACGAGGTAGTCCCACAATTTGGACGATGCGCTCACGACACTTCATCGCTAGTAGAGTTATCTTCATGGTGAACTGGGTTTCGCTTGTGGATTGGCTTGCCATATCGCAGCAATAGGAGAAAAAATAGTATCCCTGCAGAGAGTCCCAAAATGAGAGGCAGTCCGCCAAATACTGGTTGCACGAAGTTTGGAAATATTCCTAGGACTGCTTTAAAAGGTGCTAACAGTCCAGAAAATACTGTCTTAAATACATGCTTTAAAAGGTGCTAACAGTCCAGAAAATACTGTCTTAAATACATGTACAATACCGCTCGTATCAGACATTTTAAGATACGACTTAACAATTCCGAGAAAAGTATAGGGCAATTTGTAGTTAAGAGGGCATGTATCACTGCAGAAGTCCTTGCGACTTGCAGATCATAGGTCTCTTTGGCCGAGGTCAGTGGCACAATTATTTGTAAAAGAATGGCTTTCATTCTGCTTAAAGTATCAATTCGTATAGAAGAAATGTTCAGTGAAGGCCATAATGGCGACTCCCGGTCTGTCTTGCTTTTGGAAACAATACTTGCATACAGCAAGTGGCCCTTGCTGACACAGTCTCTAGATAGGGTAAACCTGGCAACATGCCACAGCAGCTGTGATCGTTCAACATGAGGTAGCTTCCATTTGAAAGTTGTCCAAAAAGTGGATCAATCACCACAGCCGTAGAACATTGCAGGTGGCAGGATAAGTTGTTAGAGGAAATATCGCAGGCCCCGTGTAAGTTAATACCCTGACAAAGGAGAGAACCACTTAGTGTGTTTTCACAATTTTTACCACTAAGAAACACTTCTTTTCCCCAACTCCAACATCTGTGTGTGTATGGTAATTCCAAGGATGTCTTGATGTATTCTTTTCCCAACCTTTCATATGTGCCTGCTGGTATATGTTTTAGGCAATACTGAAAATGGAAAATTGTAACAGGCAGAGTGATTGTTCCATAATTGTTTTCAGTGACAGTTAATGGCAATCTTTACAGTTTTTTAATGCTCAGCTCTGCATAGTCTGCTCCCCTCAGTGCCAGTTTGCTCTGTTTATCAGTGAGATTGAATTCTGAAAACAGTGACGTAGTATTGATTAAACATCAAAGGCACATAGCATGAATTAAGGTTTTGTAAAGTTCATTCTAATAGCATGATAGAACGTATTTGCGACTGACCATGTTGCAACATGACCAAGTCCTGTTCCATGATGTCTATGGCAGAGGATACTATGCTGTCCAAAGAATATATCCTGGACAACAGAGTTGTTAACCCATTGTCTACTACAGAGAGAGTTTTCCATAAATTAATACAATCAATTTCTTGTATTCTTTCTGCAGTCTCTGCTTGCGTTATCTTCAATGCTTCATTATAAGCAGCATAGATACCGGCATATATAAAAAGTTTATGACGCGGTTTTCCTGGTCCTAGCAAGAATTCCTTAAGATCAGCGCCATCTTTAAGTAAAGATAAGTGTTGTTTGACATCCTTGAGTGTAGATCTATGTATCCATTCAAGGCACAGTTTCGCAACACTGTATGTTGTTACTATTCCTGGATGCTGTCTCTAAACATATCTTGGATCTGGCCTAGTGAATGTGAACCCCCGTGTTTTATTCAGGAATCTATCTTGACAGTTGTTTGTGTCTGTGGGCCAGATTAACCATTTTTTTCCAATCTGGATCTGTTCTGTTGTGATGCAAAATAGTATGTATGTCGACCCCCCCCTCTAAAGTGTTATTGTTATCAGGCGTAGGTGTAGGTATGGATGGATTCTTTAGGTCTTTTATCTTGGCTGACCCCAGACAAGATGTCTGTTGGACATGGTTATTCAAAAACAATATTTGCTCTGGGATGATGCAGGCTCTAAATAAAGCTTATATCCCCTGCACTTGCCAATCTGTTGTGCCCCAGACAGTTTTTGTTTCAATGTTGTCTTTCCAAAAGTCAAAACCTAGTAAGGACAGCTGAGCATAAAAGGCTGCAGAATAAATTTGCTTGGTATTTGTCAACATACTTTTCATTCCTGTCTTATTAACATTTTTAAAGTAAAATGATTCTGGATAGATAACATTGAAACCTGAAAAGTATGGAATTTTCCCCAAAAATGTTTTTGAGCTACCCTTTGGTAGCATAGGACAATGTTCCCATTGGTTATACATCAATACATTTCTAGGATTTGCAGATTTGTGCAAGAGATGATGATCATAGTGATTATAACAATACAGTTGTTGATAATCTGATGAACCTTCTAAGTATTATTAATGTGTAAATACAGCAGACATTTCTAAGTCTGGCATCATATTATTAACAGTCTCGAAGTCCCAATCATCAGAAAAGGTACCAGATGAAACAAAGTCATTCAAGGAAATCTTGAACTGGTGTGAAATCTTCAACAGCTCTGACGGGCCAAAAATATCATAATCAGTTCTGTCCCAAGCTATACCCTCTGGTATAGGAATGGCTGTGTTGTTCACTGATGACAAGTCTCATTGTTCACAATGAGATGATTAGTGTGACTTGAGTAGTAAGTTGATGTTCTTACTTGCTGTGTCCTTTTGAACAAACCTTCCATTTATCAGCATTCCCAAGGTTATTACCAGAGTCAACCAAAGTAGAAGAAAAAGCACACCCAACACAATCCAAAATTCAATCCATGGTGAAACCAGATGAGTCTTTTCCAGGTGATCAAAAAGGTCTGTTGCTTGTTCTTTCAAAGTCATTTTTACTGGCGTTGTTTCAAGTTTGATTGGATCCTCGGAAAACGTATCACGGTTAATGAAATAGCCAGAGGCAGTTCTGGTAATTGTTGGGATTGCATCAGAATACGTTGAAATCGCTGGAACCACTTGATCACTTGTTACATTTGTATAGTCTGATGCTACTTCGTTGTAGACTGGTTTTTCTTGACAAACTGGTATTTGGGTCTCAATAGGTACAAGTTCCATAGCTTTATTGCATAGGCCTTCATTTCACACTGTAGATTCTTCAAAGGTGATGAGTCTCTCAGTTTCAACCTCTTGGATAGTAGCCAGATTATGGCGTCTACTACATTGGCGGAGTCGACTTGGCATACTGCTTATGATCGGCCACATGATGTGGTTTGACCAGGTCGATGGATACAAACCTGTTCTCCTTTTTACCAGCAAGGGGCGGCAATAATACTGTTCTTGATCAGTGGATTGCTAGAACAGGTACTGGTTGTCTGTTAGAAGGCCCAAATTCCTTCTTGTCCGCGATCTTTTCTCTGACTAGATCCCCAAGCTTAGGAACCCAGACAGACCTTGCTGGGACGGTCGGTTTTCCTTCAGTGGTGGTTGGCTTCAGAAACAAGTTACTTTGTTTCATTCTTATTTCATTTAAGTCATGTAAAACAGGCAAACGGTCTTTGATATCAAAGGGTTTTTGATCTACCACTGAAGTTTGACAATCGAGATCCGATAATAACATTCTGGTCCTAAAAAGTATTTCATATGGAGTGATACCTCCTAGACAACTTCTTGGCAGATTGTTAAGACTACGTTGGATACTGTTTGACCCACCCATCACTCCAGCCTAATACCCTAGCTGTTATAGATTGCTTTATGTCCCGTTTTTCCCTCCGCTACCAAATTTACCTCAGGATGGAATGGACTAGAGTACCGCAATGCAACGCCCAATTTGGCTATGGCCTCCTTGTAAGCTTGAGAGCTAAATGCAGGACCCTGGTCAGAATGTAGCCTGCCGACTGTGTATGTGCTAATAAAGACTCGTAAATCTTTTATAACAGTTTGAGCGCCAGCCGAGCGCTGAGGCCACATCCAAATGAAACTTGTCTGACCGAAACGCCGTCGACCTTTATGTGCTCCTTATGCAAAAACTTAAAATTATATGTTATGTATATGCGAAGGAGCCCGCTTGAATTTTCTGTGCATTTGTAAACTACAGAAATCTGCATCTTTTGCCTAAAAGGCCCTGTTTTGTTCCTTGCTTTCCTCACTGTATTGATTTCTATGTGCTCGGGTACAGGCTTGTGCCCCACTACGGTGAGTTGTTGAAGGAATCCTTTTCCGTGCATCTTTTATTAAGTAAAGATTGAGGCCTCTGTCCGGCTGGACATGTCAAATTTAATATAGAATCGATTGTGTCTATATTTATTGCTTTTGAACATTTCTTGTGCATGGGACCATTGTTGTTTTGAAAAAAGAAAAAAAAACATCTTGGATGTAAAGCTTTTGCATTTGGAATGCTCGCTTTTGTCACTGCTTCTAAGGCAGGTACAGGTGTAATGACCATAATTCGTTAACCCTGTGCAAGGGCTATCTCTTTTGCTACTGCAGTTTGAACCATTGTCAGAAAATTTTCTGTTGAAGTGAATTTCAATTCACTTGTGTGTACAAGTGTGATTGGTAAGCTATTGGTGCTTTTTCAATTTTGTTAAAAGTTAAGTGCGTGAATCCGCATTTTCCTGGAATGATTTGTATCACTAAGTTGCGTACCTTACGCGTGCTTGCAAATGTTTAGATGAACTGCGCGACCCAGACTGTAGATCGATTGAGACTACGATCCAAAAAGAAAAGAAAAGAAAGATCACAGACAGAGATTGGATTACTGATATATAAGCTCCCTCATAGGCTGGTACGAGCAAGAATAGCAATATGAGGAGGATGTGTCCAACTTGAGGTGCTGTGACAACCGGTCTAGCCCTGAAGAATTTGCCGCAAAATTACAAGCATTGAAACATGTGGTCTAAGGTGCTTTCTATACATTTACACAATGCAGGTAGATAATTGTGATGCACTATTGAATGCTTGATATTGGGCAACATTTATTATGGTTTATTGGAGTGGTTATAGGGTGTATGTTGTTGTTTTGAAGAGTGCTTTTGGTTTGGTAGCGCTTTGCCAGCTATGGACCTGACTGCAAAGTAAGTGAATTTATGTGAGGGGATAAATTGTGGTTGGAAAGTATGTTTTCAAACTTATGACTGCACATAAACCTGGCTACTTCAAATGAATACTTTTGCAAAGAGGAATAAATGGTGTAACCCAGTTTTTTGGGGTGAAACTCTGTTTGGAATTCCCCATTGCGTGGATTAACACATACTTTTAGAATCTACTTTTGGCAGATGGTAAATGAGAGTGGAAATATATCCAGATGGGGTGTACAAGGAGATTGATCTGAAGAGTGGCAGAGGGAGAGGAAGGACATGTTTGGGCAGGGGAGCCGTACATGCTTCAAAGTGCCCCACAAAGACTTCTGGCAGTTACCAGGAAAGGGGCCAGGCTGCTTTTGCAGCCTAACCCCAAAGCAATTTTTGAGCTGATAGTATCAAGTTCATTATTTCTGGACCATCAAAACACTTATGCAGGCACCAGGCCAATTATATTCTGGTAGAGTGATATCACACTAAGGGCTGATTACGATATTGGGTGGACCTGAATCTGTCCAACATCGTTTGGGTACTGGGACTGAACAACCTCCTGTCGTAAGGCCCAACCCAACAATTAGGATGTGACCAAACTCTGTTCCATCGCATCCTATGCTTTACCATGGTAACATGAACTCAAAATGGAATGCATGCTCACATGGTAAAGAGCTGAGGTGCAGTTCATCCCTGCACCCTGTGGCACGCACCTCAAGCTGCCTGCCACCAGGTGCAGGGATCAACAGGGGACTCCATAGGTGCCCCCTAGGCCACCATCCATAGGCCTTGCACCCATGGGGTCCTGCTGGTGGCCCCCAAAGTCAGACTCCCACAGCCTCTCAGTGTCGGAAAGGCGGGCACAGAAATGCTGTGGAAATCTTCCATTGTAACCCCTAGGTGGAAAGAGCCACCCGAGGGATTACTGTCTCTTTACGAATGGCAGACGGGCTCTCCGAGCCTGTCATAAATCATTCAGAATTCCAGTCTGGATTAATTTATGACGGACTCCATTAAATGGTTTTGTCGGAAATTAATCCAGACAGGAGATTATGATGCCACAGGAGCATCTTCGACTGAGGGTTGGAGCCATTTCCTTCAGCACCATAATTGGGCCCTTAATCTTTAACCTAAATTAGGACCTAGATGTCTGTAAGGCTTTGGTGTGCCTACCACAGTTTAATGATCTGCCTAGTTTGTGCTGTTAGAGAAAGAGCATTTATAGTTCTGTGTAGAACAATTGTATTTGTTGATATAGTTGAGGGCTACTGCATATATATTAAAACAATATCCAAGATTATAAGTAATCAGAAGTGGTGACTGCTGTAAGGACTGTATAAACAGCTGAGTAAGTGGAAGTGTAGTGTGAATTCGGTCTGGGTGGTATGTGCCTGATATTATTTAGACTATCAGACAGAGCTATGTATATTCCTGTCTATAATTAGGCACTGTCTCTTCAATTGTAGTTGTTAGTCCTATAGGAGTGTTTATTAAGAGCAACATGCCTAGTTCTAGGGGCTCTGCAGTTTATCAAAAAAGGTGCATAACCACAATCCATAGACCCAGTACTGGAATTGCAACAGATAATATACATCATGAGCAAGTGGAATTGGCAAGGCAGTGTGTGGGTCACAGTATAGAAACAATGGGATGGGGTGCACTGCAGCATTGCTGATTCACTGAAAATGAGTGGTGCTCACAGTACTAGAGTAACAGGTGGTTCTTCAGTACAACACTGGTTCTTCAGTACACCACTGGGCTGCATTGACCATGCTTCAATGAGTGATAATAAGCACTTGGGATAACCATGTAAACAACTTTAGAGTGAGAAGCATTTGATTTTATTAGCGGTATTTTCTGGATAATGTAAACAGATGTGTGTTGGAAGCATTTTAAGGACAGTATATATGTGCCTGCAAATTGTTAAGTACTGCCAACAATTTTTCAATACAGAACATATATAAATGACCTCAGACACCATTTAACACCAGCACATTTAAATATTGCGGCTCAAAACTATTGTTGCAATCCCACAAATAAAGCAACAAAAAAATGTTTTAATGCAAAAAGACAGTCAACTAAATCTTTCTGACACAGATTTCAACAAAACCCTAGACAGTAAATAAAAATTATCCATTGAACTGGCTGATGGAAAAAGTTGCATTCAGCTATGAAATTATCACAATCTGGAAATATGAGGTTTAACAAAATGGCTATAATTTGCATATTTGATGCCTGCTAATAATTTGATGCGTTTCTGTCCAAATAGTCTGTTAACAGATTGCACTTAAAAAGCAAAACAATATGTGGAAATTAGAGAATAAAGAGAGCAAAACACCATTCTGATGTAATGTGTTAACATGAAAAAGGGAAACATGAAGGTGAGAGTTTACCTAATTGACTAATATCCTCCCTGACCCCAATGTTTAATTTAAATACATTAAGAATAAAATAAATACATGTTATTTATGAGCAAAACATAGATATTACACCCTGAGTGCATGCTGCTGACATTAAGGGTTTGTAAAATGAAACTTTTAAAAGTGAAGCTAGCTTTTATTCTGTTAAATCTGCACTTACCTTGAACTTTCCCTCTGTTCAGGCCTTGCTCTTACTGGTTTCCTACACACTGAAGCTCAGCTATGCTTTAAATCTGAAAACTGCTAGATAATGAGAGAGCGCAAACTGACCTAAATGTAGAAGTGCGTCACACTTACACGTAGTAAGCACAAGTCAGGAAGAGAAATGCCATGAGTGCTGATAGTACCTACATCTATATTCTGAAATGTGTAGTTAATATAGAGATTTAAGTAGAAGTGGAACTAATACAGAAATGTGTGAAACTATATGATTTTATTAGACATGATTATTCCTGAATCCATGTTGTGTAGCTGCTAAAATGTAAGATGGCATACGGAAACGTCGAACGTGGTAGGCCTCAGGGCCAGAGCTAGAAGGGAGGGGGAAGGTGGTTCAATTTCACAACATGGATTGCACTAATGTTTTTAGTAATAACGAATAGGCCATGATTTATAGATGTGTTTACCGAATAAATAGAATAAGAGTACTAACATGCTAATAATTAAAGAAGAAGTTGAATGCTATAATCATTATGAGAAATGTTGTAGGGCTGGAATGTTTTAACGTTGATTTACACATATTAGTCTGGGCCGGGGAATGTTGCAACGCTGTTGGAAGACTATGAGAATTGGGATTTGGCTGCAGATGTCTGTCTGTAAGAGAAAAGGGGGTATTCAATTATAAATAATATGAATAGAGGTTTGTTCAAGAGACGGACCAGACATGGAGGAGGGTTCCGGAATGTTTAAGGGGTATCAGCGGGCCGGAGAAGAGTCTGAGAAGCAAGGTCGACTCTAACCACAAGGCCTCATCATGGAAAAAGCCAGAAGCTACACCACGTGAGGGGCGTCTCACGAGGGGCGTCCTAAATGTTGTTGTATTTTTGTATTAGGGACAGCACCCCTGGGTGGAGTTAGAGCAGAAGCCTGAGGACCCTTTAGAGAGCGGATGGGTAGGCAGAGAGGGGTCATGATTGGAGAACTATAGGTTTTCACCAAGAGACTGAGAGTGGGTGACTTCCCTTGGGGGTCATTCACTGCTGACACCTTTTGTTAGGTTGGGACCTGGTTAAGTAGGGATACCATCTAGATCAGGGTAGGGACAGCCTAACCTGTATTTTCCCTCCGGCTGTAAATGACTGAGAGATCTCAATACGTGTCTATGCTAATAGCCCTATTATTTTTAGAACTGGTTCTTGTAGTTTCCGTTGCTCGTCTGAGGGCTTTCAGAGAGCACATGTATGTAGTTGGGCCCGTGTATCTGGTGAATCTCATTTTGAGATGCTTGTACCTGCAACTTATCTTGACCTTATAATAAACCTTTGAAAGCTAGAAGTTGTTTGTGATCTTTTGGAGCGGAGTCCTTTATTGGGTGAACTAACTTGGTAAGAGATGCACTTTCTTCCCTCAATGACAGGCAATAAAGGTTCAGTCGACCAGATCGGGGTTTTAGATCAATAGTGATAAGGTATTGATCAAAATCTCGCCCTTCCAGTTGGTAGCAGAGGATGGTTGCCTTCTTGAGGAAGGTGATCTAGGCCAGGTTAGATTACCCCAAGGCCCCTAGAGATCGATGATCGGAAGAACCGCCCGCCGAAGAAGGACCGGATGACGTGAGACAGAAAAGCAGCAGTATCGGTCGAGAGTGAGTATAAAGGGTCATGCGTGTTAAGATTGCGGTGTTTTGTATTGTATCTATGTTGTAATGTCTGGCGGAGTTGAATGCCTGTAGAGTGACTGTGGAACAGGTTGTGAGCGCGCACAACCGGTGGAAATCTTAAGTTCAAGGAGAGCTTAAGTGGTTCGGGTGTATCGGACACCCAGAGTAATTGTTAACTAGAGTGAAGGGGGTCATGAGGTACCCTTGATCACCCGGAAGACCGAGATAGGGGGAACGTAAGAGTGAGTGCGTGAGTAACGGACGCTGGTCGGAAGTTACTGTGTGTGTGTAAAGAACCTATCAGAGAGACGATAGACATCTCGTCAGTTGTGTTGACAATTACAGATAGACTGTGGACGTACAGTCGAGGGAAGTGACCGCTTGGTCGGAAGTAGTCATTTTTCAGAGTATGAATGGGACGCATGCATGACCGCGAGGAGAGCTGAGAAAGGAGGGGTGCTGCTGCGAAGCGGAGACTAGTGACGTCAGAAAGTGCCGCGCTGGGATTGGCCGGCCGGTGAAAGACCGCGCTGCGATAGGCCAGCTAGCAAAGCCGCGCTAGGATTGGTGGATTGTCATCAGGAAGTAAACAGAGTATTCAAGCTGGAAATTGTGCGCATAATTATGAAGTGTTTTAAATGGTTAAGAGCGCTGTTTAAAAGAGAGCGCAGGGGATCGTATGAAGGGGAAGAAGCCCCGCCGGAGGGTACACCAGCTCGTTATATGGGGACAAATGTTGGGCTGCATACGATTCTGTGGATCTCAGAGTGGAGTAAGATTACAGACGGAAATGAGGAACTCACGTTCCCGAAATACGGGACGTTCAGATTAGAGGTGCTACACAGATTAAAAGCAATTATGACCTCTACGAGACCCTTGCCTAGACCAACCCAGTTTGAAGCCCTTAATGCATGGATTAGGGCAGAGCATGAAAAGAACATGAACAGACGGCAAGAAAGAGTGAAACGTTCGGTAAGGGCAGTACAGGATGCCAAGTGGGATGCGGATGCTAAAAGATGGAGGGTGCATAACATGGAAGTAAATAAATTATATCCAGTGTTAGAGATGCCCGGGAACAAAAGCCCCCTAGAAGAAGATGACGAGAGCGAGACAGAGGACAGCCTGATAAACAGATTATTGACAGACAGGCCACCCCCGTATAACAGAGCAGGGGGAGATGTTGAGAATAGTGAGAAGGGGGGGGGGCAATGCAGGAGAGCATAGGCCGCTTCTCAGTCCTGATTGGGATCCCGCTGCAAAGAAAGAACTGTCCCAGTCTAGCCAGGTGCAACAGGTAGTTGGGAGGTTTGTGGTGCAAAGGCCGCCAGAGACGGAGTGTGCCACATCCTACGCATTACCCGATGCACTACAGGTACCTGTTACCATAGGTCCTATAGTATCGATATATGACCCAGACAGGGCTAGAGGGGAAGAACGGGTACGGAGGGACAGAGAAAGAGCAGAGATGGCAAGGAGGAATGATACGATCAACTCCCCAAGCCAGTTGCCGATACCAAGAGAGTGGAGCACCCCAGTACACACCGCAGGGGATCTGGGGGACATTAGATGGCCGGTGGAGATGAGGGGATCAGGACGGAAATCCTTTCAGGAGTTAAACGAGTACATGAAGAAGTGGGATGAGGCAGTAGAGGCTCACAAGAACATCATAACTGCGGAAGCTGAAAGGGAAAGGCAGGACAGCAGAGCCCGGACTCACTGCGGGGCTGAAGAGAGCAGTCCGGAGTGGGACGGGAGGCAGAAGGACAGTAGGGGAGTCACCCATTGGGCCCGGAAGGAAGGTAGAGCAGACCTAGAAAGCGGGGGCCCAGAGAACGGGGGGTTGTCTCGCCCAATACGTAGTGATGAAGACAGGAGGGCTCGGGAGTACAGAGACAGCTTTAAGTGTATCCACTGTGTGCCCGGAAACCGAGAACAGAATGAGAGTTGCGAGAGGTCACACCATAGTCCCTGTGGTGACGGACATGAGCGCAGCCCAGGGAATATGGGAAACCAGGAAGGATCGTATCAGATACTGAGTGATACAAGGCCAAGAGAGAATGGAGACCGAAGGGAGAATAGCAGAGAGTCCTACTGTGAAAAGAGAGGAGAGAATGGACAAAGTAAGATAGGGGGTAACAGGCCCGTGTTCCATCACCTTCCAAGATCGGATGGCCGAGCATGGGACCTGGAGAGATGGGAGCAAGAGAGAACACTTCCCAACTCTCCCGAACCCAAACGTAGGGCCCGGAGTTGGGATGGGAGAGAAACCTGTGAACCTCCCTCGAAGGAGTTATTGCGAGCAGAGATAAAAGCCAAAAGATTAGATGTCTCCAGCCTAAGGTCAGATCTGGATGATATGGTAGATGGTACCCTGCCCTTAGAAAGAATGGACATGTATGAGCAGGATGAAATTCTGTTCATGGCAAAGGACGTAACTCGAAAGGCGAGGGCAATCCACGAGAAATTAGTAGAACTAGCAGGCAAATATATGGTGGACCTGTCGAGGACCAAAGCATTACAGGGTAACCACAGACTACATTACTCAGACCGAGATCTAGATGAGAGGAGAACCATCGGATTGAAAACACACATAAGGGAGCTGATCACTGGAATAAGGACATGGAGGGCCCTAGATAAGTGGGAGGAGAGGTGGTCCAAGAAAGGGACCGTCAGGAGAAGCACACTTGGAATGACACCAGGAAGACAGCAGGGAGTAGAGGCATACCCTTTGAGAGAAGTCGCAAATGGGACCTATGTCCACGTCCCTTGGAGTAGGGGAGATTTAGCTGCTTTTACCACCTCCTTTCCCAAACTGCGGGAAAACCCAGTGGAGTGGTATAAGCAAGTTGAGAGATTCGTAAAAATCTCAAAGGTCCTATGGATAGACTTGAACACGCTGTTTGACATAGTAGTGCCAGGAGATTTGTGGACCGCATGCAAGGTTAGCGCTGAGTGGCCCACCATAGAGCCAGAGAGAGATGCTAAGACTAATGGGCCGTCCGAGAGTGTGATGGCAAAGTTCGAGAGAGTAATGACTTGGCTGAAAGATAAAGTGCCAATGCAAGACATAGATTGGGTAAAAATTGACCGAACAAGACAGGAACCCAAAGAGACAGTTCACGAATACTATGAGAGATTGCTGAAGGCGTTTAAACAGTATAGCGGTCTGGATGTAATGGATCCGAAGGACATAGGGCAATTTGTGTCCAAGTTCGTCTTGGGCCTGAGACCGGATATTAGTTTAATGATACAGCAACACTTGATTTGTTGGCAAAATAAACCCCTAGACGAAATACTGAGGTATGCCAGGTACTGCTGTGATGAGATAGACTCCAAGGCTAAGAAACTAAAGGAGAAACTGATGGTGGTACAGATGCAGGCAGCAGGGAAGGGGGGACAGCAGCAACAGCAACCAGGAACAGGTACTGGAGGAAAGAAACAGTACAGTCAGAACAAGGGCAATGAGGAGAACTCCACCTTTAGACCCAGGATAGATATAGCTGCCTTAAAGAAAACAACTAGGTGCCACCAGTGTAACGAGGTGGGGCATTGGAAACGCGAGTGTCCCTATAATGTTGAGATAGGAGACCAAGAGGTAGAAGAGGAAGAGACCCAGAGTGCGCCCACAAGAGGGGTAACGCAATACCAGGGAAAGGTGCTCAAAGGGGGGGGCCCACCTCCCCGAGCTCAGTTCCCGCAGCCACCCAGAGTAGGGACCATGGGTAAGACGTATAGACAGATGCCCTTGTTTGTAGGAGGAGAGGAGTGCTATTATGTGGACCCACTAACTGGACAGAGAGTGGAAAGGGAAGACTGCACCCTCGGGGCAGCTCTGGAGGTAGACCAGAGGGGACCCTATGTTGAGGCCGAAGTGGCAGGGTTCCCCACGACATTTCTAGTGGACACAGGAGCCACCCGATCCACGATCAGATCAGCCGCAGTTCCAGGCCTGCCCATGTCTGGAGAGACCATACAAGTGGTGGGGGTCGCTAACAGGAGAATGACCAGTCCTCTGACTGAACCCGTGCAGGTGAAAATAGGGAAGTACAGTGATGAGCATCAGTTTGTGGTTTGCGATTCTAGTCCTGTATGTCTGCTAGGAAGAGACCTTTTGTGCAAGTTAAATTGCACCATATACTGCACACCACAGGGAGTGGAGGTATTGACTAATGACGATGATGCTGACTTTAAAGTAGCAAATTCCAGGATATGTGTGGAATTGTATCCCACTCTGACAGTAGACGAGCTCCCCTGGGATCTGAGAGAGACAGTAGCTCCAGAAGTGTGGGATTTCACTGGGGAAGAGATTGGGTTGGTGAAAGGGGTGGACCCAGTGAAAATTGTAGTGAAACCGCATGCTGAGTTTCCAAGAACACCTCAATATAAATTGACTCCAGAAACGATTGCAGGCATCAAACCCGTGATCGAATCCATGATTAAGCAGGGAATACTGAAGGAAATCGTGGGTAGTCCATGTAACTCCCCGATTATGGGTTTGCAGAAACCAAATGGGAAATTCCGGATAGTGCAGGACCTCAGAAAGATTAATAACATAGTCGTTTCGTGTTGTCCAGTGGTACCGAATCCATCCGTGATACTGTTTCAGATACCGTTCCAAGCAGAATGGTTCACTGTAATTGATCTTTGTCAGGCTTTCTTCTCGATCCCTCTGGACGAGGGAAGCCATTTTCTTTTCGCATTTAAGCTGGAAGGTCGCGTCCTAACATGGTGTCGTATTCCTCAGGGGTATACAGAGAGCCCATCGATCTTCAACCAGCTTCTAAAGAAAAATCTTGAAAGTCTAGTGCTGCCCCAGAGGTCAGTTCTGGTCCAGTACATAGACGACCTCCTTGTGGCGTCAGAAACAGAGGAAGCTTGCAGGGAAGACTCTATTGCTTTGTTAAATCACCTAGCTGAGAATGGGCATAAGGTGTCCCCGGGAAAATTGCAGTACTGCCTGACAGAGGTGCAGTACTTGGGACACAGAATTGAGAAAGGTAAACGAAAAGTGTCACCAGACAGGATAGAGGCCATCATGAAGATGAATGTGCCTAAAACACAGAGAGAAGTCAGGATGTTCCTAGGAATGGTGGGATATTGCCGTCAGTGGATTGCAAACTTCTCACTGAAAGCAAAGCCCTTGCAAAAACTGACGCACAAGGAGGTGAGCGATCCGGTACCATGGGACAAAGACTGTTTGATGGAGTTCCTGCAGCTGAGAGAGGACTTGTGTCGTGCTCCGGCTCTGGGAATGCCAGATTACGATAAACCATTCTTGCTCTACTGTTGTGAGAGAGAAGGTTGCGCGCTGTCTGTGTTAGTCCAAATTCATGGGAATGCCCGTAGACCAGTCGCTTATTTCTCGGCTACTTTAGACCCAGTAGCCGCAGCGTTGCCCGGATGTCTCAAATCCGTTGCCGCAACAGGTGTCAGCATTGAGAGGTGTGAAAATATAGTCATGGGGCACCCGTTAGAGGTGCATGTGCCCCACTCTGTTGAATTGTTGATGACCAGGACCAAAACACAGCATCTGACGAACAGCAGGCTCACGCGCTATGAGCAAGTCATTCTTGCTGCAGAGAACGTGACCCTCAGGAGATGCTCTGTTTTAAATCCTGCTACCTTGATGCCACTTCCAAACGATATTGAAGATGATGATGAATGTACAGACCATGACTGCCTCGATGTGACTGAACTATGCACCAAACCAAGACCCGACATCGTAGATGAGCCACTGACTGACCCAGATGAAATTTTCTTTGTCGATGGCTCATGTGTAAGAGACGAAGTTGGGCAGTTGAGAGCAGCTTACGCTGTTTGCACAATTACTGGAGTGGTGGAAGCTGGATGCCTGGAAGGAGTACACTCCGCTCAGGTAGCCGAGATTATTGCCCTGACACGTGCCTGCCTGGCAAGCAATCAAATCCGAGTCACCATATACACTGACAGTCAATATGGTTACGGGGTAGTTCATGATTACGGGCAGTTGTGGTCTCAAAGAGGTTTCATGACCTCTTCAGGCTCTCCCATTCGCAATGGAGAGTTTGTGCGCCTGTTGTTAGAGGCGTTGCAATGTCCAGCAGGTATCGCAGTTGTGAAGTGCACCGCACATACCAGAAATATGGACTTCGTGTCACAAGGCAATAGATATGCCGACGAAGTCGCGCGGTATTGCGCGGAAACAGGGTACTCTTTCACAGAGGTGGAAGTGGGTGGAATAAATGTAAGGACTGAATTAGCCATGATATTAGAAACTGTTGATACTTGGGACGAACTAAAAGACATGCAAGAAAATGCTCCTGATTGTGAAAAAGAAACATGGCAAAAGGCAGGATGTGTGATGGGTGAGGCCCATTTCTGGGTCTCAGCAGATGGCAGAGCAGTGTTGCCCAATGAGATGGTGAGCCCAATGGCCAGACACATACATGGTCCCGTCCACTTAGGAAGAGATGCTATGCTGAGAGTGTTTAGACAGACCTGGTACAACCCTAAGTTCAGAGTAGCAGCCGAAGCAGTGTGCCAGCGTTGTGTGACGTGTCAGCAGTTGAATGTAGGGAAAAAGACACCAGTTGCACTGAGCCACATTGGGAGGTCAGGAGGTCCATTCAATCGAATGCAGATAGATTTTATTGAAATGCCAAGGTGCAGCCGCCTCCGTTATATCCTGGTGGTTGTTTGCGTTTTCTCCAGATGGGTTGAGGCATACCCTACACGTAGGTGCGACACCCTCACAGTAGCCAAGTTACTGCTTAGGGAGCTTATCCCGCGCTTCGGGGTGCCGGCCTCTTTGGAATCAGATAGGGTAACGCATTTCAACAGCTCGCTTGTGAAAATGATTTGTGCAGCTTTGAACATAGATCAGAAATTGCATTGCAGTTATCGACCAGAGGCTTCAGGAATAGTGGAGCAAATAAATGGCACCATCAAGGCCAGAATTGCAAAGGTGTGTTCATCAACATCCTTGAGTTGGCCTGATGCGTTGCCATTGGTCCTTATGAGCCTCCGTAGTACCCCGGATAGGAGAACTGGTTTGTCTCCTCATGAGGTATTGATGGGAAGAGCAATGAGGTTACCTTCTGTCCCAA
The DNA here is from genome assembly GCF_964263255.1 of Lissotriton vulgaris. Taxonomy (NCBI): domain Eukaryota; kingdom Metazoa; phylum Chordata; class Amphibia; order Caudata; family Salamandridae; genus Lissotriton; species Lissotriton vulgaris. Next base: position 1,150,885,835 of record NC_141694.1, read on the forward strand.
CTGCTGCGCTAATTAGCATCACAGATGATATGATCCTGGACTATTGTAAGGGGCTGTCTGACGCCATTCATTCTGTGTCCCTTCAGGTGCAGGCTGCCGAGGTACCATCGTGCCAGGACCCGTGTCATGACTTGCTTCCTGGGGACTGGGTCCTGGTGAAAAAACACGTGAGAAGAAGCTGCTTGGATGTTCGTTGGCGTGGGCCCTTCCAGATCATCCTGATCACGAACACGGCAGTGAAGGTGGGAGGCCTGCCCAACTGGATCCACGCGTCGCATACGCGGAGGGTTCCAGCACCTCTGGAAGACACAGCTCCTCTCTCGGATAGACGTCCAGCTGCGGACCGAGAAGCCATAGAGGGGGCCAGCCAAGCTGTAGAGGTGCCAGCGGAAGCAGGGAACGAGTCTGACCAAGCTGAGGACGGTCAGTACAGCAGCGAAACAGACGACGCTACTGAAGGAGAAAGTAGCTGGGAGTACGAATCAGACACTGACAGGTCTGACAGAGAGCGTGAACAGACAAGAAGGAGAAGGAGTAGAAGGGTACGTGGAGAAGCGGACTGGCCGCAGAGAAGAAGCTCTAGTCTGAGGTCAACTCCAGAGAGAACCCTTCCTCCGATATCAGAAGATACAGACCCGGAAGAAGGTGCTCAGGGCGCTGAAGCACCGGTCTTGAGGAGGTCAAGAAGAGTGCGTGTACCTAGCAGAAGATACTCCACCCCTGAGTGGACATATCTGGCGACAGATGTCTTCGAAACCGGTGACAGGGAGGATCCGAGCGGTGGTGGTGTCCAGTTCTGAGCCCATCGTCACAGTGGAAATACGACTGTTAGTACCCGGAGTCGAACAAGAAGGGTCACTGACATTCATGGTTCCCCGACCTCCCCGCCTCAGCAAGTTAAAACACATGTTTCTCACAGAATTGCAATTCCCCGATTTTGGTACAAGGATAACAGCCCAAGAAGAGCACAATCTTCGTATGGAAATATTGAACTTTGCTATCGAAGCTGCAGGCACAGGCCTGATAGTAGATGCTTAAAAGACTTTGTAAATAAGCGAGAAGAAAAGAAGATTACCTAGCGCCCAGGAAGCAGAGAATCTTAGGGACCTTCCCTTGAGTTGATGGAGAAGGGCTAGGGTTGTCTGTATTGAACTGTTAAAGGACTTTTGCGAGGAAGGTTGTCAGCTTCCAGTTGTGTGGTTCTAAGGACAAAAGGAGTAAAAGAGACTGTAAAGGAACGAAAAGAAAAGAACTTTGTGCCAAGATACGAGAGAGCCATACAGTCTGACGAAATGGAGGCCGGCACCCAGAACCGCAGAGCGAAATGTATAATAGGTACACTAATAGTAGGAGTGATAATATTAATAGCTTTAGTAGTAACAGTCTCTTATGTAAAGGGACGTGAGGAAGAGGCAAAGGTAACTGATGTGAAATCTGTAGAGGCGCTTACACCCACCGTTGCTGGTGAGAAAGGGGAAAACACACAAGAAAAAGCGTTATTAGCTGCAGAAGCCCGCAGGTTACACGTAGATGAGTCCCAAGGAGACTTTAGGTCAAATGCTTATGCTAAACTTCTGTATGAATACGTGGATGCCATGGAGGTTAAGGACTGTTATGTGTGCATGCAGTTGCCGGCGTCTGTAATGAAGGCATTCGATATCATCACCTCCCGCTGACATATGGCATTACATGTAGCTTGTTGCTTAGCATATTTTATGGGAGAGATAGTTTTGAATACTATTTCTCCAATTACGATGCAGTGTTACCAGAAGTCCCAAATTATAAACAAATGAACAAATGGGACTACTGGAAGAGTGAAGACAGGTTGGCAAAGTTTTTCATTCCTTGGATTACTTTAGATACTTCACATGCCCGCAGAAATAACCTGACATGTAAGGTGTCAGAAGTCGAGAAAAAGTTCATAGGGCAGGTGGATGATCGAAATAGGAGACAAAATATTTTGAAAAAATCAGGACAATGGAAAACAGATTGGACCGAGGAAGAAAAGGCACACAAGAGAAAAGGTAGTAGTGGTCCAATAGCTTTAGATAGAACGCAGAGAGGAAAGTTATGTCTTCATAGAGCCAAAACGTATTATGAAAATGTATACGTGGGAGAGGTTAGCTGTGAACATGCTTTCAATTTAGAGTACTATACTAAGGACTTCCTGAAGGGAATGCAAGTGATTCCAAATGTATATTTTGTATGTGGAAGAAATGCCTACGTGAGACTACCTGACAACTGGTATGGATCATGTTACTTGGCAATTATCTTCCCTAAAATATATCATGCCCAAGACTTAGAGATCATCGAGGGCAAGACATCATCGAGGGGAAGGAGAGAGGTAGGAGGTGTAGAAATGGTTGGAGATGTCTTTGGAGCTGTGTTCCCTCTTTTGGGACTAATCCTTAATGATGTTAAAATTAGACGACTGGCAACAGTCGTAGACAGGTTGTCTGCCAGCACTGCTCAGTCCTTAATGCTGGTAGAAGGAGAGATGCAATCGATAAGGGCTATGGTTCTCCAGAACCGTCTTGCATTAGACGTCCTATTAGCAAAAGAGGGCGGAGTCTGTAAGGCTTTGAAGGTCCAGGAATGTTGTACTTACATTCCAGACAATTCGAAGCCCCTTGAGAAAGTTATTAGGAACATAACTGATATTCACAAAGAGATCGAAGACCTGAGCAGAGAAAATGTCTGGGAAAAGGTGGGCCATGGAATAAGTGAAGCTGGAGGTTGGCTCACCACCTTAGGCAAAAGCTTTGTGTGGAAAATACTAAAACCTATCATCATAATATTGATCTGTGGGATCGTGTTGTGGGGATTGGTGAGGGTATTCAAATGGTACAGAGCAAGAAGGTCAGAGAGGGCTCAGAGAAAACAGCTGCAGAGATTAGCTGCCATACAAGATAGTCAGTACCGGAGCCTGAGGGCTCTGGAAACACAGAAACGAGTTATGCTAGCAATCACTGCAGTTTAAATGTTAATGATGACCCCGAGAGGTCATCAAAGGGGGGAACTGAGAGAGCGCAAACTGACCTAAATGTAGAAGTGCGTCACACTTACACGTAGTAAGCACAAGTCATGAAGAGAAATGCCATGAGTGCTGATAGTACCTACATCTATATTCTGAAATGTGTAGTTAATATAGAGATTTAAGTAGAAGTGGAACTAATACAGAAATGTGTGAAACTATATGATTTTATTAGACATGATTATTCCTGAATCCATGTTGTGTAGCTGCTAAAATGTAAGATGGCATACGGAAACGTCGAACGTGGTAGGCCTCAGGGCCAGAGCTAAAGGGAGGGGGAAGGTGGTTCAATTTCACAACATGGATTGCACTAATGTTTTTAGTAATAACGAATAGGCCATGATTTATAGATGTGTTTACCGAATAAATAGAATAAGAGTACTAACATGCTAATAATTAAAGAAGAAGTTGAATGCTATAATCATTATGAGAAATGTTGTAGGGCTGGAATGTTTTAACGTTGATTTACACATATTAGTCTGGGCCGGGGAATGTTGCAACGCTGTTGGAAGACTATGAGAATTGGGATTTGGCTGCAGATGTCTGTCTGTAAGAGAAAAGGGGGTATTCAATTATAAATAATATGAATAGAGGTTTGTTCAAGAGACGGACCAGACATGGAGGAGGGTTCCGGAATGTTTAAGGGGTATCAGCGGGCCGGAGAAGAGTCTGAGAAGCAAGGTCGACTCTAACCACAAGGCCTCATCATGGAAAAAGCCAGAAGCTACACCACGTGAGGGGCGTCTCACGAGGGGCGTCCTAAATGTTGTTGTATTTTTGTATTAGGGACAGCACCCCTGGGTGGAGTTAGAGCAGAAGCCTGAGGACCCTTTAGAGAGCGGATGGGTAGGCAGAGAGGGGTCATGATTGGAGAACTATAGGTTTTCACCAAGAGACTGAGAGTGGGTGACTTCCCTTGGGGGTCATTCACTGCTGACACCTTTTGTTAGGTTGGGACCTGGTTAAGTAGGGATACCATCTAGATCAGGGTAGGGACAGCCTAACCTGTATTTTCCCTCCGGCTGTAAATGACTGAGAGATCTCAATACGTGTCTATGCTAATAGCCCTATTATTTTTAGAACTGGTTCTTGTAGTTTCCGTTGCTCGTCTGAGGGCTTTCAGAGAGCACATGTATGTAGTTGGGCCCGTGTATCTGGTGAATCTCATTTTGAGATGCTTGTACCTGCAACTTATCTTGACCTTATAATAAACCTTTGAAAGCTAGAAGTTGTTTGTGATCTTTTGGAGCGGAGTCCTTTATTGGGTGAACTAACTTGGTAAGAGATGCACTTTCTTCCCTCAATGACAGGCAATAAAGGTTCAGTCGACCAGATCGGGGTTTTAGATCAATAGTGATAAGGTATCGATCAAAATCTCGCCCTTCCAATAATTAAAAATAGCTCTCAGAGCTAGGCAGCCACAGTCAAAAACATTTTATTTGTCACAAATAAAAAATAAACTAGAAAAGAGGATTACTATTATCAATAGAAACATCTGGAGGAGAACATAGTGGCCGTGAGCTGAGCAGTCGCTTGCCGCCGGTAGCTCTCCCGCTCTGCCTCGCGCAGAATGCTGTAAGGGGGATTAGCAAGCATTTAATCAGGCTTTTCCAGTCTCGAAACCGACCTGTAGATGTGCATTGGGGTGTCTGTGGACCTCCCACACTGGTTTCTGGCTGTCCTGGAACTGAGAAGGGGCCAAAAGATAGCCTCCCGCGGTCTCCACTGAGGCAGTCTTTTCCAAGGTGAATCCGGAAGAGGCAGAGGCAGCACAGGAAGAGCGGCTGCTGCCGCTGCACCCGCGCTAGGGCCGAAGGCTGAAGTGGAGCGGACGAGGAGAGAGACGGAGAAGGAGACGGATTGGAGATTGACCGTGGAGAGGAGCGGATCTGTCTCAGTGGTTTGAAGCCAGCAGTCAGAGGAGTGTGAGGTAACAGGGCACCAGAAGTATGGGGACGGGGACATCCGTGAGACATTTGAAACTGGTAAGCTTTTCTCCCCTTGCTGCCTTAGACCAACGAGCCAGGATGGGGATTCTCTTGTTACCAGCCCAGCACAGCCTAGCAAAGCCACACATGGGACTAAACTAAAAGCTGGTAAAACTCCAAAAAGCAAAACAGCAAAGAGAAGTAGGATACAAGGCACAGCACAGGGGTCTACAGTACAGGGGACCAGGAAAGGGAATACCTGCGATGACACCATCAAGCTGCCCCCAGAAAGCAAGCCATCATAGATATACATTAGAAGGGGGTAACACATTAGAAAAAGAGCCTGAAGGTAGCTCTGGAGGAAGTTGTTCCCCTTCTCGGGAGTATAAAGGCAAAGGCTCTAAAACCTGCAGAAAGAAGAGTTGTCCTTTGGATGCCAAAGTAAAAATCACTCCATCGTTAAGGTCAAATTTTAGGGTTCTCACACAGGTCCTAGATGTGGTAAAACAGGGAAAAGCCCTTAGGAAAGATTCTGGGCAGACAGTAACAGTAGGACAGCCTCCTTTGAGACTAATGGATATCGACTCAGGAACTTCTTCCTCTTCCTGTGCCCCCATCATTACCGCTGCACCTACACTCATACCGGTTACACACGCTAAACCCTCTAAACCCGCTGAGCAATTGACCAAGCAATTCAAATTGCCAAACAAGTCCAAGATTCCTGAGGTTCCAGAGATCCCAGAAGTAAGCGTAGCTTAGGGTTACCGATTGAGTATCCTGGAGGGGAAAACTTGATGGTGGAAAGTGCATGAGTTAGTAGTGGCGAAATTGGTAGAGGTAAGAGCAGCACAGGAATGGGGAAGATCCTGTAGAGGGAAGGTCCCTCTGTGGATTCTCTGGCGGTTCTATTTTCCACTATGTCTTCTGATATCAAAAAGGGGTTCACTGTCTCGGAGTCGAACCAGGGAGAGATCAGACTTTTTTGTGAAACTCTCGAGAAAAAGTTTGATCTCCTAAACTCTAGGACGGTGGCTCTAGAGAACTCTGTGGAGGTTCTTAAAGAAGACCTGGGAGCTGTTATAGATGATATTGAAAACTGACCTTTGGATGCTTGCCCCGGTTTGCGCCTGCTGACTCTTGTGCGGACACCACTCCTCGCCGCACCCGTTTCGCGGGTGCCGCATCGCAGGGACCGGTTGGTGGAGAGGCCGAGTGTGGACTTTGGGAGCCGGAGGGGAGCAACAGCAATAAAAGGGGAGAGGCGCTACGCGGCAGGGACTCGCTCTCCCAGGAGTCCCTGCATGCCCACAATCACCTGGTCTGCGCCCCCTGTCAGCCCCGCCCCCAAGCCGGTAAATCGTTTTAAAAACGCTGGTTTCTTACATGACAGTGGGACTCTCTTACAGATATTGAAAACTGACCTTTGGATGCTTGCCCCGGAGTGCGCCTGCTGACTCTTGTGCGGACACCACTCCTCGCCGCACCCGCGTCGCGGGTGCTGCATCGCGGGTGCCGCATCGCAGGGACTGGTTGGTGGAGAGGCCGAGTGTGGACTTTGGGAGTCCGTGGGGAGCAACAGCACTAACAGGGGAGAGGCGCTACGCGGCAGGGACTCGCTCTCCCAGGAGTCCATGCACGCCCACAATCACCTGGACTGCGCCCCCTGTTAGCCCCGCCCCCAAGCCGTCATTCCGCCCACATATCTGGTTCAGTGTCCCGCAGCGTGGGACGAGTGCGGGACGAGCCGGGCGAAACCCAGGCAAAGGGCGGGCCGTCTGTGGCCGTCAGGGGATGGAGGAGCCTGGGCTGGGCCTACCCTCTAACATTTGGGCCAGGACCTCATTCTGATCCTCTGACTTCGATACAGTGAGTCTTTTCCGGTTTGATACTACTAACTGCCATTGTTAAAGGACTACTATACTTCGGGACTTCGTACGCAGTCGACTATAGTGGTTAAGTTCTATTTTACTACTGATTTGTGGTTATAGTATGACTACGTGTACACCACTTCCCTTACCCTCTACAGTAGGGGTTTCAATATTAGGACCCCTAGACAAATATTTTCTTAGGGCTACTCGAGAGATAGATAGAGAAATCGCACTGGCTGAGAGACGCGCTGAGCATCGGTTATCCATCGAACATCTCAAAAAAACTCCCAGAGAAGCAATCTTCATTGGGCTCCTCGGCGCTAGCTCCTTCCCCAGCACGCACAACCGACCCCAGTGAATGCTTCTCTTCCTTTAGAACATCCACGGGCTATTGCTTTAAGGGACAGTTTGGATAGGTTGGAGAATATGGCATAGCACCAGTTATCATAGATGATGCTACGGATCTACGGCCCAGTGATGCCTCCGTCCCTATGTCCCCTCCCAACATTCCCTCTAGCCATGGGGATTCCCTCCCTCCACCAGTGTTGGCATCGATGGCAGCAAACAGACCTGTCATCACCAAAAGGAAAAGAATTGTTAGCTCGCGCAAAGGTTGTCATCCCAAACCCTATAAGAAACTTAGGAGACTTGGCACAGGGACAGGTGTGAGCCATGAGGGCGTAGGGGTGGGTGTAAGTTGCCCACAGGGGGTTATGGGGGGGCGAGCCCTCCGGCGCTATAGCAGTGAAGCCATGTGTTGATCTGACTACAGACCTTGCCGAGCTCCTACCCCATGAGATCCCCTCGATTGCCCATATAGAGAAAATGCTGAAAACTTTGCTGATTCCGGTCCTAGCGAGAGTTAAAGGGTTGGCAGAGCGGTTGGATAGGTTTGAGCAAGTGACCCTGGACAACTTTTTCTCCACAAAATCTCTCATTAAACTTCATTCTAGAATCAGGGAGGATGGACCAGGGGGGAATCTGTTGTCCGGGCGACCCCTATATCCACTCAGGGCCCACCTATTGCATCTGGAATGACTAAAGGGGTGGCTGAGGCAAATATTCCTGCTGCGCACACTGTGGCCTCTAATGGGGGTGTTCGGAACTCAGGGATGGTAACGACGAACGGTACAGATCATCCAAACACACCAAAGGCCAGTACTCTCCCTGCTAAGACGCTTGTGTGTTCTGAGGTCCCTGGTAGCAATGGCCCTGTTAGTCTAAGAAACTCGGGTACTAGCAAAGGCCATGATCTAGTTCAACCACGAAGAATCAGCCATAATCCCCAATCAGCTATCCAGCTTGATATGCTTCCTCGTAAAGAGGCCCCTAGAACACCACCTGTGAACTTACCACCAGACTGTCAGCCCTATGTCGCCATTCTTACTAATGTATCACCCTTGAAGGCTGACCAGCAAGAATCCTACCAAATGCTAAAAAACAAAACCATGCATTGGCTAAGGACAAACAGACCTCTCCCCAGGGAATTAGATGGTCTGATTCTAGGTGTCAGAAGGGTAGGGTGGGTAGGCTATGGGCACAAGCAATTTGAGGGAGACTTTGTGGTGGTTAATTTTAAGAATGTTAGGGTTGCCCAAACAATCTGCAACCAGAATTCGGGGCCTAGTGATGCAGGTATTGGGGTAGTAGATTTGACCTACTTCTACCCAAGATCGGTAGGAAATCAACACAGTATTAATTGGGGTGGAGGTTGGAGGCACAATCTTGCCCCTCGCAAGAATCATTTCATCCCCTTGCCATATCAGTCAGTTGTATGGTCAGGGCCACACAGGAGGATGCTAGGATACTGAAACAACATTTTCCCTGGGGTGGTTCCCCTGCTTCCGAGCCCAGGACTTGTGTTAGAGCCTCATGCCCTAGGCCCAATTAACGTCAGTCCACCATTTTCACCAGTTGTACCCAGTCCCCTAGTTCAGAATTCTAACCTGGTCGTTGGGATTCAACAAGGAGAAAGTGTACCTTGGACATCCCATGGGAGGGAAGGGGAATTCAGCAATGAACACCTCAGGGAGCATGCTGTGGGGGATTTAGACCTAAGGATTCTCAGCTGGAATGTTGCGGGCATTTTGAGGAAGCTGGCTTTACCTGATTGGAATACCCTTGTTTAGGGCTACTCTATTTGCATCTTTCAAGAAACTTGGAGTAGGGAGCCTTGCCACAAGGTAGGTTATTCATCCTTTTTTGTACCAGCAGTCACCCCCCTTTTGGGGAAGGGCCGCCCCTCAGGAGGCCTCCTTATAAGGGTTGCTATTTCACTTGGCTGCCAAGTTACTCAGTATGTGTCAAATTCACCTGATCTACTGAGTATATCCATTAAGGGACCACGGAAAGGGCTGAACTTGGACATTTTTAATATTTATGCCAGGGGCACGAAGGGAGGCTCGCAGTCACCTATAGTATCAGGGTTGGAAACTTTGCTTAGGCAGCATCCCACTAGTTCCCATGTCCTGGTCGCAGGGGACCTAAACTGTACGTTTGTGGCCCTTGGGCTGGAGGACACCTTGGGAACCGCTGATGAAGATATTAGGAGAGGGATACCAGTCCTAACTATACCTCCTATTAGGAGGTGGTCACAAGTGGTGGTCCAAATAAACTCCTTAAATATGGAATTTGGTCTTAAGGCTGTTAACGGGAGGGCGATGTCAGATCCTTCTGGAGCCCATACTTATAACAGGGCTAACCATACGTCTAGGATAGATTATATTCTCCTGGACATATAACTTTGGAGTTTCTTGCAGGACATGGAGGTAATCCCTTCAGTTGAGAGTGATCACAACCTCCTCTCTCTTGCCCTCCGTCCCTTTGCGGACTGGGAATCAGGGGGTGCATTTGCCTCACTGAGCACCAAGCCCTCAGGAAGTATATCCTTCCAAATGTGGTAGGCGCTTGAAATGGAGTAAGCTTACCATAGACGAAGAGAAAGTGCTAGCTATTGGGGCACTCCTAGAAACAGCTCTGTCTAAATTGGACTTGTTGTCTCCTCGGTCTGGGGAAGTCACAGCGCTCTTTTGTGACACAACTAAGGCCTTGAGTGACTTTTTCATTCTCCCAAGTAAGACCTCCCGAACTGGTAAGTGCAAGAAATTGCCTAAGCCGCCGGGCTGATATACTAAAAAATGCAGGGAGAAGAAATATGTCCTGATAGGTGCTGTTAAAAGCAAATCCCAGGCTGCAATTAGACTGGCTAGGAAAGAGTACTCCCAGACTACTATCACAGCAAAGAGAGAATGGGAGGACAGGTTCTGGGCGGATCTCATGGAAGCAAGTACGGGCAGGGATGCCAGAAACTTCTGGAATCTTATAAGATCTAGGGACAGGCCGGTCAGTACTCTGATGACGTGCAACATCCCTGCCCAGAATTGGTTCAACCACTTCTCGTCCCTTTATACCCCTATACGATTTGGTCAGGGGAAACTGAAGGTGATCCCTTTACTGCTAGAGAGGTGGAAGGTGTAATTGAATCATTGGTGCCTTTAAAAGCAGCAGGGCCTGATGGGATTCCGGGTGACTTGCTAAGGGCTAACCCCAAGTAGTGGGGGAAGCTGGTTTCAACATTGCTTAATGCTATTAATAGCGGTGCGCCTGTACCTGATTCCTGGAAGGGGGCTGAGGTTGTCCCGATATTCAAAAAGGGGTGTCGGGATAACCCAGCCAACTACAGGTCAATAAGTCTCATCGACTCAACCCAAAAAAGTGGCTGGGAAGGTGATTTTGGGAAGGGTGCTCCAGTGGGTAGACGACAATAACATCCTGTTGGACTTCCAAGCTGGATTTCGCTCTGGAACCGGGACTATTGAACAGGCCTTCCGACTGGCTCTCTTGTACTGGAAGGTGATGGTGCTAGGCAAAGGCAGTCTGTACCTGGCCTTTATAGACCTTAAGACTGCCTTTGACCTGGTACCAAGGGAGGAGTTATGGAAGGTTTTGTTGTAATTGGGGTTGCCTCCGTATATCCTATCCCTCCTCGTGAGATTACATGCGGGCAATTTTGCGCAGGTGCGATGGGGCACGAATGAGGAAAAAACTGATAGGATTCCTGTGGGAAGGGGTGTCCGTCAGGGATGTGTGCAAGCTCCCACTCTGTTCTCTCTTTATGTGAATGGAGTGGTTGAGCATATGTTAAGGAATCCCTCGGATGCTCCTTCCCTGGCGGGTAAACGGATCCCAACACTGCTTTTCGCAGACGACACCCTTCTTATCTCAAAGTCCCCTATGGGCCTCCAAAGCCTTCTGAATAGTTTTCAGGAGTTTTGTTCATTGAGATGATTGGTAATCAATACGAACAAAACTAAGTATTTGATTATGAATCCTCCTAAAAAACCTGGGCGACCTCCGGTATTGAATTCTGTTCCATTGGAGAGGGTATCCGAGTTCGATTAAATGGGTATCCGCCTTAATGACACATTTAGTTGGAACCCACATATCCAAAAAATGCTTCTCAGTCATAAAAGGGTGGGGGGAGTATTACTAAATGAACAACGCTCCTCCACAAGTAAACCCATAGCCCCAGTGTGACCAGGGGGTGGGGCAGCTCCCCTTGAGGGGTCTCACCTCCCCTTCGAGATCCCCTACATGTATGCTACCTTCTTTCTCATCCCTGCAGCAGCCCGTAGTTTGGAATAGGGCAGCGCCTTGGGACACATCCAGCTCTCAGGAAGAAGAGGGACGCTGTCTCTTTAACTGGACAGAGGAAGACCTGGACCACACCCCCTGGTCAGCTGGGACCCCGGAACTAAAAGCCGAGCCGTCGGATGAGGAGGTGTGTTCATCACCCGGAGGTGTTGTGGAGTCGAGGAAGGAGGAAGGAGGACGGAGAAGTGACGAGCCGAGGAAGCAGAACCAGTGACGAGAGCGAGGAAGAGGAAAGAGTGAAGGAGGAGGCGAGCCCAGCTGTTGCAGAGCCTGGAGGCCAACGACACGGCGCATCGCCCAGCCGCACTTCAAGGGAAGTGTGGCTAACCCAGGTACGGGACCGTATCGTGGGCTGGGCGGGTAGAAGAGGTTTTAAACCTCCTTAGTGCACCCGCGTCCATTATCCTCACACTGACCCCCTTCCCTACTTCACACCGCCACTTCGTTATAACTGCAGTGCACGAGTGCTTGTCCTCACACCCTTTCCTTGAACCCTCTATGCAACACAGAGCCGTTGCCTGAGACCGTGTTATCTTTTGTTTTCTATGCGCCCTGAGACCGACTCGCAAGACGGACGGGACTCCAGCATCCAGAAGCCCACGGGAGGGAGGCAAACCAGGTGGTGACTACAGGAAGGAAAAGAGTTCCCCAGTCCGCCGGCTCACAGAACTGCCACTGCCCTATTACAGAAATCCCACCCAGCGCAATCGCCTGTTAAAAACAATAAAACCCGCTTTACCTGCACCCCCTGAGTACTCGTTTCTCTTGATCCCGCCACACCCAGTCATGGAGATATATAAAGCTAGAGGGGTTAGTGCTGCCCTTTACGGGGCGGAGTTGTGGGGTACCTGCAACCTTGACGTATTAGCAAAATCGGAGAGCAAATTATTGAAAGATCTGATGGCTCTTCTGTTGAGTACTCCTACAGTACCCGTGCTTATGGATCTAGGTTGCAGATCGATTAAGGACCAAGCACTCCTCCGCCCCTTGCTTCTGTGGGCACGATTGTGGCAGGTGCCCGAACTAGCCTCCTATGCAGAAGCGCTATCAGAGGTTATGGCCATGGAAGGCTGGTCCAGGATTAAATGGTTGAGGGATGTAAAATGGCTATTAGTGGAGTTAGGGCTGGGTGATGCGTGGGCCCAGAGAACTGCCCCACCTAAAGCCACGATTAAGAAATTGTATTGGAATTGGGTCTCTTCAAAATTACATTTAGATCCACATCATTGCAATTCCACAGTAGCCTTTGTAAGGATTACAGATGTGGTGGCATATGAACCTTACTTAGATATGATTTCAATCCCTTTTGACTGTGTCTTGTACTTTAAATTCAGAGTGGGGACCCTACCAGTAGGCAAATGAGTTGCCCCCTGGAAATCCTCCTTCCAGCATTCCCACTTCTGTGCGCATTGTCCCACTCGAGTAGAGTCGGTAGCCCACATTCTTTTCGAATGTCCGGACTATTGTGCACCTAGGAGGCGCTGGCTTAAACCCTTATGTAGATTCTTAGGTACCCGCCAGCACAAAGTGGCGTTACGTATTTTAATGTCTGACACATCCACTTTGATTGTTTGTGCTGTGTCAAAATTTATAAAGTGGTCATGGTTGATTCGAGTAAGAAGGCTTTCCTTGTCAATTTAATTCTTGTCTTAAACTGTTTTTAACAATTTCTTCCCCTTTTCTCCCTTTGTATATTTATGAAATGATCGTTATAAATGTTGTGTTTTATACTTGTTGTACAAGTTTTTATGATATTTTTATATCGAAATAAAGCCTATCAATCAATCAATCGATATTACAACACTCAAGAAAGATGAGGCTGTACTCACTGGAGAATAATTCCAGACGCAACAATCTGTGCCTCCTGAATGTACCTGAAGGAAAGGAGGGAGAGGATCTTAAAACCTTCATTGTAACCCTCATTAAAGAATCAGTTCCGATCGATGATTCAGAAGAAGATCTCATGAAGGATATACAAAGAAACCATAGAGACCCCTTCAGGAAGAACCCCAACCGAACAAAACCTGGAAAGATTCTAATTAATTTCCTGACCTTCTCCTTGAAAGAGATAATACTAACAGCCGCCCATATACAGAAATCATTGAAACCAAGAGACTTTGCTTTCGAAATTTGATCAGATCTCTCACTTGTCACCTTAGATCGACAATGGGAGCTGGGTAATAAAATAGATGTTTTCAAGAAATTGGGGACTGTCGTCCAATTAAAATTCCCGGCGCAACTGAAAATCATGTTCAATATTAAAATGTATACCTGAAAACAGTGCAGGTGGCAAAAGAGCTCTTGGAAAATTCAAAATAATCCTTCAAAGAGATTCCCAATTGCAATACTATTCCATATATTCATGAGAGATTGAGATGCAGAAACTTGATTGTGACAAGAAGAATTCATAAATCGATACACATTAGTACACACCAGTATAAAACATGGTATGAAGCAATTAAGGTTCTAAATTGAACCAACCCAAACCATATAGGGGCTACAGTATGAAAAATAGTGATATCGGGCCTGATTCACAGAATGAATTTAAGACAAAAATCCTAAACGTACTACCATTTTGATATTCACAAAATGCACTTACTACTTTTGCCATTCACAGAATAAACTTACTACTTTTGGTACTCACAGAATAAACTTACTACTTTTGGAATTCATAGAATGAACTTACTACTTTTGGTATTCACAGAATAGACTTACGACTACTAACTTTACGTCCGCACCCGGGCGGGAATTTCCGCTTCCGGGCCCGAATTTATGGCTCGGCAGTGGAAAGTCAGAATCCGGCACGGATTTTCGGCTCTACATCAGAATTTCCAATTATGGGCCAGAATATCCGATTCCGGGCCGGAACGTACGATCTGTGGCCATTGATCATTTTAGCCAAGGGTAAATACCTGTCCAAGTGCATACCATCCCCCCACCATGGATTAGCTGACACACTGCAGCCCATCACAGCCAATAGCTCTATTTTTCCGTGATGAATGTTGCAAGTGCCTACCATCCCCCACCACGCTCCAGCTGAAGCCAATTAACACTAATTGACCAGCACCACAAAACACATAAAACCAGCACAAATTGAAGGAACAGGTTTGGCCACAGAGAGTTTGTGTGCACAATGCCCACATTGCCAGAGAAAAATGTAACCAATGAGGAGAAAGAAGAACTTCACTGCAGCGGAGACCACCATGCTTATGGAATATATAGATAGGCACCACAAATGCCTATATGGACTCCCACCCTACTGCACCAGTGGGACAGAGAAGCCAGCCCTACGGCAGCAGTTAGCCACTGCTGTCACACCATTGAGTGAGGAGATGGCAAAGAACAGGACATCAAGAAGAAGTGGCAGGATAAAAGGCAGAGGGGGAAGGAGAAGTACTCCAGGATCGAAATACACAGGATCCTAACTGTTGCATACCTTGGACCCCGCATCCGTCTCACCCCACTGAAGGAGGATATCCTTACCACAATACACCCCCACTTGGTCTATGGGCTACCTGACAGTGATGTCCGCTACGCGGTCCCAGGTAAATGGGAGGAAAAGAAAAAGTGCATGAAAAGATTGTCTGTGTTGCACTGTCATTTTGAGTAAAGAACTTGTCCAAAGTGTATATCAAAATATAGTCAAGTCAAGTCAAGTCAGAGAATTTATATAGCGCACTACATACCCAGAGGGTCCCAAGGCGCTTAGAAAGGGGAGGAGGATTATTTGTCAAATATCCACATTTTAAGTTGCTTTCTGAATGCTAGGTGGTTCTGGGTAAGGCGAAGGTAAGCGGGGAGTGAGTTCCATGTTTTAGCAGCCAGGTATGAGAAGGATCTGCCTCCCATGGTGGTCTTGTTGATGCGAGGTACAGTGGCGAGGGCTTGGCTGGAAGAACGTAGTTGGCGGGAGGGGGTGTAGAAGGACAGTCGTGAGTTGAGGCATTCTGGTCCGATGTCGTAGAGAGATTTGTGTGCGTGGGTTAGCAGTCGGAAAGTGATCCTCTTATTGACGGGAAGCCAGTGGAGGTCTTTAAGGTGACCAGAGATGTGTTCGTTGCGTGGGATGTCTAATATGATCCTGGCTGAGGCGTTTGGATTCTTTGGAGTTTCTTCTGGAGTTTAGCGGTAGTGCCTGCATAGAGGGTGTTTCCGTAGTCAAGTCGGCTCGTGACCAGAGCATGGGTGACTGTTTTCCTTGTTTCGGTGGGGATCCAGCGAAATGTTTTTCTGAGCATGCGAAGAATGTTGAAGCAGGAGGAGGATACGGCGCTGACTTGTCTATTCATTGAGAGTGAAGAATCCAGGATGACGCCTAAGTTCCGTGCGTGGTCTGTCGGGATGGGTGCTTTTCCGAGGGCTTCCGGCCACCAGGAGTCGTCCCATGCAGAGGGGGATGTACCTAAGATGAGGACTTCTGTTTTGTCTGAGTTCAGTTTCAGACAGCTTTGTTTCATCCATTCGGCAACTTCTTTCATTCCTTCGTGTAGGTTAGTTTTGGCGGTTCTGGGTCATTGGTGAGAGAAAGGATCAGTTGAGTGTCATCGGCGTAAGAGATGATGTTGAGGTTGTGTTGGCGGGCGATGGCCGCGAGGGGGCTCATGTATACGTTGAAGAGGGTGGGGCTGAGTGAGGATCCTTGTGGTACGCCACAGATGACTTCAGTGGCCTCGGACTTGAATGGTGGAAGGCGGACTCTCTGGGTTCTTCCGGTGAGGAACGAGGTGATCCATTCAAGTGCTTTTCCTTGGATTCCGATGTTATTGAGGCGTTGTAAAAGGGTGCTGTGGCAGATTGTGTCAAATGCTGCAGAGAGGTCGAGGAGGATGAGGGCGACTGTGTCTCCATTGTCCAGTAGAGTTCGAATGTCGTCTGTTGCTGCGATGAGGGCGGTCTCAGTGCTGTGTTTTGCTCGGAAGCCAGATTGTGAGGAGTCGAGGGATTTGTTGGCTTCGAGGAAGGCGGCGAGCTGGTTGTTGACAGCTTTCTCGATGACTTTGGCCGGAAATGGAAGGAGCGAGATGGGGCGGTAATTTTTGAGTTCGGTGGGGTCCGCTGTGGGTTTCTTCAGAAGGGCGGTGAGTTCAGCGTGTTTCCAGTCTTCCGGGAAGGTGGCGGAGTTGAGGGAGCTGTTGATGACGTCTCGGAGGTGCGGTGCTATGACGGAGTCTGCTTTGTTGAAGATGTGGTGAGGTCATGGGTCTGTGGGGGATCCTGAGTGGATGGAATTCATCAGGCGGATGGTGTCCTCAGTGGAGATTGGGTTCCAGTCGTTAAGGGTGTTCACGGGGGGAGAATGTTCAGCAAATGGTTGGGTGGGTTGGTCTCCGGGTTGGTTGTCGAAGCTGTTGTGGATGTCTGCAATCTTGTTGTGGAAGAATGAGGCTAGGGAGTCGCAGAGGGCTTGAGAGGGGGTGATGTCGTTGGAGTTGGCCGAGGGATTGGAAAATTCCTTGACGATGTTGAAAAGTTCCTTGCTGTTGTGGGCGTTGTTGTCAAGTCGATCCTTGAATGCTGTTTTCTTGGCCTTTCGGATTAGTTAGCATCTGAATCAATCAAACACTCACACCCAGTCAAAAGATCTGGGTTAAATCCTTCACCGTTATTTAGCCCACTCTGCCACCCCAGATCAGACATGGCTATATGCAAATCAGTCTGACCCTGTGCCTCATGGGAACAGTCCAGCCCGAACTGCCAAGCCATGTCTTCCCTGGACCGGAAACAAGCTTCCGAGGACCGGTTTCTGGCATTACAGCCGTCTTCAGCCCGGCTTGCTTGAATCCAGTGGCAAAGTGAGCAAGGGACTCACGTCTGAGCATACCCTGCCACACTTATGGCGACCAAAAGCGGTATAAAAGGGGGTGGTGATGGACGGAGCATCTGAATCAATCAAACACTCACACCCAGTCAAAAGATCTAGGTTAAATCCATCACTGTTCTTTAGCCCACTCTGCCACCCCAGTTCAGACATGGCTATATGCAAATCAGTCTGACCCTGTGCCTCATGGGAACAGTCCAGCTCGAACTGCAAAGCCATGTCTTCCCTGGACCGGAAACAAGTTTCTGAGGACCGGTTTCTGGCATTCCAGCCGTCTTCAGCCCGGTTTGCTTGAATCCAGTGGCAAAGTGAGCAAGGGACTCACGTCTGAGCATACCCTGCCACACTTATGGCGGCCAAAAGCGGTACAAAAGGGGGTGGTGATGGACGGAGCATCTGAATTAATCAAACACTCACACCCAGTCAAAAGATCTGGGTTAAATCCATCACCATTCTTTAGCCCACTCTGCCACCCCAGTTCAGACATAGCTATATGCAAATCAGTCTGACCCTGTGCCTCATGGGAACAGTCCAGCCCGGACTGCCAAGCCATGTCTTCCCTGGACTGGAAACAAGCTTCCGAGGACCGTTTTCTGGCATTCCAGCCGTCTTCACTGGGGTGGCAGAGTGGGCTAAAGAACGGTGATGGATTAAACCTAGATCTTTTGACTGGGTGTGAGTGTTTGATTGATTCAGATGCTCCGTCCATCACCACCCCCTTTTGTACCGCTTTTGGCCGCCATAAGTGTGGCAGGGTATGCTCAGACGTGAGTCCCTTGCTCACTTTGCCACTGGATTCAAGCAAGCCGGGCTGAAGATGTCTGGAATGCCAGAAACCGGTCCTCGGAAGCTTGTTTCCGGTCCTGGGAAGACATGGCTTGGCAGTTCTGGCTGGACTGTTCCCATGAGACACAGGGTCAGACTGATTTGCATATAGCCATGTCTGAACTGGGATGGCAGAGTGGGCTTTAGAACGGTGATGGATTAAACCCAGATCTTTCGACTGGGTGTGAGTGTTTGATTGATATAGATGCTCCGTCCATCACCACCCCCTTTTGTACCGCTTTCAGCCGCCATAAGTGCGGCAGGGTATGCTCAGATGTGAGTCCCTTGCTCACTTTGCCACTGGATTCAAGCAAGCCGGGCTGAAGATGGCTGGAATGCCAGAAACCGGTCCTCGGAACCTTGTTTCTGGTCCAGGGAAGACATGGCTTGGCAGTTCGGGCTGGACTGTGCCCATGAGGCACAGGGTCAGACTGATTTGCATGTAGTCATGTCTGAACTGGGGGCGCAGAGCGGGCTAAAGAACGGTGATGGATTAAACCCAGATCTTTTGGCTGGGTGTGAGTGTTTGATTGATTCAGATGCTCCGTCCATCACCACCCCCTTTTGTACTGCTTTTGGCCACCATAAGTGTGACAGGGTATGCTCAGACGTGAGTCCCTTGCTCACTTTGCCACTGGATTCAAGCAAGCCGGGCTGAAGACGGCTGGAATGCCAGAAACCGGTCCTCGGAAGCTAGTTTCCGGTCCAGGGAAGACATGGCTTGGCAGTTCGGGCTGGACTGTTCCCATGAGGCACAGGGTCAGACTGATTTGCATATAGCCATGTCTGAACTGGGGTGGCAGAGTGGACTAAAGAACGGTGATGGATTAAACCCAGATCTTTTGACTGGGTGTGAGTGTTTGATTGATTTAGATGCTCCATCCATCACCACCCCCTTTTTCTACAGCTTTTGGCCGCCATAAGTGTGGCAGGGTATGCTCAGACGTGAGTCCCTTGTTCACTTTGCCACTGGATTCAAGCAAGCCGGGCTGAAGACGGCTGGAATGCCAGAAACCGGTCCTCGGAAGCTTGTTTCCGGTCCAGGCATGACATGGCTTGGCAGTTCGGGCTGGACTGTTCCCATGAGGCACAGGGTCAGACTGATTTGCATATAGCCATGTCTGAACTGAGATGGCAGAGTGGGATAAAGAACGGTGATGGATTAAACCCTGATCTTTTGACTGGGTGTGAGTGTTTGATTCAGATGCTACGTCCATCACCACCCCCTTTTGTACCGCTTTTGGCCGCCATAAGTGTGGCAGAGTATGCTCAGACGTGAGTCCCTTGCTCACTTTGCCACTGGATTCAAGCAAGCTGAGCTGAAGACGGCTGGAATGCCAGAAACCGGTCCTCGGAAGCTTGTTTTCGGTCCAGGGAAGACATGGCTTGGCAGTAAGTATGGGCTGAAAATCCGTTTCGCTCGCGGATTTTGCGGATTTTTGGGAAATTCGCAATCCGCGAGATTTGCGAATTTTCCGCAAAATCCGCAAATTCGCACGCAGCGGATTTTTTTTGCGGCGCGCGGCGTTGGTGATTCAATTTTTGCGGCGCGCGGCGTTTATCATCGTTTGCCGAGTTATTTTTCTCGATAGTTTGCGAGTGCTGCGCCATTTTGGATCTTGCTGTGTGATCCCGCGGGAATTGGCGAGCGCGATTACGTCATCGCGGCTTGCCAGCGATAGTTTGTCAACGCGAGTACGGCGAGATCACGTCTCGCGGTACTTCGCAATTGCGAGATTTGAGATGCGGCGAGCAGCAAGAATCTCGCACAAGCTAAAATATAAAATTTGCAATTCTGCACAAGAAATCCACCAGCAAGCAGCATAAACCTTCTTGAAATGATGATTTTTATCTGAATAACTCCTTAGGTTGACATTTGCCTGCACTTTTTTTAGCGAGGAGTCCATTTTGGGGAGGGGGGAGGGGGGTGGGAGGAAGGAAGTGCCCCACAGTCTTCAACTTCCTGTTCCTGTTCAGCAGGCTCCTCCCAGTGCTTTGTCCATCTCCTGGTCACTTTTCATTTGGATCTGGAGCTGGAAGGATTACTTTTTGTGGATGCTGCTGGATCTTTGGATTTGAGGCCTTTTTGACTTTCTTTGGATCACTGTTGGATTAGAAATTTTACAAGTAAGTTTGTTTGGGGCATTACAGTTGCTGCAACAAAAATTTTATAATTTTCGATTTTTGGGCTGTTTTGGGGCCTTTTGCCCAGGGTGGGTGGACTGAGTCTTTCTGTGGGTTGTCTTGAACTTAAACATCATGGAGGGCATGGATGGATTGGGATTGTGCTGATTTTTCAGTGATTTTCGTTTTTTGGGGCTGTACTTGTGGCCTTTTCACCAGGGGTATTTGAGTCTAGCATGGGCCTAGTCTTTCTGTGGGCTGTCTTGAACTTAAACATCATGGAGGCCATGGATGGAATGGGATTGTGCTGATTTTGCAGTGTTTTTCGATTTTTGGGGGTGTTCATGGGGAGGGACAGGCCATGTGGCTGGTGGCCATTTTGAGTGCAGCTACAGGCACTGGCCACTGCTGGCAGGCAAGTGGCCATTTTGAATGCAGGCTTTGTTGTTAGGCCTGCAACCATTTTGCCTACTTTTCAACCTTTATTTATGCACAGGGGTAGTGAGTCTTGCATGGGCCTAGTCTTTCTGTGGGTTGTCTTGAATTTAAACATCATGGAGGGCATGGATGGACTGGAATTGTGCTGATTTTTCAGTGATTTTCGTTTTTTGGTCCTGTACTTGTGGCCTTTTCACCAGGGGTATTTGAGTCTAGCATGGGCCTAGTCTTTCTGTAGGTTGTCTTGAATTTAAACATCATGGAGGGCATGGATGGATTGGGATTGTGCTGATTTTTCAGTGATTTTCGTTTTTTGGGGCTGTACTTGTGGCCTTTTCACCAGGGGTATTTGAGTCTAGCATGGGCCTAGTCTTTCTGTGGGCTGTCTTGAACTTAAACATCATGGAGGCCATGGATGGAATGGGATTGTGCTGATTTTGCAGTGTTTTTTGATTTTTGGGGGTGTTCATGGGGAGGGACAGGCCATGTGGCTGGTGGCCATTTTGAGTGCAGCTACAGGCACTGGCCACTGCTGGCAGGCAAGTGGCCATTTTGAATGCAGGCTTTGTTGTTAGGCCTGCAACCATTTTGCCTACTTTTCAACCTTTATTTATGCCCAGGGGTAGTGAGTCTTGCATGGGCCTAGTCTTTCTGTGGGTTGTCTTGAATTTAAACATCATGGAGGGCATGGATGGATTGGCATTGTGCTGATTTTGCAGTGTTTTTCGAGTTTTTGGGGGTGTTCATGGGGAGGGACAGGCCATGTGGCTGGTGGCCATTTTGAGTGCAGCTACAGGCACTGGCCATGTGCTGGCAGGCAAGTGGCCATTTTGAATGCAGGCTTTGTTGTTAGGCCTGCAACCATTTTGCCTACTTTTCAACCTTTATTTATGCCCAGGGGTAGTGAGTCTTGCATGGGCCTGGTCTTTCTGTGGGTTGTCTTGAATTTAAACATCATGGAGGGCATGGATGGATTGGGATTGTGCTGATTTTTCAGTGATTTTCGTTTTTTGGGGCTGTACTTGTGGCCTTTTCACCAGGGGTATTTGAGTCTAGCATGGGCCTAGTCTTTCTGTGGGCTGTCTTGAACTTAAACATCACGGAGGGCATGGATGGATTGGGATTGTGCTGATTTTGCAGTGTTTTTCAATTTTTTTTGTGCTGTATAACTGAACTGATGTTCCTCTGTCTTCCATTGTTTTTAGGTGCACAAGACTCAAGAGAACCACCAGTGCCAGGAAGAAGTCCTGCAGTGGTGTGTGTGTGCAGCATAACGTCACGCGACGTCACGTCTGGCCTCAGACAACTCTACAATTCATGCAACTGCGGCCTGCTGTCTGACCTGCTCTGAAGAAGATGGCCCCAAAAAAAGGTCTCCGTAGCTCCTCTAGCAAGAAAGTTGCTAGTAAGGAGCAGAAGAAGCAAGTTACCAAGGAGGCTGGTGTGCCACCCGCCATGTTTTTTGGGAGCAAAAAAAAAGTACGCCTGCAGCAGCAGGATCTGCTGGGGACCAAGCTGGGAGCAGCACCCCTGCTCCATTGGGTTCAGTGCCTCCACCACCACGCCAACTTAAGTCAAAGCCCTTGAGTGCTTCAGAGGCAGTCAGTGTACTTCTCCAATCACCATCGACCAGTGATGTTGGCTCATCGCAAGAAAGTAGCAGCAATGTCCCTGAATCAACACAGGTTGTTGTAACTCATCTGACAAGTGTTGAACAACCACAGCCGCAACAACAACACCATGTGCAAGTACACGCCCAAGTACATGTGGAAGGAGAGGCAGCAAAAGGAGATGCGCAAGCAAAGGTGCATGGAGGTTCACAAGTGCCCACAATAGTTGTTCCTCCCGAAGTAGGGGCACATCAGGAAATCGACAATGAAGCCGAGGTATCATTGGAAGCCACTCCTCCTGATGATCATTCACTGTCTTCCATATCCCCAGCAAGGAAAAGATCAAGGGGGGTGTCTACATCTTCTTCAAGCCCACCTCCTACTGATGATCTGGATGACGATTGGGTACCATCACCGCAGCCTGAGAGTGAGGCACACCATGATCTGACAAAGGTACCTAAGCGTAAAAGAAAGGGCGTCGAAAAACTCATAGCTATGGAGTGTGATGAGGCTCAACAAGAAGTGACAGATACTGCTGGTGATGAAGCCTCTCACGATGACGACGAGCCAGTCATCACAAAGGTCACTGCAGCCCCACCGGGCATGCAGCAAAGAGACATTTTGACCCTATCCCGAGAAGCTGCTGAGCGTGATGATGATGTCGACGAGGAGGCAATGGAAATGGAATCATTAGATTTGGAGTTAAGTAGTACACCAAAACCTACCGCTTCCATATTTCTTCCTCGCAAGAAGGTACCCACCTCGACCTCAATTCGTGGTGGTGAAAGTGCAAAACGTACTGAAGTTCGGCAATCCACATCCTCCACTTCATCTGGCATTAGCAGCAGGACCACCACCACCAGTATCGTTGCCTCCTCCGGCCCCCAAAGACATTTCAAGTCTCCAGTTTGGGACTTCTTTAGTGTTTGCCCAAAAATGGAAA
The DNA here is from genome assembly GCF_964263255.1 of Lissotriton vulgaris. Classification (NCBI taxonomy): domain Eukaryota; kingdom Metazoa; phylum Chordata; class Amphibia; order Caudata; family Salamandridae; genus Lissotriton; species Lissotriton vulgaris. The sequence goes on from NC_141694.1 coordinate 1,150,909,076, forward strand.
ACGTAGCCATTTGTAGCATTTGTAAGGTTCGAGTTGGTCGTGGTAAGCTTGGTTCTAACTATGGTACCGAAAGGCCAGAGAGGTCATCTTGAGAGAGCGCACGCTGTCCAATGGTTTCCGCACCTAGAGGCGTTTAAGCAAGCCAGAATTGCACGTAATGAAAACGTTGATTTTTCATCTGATGATGACGAGGAGGAAGAAGACGATTCAAACACTTCACTTACAACCAGTACCCCTGTCAGCAGCACACCCCATGTGAGGCACACTAGGAGTGTGGGAGAGAGTGAGACATCAATGCGGAAAAGTTCATCAGCGAGCGTAACTGGGTCGAAGATATCATCATCATCCCGTAAATCCTTGGTCCAGGGCAACATTAAAAAGATGTTGTTTTCAGAAGCGCAATATGAACGCAACCACCCACTGACGCGTCTGTATAACACTAAGCTGGCTAAAATGCTAGCTCTGGACCTTCTCCCTTTTTCTTTTGTAGAAGGGGTTGGTTTTCTAGAATTAGTGGCAGCGCTCTGCCCTAAATGGAAGGTTCCTAGCCGGTTCTATTTTGCCCGAGTTGCGGTTCCAGCACTACATGAAGATGTTCTGAAGGTGATTGGGGCAGCTTTGCAGAAGAGACTGTTCACACTATACATCTGACAACAGACATGTGGACCAGTGGCGCAGGCGCTGATTACATGTGCATCACTGCACACTGGGTCTCTTTTTCAGGGGCTAAAGCAAAGCTAAACACAGGTGTTGACACGGACATTGTTTTTAAAGCTGCTCGGAAACATGCAACACTAGCCATGTTTGGTTTGGAGAAACGTCACACAGCAGAAAACATTTTGGATGTCTTTAAGACAAAGGTCCTTAAGTGGCTGTCCCCACTAAAACGCCAGGTTGGTTATGTTTCCACGGACAATGGCGCCAATATAGTTAAGGCCATGAGGCTGGGTGACTATTTCAGAGTGCCGTGTTTGGCGCACTGTATAAACCTGGTTGTCCAAAAATTCTTGGGTAATAAAGGCAGTGCAGCGTACAGTGTATTGGACACCTGCCGATAAATGTGCAAGCATTTCAGCCATTCTTTTAAGGCCCGGAAGCAGCTGAGGAGCCTGCTATATCAACATCAAATGCCAGTGAAAGCACTCATCCAGGAGGTGGTAACACGTTGGAACTCAACCTTCTACATGCTTGAGCGTCTGTATGAGCAGTATAAGGAAATCGATCAATATTTCCTTACAGAGGGTACAGAGGAGCTGAGGATGGGTGCGGCTCAATGGAACATAGTTCAAAGCCTGACACGCATGCTTCGTCCTTTTGAGTTCTTCACGCGTGCAGTCAGCAAGGAGGACTCTAATTTAGGAAAAGCTATCCCATTGTTGTACATGCTGGAGGATCAACTGAAGGAGGTGTGTTCTGTGTTTGCAGACGATGACAAAAACCAAGACTCTTTGCTTCTGGCTGAGAAATTATTAGAGCTCCTACAAGGTGATGAACGTCTTAAAAAGATCCACTCAGAAGAGCATTACATTTGTGCTACTATTCTGGATCCACGCTACAAAAAGGCGCTGGCAGGCCAAGCATTCTTTCCTTTTGATGATGAACATGTTCCAAAGTACAAACGTTGGCTAGCCTTGTCAGCCAAGAGGTTTGAAAGAGAACGGCTGGAAATTGAAGGAAATGGCAGTACATCAGCAGGCCATCCCCAGTCAAAACAATCCACTTCTGCCCCTGTGGCTGTGGCACAAGTGACCTCTCAGCCGTTAAAGACACCGGCAACCGGATCATCTGCACGAAACACAACAGAAACATTGGAGGCTGAAGAGGATTGGCTAGCTCTGCGTGGGTTTGGTTCTCAAAAGGTCAGAGGCACAGCAAGAGCTAAGCAAAGTGGAGGAACCTTGGATGAGGACCTTGAGTCGATGGTGAAGGACTATCTGAATGACTCAACAGAGGTCTATGTTAATTCTGACCCATTGGCGTATTGGCATGGAAAAAAAGAATTGTGGCCACAGCTCACCAACCTGGCTTTAAACTACTTGTCTTGCCCACTCGCAAGCGTGTCTTCTGAACGGGTTTTCAGTGCTGCTGGTGGCATTGTAACTCCCAAACGGAGCCGCCTCTCGCCCAAAAATGTGGAGAGGTTAACAATGATCAAGATGAATCAGCACCTCATACCACCAGATTTCAGAGTACGAGAGAGCGTGCCGGATGAAGAGGAGGTGGCCAGCAACATAGATGAAGGAATTTCTACTCTGTCAGGTGACACTGAGCTCACCCTGCCTGAATTCGCAGAGTATGATGACGAAGCCTTATTCTTATTCCTGGACCGTGATACCGAGCCCTGAAAATGAGACAACGAATCAATAACTTTCTTTTTCGTCCCTATTCACTTTTATTCCTGTGTGTCTGTCTTTCTTTGTTGTGCACAGTTAATATATTTCAAACTTTAATCAGATAATCACAAAATCAAGCCCATCAGCAGAACTGTCTTCACTGGTTTGCTAATTGATTTGAAGTTGCCGCAGTCTGCATTCCTCAGGTTCACAAGTTCAGAAGAACATGCTCCTCTATCCTCCTCCTCCAGACTCCTATTTCCATCAAACCAGAGGGCTGGTTTACGCCCAATGAAGAAAGACTCAGCACTTGTGGGGGTGTTGTTGTACCTCTTTGCAGGTGAGTTGACGGCTCTGGGACCATTGTTGGGAAGCTCTAATACCGGATAAAAGTGGTTTGGACCAAATCCCAGGAAGAAATTTTTTTGTGTTTTTGATGACTTGCTTGCCTTTTAGGTGCTCTTAGGGAAGGTTCCGTCTGTTTGTGGGTGAGTTTCGTGGTCTGGGAGCATTGCTGGGACACTCTAATCTTGATTGCATTTGCTTTTCAGGAAATCCGTCGTGGCAACCCCGACTTATGGCCTAGCTACGCAGCGCGTTTGGACCGAAGGCCGAGAAATATTGCAAGTATGAGATTTTGCTTTTGGCCTGTTTGGGGGTGTTATGCTTCTTGGCGGGTGGGTTGGCGTGTCTTGGGCCATTCTTGGGAAGGTCTAATACAGGGTAGAAGTGGTTGGGACAAAATCCAGGCCGATTTTTTTTGGCTATTTCTGACATTTTGCTCAATGTAGCGTTTTCGGGGGCCTGTTTGGGGGGCTTCCAGGTGTTTGTGGGTGAGTTTCGGGGTCTGGGAGCACTGCTGGGACACTCTAATCTTGATTGCATTTGCTTTTCAGGAACTCCGTCGTGGCAACCCCGACTTATGGCCTAGCTACGCAGCGCGTTTGGACCGAAGGCCGAGAAATATTGCAAGTATGAGATTTTGCTTTTGGCCTGTTTGGGGGTGTTATGCTTCTTGGCGGGTGGGTTGGCGGGTCTTGGGGCATTCCTGGGAAGGTCTAATACCGGGTAGAAGTGGTTGGGACAAAATCCAGGCCGATTTGTTTTGGGCTATTTCTGACATTTTGCTCAATGTAGCGTTTTCGGGGGCCTGTTTGGGGGGCTTCCTGGTGTTTGTGGGTGGGTTTCAGGGGTCTGGGTGCACTGCTGGCTATATATACTTTACTTTGCAAGAGGTTTGAAGCAAATCCATGGTGGCAGAGGGGAGTTAGGGCCTAGCTGCAGAGCGCGAGCGGAGTGATTTGGGAAATTTGTGAAAAATTGACTAAGTCCCCATTTTTGTACTTTTGCTCTTTGGCTGTTTGGGGGTCTTCTACTCGTTTTCTCCTGGGTTGACGTGTGGTAAATTTAAATTACCTATACTTAATTTATGCGGTAGAGTTCAATAAGAATAACTCAGTCAAAAATAAGAGGCAGAGTCCGTGGCATCTGAGTTTTGTAAGGGTTTTATTACTTAAAAAGGAATTGGTTCGAACCAGGTATCATGTTCCATCACCACAAGGGTTCAGGAAGGGAATCATGAACATGTACCATGCTTTATTAACAGAACATCATATATATAGTCAATGCATTACAGTAGTGATAGATGCAGAAGGCGTAACAGCTGAGAGAAACGAGATAAGAACACATGTACGTAACAGAAGGCGTGCATGAGGGCGTACACGGAGGCGTGTGCTAGACAACGTCACTTGAAACGTATCACAGGTGGGTGGATCCATAGAAGAATCCTGCAGAGTGAGGTTCCGTGACAATTGTAAGTGGTGTTTTCGACTCGCACGAATATGGTCGAGTCTGGTATCTATGAACCGCAAATGACGAGTTTAGTAAGTGTGCGCAGTTTCGCTGTGCTAACTTAAACCGTTCGCTTGTTATGTGGGTTTTTCATCTGTACCCACGGGTTCCATCTTAGATACGGCATCCATTTTGTCTCTTGCCCTCAAGTAGCCAGCGAACGGACGTTGTCCGCTTCGCGACCCTGGGGCTCCCAAGATTTTTGCGGAAGGCACATGTCCTTTGTAAGTGTCTTTATGACGAGGGGGATGATACTGTAAGGCAGATGGCCCCGCTCGAGGCCCATCTCGCCGTGCCGGTTTATTGTCTCAGCCGTGCATCTCATTAGGCACGTCCCTTTGATGCCTGTAGCTCGTGTTTCCCGATACCTCCCCTTTTACACCCTTTTCGATCTCCTCACTGTCTCCATCTTCCTCTGCACCTGTCCTTGTTCCTTCTTCGATCTGTTTTACTGCTGATCGGAATGTACTAATGGTGGGAAGATTGGTTTTTACAGTTGGGAACCGCCAAATGTTTCCGCGCTTATGTTCCGGACCTTGTATGTTTCAAAGTGACCAAAGCGACCCCTCTTGGGGATAATTGTGGGAACTGGGTTGTAAACCTTTGTCTGCTATGCAAACCTATGGGAGAACTGTGTATAAAAGGAGCGATCCACAGAACCAATTTGAAGCAGTCTCCCCAAGTTGCACGTGTTGTACTTGTCGTGACTTCTGTGTTCCCTGCAGTAAATAAACCTTGAATCTTTGACGCCGAAGGAAGTGTCCCGTGTCTCTGTCATTCGTACGCCGGAGCAGGTAACCCACGAAGGTTTCAGGTGTTGTCCCCTGGCACCGCTGGGTCTTAAAGAACCCAGTCCTTCAGTTGGCGCCCAACGTGGGGCTGCATCAGTGGTACCGGTCCAAGCCCGACGATCGTGAGGAACTTCGTGTGAAATCTCCGAGGGAAGGTGCACTCCGCTTCATCGATCCTGTTGTCGAAATAAGTGGCCCGAAGACTTTTCCCGCGAAGATTCCCGCCTCCTGACGGCTGCGACGGACTGCTGCCCTGACTGTAGACCTGTTTTGGCGCCTGGCGTAGACCTTGGTAGAGCGAGACGACTGACGGGCCTTCCTGGTGACGCCATCGATCTTTGAGTTAAGTATTTGTGGGTCGCTCCCAGAGTTCTTAGTTGTTGACACTTTAGCGAGTGTTTTTGTTGTTGACGCTGTGTGAGTGTTTTTGTCGGTGACACTTTGCTAGCGTACTTTGTTGTGTTGTTTGACGACTGCAGCCGCCAAAAACCGAGGGTTTTTGCTCTTTGCTGGGACTTGGTAAATCCCGTAACCCTTGAAGTTTGTGAAACTCGGCTAGTGTGCAAGATGCCTGGTCGCAGTACTTTGTTTAGTTGTTTCAGACCTTGTGGTGTGGATTCCCGACTGGAGGACTCGTGTCCGATACCTCCGGTTGGAACTCCGACTTATGAACTGTACAGTAAACATGGGCTAGGCCCGATTACCTTTAATGATTATTGGATTCGTTATACAAAGAAGGATGGTGTCCTTAGTTGGCCACCTCACGGTAGTTTTGAGACCCCGATCTTAGATAACCTAGAGGCTAAATTGTTCGAGAAAAAGTCAAGGCCGGCCATGTTTGATGCCTTTCGGTTGTGGCGCAAAGAAGCCCGACAGAAAGAAATCAGACAGAATAAACGAAGTCAGAGAGATGGTGTTGCTACTATCGTAAAGAAAGCAGAGCAGTTTCAGCGTGATAAGGAGGTTAAGGAAAAGGAAGTGTTCGATAGACTACAGCGTATGACTATAGATAAATGCTATCCTGCTTTGCCTACGGAGTCGGAAAAGAAGGAAGAAGCAGTTGAGGATCCTTTAATGTCCTATCTTATGAAGTCGCCACCTCCGTATGTACAGGGTACCACAGCCCCTGTGGTTCCCCCTGTACCTATTCTTCCACCTATTCTTCCTCCACCTGTTCCTCAACCTGCACCCGTTCTTCCGACTGTTCCTGCTCCTTTGTCTGTTGCTATTCCTACTGCTCCTCCGCTTCCACATACTCCTGCTCCCGCTACTGCTCCTGCTTTGTTAACTCCTGCTGTTGCTTCTGTCTCTACTCCTTCGCTTATTAGTCCTGTGTCCTATACTTCTCCCTCTACTCGTAGTCGTACTTCTCCTCTTGCGGCTAGTTTCTTTCATTCTCTCGGACCTGTTCTTGGGTCCGCTGGTTCAGATGGTCCTCAGAGACGTAGTCAGCTTCCCGGTAACAGGGAACGTGCTTCGCTATATAATATGGCGATGGGTTGGATGACACATCCTCTTAGAAATACACCACGTATTGTACTCGACACGTTTTGTCAATTCAATATACCAACCCAAAGATTCGTGTTTGAAGAAATGTGTAAGGTTCTTCGTGATCAGATATCGGCCGATGCACCTGACGAGGTGCTGACCGCTTTGTCTGATCTACAGCTTCAGTTCTCGACTGGACTGATAGTGGATACCAATGTTCGGCGTGCTGTTGAGCGGTTGCTATCTTTTCGTCCCACTCCTATACCGCAAGCCTTGTTTGTTGAGGATGTCGAAAGACAGCCAGATGAGTCCGGTCAGTTTCCCATGCGAGAAGTTCCACCGGTGTGGATGCCAGGTGATGCTAATGCTATTCCTATCATTCTGCCGCATTTCCAGAGAGTGTGGATACATCTCCCATGGAAACGGTCAGAAGTGCTACAGGTAAAGCAATCTTTGCCTGATCCTCGCAAACATCCTGCAGGGTACTATAAAGAATTATCGCAGCTCGTAGACGCTACGATAATGAATCTTGCCGATATCGACATGTTGTTCGGCAATGTCGTGCCTCAACCGGTATGGGCTAAGATTCGTCAGGAGAATCATCCAAATGAATTAGGTGGCGATTGGGCTGCTCTTATTGCGGCCGATACGCGACAAGTTGGTGGGGCTAAGCCTGAACAACTCATTACTGCTCTTCCTCAAAGAATAATAACGCTCATGAAAACTCTTATGCCAGCTATGAGAGTGAATTGGGATAAATTGTCAGCTTGTAGACAGAAGAAGGACGAGAGTGTCTCTGACTTCTTTACGAGGTTCGAGGAGGCATTCATTGATCATAGTGGTCAGGATATGAGCACTGAGGGTGGTCAACGGTTGTTCGTAGACAAATTTGTTTCTAACTTATTGCCCGATTTGAGCAATAAATTGAAAAATTCTGAAAGTGCGTGGCCCGTTTCTACCTCGGCTCATATATTGGCTACGGCACAATATTATGAGAATAGAGAGAAAGAAGAGAACGACCGTGCTGATAAAAAGACGAAAGAGCTTAAAACTAAAGTGTTGCTTCAGCAAGCGTATCCTCCGCGTTCGAATCAGAATGCTTCGCAACCAAATAGATCACAGCCACAATCGAATCGATCACAACCTCGAAATGACTCCTCTTCCCAAAGATCTTCGTTAGGGTACAATCAATGTGCTTATTGTAGACAGGAGGGGCATATCAAATTCAATTGCCCTGTTCTGAACGATCGCAATAGTGGTAATTCATCTAGAGGAGGTCGTGGTGGTTCTCAACAGATATCACGCGGTAGAGGTCGTGGTGCTCAGAATGACCGATCAGATAACTCATCAAATTCCGATAATTGTTTCGATCAACGTGGATCGTCGCAAGGACGATCTGCGCAGTACAATGTAGACGATTACTACGTCGATCAGGGAACTGACGACAGTAATTACTAGGACAGCCATAGACAAGGAGAGGGAGTGGTATCAGTTCCGGTTGATCAGAGAGGGCCTTACGTCGCAGTTGCTACATCGGGCGTCGTTGAGCCTTTTCTGTTGGACACTGGTGCAGCGAAAAGTTCCATAAAGCATTCGAAACTCCCTGGTGCACCTTTGTCTGACTTAACAAATGTTTCCGTTGGATTCTCTGGCGCCCCCGTTAGCAATCCAGTTTCGCGCCCTTTGCCCCTTACAATTGGGCCTCGTGAACTAGAAGCTCCGTTGATTTTGACTACTGGCTGTGGTGAAAATCTTTTGGGCCTGGATTTGCTTAAACGTTTGTATGCAACTTTGTATTGTTCTCCTGCGGGTGTAAAGCTTACTTTAGGAGAGAAGGTTGTCTCTCCTATGTATTTGTCTCTCGATAAGCTTCCACCGGAATTGAGTTCTCTTCCTGCGTCTTTGTGGGCAACAGGTCCCAATGATGTGGGCCTGCTTGACATCTCACCCTATGTTGTTCAGTTGAAATCTAATGTGCGGCTGCCACGTATTCCCCAGTATTGTATCTCTCTTGATGGTGAACGAGCACTGTTAGCGATCATCTATGATCTGATCGAGAAAGACGTTATTGAGGAGACGCGGGGAAACGTGTGCAACAGCCCTGTACTGCCTATTTTAAAACGTACTGACTCTTCGAAACCACCTGTTTATCGTTTTGTTATCGATTTACGGGAGGTGAATAAAATTGTGATTCCTCAGTTCCCCGTTGTGCCTGACATCACGGCGCTACTGACTCTGATTCCAGCCTCTGCATCGTGGTTTTCGGTGATTGATTTGAAGAATGCGTTCTTCAGCATTCCGATTGCAGAAGAGAGCAGAGACCTCTTCGGTTTCTCTCTTGGTGGACGCAGCTTCCGGTTCAAACGCGCCCCTCAGGGCTACTGTGAAAGTCCATTGATTTACAGTCAAGCCTTGAAGGGTCAACTAGATGCGTTTACGTTGCCGGTTGGTGCGGCTTTAATCCAATACGTCGATGACTTATTGGTAGCTGCAGATACTCAGGACATTTGCAAAATTGCTACGGTGTCGTTGCTGCAACATCTCTGTGAGTTAAATCACAAGGTGTCACCTTCTAAACTCCAATATTGTTGTCAAGAAGTAACCTACCTAGGTCACTTATTGTCAAAGGAGGGAAGGCGGTTGACCCCAGAGAGAATTGCAGCGATTGCACGAATGGCTGTGCCGACAACCCAAAGAGATGTGCGTGCCTTTCTAGGTATCACGTCGTACTGCAGGCAATGGATACCCAATTTTTCATTGCTAGCGAAACCATTGGTAGCTCTTACGTGTAAGGATGTTTCAACTCCTTTACCATGGACGGAAGAATGTCAGAAAAGTTTTTCCGAATTACGTGATTCATTGTGTTCGGCTCCTGTGTTAGGTACTCCTGATTACAGTAAGCCGTTTACATTATATGTTCACGAGAGAGAAGGTTGTGCGTTGAGTGTTTTAACGCAACCTTTTGGTGGTAAGCAACGTCCATGTGCATATTTTTCCTCGACCTTGGACCCGGTAGCTAGAGCATTGCCGAGTTGTTTGAGAGCAACAGCGGCAGCTGCGATGTCCATCCGACAATCAGCAGGACTGGTCATGGATAATATGCTTACGGTGATGGTTCCGCATGCAGTCGATACTCTTTTAAATCGTACGAAAACTCAGCACTTGACCAGTGCAAGGTTGTCTGGGTACGAGTTGATGCTGTTGGCAAGCCACATTCAGATAAAGCGTTGCAATGTTCTGAATCCGGCGACTTTGTTACCAATTAGTTCAGAGTCAGATGAAATAACAGAACACGACTGTTATTTGAGAACAGAGGAAGAAACAAAAGGTCGAGTGGACCTTAAAAACACTCCTTTAGAAGATCCAGATGGAACATTGTATGTGGATGGTTCATGTTTTAAACTGCCGAATGGCGATGTGACTACTGCATATGCTGTTGTAACGTTGAATACTGTTGTTGAGGCTGCAAGATTGAATCAGAATTCTGCCCAAGCTGCAGAGCTGATCGCTCTCACTAGAGCGTGTGTGTTAGCAAAAGGGAAACGTGTGAATGTGTTTACCGACAGCCAATACGCTTTTGGCGTCGCCCATAGCTTTGGACGGTTGTGGAGAGAGAGAGGTTTTTTGACATCGCATGGTACGAAAATTCAGCATGGTCAGCTTGTAAATGATCTTTTGGACGCGCTTACGTTGCCTAAGCTGGTAGCGATTGTTAAATGTAGTGCGCATCGTAAGGTGACGGATGATGTTGGTCGTGGTAATGCTTTTGCGGATGAGACTGCTAAGGAGACTGCTCGAAACCTTAGCACTCGAATGTATGTGACGAGTTCGGTTAGGTGGCCTGCAGAATCGAGTATGTGTGAAGACACTATCGAGAGTGTGAAAGCCATTCAGAATGAGGCCACCGAGACTGAAAAGACGAAGTGGAAAGAAAGTACGGGAAAGTTGGATGCGAAGGGTTGTTGGATTGATTTGTCGGAGCATAAGAGATGGATGTTACCGGATGCATATGTGCTAGCTGTTGTGACAATGGCGCATGGGTTAGCACATATTAGCGCGAAAGGTATTTGTAAGTTGTTGTCTCCTGTGTGGAAGAATGATGGTATCACGAAATGTGCTGAACGATTGGTTAAGAACTGTATGGTATGTATGTTGTACAATCCTGGTAAGGGAACCCCAACTCCTCCTGGTAGTTTTGCTCCCCCTTCATGTCCCTTTGAGGTGATTCAATTGGACTTCATCCATATGGAGCGATGCAATAACCTGAAATACGTTTTAGTTGTGGTTTGCGCATTCTCCCGATGGATTGAGGCCTATCCTCTCAAAGACAATACTGCTTTGTCCACTGCGAAAATCCTACTGAAGGAATACTTTCCTCGGTATGGAATGCCTAGAGTCGTGTGGTCAGATAACGGAAGTGAGTTTGTGGGGAGTGTGATGAAGAGTGTGTGTAAGGGCCTTGGAATTAATCAGAAATTCCATAGCGCCAATCATCCCCAGTCAGCTGGTTTGGTTGAAGGGTATAATGGCACCCTAAAACTAAAACTAGCAAAGATTCAGGCTACGACTGGTCTCTCGTGGCCTGACGCTTTACCCTTAGCATTATTGTCAACAAGGGCAACTGTACACTCCCGAGAAGGGCTCAGTCCCTATGAAATAGTGTTCGGTCGTCCTGCAAATGTTTGGGGGGTCCCTAGACCGGGTGCGTTCTGTGATCTTGAGTATCCAATGTTGATCGATTATCTTCATGACTTGACTGCTAAACTGAGGTTAATTCACCAACAGGTTTACGAAGCACTGCCGACGCAGACGGAGGGTCCAGGCCACCAGCTCCAGCCCGGAGATTGGGTGGTGACGCGCAACTTTTCGCGCAAGAACAATTTGGATCCCAGGTTCACTGGACCCTTCCAGGTCCTCCTTGCCACGAGAACTGCCGTTCGTCTTGAGGGTCGGAAAAATTGGGTGCACGCCACCCACACCAAAAAAGTCCCTATTCCGTTGCCGGCAGACTCGTGGGTAAGGAGAGGCATTGCATCAACTGAAACCGAGGGATTGCCGGCGTTTGTACCTTTTAGTGACGCACAACCTGTCGGAGAATCCTCAGTGCTGCAACAAGACACTGTTGAACATTTGTCATCAAAAGACTCAAGACCAGAACATTCAGCTGATCAACAGGACGCTGTCCCTTCGACGGATCCTTTGTTTGACGAACAGACACGTCCTGGGAAAACCCGATACTTTTTGCGATCTAGCACCAGAGACTAATAAAAAATCCTGTTCTGTCCCTTGACAATTGCATTATCCCGTTTTCCACGATCAGTTTGAACACTCGTATCATTGTAATTATTTTGTATACATATATTGAGTTTCGTTCCTCATATTTTTGCTTCCACAGCTGAGAGACACTTTTGCATACACATAATTGTGAATAAAGGCCGTAGGGCCGCGCGTGTACTTCCTTCTGGTTAGTAGGTCTTGACACTAGGTTAAAGACCGTCGGTTCCTGGGAACTCCTAGGGATTGACTACTGCTACACAGAACGAAGTGCGTCAAGAAACGTTGCGGACGGTCGTAGGGGATGGCATTTTCGAAGCTGATGGACTTGGAAGAAGCTCAGGCGCAAAGATTTAAGTTACAACAACTTAGTCGTACCAAATGTTTTATGTTCCAAATATTTGTATTGTTTTTGACTGTTTCTGCATTATTGGCGGGTGGGGTGTATTACACGATGTCTTACTTCTTGCCTTCTGCCATGCCTACTCCTACCCCTGACACTAAACTTACCTCTACTGCTTCTCCTTATTCTTTTCATATCTTACCTGAACACGAGCAGGCTAGACGTGCGGAATTCCGCAACAATTCCTTTATTCAGCTCCTTCATCAGCATCAGTTAGTGGTTAACACTACTAATTGCTGGGTGTGTGGGTTGATGCCACATACCACGGATAAGGGAATTCCATATCTGGTGTTACCGTATAGTTCCCAAGGGTCCGCTCGAGCATTTCAAACAATGTTTCAAAGCGCACTAGGCTTCCACCCCATTCGAGAACCACGTTCCCCCTACTCTGGTCCTAGCTCGTATCAAAAACCTTTGTCTATAGCAATAGAGGATTTAGATAGCGATATCTATGATCCCTCGCTTATTCCAGAAGAAGAGGTACAAGCCTATAGGGTCCTGAGTAGAGGCGAGTATAGTGTGTTCACTAGTGAAAAACAGCTTAAAAGCTCGCCTCCAATATGGGTCGTACCCCACATTGGTAATTTTTGTTTAATGGGTCGTGGCCGAAGATCGAAAGCCCGACTTGGAGAGAGTGCTTGCACTGAAAATTACACTCTGCCGATGGTCTCGTCCCCTGTGTTCCTGGCTGCCAAGGGTACATACTTTATCTGTCATGATCGTGCGTATGCATGGTTGCCCTCTGACTTCATGGGCTCATATTTTATCGCAAACTTGTTGCCTCCGACGTTTACTGTAGATGCAGATTATCACAAGACTAGAGTTGTGAGAGGCGTAATTAGCGAAGAGGATACTGCCGGTCAAGAGGTAGGAGACTTTTTCAAGGGTTTCCTCCCGTTTTGGGGACCTATGGTTAATAGTAGGAACCTGAGACAGTTGACTCGAGTGGTAGAATCAACAGCTAATATTACTGCCAGTGCCCTTGGTAATATCACCACAGAACTTCAGGCGGATAGGCTTATGACGTTACAAAACCGTATGGTTTTAGACGTGATCTTAGCAGATCGAGGTGGGGTATGTAAGGTGATCCATTCGAGCTGCTGTATTTTCATTCCTGATAACGCTCCAACTGTCTATCAAGCCATCTCGAAGTTGCATAAGATCTCTGAATCCATACACGTGGATGTAGGGGATTGGACGCTACTTGGGTGGTTTTGGGGCCTGATGTCGACTTGGGGTTGGAAGATTCTGATGATTATCGGAGTCGTTGTAGCGTTCCTGTTCACGTGTTGCCTTTGTGTGCAGTGCGGTCCTGCCTTATGTGGCCTTTGTGCTACAACGTGTATGAGACAGCCACCTGTTACCAAGGGAACTCGGTTGGACAGAGCTATGCTGCAGCAACATCTAGATGGTCTTATGAATATCGAGTATGATTCCGACTAGTGCTTGCCTACATGAGGGCAAAAGGAGCGTCTGAGGTTCCGTGACAATTGTAAGTGGTGTTTTCGACTCGCACGAATATGGTCGAGTCTGGTATCTATGAACCGCAAATGACGAGTTTAGTAAGTGTGCGCAGTTTCGCTGTGCTAACTTAAACCGTTCGCTTGTTATGTGGGTTTTTCATCTGTACCCACGGGTTCCATCTTAGATACAGCATCCATTTTGTCTCTTGCCCTCAAGTAGCCAGCGAACGGACGTTGTCCGCTTCGCGACCCTGGGGCTCCCAAGATATTTGCGGAAGACACATGTCCTTTGTAAGTGTCTTTATGACGAGGGGGATGATACTGTAAGGCAGATGGCCCCGCTCGAGGCCCATCTCGCCGTGCCGGTTTATTGTCTCAGCCGTGCATCTCATTAGGCACGTCCCTTTGATGCCTGTAGCTCGTGTTTCCCGATCCCTCCCCTTTTACACCCTTTTCGATCTCCTCACTGTCTCCATCTTCCTCTGCACCTGTCCTTGTTCCTTCTTCGATCTGTTTTACTGCTGATCGGAATGTACTAATGGTGGGAAGATGGGTTTTTACAGTTGGGAACCGCCAAATGTTTCCGCGCTTATGTTCCGGACCTTGTATGTTTCAAAGTGACCAAAGCGACCCCTCTTGGGGATAATTGTGGGAACTGGGTTGTAAACCTTTGTCTGCTATGCAAACCTATGGGAGAACTGTGTATAAAAGGAGCGATCCACAGAACCAATTTGAAGCAGTCTCCCCAAGTTGCACGTGTTGTACTTGTCGTGACTTCTGTGTTCCCTGCAGTAAATAAACCTTGAATCTTTGACGCCGAAGGAAGTGTCCCGTGTCTCTGTCATTCGTACGCCGGAGCAGGTAACCCACGAAGGTTTCAGGTGTTGTCCCCTGGCACCGCTGAGTCTTAAAGAACCCAGTCCTTCAAGAGTCAGCAGAAATATGTGGCAGAGATGCGCGCGCAGCAGCATGACGTGGAACTGGAGGGTGAAGGGGACTTGACATTTAGCCTTACATGAGGAGACAGAAGTCTGGGGTGTCAGAACAACCTAATCCCAAATCATATCTAATATCTTGTGTTTGAGGAACTGTATTATCTAGAAGGAAAGGTCTCTCGGGCAGAGGCTATTCTATACTGACTGCTAGTGCGTGCATATGTGACTACGTGTCTACGTGTAAAGAAAGGGGGCCATGGGCCTACCACTGTAACAGGAGCAGGGAATTACTTGCACAGAGACAGAAAGGCCGGGCCCTTTGCTCTGCAGCTGGAAAGGATGTTTTCCTAAACTACTAGACAGGAATGTATTTTCGAGGAGCGGAGCAGATAACTTGAAGGCTGAATACAGTCTTGGCAGGCAAGCAGGTCGAGCCAGGCACCGCTCGCCGCGCAGGGAGTAAGTCAAGGGTCAGGAAGCAGCAGACTGCAGCTTTCAGAGACAGAAGGCAGAAAGGGCTCGATGGCAGGAATCAGGGCCTAACTCACCAGAGCTAGTGAAACATGAAAAGTGCACCATGTAAAGACGGTGGCAAGGCATACTTAGGAACGGAATATTCGACCCATTCATGGTGGATCTGAAAGAGGACATGTTAACGTTGGACGCAAATGTATTTGCGTCTTCATAGCTGGTTGTGGAGGGAACATACATGTACTTGAAGCACGTACATGGAGCCGTTGGGGTCTACGATAGGGGACACAATTGACCATAAAAATTCATATTACCTCATTCCCTCCTTGTCCCCTACGGACCCTTCATGAGATATCAATCCTCATTAATCTATCAATCTGTTCATGTAACATCATTTGCTCTTCTTTCTTCTTACGGTGTTTTGAATGTGTACTTGAATGAGGAATACATGATGTGGCGCACAAGCCGCAAATCGCTGGCCCACATTGTAGACATAGACAGCAAGCAACTGAATACTATGAGAAGGGCAATACCTAGGAAGGATAGGACCTTCCATCCCCAGGCTGACAACACGCTCCAGAACCAACCGGACCAAGTCCAGGTGCCTGGATTCTGGTGTATCTGACTTGCAATTTTGTGAAGACGGGTTATGGCTCTGTATACTGATGGCGCGTTTTCTGGAATGAAAACACAGCAGCTCGATCCGATGACCCTACAGGCTCCGCCCCTATCGGCCAGGATGACGTCAAGGACAAGACGATTTTGAAGAACAACAATCTGCATAGCAGACTGCTCCTCTGTTAAGTTACCAAGGGCGGAAGTAGTTTCATTCACTACTGCTTCGAGGGTTCTGGTTAATTTTCGTATCAGTTTACTATTAAAGACAGCACCTAAGTAGGGAAAGAAACCTTTATTGAAGTCTGTATATTGTTCCCATGCCGTTTCAGTGTAGTCGACAATCGGGAGATCTCTTTTGGGTCTGACGTGTACTAGATGGGAGTCCCTATGATAATCAGGAGGGGCTAGGAAAACAGGTGGCAGAAGGAATGCAATGTAACAGGTGCCATCCCAATCTAGAGGTAAGCGTATATATGCGGTATGACCAAAAATGAAGTAGGAATGACGGGAAGCTTTGAATGTAGACTTGCCTTTATCACTGAATTCGATCACAGTAGTACATTTACTATGACCCAGGTGTACTGAACCACTCTTTCTGACACATAATTCACCTTTGACTGGTAGTACGGACATAGCGGGCAAGACTGGTTCGGTTTCGGATTCAACATTCAGAATCATGAGGTTAAGTGTAAAGTTACCTAATCCATATACTTCATTTTCTAGATCAGTCCCTGTCCTTTTTGGAAGACCCTCCTTGTCAGGGAAACATACTCTATGCAAAACGGTGTTCAGATTTCCCCATACCCAATTGCCCTGGTAAACTACGGAATCAGAATCTAAGGAATTAATCAAACTAAACCATGCACCACAGGAACCATTGTGTGTGAACGGGTACGGGAAGAGGGGCAGAACTCCCTTGTATTTCTGATAGGGAGGGAGTCGGCCACATATCCAACAATTGGTAGCATTGCTGGTCTGATGGGAATGATGTAACATACTAATGAATGTGTTGTTGCGCAGCGCAAGTCGGTAAGATAACTCATGCGGGGGCAGTTCACTGAAAGAGTGCTCGGCAGTGACATTGAAGGAAGAATGTGCACGCTTGAAAATAGGATAATATACATGTAACAGTATACTTGCAGCAATAATCAAAAGACTCAGAAAAAACATAATCAATAGTGTCATGATACAGTGACTTTGAAGTGATTTACAATAATCACGTTTCTTGAGCTCTTTCTGTCTATCTCTCTCTCTGTTGGGGTCTAGGGGATACATGTCAGAAACTCGTCTAACCGATTCACCTAGGGGAGGACTTAAATGATTAAACTGTCTGACTTGCTAGACCTCAATTTTAATTTATATTCTTGAGAAGAAGTTTTCTCGACCAGGGGGAGTTTTAAGTCAGTCTGTGGAGGAGGGCAGGGCTGGGAGTCTAGATCTGGCGGCAGTCCATGGTATTTTTTTATATGACTCGAGTGAAGCCAGCCCTTGCGGCCCTCTACTTTTATCGCAGTCCTTGTGGTCAAAAGTACTAGCTTCGGCGCTTGCCAACGGGGCTCCAGCGGACTTCTCCTGTCGAAGTTCCTCACGAAAACGAGATCCCCCGGAACAACTTCACCCCGGTGTTATCGGGAAAGGCTGCAGCAACCTGTGAACGACATGATTGTAGTGCAGACATCAAGGAAGCAAGGTAATCTGTCAGCATGTTACAATCAACATCGGTAATTTTGCGAGGCAGAGGCGTCCCCCACATATTCGGTGGCCTACCAAAGACCACCTCGTACGGGGATAGCCCTGTTCTTGAGTGTGCGACCATTCTCATAAAAAAGAGTGCAACTGGTAAAGCTACTATCCAGTCGACGCCTTTCTCTCTACAGATCTTGGCAAGACGAATTTTCAGAGTATGATTATGACGTTCCACGAGACCTGCTGCCTCGGGATGTCGGACACAGTGGAATTTCCATTGATAGCCGAGCAGGAGAGATACCTGCTTCATTAGCTCGGACGAGAATGGCTGACCGTTATCTGAGTATACGATGCGGGGCAAACCATATCTGGGGAAGAATTCACGTACCAGCTGCTTGGCAGTGGTCGGAGCAGTGTAATCTGGGACTGGATATGCTTCTGTCCAACGGGAGAGTGCACATACAACTACGAGGACATATTTGAATCCTCGACAGCGTTCCATCTGGATATAATCCATCTGGAGGACTTCAAAAGGGTGATTGGGAGAATGAAATCCACCTTGCTCTACGGGAATGCTTTTACCTGGGTTGAACTGACAACAGATCATGCAAGTACGCACTTTCTGTTTAGCTGCTGCTCGTAAATGTTTATTAAACCAGAGGTTTTGAATACTGTCTAACATGGCTTTTTCTCCTAAATGTGCAGGACTGTGTACTGTGTTAATGATAACTTGGACCATAGAGTCAGGGAGAAACCATGTGGATTTTCCCTTCGTCATCCATCCCTGTTCTGTCTGGATCCCTCCTAGTTCAATCCATTTCTTGATTTCGTCTGGTGTAGCATGTGTCTGTATGTCAATTACATCTAGGGCGGGATCCTTAACTGTCATGCAATGTGTCGATGTCGGGACTATTGACTTTGTCAGATCAGTTGCGTGAGTCTGAGTCTGAGCTGTATGCTTGGCTGTTCGGTCTGCCAGGTCGTTACCCTGGGAAATTATATCTGTGACTTTCGTATGTGCCCTGCACTTCATGATGGATATCGCTGTAGGCAGATGTATTGCATCTAACAGAGCTTGAATGAGGGGACCGTGCTGAATTTTGGAACCGTGAGAAGTCAAAAAACCTCTCTCTCTCCAAAGCACACCGAAGTCGTGTACAACTCCGAATGCATAACGTGAATCTGTGTATATATTAACTCTCTTGTTATTTGCTTGAATACAGGCTTGTGTTAGAGCGATGAGCTCTGCTGCTTGGGCTGACAGGGTATCAATACAATTCGTTTCTATGACTTCAGTTTCTGTCGTGACTGCATAGGCGGCCACTAATTCTCCTGTACTTGTTCTCATGCATGAACCATCCACATAAAGTGTCAGGTCTGGATCTGGTAATGCGGTGTCTGTCAAGTCTTGTCTGGGTTTCGTCGTGATGGTAATGACTTCAATACAATCATGTGCCAATGGATCTGTCTCACTTAATGGCAAAAGTGTAGCAGGGTTCAATGTGTTGCAACGTCTGATTTCTATGTGTGGCTGAAACAAGGTCAATTCATAACCTGTCAGTCGTGCTATCGTCAAGTGCTGGGTCTGTGTTCGGTTTAAAAGAACTTCCACGGAGTGTGGAACTTGTACTGTCAACTGATGTCCTAACACTATGGAATCACTTTGTCTGATTGCTAGAGCTGTTGCTGCTACTGATTTCAAGCACGCAGGCAGAGCCTGGGCTACTGGATCCAATGTACTAGAAAAATAAGCACACGGTTTGTGTGAACCTGCTTGATCCTGAGTGAGTACTGACAATGCAGTACCTTCACGTTCTGTGACAAAAAGTGTAAAAGGCTTGCTGTAACATGGTGTCGCTAAAACTGGTGCTTGACATAAGGCTTTCTTTAAGTCGTCAAAAGCTTGTGTATGTTCCTGAGTCCATGGGAGGACGGTCGAAGACGCTGCCTCCTGGGTTGTCAACTGTATGAGTGGTTTCGCTAGAAATGCATACTGAGGGATCCATTGTCTACAGTAAGAAGTGAGGCCTATAAAAGCTCGTACCTCCTTTTGTGTCTTGGGTTGCGACAATTAACTGGATGCGGTCAGGTGTTAGCTGTCTCCCCCCTTTGGACAGCAAGTGCCCAAGGTAAACCACTTGCTGAACACAGAATTGCAGCTTCGAAGGGGACACCTTGTGTCCCTTGTCGGCCAGGAAATGCAAAACCGTCAGTGATGCTTGTTCACATTCGGGTTCACTTCGGGCGGTGATCAATAGATCATCGACATACTGAAGTAGGGCAGTGTTATCAGGCATGTGAATACTGTCAAGTTGTCTTTTCAGTGCTTGGCTATAGATGCTGGGGCTTTCTGTGAATCCTTGAGGTGCGCCTTGCAAATTTGAAGCTTCGACCATTTAAACAGAATCCGAAAAGGTATTGGCTTTCCGGATCAATTGGGACACTAAAGAAGGCGTTCTTCAGATCATTTACAGTAAAGAACGTTGCTTCAGAATCAATGGCAGTCAATAGAGATGAAATATCTGGAACCACAGGATATTGTGGTACCATACATTTATTCAATTCGCGCAAATCGATAACTAATCGATAAACTGGGGGTGCATTTGGATCAGTACGTTTAAGAATCGGAATGATAGGGGAGTTACATAGATTCGAGTCGGTTTCTACAACCACTCCTTGTGCAATGAGCTCGTCAATGATTTTCAGTAAATCCGCTACAGCATCCGGGGGTAACTTGTATTGTCGGATTCGTGGTAGTACTACTCCTGGCCTGAGTGTGACTCGATATGGTGTAATGTGCATACAACCTACATCAGTGGGGCCTTGTGCCCATAAATGTGCAGGAACATTCTGTAATCTGGGATCAATATCTCTCAACACATAGTGACCCTTAAAGTCACGTAAGAACAATCTTACTCCTTCCGGAGAACAGCAAATAACAGCTCCTAGAGCTTTCAGTGTCTTGATACCTAACAAGTTTTCTGGACATGATTTCGTTAATAACAAATCTGTAGTGCGAGACAACGGACCAACTAAAAGAGGTACTGGTCTCGATACTTCATTAACAATAGGCTTTTCTGAAAATCCAAGGAAAACATTCTGTGAGCCTGAGAGGGGTGCCCCTGGAACCTCGTCATGACTTATCGTTGTTCTGCTTGCCCCTGTATCAATCAAAAACTTTCTATCTTTTCCTAACACTTGGCTATGTACGTAAGGACCCTCTTGATCTACAGGAACCTCAATAAGAGGCAAGCCAACTTCCCTCTCTAGGCTGTTTCATGTGTAATCGGGATAATCTGCTTGTGCATACTGGTACATCTGTTGCGTTGCATGTTGTGCTGCGGCAATGGGCTGTGGCTGTGGTACTGCTACGGTCTGCACTGTCTGTTGTGAAGCTTGCATAGGCTGGATATTCTGTGATACTTGTTGTTGACCTGATCCTGTCTAGGAGGACGCGGTCTTTCTTTAGTTTTACCTGTAGCTATATTATGTTTCAAAACTGCACAATCGTTTATATAGTGACCTGGCTGTTTACAATAGTTGCACGTCCCTTTAACAGGAGCTGCTGAATTGTTGGACTGTGTCATGCCCTTTTTCTGACCGTCAGCTGGAACTGACTGAGCAACTAACATTTTCATTTTAGTGTCTTTCATACGTCTTTGTTCGTGATCATGTTCTTCTCTAATTCTGTTCTGGTGGTACTGTAACATCTGTAACATTTGTGAAGGGGTATTTGCTTGCCATGTGCTCTCGACTTTCAGTACTCGGTTCTTAACCTGGGGTAGGGAATTTTCGACCAATTTGGATACAAAAAGATGTGGATATGACTCACTACTTGCTTTCAGGCCACTATTAATAATAAAACATTTCTCAAATCGGGAATAAAAATCACTAGTGTCTTCATCGGGTTTCTGTTTGCAGGCTGAGATTGCATCCCAGTCCTCCTTTTTCGTTGCTAACAAACGTGGCAAAACCTGTACTAACAATCCTGGTAATGCTTTAGATTTGTCCCCAAGCCCTAGGCCTGGGGTTCGAGTATTTTCTTCGTTCTCTAATGCAGCCCAATCAATCTTTTGCTCTCCCACCTCCCATTCTTTTTCTTTCAGTTTCTCGTAAATACCGGCAGGCAGTAATATTTTTAATATTTTCATGATGTCGGGATAGGTATAATCACCCATGATTAACATGTCTTTTATTTCACTGTGAAAACCTGCTGGGTCTTTGTCATGGCTAGGCACTAGTTTCTTCATTTCTAACAGTTCCATTTTTGTTATGGGCGTGTACACAAACACACGTCTAAAGGTATTATCATCATTCCTAACTGGATGCACTTCTCGCAAGGGATTCTGTCTGTCTATGTAATACATTTTTCTTTCTACGGGTGGAGCTGGAACAAACTGTGTATTCAGAAAAGCACTATACCTGTGTCGATGTTCTAGAATTACTTTAATTAAGTCGGTACCTAGACCTCTCCATCTATTCGAGAGTAGCTCTATTAAAATATCAGGTAGGGGACCTGGATCAGAATGTTGGCCTTTGAACAACGTAATGAGATGCTGAATCATGTATATTCCAGCTAATTTCTGTTCATCAGGGGAAAGGTTAAAAAAGGTCTGCGCTAATGCGTCATCACTATATCTATCAGAATTGTCAGCCCATTGTACTGCTGACCTGGCCAATTCTTATTCATCCATGGAATCGAGTACATGGTACCCCATTCGTTCTTGAAGTATTTTATCGGTAGCCTGAAACATATGTTCAGGAGATTTCGGATTCGATATAGCAGAGAGAAAAAGTCTTTTGCTTTCTGGACGTATTCTTTTCTTAAGGTATTTTCCCTTACCTACATATGCTATTGTCCCTTTGTCTGACTGTTGCAAAGTTTCTGCTAGATCTTCTGTTTCCTCCTCCTCTTGCGAGGAAGTTGGATCGTCTAATTCAAGATCTTCGTCAGGTGCTCGCTGGGCATGTATTTCTATTATTTCTTTACAGAGCTTTCTAACCATATGATGTACTTGGTTTTCCTTATCATGTTTACCCTCCGACATATTCTGGCTCCATCTAATCAGTCTATCCATCTCACTTTATGGAAAACCTGCCTGATCGTGTTCTCTTATTAGGCAATTAACCAAAAATCGCATTATCAAACCTTTTGTCTCAACTTTCTGACGTGACATGACTTCAGCAACAGACTCCGGCCCTTCTCCTGTTCTAATAAAATCGTACAATTTGTCTAGATGTTCTGGCATTCCTGGTAGTAACATTAAATAGTCTGTAAAGCGTCTCAAACGTAGGGACGCTAGTAACATGGGGCCTGACGTACCAGGCACTGGGTCATATCTGCAGTCTGTAAGTTCTCTTCTAAGTAGTTCGGCCGGAACGCCTTTCGGTGTCCGTGCCTTTGCTAAATCTCTCATCGTAATTCGGTGTATCTGTGGGGGTGTTTGATAACCTCCCGTAGCACCTCCTGAACCGGAGGCTTGAGCATAACCTGACTGTACTTGCTGTAGCTGGGTTGGGTCCTGTGCCACGCCAGTCCCAAAAGGATTTGATGGATGCAGTTGTTGAATACCGGGGGGAACAACGGGAGCAGGTGCGGGCAGCGGACCTGGGGGAATCTGCAGTTGCAGACCTGGGAGCTGATGCTGTAGGGGTAGGGAGATGTCAGCAGGAGCAGGTGGTACGGGTACATGAGCAGGTGCAGAAGTATATGAGGGAGCTACATCGTCTAGATAGGAAGAAAGGAAAATATCTGCTGAGGTCTTGTGACGTAATTTAGTCGGAACCAATGGAGGGGGCAGATCCTTCGGTATTTCCGGAGTGGCCTTAGGTAAACCCTCGGCCAGAAGAGGATACATACCATTCACAAGAGTGTTTCGTTGTCGGTCTACTTGTTCTGCTTTAACTCGTATCCCCTCTTCAACTAATACGTTTTCTCGGGCTTTGTCTGAATCCTCTCTATGTTTTTCTGCTTTTCTGAATTCTTTCTCTGTACGTCTGTGTGATTCTTTACGCCATAATTCAATGGCATCTTTCTGTGACTGTCTGGCTTTCTTTTTCCATAATGCTTCTTCTACTCTTATGATACACTCGGCATCCCATGTCCCAGTAGCGGGCCATCTCTGATTCTCTGCTAGATCTTTGGTGTAATCCACCCACAAGTCGAGATATAATACAGCATCTAGGCCGTGTTTGTGGTACATAAAATACCCTGGAGTGTCCCTGGGTGGAATGGGAACAGCTTCCTCTAGCATCCCTTTTCTAGTTCCTATCTGTCTTAGTTTGGAGAACAGCGGCATGTTTCAGCCGTGCTACTTGGTACTTGATACTTACTCGGACTTGGACCCAACTAATAAAATAAACACGATAATGTAGATCGAACAATCACTCATACCACGACATTAAAACACATTTAAACATTTTGAAAACGAACAACAATAACTAGAATAAAACTAGCTACCTGCATACTGGATATACTGCTAAACAGTACAGATACACCGCTAAACAGTGCAGACCAGGTCTGTGTACCCAAACCCGTCTTGACCGGGCACAAGTTAATGCACCCGTCTAGATGCGTCCCCAGCAACGGTACTCACCGGGAAGCACGGAAACGGAAGGCCTCGGGAACTCGACACTGGACTGGACCTCGACTAGACTTGACTAGACTCGTGACGTAGGTACTTCGGAACTTCGGAACTGGTGGGCCTCTGAATACCTCGGACCTTGCTCTCTCAGCTAGGCTCTGGTCGTGATCCTCCGCACTCCTCACCGCCTCGTCTGGGTGTCGATCGCAGCCTCAGTCACCTCCGTTGGCCTGAGGGAGATACAGGAAATCCTGCGGGTACGCGTAGTTGTCCGTCCGGCTGTGGCAGGGGACCGGGCCTGCAACGCACCGCCGGCGCGTAAGGTGGGGGAGGGGTCCCTATTCGGGCGCCAATTATGTGGTAAATTTAAATTACCTATACTTAATTTATGCAGTAAAGTTCAATAAGAATAACTCAGTCAAAAATAAGAGGCAGAGTCCGTGGCATCTGAGTTTTGTAAGGGTTTTATTCCTTAAAAAGGAATTGGTTCGAACCAGGTATCATGTTCCATCACCACAAGGGTTCAGGAAGGGAATCATGAACATGTACCATGCTTTATTAACAGAACATCATATATATAGTCAATGCATTACAGTAGTGATAGATGCAGAAGGCGTAACAGCTGAGAGAAACGAGATAAGAACACATGTACGTAACAGAAGGCGTGCATGAGGGCGTACACGGAGGCGTGTGCTAGACAACGTCACTTGAAACGTATCACAGGTGGGTGGATCCATAGAAGAATCCTGCAGAGTCAGCAGAAATATGTGGCAGAGATGCGCGCGCAGCAGCATGACGTGGAACTGGAGGGTGAAGGGGACTTGACATTTAGCCTTACATGAGGAGACAGAAGTCTGGGGTGTCAGAACAACCTAATCCCAAATCATATCTAATATCTTGTGTTTGAGGAACTGTATTATCTAGAAGGAAAGGTCTCTCGGGCAGAGGCTATTCTATACTGACTGCTAGTGCGTGCATATGTGACTACGTGTCTACGTGTAAAGAAAGGGGGCCATGGGCCTACCATGGTAACAGGAGCAGGGAATTACTTGCACAGAGACAGAAAGGCCGGGCCCTTTGCTCTGCAGCTGGGAAGGATGTTTTCCTAAACTACTAGACAGGAATGTATTTTCGAGGAGCGGAGCAGATAACTTGAAGGCTGAATACAGTCTTGGCAGGCAAGCAGGTCGAGCCAGGCACCGCTCGCCGCGCAGGGAGTAAGTCAAGGGTCAGGAAGCAGCAGACTGCAGCTTTCAGAGACAGAAGGCAGAAAGGGCTCGATGGCAGGAATCAGGGCCTAACTCACCAGAGCTAGTGAAACATGAAAAGTGCACCATGTAAAGACGGTGGCAAGGCATACTTAGGAACGGAATATTCGACCCATTCATGGTGGATCTGAAAGAGGACATGTTAACGTTGGACGCAAATGTATTTGCGTCTTCATAGCTGGTTGTGGAGGGAACATACATGTACTTGAAGCACGTACATGGAGCCGTTGGGGTCTACGATAGGGGACACAATTGACCATAAAAATTCATATTACCTCAGTCGGCTCTGGGGCCATTGCTGGGAAGCTCTAATACCGGATAAAAGTGTTTTGGACCAAATCCCAGGCGGAACATTTTTTGTGTTTTTGATGACTTGCTTGCCTTTGAGGTGCTCTTAGGGGGGGTTCCGTCTGTTTGTGGGTGAGTTTTGTGGTCTGGGAGCACTGCTGGGACACTCTAATCTTGATTGCATTTGCTTTTCAGGAAATCCGTTGTGGCAACCCCGACTTATGGCCTAGCTACGCAGCGCGTTTGGACCGAAGGCCGAGAAATATTGCAAGTATGAGATTTTGCTTTTGGCCTGTTTGGGGGTGTTATGCTTCTTGGCGGGTGGGTTGGCGTGTCTTGGGGCATTCCTGGGAAGGTCTAATACCGGGTAGAAGTGGTTGGGACAAAATCCAGGGCGATTTTTTTTAGGCTATTTCTGACATTTTGCTCAATGTAGCGTTTTCGGGGGCCTGTTTGGGGGGCTTCCTGGTGTTTGTGGGTGAGTTTCGTGGTCTGGGAGCACTGCTGGGACACTCTAATCTTGATTTCATTTGCTTTTCAGGAATTCCGTCGTGGCAACCCCGACTTATGGCCTAGCTACGCAGCGCGTTTGGACCGAAGGCCGAGAAATATTGCAAGTATGAGATTTTGCTTTTGGCCTGTTTGGGGGTGTTATGCTTCTTGGTGGGTGGGTTGGGTTGGCGGGTCTTTGCCTTGGGGCATTCCTGGGAAGGTCTAATACCGGGTAGAAGTGGTTGGGACAAAATCCTCGCGGAAAAGCCTTTTGGCACTTTTTGTAACCTAGGGTTCGTTAGGGTTAGCACTAGCAGCAGGATTGCATGTGTTTCGGGGTGTTCTAGATTTTTGCAACTGAGTTCTGGGGTCTTAGAGCACTCGTGAGAATGTGTAATTTTGGTTGCAAGTCATTTGAAGAAAATCCATGGTGGGTAAGGGGGGATTTGGCATAGTTAAAGAAAGCCTTTGCCACTATTCTTAACTTAGGGTTCGTTAGGGTTAGCAGTATTTCTATTGCATGTGTTTGAGTGGGGGGGATTTCGAGTCTTGGAGCGATGCTGGCTATGGCTAATTTTGCTTGGTTGCTTGCAAGTGGTTTGAATGCAATCCATGGTGGGTAAAGGGTAATTAGGAAGGGGGTACTTCGGCCTACTTTTACTTTCAAAGTAAGTTTTGTCACCAGTTTTCTGCTAGGCCTCGTTTTTTGAGATTTGATTGGGGGTCTTCTACATTTTTGCGACTGGCTTTAGTAAGGGTCTGGGTGGGAGCACTGCTAGGAAGATCTAATTTTGTTCTAAAACACAGTTTACAGTACACCTAGCTTGAGGGGAAAGATCCGCTACATTAATTTGCCCATACTTATTTATCCTTCAAAAGGTGACTCAGACAGAGTAAGCACTTTCAAAAATATTGTACTGTCTACTAGGAAAATCAAATTGTGACTTTTTGCACTCCACAGCCTACATACCTTATATTTATTTATCAGTGGTATTGTAATATTATATCACTTCCTGTTTTTCGTTGAATAATTACAGGCCGGGTTTCAGTCTCTGCAATGGGGAAAAAAGGATGGAGTCAGGCTTCACAGTAGCGAGCCACAATTCAGCATCAGGCAGGCAGTGGACAGGGTGTCTTCTGGTGACCAACATCGATGGACGAAGCGTCGGCTGCAATGGAGGAGTGCCGCTAATAAGAGGATTTCTTTTCTGCAGGCAACTTACTTACCACTTCCAACAGGACAACTACAACCACATAGATACAGTATCCCTTGCCTTTTTCTCTGACTGTGACTGCATTTCTTGGATCTCTCTCTGCTTCTAAATTGATCCCTTAACACATCACTTAGTCCACTCCACTATCACATCTGCACCACACATAGTCATTTGTAAGTGCTCCTACGTAATTCGCAAGTCGCAGCACGCCCCAGGCCGTAGAGGACTGGGATGGCCCCAATGATGAAGCATGTCACCAAGGGGCAACCCTGGTGAGTGAGGGGACACCTAGAAAAAAAGCAATTTCTCCTTTTCTATCTACTATACCTTCCAGACCAACCCCATTGAGTGTTGTTGTGAATGGATTTATAGTGACCAGCAAGGCTCTCGGGTATCTGGCTACAGAGACCTTATGTTGAATATCGTTATCAATAATTCCACACAGGCCCTGTACTGTCGCATTCTTTCTTCCACAGTTGTCGAAAGTACTACTTACTTTTCACTGACATGCATGCAGTAGTGCATGCACTTTCAAAGATTGATGGATAGGTTTGTACCCAAAGAATTGTTTATGTTCAATTGTTTGTCTATGCTGTGCTTTTTTTTACAGGGTGTCTTCTGGTGACCAACATCGATGGACGAAGCGTCGGCTGCAATGGAGGAGTGGCGCTAATAAGAGGATTTTTTTTCTGCAGGCAACTTACTTACCACTTCCAACAGGACAACTGCAACCACATAGATACAGTATCCCTTGCCTTTTTCTCTGACTGTGACTGCATTTCTTGGATCTCTCTCTGCTTCTAAATTGATCCCTTAACACATCACTTAGTCCACTCCACTATCACATCTGCACCACACATAGTCATTTGTAAGTGCTCCTACGTAATTCGCAAGTCGCAGCACGCCCCAGGCTGTAGAGGACTGGGATGGCCCCAATGATGAAGCATGTCACCAAGGGGCAACCCTGGTGAGTAAGGGGACACCTAGAAAAAAAGCAATTTCTCCTTTTCTATCTACTATACCTTCCAGACCAACCCCATTGAGTATTGTTGTGAATGGATTTATAGTGACCAGCAAGGCTCTCGGGTATCTGGCTACAGAGACCTTATGTTGAATATCGTTATCAATAATTCCACACAGGCCCTGTACTGTTGCATTCTTTCTTCCACAGTTGTCGAAAGTACTACTTACTTTTCACTGACATGCATGCAGTAGTGCATGCACTTTCAAAGATTGATGGGTAGGTTTGTACCCAAAGAATTGTTTATGTTCAATTGTTTGTCTATGCTGTGCTTTTTTTTACAGGGTGTCTTCTGGTGACCAACATCGATGGACGAAGCGTCGGCTGCAATGGAGGAGTGCCGCTAATAGGAGGATTTTTTTTCTGCAGGCAACTTACTTACCACTTCCAACAGGACCACTACAACCACATAGATACAGTATCCCTTGCCTTTTTCTCTGACTGTGACTGCATTTCTTGGATCTCTCTCTGCTTCTAAATTGATCCCTTAACACATCACTTAGTCCACTCCACTATCACATCTGCACCACACATAGTCATTTGTAAGTGCTCCTACGTAATTCGTAAGTCGCAGCATGCCCCAGGCCGTAGAGGACTGGGATGGCCCCAATGATGAAGCATGTCACCAAGGGGCAACCCTGGTGAGTGAGGGGACACCTAGAAAAAAAGCAATTTCTCCTTTTCTATCTACTATACCTTCCAGACCAACCCCACTGAGTGTTGTTGTGAATGGATTTATAGTGACCAGCAAGGCTCTCGGGTATCTGGCTACAGAGACCTTATGTTGAATATCGTTATCAATAATTCCACACAGGCCCTGTACTGTCGCATTCTTTCTTCCACAGTTGTCGAAAGTACTACTTACTTTTCACTGACATGCATGCAGTAGTGCATGCACTTTCAAAGATTGATGGATAGGTTTGTACCCAAAGATTTGTTTATGTTCACAATTGTTTGTCTATGCTGTGCTATTTTTTCTTGTCTCCCAAAACCTTTCCCAAAACCCCCCGTACCCATCCATTTTTCAAACCCTAACCCTCTTCCCCCCGGCTGTGTGGTTTTGATTGATGTGTGACTAAATTACAGCAATAAATCCACACACTTGCTGGGGAGGATAAGGTGATAGCAACAGGCTGGTGAAGAAATCCGAGGATATATTTTTACTCTGCTTGACAAAGAACCATTGCTAATGTGAAAGAACTTCAACCGAATTAGTAGTTATACTTTACCATTTGTTAGGCTACAATGTGGCACTGTTCTACTGTACTTCTGTCACCTGCTATATTCTCAGTTGTACCGTTGAATTGCTCAGGAGGACAAACCAGATTTCATTTTCTTTTTTTTCATAGGCATGCAACTGCCACTGTGTCACACCACTAGTACCACCGCTATAAGGAAATTTTATCCGACCAAGATTGCCAACCTTATTCGCTGTTTCCCGTGGAGCCAGCCCTGGGTCTAGCCCTACTTTCAAACACAAATTACAGGTAAGATAAGCGTTTGGTGGTTTGGGGGTATAATGGAGTATTAGTAGGAGAGACGAGAGACTGAAGGTAGTACTACTAAAGTCCTAGGACTCTTGGATTCACTTCACTTAGTCTGTGAGAGGCACTTAGTGTTGAAAACATTTGGGCATTTACACTTAAAGGAAGAAAATGGAACTAAACTTTCAGGAAAACAAAGTCACTGTTAAACCCCCACCCACCAGGCAAGCAGTAAGAAACGGGTATGCTCAGATAAAGTTTGAAAAAGTATATTTATATCCCTAACAAAATAATCTCCCGCAAGACCCTCCCTAACCCCAACGATTGTCCTTCAAAAGTCCCCAAAAACCCAACTCCCAATTCCCACCCCCCAAAAGTCTCTAAAAAAGGGGCAAGGGACACTATGGGTGGATGCTGTCAACTTTTTGGGCCAGGGCATCATGCTCCTGGCGAGCAAGGCGTGCTCTACGCGGAGCCCCTCCAACTCCTTTGAAAAGTGGTGGAGCTCCTGCTGGAGGCGGGACACCATCAGGGTACTGCGGCGCAGGCGTGCCTTCAATGCCTTGTAGGTGCAACGGCTGTGAGAGGAAACTGTTGTCCTTGCTACTCGGCGGTGGCGTTTGGCTTTGGCAGCCCGGCTCAGTCTGGGTGGACCACTGTGCTGGGTGGCACTGGCAGCCCGTGGGGGAACGGAGGCCGATGCAGACGACGTAGTTGTTGTGGTCGACTGCACACTTTCTTCGTCCTCCAGGGCCACCAGCCGCCGATATTCGGCCACAGTGGCATCGATCCTCCGTTGCCGGGCCGCTCTAGCCAGCTTCTTCCTCCTTGTTCGTTTGGAAGGAGAACCTATATGAAGAAAGAAAGACATAGTCTGTAACCAATGCTCTTTAAGATTAACTCAATCATTCAGCAGAAATTTGTGTTGCACTACAACTAGCAACTTGCAAGCGCATTACATAACTATTGAGGCCAGTATCTATCTAACCTCACACTTCTTCATCCTTGCTCTAACATTAGTGGGAGTTTAAGGAACAAATTCTACGAGCACTATGGACTTCCATTGGAGTCGACTATGAAAGTACACCAGTCTTATTCTTCTTCTTGTCTCTTGTTTAGGAAAATTGGTACGTTATCTTCTGCAAGCCGGCATAATGCCAGCGCAGTAAACTGGCACCCGAGAAAAAGAGACGCACGCCATGAGGAGTGACCTAGACTTGCGTTGCGTTACTGTACCCGTCCAGAACATGCAGGTGGTGAAGCTCTTACTTTTCTATTACGGGTGGCACTGAGAATACAACTCAAGGGCTACTGCTTAATTAATTTAACTTTCACCCTACAGTGGAAATGAGTACTAGAAATGGAAAATTGAAGAAGATAAATAATCTGATTATCTATCACTTCACATGGGATGTTTTTGCTTATATATGGGATGACTTTAGGTGCTTTGCTTTTTATTGAGTGACCAGTGATACATCCACACATGAATGACTGAGTACTACTAAACTTATTAAGAGAGGTAGGGAGTGGCCACCGTAATAACCGGATCTATGCTGTGCTTGCAATACAAACTACTGCTACTATTGATGGTAGTATTTGGACAAAATTAAAACTTCTTTTCCTTGCCTTTCCTACACTGGAACGGACATGCGGGTGCAGTGTTACATGCTCTTCAAAGTTACACTTAGTTCATCCACTGACCGTCTACTCTCTCTAGATCATGGGTACTCACAAACTTTCTCTCAGGGGCTAAATTTACAGTGTAGTTTGTGGCCGAGGGCCGCACTGGTGGGGGCGGAGTCAGAGGGGGGGGGGCTAAAGCAAAACGATAACTTGTGACCATGAGGTTGCACACAGGTCCCTGCAGCAGATGCCCTCATCCACTGAGCCACCAGACCCAGCATTTACATACATCTCTCTCCCTCCTGCTCCCCCTCCTGCCCTCCCTCTCCATCTCTCTCTCCCTCCTGCCCTCCCTCTCCCTCCCCCTCTGTCATCTCACTGTGTGTGTCTATCTGTGTCAGCCTTCAGCCCGGGTTGAGACCGCTTCCTCAATGCGCACACACAGACAACAACACCAAAGTACTTAACAGGTCTTTAAAAGACCATTAACATATTATTGAGGCTTTGTTTGTTGTAGTGCCCCTGCTTCTCCACCCTGACAATCACTGCTTGCCCGGCCCCACAGAGCAGAGGCTTTGTTCTATTTCACCTCTTTGTGGCCTTGCATCTCCACTCTGCTCTGTGGGGGCCGGGGGAGCAGTGATTGTCAGAGTGGAGATGCAGGGGCGCTAACAGGTGAAATACAAAAAAGCCTCTGCTCTGTGGGGGCCGGGGGAGCAGTGATTGTCTGTAAGGTCTGCGCACCGCCAAGGAAGGCTTGCCGGGCCACCACCGGCCCGCGGGCCGTACTATGAGTACCCCTGCTCTAGATACACATATGCTATCTAAGAGTCAGATAGTAGCATGATCCAGGTATATGGACACATACAGTTTCTGTGTCACCCACCCAGGCTGTTGTCCTTCCACCCATCATTGCTTCATCATTCACCCAGCCATGCATCTCATATTCTTGCCTTCCCAGCTAGTCTTCAATCTCAATAAGTAAGGAATATATAAGAGCTTACCTCTGGCCGCCACCACCACCGTCTCAACTCTCACAGCCGCCGCCTCCTCCCCTGAAGAATCGCCCTCCGCCTCCGTGTCGAGCACCACCACCTCCACACTGGCCCCGCCACCAGATGTTCCACCTACAAAGTACATTTAAGAATGTTAGAATAAAGCACTCACTAGTCTTTGGTCTAGGAATGAAGACATGTGAAAAGAATGTAATTTGTGACTGTCTACTTTAAAGTTAAAAACAATGTCCCTTTTTCCAGGGAAGGTTGTCTTGCTGCACTTTTTGGCACAACTGATGAAGGCTGTTTTTTTAACACGCAGCATTTTTCTCCACACAGACAGAAGATGGACTTCTAACAACAAGATCCAGTTGAAACCAGGTGAGAGCTCGGCTCGACCACAAGAAATGTCTTCAATTAATCATCAGCACTAACCACTTTTCCATTATCAGTTAAACATTTAGTTTTATTATGACTTCATTTTAATAAATGTGTTTACTTTTAATAAAGCTTTTAAACTTAAATACAATCTGTGTTTTTTGGTCCAGACTAGAGTGACTGAGCGAAAGGTTTTGCAATTTTTGCAAGCATGAGTCCAGATAGAACACTTCAAAAGACATTATGGACAATCCCAGAGGACTGCACTAAGTTGATAGAGCTATTGCTGACTAGAATCATGGGAGTTTCACCAACCGTGCAATCTTAGTTAGCTACACAGACAGACTAATAAGAATAATCTAGTAATACCACAGGGAGTCATAGTAGAGGCAGGATAAGAATTTAGATACAGTCTACAAGAAGATCAAAGACAATTTTGAAAAAAGTCAAATGAGGAACGCTAGGAAAAATAGGTACTAGTCTAAAATGAAAACTTACTGGGGCCAGCAGAGGATCCCTCGCCTGCCTGATCCTGGCCCTGTTGAACAGCATCCGCCGCCTGCTGCTCCTGTGTCCTCCTCTCGCCCCTGGGGGGAGCTGACGTACAACATGAAAGAAAGAACAGAAAACATGGATGATTGTTGCTTGTCAATGTCAACCAAATCAAACATTTCAAAATATTTCCGCGAAATTATATTGATTAGGGTTAGTTTTCATTTATTTGCGGACCTGTGACTTTGAAAGTCACGTAACTCACTAAACAAAGTACTGAAACGTTCACCTAGGACTGGCAGGCAGCAGTCCGCAGGCAAGACGCAAAGTGACAGACAAACTCCATTGTGATTTCAGTCAGATCAGTGACAACACTAACAGTTGCCTGCTACATTACCAGTCATTTAAATAGTCAAACTATCAATCCACCGCCACTATTTTTCTTATTGTCAGGGGTACAAAGGAAGGGGCAGATTTAAGCCCCTAGTGGCTCTTTTGCGCCGTTCTTGCGTGACTTTTGTGACGCAGCAGCTAAACAAAAAAGGGCGCCATGGTGCGGCGTATAATTTTATAACAACGTGACGCATTTGGGAGATGCACCCCGTTATAAAGCCCTGCGCCATCAGGGGACGTTCCGGCGCAAGGGACGGCATTCCTGCGCTGGAACACATCCTAAAAGTGGCTGAGGGAAATCTACAAAATTTCAATCAGTCACCTTTAGGACAATGATGCGTCACACAAACCCTGCACCTGCTTGAAGCAGACGTACGGCTGACCCAGCATTGGGGAGATAGGGTACCCCAGAGCATTGCTGGAGCTGCGCCATCGTTGCGACGCAACTCCAGCAGTAAAGCTTCGGTGACGTTTTGGGCCCATGGTGCACCGCATTGCAAATACGGCGCACCATGTTTGGTGGTGGTAGCGGGCCGCACAATTAATGGCGCATCCCTGCTACTTTGCAGGGATGCGACGGTAATTGCAATTCTGCCCCTTAGGGGCATACTTACTTACGCGTTCTGGCGCATCTCCAGAGATGCGCCAGATCAAATGCGTCACGCAAAACTACCCTTACGACACGGCAGATGCGCCTCATTTACAATGCGGCGCGCCCTGGCGCAAGGGTAGGCACTTGCGTGACGCATCTCGTCACGTAAGAGCGGCGCATCGTTGGAGTCACGTCGCCAACGCAATGCAACTCCAGTAATGCTCAGGGCCACCCAATACTTAACATGCTGTGTCAGTCCTTTCGCCTGCTTCGAGCAGACATAAGGAATTGAATTGACGTAGCAGCGTCGCAGAAGTGCCTGCGTTAAATCTTGTAGATTTCACGCAGGCAATTTTGCGAGGCGCACAGCCGCCGGACCGCCCACCCTGCGTACTAGGAACGCACCCATTGTGGTGCAGGCCCATGGCTTTATAACGTGACGCATCTCCCTAGATGCGTCATGCTGTAAATGACTCGCAGGGATGCGGCACGTTTACGCCGCTGTTGCGTAACGCAAGGCAACGTAAACGTGGCGCAAGGGGCTTGTAAATGTAATCTGCCCCCTAGTGTCTAGCATTACGCAGTTCTGTAAAGTACACTCATACATAATAGTTACTCAGGCCAATGAGACCACGAAATAGAAAACAAATAAGCATAGTAGCAACGCCACTGAGAAGGAGAGCAGTGCACCTGAAATGCACAGAAGATTTTGAAATATAATTTAACTACAATGTAATCGTCATCAGCGGCATTATTGGCTTGCTCCATGTAAAAAACAAATATTTGCAATACAACAACACAGAGCAGGAGAAAACATCATAGTAGTGAGTGATTAAATGGCTACTACTACTCACCAAGCCCGGGGATCTCCAAGCCGAGCTGGTCCAGCAGGTCGCGCTCGCGGTCCAGGAGGTCCGTCCAGCGATGGGTGACCTGGCTGTAGGTGCGCTGGACCCCGTAGAGGTGGGATATGGCCCAGCACACCTTCTCCCACCTCTTCCGGCGCTCCCGCATGTTGTAGCCGCCGGCCGCGATCCTGCCGCCTCCCGCGATGGTCCTGGGCAGGCGGCGCTGGACGAAGTAGACCAGCGCTCCCACTTCCTCCGGGATGAATATCTCCCGTCGCGTCACCTGCTCCCCCCTCAATCTCCCGCATGCTGTCCTGGCACTGGGTCCAACACTACTCCCCGCCGCCGCTGCGGCCCTCAAGTGCCTGGGCAGCTTCACGGCGCCTGGCTTGACCATGGTCTGGGCAGGTAAGGTAGGAAGAGGTAGAAAATTAAGAAAGAATAGGATAGGGAAGAAGAAAAGAAAAGAGTTTTAAAAAGTAGTTTAAAAGTAAAGAAAAATAGCAGAAAAGACAAAAATATACAGCTAGGAAAAGAGAGGGATAGATAAGAAGCAAAATCGTAAAAAAAAAACTGAAAACAAGCAAAGGATGGCAAAGATACCAAGAGGATTAAACACCATGCCCAGACACAGGAAATGAATGAAAAACAAGATGGCCGGCGCCCGTTCACGAGCGCGAAAGTAAGTTCGCGCGAGATTTTCCTCGCGATCTCGTGCGAACCTCTAGATTTCCCGCGCGATCTAGTGCGAACCTCTACTCGCAATGTGCTTACTGCGCGAGATTATACATAGCGGGCGGAAACGGAAATACGTCACGCAAACAAAATGGCCGCGCCCGTACTCGACCTTGGGGTAAATTCGCGTGTTGCGCTGCAAGCGGCTCGCGAATACTGCAAAAAAACTCGCGAAACAACAAGCCGCAAAAAAATAAAATGCTCATTCGCACGAATTGGCGGCTTCCGTGGTCGGTTTCGCACGACGCCGCGCCCCGCGAATAGCGCAAAAAAACCGAAAAACGGTTTTAGCAAAAGCAATGAGCAGGTGCAAAAGGTCAACCTCATGATTTGTAACGATTCTCTGTAGTGCTTCCTGAGGGGGCCCTCCAGAATTCGGTTGCCTGCTTGCAACTATTGTGTGACCCTGCTCTGACCTTAACTGTATGCCACAAAGGTCCTGATTTACAGCTAAAGGAGCAGACAAGCAGGTGCCAGGCTAGAACTTCAAATTCTTTCAGTGACACATTAATTAGCCCCTAATTCATTATTGTCAGTTGGGGCAGGGCAGGTGTTGTTAATAAACTAACCCCAAATTAATTCATGTCAGTTCAAGCAGGGCAGGTGGGCTTGCTTTTCCCCCCCATTTTCTACAGTCAGTGATGATGAACCAGAGGGTGGCATTGATGTAACAGAGGGTGGCATGGGTCAAAGAGAGGGTGCCAGTGGTGAAACAGAGGGTGCTGGGAGGCTGTGATGATGAACCAGACGTAGAAACAACATAGTCGCGACCGTTGCGAGCCGACAAGTAAGTTCGCAATTGCGAACTAGTACCAAATCCTCGCGAACTGGCAGAAACACTTGCGAACACACAAAAAAAATTCGCAAATCCGCAAAATTCGCGAACGCGAGATTCGCAAAATTCGCCCATGCTTACTTGCCAGTTCGGGCTGGACTGTTCCCATGAGGCACAGGGTCAGACTGATTTGCATATAGCCATGTCTGAACTGAGGTGGCAGAGTGGGCTAAAGAACGGTGATGGATTAAACCCAGATCTTTTGACTGGGTGTGAGTGTTTGATTGATTCAGATGCTCTGTCCATCACCACCCCCTTTTGTACCCTCTATATGCAGCACCACAAGTCCCAGAATCCTCTGCATTACAAATGGCAAATCTCTCTCCCCTTTTGAAAACATGGGCACAGTACTGCTGCCGTACATACACAACCCTGCTAAGTAGCAATTGACAAATATTAGCAGGGATGCGCCAATACCAATGCGACACGCATTACAACACTTGCACAACCAAGGATGCCTCGCATTTACATTGCAGTGCACTGTGGCACAGGGATAGACAGATGTGTGTTGCATCTGATGGCATTAGGGGGTGCTTTGCTGGAGTCATGTCGCAAGTGCGATGCAACTCCAACAATGTCCTTGGACCGCCCATACCTAATGTGCTGCGCCACTCCTTACGTCTGCTTCAAGCAGGAGTAAGGTTGTGTCGCAGCGGCCTCTGAAAAGTGACTCCTTGAAAGCTTGTAGATTTCACTGCATCACTTTTATGAGGCATATCCCAAAGGAATGCCCACCCTGCCTACATCAAAGCTGACTCAGGTTCAATGTTGCGCAGGGCTTCACAATGTGACGCTTCACCATAGATGCATCACATTGCGAATAATTAAAAATGTGTTGTCTATTGTACACCACCGCTGTGTCACAGAAGTGACGCAACAACAGTGTAAATCTTTTTCACGGGGCTTGTAAACCTGCCACTAATTATCCAAGCAGTAAATCACCCTGTGCGAGCCTAAATCACAAAGCAGAAGGTGAGAGAATCATCAGATCAAAATATGTCATGCGCATATTTTGTTGTTCATTTCCCACTCTGCCTAGCCATTACATCCCCAACACACCACTGCTCCTACCTGTCCCATCTGTGGCAGTACTTCACAACACTGTTAGCAAGCAGAAGATATGGGGAAATCCCTGAAAAGTTCCACAAGCACATTTCTCATTTGGTTACTTTTCTCTCTTCTCACCCATTGGCACAATCAGCCAGAGCACAGACAACTGCAGTAGCAGAGATCATACAGAGAAAGGCATCACAACCTCACTAACTGATAAGTCAAACTGGCCAGGAGATGGTCAAAATGCATACATTGTCAGGAGACGACCCCGGGACATATAGTGCCCACGTATGAAAGTCAACCAGAGATGGAAAAAATTGCTTCATTACAATTTGAGTTGTCAACGGACATTCACCTTTAGCATATGATATTTGTGAACAACGAAAGACAAAATATAATATGTCTTGGGCCATCATACCTTTGTAATTGTAGAACATAACATATATTTCACCAACAGTCCCAGACCTGGGAATCCGATCCTGTAATTGAGTGCCACAACTAGTCAAAAGGGTGTTCCCACTGTATTGTAATAGTGTCTGTAGCCCTAAACAAGAAATCCAATTTGCACAAATAGGGTAATGATGAACAAGCAGTGAGATACCAGTCTCAGTAGAATTGACACTGCATCCACTGTCCGACTTCAAATTTTTCCAATATACATTAAATTGCACGGTCCACACAGCTGGTCATGTACTTCTTACATTGGATGTATTTTTTGTCGGGCATCAAACAAACACAATAGTGGACCTTACCTCTGTATTTGTAGGCATGTCATTGTGATATAGGTTGCATCTAGGTAGTGGGCCCATTCTAAGTCATATGTGGGATCACTCATGACAATATGTATAATACACTTCTGCAACAGTGGTGCCCACAACTGCTTGTGCTCGTCCTTTGTGCCAGAAATTGAGTGCATCACATGTGGTTGCCAAAATGTAAAGTTGGAAAACACACTTATCATTGTAGGTACAATGCGGTCCTCCCAGAATCAAAGACACACACTGACTTCTGCTACCAGGTTGGATGTAACATATGTTCAGAGACCACACAGTGTTCCGGTGCTGGGCCAAGGTAAGTAAACCCAAGAATATTTCTGGCAGAATGCTCATTAATTGTGCCTTTCACCTCCACCGTATGTTGTATGTGTTGTACAACACTGTTGTCCTGCATCACATTATGATCACATATGGCATTTGAACACATGCCAGTTCAGACCCTGTTGGCAAATGAAAGGATGACACAAAATGTATGCCAAGTGAGTGCAGAATGGACATACAATAGAACAATGTGTAATAGGAACTGACCAAAACACAACAGGCTTGCAATTCAATGATAGGATAAATCCCTAGCAAAATATACATGGTTAAATCATAATGAAATTGGTACGGCTGAGGCACACACTTATGCCAGTTGTGTACCTTTGAGATGGGTGTAGGGGCTGCTAAGGTGAATCTTCATGCTGTTACACCTGTAAAATATCTTGGCTGAAGAGCAACACAATAATCCAGTGCAGGTGGGAAGCATCAAAGCTTCTCAGCTTATCCGCAATGTGTGATCATAACCAAATGTTGTTTTCTGCTTGCCTCCTCTTCTACCGTATTCTCTTATCCGCAAAGTGTGATCATAACCAAATGTTGTTTTCTGCTTGCCTCCTCTTCTACCATATTCTCATGTATAGGTGAGTGTTTGACATATGAGGTTTGGATGTCTGCTGTACAAGACACCATCTGTTGTCAGCTAAGTAGTACCATGATGTTGGAAATAGAGTATGGGAACAGAGGACACTCAAAGGATGGACATAAGAAATCTGTGTTCTCTCATTCAAAATGAGCATGGGCTGAAAATTCGTTCCGCTCACGGAATTTGCAGATTTTCCGCGATTTCGCAATCCGCGAATCTCGCGAAATCGCGGTAAACTACGCGAATCAGCGGGGACGAATTTTCAGCCAAGCACTTACAGGGTTACAGCAGCAGGTGCAAAAGTTGAAGCTAATTTTTGTAACCTTTTACAAAAGGGTTACAAAGAAATTAACTTCAACTTGGGCACCTGCTGCTGTAAGCCTGTAAGTGCTTCCTGGCACCTCGTTGCCTACTTGCAACTATTCTCTGACCCTGCTCTGACCCTTGAAGCAGGGTCAGAGAATAGTTACAAGTAGGCAATGAGGCGCCTGTCACGAAAATTAGACCTCAACAGGAAGCACTGACAGATATAAAAACAAGTATTTGCAATGCAATAGGTCTCGCATTAGGAAAGTTTGAGCTATTTGTCTTGTAAATGACAATTTTTTTATGTGTTGTTTTTGAAAATAGCTAAATTAATAGCTTTGCCATTTACAATGCCAATAGTTATAACTTTCGCAAATGTGACACCTATAGCATTTGTAATGCAACACGTTTTGTATTTACGTGACTTAGATGTATTGATATTACATATTACAAAGGCTTTTAATTTTTTTAAATAATTATTACTTAAATAAAAGTGATTTTAAT
The DNA here is from genome assembly GCF_964263255.1 of Lissotriton vulgaris. NCBI lineage: Eukaryota > Metazoa > Chordata > Amphibia > Caudata > Salamandridae > Lissotriton > Lissotriton vulgaris. Next base: position 1,150,949,174 of record NC_141694.1, read on the forward strand.
TTATAATGGCAATAGCTTAAACTTTTGTAAATATTTTTGGTGAAGATTATGTTCAGTGTATTTTATTGTGACAAAAATCCAAGAACAGAAGTGAAATATTAACATCTTTTTTGACATTTGTAATAAAGCTTGAAACATTGAGAGAACATATTTGAACCAGTTGTTGTTGAATAACTGCGCAGATTGATGCTGGGGTGATGCTGAGTGGTGCTGTGGTGGTGCTGAGTGGTGCTGTGGTGATGCTGAGTGGTGCTGTGGTGGTGCTGAGTGATACTGGGATGGTGCTGAGTGATGCTGGAGTGGTGTTGAGTGGTGCTGTGGTGGTGCTGAGTGATGCTGTTGTGGTGCTGAGTGATGCTGTGGTGGTGCTGAGTGGTGCTGTGGTGGTGCTGAGTGATAAGGTGGTGGTGCTGAGTGATGCTGTGGTGGTGCTGAGTGATAATGTGGTGGTGCTGAGTGATGCTGTGGTGGTGCTGAGTGATGCTGTTGTGGCACTGAGTGGTGCTGTGGTGGTGCTGAGTGGTGCTGTGGTGGTGCTGAGTGATGCTATGGTGGTGCTGAGTGATGCTATGGTGGTGCTGAGTGGTGCTGTGGTGGTGCTGAGTGATAATATGGTGGCGCTGAGTGATGCTGTGGTGGCGCTGAGTGATGCTGTGGTGGCGCTGAGTGGTGCTGTTGTGGTGCTGAGTCGTGCTGTGGTGGGGCTGAGTGATGCTGTGGTGGTGCTGAGTGGTGCTGTGGTGGTGCTGAGTGATAATGTGGTGGTGCTGAGTGATGCTGGGGTAGCGCTGAGTGATGATGTGGTGATGCAGAGGGCAGAAAGGCACAAAAAGCAGTCTAACAAAGGGCAGAAAAACAAGGGAAAAACGAGCCTAACTTAGGGCAGAAGACACAAAAAAAAAGTCTACCAGAGGACAGAAGGGCAGAAAAACAATGGAAAAACTAGTCTAACAGACGGCAGAAGGGCACAAAAAACGAGTCTAACAGGGGGCAGAATGGCACAAAAATTAGTCTAACAGAGATCAGAAGGGCACAAAAAACGAGTCTAACAGAGGGCAGAAGGGCAGAAAAACAAGGGATTAGCAGAGGGCAGAAGGGGAGAAAAACAAGGGAAAAATTAGTCTAACAGAGGGCAGAAAGGCACAAAAAACGAGTCTAACAGGGGGCAGAAGGGCAGAAAAACAAGGGAAAAACGAGTCTAACAGAGGGCAGAAAGGCACAAAAAACGAGTATAACAGGGGGCAGAATGAATCCCGCCCTGCTTGTTTGTCCACGAAGATGCCACCATTTTGTTCAATACCTCTACTCAACTGGAGTACTTTCTACTGTCTAATCAGTAAGTGCTCCCTCATTGGCTAAATGTATAGGGGCAGATTTACAATAAATGGTGCATTCCCAGGGATGCGCCAGTTATTGTGCGCCGCAGCTCCGCCACCCATGGTCCGCCGCATTTACAATGCGGCGCACCATGTGGCAAAAACGGCACAAATGTGTCACGCATCTGTGCCGTAAAAGCAGCGCATTGCTGGAGCTGCGTCGCAAGCGCGACGCAGCTCCAGCAGTGCTCTGGGGGCCCTATCTCCCCAAGGCTGTGTCAAGCCTTGCTCCTGCTTCAAGCAGGCGCAGGGTGTTGATGCAGCATTTGCCTAAAACAGCCACTTTTAGGAGGCGTTCCTGCGCAGGAACGCCCTCCCCTGCGCCGGAACGCCTCCTGATGGTGCAGGGCTTTACAACGTGACGCATCTCTCAGATGCGTCACGTTGTTAATACCCAGCACCATGGCGCATCTTTTGTGCTGCCGCTGCATCACAAAAGTGACGCAACTGCGGCGCAAAAGAGGTGCAAGCAGCTTGTAAATCTGCCCCATAGTGCTTTCACTACACTGTAGCTGCGTAAAGGGCCAGAAGATGTGTCTCCAGTGACCTTGTCTGCCTGTGCCTGTGTTACAGGCACACATGGTCACTGGAGACAGGTCTTCTGGCCCTTTATGCAGCTGCAGTGTAGTAAAAGCACTATACATTTACCCAATGAGGAAGCACTTACTTGATTAGCCAGTAGAAAGTACTCCAGGGCAAATCACAAAAAAATCCACAATTTCGCAGGAAAATTTGCAGATTCGCAGATTTTTTTGCGATTTCGCGGAACGCGAATTCGCACATTTCGCCCTTAATTCAAAAACTAGCTGTGTGACCTCATGCACAAATGAGCAACATCAGTTTCCTGACTACTGCACATCTTACACATGAACTCCTTTCTGACTTGTCAACAGACAACATTACACTCATGAAAAATGTTAGTCCTAATGGTAAAGGTGAAATCAGTGTAATGTGGAGGAGTCTGATTCATTTATCCCCTTCCTTGAAATATCAGTTACCTTCTCATACAAGTTTGTCTGTTGATGTGTCATCTTATTGATGTCAGTGCTGTGTGGACGTAACAGGTGGCAAATGCTGCATGTGAGCAGGTGCCCACATGTAAAGTCCATAAGTTAAACAGCCCACCTTGCCCTCAACAAGCCGGCACAAACCCCTTCTGCCCCTTTGCTGAACCAGCTACACTGGCTCCCGGTTAGGAAAGGAGCTATCTTTAAGATGCTCTGCATGGTATTCAGATCATTACAGGGGAGAGGCCCTGCCTAGCTCAGAAATAAACTTAGCTGGTATCAACTGGCCCGTCAATTAGGATATAGTAATGCTAACATCTTGTGTACCCAGAGAATACACAGGGTAAGGAAGGGCAGGAGAGCCTTCTCTTATTTGGCTGCCAGCCACTAGAACACACTGCCACAGAACATTAGGGTCTGCGGGGAGCTAACCAGTTTCAAGAAACTTTTAAAGACATGGCTGTTTTAGATGTGCATGCCCAACAAAGTACCTTTTTACTTATAGCGCCAAGAGATCCCCTTGGGGATGATTGACTTGCGCTCTATAAATCCACAAAGTAAAGTAAAGTAAAGTATGCTGCACATTGTCCAGGATTATCCGCAAATGGTTATTGAGAGTGACATTTTGGCTCATAGCTACCACCTGTTCATGTTTCATCACAGCTGCTGACAGGATGATACCACTGCAGTGGACACCATCCCGGATGATGCATGACATCCTGGCTGCAGCAGTGAAAACCTCGTGCACCTCTCCTTCAGGTAATTCTGGCATAAGGTGTGTCACTAGCTTAGATTACTAAACCTTGACAGAGATCAAGATCCCCTTCTGCATGGAATTAACAGTTGTTGTTTACAAAATGAAATACAAATCAGGAGTGTCACATGTGCCTGTCTGTCAATTGGTGATGTAGATCATTGAGAATGTTGTCTCTACCCTCTACAGCTGTGTGTTCAACATCTATGAGGAGACAGGTTCAGCAAGTTCCACCAGGGGGGAGCGCGAAGGGATGGAAAGTTGTGGCTGGAGCTGGTGAGTTTGCTAGTATTATGTACATCTCTGTGTAACACCTCAGTGCTATGGTGTGAGCGGTCATTTGTGGTGGTACCCTAACCAGGTCACATGATCCTCATCTGCTGATGCAAAGTACAGTTAATACAAACCCTGGTGTTGCACCACATGTATTACCAGGTCACTCACTAATACTGTTGCAACCTCTGAGTTCCAGATGATGCTGAGGAAGAGGATGGCAGACCTACAACCGAGAGTCTTGTCTCATTCAGCTAAGCTTAAAAGAGATATTGCACTACTACAAGAATCATTTCTTTCCAAACTAGAAGCTACCAAATAAAAATTATATATTGGGCTGGCAGTGTTCTTGTTTCACATGCTATGAGGAAAAAGATTGGGATACTAATCCTTTGTCATAAACAATGAATCTCTGTAAACTAGGAACATGACTCAGAAGGCAGATATATTATTTTTAAACTGCTTATTGATAATAACCTAGTTACAATTTTCAGTATCTATCATTATATATGAAATTGTCTTTTGATATGTACTGACATGAATCATAGATCTGTAATATGGAGGAATCAAGTAGGCCCACATTACATATTTTTACTGTATGTTACTTTGGCCGACGGGGAATTAGAGGGGAGAATCCCCTGATCCTCCAGGCAGTTATGTTGGTAGCAAGTCATGCTCAAGTGGAGGAGGAATTTCCTGAGGACATTGACTTTGTTGATGATGAGACTACATGTCTATCCATCCGTGGATGACGATACTGATGACAATGACAGCTATCTTGCCAGATTGCAAAAATCAGTCAAGGCATCACATCCTCTGCCAAGCAACGTTTGTCAGCCTCCTCCCAAACAAACAGTTCCCTGTCCCCAGCATAGAGCAAACCAGCCACAGCTCCCACGCATCCCAAAACATATCACTCCCTCACAGCCCTCACATCTAGGACCGACATGGTGGTTCGCCTACCCGCTCTTCCCTACACAGTGTATCCCTGCCACCCTCTCCACCATCTGTGGGAAGTACCAGCCCTGTTGTGGTGCAGGTATCCCCTGGGAACCATTCCCCTGCCCACAGTCTTCCACCTGCCAGTCTGGGGGAGAGTAACTCTCTACCACATCATGGTCAGAGGTGTTGGCTCCTTCCCCCCTCCTTCAATGTCCACAGCCTCCACCCGGGATGTAGCACCAGAGTAGTGTTCTTTCTCAGTCCAGGTGGGTGCAATCCCCTTGCCTCCTGATGTTGAGGGTCCCTCCTCATCCTCTTCTTCCTCGCTGGTGGAAAGATGGTGTAGCCGCCGGCACTCTGATGGCTTCCTGCTCTGGACCTGTTCCTGCTGCTCTTCTGTATTGCCAGCTGTGCCTGCTGAAATGTAAGCAAAATCATGATGTGGTGGTTGTTTCATGCAGGACGAGACACATACATAGATGAGCCAAGGTCAGACTTTGGTTTCCTCTGATCACACTCTACAGTTGTCTGTGTTTAGGAACTTACATTCCATGTATGTTCACTGTCATTTACTGAATTGAGTCTGACATGGACATCTCACTTGAATATTTGTGGATTACACAACTGTATTGGCCAACCCTCAACCTTGGCATTCATGGGATCTGTGTGTCCTTTCACTGCTACATGTGCCAGTTCCAAAACCAGTCCACCAAAGGAGAACATGAAGAGTCCAGATTTAATTGAATTTGGCCATTGATATGGAGTTACAGCTATTTAACATCTGGACAAGTGTCATCTGCTTTGTAGCATTGTATGGGACAAGACAAATGCCGAATGTGGGTCACACATCAACATAGGGTCTGGGCTACTATTCTAGCTACATTCTGAGTCTAGCCTTTGCCGTCCCCACACATAATCTGACAATCCAGTGTCACATATTGGCTTTGTTGACTTAAAAGGTAGTGCAGTACACCGGTGAATAGTGGTGGGTCATTGTGACAGCTACTTGTACATGTGAAATGTCATACAGGTCAGACAGGCTGAGACGTCTGTCAGTGGACACACCTTGCAAATTTAGGAACACTTAAGAGTGATGTAAGGATCTAAAAGTCTGTCTTGACTCCATGGCACATGATGATCTCTCTCAATTGGAACCCAAACTCTGCAAATGAAATGCAAGTCACAGCATCCAATACCCTTTGGCCTGCCATGCGCACACTGGACAGTGTCTGTACCATTGCTCATCCAATGCACACATTCGTTATGATTTCCTTGGTTCAATGGTAGTGGTGCTGGCAGAGCAGACTTCAATATGAATGTACAAGTGTGGATCATTTACACAGTTGTCATGAAGAAACTGTAACTCCCAAAATGCACTCTGCCCTGTACAGTCCATATGCCACAGTGTGCCTTTTTAATCTTGGTGACTGCTGCATGGACACGGAATTGGTGAATGGAGGCATGGGACACACAATGGTACAGCACTGTTTCACTCACATCATACTCCCAGACACACATTGCATATGATGCACTTACCTGGTCTCTGCTGCTCATGATCCTCCAGCTGAGCATGGAGGGTCAGCCAAGCTGCTCGCAGGACCCTCTGTACATTGGAGAGAGGCGAGGACGATGCACATGGTGCTGGGAAGACGAGCCCACCAGCTCTGTAGCCTTGTGGGGGGACCAGCGTTTTAGGTCCTCCCAGCGTTTGCGGCATGCCCTTTCACTCCTGGTGTAGGCTCCCACTGCACTGCAAGGCTCATGGATGTTGGCCCATAGTCTGGCCTGGGCTGCAGTGCTCAGCTTGTACTCATGGTCCCCATATAGCTGAAGACATTTGTCCAACACCCCCTCTACTGAGATGTCTAACTCCCTTTCTATGAAAGGGGGTGCTCTCTCTTCATACTCCTGAGCCATTTTGGGGGAAATAAGTGAGATAAGGGCAGCAGGATGTCAAAGGATCTGATCACTGATAGAGGATGACTCAGAATGAACACAAAATGCCTGCCAACTACTTCCTGTGATGTATTTCCTGTCTCCCACTTCCTGTATAACATAGCCTGTGAAAATTGTGTTCCGGTTTATTTTTGGAGGTTACGGCCCGAAAACGTAGTATCCGGTTCCGGAGCGTCGGATCCACACACGCGCATTACGCTTTAAAACCGGAAATAACGTTTTTGGGCTGTAACCTCCAAAAATAACCCAGAACACATAAGTTCCTACAGGAAATGTTTTACAGGAAGTAGGAGGCAGGAAATGCATCACAGAAAATAGTTGGCAGCCATTTTGTATTCATCCTGAACCATCCGCAATCAGTAATCAAATCCACTGCCATCCTGCTGTTTTGTTGTAGAAAAAACTGAAATGACAGTGCAGCAGAGAATCATGAACAAAAGGGTGAACAGACCATTTAATGACATTTCTGTATGGACCGGAGGAGGCTACCACAACATCAAACCCTACTTTCATTTCTCCTACTTTGCATTATGGTACATGTAGTTCATATTTAGTGCTGATTACCATAGTTGTGTGATGTGTTACGTAACATTGGGGTGGAGCAGTGTGGATATATCACAGACACATGGGGGCAGATTTTCAACCCCTGTACGCAACATTTGTGCCACCGTTGCATCACTTTTGTGACGCAGCGGCGGCTCAAAGCCAGTGCCATGCTGCGGGGTATTTACAATGTGACACATCTGGGAGATGCATCATGTTGTAAAGCCATGCGCCACATGTGGGCGTTGCGGCGCAGGGGGGGCGTTCCAGCGCAGGAACACCTCCTAAATGTGGCTGAGTGAAATCTACTAGATAGTACTCAGTCACTTTTAAGGCCATGCTGCATCAAAACCCTGCGCCTGCTTGAAGCAGGCTTAAGGATTGACGCAGCTTGTTAGGCATAGGGTCACCCCGAGCCTTGCTTGAGCTGCGTCGCGCTTGCGACGCAACTCCAGCAATTCTACACTTTTACAGCAGCAGATGCATCACGCATCTGTCTATTCTTGTACCATGGTGCACAGCATTGTAAATGCGGTGCATCCATGGTGGCGCAAGAGGTGTGTGCCGTGACGCACAATAACTGGCGCATCCCTACTGATGTGCAGGGATGCGCCAGTTATTGTAAATCTGCCCCATGGTGCCTGATTTACTCATGATATCATCACTCATGTTCTGGGCCCATCATTTGTGGGGGAGTTAAATCTGTAGAGGTCACAGGCCTGAGTATGCAATGGTTATCAACTTTTGTGATTAAGTGACCCATCCTCTTGAGGTCCAGGTAGGTCTCTCATGACATGTATTGTTTGTCATCAGCGTGAATAGTTGTTTTTAGGGACATCCACTACTCTGATCACTGACATGGGCACATGACCTGAGGGACGCTCCCCCTTTTGACTACTGTCAGCAGCTGTAATTTACATGCAGTAAGTGTGGTTTGTAAAGTGGTTTTAGGATGAAATTTATTGACACAGTCGTGTCTATCACAGTTTCATCATTGACAACAGACAATTTTGTCCATGACACTACAGGTTGCTCATGTGAAAAACGTGGCAACGAGCAGATCACAGACTTGCATGCCCTGACCTCGGTTATGTGGGAGGGAAATGATGAAACCATCCATAAGAGCCCATGCCATGTTAATTACTACCCCAACCCTGGAACCATATTTGAATTTTGTTACAAAACCCCTTCACAGATTTCTATTAACAAGATTTAGGTTTAATTTAATCCAATTCTCTCTCGGTTACTACCCTTCATGGAATCACCCAAAAGATGCACCCCCTTGTGACTGTGATAAATTTTCCGAGCAGGATACCATGCATTTTACGATGTTTTGTGAGTATTATACTGCTGCCAGGAAAAAACATCTATTACCTGTGCTGAGGGAGGCTGGTTTTACCCAAGTTAGACCTGCCTTAATTTACCTCCAGATGTTGGGCAATATTTACATTACTTTTAGTGTGGCCAGTTTCCTGGCAGAAGCCTTCTATTTTAGAAAAAAACGAGCTCCACTGAACATTTTATTGTAAATAAGGTATCTTTTATTAGTATTAGACATGATGTAGTTTAGTAAAATTTTAGGTCATCTCGTTGTATCATTTAATTATGAAATGTGATTTTAATGTATATGTATTGTATGTGCTTTTTATGGTTTCTTTGTAAATCGAATAAAGCGTGCTTTGACTGACTGGTGTAATGGCCCGGTTTCCCAGATTCAGAGCTAGCCGAGGTTCCAGAGTTATGTGTAAGCCATGCATTAAAGCAATGTTGTGCAAAACACAACAGGCTAATATGATCTTGCACACAACTTCTGGGGAGTACAGGAGCACACCCCCTGTATGGTCAAGACATCAGAATCGCGACTTCAACAGACCAAAAGTGCGCTCTATGATGGCTCTAGTCCGTATGTGGGCCCTATTGTACCTACGCTGAGGTACAATGTTTGCACGCCTGTAAGGGGTGAGGAGATGTTGGTTGAGTGCATACCCAGCATCGCCTGAGGAGGGAAGAAAGGGCAGTTGGCTGCATTTCCCTCTTTGATTTGTACAGGACATGATCTATATTTTAGTCCATGCAGTGTCTGTTGTGCCATGATTCTTATTGTACAATAGTTAATATTGGGGGGCATTCAGACATTTCAATGACACATATCAATAATTTTTAGTGCTTGGTACTTACCCAGTAGCCACATGTTGCCAAATTCTTCCGCAGACATCCGCCGGGCAAGAGGTGACATGCGGAATATAAAACTGTCATGGATACTGCCTGGGAACACTGCATGCACATTAATGAACTTCCCACTGGCATCACAGACAGCTTGCACATTGATGGAATACCATTGGTGTCTGTTATAGAAGATGTGTGCAATGCAGAGGGGTGGCGGAAGGGCCACATGGGTACAATCAATTGCACCCAGCACACGTGGGAATTGTGCAAGGAGATAGAAATCTCTTGCTGCCCTTTGTCTCATGGCCAGTGTATGTGGCATTTGTATGTTGTTGTGGGCTCTAGCAGTGATGCATCTCAGTATCTGATGCAGGCACCGTGACTGGCTCACCTGGGAAATGCCCACATGGTCACTGGAGACCCTTTAGAAAGACCCAGTGGCAATGAAATGGAGAGCAGAAATAATCTTGAGATATGCTGGTATTGCATGTGAGCAGCAGGTCATAGAGTCAAGTTCCTGCTCCCACTCACATACCATATGCAAGATGACTTCTAGAGGGAAACAGAACCTGGTCCTTACATCTTGGCTGGGCATTCGAAATAGGTTGATCCTCTGTCTGAAGATCCTCTCCGCTCTCCTCCTCCTCAAGTAGTTTTGCTGCATGGCATGGGGCAGTGCAACAAGCACATTCAGTGACATGTTGAAAGGGTTTGTGTCTGTCTGCTTTGTATTTATACATGCTGCAGGGCAAGTATTAGCTGCAGTGTGTCAGCTGATCCATGGCAGGGGATGATAGGCACTTGGACAGGTGTTTACCCTTGGCTAAAATGATCAATGGCCACAGATCGTATGTTCCGGCTTGGAATCGGAAATTCCGATGCAGAACTGGAAAATCCAGATTCGGTCTTTCCGCCACAGAGCCGGAAATTCCGGCCCGGAAGCAGAAATTCTGGCCCGGGTATGGACATAAAGTTAGTAGTCGTAAGTCTATTCTGTGAATACCAAAAGTAATTGGAAGGTGGGGAGTCAAATAACCTATATCTTCGATTTTACCTCTCAAATCATTGCTGATCAGGTTGTAGTCGATTCTTGATTGGCGTCCATATCTATTATTATAAAAAGATACGCCCAATTAAATACCAGATCTTTACCTCCAGATCTGAGATAAAACATTCTGCCTCATCATCATCTTTAGGTATGACCTGGATTTGGACAAGGCGTTAGCTCTACTGCGTGGGGATTTATCTATTTGTGGATTCAGTTCTGTATTGAAATCCCAAGCTAGAATTATTGCATCAGGGAACCCCAAAAGGTTTGCAAAGATAGTTTTTAATGTGGAATGGTCATCCTGATTAGGGCCGTAATACCCTACTATGACCCACCTACCACTTGGGTCTGTCATAATATTTAGGAGACTGGCATTTGCTTGTTTTTTAACTAAAATGGCTACACCTCTGATATTGCCATTTTGACAGGAACTGACACAGTGTTCCATCCACCTGAGCTTCCCACATATCCCACTAAATTTTTCTCTCATGAGGAGTGTTTCCTGCAGGATAATTATCTGTGCAGGTGAATCTGTAAGGTGATGAAGTTTTTTTCTCTCCTACTTTTGACTTGAAGGCCATTTACGTTCCAAGATAAGCATTGTAATGTTCTCATGGGGGATTCAAAAGCTGAACCTTAAATGTGCACCATCCTTCAAGGTATTATCACCAGACCAAAAACAGTGGGCGATAAAAAATAGCTGGGTCAAAAGTCGAATGAGAATTTTCTTTTTTTTCAGTTTCAGTTTCATAAGTCTTAAAAGACATCACAGAATAAAACACAATATAACATTAAAACCAACATAATACATGAATTACATAATACATGGTGCTTCGCAGGGTGTTCAATAATAATAATAATAATAATAGGCTGTCTAACTAACTAATACTGTGAATATATAACTCCTATTAGCCAAGACCATCCTAAAAATTTAGCTACTGATATGGCCACTGGGAGAGATGTTACCAACCCTAGCAACCTTAAGGCCTCATTGGTCCCTCTGGTCTTAAGCATTCGACAAATTGGTTTTAGCCATTTTTTCCGTGGGGCGACACATGCAGGGCATACAAAAAAGAAATGACCCACAGTTTCCTTCTGGTCTTGACACCATGGACATGAGTTCCCTACACCCCCCCTCCATTTGTGTGTGAACGATCTCAAGGGTAACGTTCCTGCTCTAAATTGATGGAAAAGTTTTCTATCAATACTCGTTGTTATGGCGTCCCAGTAGCTTTCCAGAACTGTGTCCACCTTATGGCTCAGAAATCTACCAGAAAGGGTTAATGAGCTATGTTCCATAATCAGCCTATTTCTGTATGCGGCCCAAAACTGGTCCTTAAGATCCTTTTTTTCCGGGGAACTCGCTGGTCCTGGGGTCGGACCATAGCTGGATAAGGCCCATATCTGACAAGGTGGATTTGACCACTTTAAACCAAGGGAGATTGCCACTACCCACTATTCGTCTTAGATCTTCTATTCCCACAGCAAAGGTAGCCAATTCAGGAGTTACTCATATTCTCCTCCATATTAGTATAATTCTCAATTTGGCTATTTCCTTTATTGGATAACAACCCAGGTCCAACATTAAAGGAAGCATAGGGGTCGATTGAGGAAGACCCACCAAGTTTCGTAAAAATTTATTTTGTATTTTCTCAAGTTGGGACAAGTTAACATAACCCCAGAGGTCTGCTCCATATACAATGGCCGATCTAATCTTAATATTGTATATTTTGAGTGCTGGACTCACTCTCTTAGTTAGAGAGGATCTCTGCTCCTTAACCAGTGTCCCACTCAACTGGGAACATTTTAATGACAATGCTTCCAACTGGGCAGTCCATCTTAATCTATGGTCTAAAACCACCCCCAGATAAGTCATCTAATTTACCTGTTCCAAATTTACACCATTAAGATTAACCTGTCCCAATCTTGGTCTATTTTTTTAGTAAAAACCATAAACTTGGTTTTGCTTGTGTTGACCTGTAAATCGTTGGCATCACAAAATTCTACAAATTTGCTAAGTGCCAATTGTAGCCCCTTTTGGGTTTTTGAAAGTAAAAGCGTGTCGTCCGCAAAAATAAGGAGAGGACCCTTCATACCGCCTAAGCTAGGTGCATCTGTAGGAGTATCTGAAAAATAAGCAACAACTCTATTAATAAAAAGAAGAAAAAGGGTGAGGGCAAGGACACATCCTTGGCGGACACCTCGGGTCACTTGGAACTTTTTAGTGACTTGGCCCTGCATACCCCAACGAACCTGTGCCTAATTCTTCTCATGGAGTCTTATGATTATGTCCAACAGGTCCATTGGCAGACTCATTTGTGTCAGAGCCTCCCACAGTTTGGTTCTTGGGACCAAGTCGAAGGCGGACTTAAGGTCCACAAAAGCCGCATAAATCACACCTTCACTTACGACCACCATCTTCCAATAGATTAATAAGAATCTTAAAATCTGATCTTTTGTACTTACGCAAGGCCTAAAACCGGCCTGCAGTGGTGATAGTATTGACCTTTTGTCCATCCATGCTATGATCTTAAATAGCACCATCCGAGAGATGATCTTTTGGATGGCGTCTATAAGACTAGTTGGATGGTAATTAGTGGGCAGGGAGCGATCCCCCTTTTTGAATATTGGGAGGATTTCCGGCCCCTGCCAAGAGTCTGGTATCGGGGCACCATCTGCCACAGCATTAGCTATCTTCAATATATAAGGGACCCAAGCTGCCTGATCAGATTTAAAGAGGTCTGAGGGAATGCAGTCTATCCCGGGAGCTTACCCACCTTTGGTCTGGCTTAAGCCAACTCCACATCTAAATGATCAAAGAGGGGATCTTGCCTCAGGGTTCTTAAGGGGCCCTTCCATATGCTTGCAACAGGGGCTACTAGAGGACCAGAATTGCTAAATTGAGCCCCAAAATGTGTAACCCATCCATCTTCAGCTACATGATTGGAGGGGAGTTGTGATTCATAAGAATTCCCCTACTTAAGAACATGCCAGAATCTTGATTGATTAGAGGATAAACTCGCCTCATAGAGATCCTGCCAGTGTTTGTCGTCCCAACCCGACTTGGCCTCTTTCTGGCACTTTTTATATTTCTGTCTGTACTTCCGTATGGCGGCACTGTCACGTGACTTAAGTGCTGCGAGTAAGTCATTATGGGCTTTGCGACATGTTTGATTATACCACTTTCCCCCACCCAATGATATTCTGGTTTATTTTCCCAATTTATTTTTTGTATCTGAGAAAAGCGATTTCAAAAAATTAAAAAGATTATCGTGTAACCCACAAATATCAACTAAATCGGTCGTTATCTCCATAGCGGCCGAAACCTCCACGACTTTCCGCGAGATTAAACTTAGGGTAGCGGGTTCCTCGGCTACTCTACACCACTGTACCCTTCTTCTGTCATTCTCCAGGAACACATCTGCTGTAGCACATTTATGAGGGGCTCCCAACCGGTAAGTGCTATCAAGAGCTAGGCTGAGTGCCAAGGGGTTGTGGTCACTCTCTGGGCGATCCACCACCATCATATCGACCAGAGAGGACCAGTATTTAGCCTTAATAAGGAAGTAGTCGATCCTTCTCGTCCTATGGCCATTATCAAAAGTGTGCTTCCCTTGTTTGTCTGACGGGGTTCGCCCATTCACGGATCTCAGTCCCCATTCCAGGCAGAACCCCAGCCAGTGGAGTGCAGCTTCTGTCCCTTTTTTAATGGGTAGTAATTCTAGGGATGGAATCTTCCAAAGTTTGTCCTCTTCTGCCTGGAAGTCCATCTCTCTTCCAGAATACAGCTCAAAGGTGCAGTTTAAATCGCCTGCCAAAATAACAAAAGATTCCCTTCCAATTTGATTAAGTATAAGCTCCAGATCGTTGAATATACCAATTGGGCTACGTCCACCCGGAATACCCCGAGCATAGACGTTTATAATAACTATCGTCTGAGAGCCTGAATTTGAGAGCTTGAGCACAAGGATATCGAGATTAGTAGTGGACACCTCTGTGGTATGATAGTCCAATGACTGTCTTAACCAGACACATAGACCCCCTGAGGGTCTACCCACTCCTGTCCTACGAGCTGGTTTATAAAAATTAAGGAACCCAGGTAGGAAGATAGGATCAATTGCCCAGGTCTCTTGAAAAATTAAAATGTCCTGGTTATTCACCAACTCCACCCACTTCTCAATTTGAAGCTTACTACGCAGACCAGCTATGTTCCACGAAATAAGTCTCAATGATGTTGGGTGGGTGGCCAAGCTTACCCTGCGGAAACATCCATGCTAGATGGTGAAGGGTTTCCCTCCCTCTGACTTGGAATAACCTGTAAAGGTACATCATCCCTCCTGAGATGGAAACAGATTTTATTAATTTCATCAGCTCCGCAAACAGCCATCTCAGGTTCCTGGCTTCTATCTTGAATCCCTCTATACATGCTAAGCTCCTCTTTTCCAGCCTCTGGTGCCAACGCATCCTGGACCTCAACCTTATCTACTTCCAAGCTCACGCCCCAATCCCCTCCAGAAAGATCGAACTTCCCATTCCCTATATAATATGGCATTGCATTCTCTACTTCATCATAGAAGGGTACTATGTCTGGGGTAGCAAAAATACCCGTACAATCTTGGATGGCCTCCGTATCAAAAGGTGACAGGTCAAGTCATTCATTTAAATCCAACCCCGAAATGGGTTCATAAAGATTATACAGCGGGATGTTCCAGTACTCATTATAGTTCGTCTGATTCGTGCAATTATTAGGTAAGGGGAAATGTCTGGGGGGACGTTGACGTAAGGGAAGGGGGAAAGGATTATTTAAATTTTTAGCAGGACGAGAAAAAAATGGTGTACAATAAGCCAAATTCAGAGGATTAGGGGGCATATTATCAAGGGGGTTTATCTCCGCTTTTTTGGCTTTAAAAGCCAAGAAAGCGGAGATAAAATTATCTCCCTATTACCAAGCTGTCGCTAACACCAGTTAGCGACAGCTAGTAGGAGATAGCGACCATCTTGGGCCCCACTTTGCATGTCAGTGATATTTATCACTAATGAGATGCAAAGTGGGCGTGCCAATATGTTAGAGACTGAAAACAGTCGCTAACATCGCTATCTCCTATTACCAACTTTTGGAGATATTCGCGCTCAGCGGGAATATCTCCAAAAGCTAACACCTGCCCTGAGCAGTTCTTAGCCATGTTATCCAATGGGAGGTGGATAACATGGCTAAGAGCATTTGCTCGATAATGCATGAATATCGCTGACTTTTCAGCGATATTCATGCATTTCGGCCGTTTTTTATCGCATTTGCGATAAACCTTGTTAATAGCAAGGTTTATCTGCGATAAAAATCGCCGATGTGCGGCGATAATTTTTGTCTCTAAACAAGTTAGAGACAAAAATTATCGCTAGTTGTTGGTAATATGCCCCTCGAATTTCTACCAGATCTGGGATGAGTAGGGGGTCTAAACAGAGCCTCTGGATAAAAATAACTCAGGTTTCGAGTTGAAACTCCTCCTTCATTTTTTCCTGGAAACCAGTCGCTTATATGTGTGACGACTCTGTGATCCTTAAAGTTAACGATCACAACATCTCCTTCAATATCTTTCGGTTGGGGGCCCACCCAGTTGCATCTTCTTACAGAGATTATATCTCCGTTTAAATGAGCGGGGAGGGGTCTTTTGGTTCGCAACCAAACAATAACTTTATTTTTCAGATTTTCATTGTGTTCAAAATTTCCATTAGGAATAGAAGGGACACCTGTTAAAAGGATCACAAAGTTAGCTGACTCTGGAGGTAAGTCCACTGTAGTCCTACGATTTAAAGTGGCTCTTTGGGTTTTAGCTACCCCCGGAAACATAGTTGGCTTATTCGTAGAATGGGGCGGTTTATTCGGGACCAACGATTGCTTCTCTTTGACTGACTTCTGTGCAGCCGTCGGCTTGATAGAGGTTGGGGGAGCACTTTTACTATTAGATGTTATGTTTTCCTTTATTTTATGTGGTCTATTTGGGTTCGGTATATTTGAGCTTGACTGGCATTTTGGTCGGGGCTGGTCCTTGGGTTTCACAGGGTCTGGATTTGTGCTCGGATGAGCAGCTGCAAAGAGGCAATCCATTTTTTCCCCTAAGATTCTAACTTTCTCCATAAGTGGGAGCATATAAGATTTAAAAAGCTGTTCAAATAGTTCTATTGACTCTTTGTTGGACATTGTTAATAATTCTCCTGGGAAAGGTGGTGATAGTTGAGTACCTGGTAAGACATCACTCACTGGTGGGTCAGATGGTTTGGTTTTAGGGCCTACTAAAGGAGGTGTAGTACTCAAGGATTTTCCCCTTTTCTTTTTACCCCGCCTTTTCTCCTTTTTTTTCTTGGAGGAGAGTGAAGTACCCTCCGTGGATTCTTAGGATTAACTTTGGTCTTCCTAACAGTATGTAGTGGAATTGTCTCAGTAGATGCAACAATATCATTTGAATGATTAGAAAAAGTTGAATGAAGTTGCGAGACAAGATTCGAGGCAGCTGAAGAGTTTAGATCAATGAGACTATTGGAAACAATAAGAGGGCTCTTTATATTACCATCGCTGATGATATCAGAGTGTACAGGGGTTGTACTATGGTCTTGAAAAATACTAGGGATATGGTCGGTGCTGAATAATTCAGCATCTGATTCCAACCTACAAGTATTACCCAATTTTTGGGTGATGGTCAAATTTTGGGGGGTGATCAATGGTTTCTTTTTGAGTAATTCTATGGAGCGGTGGCGCTCTGCACGTTTCTCCGCTAGCAGGAGTTCCTTGTCAATTTCTTTATTTGCCCTAGCAAAATATTTGTCACGGGGACCAAGGATAGAGACCCCAACACTCGAAGATAGAGAACTAGACATGTCTATAGGCATCCTTGATGCTTGGGGTACCCCAGGAAACGACAAACCTTTAACAACAATAAGCAGTTTTTGAATGTTAGGGACCGGGCCCAGCCCAGCCTCCTTCAGCCCCTGATGGCCACAGACGGTCCCGCCCTTGTACCGGGCTTCTCCCAGGACGCTCCCGCGCAGCGGTGGTTGTACTCAGTATAATTGGGTTTGGTCCACTCGGGGGGCGGGGCTAGCAGGGAGACCGGGCCAGGTGTTTCCAATTGGCCAAGCAGGGACTCCTAGGTGATGGAGTCCCCGCGCTGTTGCTCGCAGCCCTGCTTTGCCCCTGAACACCCCAGTAAAGTCCACTGGTTCCACCAAAGTCCTCCTCGTCGATGCGGGACCCACGAAGCACACAGGGCAGCACACAGGACTGCCGGTTAAGACGGTCAGCAGCACAGCGCAACACAAGGGATCCCGCCTGTTGTAGATAGGAGGTGGGTTTTACTGATGTCCGGTACTCGGGCGGGGCTAGCAGGGAGAGCGGGCCAGGTGTTTCCAATTGGCCAAGCAGGGAGTCCTGAGTGATGGAGTCCCCGAGCTGTTGGTCGCAGCCCTGCCCTGCCCCTGAACACCCCGGCAAAGTCCACTGGTTCCACCAAAGTCCTCCTCATCGATGCGGGACCCGCGAAGAGGGTACCGCGAGTTGTAGCAGCAAAGACACAAGTCACAGCTCCGCAGGCACACAGGACAGCCCGGTAAGACGGTCAGCAGCACAGCGCAACACAAGGGATCCCCCCTTCCCCCCAGCACCTCAAGCAGCACAGAACTGACGCCATCTCCAGCTAGAATTATCGTATCAGGGAACCCCAAAAGGTTTGCAAAGATAGTTTTTAATGTGGAATGGTCATCCTGATTAGGGCAGCAATACCCTACTACTGTTATAAGCAAGCCTTTAGCGGATAGCTTGGCGATGACCCACCTACCACTTGGGTCTGTCATAATATTTAGGAGACCGGCGTTTGCTTGTTTTTTAACTAAAATGGCTACACCTCTGATATTGCCATTTTGACAGGAACTGACACAGTGTTCCACCCACCTGAGCTTCCCACATATCCCACTAAATTCTTCTCTCATGAGGAGTGTTTCCTGCAGGATAATTATCTGTGCAGGTGAATCTGTAAGGTGATGAAGTTTTTTTCTCTCCTACTTTTGACTTGAAGGCCATTAACGTTCCAAGATAAGCATTGTAATGTTCTCATGGGGGATTCAAAAGCTGAACCTTAAATGTGCACCATCCTTCAAGGTATCATCACCAAACCAAAAACAGTGGGCAATAAAAAATAGCTGGGTCAAAAGTCGAATGAGAAATTTCTTTTTTTTTTGCTTTTTTACCTCTATGCTCCCCCACTCGTGCTTTCCCATCTCCCCCCTTGATCTTCTCCCTCCCCCCCTGAAGAACCCGCCCCCATTTACCTGGACAAGTTCAGATTCTCCCTACCGGTGTACCCCACTCTGCCCTACCTTTAACTATTTCTAGTGCTGTTTCCAGAATGATGGGCCCGATTCACAGAATGAACTTACGACAAAATCGTAAACTTACTACCATTTTGGTATTCACAGAATGCACTTACTACTTTTGTTATCCACAGAATGAACTTACTACTTTTGGTATTCCCAGAATGAACTTACTACATTTGGTATTCACTGAGTGGCAGTCAGCTGAGTAAGCAAGAAGTGTCAATGCCAAATGACTTAGGTGCTTCCAGCACAAAGTAGCAGTTAAATGGTTTATACACATGCAAGATTATGAGCGCAATTTGCTGTGGGTCAGCCAAAATTCACAAATCGAAAACAATGTGCACATATTTGTACTGTATTACGTTAGGTAGTAAGCCCGCTCTGGTATTTCAAAAGGTAATACCTTGTGCTATAACCAGGAGGCTTTATAACTTGGCGCACCAAGATATTTGCCTGGAGCAGCAGGTGATAAGGGGCAGCAAAATATTTTAATTCCAGGAAGCCATTTGTAACCTAGTTCACTTGCTTCGCTGCCAAGCTGTATGTTTGGCAAAAAACATGTACAATTGGACAGCATGCTGAAGGCTGCTACTGAGATGCATTTTTGCCTCTCTGTAGCTTTCTACAGCATCCTGTCTTTGAGTAAATAAAATACGTTTGTATTATTTTTAAAAGGTAATGGTTTGTGTTATCGCGCAGCACTTTTATTTTATTCAGACTGTGAAAAATGCATGTGTAGAATGTGCTAAATCTGTTTTAAAATATTTTCACTTTGAATGAGAGCTAAGCTGAATTAGTCCTTTAAAGGGTAAAGAGACACATATGATTACCAATAGAGAAGAAGATGCTTGATTCCGGTCCAGGAAAGACATGGCTTGGCAGTTCGGGCTGGACTGCTCCCATGAGGCACAGGGTCAAGGCTGATTTGCATATGGCCAAGTCTGAACTGGGGTGGTGTGGAGTGCAAAAAAACGATGGATTTAGGCCCAGATCTCTGTATTGGGGTGAATGTATGACATTGTTCTGCATTCTGTCCATCAATTGTTGTTTTTCCATAATTCTAAATGACAGGCCCTGCTATGTCCCATTCTTTTACAGGATTCCTGTCGGCAAGAGTAGCATCAAGGATAGCAGCAATCCAAAAAATCCTTTCCTTAACTCAACCTAGACCTCCTGCCCTACATGACTGACATGGGGCCTGAAAATGAAAAAAGAGAATTCTATCACTTTTTCGGGATTGTTTCACTTTAGCACATTAGATGATGTCACTGAACTGAGAGGCCTTCATTAGAATTGGCAGTAAACCACCCCCTTTTGTACTGATATTCATTTTATTATTGACGAAAGAGGCAAGTAGGTTGTCCTGTGCCTCCTATGTAAGCTTTACTGTTGTTATAGAGTGATCCTAAAAACATATACAACAACAGTTTTTCTATATGCACAACAGGAACTGAATAATTTCAAGGTGCTCATGGATGTTATGATCATGGAAAAGTAGGCATAATAAAGAAAACTAATTTCCCCTTGTAACACAGTATAGTCAAGCTGGGAAAGATGGATTTTACTAGGACTTTGGGTTGAAGGCCCCACAAAAGCTCCTGACTGTCCTGGTTTATAAACTGCTGTCATTTAAAGCAAAATACACAAAACAAGGTTCCAAAAGGGACATTTTGATGATATGTTTACATTATTCAGGAACACCACAGGAAGTCGCTAAGGAAAAACATTCCAAAAAAGAACCACTATCAGTCTCTTTAAAACTAACAAAGCACACACTAACTATGTCATATTATAAAAATAATGCTTTAAATGTATTAAGGTCCTTCTAATCACAGTAGTTTCATACTACAAAGGAATCACAGTAATTGATCTCAGTTGCATGTTGGGAAACAATATATTTATTATTGGTGATTACAAACCTAACACTGGCTTCTCTGATTTCTTCCTCGAAATATGGGGAAAAGTGTTCAGGGTTGATACAATTGCATGGGGAGGAGTTTATTGTAACTGTTGATGCTTCTCTTGACAGGCCCAATCCAGCTGCCGATCTCAATCACAGGCAACTCGTCAACTGCACACAATCATAAAGGATTGTGATGTGATTGATATCTTGCAATCCAGATATGCCAAAGCTTGCGGGTTCACATGCATCACACCTTCCCATCACACATGGTCCAGAATAGATTACTGGCTGGTCTCCAGGGATGTGTGTGCCTTCACGACACAGGTAAAACACAAACCAAGGACCCTATCCAACCTTGTCCCAGTACTTCTCAAAATGACCCCAACAGCCACAGCTTCTCATGGAGACTGGCGCCTAATGCCCTTTAGGCTCCTGTATTCCATGACTAGAAACTCTCTGAGATCTTGGAATACTTTTTACTCAATTCTAAATCAGTGGACAAGACTGGCATGCTTTGGGAGTCCTTCAAAGTGGTTCTACGAGGGGCATACATCCCCAAACAATTCGAAGTACTCAAAGCCTACACAACTTAGCGATCTCAGGAGATAAATTGATCCAGGTACTAGGCCTCAGGCAACACCAATGTGCTTTGCGAAATGAATATGAAACTTGATGAATACAAAGAAGCTGCAAATAGAGAGACACGCTATCTTGGCAAAGAGGCTATTGTTTGAAAGTACGCGGTAGGTGTCAGATCAGGGAAGACTTTGGCAAGCATGCTAAGCAAACCTCTGACTAGCACCTGTGTCATGGAGCGAGTGGGAGAGGACGGTGTCTCATACACTAAGACCATGGATATCACACAGATTATCGCCAAGTATTATACCGACCTATACTCTTCCATGACTGACACCAATCAAAGGAGACACTTTCATATTTTGACTCCATCACACTACTGTGGCTGAAGAGCACTCATAGGCAGTTTTTGGACATCCCCTTTTCTTTGGCAGAAGTGCTCCAGGTGATACGTGGAATGCCATAGACAAAGCAAGTTGCTGTGGTGGGTTAACAGTGCACTTTTACAAAAAGTATGCGCACATTCTTGCTCCGTGCCTATTGGCAGTGTACCAGGGGGCGAGGTAAAATGTGATTCTTCCACCATCACTTGGGAGGACCGAATAGTCACTGAGCCCCTTCAATAATAAATGAAGCCTTGAATTCCTATTGTACTGTGCACAGGCTGTGGCGAAGCATCTGAGAATATGACATCAACACTCTTTGGCTAGAAAAGTATGGTAGAGCAACGGCATGGCAGGAAGATCGATTGACTACATGCATACAACTCCCTTTATCAATGGCAGGTGGCACTGCTGTGGCAAAAATAGTAATCTTACCCAAAATGATACACCTATTCATCGATATCTCAATATTATTAAAAAAGACTATTTCTAGCCAGGCTTAGGTCCCGCCAAATTAGGCTAACTTGGGTGGGACAACAACTGAAATTGGCATTGGAGGTTCAAACGATATCCTTTGAACAGGGTGGAATCATCGCAACTGATTTGAATCTATAATATTATTGTGCTCAGGCCCAAAGGCACACTTCTGTGACTACCCTACACCCTTCCAACCCTATACTTCAATTGAAGGAGAAAATATTATCCCTCGTACATTAAACACAGCTCTTTGCTTAGCTGTGGTGTGCCCACATGCTGTAAGAAACACAACAATCTGCTCGACCTGGAAAGGTCTCTAACAAAGAGCCAAGCTAGATGGCACATATTCAGATATGCAGCTCGCATACAACCCTGCTATGACCTTAACTGCTGAACACAATGTGCACTTCCTAATCGAACATCTGCAGTTGACTAAGATGGGTAACATGTACCCAGATGGATGATTTGTTTCCCTTGTGTCCTTTAAAGATCTCCCTGATTGTACCCCCAACAATTCTTTTGTCTACTACAGATTGCAAGACACATGTAAATAGACGCATAGTGGATTTCCTGTAGTCACAAAAACCATGCATGTGTTGCACATGATCATGTATTCCACATTCCGTAAGAAACTGATCACTTGCTTTCACAACAGTATGCGGAGTACCACCTCGGTGAGTGCACCGACAGCTCTCTCTAGGTGTACAACAGAACTCGATCCTTTACCAGTGGAAGAACAGTTGTGATTCTGTTGCTCTCACATGGGTACGCTATTCCTATTTATAGATTAAGAAGGACACAATTAAAGTTTCTTTACCAATTGTATTGCACACCATTATCTTCATACAAGATGAGTTTGAGAGACTATTCCCTCTGCGCACACTGTAAGAGTGAGGATGCTGATTTCATGCACTGGGCTCAATACTGTCTGTATATGGTGAAGTATTGGGTGTCTGTGCTCCAGGTAGTTGCTAAAGTCATTGATACTGAGGTTCAGCGAATGCCACTTACACGTCTATTGAGATATGTCAAGAAGGTCTCGGCTGGAATAAAGAAGCTCACTGACATGCTGCTCCTTCTGGCTGAAGACCGGGTGGCCATGAGATGGACTGAGTTTCTCCCCCCACATGGCTTCATGATGCTGCATGCTGACAAATGCAACTTGAAATTTTTTGTAAACTTAACCCTGGTTAATCCATGACCTAAAGACATATAGGGGCTACTCCGATCGCATATGACATTTAATTGACAGGACAATCTCGGAGCCCAGGAATGGATCAGGATTATGGAGATTGCCAACGGATCACTGACAAACTATCGAAGGTAAAAAAATCGACCTGCAAAAATATCGGAGCAAGAATATCGATATCAAAAATATTGACATTCTATCTACAACATGGTAAGTACAAAAATATCGAGAAAAAAATATCAGTAAAAAATATTGTTATAAAAAATATCGTTTTAGTTCAAAAAAATATGTAAAATAAACAAAATAATACTTATAAATATATTAAACATAGTGAAAAATATTTTATAATGTTTAAAATAAATAAGCTATATATATCTTTTAATTAAACATTAATTAAACATATACGTATAGGGGTCGATTCCGATTCGGGAAACAAATTCGTACGATTTGAATTTGTAGCTGTTTCCGTACGAACCGTACTAATCCATCCGAATGGCTTAGTACGATCCATAGGTAAAAAAGTCCGTCTGAATCTTTGTGAACCGTACGATAAACAAGGGAAAAACCGTACGAAACGGACCCTGAAAGAGAAACGTATGAATCGTAAACATGCCGTATGACCCGACAAGTACGATCCAGACCCGGGAAACAGAATGCGATTTGTACTGAAAAAGTCGCGTATGAGCTGCGATTCGTACGGAAAACTTCACATATGATCGAGCCACAAAATCAAATACGAGACGAACCCCCCTGAACGAAGTGCATGCGAACCCCGTAAAAACGTCGCGTATGAGGGGCCCACAAAATCCAATACGATACAAACCCCCTGAAAGAAGCGCACGCAAACCCTGTAAAAACGTCACGTATGAGCGAGCCACAAAATCCAATATGATACAAACCCACACTGAACGAAGCGCACGCGAACCCCGTGAAACAGCACAAGGATGTAGAAAACGACTTGTACCGCGACAACGTCATGTTGCACACACAAACAAACAGAAGCAAATAAAAGTAAACGAGCCATACTGAACCACGTGGACACTGTAAAACAGCACAAGGAGGGGGAAAACGACTCGCACAACACCACAAAACATGTCTGCAGTGTACAAACCATGGAAATAAATGTCCTGGCCAGATCAAAACAGACAAACAAAGGGGCTAACTAAGAAACACCTTTTATAACACACCCACCAAAAATTCAAACTAAGCCCCACCCACAAAGTGACCAATAAAAAGGACCGACACACACAAACCATGATCCTTTGCACCAGACACAATTAGCAAGACACACTGACAACACACCACAAACTGCACACATCTACCTTCACACATACCCTCTCAATCACATTCTAACCCACATCCCTCTTCACATTCAGACCCACATCAATACACACCGTCAACCCACACCATGTCCACACAGAAGAATCCAAAGTTCACAAAGGAGGAGATGGAGATCCTTGTAGATGAAGTCATCAGAGTCGAGCCACAGCTGTTTGGCCCATTGGACAGACGGACCAGCATAGCAGAGAAAACACAGCTGTGGGACAGGATAGTCAATAGGATGAATGCTGTTGTACCCATAAGATGCACAAGGAAGAATTGCCAGGCCAGGTGGTACGATCTGCAGAGGATGATCAAGCGGAAGATGGACGAGGAGTACCAATCGAGACAGCACATTGGAGGTGGTGGTCCCCGCAGACCAGTACACTACCAGCCCTGGGAGGAGAAGGTGATGGCCCTGCTACCGCCGGTGGGAGTACATGGAATTGAAGGAGTCATAGAGCCGGGTGAGTACACAAAAAACTCATGTAACATGGGGGTAATGACATCCACAACCCAAGTACAAAACATGCCTGCACCAACCCCAAGCACCCACTGACCCACAACTACATCCCAAAACAATGCTAATGCCACAAACATGTGTATGCCCCATTGAGAAAGCCATGCCATGCCATGTCCCATGCTACAGGAAGCACAGACCCAAAAATGGATGTCCGGTAAGCTGGGAGGGTGGGTGTCACAAAATGCATTGTAGCCCTCCAAATCAGACCCAATTGCATGGGCGTCTGCAGGGGGGGCAAGGAGGGCTCTTGCCCCCCCGGATCGCCAGTGCATCTGGTTTGGGCACAGTCAGGGTCAGACCTAGTCCATCATGCTTTTGAAATGGTGACATTGTTCCAGGTGGCAGCCCCTTCCATTGGGTGGGAAGGGTTCAAGGGGGTGGCCGAGAAGGGTGCAAGGCAGAGTGCGAGAAGGGTGCAAGGGGGAAGAGGGAGAAGTGTGCAAGGCAGAGGGTAGAATAGTGCAAGGTAGAAAAGGGTGCAAGGCGGAGGTGGCGCAGAGTACAAGGGGGAGGTGGAGCAGGGTGCAAGGGGGAGGGGGAGAAGGGTGCAAGGGGGAGGGGGAGAAGGGTGCAAGGGGGAGGGCGAGAAGTGTGCAAGGGGGAGGGGGTGAAGGGAGCAAAGGGGAGGGCGAGAAGGGTAGAAGGCAGAGGCGAGAAGGGTACAAGGTAGAAAAGGGTTCAAGGCATAGGTGGAGCAGGGTACAAGGGGGAGGGGGAGAAGTGTGCAAGAGGGAAGGGGAAAAGGATGCAAGGGGGAGGGGGAGAAGGGTACAAGGGAAGGGGAGAAGTGTGCAAGGGGGAGGTCGAGAAGGGTACAAGGGGGAGGCCGAGAAGGGTGCAAGGCAGAGGGGAGAAGGGTGCAAGGTAGAAAAGGGTTCAAGGTGGAGGTAGAGCAGGGTACAAGGGGAGGTGGTGCAGGGTACAAGGCAGAGGGAGAGAAGGGTGCAAGGGGAAGGGTGAGAAGGGTGCAAGGGGGAGGGTGAGAAGGGTGCAAGGCAGAGGGGAAAAGGGTGCAAGGTAGAAAAGGTTTCAAGGCGGAGGTGGAGCGGGGTACCACGGGGAGGGGGAGAAGGGTGCAAGGGGAAGGGGGAGAAGGGTGCAAGGGGAAGGGGAGAAGGATGCAAGGGGGAGGGTGAGAAGGGTACAAGGCAGAGGGGAGAAGGGTGCAAGGTAGAAAAAGGTTCAAGGCGGAGGTGGAGCAGGGTACAAGGGGGAGGTGACACAGGGTACAAGGGGGAGGGCGAGAAGGGTGCAAGTGCGAGGGAGAGAAGGGTGCAAGGGAGAGGGCAAGAAGGGTGCAAGCCAGAAGGGAGAAGGGTGCAAGGTCGAAAAGTATTCAAGGCGGAGGTGGAGCAGGGGACAAGGGGGAGGGGGAGAAGGGTCCAAGTGGGAGGGGGAGAAGGGTGTAAGGGGGAGGGCAAGAAGGGTGCAAGGCAGAGGGGAGAAGGGTGCAAGGTAGAAAAGGGTGCAAGGCGGAGGTGGAGCAGGATACAAGGAGGACAGGGAGAAGGGTGCAAGGGGGAGGGGGAGAAGGATGCAAGGGGGAGGGGTAGAAGGGTGCAAGGGGGAGGGGTAGAAGGGTACAAGGCAGTGGTGAGAAGGGTGCAAAGGGGATGGTGATGAAGGTAAAAAAATGCCCACCACTAGAAACATTTCTGTTGACGCCCATGCCCAATTGCCCTCATCCCATGTGGCCCTGGCACACACCCATGCACCATGCTCAATGCACAGAGAGTGGGAACGTACTGACAAGATAGCTGACACTGGACCCTGGTGTAGGCAGCACAAGGCCCCATGGGACCAGGGCAAACACAAACACCAGGACAACAAGGTCAGATATATTTGACAGAAACTCACAAGTTTGGCTCACGGTGTAGAGCAGGCAGACCCGGAAGCTGAGGTCAGACCCGGGACCAGGGTTCAATTCCCGACGCGGCAGGGTCTTGAGCTCAAATGTCCACGGACTCGATAATTCTCGCTTCGGTGCCTGCTCTAATCATGGGTTCTCACTCTGCAACTCTGGGCATTAAGCTTGCTTAATCTCCACAACGGCCCCCCTGCGGCGGGATGCCTGGCTTTCACCTTGGGGATGCCCTGTAGGGGCAATCTCACAGGGAAAAGCCAGGACGGGTTCCCAAGGCAAGCGCCGGGAAACCTCCGGGTAGCTGTGCTCTCAATAAATGCAATAATAATAATAATAATAACCACTGTCCTGGCAGCATGCTCCATGGGGGGACAGCCACACCACGAGGGAGGCCCTGTTCCAAATTAGACTGCAACTACAAACACGGCCTGACACACACCCCTTACACAAACATATGCTCCTGGGACAGGCAATGGGGTGCCCCACTGTCACAATGGTCATGTAACACAACAAAACCAATACAGATTTGCAGAAGCATCCAAGCAAAAATGGTAAGGTGCAGATTCACAAGCCCCTTGCGCTTCTTCCACGCCGCCCTAGCGTCACCTTTGTGACGCAGCGGCCGCACAAAAGTGGCACCATGGTGCTGTGTATTTACAAGATGACACATCTGGGAGATGTGTCATGTTCTAAAGCCCTGTGCCAAAAGTAAGTGTACTGGTGCGGAGGGGGTGGGTGGGCGTTCCTGCGCAGCAACGCCTCACAAAAGTGGCTGAGTGAAGCCTACAAGATTTCACTCAGTCACATTTAAGCACATGCTGCATCAAAACCCAGTGCATGCTTGAAGCAGGAGTAAGGAATGATGCAGCATTGTGCATAGGGGCACCACAGAGCATTGCTGGAGCTGCGTTGGGCAGGTGACGCAACTCCACTAATGTGCCACTTCTACGGCACAGATGCGTGATGCAGCTGTGCTGTGTTTTCCCCACGGTGCTCCGCATTGTAATTGTGTCGCATCCATGCTGGCATGGCTGTGGTGCAAAATGACTGACAAATCCCTGCTGACATGCAGGGCTGTGCCAGTTATTATAAATATGCCCCCACATGTCAATGACTCCTGAGCACAGATCAATTTGACCCCAAAACATACCTTTCCACAAGTGAACATTGTGGACAATCAAAAGCATAGACAACTACCAGGTGGAACAGTGCCAACTACAATGTGTATAAAAAATGGATGTTGCAATAAATGACATTAACATTGTCTGTCTCTCACACCCACAGGGCAACGTGCGGAATCTACTCCCAACAATGGGGAAGATGAATCACTGTCCCAGGCTCCGCAGGACCCTGATCCCACCAACAGCGACGCCTCTCACCACTCCACGGATGACCCCGACCAACCTGGCACCTCTGGTGCCCAAACCCATGCAGCAGCTGGATCAGGAACCACTGTGCCAACCACCACCACCATTCCTGCCCCATCAAAGCAGACATCTCGGAGCCCTGCCCACAGTCAACAACTGAGCCAGTCTGACAATGAGGGACAAGGTTCACTGGGCACCCAGGAGGTGGCAGACAACACCACCACTGCCATCCCTCAGGGGTCCCGTCCACCCGATGTGCCCACAAGGGCACGCCAGGCTTGTGTGGGCAGGGGTGGTGGGAGTGGCACTAGGCGGAGGCAAGATCCTGACCAGCCAGCTGGAGGGCCCGGTATGTCTCAACTACGCAACATCATGGAGGCACAACAGCCGGACACCAGGGAGATCAGCCAGGTAGTGGGGACCCTCACAAAGAGGAAAAACCTGCAGGCCGAGCAACACACCAGTCAACAACAATACCAAGGACGGATAGAGGCAAGACTGGCTGAGCTCCTGGCAGTGCAAAGGGACATAAGCCATTCACTCAGTCGCTGACAATAAGGAGCACCCTCCCTGTGTCACCAGGCAAGAGACTTCAAGGCGAAGACCGCCACCATGCACAGGGAGGAAGGAGGAGGAGGAATCATCCGAGGGAGCGTTCCCGGCATCGTCAATGCCTGCATATGAGGGTCCCCCAAGGAAGGTGGGTCATCCACGGAAAAGACAGTGAGAGGCAGCAGACCATGCGCATCTCCAGGTCACCTGGTCTGGCACCTTCACTTTGTGTGCAACAGCATCACCTCATTGACTGTCCTACTCTCCCAATTGGACTTGCTGGTTGCAGTCTGAACAATGATGCCAAGCACTGTGGTCTGGAGTCTGTTGACTCAAACTGCAAGACATCACATCTCCCTCTGTGGACATTGGATTCCTGGCATTTTTTGTACAGCACCTATCACTTACTCACGTTTCACCAACAAGACAGATAAATAAACAAAACAATCACAAGTAAAATTGGTTTTGAAGTCATTTAGAATGAATCAACAACACATGTGTGGGGATATGTCAAAGTATGCCAGAGTGTGGAACAAACTCAACCCATCCATACACTGGGATCTGAGTCTGGTTGAGGACACACATAGGTCACAATGTATCATCAAAAACATACATGTAGCGCAATACTCACCCGTGATGGTTTCAAGCTGCTGAGGGGGGTGGGCTTGCCATACTGCTCAGACAGACAGTTTTAGAAGAGTTTTATGAAGGCGTAGAGGTCATCGGTCATGTGGAGGTGCCCAGGGAGGGAGTACCAGGTCTGTTTGGTGAGGTGGGAGAACTATCTCTTGCATGCAATTGTTCTGTGGATGTGATGAATGGTGTCCAGGGCGAGGTTGGCTGGACGGAGTTGTGGCAATAGGGTGTTGGATGGGAGACGTCCATGTTCGTCTTTGGGGCTGGGGTTGAGGAGTGCCTCCTGAGTGTGGCTGAGGAGTCTGAAGGTGATCCTGCAGTTGACAGTGAGCCTATTGTAGGTATCTCATGTGGACGGTCATGTGGCTGTGGCAGGGTATGTTGAGGATGAGGTGTGCGGATGCACCGTGGATGTGCACAAATCCTCCTGGAGTCTGGCTGCTCTTCCTGCGTACAGGGCGTTGCCGTAGTTGAGTTGGCTGGTGTTGTGGACCTGGGTGACTGTCTGTCTTGCCTAGGAGTGGATCTATCTGAAGATCATTTGCAGCATGCGGAGGGAGTTGCAGCATGAGGAAAATATTGTGTTGAGTTGCATGATTATTGTGATCGAGGAGTGTAAGATGAACACCTGCTTGTGTGCGTGGGCACTGTGTGCTGGTGCGCTGCCCAGGCCGGTGTGACACAAGGAGTTATCCCAGCTGTAAGGGGAAAATCCTCAGATGATGACCTCAGTTTTGTCCAAGTCCAATCCCAGGTGGCTGATGTTCATCCATTTGCCAACGCACCTCATGCCCTCTTGAAGGTTCGATCTGGGAGTGGCTGGGTCTCTGGTGAGGGTGAGTAGCAGCTGGGTGTCAATGGCATAGGATATGATGATGAGGTCATGTGTGCATATGATGGTGGAGAGGGGGGTCATGGAGACATTTAAGATTGTCACGCTGAGAGATGAGCCCTGGGGCATGGGCCCAATGATCCCAGTGTACTACGTGCTGAAGGGGGAGGTGGACTCCCTGGGCCTTGCTGGTGAGGTACTTTGCGATTTCATCCCTGGCCCTCCTCTGGATCCCAGTATTGGAGATGTGTGATCTGACAGTGTGGTAGCACATGGTGTAGAATGCCGTAGAGAGGTCGAGGGGGTGAGGGTGGTGGTCTCAGCATTGTTGAGCATGGTCCAAGATGTTGTTGGTGGTGGCAATGAGGGCTGTTGCAGTGGGGGGAATGACTGTGGAAGATAGACTGGGGCGGGTTGCCTGGAGGTGTTTGTTTGGAGGGAGATGGTCAGTTGCTTGTTGACTGTCTTCTTGATGACATTTGCCGGTTAGGGAAGCAGGGTGATGTTCCTGGTGATCCTGCGGTACCTCCGTCCATTGTTAAAGAAGGGCCTGAGTCTCTGCATGCCTCCAGCTCCCATGTAATGTGGCGTACTCAAAGGAGACATTTATGACGTGCCGGAGGTGGGCTCCAAGGATGGGATATGCTGTGAATGAGATGTTGTGTGGGAAGGGTCCTGAAGGAGAGCGGGAGTTGATTGTGTACATGAGCCGGTGGTGTCTTTACTGCTGACGGGAGTCCAGGAACTGAGGGGGGTATGTCCTGTGGATAATAGAGCTGTTTGCCTCTGTGTGGCGAGGCTGTCGTGTACGTCCATGAGCTTGCAGTTGTAGAATGTTGCAAGGGATCCCCTTGGCTTTGAAAGGGTGAGATGTCTTTTTGATGGTGAGCTGGGTTTAGATAGTTCACACACGATGCTGATGAGCTCCTTGATGTTGTGGGTGTTGGTGCCTATGCCCTACCTGAAGTATGTCCTCTTTTCCGTGGTGATGTCTGTGTGTGGCGGGTTTCAGGGCCGAAAGGTTACTGATGGCTGTTTGCTTTGCAAGGTTTGCACGAGAGTCGGGCTAGACCTGTATGAGTCCAGTAGGTCTACCTAGGCTTCAGGTGGCTTAACTGTTGTTGTACTTCACAGGAAAGTCCACCAATGAGGCAAGAGTGTGGGAACAGTCGCTGGTCCAGTGTGTGAGGTTGCAGTGTGGCGGTGGCGTTAGTTGGAGTGTCCTCGGCGAGGGTGCCACACAGCTCGTCTGTGCTGACTTAGGTCAAGCATCTCTGTGAGATCTGTAGTGGAGTGTGGGATAGTGTACTGCTTGTTGGAGAACTGGATGCATATGTTGATGTACCAATGAAGGATGGTGGTGTGGTTGTCCTCCAGCCAGAAGTTGCTGTCCCCCTGCCACATGTAGTCTGTGTAGGTGAAGGCCTGCGTGCTGATGTAGTTGTTGATGGCTTCGCAGAAATGTGGGTGTAGGCCTGGAGATCTGTAAATGAGTGTTAGACTGGGGGTGGTCAGGGGGTTGGTGTGAAACCTGAAGTGCAGGTGCTTCACAATGCTGAATGTGTCCTTCTTGTTGTATGTGACTCTGAGGGTGTACTTCTGAATGAATTGCAAATCATCCTCCAGGATTGTTGGTGTGGTCCCTGTGGGTGATCATGTTTCAGTCTGTGCTGGCAAAGTGGAAGTTGTGTGCTGAGGATGCGTTAAACCAGGTTACTGTAATGAAGGCAATGTGTGGGGCTGTTGTGTTGAGGAGGTAACAGAGTCCAATGGCGTGCTGGTGGATGGAGCGGGTGTGCAGTAGGAGGAACATGACCTGGTTGTACGGACATGGTCTGTGAGGCGGGGCAGCGTGGTGTAGGCAGTAGGAGTTGCACACACAGCATGTGAAGCTGTCGTGTGTGCGCTTAAGGGTTGCCTGATAGCAGGTGGTTGATTGTCTGGTGTTCATTATTTGGAGTGTGACTGGAGCATGAGTCTGTTGTGTTACGTGGGTCATGCAAGGACCAGAGGGTCTTGCACTGTGCACGTTGCAGGCGCTGAGCGTCCTGCCTTTGGCATGGAGGTGGCGCAATAGTGGCACAGACAAGCTGCTGCCTGCATTAAGAATGGGTGGATGGAGGAGCATCTGTGATGCATGTGGGTTGCAGAATCAGTGCACTCGGTGGTGCAGTGCCACAGGGGAGGCAGCAGCAGGAATGAGTGAACACCTGACGGTGGAAGGGGTGAGACAACAGGCAAAAAGTAGCACACAAAGACAAGGAGGTTAGAAAGGCACAGTGTAACAGGTGTATGGAAAGGAAGGAGCGTCTGGTTACTCATGGGTCACTCCAAAAAAATGGATGAAAAATCACCAAAAAAGACGGGCACAGTATCAGACACCAAAAGGCCAAGCTGCGCCCAGGACACACAGCATCAGCAGGTGTTGCCTGCCCGTTGTGGGTAGCAACCTGCACAAATACACAACCAAGAACTTCATGCGCAATAGGGATCATTAGCCATGAAGAACTGCATGCATGTTGGCAAAATACACATACTCCCATATGAACAATCTTTGCAAAGTAGCAAGAGATCTGCGGTGACAGTGATGAGGCACATTGTACTGTGGTGAACACAATTACTACACAAACGGATCAAGTATGTGTTGAGGCCATGCTACATGAGCCAATCTCCATGGCCAGTGCCATTGCTCTGAATAAATTAACAGTCATGTAATGAGTTTACCTGTACTGCTGGTGAAACAATGTGCACAGGAATGACTGTGACTGTCAGGGTCTTGAATCCTCAGAAACATGCAATGCTCAAAGTGGTCCATCTCCCGATAGCCCCTTGGTCTGAGTAGAAATGACAGACTCAAAAGTGTGATCAGGCGAGGGAAGGAAAGGAAGGGAACAGCAGGGAGGGAGATCTGAAACAAAGGTAAACAAGCATTAAGGATTCAACACTTCTTGCCACTGAATCACAGAATACCTCAGGACCTATACAGTTACACCTGTAAAGGAAAACAACAGCCACTGTATCCTAGTTGAGATCACAGTAATGAAAGTGCTACTAGATCTGAGGATCAAACAAGGAATAACTACACACTTACAAAGAAGGATGTTCCATAGGTTTACATGTATTTATCCAGCAGTTATCAACATACCCAAAAAAGTCTTAAGTGCAACGTAACTGGGAAATTTGAGCTTACTTTTGGACGAGCTCTACAAGCCCCTGCTTTGAAAACAGATATGAACAATGCACATGAATTCATAGCACCTGGGAAGGTGATGAAACACCATAACACACCAAAGATTATGTTGTACAAGTTGCAAAAGAAATGGCCAATATTATGATCCTGTTCCAAGGATTTTGCAAGTAGCACAGGGATCACAGAAGACACATAAAATGTAGCAGAGTATTGCAGCAATATGAAGGGGTTATGACGCTCTGCAGACTGCTTCAAGGCAAGTTAAGCCATGCAATAATCCTGAAAATAACAGTGTATGAATAAGTTCCAATAAGCAGAAATTCAAATGCGCTGCAGCGCGACTCACACAAAGCCAACAATCCGCACTTACCCCAGAGAATCAGTGCGGGTCAAAAATGGAAATTACACATCCCCCGCAAGAGCCTTAAGAAGTTCGTCCAAAGTGGGAGGGAATTAGGTAAACACAAGGAAGCCCCGCAAGAGCCAGACATCGCCTTGTCCAACTGGACTTTCAAATGCCAAACAGAACAAGCTGCTGGGCCGGAACTCAACAGAGAGAGTAATGAGGAGCAATAGCACAAAAACACCCCTACTGTGATCAGGATATGCAGCACACCACAAGAGAATTCTGGAATTTACGGCACCCAACTGGTGCCACGGAAGTGTTTACATTTGCTACAGCACAACGTTGTGACATCATCAGCGCAACGTTCTTGGCTTAATGGGAATAGAAATTTTCTGTCACTTACCGAAAAGACTTGCAAAGCAGTGTCTCCACTAGCCCAGAGTAAGCGATGTGACAGTGACATGACCTACTGGCACAAAGGGCAATGCATCCATACGAACAGACTCACAGGACAGTTGACAGAACATGTGGGACATACGCTGGCCCACAACTTCACAACATGGTTGTTGGAAATCAAAATGTACTGGCATACAAGATTAAGTGGATGAGCCAAACATATCCTGCTGCACAAAGCGAGGCTGCAATTCCCCATAGAGCCTGTTGTTGTGATGGCCCACACAATGTCAAGCCGTGGTATACGCAATGTGTCAGGGGCAAGGTTTACACACATAGATGCCTTCACCAGAGTCCACACTCCACTACAGTTGACTGTCAAGAAGGGTGACTGGCATGTCATGGGAGTGGTGCAACATGTAAGTTGATCCATGGTGATGAGACATGTATGTATGGTATTACAACATGCTCAGAAACAGTTCCCACACATTCCCAAACCATACCAACACCAAACAGCCTGTTTTGATCTCCTACCCAAACTGACATTTACACATGTCCGTGCATGCAACGCTGATTCAGCCCACGTAGCAATCATCATGAGGAATAGCAGGAGGACTAAGATGACACGAACAGACAACAGGCACAGCAACCTGGGAATGATAGACACACAAGAGTTCACCGGTAAAAATCTTTGCGAAGGACATGGTCAGTTACAAAACAGGAACAACGTAGGACACATGCAAATTTCAAGGAAAGGCATTGCGCATTACTGTGTGGCATGACATCAGTACTTGTGTGACACATCAGAACACACATCAAAGTCACTTTCCATACAGTCAGCTGGACACAGACATTGCAACACATGCCACTCAATGCTCCAAGCTTGCCCACTCATTCCTAGTGACTCACAATCATGAGAAGAAGTTGCGTATGAGCTGTCTCCGGATATCATCCTCCTCCTCCTCATTACTTGCATCGTTACCAAGCCCTTGATTATCAATGGGTGGATGTTCCAGCTCCTCAGGATCCAGGATGTGTGGCACTGCCTTCTCAACTGCCATGTTGTGCAGCATGCAGCACACGATGAAGATCTTACAGACCTTGTCCGGTGCATATGGGAGGGATCCACCGGTCTTATTGAGGCACCGCAATCGGCTCTTCAGAGGCCAAACATCCTCGCACTCACTCGCCTGGTCTGCCCATGAGCATTATTGTACCGCTGATCTGCAGCTGTTCTTGGGTTGCGGCAAGGTATCATTAGCCATGGCATGTTGCAATATCCTGAGTCCCCTACATATAGAAATCATGTAAATAAGTGGGTCAGGAGATGCTGTCAGAGCAAAAGATACTGCAAAGAACAGGACAAAGAGAGTTAACCCACCAATAAGACATTCCCACTCGTTGCGCAGCTGCAGGATCATTTGTGGCACCCTGCTACGCCTCATGATGAATGCATAGTGTTTGTGTGCCGATCCTGGAAAACGTGCACAAATGTGGGAAATCAGCATGTTAGCAAGACACACCACAAGGGCATTTATTGAATGATACTGTTTACGGTTACGGAATGACTGCTCCTGTGCCTGTGGTGGCACCAAAGCCACATGTGTCCCATCAATGGACCCAATGACATGTGGCATCCCTCCCAGGGCATAGAAATCACCCTTGACATCTCTTAACTCTTCAAGAGTCAGAAATTTGATGAATTCATCAATGTGATCCAACATGGCTGTCAAATGATGATGATGTCATCAGTGATGCTATTTGAGATGTGTCCAGTGATGTCACTGACCATGTCATGAGTGAGGTCATATGTGAGGTCATAAGCAGTACATTACGGGGACATGAGCTATAGTTAGCTCAGCTAACTATAACTGCCTTATTTCTCTGGTTTTGTACGAGTGAAATATCACACTATCTGTACCCTCCCTGAAACCTGTGCTTATTTCTTTGAATTTCCAAGATTTTCTAAATGCTAATTACTAACTATAATGGCCCTGAAAACTGTGTTTTTTACAGTGAATTTCTGAGGTTTTTTTATATGCTAATTACTAACTATAATGTCCCTGAAACCAATTTTTTTTCCGTGAATTTCTAAATGCCAATTTATAACGAAAACGTAGTAGTCGCATTTGCAGGGTGGTGCAGAAAGGGGGCTGGGCCTGTAACCAGCGCTCAGGAATTACGATTCTCCTTTTACCATGACTAGAGAATCTGGATTTTATTAAAGACACAGAAGCTAACATTATGCATATTTCTTTTAATGCAGTCCAAGCAGATGCATACATCATAAAACAAAAAGGTTCCAGAATAGAACATTAACAGTAAATAAAAGGCATGAGCCCATAACAATCTGCCTCTTTTAAATGTGGTGTAGAAAAGGATAAGTCCTGAAAAACTTAGAGTTGAAACAATTTCTTCAAACCATCAGCAAATGAAGGAAAGGAAGAATAATAATGAACCGGAGGTCAAAATCCTGAAGTTAAGAGAGAATATCTGAAAAAAAGAGAGAAAGATACAAGTAACTTCAGAATAGGAAAAGCAAAACTGAGGAGGCAAGCAAAGTCATTAAATAATTTATAATTTAAGAAAAAACTTCAAGTAAAACGATATGAATGCAATAACAGTAGGTACATTGAAAGTACATATTGTAGACTTTAAATATCCAAGGGAAAGTGGAGGGAGGGATAATGTTAGCCTCTGTGTCTTTGATGAAATCCAGATGCTCTAGTCATGGTAATAGACAAGACCGGAAGCTACCATTATGCATATTGGTAGCTTTGTAAGACTACATCAGACATATGAGTAATTGGTTTACAATAATGCTGAGCAAAAGTCCTAGCATTAGCCCAATCGGCAGCCTTAAGAATATCATCCAACTTAACTCAGGACCAGAAGGACTTACTGGCCATAGCACCTCTGATCGAATGAGCTTTAAATCAATACCTGCTACATTGATAACAATTTTAACCCACCTATCAATAGAAGTAGAAGTAATAGCTTTGTGAGGTTTGACGAAAGAAATATGTAACTGATTCACACCTAAAGTATGAAGAGCATTCATTCTGCAGTTGTACTCTTTCATACAATCCACAACACAAAGTTTCAATCATTACTCAAAACGTGGATAAAATATAGACTCAGATATAGTCTTGGCTCTTCTAAAGAAATCAAAATTGACTCCAAACATTTTGTAGGATCTATTTGAGATTAAAGAGCTTTAACATCAGAGACCCTACGACAAGATACTAGGCAAAGCAGTGCAGAAAGGCCTAACAAAGGTACAAAAGAGGCATGAGGGGTACAGAAAGATGCAGGAAAAGTATACAAATAGGCAAAAAAGGATACAGAAAGAGGCAAAATGGATACAGAAAGAGGCAAGAGGGGTGCAGAAAGAAGCAACAGAGGTGGCGAAAGAGGCAAGAAAGGTACAGAAACAGGCAAAAAAGGTACAGAAAGAGGGAACAGGGGTGCAAAAAGAGGTAAAACAGATACATAAATTAGAAAAAGAGATGCATAAAAAAGCAAGAAAGTGCCGAAGGAAGCAAGAGAGGTGGAGCAATAGGGAAGAGGGGTGCAGAAAGTGTCATTAGAGATGCAGAAATTTGCAAAAGAGGTAAAGAAAAAAGTAAGAGCAATACAGAAAGACCTGACCGAGGTGCAAAAAGTGGTAAGAGGGGTGCAGAAATAGGTAGGAAAGATGCACAAATTGGCAAGTGTGATACAGAAAGAAGCAGGAGGAATGCAGAAAGAAGGAAGAGAAGTGCAGAAAGAACTAACAGTGCTGAAAAAGGTGCAAAGGGTGCAGATAGAGGCAAGAGAAGTGCAGAAAGATCGCAACAGAGGTACAGAAAGAAGCAAGAGAGGTGCAGAAAGAAGGAAATAGGGTACAGAAAGAGGCAAGAGGGTTGAAGAAAGAAGCAAGTGAGGTGCAGAAAGATGCAACAGAGGTGTAGAAAGAAGCAAGAGAAGTGCAGAAAGAGCCAACAGAGGTGCAAAAAGAGGCAAGAGGGTTGCAGAAAGAGGTAAGAGAGGTGCACAAATAGGTAACAAGGGTACAGAAAGAGGCAGGAGGGGTACGGATAGAAGGAAGCAAAGTGCTGAAAGAGGCAGGAGAATTGCTGAAGTAAGCAATATAGGTATGGAAA
Organism: Lissotriton vulgaris; assembly: GCF_964263255.1. NCBI lineage: Eukaryota > Metazoa > Chordata > Amphibia > Caudata > Salamandridae > Lissotriton > Lissotriton vulgaris. The sequence goes on from NC_141694.1 coordinate 1,150,987,296, forward strand.
GAAGCAAGAGAAGTATAGAAAGAGGCAAGTAAGGTGTATAAAGAAGCAAAAGAAGTTCAGAAAGAACCAACAGAGGTGTCAAAAGAGGGAAGAGGGGTATAGAAAAAGGTAGGAGAGATATAGAAAGAAGGAAGAGAAGTGCAGAAAGAAGCAACAGAGGTGCTGAAAGAGGATCCAAGGGTGAGGTAAGAGCAAGAGAAGTGTAGGAAGAAGCAACAGAGGTACAGAAAGAGGAAAGAGAGGTGCATAAACAGGCATAAAAGGTACAAAAAGCGGGAACAGGGGTGCAGAAAGACGCAAAAGTGGTACAGAAAGAGAAACAAGGGTTGCAAAAAGAGACAAGAGGGGTTCAGAAAGAAGCAAGTGAGGTACAGAATGAAGCAACAGAGCTGCGGAAAGATGCAACAGAGGTGCAGAAAGAAGCAAGAGAAATGCAGAAAGAAGCAAATGAGGTGCAGAAAGAGGTAAGAGAACTGCAGACAGAGGTGAGAAAGGTGCAGAAAGTGGGAAGAGGGATAAAGAAAGAGGCAAGAAGGATGCAGAAATTTGCAAAAGAGATGCAGAAAGAAGCAAGAACAGTGCAGAAAGAACCAACAGAGGTGCAGAAAAAGGCAATAGGGGTGCGGAAAGAGGTAGAAGAGGTATACAAGGAGGCAAGAGGGTTGAGGAAATATAAATTTTATGGTCAAGTAATGTTCCCTAACGTGTACCCCACCGTCTCCATGTACCAGCTTAAAGTGCATGTAACTTCCCTCCTGTGCCAGCTATGAAGACGCAAATACATTTGCGTCCAACGTTAACATGTCCTCTTTCAGACCCACCCTGAATGGGTTGAATATTCCGTTTCTAAGTATGCTATGCCAACGTCTTTTTGTGGTGTACTTTACACGTTTTTCAGCTCTGGTGAAGTAGGCCCTGAATTCTGCCATCGAGCCTTTTTCCTGCCTTCTGATTCTGAACGCCTCAGCCCAGGCTGTCTCTGTACCCGTGACCTCTGCCTTACTCCCTGTGCGGCTAACGGCGCTTAGCTCAGCCTGCTGCCTGCCAACACTGTATTCAACCTTCGAATTATCTGTTCCGCTCCTCGAAAATGCATTCCTGTCTACTAGTTTAAGTAAACATCCCCCCAGCTGCAGAGCAAAGGGCCCGGCCTCACTGTCTCCGTGCAAGTAATTCATAGCCTCTGTTACCATGGAAGGCCCATGCCCCTCGCATCTCATGCAGACACTTAGGCGCTTATACACGCACTCACAGTCAGTATAGAATAGTTTCTGCCCCAGAGACCTTTTCCTTTTAGATAATATGGTTCCCAAACATCAGATATCAGATATGATAGAGGTACGAGTTGATCTGAAATGCCAGACTTCTGTCTCTTTCCGCCAGTGTAAATGTCAAGTCCCCTGCACCCTCCGGTTTCACGTCAATCATACGTCATGCAGCTGCGCGCGCATCCAGGCCCCAGATTTCTGCTGACATTACAAGATTCTGCTTTGTTGCCACCCACTTGTGACACCTACCTGTGACGTTTCTAGCACACACCTCTATGTTCACGCCCAGTTCACGCCTTCTAATTACGTGTTACTAACACGTGGATGCTGTTATCTTGTTTCTCTCAGCTGTTACGCCTACTGTATTGGTTTCTATAATGTGACTTAAGTATATAAGCTATGTATTGTCAATAAAATATTGCTCTATCCCTTCCTACACCCCAGTGGTGGTAGGAACATGATATCCGGTCTGACCATTCCTTTTTAAGGAATAAAACCCCTAAGAACTCTAACACCACGGACTCTGCCTCTTTCTTTCCGATTGAGTTATTATTGATTAAGTACTTACCTGCATAGAAATTAGGACGGTAAATCAAATATTTACCACATTATTCTGGCGCCCGAATAGGGACCCCTCCCCCACCCCACGCGCCGGTTGGTGCGTTGCAAGCTCTGTCCCCTGCCATCAGTTAGACGGAACTACGCGTACTGGCAGGATTTCCTGTATCTCCCTCTGGCCCACGGAGGTGACGAAGACTGCGATCAGCACCCAGACGAGGCGGTGAGGAGTGCGGAGGATCCCGACCAGAGCCTAGCCGAAAGAAGCAAGGTCCGAGGTGTCAAGAGGCCCACCAGTTTCCGAAGTATCCACGTGTCGAGTCGAGTCGAGTCCGGTCCAGTCCAGTCGAGTTTTCCGAGGCCTTCTGTTTCCGTGCTTCCCGGTGAGTACCATTACTGGGACGTATCTAGACGGGTGCATTATTATGTATCCGGTAAAGACGGGTTTGGGTACACAAATTCGGTCTGCACTGTTTTAGACAGTGTATCTGTACTGTTTAGCAGTATATCCGTTATTCCAGTTCTTGCACTGTTCTTAGCAGTGTATCTGTGCTGTTTAGCAGTACATCCAGTATAGGGGGGTAGTCATATATGTCTCAAATGTCTTTCATGTGATAAATGTCGTGGTATGAGTGACTGTTTTTAATGTGCATTATTGTGTTTTTATGTAACTAGCTGTGTTCAGAATTAAGTAGCAAGGATTGAGCATTCAGTACTGAGTAAACAATATGCCGTTTTTCAATAAGTTAAAGCAGATAGGAACTAGGAAAGGGATACTAGAGGAAGAAATTCCGATTCCCCCTAGGGACACTCCTGGAAATTTCATGTACCACAAGCATGGCTTAGATGCCATATTGTATCTAGATTTATGGGCCGATTATACTAAGCATCTAGACGAGAGACACAGATGGCCTGTTACCGGAACATGGGATGCCGAGTGCATCATGAAGGTAGAAGAAGCACTATGGAAAAAGAAAGCCAGACAATCTCAGAAAGACGCCATAGAATTTTGGCGTAAAGAATCACATAAACGTGCTGAAAAGGCACTCCGTAGAGAAGACAGACATAGAGAAGAGTCAGATAAAGCCAGAGAAAACGAATTAGTTACTGAAGGGATCCGAGTAAAATCAGAACAAGTAGACCGCGCACGAAACAATCTTGTAAATGGCATGTACCTTGTGGCCGAGGGTTCGCCTGAAGCCACTTCAGAAATACCGAAAGATCTGCCGCCGCCATTGGTTCCAACTAAAGTAAATCACAGGACTACTAAGGACATATTTCTGAATTCCTATCTAAACGATGTAGCACCTGCTTACACCAATCCACGTGCCCACGTCCCGCCTACTGACGGTGACGGAGATGGCAACCCGCCTCCAGACCATATCCCGCCATTACCGCAACAAAGTTCCCCCATCCGACAGCCTGTCGTTCCTCCTCCAGCTCCACCACTTCTCACACCTAAGGTTAAGATACCAAATCCGTTTCTGCCTGATCCTACTAAGAGACAGGTTCAAGTACATATACAGACTCCACAGAGGGATAATGCCCAAGCCTCCGTCTCAGGAGGTGCGACCGGGGGTTACCAGACCCCACCAGCAACACACAGATTACAGCTTAGGGACATGCAGAACCACCCTACGCTCCAATCACCCCGTCTCGACATACTCAAAGAACAGCTTCCAGTTTGCAGATACGATCCAGTACCCGGCAAAGACGATAGAATGTTGATAGCATCAATACGCTTGCGACAAGCTACAGATTACCTAGTATTATTCTCAGGAATGAAAGAGCACCTAGATAGAATATATCATTTTGTCCAGACTGGGGAAGATCCTGAAAGTATTAAGGAGGCCCTGGCACATCAGAAAGTTGACACTCAAGCATATATATTACGTTTTTTCATAAATTGCTTAATAAGAGAACGAGATAGACCTGAGACAGAACAGGATGAAATGGAAGCACTAAACAAGTGGGGCCAAAATATATCCGAGGGAAAGCATGATAGACAGAATTGTATATCAAGCATGTACAAGAAAATAAGAAAAGCAGTAATAGAAATACACGAAAAAGAAAAAGAGAATGACTCCTCCGAGGAGGAGGAAGCACCTGAAGAACCAGAAAAGACTACAGATACGATAGCGTATGTAGGTAAGGGAACTTACCTTAGGAAAGGCATTCGTCCAGAAAGCAAGAGAGTTTTTCTCTCTGGCATATCAAAACCGAATTCTCCTGAACATCAGTTCCAAGAGACTGATAAAATGCTTCGAGAACGAATGGGGTACCATGTACTCAATTCTATGGATGAACAAGAACTAGCCCGGTCAGCAGTACTATGGGCTGACAACCCAAACATATATAATGATGACACAGTAGCGCAGACATTCCTGAACCTATCTCCAGACGAGCAGAAATTAGCAGGTACCTATATGATTCAGCACCTCCTCACGTTATACAGAAACCAACATTCTGATCCAGGTCCCTTACACGATACATTAGAAGCACTACTCATGGATAGATGGAGAGGCCTAAGTACCAAGTTAATGCAAATAATTCTAGAACAACGTCATAGATATAACACTTTCTTAAGCTCACAATATGTCCCCGCTCCGCCCCCAGAAAGAAAAATGTATCATATGGAGCGTCTTGAAAGACAGAACCCTTTGCGAGAAGTACATCCAGTTATGGGTACCGATAATGCCTTGAGACGTGTGTATGTACACACACCTCTGACCAAGTTAGAACTATTGGAAATGAAGAAACTAGTACCCTGTCACGACAAAGACCCTGCAGGTTTTCACAGAGAACTTAAAGACATGTTACTGATGGGAGATTACACATATGCAGATATCATGAAAATGTTAAAGGTACTGCTGCCCACAGGCATCTACGAGAAACTAAAGGAAAGAGAATGGGAGGTGGGAGACAAAAAGATTATATGGGCAGAAATAGAAGACGAGGAAAAACTTCGTACCCCAGGGTTAGGCCTTGGGGAGAAAACTAAAGCACTACCAGGATTAATAGTACAGGTTCTGCCAAGATTACTGACAACTAGAAAGGAAGACTGGGACGCAATCTCAGCCTGTAAACAGAAACACGACGAAGATACTAGTGACTTCTATTCAAGATTCGAGAAATGTTTCATTATTAATAGTGGTCTTAAACCAAGTAGCGAGTCGTACCCGCATCTTTTTGTATCAAAGTTAGTAGAAAATTCCCTGATAGCAGTTAATAACCGTGTATATAAGGTTGAGAGTACATGGCAAGCAAATACGCCATCCCAGATGTTACAGATGTTACAATATCATCAGAACAGAATCAGAGAAGAACAGGATCATGAACAGAAACGCATGAAAGACACGAAAATGAAAATGTTAGTGGCCCAGTCGGTTCCAGCCGACGGCCAGAGAAAGGGTACGGCCCAGACAGGAAATGCAGCAGCTCCCGTTAAAGGGACATGCAACTATTGCAAGCAGCCAGGTCACTACGTACATGAATGCCCAGTCCTGAAACACAATATAGCAACAGGTAAAACTAAGGAAAGACCGCATCCGCCTAGACAAGACCAGACTCAGCAACAGACTTCACAGAATATACAGCCCATGCAGAATGCACAGCCTAGGCATGTTTCACCACATACAGCACAGACAGTAGCGGTACCACAGTCACAGCCACAGCCCACTGCCGCGACTCAGCAAGTTTCACAACAGATGTACCAGTATGCCCAATCTGATTACCCCGATTATCCACGATACACATGAAACAGCCTAGAGAGGGAGGTTGGCTTGCCTCTTATTGAGATTCCTGTAGATCAAGAGGGTCCTTATGTACACAGTCGAGTATTGGGAAAAGACAGAAAGTTCTTAATTGACACAGGGGCAAGTCGCACAACAATCAGTCATAATGAAGTCCCAGGGGCACCCCTCTCAGGCTCACAGAATGTTTCCCTTGGTTTTTCAGGACAACCTATTGTAAATGAGGTATCGCAACCCGTCCCCCTGGCTGTAGGTCCATTATCACGTGTTACAGACCTGTTACTCACGAAATCATGCCCAGAAAACCTGTTAGGAATAAAAACACTGAAGGCTCTAGGAGCAGTGATATGTTGTTCTCCGGAAGGAGTTAGACTCTTTTTGCGAGATTTCAAGGGTCACTATGTATTACGAGAGTTTGATGTCAGATTGAAAAATGTACCGGATCACTTGTGGGCACAAGGCCCAACCGATGTAGGCTGCATGCACATTACACCATACCGTGTTACACTGAAGCCAGGTGTTGTTTTACCACGAATCAGACAATACAAGTTACCACCCGATGCTGTAGTGACTTTACTGGAAATCATTGAAGAGCTCATTGCCCAAGGAGTGGTCGTAGAGACCGATTCCAATATCTGTAACTCCCCTATCATTCCAATTCTTAAACGTACTGATCCCAATGCACCGCCAGTATATCGGCTGGTGATTGATTTACGAGAACTGAATAAATGCATCGTTCCACAGTACCCTGTGGTTCCCGACATCTCATCCCTATTGACTGCCATTGATTCAGAAGCAACGTTCTTTACTGTAATTGACCTCAAGAACGCCTTCTTTAGTGTGCCTATTGATCCGGAGAGCCAATATCTCTTCGGATTCAGTTTAAATGGACGAAGTTTCAAATTTTCACACGCACCTCAAGGATTCACAGAAAGACCCAGCATCTATAGTCAAGCACTGAAAAGACAACTTGATTGTATTCAAATGCCAGTTAACACTGCTTTACTGCAATACGTCGATGATCTGCTGATCACCGCACGAAGTGAACCCGAATGTGAACAAGCATCATTGACAGTTTTACATTTTCTGGCCGACAAGGGACACAAGGTGTCTCCTTCGAAGCTACAATTCTGTGTTCAGCAAGTTGTGTACTTGGGTCACTTGCTGTCCAAAGTGGGGAGACAGCTCACTCCTGACCGTATCCAGTTAATTGTAAATATGCCACAACCCCAGACACAAAAGGAAGTGCGAGCCTTTATAGGCCTCACCTCGTACTGCAGACAATGGATTCCTCAGTATGCATTTCTAGCTAAACCACTCATTCAGTTGACAACACAGGAGGCAGCGACTTCGACTGTCCTTCCTTGGACTCAGGAACATACACAGGCCTTTGAGGAATTAAAGAAAGCTTTATGCCAAGCACCAGTTTTAGCGACACCATGTTACAGCAAACCTTTTACACTTTTTGTTACAGAACGTGATGGTACAGCGTTGTCTGTCCTCACGCAAGACCAAGCAGGTTCACATAAGCCTTGCGCTTATTTTTCAAGTACGTTGGATTCAGTAGCCCAGGCACTTCCTGCGTGCTTGAAGTCAGTAGCAGCAACAGCACTAGCAATCAGACAGAGCGACTCAATTGTTTTAGGACATCAATTAACCGTTCAAGTTCCACACTCTGTAGAGGTTCTTTTAAACAGAACTCAGACTCAACACCTGACTATAGCACGACTGACGGATTATGAATTAACGCTATTCCAGCCACACATAGAAATCAGACGCTGCAGCATTCTAAACCCCGCAACATTGTTACCTTCGATTATGACAGATCCAGCCCCGCATGATTGTATAGAGATCATTAATGCAGTAACAAAGCCCCGACGAGACTTGACAGATGTTCCATTGACAAATCCAGACCTGACACTTTACGTGGATGGTTCATGTATGAGAACAAGTACAGGAGAATTAGTGGCCGCGTATGCAGTGACCACTGAAACTGAAGTAAACGAAACGTATCGTATTGATACACTGTCTGCTCAAGCGGCAGAGCTCATCGCTCTGACCCGAGCCTGTATACTAGCCAAGAACAGAAATGTTAGCATATACACTGATTCCCGTTATGCGTTCGGAGTCGTACACGACTTCGGAGTGTTATGGCAAGAACGAGGTTTCTTGACCTCTCACGGTGCCAAGATCCAACACGGTCCCCTCATTCAAGCACTGTTAGAAGCAATACATCTGCCTTCAGGCATATCCGTCATGAAGTGTAAAGCACATACTAAAGTTACAGATTCTGTTTCCCAGGGTAACAACCTGGCAGACCAAACTGCAAAACATACAGCATTGACTCACATCCAGACAACTGACGTGACAAAGACAATAGTACCGACACATTGTATGACAGTTAGGGATCCCACACTAGATGTAATCGATATTCAGACACATGCTACTACAGATGAAATAAAGAAATGGACTGAACTAGGAGGGATCCAGACAGATCAAGGTTGGATGACGAAGGGAAAATCTACATGGTTTCTCCCCGACTCTATGGTTCAAGTCATAATAAATACAGCACATAGTCCAGCACATCTAGGAGAGAAAGCGATGTTAGACAGTTTACAGAATCTCTGGTACAACAAACACTTACGAGCAGCAGCAAAACAGAAAGTGCGTACTTGCATGATCTGTTGTCAGTTCAGTCCAGGTAAAAGCGTCCCTGTAGAGCAAGGTGGATTTCATCCTCCCGATCACCCTTTTGAAGTCCTCCAGATGGATTATATCCAGATGGACCGCTGTCGAGGATTCAAATATGTTCTCGTAATTGTTTGTGCACTTTCCCGTTGGACCGAAGCATATCCAGTCCCAGATTACACTGCTCCGACCACTGCCAGGCAGCTGGTTCGAGAATTCTTCCCACGATACGGCTTGCCTCGTGTCGTGTACTCAGATAACGGACAGCCATTCTCATCCGAACTCATGAAACAGGTTTCCCTGCTGCTAGGATATCAGTGGAGATTCCATTGTGTCCGACATCCCGAAGCCGCTGGCCTTGTAGAAAGGCATAACCAGACACTAAAGACCCGCCTTGCTAAAGTTTGTAAAGAGAAAGGGGTCGACTGGATAGTCGCCCTGCCAGTTGCATTATTCTATATGAGAATGGTCGCCCATTCGAGATCAGGACTATCCCCGTATGAAGTGGTCTTCGGCAGACCACCGAATATGTGGGGGACGCCCATACCTAAGAAAATTACCGATGTTGATTGTAATATGCTGACAGATTACCTTGCCTCCTTGATGTCTGCACTCCAATCATGTCGTTCACAGGTTGCCGCAGCCTTTCCTGACAACACAGATGTAAAGCCACATGATGTCCGTCCCGGCGATACGGTGCTAATTAGGAACTTCGACAGGAAAAGTCAGCTGGAGCCCCGCTGGAAAGAACCGAAGACCGTCCTTCTTACAACTCGGACCGCTATCAAGGTGGAAGGCTGAAAGGGGTGGATCCATACGAGTCATATAAAAAAATGTAACAAACTGCTGCCAGAAACCGACTCGTCCACCCCCTCCAAGGACTGCCTCGATACTAAAGACTTTAAAGTTACAAAACAAGAGAAAACTCCCCAAGAGGAGTACCGCATGAAACTTCGATCTAGCAAGTCAGACAGTTTAATTGTTTAAGTCCTCCCCTAGGTGAATCGGTTAAATAGTTTCTGACATGTATCCCCTAGATCGAGATAGAGAGAGAGAGAGACAACTCAAGAAACGTACATATTGTAAATCACTACGCAGTCACTGTATAGTGACATTATTGATTATGTTTTTTCTAAGTCTTCTGATTATTGTAGCAAGTATATTACTTCCCATATATTACCCTATCTTCAAGCGTGAACAATCTGCTTACAATATCACTGCCGAACATTCTTTTAGTGAATTGCCTCCCCACGAACTATCTTACAGACTCGCACTGCGCAACAACACATTCATTAGTATGTTACATCACTCCCATCAGACTAACAATGCTACAAACTGTTGGATATGTGGCCGACTCCCTCCCTACCAGAAATACAAGGGAGTTCTGCCCCTCTTCCCATACCCGTTCACTCACAATGGCTCCTGTGGGGCATGGTTTAGAATAATTAATTCCTTAGATCCTGATATTGCTGTTTTTAAAGGGAGCTGGGTTTGGGGAAACTTGAACTTAGTTCTGCTTAATGCCTGTTACCCTGACAAGAAGGGACTTCCCATTAGAATAGGAACTGATCTAGAAAATGAAGTTTATGGATTAGGTAATTATACAATTGACCTTATGATTCTTACTGTCGAATCTGAAGCTGCACCAGTTCTCCCTGCTATGTCAGTATTACCAGTCACTGGTGATTTATGTGTCAGTAAGAAGGGTTCAGTACACTTAGGTCATAGCAAATGTACTACTGTGGTCGAATTCAGTGACCAAGGCAAATCTTCCTTTAGAGCTACCCGTCATTCCTACTTTGTTTGTGGCCATACCGCATACATACGCTTACCTCCAGATTGGGATGGTACCTGTTACATTGCATTCCTTCTGCCACCTGTTTTTCTAGCTCCTCCTGATTATCACAGAAATACAAATCTAGTACAGAATAGACTCCGAAGAGATCTCCCGATTGTCGACTATACTGAAACGGCATGGGAGCAATACACAGATTTCAATAAAGGATTCTTATTCTTCACAGGCCCCGTCCAAAATAGTAAACTAATCCGCAGATTAACTAGAACACTTGAAGCTGTAGTGAATGAAACTGCCTCCGCCCTAGGCAACTTAACAGAGGAGCAGTCCGCCATGCGGGTTGTTGTTCTTCAGAATCGTCTTGTTATTGACGTCATCCTGGCAGATAGAGGCGGAGCTTGTAAGGTCATCGGGTCAAGTTGCTGTGTTTTCATCCCAGAAAACGCGCCAACAGTCTACCAAGCTATTACACGTCTTCATAAAATTGCAAATCTGATACATCAGAATCCAGGCACCTGGACTTGGTCCGGTTGGTTCTGGACAACGTTGACTGCTTGGGGATGGAAGATCCTATCCTTCCTAGGCATTGCCCTTGTCATATTATTCAGTTGCTGCCTGTGCCTACAGTGTGGGCCAGCGATTTGTGGACTGTGTGCCACATCGTGCATTGAACATTCCAGTTTTCTCTCAAAACGTGAAAGGAAGAAGGAAGAGCAAATGATGTTACAAGAACAGACTGATCGATTCATGAGGATCGATATATCATGAAGGGTCCGTAGGGAACAAGGAGGGAATGAGGAAATATAAATTTTATGGTCAAGTAATGTTCCCTAATGTGTACCCCACCGTCTCCATGTACCAGCTTAAAGTGCATGTAACTTCCCTCCTGTGACAGCTATGAAGACGCAAATACATTTGCGTCCAACGTTAACATGTCCTCTTTCAGACCCACCCTGAATGGGTTGAATATTCCGTTTCTATGTATGCTATGCCAACGTCTTTTTGTGGTGTACTTTACACGTTTTTCAGCTCTGGCGAAGTAGGCCCTGAATTCTGCCATCGAGCCTTTTTCCTGCCTTCTGATTCTGAACACCTCAGCCCAGGCTGTCTCTGTACCCGTGACCTCTGCCTTACTCCCTGTGCGGCTAACGGCGCTTAGCTCAGCCTGCTGCCTGCCAACACTGTATTCAACCTTCGAATTATCTGTTCCGCTCCTCGAAAATGCATTCCTGCCTACTAGTTTAAGTAAACATCCCCCCAGCTGCAGAGCAAAGGGCCCGGCCTCACTGTCTCCGTGCAAGTAATTCATAGCCTCTGTTACCATGGAAGGCCCATGCCCCTCGCATCTCATGCAGACACTTAGGCGCTTATACACGCACTCACAGTCAGTATAGAATAGTTTCTGCCCCAGAGACCTTTTCCTTTTAGATAATATGGTTCCCAAACATCAGATATCAGATATGATAGAGGTACGAGTTGATCTGACATGCCAGACTTCTGTCTCTTTCCGCCAGTGTAAATGTCAAGTCCCCTGCACCCTCCGGTTTCACGTCAATCATACGTCATGCAGCTGCGCGCGCATCCAGGCCCCAGATTTCTGCTGACATTACAAGATTCTGCTTTGTTGCCACCCACTTGTGACACCTACCTGTGACGTTTCTAGCACACACCTCTATGTTCACGCCCAGTTCACGCCTTCTAATTACGTGTTACTAACACGTGGATGCTGTTATCTTGTTTCTCTCAGCTGTTACGCCTACTGTATTGGTTTCTATAATGTGACTTAAGTATATAAGCTATGTATTGTCAATAAAATATTGCTCTATCCCTTCCTACACCCCAGTGGTGGTAGGAACATGATATCCGGTCTGACCATTCCTTTTTAAGGAATAAAACCCCTAAGAACTCTAACACCACGGACTCTGCCTCTTTCTTTCCGATTGAGTTATTATTGATTAAGTACTTACCTGCATAGAAATTAGGACGGTAAATCAAATATTTACCACAGGGTTACAGAAAGAGACAAGAGGGGTGCAGAAAGAAGGAAGATAAATGCAGAAAGAAGTAACAGAGGTGCTGAAAGAAACAAGAAGTGTGCAGAAAGAGGAAAAAGAGTTACAGGAAGAGGCAATAGAGGTACAGAAAGAGGCAAGAGAGATGCAGAAAGAAGCAAATGAGATGCAGAAAGAAGAGAGTGAAGTTCAAGATAAGAGCAGAAAGTTACAATCAAGGTGTAGAAATAGGCAAGAGAGGTATAGAAAGAGGCAAGCTAAGTATAGAAAGGGCTCAAAGAAGAGCAGAAAGAGGTACTTGAGGTGCAGAAAGAGGCAAGAGAGTTACAGAAAGAGGCTTGAGAAGTGCAGAAAGAGGCAAGAGAAGTGCAGAAAGAGGCAAAGAGAATGGCAGAAAGAAGAGGGTGAGGTACAGAGAGAGGCAAGTTAGAAGCAGAAACATGCAAGAGAGATACAAAAAGATGCCAGGTAAGTGCAGAAACAGGCAAGAGAAATGCACAAAGAGGCAAGAAAGGAGCAGAAAGAGGCAAGAGGTATAGAAAGAAGCAAGAGAAGTACGGAAAGAGGCAATTGAGGTGTAGAAAGAGACAAGAGAGGTGCAGAAAGAAGAAAGGGAGGTGCAGAAAGAGACAAGAGATCTGCAGAAAAAAAGCAACAGAGGTGCTGAAAGAGGCATGTGATGTGCAGAAAGGGGCAAGAGAAGTGCAGAAAGAGGCAAGTGAAGCACAGAAAGAAGACAGTGAAGTGCAGAAAGAGGAAGAAAGGTGCAGAAAGTTACAGGAGAAATGCAGAATGAGGCAAGAGAGGCACAGAAAGAAGAGAGGTGTGTGCACCATTAGTGCCAATTTAACACCCACATTTAGCAAAAAGTAACACGTGAATTCCAGCTTTGCAAAGGGCCTTCCAACATGCTGTAACATGTGAAGCTGCATTTTTGGGAACATTTGAGCCATTTGAGCTAGAAACAAGGCTTTTTGTGTTCAAATCTGCAGATTAGGCAGCAGATGATGGAATATTTGGCAAATGCAGAAAATGTTTAATTATGTGAAAAGTACAGCCAAACAGTCACATAATTCCAGTGGCCCTGCTCATACCTCTGACTAGGTCCAGAAGTGCTCCTCAGTGGTTCCTTCCTTTTTTGTGTCTCATTGAGTTATAGTTTAGCTTCTATGGAAATGAGGAAGTCTAAACCTAAGGTTACCACTCCATAACACAGGCTACAATACCACATAATTACTATCCAAACCACATAATCCCACTCCACATAATTCCTATACACTAAATACCACATACTCTCTGTTCACATAATTTCTTTTTTTTCTTTTTTTCTTTTTTTATTATTTTTTATTTTTTATTTTCAAATTGCAAAGTAAGTATACATACAAATTAACATTGAGGGTCTGTAGCCACCCTCCCCCCTCCCCCCACCCTCCTATGACAGAGAAGAAAAAGGTTACAGTGGGAATTGAAATAATGGGCACAAAATACACCAGAGGAAAAAAAAGAAGAGGGAATAGAAAGAAGCAGACATAGAAAGATGCAGAAAAAACTGTCTGGGAGAACTGGCACCGAATAGTATAAAAAAGGAACAGAAATACACGAGCTAATCGGGCAGAGTCAACCAGTTGGTTAGATTTTCCCACACCTCAGTGCCCTTTCTCCGGCCCTTACGTCCTTTTTTTGCATATACAGCTATTTCCAAGTGGTATGTTGCCATAAATCTGGCAAGCCATTGAGAAAAAGAAGGGGGTTCTGGGTCTAACCAGGCTGTAGCAACACAGATCCTCCAGACGGCCATTGCTATAAATGTTAGGCCCTCCCTTTTCAGATGTGGGGCTTCTGTTTGTGTCCCGAGCATGATGGTAGTATGGTTCAGAGTTATTGGCTGGGAGGTGACTCCTCTTAGAAACCCCTGTATTCGATTTAAAGTAGGCGCGAGCTTGGTGCAAGAAGCAAATATATGTATGGAGTTGGCCCCGAATTCAGCGCATCTGGGACAGAGAGTACCTTGGCCGGTCCCCCATTTTGCTATTTTGCTAGGAGTGATATATAAGAAAAAAATTGTTTTAAAATGCTGAGCTTGTAATTTAGCAGACAGTAAAATATTTTGTGAAAGGGTAAGTGAGTTAAAGAAAACATTTCTAGTAGAATCAAGTTTGGTAGACCATTTGCCTGCAATACTTTGCAAATCGTCAGGAGTATGTCTATTTAGGATGCAGTATAGGATGCCAATTCGGGGAGTCAGAGGTTTCCGTAAGACATTAGGGAGTTCTACCTCCATAAAACCTGAGGTTCCCCCTACCTTTCTAGAGAGAAAGTCGTAGATAGACATATATTTAAAAGCGTCCTCTTTCTTGAGGGTGAATTTATCAATAAGGTCAGGAAAGGGGATAACTCCCTCGTTGGTAATTAAGTCACCTAATTATCTAATACCAGCCCTGTACCAGTCAGATAAATAGGCCCTTCCAACGATGTCAGGGAGATTACTATTATTTAAAATAGGAGAATAGTGATTGTATCTGCCTATACCAAGGTATCTACGAATGCTTTGAAATACTTTAAATGAGTTGAGCAGGGTCTTAAATCTAACCCGTTTAAAGTATCCAAAGGTAGTTTCTCGTAGCAGACACCCCCAGTGGTGTTCCCCCACCAATAGTTGAAAGGGAGAGGGCAACATTGTAGGAAACACATCAGGACGTTCTTTAGTTAGCTCAGTACTATATTGCATGACCGTGGCCCAGTAGTACAAAGTGATGTTGGGGAAGGACCAGCCGCCTCGGTCTTTAGGCAGGCATAGTTGTCTGAATGCCCTCCTAGGTTGTGAATATGCCTAAATAAACTGTGTGTAGATTTGTTGGAATTTCGTGAGGTTGGCTTTACTAAATTCTAAAGGTATGGTCCGGAAAAAATATAAAAGTTTGGGAAAATAGGTCATTTTTACGACATTGCATCTACCAACTAAAGTGAGGTGAAGGTTATTTATCTGTTTCATTGCTTTCTTGGTTTGTACTGCGAGCGGGAGCAGATTATTGGAAACAACTTCGTCCAGATTAGAAGAAATGCATACTCCTAAATATTTGGCTTTGCCTACCACCCTCTGATCGGTCCAGGAGATTTTGCTGTTAGTGATTATCTGAGTCTTATTTTTATTAAGAGTGTAGCCAGAGATCTTTCCAAATTTTTCTGCCTCATGTTCTAATTCCGTTATAGCTTTTAGAGGGTCTGGTGATGTAATGGCCAAGTCATCTGCGTATGCTAAAATTTTTGTATTGAAGCCTTGGAAACTTATCGGTGGAATGTTGTGATTGTTTTCAATTTGTTTAATAAAAGGGTCCAGGTACAGGGCAAACAGCAGAGGGGAGCAGGGGCAACCCTGTCTGGTGCCTCGGGATATCTTCAGTTGCTCGGTTAGTTGACCGTTTATGGAAACACAGGCTGAGGGGTTAAGGTAGAGCGCTTTCACGGCCTGTATGAACTTCGGCCCAAAGCCCATCCTCTTCATGACTGCCCACAAGTATCTCCAGGAAACCCGATCAAAGGCCTTCTCGGCGTCAAGTAGTGTTAATGACATCGGGTCTCCTGCTGCCTGTGCGGCGTCAAATAGAGTAATCAAGGTTAGCCATTTAAAAAAAAGAGTGTTGTTCGTCGTTCGGTGCCATGAAGTATACAGTCTGCTTGTGTGTGTCTTCAATAATTGAGTAGTGAATTAAACTAAACAAAGTATAGTTCCCAATCTTCCAATAAAAGTGTAAGTGCAAGTACCTCCCTCTTCCCCCCCTCCCCCCGCCCCCCCCTTTTCTGAGCAATCAGGTAAACCCTGAATGATGGTAATCTACATGAGCCCCAGCCGCTAGCCACCCCGGAAAGACAGAAGAGAAAAAAAAAAATTTCACTGCACAACATGCCACATAATTCCACGACACACAACGTACATCCACTCTACACCAAAAACATTAGTAAAAAATGTTTACATTTACAACGCCAATAGCTCTAACTCTTGCAAATGCAAAACCCTTTTACATTGCAAATGCTTCTTTAACTAGTAGTCGTGTTTGCAGAGTGGTGCAGAAAGGGTGCTGGGCCTCTGATCAGTGCTCAGTAATTCCACTGCGTAGGACATTCAGGAGGTATCAGGAGTGCTTCTTGGCCCCCAAAGTCCCTCAGGAGTAAAATGGACTTCATCCCCTATCCCTTAGTCTGCCAGGAGGTGTGTTTGCAGAGTGGTGGAGAAAGGGGCATGGCCTCCAAAGACGTCTTAACAATCCCACTGTGTGGGTCTTACTGAAGGGAACAGTAGAACAAGTAATAGGAGGGGTAGTTGGCCCCCAAGGACATCCTTGGGGGCCAACTACCCCTCCTATTACTTCCTGTATATCACACACAGCAGGATTGCTAAGTTCTTATACCAGGCCATGTCCCCTTGCCCACCACTTTGCAAATGCGCTCCCTGGTGCGCTCCTGGGTGGGGATTGAAGTCCCCTTTTCTGCTGGCTGTCCTTAGGGGCCAATTAATCTACCTCTTACCTCCAGTAATCCCCTCACAGTAGGATTGCTGAGAGGTGGACACAGGCCATGCCCCCTTTCTGCACCACTCTGCAAACGCTCCTCCTGGTGCGCTCTTGGCTGGGTGATGAAGTCCCCTTTCCTCCTGAGGGTCCTGAGGCCAATCAGCCCTCCTGTTACCTCCAGTAAGCCCCATACAGCTGGTTTGCTGAGAGTGCTCAAAGGCCACACCCCCTTTGTACACCGCTCTGCAAACACGGCTCCTGGTGCACTGCTGCTCAAGGGATGAAGTACACTTATGTCCTGAGGTCCTGAAAAATTTAAATTAAAGGACAGTGCCCCCTCACAGGCCACTTTTTGCCCTGGAGACCCCATCCCCCATGCTGGTCCTCAATGTTGGGGTCCGTGGGTAGCCAAATGCCACAACGGTCCCAGATGACTCCCCACCCCTGCGTGAGCCGGCACTGCTTTTGGACAAGGGGAGCTGCTAAAGCTATTCTGCTTTGCTTTTTGGAGGCGAGAGCAGGTTTCCTGCTCTCACTTCTAAGAAGCAAAGCAGTGTTTGCTATGGCAGGGAAGGATCTGTGCTCTCGTCCTGCCATAGCAAACAGCAATGTCGCAGGGGAGGGCACCCCAGGACATTGTAGGAGCCGGCCCTGGCGGGTAGTGGTCCCCAGGGCCATCTATGGCTCCAGGAGGGGGCCACGCAGCCCCCTCCTAACTGTTTAAAGCCCTGGGGAGGTGGTGCTCCCCGGAGCTCAGGGGTCCGTAATGGACTGTCCATAATGGACCCCCATATTTAAATAATTAGTGCCCCAGGGAGGTGGTGGTACCCAGGGCAGTGTGGAGGGCAGGAGCCCCCCACACTCCACTAATTAGATTGAAACCCTAGGGAGGTGGCTGTTCCTGGGGCTTGGGGGGCCTGTGAGGTCCTCCCACCCCTATTAAAGCAAAGCCCCAGGGAGGTGGCCGTCCGCGGGGCAGCTTTGGGGGTGCAAGAGCGCACCCACATATTTTATTTTGGAAATCCCCAGGGAGGTGGCGGTTCCCAGGGCTGCGGGGGCCGCATGACCCCGCACAATATGAGCAAATCCCCGGGAAGTGGCAGTCTCCAGGGCTGTGGGGGCTCTCACACCATAATTATAAATTGCCCCCGGGTCCTGGCCCACCCGGGGGCTTAAAACAAACAAAGTGCTGGAGCCAACGCTTCATTTTTTTTCCTGCAGGATTTGCGCACAGAGCATGAATGCTGATGTTTAAAAAAGAATGCCTTTTTTGGGCCTGAGTAGGCCTAGGCGGTCTTGTTTTTTTATAATTTTTTTTAACTGTTTTCTTGTGACTCCGTTACAGAGTCACAAGATGCTGCCAACACTGCCTGGTTTGGAGGTTTGGAAGCCAATCAAAATGAAGCTCATGCTCCGGGGGATTCGCAGCCACTCCTCGGGTGCTTTGATATCAATATTTTTCTTTTTTGAATTTCTCAGCAACTACTGAATGAATTTGCACCATTCAAACAAACGGCACTTTCTGAACCAATAACTACCTTTTTGCATAATTTGGTGTAATTGACTAAGAATAGAATTTTTAAAAAGCTTTTGTTATTTGTGATAATTTTACACTTTTCTTCTGTGCATGTTGCCGAGGACACCAGGGTTCGGTCACTGTTTCTCAAAGTTTAAAAAAGACATGATTTTAACCGAGGCAACTATCTGTAGCGTATTTTTCATTTTAGGGATAAAGTACTTTATTTGGGATTTTTTGTGTGACTTGCTAAACCTCATGCTGAGGTACGTGCTGTGAAGCACCCGTATGAAGCTCTATGCAGGGCAATAAACATGCGGTGTGCTGCGACATCTCTTAAATAATGTGACACAAGTCTCCAACAATGTGCAGACATGTCAGATCACAGCAATGAGATAAAAAATCACAATCCCAGCATGAGATGAGCTGATTTAGGAGCAGTGACACGAGGGAGCAGGATATACGAGTACAATCCCGGCTTCCCTGCTGGATCGTTGAGTGATTGTTAATAAGTACCTTTAGATCCAATAATTCTCTACCACTGGACCCAGTGTAGCATAATTCTGTACACCCGAAATTTTGTCGCAGAGCTGGCGTTCGGCTATTTAAAATCCGTTTAAGTACATTTATAAACAGTGTAAGCTTATTTTGCACTTTAGAGTATATCCAGAGAAAAAAATCAAAATTGGGAACTTAATCAAGGACCAGTTTTTATCGGATTGGCCATTTCCCAAAGAAACAGAAAGTTTTTAGAAATATGTATTCGAACATGATGATGTCACGGCTGTGGAGTGTGTGCACAAATTCATGGGTGTGAGATTTCAGCAAATTGCAGCTTTTTATCAACCAAGGGGAATTCTACTTTTTACCATGTAGTGAAAGCTTTGATATACTTCTAGTGACCCCAGCAAGTTTTCAAAACATTTACAAAGTGCTGTTCTTCAGCTGTGTTATGCATTATTATAATTTAAAAAAACTTTGAAAGGATTGGCTAAATCAAAGCAAACCAATCTGCCCAGAACTTTAAAAATGCACCAATTTTTTGGGATGATAATGCCACCAGAACCACTGGAGTTAGCTAAAGAGCTGTAGTGCTATCTATCTATCTATCTATCTATCTATCTATCTATCTATCTATCTATCTATCTATCTATCTATCTATCTATCTATCTATCTATCTATCTATTTATCTATCTATCTATCTATGAATCTATTTATGAATCTATTTATGTATCTATCTATCTATCTATCTATCTATCTATCTATCTATCTATCTATCTATCTATCTATCTGTGTCTGTCTGTCTGTCTGTCTATCTAATGATCTATCTATCTATCTATCTATCTATCTATCTATCTATCTATCTATCTATCTATCTATCTATCTATCTATCTATCTATCTATCTATCTAATACAATTTTGCACCTCTGTAGATACTCTTTTAAAATATTAAAAAGTGGTTCCTTAGGAAAGGTCCCCTTTGGATCTATCTATCGATCTATCTATCTATCGAAACACACATCCCTTTTCAAAGCACCCCCAACACTCAATTTGATACTTAAAACAAACTAAATAAGCACAACATTTTTTTCCCAAAAGGTAACGCAGGCTACAAATGAAAGTGGGCTGTTATAAAGCACTTTCAGATCTTACAAAACATTGGGTTTCAGTTACAAGTGCAGTGAAAGGTTCAGCTGAGGCCATATGGCAATTGCCACTGCATCTCTGGAAGCCCTCCAGCTCAGAGATGATGAGGGGTGTGTAGGAATTCTCCATGGAGAGGTGGCACATTTTGGCTCCGGTAGGCAGACAAAATATCGATTTTTAAATATCGACATACAATAATGTTGATGTTTAAATATCGAAGGGACAGAATATAGAAGGTAAGTAATATCGATAATATTAATATCAATGGGACAGAATTTCGAAGCTGAGCAATATCTATTTTGTTAATATTGATGTTAGTAATATCAGTGTTACTAATATCAATGTTAGTAATATCGATGTTACTAATATCGATATTTTTATGTATTTAATATGCATTTTTTGAAATATTATTTAATTAAATTTAGTATTTTAGTACCGTGGTGGGTTGTAGGTTTATAAGGGAAAAGGGTGGAAAGTAATTTAATTATACTAAATTAATTATTAATTTTTAGGAATTATAAATTAATTTTAACTATTTGGTAACGAATTTATATTAAATGGATAATTAATTTAAATTAATTGATTAATTGGTAATTATGTTCTGTAGCGGGATGTGGGTTTATAGGGGAATAGGGTGGGAAGTAATTTAATTATACTTAATTAATTATTAATTCTTATGAATTATAAATTAATTTTGATTTATTGGTAATTAATTTTTAGTAATTGATAATTAATATTAATTAATTGATTAATTGATACTTATGTTCTGTAGTGGGTTATGGGTTTATAGGGGAATAGGCTGGGGAGTAACTAAAATGTAATTTAGTAATAATTTATTTTAATTATTTGTTTTTGTTAATTATATTATTGTTAATTAATTATTAATTGGGAATTCATTTTTATTAATTGATTAATTGATAATTATGTTCTGTAGCGGGTTATAAGTTTACAGGGGAGTAGGGTGGGAAGTAATTTAAATGTAATCAAGTAATAATTTATTTTAATTAATTGTTTTTTGTTATTATATTATTGGTGAATAATTAATAATTGGTAATTAATTATTATCAATTGGTATTTAATATTAATGTATTTTTATTGTAATGTTTATTGGTAATTATATTTTTAATAATTATGTAGTTGTATTTGTAAATAGTTTAAATTTATTTAATAGTTACTTTTTAAAATATTTTAAAATATTAATTAATTTATAAGTATGTTATTTTTAACTTCTACACTATCCAAAACTTTCCGTACAGTTGCAATCTCTGGAATCGGAATCGTAATTTTTACCCCTATGCTATCCAACACTTTCCCTACTGTTGCACTCTCTGGAGTTGGAATCGTAATTTTTACCCCAACACTATCCAACACTTTCCCTACTGTTGCACTCTCTGGAGTTGGAATAGCAATTTGTACCCGTACTTTATCCAACACTTTCCCTACTATTGCACTCTCTGGAGTGGGAATAGTAATTTTTACCCCTACGCTATCCAACACTTTCCCTACTGTTGCACTCTTTGGAGTGGGAATAGTAATTTTTACCTCTACGCTATCCAACATTTTACTTACTGTTGTTTTTATGGGAGTTATAATAGTATTTTATACCCTCTGTTATTTAATATATTTTGTATAGTTTAAGCTAATGTAGTATATAATTAATTTTAAAATTATTAAAAGGAAAACAAAATGTAAGTGTGTTTTGCATAATTATTTAGTTTTAATTTATGTTAATATTTTGGGGTCGATTCCGATTCGATAAAATGCCCTCCAAACAGCCGTACGGAGCTTTTTTCCCATACAAATCATATGTAGAACCGTACCCATAAGTACAATGTAGTACAATGTGTACCCAAAGCAGTTCTCCGTACAAATCGTACCGAGGACTGTACAACTCACAAATCCATACGAATCGCATTCACTACGTGCAGTACGTGATGTCCGTACGGATCAAAGCTGCTTTTTCCAACCCAGCAAGAACCAATCGTATCGACAACACTCCGTACGACTCTTCTTCTACGGGAGCTTAAAACGTTAGTAAAAGCAGATTTCGACTCAGAATGCGTACGAAACAGACCCCCCGGGTACGGTGCGTACACCCCATAATTGCAGGGGTATGGTGCATCGGGGTACGGTGCGTACACCCCTGGATTTCAGGGGTACGGTGCTTATGTCCCTGTGTGTACACCCCATGATCGTAGGTGTACGGATCGTAGGGGTATGGTTCATACACCCCAAGGTACACCCCTTGATTTTAGGGGTTTGGTGCATATGTGATAGTGTTGCCCTCCGTACGAATTGCTCATACGCGACGTTTACCGTATGAATCGTGTACTCATTCCCCGGTCCAGATCGTACTTGGTGGGTCGTACGGCATTTTTACGAATTGTACGGTTCACTGTGCGTGTCGGTGTCGTACGGATTTACACTTCATTTTCGTATGGTTCGCAATGATTCAGACGTATTTTCTCGCAACGGATCGTACTACGCGATTCGGACAGATCCTTATGATTCTTACGGAAACGGCTACGAATACGAATTGACGTATGGATTTGTTTCCCGAATCGAATTCAACCCCTTTATGTGTATAGATGAATTTATAACTTATAATATGTATAATTATTTATAACTTATTAAAATAATTATTAAAACTGATTATTAATAAGTATATATATTATATGTATATGTTTAATTATTTTTTTATTAAATTAACTATGTTTATTATATTTTTAAGTATTATTTAATTTTTTTTTTAATTATTTAAAAAACAATATTTAAAAAAATATATATTTTTGACATCAATATTTTTTTTCCGATATTTTTGTACTTACCTTGTTGTAGATAGGATGTCGATATTGTATTGTTGACATCGATATTAATGCTCCGTGATTTTTGTAATTTGATATTATGTCTTTCTATATTTTGTCAGACATTCTTTGGCTCCGCAGTCATTTACGGAAAGATGTTAATTGTCTCCTTTTTCATGTCTGTCTTTTCCACAGACTGAAAAATACCATTTTCTCCCTCGCCCTATTTCTGGGAGGAAATGGATAAAATGGCAGAAATTCACTCATATCTTGGATTTGTCAAGGTGTCAGATAAAATCAGGTTTGTTTTCAATCCCATTCAACAAAGTCTGTAAAACAAGTAATTTACGCACAGATTGTTGTTGCTACTCCAGTTCACGTTTTTCGATCAACCGGGCCCGTGCACGAGGAGCAGAGCAGACTGTGAACGGCTGTGAACACCGCTGAGAAACGCCGCCACAGCTGCTGAGAAAGGCAGCTGAAAGGCTGCCGAGTTGTGGACCGGGGCTGGATTTGCCCCCCGCTCTCGATTTCTGCTGAGGTTAGTGGCGGAAGTGTGAACCACGGGTGATGGGTGAGGTAATCCGTGGCACATGGAGGAAGCCAGGGAGAGAGCTTCAACAGAGGAGAGCAGGGAGCAGAGAGAGCGGCCGTCACTAATGGTGGCCACTGAGTGTAGTGCCTAGTAAGAGTGTGGAAGCGGCCCAACTAGGTTGGGTGCACATTGCAGTCTGCCAGTGTGCCCTGCTCTCTGCCCCCAACCCTCCACCCCCTGTCGCTCCCTGTAGCCCTGTAGCCTGGTGCTTGGTGCCTATAGCACCCACTCAGCCTCACTTAAATTGTCTTGTTCCGTACTGCCAAGCATTGTCCAGCATTTTCCTTCATTGGTCTTCATCGTCCAGCATAGTCCAAGCATTGTTCTGCACTTGCATCTACATCTGTAACGTTTGTCTCGTCTGAGACCAAGAGGAGTACTAGACTTAAAAGAGCCGGTTGCGGTCTGCTGCTGGCTGCAGTTGGTTGCTGGTTCACCTCAAGTGTATGTCAGGTGTTCAAGTGCATTGTCCATCCATAGCTCGCTTACCTCCTTGTTCCTCAGTCTCAGCCCTAAACCTGCTTACCTGCCATTTGCTATCATCTTGCTTGTCGAAACAGCAGGAACAAGGACAAGTGACAAGAGCGGAGGAAGCAGCAGTGGCGAGAGCTAGAAGCTGTTGAGAGCCTTGAGTTTTGAGCGCTGGGGAGTTGACTGTCGGAGAATGTTGGACAGCTGAATATAACATCAGGAAATTAGGCAACAAGGAGTGTTATGAGGTCTGACAGAGTAAGGAAACCTCCTACTGGACCAAAACCAAAATCAAAAAAAAGAAAAGTCGACTGCAATGGTGTCCCTGAACCAGAGCTGGTCCGTGATAAATTAAGCACAAACGGTGTTGTAGCAAAGACCGTAGCAAAGGTCGGAAGGGGTGCCCTTACAAGTTCTACCGCTGAAGGGTGTAGCACCTGTAAAACCTATGGTTCAGCAGCAATTAACTTTCTAACTGTAACCAACCGCATGTCGCCATTAAGGTGTCAAGAATCAGAACAATCAACAACTTAACAGACAACACATCTCCAGAGCAGCGTACACTGCTTCCCTGTGATGACTCCCATTAGATGAACATTGATATGACCTTCTTAGCTTCACAGGAATGGTAGGAACTAGTAACCTCTTATAACTTAAAGCCTATTCTGCACAGTGGTACGACATGAGGAAGGTACAACTACCATCATATTCATCCCTGAGTATGAATCTCAGGGCAGGGCGGAAAGATTAAACAGAGGGAATATATTGCGGCTCCTACACTCTATTTCAAGCTTTGAAAGCATTAGCTCTGCAGATCTCTTCGCTATAGAGTTTCAATCAACCAACAACCGGCAATGTCCAGAAGCGACTAAAACAACATGGAATTCTAGCGAGGTAGTTAATAAAATTATGAAAGAAGTGCACATGTTTAAACATTGGGGGATAAAATTGGAAGTTAAACTAAAACCACCTTATCTAACACAGTTTTTTCCACACCTGTACGGATGGTCCACCTAAGAATACCACCTCAGTACTAAAAGGAGCCAGGAGCAGTACCCCTGGAGCGCATACCATTGCACATACCCATTTGCCTCGAATTTAGATCCTAGGGAATCATGTCCTGCTACACTGACAAGATTGCTAAATTGGAGGAAAATACAGTGTATAATTACATTGGAGCAACCAAACTGACAAGGGGAGAGCATTTTTCTAATGGTCCAGGCTGAGACCAACAAAATCAGTATATGCATTCGAAACATCAATAGCTTAGCCAGCAAAATCGAGGAACATGAGGTACTTCATTACGTAAAAACATTTGATGTGATACTGCTCCAAGAAACCTGGGAGGACAAGGCCATTGAGCTTCAGGGGTACTCCTCCCATTGTGTTCCAGCACTTCCCCTACTGTTGCACTCTTTGGAGTGGGAATAGTAATTTTTACCCCTACGCTATTCAAAACTTTCCCTACTGTTGCACACTCTGGAGTTGGAATAGTAATTTTTACCCCTA
Source organism: Lissotriton vulgaris (assembly GCF_964263255.1). NCBI lineage: Eukaryota > Metazoa > Chordata > Amphibia > Caudata > Salamandridae > Lissotriton > Lissotriton vulgaris. The sequence goes on from NC_141694.1 coordinate 1,151,012,419, forward strand.
CGCTATCCAACACTTTCTCTACTGTTGCATTCTCTGGAGTGGGAATAGTAATTTTTACCCCTACGCTATCCAACACTTTCCCTACTGTTGCACTCTCTGGGGTGGGAATAGTAATGTTTACCCCTGCGTTTTCCAACACTTTCCCTACTGTTGCACTCTATGGAGTGGGAATAGTTATTTTTAACCCTATGTTCAGGTGTGGGTCACGCACTCCTCAGTGAAATTAGGGTAAACAGGTTGCGGTGTGCATCAGAGATATCACCCCCTGACAAAGAAGGTGTGGGAATCAAACTCGTGGTTGGTGACACCTAGCGTAGATGTCAACTCCCTGAGCACAACCTCAATGAAACAAACGAAGTTTCTATATCATGTAATCCAAATGTCGCCGAAAAATTAGACCAAAATTGTTGTCATGTTTCTCATGTTTAATTCACATGAATTTCATCAATATCCATGAAGTTCCATTACATATGTGTATCCAAAATCAATGTATAGGAGATAGTATCCCAATGCATTTCGGACACATGGTCCTTCGTCAGGGGAATCCTAAACAAATAAAAATGAAGCAATCTAAGTATAATTCACCGGGTAGCAAGTTTCAACAAATCAAGTAATGCTCTAACAGTTATGCATGCGCTTTATCTATGGTAATGACTAGTTAATCTAACGTAAACCAAAAACGTGTACTAAATAAAGTAAATCCCACTGTCCCCAATCGTGCAAAACAGATGAAACAAGCCAAGCTTGCGGCATGCATAAAACGCTAAACCAAATTTCAATGGGTTCAATGATTTCAAAAGAGAGAGAAAGATGAAGTGGTCACCGTGAACGAAAAATTATCACCGTGATAAAGAAGTCTACGCATTATAGCCCAAGTGAAAACGCACATGGTAAAGTATTAGCACTTACGAGAAATTCAAAGCGAGATCGCGCGTCTAGCCAGTGCGCCCTTCGCCATGTTGTGTGCAACAAGCGTTCAATGTGTGCGGAAGTAGATAAAGAGCGAGCAGTGTGTATAGAAAGAGGACTGTGAATTAGCGGCCATATTAGAATGGTGAAACGGAAAAACCGAAGGATTACGAGATGAATAAACTAACAGTTAGTTGGAGACGAGAGAAGGTGAAAAACGGAATAAAAAAGTGCATAGAATTAGGAGAGGAGAAGGTTACAGTGATTGCATAATTGTGTACCAATAAACAGATAAAGAAGATCGATGCATATCAAAGCGATGTTTACACAGAAATAGAAGGAGTCTTCTATAAATAACATTGAAATTCCATCCGATCATTGAGACCAGAAGGTTTCATTGATTGAAGGAATTTGATCCAATGGTTTTCACGCTGTAATAAAAAGTTGTTGTTGTCTCTGTCGTCACGCTTATTGACCACCTCCACTGCAGCGAACCTAAGCTGACTGATGTTGTGTCTGCTGTCCTTGAAATGTATAGCCAGGTTAGACTTCATATTAACAGTCCTTATATTGCTCTTATGTTCATTTATTCTCTGTTTCAATTTGCGTGTAGTTTTCCCAGTATATATCAGCCCACAGGGGCATTTCACAATATATACAACATTCTCAGTGTCACAAGTAGCATTCAATTTCAATTTGATGTCGGTTCCTTTCATAGAATGTTTAATCACCGGACCTTTGATCATATTGTTGCAATTTTGACAATTAAGACAAGGTTGGTTGCCTTTATATTTGATCGTCGATGTAGGTTTGGGTTTTTTTATGAGTTCCTTGAGATTGTTACCTCTTTTATAGGCAAATAGTGGTTGCTCACTGAAAATACCATTGAAATCCTGTTCTCGACAGATAATAGGCCAGTGTTTCAAAATGGCAGTTTTGTATGCCCTTGATGACTCAGAATATTTGGATACGACCACTGGTCTATTTTTATTGTCCTTGGGTTTAGTGATCAGGGCTTCCTGTCGTGTGATGCTGTCACAACGTTCTTTTGCATGAACCAAGATAGGTCGTGGATATCCTCTCTTTGCAAAGCGTTCCAGCATATTGGTGGCTTGTTCCTCATATTTGGTGGTGTCAGATGTGATACGTTTCACACGTAATAGTTGCGAAAATGGCAGATGATTTTTCAATGGTTTTTGGTGATAAGAGCTGTAGTATAAGATGTTGTTTTTGTCAGTTGTTTTTCTATAGAGATCGGTCTCTAGGTGATCTTGAAGCCTTGTCACTCTCACATCCAAGAAGGTGATGGATTGTTGACTCATTTCAGATGTAAATTGAATGCGGTTGTTTATTTGGTTGAGATCAGTTACTGCTTTGTGTAAGGAGTCATAGTCTTCTCGCCATAGGACGAAAATATCGTCTATGTAACGCAAGAATGCCATGGCATGTGTAATCCAAGGTGTCTGGTTCAGGATATTGTTATTCTCAAAGTATATCATGAATGCGTTAGCATAGACAGGTGCCGCACAATTGCCCATGGAAGTCCCGGACAACTGTGCATAGAATTGGTCATCCCAAGAAAAATAACTCTGATAAAGGGTGAAATGCGTGAGTTGCATTAGGAAAATTTGCAGGTCTTGTGAAAGATCAGAGTGTACCAAAATGTTCTCAATTGCTTCCATGCCTAGGTCATGAGGGATGCTCGTGTATAAAGATTTCACATCTATTGAACACAACCAGATTGTTTCATCTTCTCCAAACCTGATCCCGTTGAGAATCTGTAAGAAGTGTGTGGTGTCCTTTATGTACGTGCAAGATTGTTGAATTAACGGCTGAAGATATCTGTCAATGAATTTGCCCGTATTTTCATGGATACTTCCATGTGTAGACACAATGGGTCTAAATGGGGGCTGAGTTACGCTCTTACGAACCTTTGGTAGCATATACATGCTAGGTGTGCTGGGCTTGATCGGTGTCAAGAATCTCTTGGTTTTGGGTTCAATTGTTCCGTTCTCTTCCGCCATGGTTAAAATGTTCATCAACACTTCTTTGTATCTGTTGGTAGGGTTGAAATGGATTAAGTCATAGGTGTTCTTGTCTGATAGGTGTTCTCGAACCTGTTCTTTATAAAATGTGGTGTCCATGAGGACCAGCGCGCCCCCTTTGTCAGCGGTTTGGTATGTAATGTCCACCCTTTTAGCTAAGTTGTTAAGCAACGAGTATTCTTTTTTGGTTAAATTCAGGTGTTTCTTCTTCCTGGTGTAGTTAATGTTGTTAATGTCATTCTTTACTAAGCTTTCAAATATCTCAAAGGATTTGTGACTTGTGGGTGCCATGTATGTACTTCTGGCCCGTAATCCCCTCAATTGGTCTTCCTGTTCCTTGTTTTGTGGAGGAGAGATGTTCTCAAAGAAGTGCCTTAAACGTAGGTTACGCATGAATTTGAATAAGCTAATTTTCAGCTCAAGCTCATTGGTGTGGCTAGTGGGAATGAATGACGTGCCTTTTTGTAATACATTGAGTTCTTGTTCTGTTAGGGTATATGAAGATATGTTGATGACTAAGTTGTCTTCTTCTTTGGTTTGTCCACCCTCTGATTCAATGTTGTGCTTCTCAACTCCCTCTCTCTCTCTCTCTCTCTCTCTTTCTCTTTTTCTTTTTCCTTTGACCTGGCTCCTCCTGGGTCGTCTCTTTCTCCCGGGCCTTCCTCTAAAAAAGGAACCACGGAGAGGGTGGAAGTTTCCGTGCTGGTTGAAGGTTTTTGCAAGTTGACTCGTCTTTGATCAATGCGTGATTCTTCCTCTGAAGATGAAGTCTCTGTCGTGGTGTTGGTGTCGGCTCTTGGTGGTTTGTTCTGTCGCCTTCTGGCATATACCTCAGCCCAAGAGTACACTTCCCCCAGTTTATAGTCTATAGTATCTCTTCGATACTTGCGCAATTTCCGTTCATTTATCTCCCTGGTGTGTTTGTCCAGTTGGACAGTGATATCCTCCAGTATCTTGGACCAGTCTTCCTTGGGTAGCATGTCACTTAATTCTTGCTTACATTGTTGAATGTCCCTGTTGAGTTCCTCCAAGGCTCTAGAAAGTTCATCCACTATTAATAAAATTAAATCTAACGAGCATTTGTTTAAAATGGCGTGCCATCTTTCAACAAATTTCGAGCTGTTCCTGCATAGAAGTGGTTTTAGCGGGACTCGGAGCCCCCTTGGGATACGTTGAGCTCGATGGTATCGTATCAAAGTGCTGGCGTGAAGCCTTTGGCTTATCTCCTTCTTGGAAAAATAGAGCAACTGTTTCAAACAACTTTCTTTGTTTCTGATAGATCCTTGCGGGCTTGCGACCTCGGGAATTAAAGCATAGATTTTGTCCACGTTGTCTGTGTTGAAAGCAAAAGTGTCTGCTTTGAGGTCAGTTAACGCTGTGATGTCATCATATGCGATTTTGGAAAATCGACAATCGAGTAAATTGGGGTGCCGTGACCCTGGTCAGGATCAAAGTAATGTTCAGGTGTGGGTCACGCACTCCTCAGTGAAATTAGGGTAAACAGGTTGCGGTGTGCATCAGAGATATCACCCCCTGACAAATAAGGTGTGGGAATCAAACTCGTGGTTGGTGACACCTAGCGTAGATGTCAACTCCCTGAGCACAACCTCAATGAAACAAACAAAGTTTCTATATCATGTAATCCAAATGTCGCCGAAAAATTAGACCAAAATTGTTGTCATGTTTCTCATGTTTAATTCACATGAATTTCATCAATATCCATGAAGTTCCATTACATATGTGTATCCAAAATCAATGTATAGGTGATAGTATCCCAATGCATTTCGGACACATGGTCCTTCGTCAGGAGATTCCTAAACAAATAAAAATGAAGCAATCTAAGTATAATTCACCGGGTAGCAAGTTTCAACAAATCAAGTAATGCTCTAACAGTTATGCATGCGCTTTATCTATGGTAATGACTAGTGAATCTAACATAAACAAAAAACGTGTACTAAATAAAGTAAATCCCACTGTCCCCAATCGTGCAAAACAGATGAAACAAGCCAAGCTTGCAGCATGCATAAAACGCTAAACCAAATTTCAATGGGTTCAATGATTTCGAAAGAGAGAGAAAGATGAAGTGGTCACCGTGAACGAAAAATTATCACCGTGATAAAGAAGTCTACGCATTATAGCCCAAGTGAAAACGCATATGGTAAAGTATTAGCACTTACGAGAAATTCAAAGCGAGATCGCGCGTCTAGCCAGTGTGCCCTTCGCCATGTTGTGTGCAACAAGCGTTCAATGTGTGCGGAAGTAGATAAAGAGCAAGCAGTGTGTATAGAAAGAGGACTGTGAATTAGCGGCCATATTAGAATGGTGAAACGGAAAAACCGAAGGATTACGAGATGAATAAACTAACAGTTAGTTGGAGACGAGAGAAGGTGAAAAACGGAATAAAAAAGTGCATAGAATTAGGAGAGGAGAAGGTTACAGTGATTGCATAATTGTGTACCAATAAACAGATAAAGAAGATCGATGCATATCAAAGCGATGTTTACACAGAAATAGAAGGAGTCTTCTATAAATAACATTGAAATTCCATCCGATCATTGAGACCAGAAGGTTTCATTGATTGAAGGAATTTGATCCAATGGTTTTCACGCTGTAATAAAAAGTTGTTGTTGTCTCTGTCGTCGCGCTTATTGACCACCTCCACTGCAGCGAACCTGAGCTGACTGATGTTGTGTCTGCTGTCCTTGAAATGTATAGCCAGGTTAGACTTCATATTAACAGTCCTTATATTGCTCTTATGTTCATTTATTCTCTGTTTCAATTTGCGTGTGGTTTTCCCAGTATATATCAGCCCACAGGGGCATTTCACAATATATACAACATTCTCAGTGTCACAAGTAGCATTCAATTTCAATTTGATGTCGGTTCCTTTCATAGGATGTTTAATCACCGGACCTTTGATCATATTGTTGCAATTTTGACAATTAAGACAAGGTTGGTTGCCTTTATATTTGATCGTCGATGTAGGTTTGGGTTTTTTTATGAGTTCCTTGAGATTGTTACCTCTTTTATAGGCAAATAGTGGTTGCTCACTGAAAATACCATTGAAATCCTGTTCTCGACAGATAATAGGCCAGTGTTTCAAAATGGCAGTTTTGTATGCCCTTGATGACTCAGAATATTTGGATACGACCACTGGTCTATTTTTATTGTCCTTGGGTTTAGTGATCAGGGCTTCCTGTCGTGTGATGCTGTCACAACGTTCTTTTGCATGAACCAAGATAGGTCGTGGATATCCTCTCTTTGCAAAGCGTTCCAGCATATTGGTGGCTTGTTCCTCATATTTGGTGGTGTCAGATGTGATACGTTTCACACGTAATAGTTGCGAAAATGGCAGATGATTTTTCAATGGTTTTTGGTGATAAGAGCTGTAGTATAAGATGTTGTTTTTGTCAGTTGTTTTTCTATAGAGATCGGTCTCTAGGTGATCTTGAAGCCTTGTCACTCTCACATCCAAGAAGGTGATGGATTGTTGACTCATTTCAGATGTAAATTGAATGCGGTTGTTTATTTGGTTGAGATCAGTTACTGCTTTGTGTAAGGAGTCATAGTCTCCTCGCCATAGGACGAAAATATCGTCTATGTAACGCAAGAATGCCATGGCATGTGTAATCCAAGGTGTCTGGTTCAGGATATTGTTATTCTCAAAGTATATCATGAATGCGTTAGCATAGACAGGTGCCGCACAATTGCCCATGGAAGTCCCGGACAACTGTGCATAGAATTGGTCATCCCAAGAAAAATAACTCTGATAAAGGGTGAAATGCGTGAGTTGCATTAGGAAAATTTGCAGGTCTTGTGAAAGATCAGAGTGTACCAAAATGTTCTCAATTGCTTCCATGCCTAGGTCATGAGGGATGCTCGTGTATAAAGATTTCACATCTATTGAACACAACCAGATTGTTTCATCTTCTCCAAACCTGATCCCGTTGAGAATCTGTAAGAAGTGTGTGGTGTCCTTTATGTACGTGCAAGATTGTTGAATTAACGGCTGAAGATATCTGTCAATGAATTTGCCCGTATTTTCATGGATACTTCCACGTGTAGACACAATGGGTCTAAATGGGGGCTGAGTTACGCTCTTATGAACCTTTGGTAGCATATACATGCTAGGTGTGCTGGGGTTGATCGGTGTCAAGAATCTCTTGGTTTTGGGTTCAATTGTTCCGTTCTCTTCCGCCATGGTTAAAATGTTCATCAACACTTCTTTGTATCTGTTGGTAGGGTTGAAATGGATTAAGTCATAGGTGTTCTTGTCTGATAGGTGTTCTCGAACCTGTTCTTTATAAAATGTGGTGTCCATGAGGACCAGCGCGCCCCCTGACAAAGAACAGGTTCGAGAACACCTATCAGACAAGAACACCTATGACTTAATCCATTTCAACCCTACCAACAGATACAAAGAAGTGTTGATGAACATTTTAACCATGGCGGAAGAGAACGGAACAATTGAACCCAAAACCAAGAGATTCTTGACACCGATCAACCCCAGCACACCTAGCATGAAATCTTTATACACGAGCATCCCTCATGACCTAGGCATGGAAGCAATTGAGAACATTTTGGTACACTCTGATCTTTCACAAGACCTGCAAATTTTCCTAATGCAACTCACGCATTTCACCCTTTATCAGAGTTATTTTTCTTGGGATGACCAATTCTATGCACAGTTGTCCGGGACTTCCATGGGCAATTGTGCGGCACCTGTCTATGCTAACGCATTCATGATATACTTTGAGAATAACAATATCCTGAACCAGACACCTTGGATTACACATGCCATGGCATTCTTGCGTTACATAGACGATATTTTCGTCCTATGGCGAGGAGACTATGACTCCTTACACAAAGCAGTAACTGATCTCAACCAAATAAACAACCGCATTCAATTTACATCTGAAATGAGTCAACAATCCATCACCTTCTTGGATGTGAGAGTGACAAGGCTTCAAGATCACCTAGAGACCGATCTCTATAGAAAAACAACTGACAAAAACAACATCTTATACTACAGCTCTTATCACCAAAAACCATTGAAAAATCATCTGCCATTTTCGCAACTATTACGTGTGAAACGTATCACATCTGACACCACCAAATATGAGGAACAAGCCACCAATATGCTGGAACGCTTTGCAAAGAGAGGATATCCACGACCTATCTTGGTTCATGCAAAAGAACGTTGTGACAGCATCACACGACAGGAAGCCCTGATCACTAAACCCAAGGACAATAAAAATAGACCAGTGGTCGTATCCAAATATTCTGAGTCATCAAGGGCATACAAAACTGCCATTTTGAAACACTGGCCTATTATCTGTCGAGAACAGGATTTCAATGGTATTTTCAGTGAGCAACCACTATTTGCCTATAAAAGAGGTAACAATCTCAAGGAACTCATAAAAAAACCCAAACCTACATCGACGATCAAATATAAAGGCAACCAACCTTGTCTTAATTGTCAAAATTGCAACAATATGATCAAAGGTCCGGTGATTAAACATTCTATGAAAGGAACCGACATCAAATTGAAATTGAATGCTACTTGTGACACTGAGAATGTTGTATATATTGTGAAATGCCCCTGTGGGCTGATATATACTGGGAAAACTACACGCAAATTGAAACAGAGAATAAATGAACATAAGAGCAATATAAGGACTGTTAATATGAAGTCTAACCTGGCTATACATTTCAAGGACAGCAGACACAACATCAGTCAGCTCAGGTTCGCTGCAGTGGAGGTGGTCAATAAGCGTGACGACAGAGACAACAACAACTTTTTATTACAGCGTGAAAACCATTGGATCAAATTCCTTCAATCAATGAAACCTTCTGGTCTCAATGATCGGATGGAATTTCAATGTTATTTATAGAAGACTCCTTCTATTTCTGTGTAAACATCGCTTTGATATGCATCGATCTTCTTTATCTGTTTATTGGTACACAATTATGCAATCACTGTAACCTTCTCCTCTCCTAATTCTATGCACTTTTTTATTCCGTTTTTCACCTTCTCTCGTCTCCAACTAACTGTTAGTTTATTCATCTCGTAATCCTTCGGTTTTTCCGTTTCACCATTCTAATATGGCCGCTAATTCACAGTCCTCTTTCTATACACACTGCTCGCTCTTTATCTACTTCCGCACACATTGAACGCTTGTTGCACACAACATGGCGAAGGGCGCACTGGCCAGACGCGCGATCTCGCTTTGAATTTCTCGTAAGTGCTAATACTTTACCATATGCGTTTTCACTTGGGCTATAATGCGTAGACTTCTTTATCACGGTGATAATTTTTCGTTCACGGTGACCACTTCATCTTTCTCTCTCTTTCGAAATCATTGAACCCATTGAAATTTGGTTTAGCGTTTTATGCATGCCGCAAGCTTGGCTTGTTTCATCTGTTTTGCACGATTGGGGACAGTGGGATTTACTTTATTTAGTAGACGTCTTTGGTTTACGTTAGATTCACTAGTCATTACCATAGATAAAGCGCATGCATAACTGTTAGAGCATTACTTGATTTGTTGAAACTTGCTACCCGGTGAATTATACTTAGATTGCTTCATTTTTATTTGTTTAGGATTCCCCTGACGAAGGACCATGTGTCCGAAATGCATTGGGATACTATCACCTATACATTGATTTTGGATACACATATGTAATGAAACTTCATGGATATTGATGAAATTCATGTGAATTAAACATGAGAAACATGACAACAATTTTGGTCTAATTTTTCGGCGACATTTGGATTACATGATATAGAAACTTCGTTTGTTTCATTGAGGTTGTGCTCAGGGAGTTGACATCTACGCTAGGTGTCACCAACCACGATTTTTAACCCTATGCTATCCAACACTTTCCCTACTCTTGCACTCTCTGGAGTTGAAATAGTAATTTTTACCCCTACGCTATCCAGCACTTTCCCTACTATTGCGCTCTTTGGAGCGGGAATGGTAATTTTTACCCCTACGCTATCCAACACTTTCCCTACTGTTGCACTCTTTGGAGTGGGAATAGTAATTTTTACCTCAATGCTATCCAACATTTTACTTACTGTTGTTTTTTTGGAGTTAAAATAGTATTTTATTTCCTCTGTTATTTAATATATTTGTATAGTTTTAGCTAATCTAGTATATAATTAATTTTAAACTTATTAAAAGTACATTTTTTTACATTTGTTATGCATAATTATTTAATTTTTATTTATGTTAATATTTTATGTGTATAGATGAATTTGTAATTTATAATATGTTTAATTATTTATAATTTATTCAAATAATTATTAAAACAGATTATTAAGGGGTCAATTCCGATTCGGTAAAATCCCTTACAAATAGCAGTACGTTGCATATTTCCCGTACAAATCGTACCCGTAAACTTTCCCGTACTTACATGAAGTACGAATGGTATCCAAAGTAGATCGCCGTACGAATTGTACCAAACACCGTACGACCAAAAAATCAGTGCGAATTGTATTCGGAACAGGCATTACTCTACGTCCGTACGTAATCAAGCAGTAGTTTCCGGGCCAGCAAGTACGATTTGTCCCTGCGACACTCCGTACGACCCTTTTTCTACGGTACCCAAAAACGTCCGTAAAAGCTAAGTCCAAGCCGAATCTCATGCCCGGTACGCGCCATACACGCCATGAACCCCATCGTCCGTGTCCGCCCAATCATGTACGCCTACAACCTGGTGCACAGAAACCAACGACTGTGCATACGGTGAGAACAACGCACCGCAACAACGGAAGTGTTCTTGCACGGTGCGTCTTACACGCTTGCGTATAGCACCATTGCAATAGTAATACGATGCGCACATACGCCATGAATGTTGGGGTACGGTGCATATCACACACTCGCATACAGCACCATTGTAATAGTGATACTATGCGCACACACTCCATGAATGTTGGAGTACTGTGAGTTTTAGGTGCTCGCGTACGGCATCATTGTAATAGTGATACTATGCGCACACACGCCAGGAATGTTGGGGTACAGTGCAACTCACGCACTCGCGTATGGCACCATCACATTAGTGATACGCGGCACACAAACGCCATGAAAGCCATGTGGTCAGCAGTATGGATGTGGGTGCAGAGGACTCCCAGCAGAGGCCAACAGTATGGGAGTGGGTGGATATGACTCCCACCAGTGCCCAGGCATATGAGGGGTGGGAGGATATGACTCCCAGCAGTGCCCAGACATATGAGGGGTGGGTGGATATGACTCCCAGCAATGTGGTGGGTGCAGAGGACTCCCAGCAGTGGCCAACAGTATGGGGGTGGGTGCAGAGGACTCCCAGCAGTGCCCAGATATATGAGGGGTGGGTGGATATGACTCCCAGCAGTGCCCAGACATATGAGGGGTGGGTCAATATGACTCCCAACATTGCCCAGACATATGAGGGGTGGGTGGATATGACTCCCAGTAGTGCCGAGACATATGAGGGGTGGGTGCAGAGAACTTCCAGCAGTGGCCAACAGTATTGGGGTGGGTGGTTATGACTCCCAGCAGTGCCCAGACATATGAGGGGTGGGTGAATATGACTCCCAGCAGTGCCCAGACATATGAGGGGTGGGTGGATATGAGTTCCAGCAGTGCTCCGATATATGGGGGGTACATCATCATCAGCATGCCACAACTACATGGGGATTTGTGCACATCTCTAACTCGTGACGATAATGATAGTGCCATAGCAACACATCACTTACAGCAGTGTCCCACTCCCTGGAGGATGGATTACTTCCACACACTGCATAACACACCACATGTGGGTGTGATGTCAAATTCCACATGCATACCCACCCATGGAGGCTGCAGGCCAAATACACACCCTACCATCATGACACAATACTGTATAGTGATGTAACAGCCTACCAAACAAAGAGAGATAAAGGGAACACACACTGTCACGCACATCCCAGGACTGATATGAATGTCCAGCTGGTTGTCAGACCACCAAGATGTAGCCTCTCATGGAAGGAATAGGGTTGAATCTCTATAGATACAATGCACAGCATTGTGAGTCATGTGCCCAAATCCCCTGAATAAAAATTCCCAACATAGGGGTAGGCTGTGATTACACACATGCACAGTGGTGAAAAGGGTGAATATGTCCATGAAGGCATTTGTACATACTCAAAACACAAGTACAGTGAGTTGCAAGCATGGCACAGGCAAATGAGCAGTAGACATCTGTGAGCAGGCATGGTCATTGTTGAAGGAAACTGTCACCAAAAAAGGAAATGTGCACACATGTCAGCACAACAATTGTGCAACTGTCTGCAGTGAATATGTCAGGTGCCACAGAAGAAGGAACACTTCTTGGAGCAATGTCTCCAGCCAAACTGAACACACACAACGAATGATTAACTGCAGAGACATTGTGATGGCACACAGATACCATGGTCCACTTCATGACCATCATCAAAAAACATCTTTCAGAACCCCAACACATTACCATGACACCAACTCCAAGCCCCTCATCACCAACATCAAGTACCTGAAATGCAATGGTGTTGAACGTAAAAAAAGGCTTAATTCAGCTGGAAAAAATAAGATGTGCAAAAATAAGTCCGCGCTCAAATAAGGCCAATGGCCAGTCCACACAAATGTCCTTGTAGGGGGACGTTGGGTAGGCCGTCTACCCATAACTTGCCTGCACATGGAGTAGCTAATGGGATGTTGACCCTTGGGGGGGTATCATCGGGGCAGGACCAGGCACCGCAGGGACAGGAGTGGGAGGGCTAGGTGTGGTGGGTGCAGGGGTGGACATATCCTCCTCAGTGGCTTGTGCAGCGCCAAAGGTGGACAGATACTCTGCGCTGCACACTGCTGCCAGTTCGTCCAGACCAACCCAGGCACCCAAGGACACTTTGGGAGTGGAGGGAGAGGGTTTTGAGGGTTGCGGACTGTGACTTTGGCTACGTGTATGCGGTCTGACCCCAGTCCATGTGGGTGTGCCTGCAGCCCCCTGAGTGTGCGTGCCAGGAGGTGTGCGCTTTGCCTTTTGTGGGGGTGTGCTGCCTGTGTCTGTTGGTGTGCATGATGGTGTCTTCCTGCTTGTGCATAGGACAGGTATGGGAGAGGGGAGTGCGTATGGGTCCGAAGGGGGGAAACTACTGCCGTCAGTGATGAGTCCATGGACTGCATGATCCTACGTTGGTCAGACAACGTTGCTGACATGCCCTCCATGAAAGGCAACAACTGTGTCAAGATTTGTGTATGGGCATGGAGGTCATTCAGCATCGATGTCTGACCAACCTGTAACTGGTGGAGGAAGTCCACAGACTCCGCACTGAGGGCAGCAGGGGTGACAGGGGCAGGGGTTAGAGTGCCGGGGCTGAAGGAGACATGGGGGCTGCACGGACAGAAGGGACGGGAGCAACTGGGAGGGTGGAGATGGTGTTGGAGGGGGCGGGGACAGACTCGGTGCTGCTGCTTGGTGTTGCTGCAATTTCCCCCTCCTCCTGGGAGTCAGAATCAGATCCATCGGCGTGGTAAGATGTTTCGACTTCCAACAGGTCTACAGACTGTCCCCCTCACCCTCCATGCCACTGGCTCCCTCTGATTCCTCCACGCTGGTGGCATTGTGGCTGGGTCCCTCCTCCTGGTCTGTGCAGCTATCTGTTCTAGTTTCGGGTGATGATGCTGTGGGAAAGGAGAAGAAACAGAACTGCATCAGTCACCTGTACACATCTGACACATGATCACAAAATCAATAGGTCACACTGCAAATCATGCCATGCATCATGACTTACAGCCAGATAACTTTGCACATATTTGAGCCTTGTATTGCCCATTTGCTATGGACACAATGCTACTTGGACACAATGATCCAAAGAACACACCAGGCCACAACTTGAATGAGAAATACACAGAGAAGCCAGTGTTTATTTACAGGAGAGCAGATCAATACAATGAAGTGATGCCACCTCTTGTTCACCAAGAAAGAAACAATAGTGGTGCCCCTCAGGGCAAACTAAACAACCTCACTCCCCAAGATGTCACCACACTCAGAGCCCTGTAAGTTCATTGGCCAAAAATTAAATTTAAATAAATGTTGCTACCTTGGGACTCACCAAACTTTACACAATCTACATGTATTGAATGTGGTAATTCGCCTTTTTGAGAAAAGAACACTTATGTGCCTGCATGAAAGATGGCTCACAAGGAAATGCACACTAAAAAACATTTCCACATTCATTGAAAAATCTGGCACCCTTCTCAATAAAGTACTGTTAGAAACAAATGGCCTTGCAGATTGTCCATATACCTGGGCCAATGGAGGTCTTGATGTCTTGACTAGGGGTGGGCGGCCAGCTACGCTCCGTGCACGGAGTGTGCGTAGTGCCGCCTACTCCGCATTTTGTGGAGCGGGCGTAGCCAGGCGGCACTACGCACGCTCCGCAGACGGAGCGTAGCTGGCCGCCACCCGCCTCCCTCCCGCCCTCCCTAAATACTTTAAATAAAAGGAATCAATTAATTTAAAACGCACTTACCTTGCCCGCCGCTGCCCGCCGCGTCCCCGGGGCTCGCTATCTTCCGTCTTCCGTCTTCTTTACTAATGCGCATGCGCGGGCGGCCGCGCATGCGCATTTTCTCGTGAGAAATGCGCCACCATGTACACCCCCTGTGACTCACTCCAAACCACATTGCATGTCTGTCCCATCAATACACAATGCCTGTTGTGACACTCACACAACAGGTGCACATTCAAAGGTAGTGAAGTCAGCCCTCACCTGCTCCTCTGGTCTCCCATACAGCTTGCTGTACTGTAGTAGGAGGCTGTCCAGCAGGGCCTGGTTCTCCTCCTCTGTGAAGGCTGGGGCCCTCTCCATGTTACGTGCCATGATATGCCAGAGGATGCAGAGACAGCAGCATTGTGGTCCATTCCAATTTTGCGCAGGCAATTGCCCTCTCAGGGGTTCATGCTGCCTTAAATCAGTGCTGCTGAGGGGCTTTCACTTCGAGGAGTACAGAGTGATAGGTCAGATTCATTTGCATTGTACGTTTCCTCCAATCCCTTTAAACATACGGCTCTGACACGCATTTGCATCGTTTAAAATTTGAGATTCAGCTCAACAATCATTTTGCAACATTGTATTTTTTGGGCCAACTGACTTTTGCAGGACACCTGTTGGACACATAGCTACTCAAAACTCAGTATCCATGACACATAGGATGCATCCAGGGCCTACGACTTGTCCCCTATGTGTCCCCTAAGTAATTTTGAGATCCACACACGTGTACGTTGCGTTTCACATGCTCGCATATGGCGCCATTACAATAGTGATTCGATGCGCACACATGCCCGAAAAGTAGAGGTATGGTGCGTTTCACACGCTGATGCCAATGCAGGGGTACGGGGATGTTCTCATGGTGAGTTTCACACGCTGATGCCAATGCAGGGGTACAGTGTGTTTCACACGCTGATGCGACTGCAGGGGTATGGTGCGTTTCACATGGTGCGTTTCAAATGCAGGGACACAGTGCGTTTCACACGCTGATGCCAATGCAGGGGTACAGTGCGTTTCACACTCTGATGCGAATGCAGGGGTTCAGTGCGTTTCACATGGTGCGTTTCATAAGCTGATGCCAAGGCAGGGATACAGTGCATTTCACATGGTGTATCTCATACGCTGATGCGAATGCAGGGGTACGATGCATTTCACATGGTACGTTTCACACGCAGGGGTACGGTACGTTTCACACAATGATTCCAATGCAGGGGTACAGTGCATTTCACACGCTGATATGAATGCAGGGGTACAGTGCGTTTCACATGGACCGTTTCATAAGCTGATGCCAAGGCAGGGTTACAGTGCATTTCACATGGTGCATCTCATACGCTGATGCGAATGCAGGGGTACGATGCATTTTCACATGGTATGTTTCACACGCAGGGGTACGGTACGTTTCACACAATGATTCCAATGCAGGGGTACAGTGCGATTCACACGCTGATATGAATGCAGGGGTACAGTGCATTTCACATGGTGTGTTTCATACACTGATGCCAATGCAGGGGTACGGTGCGTTTCACATGGTGCATTTTACACGCTGATGCGAATGCAGGGGTACGGTTCGCACAAGGATGTCTATCAAGTACTTGCAATTGCATACTTTCAAGTGCAGGCCCTAGTTGTGGCAGCCAGTGACATAGCACAGGGCATCTAATCTTGTTGCACAATCGATGTCGGATGACCTGTGGACACATGTCATGTGTGATGGGGCACTATGTGGCACACATCACCTTGACACTTGTCACATGTGTATTATTAGTCCAATTTTGTCATGCACAGCAACACTGGGATGGCACAGTCATCACATCCCGCACCTGTCTCCTGATGCCAGGGACTGGGGCACTTTGTCAACTGACATGTCACGCTCAGCATTACCCAATGTGACTATGTCAGGTGTGTCATGTGTTATATTGAGCTTGCTGTTTGTGTTCCATAAACTGCATCTGCTGTTGGTGCTTCGAACATGGGTCTGTGTTGAGATAGGAATGGTTTCACATCTACGTACACCATGCCACATGTGGATTTCCACAGCTGTTGGGTCTGTGTGAATCAGACATCATATTTTCCCAGGCATACATGTGTGCGTCGTGCCAATGGATGTGTTGTTTTGTTGTCACGTTTACACCTTTATCGCAATGTGTTTGATATGTACATTTGACATTCCATGTGACCTGTGCGTGTGCCTTGCAGTCAGCTGTCTGGATGGGATGACATCCTTGCACTGCAGGTATTGTGACGTGTGTCACTCTGGTGATATCTCATGCTGTTCACTCAGACCGGCCCTGCAGCTCATTTCAGGGCATATCATGTTGATTTGTCAATCAACCGTGTATCTGGCTTTTCATAGGAGTGCCAGCAAGCTGGCATATGTGTCCTGGATGTGTAGCACACACCAGACTTCATAGTGACCTGATGTCAAGTAGCAGTTTTGCATGTGCTATGTATATTGCCATTGATGTTGGCTGACTGTCAATCTTCATTATTCCCAAATATGTCCTGCAGGGCACCGCCTCTACCAAGGCCATTCCCAGACTTGGCTACCATGAGGGAACATGCCTGCATCCAACGTTACAGATTCACTTAACAGTTGATTCAGGAGTTGACAAACAAGCTGGCACCACATCTCCAACCGCAACACTGTATCCTACTGCGCTGACCCCCAAGATAAAGGTGATGGCAGCCCTACATTGTTTTGCAAAAGGTATGTTTCAATTAACCATAGCTGATGTTGGTGGAATGTCACAGACAATATTCAGCCGTGTCCTGCGTGATGTTATTGCAGCCATGTTGGAGCACATTGATGAATTCATCAGATTTCTAACTCTTGAACAGTTGAGAGATGTCAAGGGTGATTTCTATGCCCTGGGAGGGATGCCACATGTCATTGGGTCCATTGATGACTCACATGTGGCTTTGGTGCCACCAAAGGCACAGGAGCAGTTTTACCGCAACCGTAAACATTACCATTCAGTAAATGCCCGTATAGTGTGTCTTGCTAACATGCTGATTTCCCACGTTTATGCACGTTTTCCAGGATCAGCACATGACGCATTCATCATGAGGCGTAGCAGGGTGCCACAAATGATGCTGCAGCTGCGCAACGAGCCGGCATGTCTGGTTGGTGGGTAAACTATGTTTGTCCTGTGTGTTTCAATATCTTTTACTCCAACAGCATCTCCTAACCCACTTTTTTACATGATATATCTATGTAGGGGACTCGGAATATCCCAGCATGCCATGGCTAATGACACCTCTCCGCAACTCAAGAACAGCTGCAGATCAGCGGTACAATAATGCACATGGTCAGACCAGGCGAGTGATTGAGAGGACGTTTGGCCTCCTGAAGAGCCGATTCCGGTGCCTCGATAAGACCGGCGGATCCCTCCCATATGCACCGGACAAGGTCTGTAAGATCTTCATTGTGTGCTGCATGCTGCACAACATGGCAGCTGAGAAGGCAGTGCCACTCATCCTGGATCCTTAGGACCAGGAACACCCACCCGTTGAGAATCAAGGGCTTGGTCATGATGCAAGTGATGAGAAGGAGGAGGAGGTCATGTCATACGCAACTTCTACTCATAATTGTGAGTCACTGGGTATGAGTGAGCAAGCTTGTAGCATTGAGTGGCATGTGTTGCAATGTGTGTGTCCAGCTGACTGTATGCAAAGTGACTTTGATGTGTGTTCTGATGTGTCACTCGAGAGCTGATGTCAGGCCACACAGTAATGTGCAATGACTTTCTTTGATACTTGCATGTGTCCTATATTGTTCATGTTTCATAACTGCCCATGTCCATTGGAAAGATTTTTACCGGTGACCTCTTGTGTGCCTGTCATTCCCAGGTTGCTGTGTCTATTGTCTGCTCGTGTCATCTTTGTTCTCCTACTATTCCTCATGATAATTGCAACATGGGCTGAATCAGCATTCCATGCACGGACATGTGTAAATGTCAGTTCGGGTAAGAGATCCAAACAGGCTTTTTGATATAGGTATGCTTTGGGAATGTGTGGAAACTGTTTCTGTGCATGTTGTAGTACCATGCATACATGTCTCATCACCATGGATCAATTAACATGTTGCACCACTCCCATGACATGACAATCACTCTTTGTGACAGTCATCTGTATTGGAGTGTGGACTCTGGTGCAGGCATCAGTGTGTGTAAACCTTGCCCCTGACACATTGTGGATGTCATGGGTTGAGTTTGTGTGGGACATCACAACAACAGGCTCTATGGGGAATTGCAGCCTCTCTGTGTGCAGCAGGATGAGTTTTGCTCATCCACTTAATCTTTCGTGCCAGTACAATTGGATTTCCAACATCCATGTTGTGAAGGTGTGGGCCATCGTATGTCCCACATGTTCTGTCAACTGTCCCATGAGTCTGTTCGTATGGATGCATTGCCCTTTGTGCCAATATGTCATGTCACTGTCACGTCACTTCTTCAGGGTCGGTGGAGAACACTGCGTTGCAAGTCTTCCCGGTAAGTGGATGAGAAATTTTATTTCCTATGAATCCAAGAACTTGGTCTGTTGACATCACAACGTTGCGTGGAAGCGAATGTAAATGCTACAGTGGCACCAGTCGGGTGCCGTTAATTCCAGGATTCTCTTGTGGCGTGCTGCATATCCTGCTCACGGTAGGGGTGCATTTGCTCCATCACTCCTCATTACTCTCTGTTGAGTTACGACCCAGCACCTTGTTATGTTTGGCATTTCAAAGACCAGTTGGACGAGCCGATGACTGGCTCTTGTGAGGGTTCCTTGTGTTTACCAAATTCCCTCCCTCGTTGGACAAGCTTCTTAAGGCTCTTGCGGGGGCTCTTTAATTTCCCTTCTTGACCCTCACTGATTCCCTGGGGTAGCTACGGATTGTTGGCTTTGTGTGAGACGTGCAGCAGCGCATTTGAATTTCTGTTTTTGGACTTTATTCAAACACTGTGAATTTCTGGATGACCGCCTGCCTTTAATTTTTTTGAAGCAGCCTGCAGAGCATTATACCCCCTCATATCACTGCAATACTCTGCTACCTTTTATGTTTCTCCTGTGATCACTGTGCTAGTTGCACAATCCTTGGAACACGATCATAAAGTTGGCCATTTATTTTGCAACTCATGCAACAATATCTTTGGTGTGTTATGGTGTTTCATCAACTTTACATGTGCTATGAATTCATGTGGATTGTTCATCTCTGTTTTCACAGCAGGGGCTTGTAGAGCTCATCCGGAAGAAAGCTCCAATCCCCAAGGTACGTGGCTCTTAAGAATTTTTTGGGTATGTCAATAACTGCTGGATAAATACATGGAAATGTATGAAACTGCCTTCTTTGTAAGTGTGTAGTGATGTCCTTGTTCGATCCTCAGATCCACTAGCACTTTCGTTACTGTGATCCCAACTCGGATACAGTGGCTGTTTTTTTCCTTTACAGGTATTACTGTTACTGTATAGGTCCTGAGGTATTCTGTGATTCAGTGACAAGAAGTGTAGAATCATTATGCTTGTTTACCTTTGTTTCATAACTCCCTCCCTGCTGTTCCCTTCATTTCCTTCCCTCGCCTGATCACCCTTTTGAGTCTGTCATTTCTACTCAGACCAAGGGGCTATAGGGAGATGGACCCCTTTGAGCATCTCACGTTTCCGACGATTAAAGGCCCTGCCAGACACAGGCAGTCCTGTGCACATTGGATCACCAGCAGTACAGGTAGACTCATTACATTACTGTTAAGTTCCGCAGACCAGTGGCACTGGCCATGAACATTGGCTCATGCAGCATGGCCCAAAACACATATTGGATCCGTTGGTGTAGTAAATGTGTTCACCACAGTACAATATGCCTCATCTCTGTCACCGCAGATCTCTTGCCACTTTGCATGCATCATCTATGGCATAACTGTCAAAAATAGTGCATATGGGAGTATGTGTACTTTGGCAACATGCATGCAGTTCTTCATGGCTTATGATCCCTATTGTGCATGAAGTACTTGGTTGTGTATCTATTTGTGCTGCTTGCTACCCACAACAGGCAGGCAACACCTGCTAACGCTGTGTGTCCTGTGCGCAGCTTGGCCTTTTGGAACATGATCCTGTTCCCCTCCTTTTTGGTTATTGTTCATACTTTTTCTTTGAGTGACCCATGAGTAACCAGACACTCATTCCTTTCCATACACCTGTTACACTGTGGCTTTCTTACCTCCTTGTCTTTGTGTGCTGGTTTTTGCTTAGTTTATCACCCCTGCTGCTGGCTCCCGTCCGGCACCGCCTCACGAGGGCCCTGGATCTGCAACACACACGCCCCCCAGATGCTCCTCCCTCCCTCCCTCCCTCCACCCATTCTTGATGCAGGAAGCAGCCTGTCTGTGCCACTGTTGCACTAACGCTGTGACAAAGGCAGGACAATAGGCGCCCGTCAGCGCCTACAACGTGCACAGTGCAAGACCCTCTGGTGCTTGCATGTCCCACGTAACACAACAGACTCATGCTCCAGCCACCCTCCAAGCAATGAACACCAGACAATCAACCACCTGCTATCAGGCAACACCTAAGCGCACACACGACAGCTTTGCATGCTGGGTGTGCAACTCCAACTGCCTACACAATGCTGCACCACCTGCCAGACCATGTCCGCACAACCAGGTCATGTTATGTTATGTTATGTTATAGGGTGTCTTATAGAGCGCACGGCTACTCGGGCAGAGTGTCCCGGTGCTATGTAGATCTATAGAGGAGACCGGAAAATACAGACAGAATAAAGACCAAAAAGCCAGGTCTTCAGACCCTTCCTAAAGGACAGCAGATTGTCTAATTTCCCAAGAGAAAGGGGAAGCTTATTCCAAAGCTGAGGTGCCAGTAATCTGTAGGAGTGGCCCCCAATACGGGCACGCTTAGTAGCTGGAACGATGGACAGAGCTTGTGTGGCAGAGCGTAGAGATCTGTAAGGGAAATAGAATTGGACATGTTTCCTTAGATAGACAGTACCAATACCATGCAAGGATATAAAGGCCATGGTTAGAGTCTTGAAGAGTATACGCTTCCTCACTGGGAGCCAGTGGAGCGAGTCCAGGAGGGCTGAGGTGTGAGTCCTACGACTGAGGCCAAAAATGGCCCTGGCAGCAGAATTCTGAACAGTTTGCAGGCGAGCTAGAAAGGTACTCTGGGAGCCCTAGATAGAGTACATTGGCATAGTCGAGCCTAGTGCCGATCAGTGCCTGGACTGTGATTCTCCTGTGAGAAAGGGAGAGAAAAGGGAGAAATTTCCTGAGCGTACGCAGCAGGGCAAAACATTGGCCAACTAGACTGAGAATCTGAGGCTTAAAAATTAATCCGTTGTCAATTTTGACACCCCGATTCTTAGCAACCAGGGTGGGTGAAGACGGGGGATGCATATCCACAGGCCACCAGGATTTCCAATGAGTGTCAGGGGCACAGCCGAAAAAAATAATTTCAGATTTATCTGAATTACGTTTTAGCTGGTTACGCTGAAACCAGGAGAAAACGGCCTCAAGGCAGCTCTTGATGGAATCGCCGGCGAACTCAGTGTTCTTGCCACAGGTGAAGAGAAGCTGCGTGTCGTCAGCGTAGGACACAATCCGGGCAACATAGGACTCTACCAGTTCAGCCAGGGGGGATAGAAAGATATTAAAAAGGGTGGGACTCAGTACCGACCCCTGTGGCACACCTACTGCCAGTGGAGGGACAGCCGCTGAAAAAGGAGGGACCCAGATCAATTGTGGCGCTCGGACAGGAAGGACTCAAACCAATTGAGTACCGTCCCTCCTGTGCCTCCTCCTCCACACCCGCTCCGTCCACCAGCACGCCATTTGACTCTGTTACATCCTCAATACAACAGCCCCACACATCGCCTTCATTACAGTAACCTGGTTGAACACATCCTCAGCACACAACTTCAACATTGCCATCACAGACGGATACAAGATCACCTGCAGGGACTGCAACATCATCCAGGAGGATGAATTGCAATTCATTCAGAAGTACACCCTCAGAGTCATATACAACACCAAGGATACACTCAGCATTGTAAAGCACCTGCACTTCAGGTTTCACACCAACACCCTGACCACCCTCAGACTAACAGTCATCTACAGATCTCCAGCCCTCCACCCAGTATTCCGCTAAGCCATCAACAAATACATCAGCATGAAGGCCCTCACCTCCACAAACCACATGTGGCTGGGGGACAGCAACTTCTGGCTGGAAGACACCCACACCACCATCCTTCATTGGTACATCAACCTTTGCATCCAGTACTCCGACAAGCTACACACTGCCCGGCACTCCACTACAGATCCCCCAAAGATGCTTGATCTAAGTCACTACTGACGAGCTGTGTGGCACCCTCACCCAGGACACTCCAACCAAAGCCACCACCACTACCTGCAAACTCACACACTGGATCAGCGACTGATCCTACACTCTTGCCACATTGGCGGACTTTCCTGTGAATCACAGCAACAGTTAAGCCACCTGGGACAAGGCAGACATACTGGACTCATTCAGATCTAGCCGGACTCTCATGCATACCGTGTGAAACAATCAACCATCAGTTACCTTTCAGCCCTGAAACAAGCCACACACAGACATCACCATATCATCAGCACGGACAAGAGGACATCCTTCAGGTAGGGCATAGGCACCAACACACACAACATCAAGGAGCTCATCAGCATCTAACCCCAGCCCTCCATCCAAAAGACATCCCACCCTTGCAAGGCCAGGGGAATCCCTCACAACATTCTACCACTGCAAGCTTGTGGACATACACAACAGCCTCACCACATAGAGGCAGACACCGCTATTATCCATGGGACATACCCCCCTCAGCTCCTCGACTCACGTCAGCAGCACAGGTACCACCCGGCTCATGTACACCATCCATCCGGGTCTCCATCAGGACCCTTCCCACACAATGTATCAATCACAGCATACCCCATCCTTGAAACCCACCTCCGGCCTGTCAAGAATGTCTCCTTTGAGTATGCCACATTCCATGCTAGCTGGAGGCATGCAGAGACCCAGGCCCTTCTTAGACAATGGACGGCAATACCGCAGGATCTCCTGGAACATCACCCTGCCTCCCTACCCGGCAAATGTCATCTTGAAGACAACCAACGAGCAACTGACAAACTCCCTCCAAGCAAACACAAAAAATAAAGAGGAGGGCCCAGGATTCAATCGCCAAGTACCTCATCAGCAAGGCCCAGGGAGTCCACCTCCCCCCTTCAGCAAGTAGTACAATGGGGTCATCTGGCCCATGCCCCAGGGCTCATCTCTCAGCGTGACAATCTTCAATGTTTCCATGACCACCCCTCTCCACATTCACATGCGCACACAACCTCATCATCATGTCCTATGACATTGACTCCCAGCTGCTCCTCACCCTCAGCAAAGACCCAGCTACTCCCCGATCCAACCCTTATTAAGGCATGAGGTCCGTTGACGAATGAATGAACATCAGCCACCAAAGGCTGGACTTGGACAAGACTGAGGTCATCATCTGAGGATTGTCCCCTTACGGCTGGGACAACTTCATGTGTCCCACCGGCCTGGGCAGCGCACCAGCACCCAGTGGCCACGCACGCAAGCTGGTGTTCATCATAGACTCCTCGCTCACAATTACAATGCAACTCAACACAATCTCTATCTCATGCTGCAACACCTTCCGCATGCTGCAAATGATCCTAAGATAGATCCACTCCTAGGCAAGACAGACAGTCACCCAGGTCCACGACACCAGCTGGGTCAACAATGGCAGGGCCCTCTATGCTGGAACAGCAGCCAGACTCCAGGAGGACTTGTACACATCCAGGGTGCATCCACACACCTCATCCTCAATATCCCCTGCCACAGCAAAATGGCCGTCCACCTGAGATACCTACAATAGGCTCACTTTCAACTGCAGGTTCACCTTCAGACTCCTCAGCCACACTCAGGAGGCACTACACAACCCCAGACCTAAAAACTACCATGGACGTCTCTTATACCACACACCATTGCCCCAAGTCCGTCCAGCCAACGTTGCCCTGGCCACCATTCATCACATCCACAGAACATCTGCATGTGGGATATAATTCTCCCACCTATCCAAACAGACCTGGGACTCCCTCCCCGGGCACCTCCACATGACCCATGACCTCTACTACTTCATGATAATCTTCTAAACCTGTCTGTCCAAGCAGTATGGCAAGCCCCCCCTCATCAGCTTGGAAACATCATGGGTGAGTTTTGCACTCCATGTATGTATTTGATGATACAATGTAACCTATGTGTGTCCTCAACCGGACTCAGATCCGAGTGTAAGGATGGCTTGAGTTTGTTCCACACTCAAGCATACTTTGACATGTCCCCACACGTATGATGTTGAATCATGCAAAATTAATGCAACATCAATTTTCCTTGTGATTGTTTTGTTTATGTATCTGTCAGGTGTGTGAATCCTGAGTAAGGTATAGGTGCTGTACAGAAATGAGGGATTCCAAAGTTCACAGAGGGAGATGTGATGCCTTGCAGTTGGAGTCACCAGAGTCCAGACCACAGTGCTTGGCATCATTGTTCAGACTGCAACCAGCAAGTCCATGTGGCAGAGTAGGACATTCAATGAGGTGAAGCTGTTGCACACAAAGTCCAGTGCCAGACCAGGTGGCCTGGGAGATGGGCATGGCTCGCTGCCTCTCACTGTCTTTTCCGTGGACAACCCACCTTCCTTGGGGGACCCTCATATGCAGGCCTTGACGATGAATGGGACGCTCCGTCGGACGATTCCTCCTCCTCCTCCATCCCTGTGCCTGGTGGCGGTCTTTGCCTAGAAGTGTCTTGCCTGGTGATACAGGGAGGGTGCTCCATGTTGTCAGCAATCCAACGGAGTGAATGGCTTATGTCCCTTTGCACCGCCATGAGCTCAGCCAGTCTTACCTCCATCTGTCCTTGGTGTTGTTGTTGACTGGGTGTTACTCGGCCTGCAGGTTTTTCATCTCTGTGAGGGTCCTTCCTACCTGGCTGATCCCCCTGGTGTCCCGCCGGTATGCCTCCATGATGTTGCGTAGTTGAGTCATACCTGGCCCTACAGCTGGCTGGTCAGGTTCTCGCACCCGCCTGGCGCCCCTCCCACCACCCCTGCCCACACAAGCCTGGCCTGCCCTTGTGGGCACATCGGGTCGACGGGACCCCTGAGGGATGGCAGTGGTGGCATTGCCTGCCACCTCCTGGGTGCCCAGCGAACCTTGTCCCTCATTGTCAGACTGGCTCAGTTGTTGACTGTCGACAGGGCTCCGAAATGTCTGCTGGGATGTGGCAGGAATTGTGGTGGTGGTTGGCGCAGATGTTCTTGATCCAGCTGCTGCAAGGCTTTAGGCACCAGAGGTGCCAGGTTGGTTGCGGTCATCTATGGAGTGGTGAGAGGTGTCTCTATCAGTGGGATCAGGGTCCTGCTTAGCCTGGGACTGTGATTTATTTCCCCCATTGTTGGGGGTAGATTCTGCATGGTGCACTGTGGAAGTGAGAGAAAGACAATGTTAATGTCATTTAAGGCAACATATATTTTTCATACACATTGTAGTTGGCACTGTTCCACCTGGTAGTTGTCTATGTTTTGGATTGGCCTCAATGTTCACTTGTGGATGGGTATGTTGTGGGGTCAGATTGATCTCTGCTCATGCGTCATTGACATACGGGGCATATTTACAATCACTGGCACAGCTCTGCATATCAGCAGGGATTCACCTGTCATTGTGCACCACAGCTATGCCAGCATGGATGCAACACATTTACAATGCGGAGCACCATGGGGAGAAGACGGCACAGCTGTGTCACGCAAATGTGCCGTAGAAGTGGCGCATTGCTGGAGTTGCATCACCAGTGCAACACAGCTCCAGCAATGCTCTGTGGGGCCCTATCTGCACAATGCGGCATCAATCCTAATGCCTGCTTCAAGCATGCGCAGCGTATTGACACTGCATGTGCTTAAAAGTGACCGACTGAAATCTTGTAGATTTCACTCAGCCACTTTAGGGAGGCAATGCTGTGCCGAAAAGCCCCCCACCCCCCCTGTGCCAGAACACCTACTTCTGGCGCAGGGCTTTAGAACATGACACATCTCCCAGATGCGTCACCTTGTAAATACCCAGCACCATGGCGCCACTTTTGTGCAGCTGCTGCGTCACAAAGGTGATGCAACCGTGGCATGAAAGAAGCGCAAGGGGCTTGTGAATCTGCACCGTGCATTTTTTGCTTGGATGTTTCAGCCGATCTGTATTGGTTTTGTTGTGTTACATGGCCATTGTGACAGTGGGGCACTCAATTGCCTGTCCCAGGAGGCTATGCTTGTGTAAGGGGTGTGTGTGAAAGGCCATGCTGGTAGTTGGAGTCTGATTTGGAACTGGGCCTCCCTTGTGGTGTGGCTGTCCCCCCATGGAGCATGCTGACATGACAGTGGTTGTGAGTTCCTGTCCAAGCTATCTGACCTTGTTGACTGGGTGTTTGCGTTTGCACTGGTCACAGGAGGGCCTTGTGCTGTCTGCACCAGGACCCAGTGTCAGCTATCTTGTTAGTATGTTCCCACTCTCTGTGCATTGAGGCAGGTGCATGGGTATGTATCTGGGCCACATGGGATGAGTGAAATTGGGCATGGGCATCCACAAATATGTTTATAGGGGTGGGCACATTTTTAACTTCATCACCATCCCCCTTGCACCCTTCTCCCCACTTCCTTGCACCCTTCTCCCCACTGCCTTGCACCCTTCTTGCGCTCCCCTTGCACCCTTCTTGCCCTCCCCCTTGCACCTTTCTCCCCTCTGCCTTGCACCCTTCTTGCCCTCCCCCTTGCACCCTTCTCCCCTCTGCATTGCACCCTTCTCATCCTCCCCCTTGCACCCTTCTCCCCAGTGCCTTGCACCCTTCTAACCCTCCCCCTTGCACCCTTCTTGCCCTCCCCCTTGCACCCTTCTCGCCCTCCCCCTTGTACCCTTCTCCCCTTTGCCTTGCATGGTTCTCGCCCTCCCCCTTGCACCCTTCTCCCCTCTGCCTTGCACACTTCTCCCCTCCTCTTGCACCCTTCTCACCATCCCCATTGCACCCTTCTCCCCTTTGCCATGCACACTTCTCGCCCCCCTGCACCCTTCTCACCTTCCCCCTTGCACCCTTCTAACCCTCCCCCTTGCACCCTTCTTGCCCTCCCCCTTGCACCCTTCTCGCCCTCCCCCTTGTACCCTTCTCCCCTCTGCCTTGCATGGTTCTCACCCTCCCCCTTGCACCCTTCTCCCCTCTGCCTTGCACACTTCTCCCCTCCTCTTGCACCCTTCTCACCCTCCCCATTGCACCCTTCTCCCCTCTGCCTTGCACACTTCTCCCCCCCCCTGCACCCTTCTCACCTTCCCCCTTGCACCCTTCTAACCCTCCCCCTTGCACCCTTCTTGCCCTCCCCCTTGCACCCTTCTCGCCCTACTCCTTGTACCCTTCTCCCCTCTGCCTTGCATGGTTCTCGCCCTCCCCTTTGCACCCTTCTCCCCTCTGCCTTGCACACTTCTCCCCTCATCTTGCACCCTTCTCATCCTCCCCATTGCACCCTTCTCCCCTCTGCCTTGCACACTTCTCACCCCCCCTGCACCCTTCTCACCTTCCCCCTTGCACCCTTCTCCCCCTACCCCTTGCACCCTTCTCCCCTCTGCCTTCCACCCTTCTCGCCCTCCCCCTTGCACCCTGCTCCCCTCTGCCTTGC
This sequence comes from Lissotriton vulgaris, assembly GCF_964263255.1. Classification (NCBI taxonomy): domain Eukaryota; kingdom Metazoa; phylum Chordata; class Amphibia; order Caudata; family Salamandridae; genus Lissotriton; species Lissotriton vulgaris. The sequence goes on from NC_141694.1 coordinate 1,151,040,653, forward strand.
ACCCTTCTCATCCTCCCCATTGCACCCTTCTCCCCACTGCCTTGCACCCTTCTCTCCCTTCCCCTTGCACCCTTCTCGCCCTCTCCCTTGAACCCTTTTCGCCCTCCCCCTTGTACCCTTTTCCCCTCTCCCTTGCACCCTTCTCACCCTCCCCCTTGCACCCTTCTCCCCTCTGCCTTGCACACTTCTCCCTTCCCCCTTGCGCCCTTCTCACCCTCCCCCTTGCATCCTTCTCCCCTCTGCCTTGCACATTTCTCCCCCTCCCCCTTGCACCCTTCTCACCTTCCCTCTTGCACCCTTCTCCCCCTCCCCCTTGCATCCTTCTCCCCTCTGCCTTGCACCCTTCTTGCCCTCTCCCTTGCACCCTTCTCCCCTCCCTCTTGCACCCTTCTCCCCTCTGCCTTGCACCCTTATCTCCCTCCCCATTGCACCCTTCTCCCCTCTGCCTTGCACACTTCTCCCCTCCCGCTTGCACCCTTCTTGCCCTCCCCTTGCGCTCTTCTCCCCTCTGCCTTGCACCCTTCTCCCCTCCACCTTGCACCCTTCTCGCCATCCCCCTTGCACCCTTCTCCCCATCCCCTTTCACCCTTCTCCCTTCTGCCTTGCACACTTCTCCCCTCTGCCTTGTACCCTTCTCGCCCTCCCCCTTACACCATTCTCGCCCCCCCTTGCACCTTTCTCCCCACTGCCTTGCACCCTTCTCGCCCTCCCCTTGCACCCTTCTTGCCCTCCCCCTTGCATCCTTCTCCCCTCTGCCTTGCACCCTTCTCGCCCTCACCCTTGCACCCTTCTCCCCTCTGCCTTGCACCTTCTCATCCTCCCCCTTCCACCCTTCTCCCCAGTGCCTTGCACCCTTCTAACCCTCCCCCTTGCACCCTTCTTGCCCTCCCCCTTGCACCCTTCTCGCCCTCCCCCTTGTACCCTTCTCCCCTCTGCCTTGCACGGTTCTTGCCCTCCCCCTTGTACCCTTCTCTCCTCTGCCTTGCACACTTCTCCCCTCCTCTTGCACCCTTCTCACCCTCCCCATTGCACCCTTCTCCCCTCTGCCTTGCACACTTCTCGCCCCCCTGCACCCTTCTCACCTTCCCCCTTGCACCCTTTTCCCCCTCCCCCTTGCACCCTTCTCCCCTCTGCCTAGCACCCTTCTCGCCCTCCTCTTGCACCCTTCTCCCCTCTGCCTTGCACCCTTCTCATCCTCCCCCTTGCACCCTTCTCCCCACTGCCTTGCACCCTTCTCTCCATTCCCCTTGCACCCTTCTCGCCCTCCCCCTTGCACCCTTCTCGCCCTCCCCCTTGTACCCTTCTCCCCTCTGCCTTGCACCCTTTTCACCCTCCCCCTTGCACCCTTCTCCCCTCTGCCTTGCACACTTCTCCCTTCCCCCTTGTGCCCTTCTCACCCTCCCCCTTGCATCCTTCTCCCCTCTGCCTTGCACACTTCACCCCCTCCCCCTTGCACCCTTCTCACCTTCCTCTTGCACCCTTCTCCCCCTCCCCCTTGCACCCTTCTCCCCTCTGCCTTGCACCCTTCTTGCCCTCCCCCTTGCACACTTCTCCCCTCCCCCTTGCACCCTTCCCCCCTCTGCCTTGCACCCTTCTCTCCCTCCCCCGTGCACCCTTCTCCCCTCTGCCTTGCACACTTCTCCCCTCCCGCTTGCACCCTTCTTGCCCTCCCCCTTGCACTCTTCTCCTCTCTGCCTTGCACCCTTCTCCCCTCCACCTTGCACCCTTCTCGCCATCCCCCTTGCACCCTTCTCCCCTCCCCCTTTCACCCTTCTCCCTTCTGCCTTGCACACTTCTCCCCTCTGCCTTGTACCCTTCTCGCCCTCCCCCTTACACCATTCTCATCCCCCCTTGCACCCTTTTCCCCTCTGGCTTGCACACTTCTCCACTTCACCTTGAACATTCTTGCCCTCAGCCTTGCACCCTTCTCAATGGAGGGGGCTGCGACCTGGAACAATGTCACCATTTCACAAGCATGGTGAAGTTGAAGTTAAACTATTTATTGAGTGGATGCAGACCCAGGAGGGCAAATGTGGATACTTAGGACGGAAAGGCTTGTGAGAAGAGTAGAGTCTTCAAGACTTTACTAAAGTCAAGATAGGAGAGCGTGGATCTAATAGTGCAGGGAAGGGTGGTCCAAAAGGTGGGTGCAAGGACGGAAAACTTCATGCCCCCGTATGTTTTCTTCCTGAAACGGGGTACAGTCAGAAGGAACTTGGTAGAGGAACGCAGCTCCCTACTGGGAGCATAAATTTTGATTGCCGAATTAAAAAAGGCTGGAGCAGTTCCAGCGCGAGCCTGGAAGGTCGTGCAACCCATCTTGAAGAGGGTGCGCTCTGAGGTTCTGTAAATTACGAATTCGTTTGTGCTCAGCCTCCATTTTGAGATCGCTGCAATTTTTTGTTGCCCTCACTCAGGCAGCTAGACGAACGAGATGTTTTTGTCGTTTCTGCTTTGCGTGTCAGATGGCTTCCTCGCCTATGTTTTCTTACGAGTGTCAGGGTCTAAGTCGAGTACACTAATTCCTGTCTGAGCTGATTAATCCCCGTCCGGACTACATGTCATTTCACACCATTGTTTCCTTTAAGTTATCTTATCTGCTGTCCTTCGCTACACGTCTCATGCATTCTCCTGTTTCTCGACTGTCCTTCTACAACACGCAGCTGTATTTTCTCTGCTTGTAAATCGAATTGTGTGGATTCACTTGTGATTTACTTAAGGGGTCGAATGACAAACAGAACCGGGAACTTGAGTTGCTTTGGTCTTAAAACATTGTCTATAACATTTGCCTATAGCTCATGCTCGTGAGTGATTGCATTTTTGCATTGTATTGTATTGTGCGCCACGGAGTTAAATTGCAGTCTCTTTTGAACCTTGTTGTATTGACGACTTCTAAGACCACTGTACTAGCTGCAGCTAATAAATAGCATCTTCTACGCCAAACTTCAGCGGTAGCGGTTGAGCCCGAGGGTTGTGAGGAGCCCCGCAAGAAAACTCCGGAGGAAGCGCACCACATGATCGACCCCTGTATGTCGGAAGTGGACCTAAGGTCTTTGACGGCGCGGCTACTCCTCTCCGACGGCTGCTGACAACTGCTGCCCTGACTGTCGCCCTGACTTGGACCCTTCTGAAGTTTGGTAGAGCGAGACGATAGATGGACCTTCGCTGGTGCAGAACGATTCTTAGTTAAGTATTTGGTGGGTCGCTCCCAGAGACCTTTGTTTTGTTTTGTTTTTAGTCTCTGTTCAGATATTGCAATAGCTGAAGCCAAGGGGTAAGTATGATTGTACTGTCTCACTGATCTATACCCCTTGTTGTTTGTGATCAGTCTAGAGAAGTGACGATGCCTGGGCTGAGTAAGTTCAAAAGATTTTGTTGTTTGGGTTGTACGAGGGATTCCCAGTTGGAGGAACCATGTCCGATCCCTCCAGTTGGAACTCCCACTTATGAGCTCTAGTCGAAACATGGTATTGGTCCCATTACCTTTAACGAGACATGGGTCCGATATACGAAAAATAGTGGAGTTTTAAGATGGCCTCAGAATGGTAGCTCCCACCCTGATATATTAGATAATTTGGAAACAATTCTGTTTAGAAGAGAAGCCCAGCCGGCTATGTTTGACTCCTTTCGCCTTTGGCGTAAAGAAGCCAAACAAAAAGAAATCAAACAAGCGAAAAAGGATAAGAAAGCACAACACATGTCAGTCCTACAGGCTGCCCAGCAGTTTAAGGACAATGAAGCAGATGATGCGAAGGAGGTATCGGAGAGACAACATCGTATGGCGATAGATAGATGCTATCCGATGTTGCCTACTTCCTCTTCTGATAAAAGTCAGGAATTAGAAGAAGATTCCCTAATTTCATGTCTATTGAATTCACCTCCGCCCTATGTTCAGAATACAAATGCACCTCCGTTACCCCCTCCCGTTCCTCAACAAGTGGTTGCTCGATTACCGATTGTCCAGAAACCGGCTCAGCCCCTTAATTCTCCCTTGCCTGCTTCTGCTCCGCCATCGAGGCTTGTACTTCAGCCCCCACCTTCTCCAGCTCCCACTCTTCAGTCTGCTACATTTCAGTCTCCGTTGGCTTCTACATCTGTAATACCTCCTATCCTTTCAAGGGATTCTCCTATTTCACAGAGGAGGATAGCAGATGCTGTTTCAGGTTTCTTTTCTCCTTTTGTCAGGTCTATAAAAATGTCTCCAGCTTTCTCTAGACGACAATCTCGTGGTCAACTTCCTCTTTCAGATGAGAAAGTAGTTCTGGGTTCTCTTGCTCGTAAATGGATTGAGCATGGACCAGAATATAGTACCGATGACATTATGAGTTGTTTTCAATGGGGGGAGCCCACGCAGAGATATGTTTTCAACATTATGTGTCAAACTCTTAATAGAGATTGGGAAGATATGGAGCTAGATACAGTTCCTTCGGACCTCCTGAAATTACAAGCTGATTTTGATAAAGGTTTTATTGTAGGACACCGAGTTGAAGAGGCAGTGAATAAACTCATTGCGTTTCGAACAAAGTTTTTGTCCCTGTCCTTTTCCGAGTCTGATCCCACCAATAGAAAAGGTAGCAAGAATTATCCGATGCGTGAAATTCCTCCCGTATGGAGAGAAGAGGTGATTGGTCCCCCTCAAGTCCCTGCTCATTTCCAGCGTATATGGGTTCACGAACCCTGGAAGAGGTCTGAAGTATTGGCGCTTAAGCAAACTCTTCCCGACCCCCGTAAAAATCCAGCTGGATATTACAAAGAATTGTCCCAAACAGTTGACGCTTGTATTATGAATTTGCCCGACATTGATATGTTATTTGGAAATGTTGTCCCGCAAGGTATATGGGCACGGATTCGTAGGGAAAATCATTTGGCTGAATTGGGTGGTGATTGGGCTGCTATTAGAGCTGCAGATGCAAATCAAGTGGGTGGTGCAAAACCCGAGGATCTGATTACGGGTCTTCCAGCCCAGAATAATTGAATTAATGAAGACAATGATGCCTGCAGTGCGAGTAAATTGGGATAAGCTGGCCGCATGGAAGCAGAAAAAAGATGAAAGTGTTTCGGAATTCTTCACACGCTTCGAAGAAACATTTATAGACCACAGTGGTCAGGATTTGAGTGTAGAGGGTGGTCAACGGTTGTTTGTGGACAAGTTTGTATATAATTTGCTTCCTGAATTATCGAATAAATTAAAGAGTTCTGAAAGTGCATGGGCTGTCTCTTCTCCTGCAGAAATATTGGCCACTGCCCAGAATTACGCGAATAGGGATAAGGAGGAGAAAGATAAGCAAGAAAAGAAAAATAAAGACTTGAAAACTAAAGTTCTTTTACAGCAGGCGTATCCGCCTCGCTCGAATCAGCATCAGCAAAACTCTCAGTTTCAGCAGCCTCTGCAGTTCCAGAGACTGTTACAGAAGCCTGAATATTTCACGCCGTGACCTTCATTAGGTCCTAATCAATGTGCATATTGTAGGAAAGAAGGACATTCCAAGAATAGTTGTCCGGTCTTATTACAGCATAATAATGGGATGTCTGCTCCCAGAGGTTGTGGTAATTCTCAGACAAGATCTAGAGGTAGAGGATGAGGTGAGTCATCTCAGGAGCAGCACTCTCTTGTCCCATCTACTTTGAATTACTTTGACCAACAGACAGTCCCGTCTACGCAGTATTACAATGATGATTATTACGTTGAAGAGAGGGCTGACAATTTTCAGACTGAATAGGATAGCCAAGGGCGAAGTGAGGGAGTTGTGTCGATTCCAGTAGATCAAAATGAGCCGTATGTCACTGTCAACGCAATGGGTGTTTCAGAACCGTTTCCTTTGGATACTGGTGCGATGAGAAGTTCTATCACTTATTCTAAACTCCCTGGGGCACCTTTGTCTGGCTTAATAAATACATCTGTGGGATTTTCTGGCGCACCAGTCCATAATCTGGTTTCTTGCCCCTTACCTGTTTTGATTGGTCCTTATGATCTGAAAGCTCCACTTATCTTGACGACTGGTTGTGGTGAGAATTTATTGGGTTTGGATTGTTGAAAAGACTGCATGCGACATTATACTGTTCCCCTTCTGGTGTGCATTTTACGTTGGGAAAAAGATTGATGTCCCCCATGTATTTATCTCGGGACCAGTTTTCACCTCAGTTACTTTCTCTTCCAGAAAGTCTTTGGGCCACTGGCCTGAATGACGTGGGTCGTCTTGCGATTCCACCGTATGTTGTCACAATCAAAGATAATGTTAGAATGCCACGTATTCCCCAATATCGTATCTCTAGTGATGGGGAAAGAGCATTATTGGCTATTGTTGATGATTTCATTCAGAAAGGTGTGGTCGAAGAGACCAGAGGCAATGCTTGTAACAGTCCTGTTCTTCCGATCCTTAAGAGGACGGATCCTTCACAGCCTCCTGTCTATAGATTTGTTATTGACCTAAGGGAAGTCAATAAAATAGTGGTACCACAGTTTCCTGCTGTTCCGAACATGACAGCATTACTGACCATGATTCCTGCTTCAGCGGCTTGGTTCTCGGTGATAGACCTTAAGAACGCTTTCTTTAGCAGTCCCATTGCTGAAGAAAGTCGGGATATCTTTGGTTTCTCTTTGGGTGGCCGAAGTTTTCGATTTAAGAGAGCTCCTCAAGGCTATTGTGAAAGTCCCTCTATTTATAGCAAAGCTCTTAAATGTCAACTAGATACTTTCTTTTTGCCTCCAGGTGCTACGCTTGTTCAGTATGGGGATGATTTGCTGGTGGCTGCTGATACGGAAGATGTGTGTAGGAATGTGACTGTTGCGTTGTTGCATCATCTGGCTGCATTGAATCACAAAGTATCGCCCTCCAAGTTGCAGGATGTCCGACAAGAAGTGACCTATTTAGGTCATCTCTTGTCGAAGGAGGGAAGGCGATTGACCCCAGAGCGTATGCATGCTATTTCACAGATGTCTGTACCCACTACACAGAGAGAAGTGCGTGCCTTTTTGGGTATTACTTCCTATTGTACACAATGGATTCCCAATTTTTCACTTTTGGCTAAACCATTGGTGGCATTAATGCTGAAAGATACACCCTATCCGCTCCCTTGGACGGATGAATGTCAGAAAAGTTTTGTTGATTTACGTACTGCCCTGTGTTCCGCTCCAGTGTTGGGTACCCCAGATTATAGTAAGACCTTTACATTGTAAGTTCACGAGAGAGAAGGTTGCGCGTGGCAGTCTTGGCACAGCAATTCGGAGATAAGCAAAGGCCATGTGCCTATTTCTCTGCTACATTAGACCCGGTAGCTAAAGCTTTTCCCAGTTGTCTAAGAGCTACAGCAGCTGCAGCAATTTCTATTAGATAGTCTGCCGGATTAGTGTTGGATAACACACTCATTGTTATGGTTCCACACGCAGTGGATACTTTGTTAAATAGAACCAAGACGCAACATCTCACGAGTGCTCGTTTGTCTGGTTACGAGCTGACACTTTTAGCGAGTCATATACATATCAAAAGATGTAACACGTTAAATCCAGCTACACTGTTGCCACTCCCAGATGAGAAAGACGATCAGGAAAAGCATGATTGTTTTCTTCGAACAGTAGAAGAAACGAAGGGGAGGATTGACTTAAAGGACACTCCGCTCAAGGACCTGGACGGGATCCTATGGGTGGACGGTTCTTGTTTTAAGCTTCCAAATGGAGAAACCACTTCTGCCTATGCTGTTACCACCTTATGCACAATTGTTGGGACGGCACGTATCGGACATAATTCAGCCCAAGCAGCTGAATTGATAGCTTTGACTAGAGCGTGTGTGCTATTGAAGGGAAAGCGAGTGAATGTGTATACGGATAGTCAGTACGCCTTCGGTGTTGCGCATAGTTTCGGAAAGCTGTGGAAGGAGAGAGGATTCTTTACCTCCCACGGGACAAAGATTCAGCATGGTCAGTTAGTGACTGATCTTCTTGAGTCCCTTACTTTACCAGCACAGATAGCCATCATAAAGTGTAGCGCGCACAAGAAAATTACGCATGATGTGAGTCGTGGAAATGCGTTTGCAGATGAGGTAGCGAAAACTACAGCTAGAAACACTACTAGTCAAATGTATGTGGAAGGTCCTACAAATTGGGTGAGGGATATTGGAATGTGTGAAGATACGATTGAGAGTGTGAAAACGATTCAGGGAGAAGCAACAGAAAAAGAATTGAGTAAGTGGAAAGAAAGGACTGGAATGTTAGATTTGACCGGTTGTTGGACAGAGTTGACGAAACATCAGCGATGGTTGTTACCAGATGCTTATGTGTGGCCGGTCATGACTATGGCTCATGGCCCAGCTCACATAAGTGCAATAGGCATATGTAAGCTCTTGGCTCCGGTATGGCAGAATGAAGGAATTCCGAAATGTGCAGAAAATGTGGTTAAACATTGCATTGTTTGTTTAATGCATAACCCAGGAAAGGGCACTCCAACCCCAGCAGGTCATTTTGCTCCCCCGTCATATCCCTTTGAGGTGTTGCAGATCGATTACATTCACATGGATCGCTGCAACAACCTCAAGTATGTTCTGGTGGTGGTATGTGCCTTTTCCCGTTGGATAGAGGCCTACCCCTTGAAAGATAACACTGCTCTGTCGACTGCTAAAATATTAATTAAGGAATTCTTTCCTAGATTTGGTTTGCCGCGCATTGTCTGGAGTGACAATGGAAGTGAATTTGTGGGCCAGATTATGCAGAAAGTATGTTCTGGTCTGGGAATTAAACAAAAATTCCATGTGCAAACCATCCACAGTCAGCGGGTTTGGTTGAGTGTTACAATGGTACCCTCAAGCTTAAGCTGGCAAAGATTCAAGCCAGTACGGGTCTTGCTTGGATGACGCCTTGACCTTAGCTCTTTTATCAACCAGAACTACTGTGCAATCTTGTATGGGACTTAGCCCATATGAAGTAGTATTTGGACGCCCAGCTAATGTTTGGGGCGTCCCCCGTCCCAAAAGATACTCAGACATACCATATCCTTTGTTGATTGACTATTTACATGATTTGACTACTAAATTAAGTTTCATTAGTCAACAGGTACAGAGTGTTCTGCCGGAGGCCTCCACAGACCCAGGTCACACCATCTTGCCCGGTGACTGGGTCTGCGTGAAAAACTTTCAACGGACTAAGAATTTGGAGCCTCGTTGGTCTACGCCTACGCAAGTTTTGCTCATTACTCGCACGGCTGTCAAGGTGGTGGGCAAACAAAATTGGGTTCATGGAGTGCACTGTAAAAAGGTGCCACTTCCATTACACTTTGATCAGTGGATTTGCAGTGGTGTAAGAGAGTCGGACACTGCAGCAGTTCCTTGTTTTGTTCCATTCAGTGATGCTCAGATTTATGGGACTCAGTCTGAAAAAGCAGATGATGACATTCTTCAAGCTGCTGTGCCTGTGAATCATCGAATAGACACTACAAATCCAGAAACATTGTTTAAAGATCAGACCGTGCCGAGCAAAACGTGCTACAACCTGAGACCAAGACCCAATGAACTGAACTAAATATTTTTCTTGAACATTTCTTTTATTAATTAAAGACACTCCTTTTGATCTTTTTTACCCTTTTTGTGATATTAGTATTAGTAAGTGGCTAGTGCCTCAGGATACAGAAGTGATTAGCTGAGTGATTAAGGAAGAGTGCCGTGAGCGACATTTTTTTTAGATAAAGATGGATGGTAAAATAATTATAGGTAGGGAAAATAGGAAGCAACAAATGAGATCAAACTATTGTAAATTATTGCGCAGTCGATTTGGCGTAACTTTTTGTTTATTCTTATGTTTTTGTGTATTTTATTAGCCTGCACAGGATTGATTGTACATACTTTGCAATCAAGAAATGTTGCTAATTCTACGACTTCTTTGCCATCTCGTCTTTCTGTCTTTTCACACAAAATGCATACTTTACCCCCTCATGAACAGATAAGGAGAGCCGAGTATATGAATAATACGTTTATTCAGCTGTTGCACCAACATCAGTTGGCCATTAATATGACTGATTGTTGGGTGTGCGGACTCATGCCACACAATACACAAAAGGGAATGTCATATTTGGTTCTTCCTTTCTCATACGAAGGTTCAGCTTGGGCCTATTTGACAATGTTTTCAGCCGCATACCACAACAGACTTAGAAGCCCTGTGAGAACTTCTGGGAATGGACTAGATTTTAGCCATAGCTCCTTGATCAAAAGTATAGTGGTAATGGCCAAGATTGTAGAGAAGAGTAAGATTCCATTGGATGAAAAGAAAGCTTATGATGGATGGAATGTTACTCACTATGTCTCCATTCTCAGTGACAAAACTAGAAAAGGCGAGTCTTCCCCAGTGTGGACTGTGCCCCATAAAGGTAATCTTTGTCTCCAAATTAACAGCAAGAAAATTGATGACCACCAGAAATGTACATACACATATTGTTAGACGGGAAACCTGAGGGTCGGCCGAGCAAGGGGGAGAGGTCTCCTGGCGAGGGTCCTCTCCTCAGATCGTACGGACGAGCAACCACCCCCCCACAGATAGACGCCACACAAAGATAGGTTCTTAACACTTTTATCGGTATTCTTAGGCAGGTTATCTTAACGATACAGAAGGAACAGGATACTGGGATCCCTTCAATTCTAGTCTCTGTGGGAAGGGGGTAGCGGGACAGTCTCTGTACCGGTCTGGTACAGGGATATCTGGAGTACAGCTCTCAATCCTCAAGCTGGAGGGTTCTCTGGTAGGGGCCGCGGCAGCGCCAGCAGGCCTTCAAGGATGGTTTACAAAGATGATCCGCGGCAGCGCCAGCAGGACTCCAACGATGGTTCACGAAGATGAGCCGGGGCAGCGCCAGCAGGCCTTCAAGGATGGTTCACGAAGATGAGCCGCGGCAGCGCCAGCAGGCCTTCAAGGATAGTTCACAAAGCTGAGCCGCGGCAGCGCCAGCAGGCCTTCAAGGATGGTTCACGAAGATGAGCCGCAACAGCTCCAGCAGGCCTTCAAGGATAGGTCACGAAGATGATCCGCGGCAGCGCCAGCAGGCCTCCAAGGATGAGTTTGTCTCGGTGTCTCTCGACTCCAGGATACAACTGTCTTCCTGCTCTGGAGCTGCCCCAGTTATAGGTCTGGTGCTCTTTGATGTCCGGACCCTCGCACTTGGAGGTCGGGGGGTCCGGGATGAGTGAGTCCAGACACCCAGCAGGGGGGTGGAGCCAGCACCCAGTGAGGCCGGGGGTGATCGAAGCCAGGCGGATGGGGGACCATCGAAACTCTTTCTCCCATTGACTCGCCAAGTGGTCTCTTTATCCCCTGGGTGGATGGTGGTGCCTCGATGTCGGGGCTTGGCTGGGCCTGAGGCTGAGGTCGACTCGAGGCCATGAGGCCTGGTCGTGGACTGTCCAAGATGGCGGCTGGGCCGGAGACGATGGTTCGGTAAAGGGCCCGGGCCAGCCGAGAAGGTTGCGGATATGAGTTTGAGTTCCGTCGGGGAAGAGCTGGGGGCGGCCCGGAGGGGCGGCAGGTGCAGCTCTTGTCCGGGGAACAGGGGTAGCGGTAGTCCGGGACCCGCCATGCGGGAGGGGTCGGACCACGCCACGAGGCCGGGTCCAACATGCGTCCCCCCCTGCTGAAGGCAGGGAGAGTCACCCATCTTCTTGGGTAATCTCCTCGCCGAGGCGGAAGAAGCGGGACAGGCCGTCTGCCAAGTGGTCTCTTTATCCCCTGGGTGGATGGTGGTGCCTCGATGTCGGGGCTTGGCTGGGCCTGAGGCTGAGGTCAACTCGAGGCCATGAGGCCTGGTCGTGGAGGGTCCAAGATGGCGGCTGGGCCGGAGACGGTGGTTCGGGAAAGGGCCCGGGCCAGCCAAGAAGGTTGCGGATATGAGTTTGAGTTCCGTCGGGGAAGAGCTGGGGGCGGCCCGGAGGGGCGGAAGGTGCAGCTCTTGTCCGGGAACAGGGGTAGCGGTAGTCCGGGACCCGCGGGAGGGGTCGGACCACGCCACGAGGCCGGGTCCAACATGCGTTCCCCCCAGCTGAAGGCAGGGAGAGTCACCCATCCTCTTGGGTAATCTCCTCGCCGAGGCGGAAGAAGCGGGACAGGCCATCTGCGTTGGCGTGGTCATTGCCTGGGCGATGCTCCACAGTGAAGTCCATCCCTTGCAGGGAGATGGACCAACGCAACAGCTTCGGATTCTCTCCTCGCATCTGCATCAGCCATTGCAGAGGTCGGTGGTCTGTTTGCACCCAGAAGTGGGTACCGAAGAGATAGGGCCGGAGCTTCTTGAGGGCCCACACCACGGCGAAGGCCTCTCGCTCTTTGGTGCTCCAGCGCTGTTCTCGGGCCAGCAGACGTCGGCTGATGAAGGCTACTGGCTGGTCAACTCCCTCTGCATTGATTTGGGAGAGAACGGCTCCGACGCCGTGATCGGAGGCATCGGTCTGTACTATGAATTCCCGGCTGTAGTCGGGGGCTTGGAGAACTGGGGCGGTGCACATTGCTGTCTTGAGGGTCTCAAAGGCGGCCTGACACTCAGGGGTCCAGTGTACCTTTGGTGGGTGCTTCTTTGACGTGAGTTCTGTGAGGGGCCCCACAATGCTGCCATAGCCTTTCATGAAGCGCCGGTAGTATCCGGCGAGCCCCAGGAAGGCTCGGACCTCTGTTTGGGTGACCGGAGGTTCCCAGGCCCGGATGGCGGCGATCTTGGGTTGGAGGGGGGCCACCTGGCCACTTCCCACCTGGTGCCCCAGGTAGGTCACGGACCCTTGGCCGATTTGGCACTTGCTGGCCTTGATTGTTAGTCCTGCCCGCCGGAGGGCGGCCAAGACCTCCCGAAGGTGTTGGAGGTGTTCGGCCCAGTGGAGACTGTACACGGCAATATTGTCCGGATAGGCGGCGCTGAACTCCTCGAGCCCCGCCAGCACCTTGTTCACGAGTCTCTGGAACGTGGCGGGGGCGTTTTTCATCCCGAAGGGCATCACCTTGAAGTGGTACTGGCCATCCGGGGTGGAGAAGGCGGATCGCACCTGGGCGCCCGGGGTGAGGCCGATCTGCCAGTAGCCCGCAGTCCGGTCAAAGGTGCTCAGGTAGCGGGCGGCCCCCAGGCGGTCGATCAGCTCATCAGCCCGAGGGATGGGGTGAGCGTCTGTTTGGGTGACGGCGTTCAGGCCCCGGTAGTCCACACAAAATCTGAGTTCTGGGGCGACTCCAGGGGCGGCAGCCTTGCGGGATCAGCACGACCGGGCTGGCCCAGGGGCTGTCGGAGGGCTCGATCACTCCTAGAGCCAGCATCTTGGACACTTCCGACTGGATGCAGGCGCGTACCCGATCGGGAACTCGGTAGGCCCTGTGCCGGATAGGGGGGCTATCCCTGGTGTCGACATCGTGGAGGCACCAGGGAGTGACCCCGGGGGTGAGGGAGAATAGATCGGCAAATTGCTGTAACAAGTCTTGGCAGCTTTGGCGTTGTGCTGGGGTCAGGGCGGAAGAGAGGTTGACCCCTTCCACGGAGCCGTCTTTTTTGAGGGTCTTCAGGAGGTCGGGGAGGGGCTCGGAGTCCTCTTCAGCCCCACTGTCGGTAGCCATCAGGAGGCTAAGTTCTGAGCGCACAAAGTGAGGCTTAAGTCGGTTGGCATGGAGGACCCGGAGGGGGTTCCTGGGGGACTCCAGGTCCACCAGGTAGGTGACGGGCCCTTGCGCTCCACCACCTTGAAGGGTCCTGTCCATTTGTCCTGGAGGGCGCAAGGTTCGACCGGGGACATGACCCAGAGCTGTTGTCCCGGCTCGAACTCAATGGACGAGGCGTTTTGATTGTACCAACGTTTCATGTCCTCTTGGCTGGCTTCGAGGTTGGCCTTGGCAAGCTCCCTGAACCGCCGAGTCTGGTTCCGGAGGGTCAAGAGGTACCTGTACACATCAGGAGGAGCATTCTGGGGGGTCACCTCCCATCCCTCTTTGACCAGACTTAGGGGACCCCGGACGGGGTGCCCATACAATAGTTCGAAGGGGCTGAATCACAGGGACTTCTGTGGGACCTCCCGGTAGGCAAATAGGAGGCAGGGCAGCAACACATCCCATTGGCGTCGTAAGGGCCCCTCCAGGCCCATGATCATACCCTTGAGGGTGCGATTGAAGCGTTCCACTAGTCCGTTCCCTTGCGGGTGGTAGGGGGTCGTAAATTTGTAGGTGACCCCGCACTGTTGCCATAGGGACTTCATGTATTGGGAGATGAAGTTCGTGCCCCGATCACTGACGACCTCTCGGGGGAAGCCCACCCGCGAGAAGATCCCCATCAGGGCTTGGCCCACCACGGGCGCTGTCACGGTCCGGAGAGGTATGGCTTCGGGATAGCGGGTGGCATGGTCCACCAGGACGAGTATGAACCGGTGACCTTGCGAGGTCCGGGGCTCCAGGGGCCCCACAATGTCAATCCCCACCCGTTCAAAGGGAGTGTTGACGATTGGAAAGGGTTGCAGGGGGACCTTTAGTTTTCGGCCGCTCTTCCCGCTGGCCTGGCAGGTGGGGCAGGCTCGGCAGTGGTTGATCACATCGTTCCTCATCTTGGGCCAGTAGAAATGGGTCACCAGGCGGCTGTAAGTTTTGTCCCGCCCCAGGTGCCCAGCGAGAGGTACATCATGAGCCAGGTTCAGGAGGAAGTCTCTGAATCGGAGGGGGACTACCAGCACCCGGCTGGCCCCTAGCTCAGCAATCTTCTGCTCACTGTAGAGGAGCTCATTGTCCCAATAGACCCAGTGAGCCCCCGAGGCATCCCCTGCGCTCTGGGCTGCGGCTTGCTGTCGGATCCCCTCGAGGGAGGGACACGTTTTTTGTTCTTGGCGGAACTGTTCTTGAGTGGGGCCACCTTCCTGGCGCCACTGGGCCAGCTCCGGGAGGTCGCGGAGTGGCTCAGATGCTTCGTCGCCAGGCCCCGACATTGAGGCACCACCATCCACCCAGGAGGTGAAGAGACCACTTGGCAGGTCAATGGGAGAAGGAGTGGCGATGGCTCTCCCCCGCCAGGTGTCGATCGCCCCCGGCCTCCCCGTGCGCTGGCTCCACCCCCCTGCTGGGTGTCTGGACTCCCTCATCCCGGACCTCCCGACCTCCAAGCGCGAGAGTCCGGACATCAAAGGAGACGAGACCTATAACTGGGGCAGCTCCAGAGCAGGAAGGCAGTTGTATCCTGGAGTCGAGAGACACCGAGAAGAACTCATCCTTGACGGACTGCTGGCGCTGCCGCAGCCCTGCCTTGTGAACCCATCTCTGAAGCCTGCTGGCGCTGCCGCGGCCCTCTGCAACGTGCACCTTCATCTTGGCCTGCTGGCGCTGCCGCAGCCCATCCTTGTGAACCATCGCCTTGGCCTGCTGGCGCTGCCGCGGCCCCTCTGCAACGTAAACCCTCGTCCTGGACTGCTGGCGCTGCCGCGGCCCTCCTTGCCGAGAACTATCATCCTAGCCTGCTGGCGCTGCCGCGGCCCTCCTTGCCGAGAACTATCATCCTAGCCTACTGGCGCTGCCGCGGCCCGACCTTGCAGACCCCTAAGCTCGAGGATTGTGAGCTCCTTCTTGCCGCCCCTGTACCAGACCGGTACCAAGACTGTCCCGCTACCCCTTCCCCTACAAAGACTAGAATTGGGAGGATCCTCGTGTCCTGACCCCACTGTATCGTTGATAATCTTGCCTCAAGAACCTTATATAAAGTGTGTAGATCTCATCCTTGTGTGGTGTCCATTTGTGGGGGGGAAGTTACTTGTCTGTACGATCGCCGGAGACAGCCCTCACCGGAGGCCTCTCCCCCTGTACTCGGCCGACCCTCCGGGTCCCCGTCTAACATTGGTGGCCAGCGACGCGATCCGAACCAACGCATAATCGTACAGAGAGTAACTCACCCCACGACACAACCACAATGTCAACAAAAGAGAGCGGAACCATGGAAAAATTCCAGATGGAAAAACTAGAAGAATACAACCACAGAGAACTAAAACAATTCTGCATAGAACTAGGCATTGCTACCACAGGACTGAGCACGAAAGAGGATTTCAAAAACGCCCTGGAATCTTGGGCGGAGACGGGTACGGCCGTACCCCAAAACCAAAGCCTCGAGGCACCCGAAACAAGCATCACACCGACGGAAGAAAGAAGATCGGGTCTCTCCCCAGAGGAGGTCCGAGAACGGGAAAAAAGCAGGCTCCATGAATTGGAACTGGCTCGACTTCGTTTAGATGGAGAACTCAAATTGGCGGAACAAAAAATAACGTTGGAACACTTGCGGCTCCGAGAGGAGCGAGAAGAAAAACAAAGACAGAGAGAGTTAGAAGAGAAAAGCTAGCCTACGAACATGAGCGCAACCTAACAGAACTAGAGATTCGGAAACAGAACAAAGATCTTGGGTTCCCCGAGCGCCCAAACACTCCTGCCACTACAGACCCCAAGGTCCACATCCCCAAGGATGTCGTCAGAGAGTATTACCGGAACGATGATATCCAGCAATGGTCCAAAGCCTACAAGGTAGCCATGACCTCCCACCGGATTCCCGGGAGCGACTGGGGAGCCGGATTATGGGGGAGGTTTGTCAACGAAGGGCGAGACGCCCTGCGCAACTCCCGGACCATCAGATGACGTCCTACGACCACATGAAAGCCGCCTCACTCGATACGGACTCACGCCCGAGATGTACCGCCAGCAATTCCGCGACTGCAAGCGGATCCCGGGTACAACCTGGGTGGAGTACGTGAACTTCTTTAGCCGAGCCTTCGAGGGGTGGATCAAGGGCAGCAAAGTGACCACTTACGAGCAACTCTTTGACCTTATTGTGTGGGAGCACCTTTCTAACAACTGCTTCGTCGAGCTCAGACAGCACCTCCTCGACAGTAAACTGACTGAACCTCGCCAACTCGCCGCCAAAGCTGACCGATGGGAAAGCACCCGAGTTGCCCGAAACGGGCCCAGCGAACAGAACAGAGCCGCCCAAGTACCCCATCGCCCCCGAGGGGGAGGAGGAGGCCAGGGTCGGGGTAGAGACGCCATCCCGGTGGCTCCCGCCAGCAACGCCCCGCCCCCGGCTGGCAGGGGAAACCTCCAGATGTGTCCAGGTTTCCGGGCCAACGTTACTTGCCACCGATGCCAGCGACCCGGCCACTACGCCAATGATCCCAACTGCCCGAAGAACCAGAACCCTATGCCCCGCCAGGTCGCTGCCGCCGCCCTGGGGGAAGAGCAAACCCCAGAAGACCCTGAGGAGTACGAGCCCGACCAGCCCGAGTGGGAACCAGCCGCCATGTCCCTGGTCTGCCTAGGGGAAAGAGACATGATCCCGCGGGCCCCCCTGCCCGCCAACACGCAAAAATATAGCCAGTGGGTCAACATTAATGGGCGCCGGGCTGAAGCCCTCCGCGACACCGGGGCCAGTGTGACCGCAGTCCGCTGTCATCTGGTGACCCCGGACCAGATCTTGCCAAACATCCTTTGCCCCGTACGGTCGGCCGACCACTCAGAAAGCCTGTGTCGGATGGCCTGCGTCCCCTTCAAGTGGGGAGGAGTGTCCGGAATGCTGAAAGTAACTGTCCGCGATGATGCACCCGTGGACTGCCTCCTGGGGAACGAGCTCGAAAGTACCCCCTGGGCAGCCGTCGAAAGAAGAGAGCACCTGGGGATGTTGGGCCTCCCTGAGTGGGCCTGCGTA
The DNA here is from genome assembly GCF_964263255.1 of Lissotriton vulgaris. NCBI lineage: Eukaryota > Metazoa > Chordata > Amphibia > Caudata > Salamandridae > Lissotriton > Lissotriton vulgaris. The sequence goes on from NC_141694.1 coordinate 1,151,058,307, forward strand.
ACGACCCGGTCCATGGCCGCCCGCGCCATCCCCAGTCCCGAAGAACCCGAATGGCCAGAGCCTCCTCCCCCGATCGTCCCAGAGGGAGCCACCCTAGAAGCCAGTCCTCCAGAACAAAACGAAGAAGGGCTTGATCGGCTCCGGGACCTTCCCGAACTGGCCCAGTGGCGTCAAGAGGGTGGCCCCACCCAGGAACAATTCCGACAAGAGCAGAGGACTTGTCCCTCCCTCGAGGGACTCCGGCAGCAAGCCCTCGCCCAGAGCGCAGGAGACACCTCGGGGGCCCACTGGACTTTTTTGGGACAATGACCTGCACTACAGTGAGCAAAGGATTGCAGTGCTGGGGGCCAGTCAGGTGCTGGTGGTACCCCTCCGCTTCAGAGACTTCCTCTTGAACTTGGCACACGATGTGCCTCCCGCCGGACACCTGGGGCAAGACAAAACGTACAGCCGCCTGGTGACCCACTTCTACTGGCCCAAAATGCGAAATGATGTCTCCAACCACTGCCGAACCTGCCCCACCTGCCAGGCCAGCGGGAAGAGCGGCCGAAAGACCAAAGCACCCTTGCAACCCTTTCCCGTTGTCACCACCCCGTTCGAACGGGTGGGAATAGACATTGTGGGGCCCCTGGACCCCCGAACGGCACAAGGGCACCGGTTAATCCTGGTCCTGGTGGACCACGCCACCCGCTATCCCGAGGCCACCCCTTTTCGGACCGTGACAGCGCCCGTGGTAGGCCGAGCCCTGATGGGGATCTTCTCTCGGGTGGGCTTCCCCCGGGAAGTCGTCAGCGACAGGGGCACGAACTTTATCTCGAAGTACATGAGGTCTCTCTGGCAACAGTGCGGGGTCACCTACAAATTCACGACCCCCTATCACCCGCAAGGAAATGGACTGGTCGAGCGGTTTAACCGCACTCTCAAGGGAATGATCATGGGCCTAGAAGAACCCCTACGTCGCCAATGGGACGTGCTGCTCCCGTGCCTCCTGTTCGCCTATCGAGAAGTCCCCCAGAAATCCCTAGGCTTCAGCCCATTTGAGCTCCTGTACGGACAACCCGTCCGGGGTCCCCTCAGCCTGGTCAAGGAAGGATGGGAGATGGCCCCCAAGAAGACTCCTCCAGATATATATAAGTTTCTCCTGACCCTTCGCAACCAGACCCGGCGATTCAGGGAGCTCGCCAAAGCCAACCTTGAAGCCAGCCAGGAGGACATGAAGAAATGGTATGATCAGCATGCCTCCTCCATCGAGTTCGAGCCGGGACAACAAGTCTGGGTGATGTCCCCGGTCGAACCCTGTGCCCTACAGGACAAATGGACAGGACCCTTCAAGGTGATAGAGCGCAAGGGTCCCATCACCTACCTAATCGACATGGAGTCCTCCCGGAACCCCCTACGGGTCCTCCACGCCAACAGACTCAAACCCCACTTCGTACGCTCGGAACTCAGCCTCCTGATGGCTACCGATAGTGGGACGGAGGAAGACTCCGAGCCCCTCCCTGACCTACTGAGGACCCGTGAACAGGATGGCTCAGTGGAAGGGGTCAGACTCTCCGATGCTTTGCCCCCAGAGCAACGCCAAGCCTGTCGAGCTCTCCTGCTACAATTCGCAAACCTGTTCTCCCTCACCCCCGGGGTCACCCCCTGGTGCCTTCACAACGTGGACACCGGGGATAGTCCACCTATTCGACACAGGGCGTACCGGGTGCCAGATCGGGTGCGCGCCTGCATCCAGAACGAAGTCACCAAAATGCTGGCTCTGGGAGTGATCGAGCCATCTGACAGCCCCTGGGCGAGCCCAGTCGTACTGGTCCCCAAGGCTGCCGCCCCGGGCGTTGCCCCCGAGCTCCGGTTCTGTGTGGACTATCGGGGCCTGAACGCCGTTACCAGAACCGACGCTCACCCTATCCCCGGGCGGATGAGCTAGTTGACCGCATGGGGGCCGCCCGCTACCTGAGCATCTTCGATTTAATAGCGGGCTACTGGCAAATCGGCCTCACCCCCGGGGCCCAAAAACGATCCGCCTTCTCTACCCCAGATGGCCACTACCACTTTAAGGTGATGCCATTCGGCATGAAAAACGCTCCAGCTACCTTCCAACGTCTCGTGAACCAGGTACTGGCGGGCCTCGAAGAATTCAGCGCCGCCTACCTGGACGATATTGCTGTGTACAGTCGCCACTGGGCAGACCACCTCCACCACCTCTGAGAAGTCCTGCACGCCCTCCAGCAGGCTGGCCTCACCATCAAAGCCAGAAAATGCCAGATTGGCCAGGGGTCCGTGACCTACCTCGGACACCAAGTGGGGAGCGGTCTGGTGGCCCCCCTTCAGCTCAAGATCGCTGCCATCCAGGCCTGGCAGCCCCCTACTACCCAAACCGAAGTCCGGGCCTTCCTGGGGCTCACTGGGTACTACCGGCGGTTTGTGAAGGACTATGGCAGCATTGTGGGGCCCCTCACAGAACTCACCTCCAAGAAAAACCCCAAAACAATCCACTGGACTCCAGACTGTCAAGCGGCCTTCGAGAAGTTGAAGACTGCCATGTGCACCGCCCCCGTGCTCCAGGCCCCCGACTACAGCCGGGAGTTCATAGTACAGACGGACGCCTCAGATCATGGCGTTGGGGCAGTCCTCTCTCAACTCAACGCCGAGGGAGTCGATCAGCCAGTGACCTTCATCAGCCGACGCCTGCTGGCCCGAGAACAGCGCTGGAGCACCATCAAGCGGGAGGCCTTCGCCGTGGTATGGGCCCTCAAGAAACTCCGGCCCTACCTCTTCGGTACCCATTTCCGGGTACAGACAGACCACCGACCCCTGCAATGGCTGATGCAAATGCGGGGGGAGAACCCAAAACTGTTGCGCTGGTCCATCTCCCGGCAGGGGATGGACTTCACTGTGGAGCATCGTCCTGGCCAGGACCACGCCAACGCGGACGGCCTGTCACGCTTTTTCCCCCTCGGCGAGGAGAGTACCCAAGAGGATGGGTGACTCTCCCTGCCTTCAGCTGGGGGGGATGCATGTTGGACAGGCCTCGTGGAAGGCCCGCTCCCTCCCCGCATGATAGGGCCTGGACACCGGCTCTCCCTGTATCCCCAGAAAGAACCATCCCGGCAACCCACCAAGGCAACCCGCAACCCGTCCCCAACGGGACTCCAGCTCCCGAACACCCCAGTATCGGCTGGCCCTGGCCCCCGTCAGCACCGTTGCCCCGGCCCAGCCGCCATCTTTGGACACTGCATCACAAGGCCGCGTGGCCTCGGCTCGACCCCAACCCTGGGCCTGGCCAGGCCCCGACATTGAGGCACCACCATCCACCCAGGAGGTGAAGAGACCACTTGGCAGGTCAATGGGAGAAGGAGTGGCGATGGCTCTCCCCCGCCAGGTGTCGATCGCCCCCGGCCTCCCCGTGCGCTGGCTCCACCCCCCTGCTGGGTGTCTGGACTCCCTCATCCCGGACCTCCCGACCTCCAAGCGCGAGAGTCCGGACATCAAAGGAGACGAGACCTATAACTGGGGCAGCTCCAGAGCAGGAAGGCAGTTGTATCCTGGAGTCGAGAGACACTGAGAAGAACTCATCCTTGACGGACTGCTGGCGCTGCCGCAGCCCTGCCTTGTGAACCCATCTCTGAAGCCTGCTGGCGCTGCCGCGGCCCTCTGCAACGTGCACCTTCGTCTTGGCCTGCTGGCGTTGCCGCGGCCCATCCTTGTGAACCATCGCCTTGGCCTGCTGGCGCTGCCGCGGCCCCTCTGCAACGTAAACCCTCGTCCTGGCCTGCTGGCACTGCCGCGGCCCACCTTGCCGAGAACTATCATCCTAGCCTGCTGGCGCTGCCGCGGCCCGACCTTGCAGACCCCTAAGCTCGAGGATTGTGAGCTCCTTCTTGCCGCCCCTGTACCAGACCGGTACCAAGACTGTCCCGCTACCCCTTCCCCTACAAAGACTAGAATTGGGAGGATCCTCGTGTCCTGACCCCACTGTATCGTTGATAACCTTGCCTCAAGAACCTTATATAAAGTGTGTAGATCTCATCCTTGTGTGGTGTCCATTTGTGGGGGGAAGTTACTTGTCTGTACGATCGCCGGAGACGGCCCTCACCGGAGGCCTCTCCCCCTGTACTCGGCCGACCCTCCGGGTCCCCGTCTAACTAAGCATGGGCGAATTTTGCGAATCTCGCGTTCGCGAATTTTGCGGATTTGCGAACTCGCAATCCGCAAAATCCGCGAATTCTCGCGAATTTGCGGATTTTTTTTTTGTGTGTTTGCGCGGGTTTCTGCCAGTTCGCGAGGGTTTTGTACACTTTCGCAAATTGCGAACTTACCTGTCGGGTCGCAAGTTTCGCGAACTTGTTGTTTCTACGTGTCCAGCCTGTTTGGGACACTCTTCTTCATCACTGCCACTCTTTGTCACCACTGCCACTCTCTGACTACTCATGCCACCCTCCGGCCCACCCATGCCACCCTCTGTTTCATCACAGCACCCTCTGGTTGTCCAGTCAGTGTTATTATTGTGGCAACGCAAGCACACCTTCCCTGCCTCAAGTGACCTGAATTAATTTGGGGCTGATTAATGTGTCACAGAATATTTTTTTAGCTGGCACCTGCTTCCTTAGTGCTTCCTGATTAGTGATCTTTTGCACTTGCTAAGTAGTTTCATTGTTGCAAAATTAGTTACAACACCTGCCCTGCCCCAACTGACAATAATGAATTAGGGGCTGATTAATGGATTTGAACTTCCAACCTCGCTCCTGCTTGTCTCCCTTAGCTGTAATTCAGGACCTTTGTGGCATACGTGTAACTATTCTGAGGTTCAGAGCAGGGTCACATAATAGTTGCAACTGGCAACTGAACTCTGGAGGGGCCCCTCAGGAAGCACTACAGGAAATGGCTACTAATGATGAGCCTGAACTTTTGAACCTGGTAAGTAGTTTCAGTTTTGCTAAGATCGTATTTCTGCAATATTGCACTTATTCGCGGGGCGCGAAGTTGTACTGGGAAGCCGCGAACTCACGCGAACAGTGCGAGCAGTGCGAGCAAAATCCGCTGCTCGCGGATTTGCGGATTTTGCGGGAGATTCGCGAATCCCGCGGATTGCGAATTTACCGAAAATCCGCAAAATCCGCGAGCGAAACGGATTTTCCGCCCATGCTTACGTCTAACACACTCTGTCTGGTATTGTTCACAATCTTTGGCTTCTTCTTCGCCTTGTTCTTCTCCGAGGGTGACGGCGGTGATCTGGCGGTTCAGCGGACCCGTGGCATTGGCTGGCTGGTTTCTTGGACAGTTGGGGTCATTGGCGTAATGACCGGGTTGCTGGCATTTGTGGCAGACAATGTTGGAGCGGAATCCCGGCCGTCTCGGAGGGCTTCCTCTTCCGGCCGGGGACGGGGGATTGCTGGTGGGGGGCACCGTGGCGGTGTCCCTGCCCCGACCCAGGCCTCCTCCTCCTCCTCGCGGATGGTGGGACCCCTGGGAGGCTCGGCCTTGGTCCCTTCAATTCTAGTCTCTGTGGGAAGGGGGTAGCGGGACAGTCTCGGTACCGGTCTGGTACACGGATATCTGGAGTACAGCTCTCAATCCTCGAGCTGGAGGGTTCTCTGGTAGGGACCGCGGCAGCGCCAGCAGGCCTTCAAGGATGGTTTACGAAGATGATCCGCGACAGCGCCAGCAGGACTCCTAGGATGGTTCATGAAGATGGGCCGCGGCAGCGCTAGCAGGACCCCAAGGATGGTTCACGAAGATGACCCGCGGCAGCGCCAGCAGGCCTTCAAGGATGGTTCACGAAGATGAGCCGCGGCAGCGCCAGCAGGCCTTCAAGGATGGTTCACGAAGATGAGCCGCGGCAGCGCCAGCAGGCCTTCAAGGATAGTTCACGAAGATGAGCCGCGGCAGCACCAGCAGGCCTCCAAGGATGAGTTCGTCTCGGTGTCTCTCGACTCCAGGATACAACTGTGTTCCTGCTCTGGAGCTGCCCCAGTTATAGGTCTGGTGCCCTTTGATATCCGGACCCTCGCACTTGGAGGTCGGGGGGTCCGGGAGGAGTGAGTCCAGACACCCAGCAGGGGGGTGGAGCCAGCGCCCAGGGAGGCCGGGGGCGATCGAAACCAGGCGGATGGGGGACCATCGAAACTCTTTCTCCCATTGACTCGCCAAGTGGTCTCTTTATCCCCTGGGTGGATGATGGTGCCTCGATGTCGGGGCTTGGCTGGGCCTGAGGCTGAGGTCGACCCGAGGCCACGAGGCCTGGTCGTGGAGGGTTCAAGATGGCGGCTGGGCCGGAGACGGTGGTTAGGGAAAGGGCCAGGGCCAGCCGAGAAGGTTGCGGATATGAGTTTGAGTTCCGTCAGGGAAGAGCTGGGGGCGGCCCGGAGGGGCGGAAGGTGCGGCTCTTGTCCGGGGAACAGGGGTAGCGGTAGTCCGGGACCCGCCATGCGGGAGGGGTCGGACTACGCCACAAGGCCGGGTCCAACACATATGTTTTCACATCTCTTGATTTCCCTCCGTTAGTTCCGTCTCAAGGAACATATTTTGTTTGTAATGATCAAGCTTATACTTGGTTACCTTCCAACTTTTCTGGAACCTGTTACATAGGTTTCCTCCTTCCCCCTACATATACGGCTTTGCCAGACCATCATAGAGTTAGACATAGCAGAGGCGTATTCGTTGGCAAAGACACGGCAGAACAAGAGGGAGATTTCCTAAAAGGATTCCTTCCCTTTTGGGGTCTGTTCTGACCGACTTTTTCGGCCCTCTTTTGAGGGAAGATGATTGGAGGTGACTTCAGTCTACTATCATTCTAGTGCAAGGATTAAAACCATAGACAGGGCCTATTCACAAGGAGTAGTAATACAGTTCCGTACCCTTTTCCTTAGATCAGGGCTTATAAACTTATGTTAGGGGATAGATTCATTAGTATTAGTGATTATCCGTCCTTTTGCAAGAGTGTTAGTATACTTTCTATGGAGTTATGCTTATTTCTGGCCTTGTAGGCCTCAAAGGGGAGAGACTCCATCTTTCTTTCTGCCCCGGCAGCTTGAGATGCTTTTAGGTAAAATGTAATGTTTTAGTTACGAGGTGTTGTTTGCTTGGAGAGAACCGGCTCAGGCTGGCCCTTATCGAAAGACTGTATTTTTCTCCACTCCGAAGACACAACATCAGGCCGGCCGGCTGGGAACGTGTCCTTGGTACGGGGAGGTACAAGAATTTGGTGGGCGGCAGGTTACTGGCCGTAACTTTCCATGAAGGAACGAGCTTCCATATTAGTGAAAGCATTAAGCAGTTAGTGAGTCAGTCCGAAGGCGGAAGCTAGCTGTTAGCATCAATGCCATTATTTATTTCCAGGGAGACAGTCGCCATTTTGAAGTCCGAGAAAGACCAAGAAGCTGATACTCTCTTAGAAAGATTGAAGTTATTTTAGCTGGAGCAGCTGGTGAGCTTTGACCTTTAAGATCAGAGCATTCCGAGTGAAGCAGTTAGTCAAGAGAACGAATACCAGAGTGGGCGAAACTGACTTATAAGATCGAAGCCGAGAAGTGAAGATGGTCCGTGATTGAGAGGAGAGAGGAGTAGTGCAGAACAGCCAGAGAGAAAGCAGCTAATGAGAGGAAGGCTCCAGTGACTTGGAGGGAAGCAGAGAAGACAGAGCATAGCGGTGCAGACGTGTATCCGTGACTGCCGAAGTGTGACCTTAAGACAAGCCAAGGCACAGACGAGAAGGGAACCTAGATGACTGCTGAATCCAGACTTCACATTAATCAGGTGACGTCGACCTTTTTCCTCCTAGTGTGCACATTCTAACCTTTCATTTTCCTTTGCAGGCTATATGATATACTATGGTATTATGTTGTTATGATTATTGTAATAAAGTACCCCAGTTCTTAGTGAACCAGCATGTGCCTTTTATTCTTGTGCAATCAGGGTAACCTGTTCTTCTAGTCAGACATTGTTTTCGTGAACGGACGTGATTCCCGATCAGGTAAGGAGTGACTGAGCAATGAGGGAGAGTGGGGCCCCTGAAGTGAAGAATAGGTTGTACATCATCTAATTCGGTAAACCGTTGTGTGATCTATAATATTGTAGTATCATATCCCTAGTAGATAATGAAAGATTCCTTCTAATGGTATTCATAGGAAAGTGATCGTCGTTGGTAAGCGTCATTAATGAGAACACCAGGGAGGACACTGGTGCATATACCCGCAAGATTGCGGCTTGGGATGTAAGTAAGAGAACACCAGGGGGGACACTGGTGCATATACCCACAAGATTGCAGCTTGGGATGTAAGTAAGAGAACACCAGGGGGGATACTGGTGTATATACCCGCAAGATTGCGGCTTGCTATACCCACAGGATCGTGGCTTGGGTGGGCACTGATTGTGGTCAGTGTGTAATGGTAGCTAATCAGAACTGCCCTAGGGTAGACTAGTCTGGGCCCGGCTGCCGTGAGACTAACTGGCGTGAGTGTGATATTGTAGAAAACGTATGCATGTACATTGCTAATTCCCCTATCCTTAGGTATGAGACATAGATACCTGTTGTAAATAGGTCCTGAGTAGGGAGGTGATTACGTTCCGGCTGGGTTGGTGGTGCTCTGATGAGCTGATTCTATCTGGTCCGAGAATCCGGTCGTTACAGGGTCCGATGGTCAACTATTAATGTTACTGCAGGTGCGATAGGTAACATTACAGCAACATTTCAAGCTGACCGTCTTATGACGCTGCAAAATCGAATTGCGTTAGACGTGATCTTAGCAGACTGAGGAGGTGTCTGTAAATTGATCAGAACTAGTTGCTGCATTTAGATTCCAGATGACGCTCCAGAAGTATACCAAGTCATTTCCAAATTGCACACTGTCTCCGAGTTGATTCATCAGGATGAAGGAGATTGGTCTTTTATGGGATGGTTTTGGGGAATATTGTCAACTTGGGGATGGAAGATCTTAACGTTCCTTGGAGCAATTTTAGCCGTCATGTTCTCTTGTTGCTTATGTGTTCAGTGTGGTCCTGCAGTTTGTGGCCTGTTGGCTACTTTATGTGTTCCACGCTCTGCCGCTCAGAAGACAGAGAATATTCGAATGATGGTGCAGCAACAGCTTGAAGATCTCATGAACATCAGTGTTGATTCTGACTCAGATTAGCATGAGTTGGTTTGGCTTTGCCTGAGTAATGGCAAAAGGAGGGTCTGAGGTTCTGTAAATTACGAATTTGTTCGTGCTCAGCCTCCATTTTGAGATTGCCGCCATTTTGTGCTGCCCTCACTCAGGCAGCTCGGCGAACGCGATGTTTTTGTTGTTTCTGCTTTGCGTGTCAGGTGGCTTCCTCGCCTATGTTTACTAACGAGAGTCAGGGTCTGGCCGAGTACACTAATTCCTGTCTGAGCTGATTAATCCCCGTCCGGACTACATGTCATTTCACACCATTGTTTCCTTTAAGTTATCTTATCTGCTGTCCTTCGCTACACGTCTCAGGCATTCTCCTGTTTCTCGACTGTCCTTCTACAACACGCAGCTGTGTTTTCTCTGCTTGTAAATCGAATTGTGTGGATTCACTTGTGATTTACTTAAGGGGTCGAATGACAAACAGAACCGGGAACTTGAGTTGCTTTGGTCTTAAAACATTGTCTATAACATTTGCCTATAGCTCATGCTCATGTGTGATTGCATTTTTGCATTGTATTGTATTGTATATAAACCTGTGCGCCACGGAGTTAAGTGGCAGTCTCTTTTGAACCTTGTTGTATTGACGACTTCTAAGACCACTGTACTAGCTGCAGCTAATAAATATCATCTTCTACGCCAGACGAAGAGTCTGTGTCTCTGTTTTGACAAGGCAGGTGAATCCCGGGGATTTAGGCGTACCCTGCACCACCGGTCTTTAAGGCTGCGGTTCTCCAGCTCCCGAATAGGGAACCAGTGCAGGGATTTAAGTAAAGGAGTGACGTGGAGCAATTTTAGAAGGCCGTAAATGAGACGAGCAGCCTGGTTTTGGACCATTTGAAGGCACCGAAGATCATAGGCAGGGACCCCATTGTACAAGATGTTGCCGTAGTCGAGACGTGACAAGACCATGGCCAATAGGATCAGTTTGCAAGCAGAAAAGGAAAAAAATGAGATATCTTACAAATGGTGCGAAGAACTAAAAAGCAGGATGACACCACTGAGCTGATCTGGGAATGAAGAGTGAGGTGGTTGTTAAGAGTGATCCCTAGTGTTTTGACTGAGGAAGAAGGTGAGGGAGGGGTACCCAAGGAAGGAAGCCAAAAGAATGGGGTCCAGGGACTGGAGCTGCCACCTGTGAGTAGTAATTCAGTTTTATCTGGATTTAACTTAAGGTGGTTGCAGTCCCTGATAAAAATCATAACCGATTGAAAATTGTGAATGGACTCAGGGGAGGAAGAAATGTTAAAAATGAGCTCACGGTCGTCGACGTGATTGAAGACCGTGACCTCCATCTGCTGTAAACCAAAAATGAGAGGAAAGATGTATAAATTAAAAAGGAGAGGGGAAAGGGAAGAGCCCTGAAGAACGCCACATTGAACCTTACGTGGGGGTGCGGAAACGTCGGCCAGATGGACAGCCTGCAGAAAGGAGGTAAGCCAAGCCAGAGCATGTCCCCTAATGCCGGCCGCCTCGACACAGGAAAGAAGGTTGGAATGATCAACCGTGTCGAAGGCGGCGGACAGATCAAAGAGGTCCAGTGCCTGGGGCACTTTGACATCCATCCCCTCTCTGAGCTTGTCCATGACAGAAAGAACTACCTTTTCAGTGGAGTGTGATGGACGAAAGCCCGCCTGGCAGGGGGCTAAGCTGCCGCTATCCTCCATAAAAGCACTCAGAACTTTAGTGATGTGGCTTTCCAGGACTTTACCCAAGAACGGGAGAAGGGAGATGGGGTGGTAGTTGGGAAGGGAAGTCGGGTCGGCGCCAGGCTTCTTAAGAATAGGGATGATGATTGCTGATTTGTGGAGGTCGGGGACGATGCTCTGGGTCAGGGAATCATTGAGAAAGGACTAGGATAATGGACTAGGTCCGCCCTTGACTGGCCCCACACCAGACACACTGGCGATCCAGGGGGGGGCAAGAGCCCCGCGTGCCCCCCTGCGGACGCCCATGTAATTGGGTCAGATTTGGAGTCCCACAATGCATTTTGTGACACCCACCCTCCCAGCATTCCGGTCATCCATTTTTTGTTCTGTGCTTCCTGTAGCATGGGACATACACATTTTAGTGGCATTAGCCTTGTTTTTGGATGTAGTTGTGGGCAGTGGGCACTTGGGGGTTTGTGCAGGCATTTTTTGTACTTAGGTTGTGGATGCCATTACCCCCATGTTACATGAGTTTTTGTGTACTCACCAGACGCTATGACACCTTCAATTCCATGTACTCCCACCGGTGGTAGCAGGGCCATCACCTTCTCCTCCCAGGGCTGGTACTGTACTGGTCTGCGGGGACCACCACCTCCAGTGTGCTGGCTCTGTAGGTACTCTTCGTCCATTTTCTGCTTGATCATCCTCCGCAGATCGTACCACCTGGCCTGGCACACCTTCCTTGTGCGTCTGATGGGTGCAACAGCATTCACCCTGTTGACTATCCTCTCCCACAGTTGTGTTTTCTCAGCTATGCTGGTCCATCTGACCAATGTGCCAAACAGCTATGGCTCGACTCTGATGACTTCATCTACAAGGATCTCCATCTCCTCCTTTGTGAACTTTGGATTCTCCTGTGCGGGCATGGTATGAGGTGACTGTGTTTGGATGTGGGTGTGTGGTTCTGAACGTGAATGGGGGAGTGTGTGGGTCTGAATATGATTGGGGGTATGTGTGAAGGTATATGTGTGCAGTTGGTGGTGTGTTGTCAGTGTCTCTTGCTAATTGGGTATGTTGCAAAGGATCGTGGTTTGTGTGTGTGGGCCCTTTTTATTGGTCCATGTGTGGGTGGGGCTTAGTTTGAATTTTTTCGTGGGTGTGTTATAGGGGGTGCTTCTGTGTTAGTCCCTTTGCTTGCCTGTTTGTGTCTGCCCAGGACATTCAACTCCATGGTTTGTACACTGGAGACGTGTTTTGTGGTGTTGTGTGAGTCGTTTTCACCCTCCTTGTGCTGTTTTACAGTGTCCGCGTGGTTCAGTACCGCTCGTTTACTTGTATTTGCGTCAGTTTATTTGTGTGTCCAACTCGACGTTTTTGCGGTACGGGTCATTTTCTACCTCCTTGTGCTGTTTCACGGGGTTCGCGTGCGCTTTGTTCAGTGTGGGTTCGTCTCGTATTCGATTTTGTGGCTCGCTCATACGCGAAGTTTACCGTACAAATCGCAGCTCATAAGCAACGTTTTCCGTACAAATCGCATTCTGATTCCCCGTTCTGGATCGTACTTGTCGGGTCGTACAGCATGTTTACGAATCGTATGGTTCACTTTCAGGGTCCGTATCGTACTGATTTTCCATTGCTTTTTGTACGTTTCGCAAAGATTCAGACGTATGTATTTCCTACGGATCATATTACGTGGTTCGGACGGATTCGTACGATTCGTACAAATTTGTTTCCTGAATCGGAATCCACCGCTAAGTCAGTATATATATTATATGTATATATTTAATTAATTTGTTTATTAAATTATGTATATGAATTATTAATTTTAAATATTATAAAATATTTTTACTAGGTTATAATATTTTAGGTATTATTAATTTATTTTACATATTTTTTTAATTAAAAAAACGATATTTAAAAAAAAGGATATTTTTGACATCAATATTTTTTTTCCGATATTTTTGTACTTACCTTGTTGTAGATAGGATGTCAATATTGTTGACATCGATATTAACGCTCCGATATTTTTGTACTTCGATAATATGTCTTTTTATTTGTCAGACCTTCTTTGGCTCCTCAGCCATTCATGGGAAGATGTTAATTGTCTCCTTTTTCATGTCTGTCTTTCCCACAGACTCAAAAATACAACTAGACCTTAACAATCGTAAAATCTATCAAACCCTACACACCAAATATATGAGGGAAATAAAAACAGCAAAAAGAACTCATATAGCTGAACTCGTCCAAAGAGCTCCATCACATACTAAAAGAATTTACTTCCTTTAAAAGTCCGCAAGAAACCCCAAAAACAAATGAATGGACGGAAGACCTTTCTACGTTTTTAGACGAAAAAATTACAAAAATATGTCAACCTTTTAAAACAGAAAATATATCTCTCCAACACCTGGAACAGGAGTTACACATGAATCAAGACACACACATAAATGTTTCTCCCTCGAACTGGTCTGCTTTTGAGCTGTTGGCCAACGAAAAAACCATGCGTTTAGGACGAAAAATCAAATCAGGTTCTCCCTGCGATCAGTTATCCTCTAAACTATTTTCCACTCTTGCTCCAGCGCTGGTTCACCCTCTCTCCTGCCTCCTAAATTCATCCTTGACAGAAGCGGAATTCCCTAAAATTTGGAAGGCGGCAAGAGTAAAACCTTTATTAAAAAAGCCCGGTGCTGATGTAAATACTTTCTCAAACTACCGCCCCATCTCCCTGCTACCCTTTTCAGGGAAAGTACTAGAGGCATTTGTTAATGAACAGCTGATAGGCTATCTTGAGAAGAACAATCTACTCGACTCCTCTCAGTCAGGTTTCCGTGCTGCCCACAGCACGGAGACAGCCCTGATTGAGGTTACCGACAATATCAGATTTGCCCTTGACAAACGTCAATCGTGCATTCTGGTACTTTTAGATCTATCGGCTGCCTTTGACACCATCTCCCATCAGATCTTCATCAGACGACTGTGGGAGTGTGGTATCAAAGGGCAGGTTTTAAGATGGTTTATCAGCTATTTGTCAAATCGAACAACTACAATGCAAACAGATGAAACCTTAGCTAGTACCCAGCTAGTTACAAGGGGTGTGCCTCAGGGCTCCATCCTCAGCCCTTCGCTCTTTAACGTTTATATGGCCCCTCTAGCCAATCTCATCAGGGCATATGGATTTGACGTGTTATCATATACGGATGACACGCAAATACTAGTTACCCTTGGCCCTGACATAAATGACACCAAAAAGCGCTTTAAAAAATGCCTGGTGGAGGTAAAAAATTGGATGAATTGAATCATCTACAACTGAATGGTGCTAAATCTGAAATAATGACATTTGGCCAAGCTAGTGTACATTGGACCCATGATTGGTGGCCCTCGGAAATGGGGGAATGCCCCGTCCCAAAGGAATCAGTCCGCAACCTTGGAATCCACATGGATAATAAATTATCCATGAAGGACCATGTAAATCACACCGTTGGCACCTGCTTTGGAATCATGTGAAGTCTACGCAGGGTTTTCAAATGGATACCAATGGAAGCATGCAGAATCCTAGTTCAGGGCCTTACAATAAATAGGTTAGATTAAGGTAACTCTCTTCTGCTTGCCATAAATGAGTGCCATATCAGGAAATTACAAGTTGTTCAAAACACTGCTGCTCGTCTGATTCTGGGCCTACCAAGACGATCCCCTTCCCTGCCATGCCTAAAAAGTCTACATTGGCTCCCTGTTAAAAAGAGAGCCATTTTTAAAACCATGTGTTTGGTTCATAAACATATGTACGGCACAGGACCAAAATACTGGAACCGAAAATTGACATGGCACCAGCCTGGTCGACAATTGAGATCAAGCTCTAAGTTCCAGCTCACGCCACTTAGAGTTCAAACCGCTAGAAATGGCGGACGTGCCTTCTCCTACATGGCACCATCTCTATGGAACAAACTTCCTCTAAACATACGTACAACCATCAAACACATGAGTTTTCGAAAGTAGTTGAAAACATGACTCTTTAGTTAAGCCTCCATTTCCAGGATCATTCACTTTCTTTTTCTGGGATTGTCCTCATGCGCCATGAGACTCCCTTTGGGATGTGATATGTCTGCGCAATATAAATATCCAGACTGGACTAGACACCTGACTGGCGCTGCATTGGCAGCGCGCCTTGACATTCTGGACACAGGGCTCTTTAGTCCCTTTATTAGATGGGGGCTGGTATGTGATTTTAATTAGGCGCAATGTGATTATCTATGTGATGGTAATTGCCTAATGTGAGTTTGTGCAATGTGATGTGGTGCTAGGAAATGTAATGCATTTAATATGATTACGCACCTTGATCTTCCACCTCTGAATGTTTTTGGGCATCATGTGTTTTTGGGCTATTGAGTTATGTTCTGGCACCTCTGAATGTTTTTATGCATCATGTGTCTTCCTTGTTTTTACACCTCTGAATGTGTTGGTTTATGTATCATGTGTTTTTCCTTCCCTGCACCTCTGAATGTGTTTTTGATGCATCATGTGCCTTGTTATTACACCGCTGAATGTATGTTTTATGCATCATGTGTTTTCCTTCCCTACACCTCTGAATGTTGTGATGCATCATGTGTAATGTGTTCTTGCTTATACCCCAAATTGTATTGTGATACTTAGGTGGTTGTTCTTTCTAGTACAGGTGGTCCTAGTGAGGTCCTGGTTCCCTGCGTGACATTCTCCTAAGGTGGTTAGGGTTGCGTATGTGGTACTTACCTGTTACCAGTAGTTACTGGTTGTGATTTATAACTGTTAATTTGTGCTATACTTATTCTAAGTTCTAGAAGTGCTATTTCTACTAAGTGCTGATTCTGACAGTGGCCATGTGGCCCTGTCCTGGTGTAAATAATCCCTTGTGAATATTGCCCGTGCCAGTTGGCACAATGTACATGTGTGATTTCTATCTGATGTGTTTTGACAATACAGAAGTTATTTTTATATAACCTTGTGTGGAGTTCCTTTTGTGGTGCCTAGGATGCTGTTGCTGTTGTGTGCGTGCACAAGTGCTTTACACATTGCCTCCGGGATAAGTCTGTCTGCTCGTGCCAAGCTACCAAGGAGGTGAGTAGGGGTTATCTTTGCGTGTGACTCCCTTGCCCTGACTAGAATGGTGGTTTCTGCCTAGCTTTGGCATCAGCCTTAGCCAACCAGAAGTAGCCAGTTCTAACAGAGACCAAGAGTAGTACTAGACTTAAAGGAGCCGGTTGCGGTCTGCTGCTGGCTGCAGTTGGTTGCTGGTTCATCTCAAGTGTACGGCAGGTGTACAAGTGCATTGCCTATCCATAGCTCGCTTACCTCCTTGTTCCTCGGTCTCAGCCCTAAACCTGCTTACCTGCCATTTGCTTTTATCTTGCTTGTCGAAACAGCAGGAGCAGGGACAAGTGACAAGAGCCGAGGGAGCTGCGGTGGCGAGAGAAAGAAGCTGTTGAGAGCCTTGAGTTTTGAGCGCTGGGGAGTTTACTGTTGGAGAATGTTGGAGAGCTGAATATAACATCAGAAAATTAGGCAACAAGGAGTGTTATCAGGTCTGACAGAGTAAGGCAACCACCTACTGGACCAAAGCCCAAATAAAAAAAAAAGAAAAGTCGACTGCAAGGGTGTCCCTGAACCAGAGATGGTCCATGACAAATTAAGCACAAACGGTGTTGTAGCAAAGGACGTAGCAAAGGTCAGAAGGGGTGCCCTTATAAGTTCTGCTGCTGAAGGGTGTAGCACCTTTAATCCTATGGTTCAGCAATATCTAACTTTCTAACTGTAACCAACCGCATGTCGCCATTAAGGTGTCAAGAATCAGAAGAGCTGATAAACATTGAGGGGGTGCCTCAGAGGAAAATTCCATGTGCTTTCCAACCAAAGATCTATACAAAATTTTCTTTTTTGAAAGACCCCGGAACGATAAATAATTCCAACACTGAGAACATAAAAGGGCTGCAAACACCCCTCCAACCAGGCAAATTCGATTGTATCTCATTGAGTAACATCAAGCCGGCAGAGTCTTGGGCAGAGTCTCCACCATGTGTATGGAACAGCCCCCACAACTCAGATGGAATAACCAAAGCAACAGAAGATACAGCCGCCCTGATAACTGGTGAGGCTAATAGCTTTAGAGGGGCCAGAGCCTGTAGAGACATTAGAGACGGAGGTGAGCCAGAGCAGATGGACCTGAGTAATACCAGGGAGATCCCCTGCAATGAAAAAAGCAGCCCGTCGAGTTGCCAAAAGGGGAACCAACCCCCTCAACCAGATGCAAATAGCAAATCAGACAAATGTGACAGAAATAACTTGAGGCAAACTGAAATCAGTGACTGGGCGGACCTTAGGGATACGCCAGCCCCCACTTTGAAACAGGGCCAACAGACCAATCGAAAAGGACGGGATTCATTATTACAGCCAAAGAACTGTTCTCCCCTTCAGACGCAAATTATCCAATCTGATCCTTGAGAAGCCCTGGTAGGGCTGGTAGACCCCAACAACGTAACAGACAACACATCTCCAGAGCCCCATATGCTGCTTCCCTGTGATGACTCCCATTAGATGAACACTGATATGACATTCCTAGCTTCACAGGAATGGTAGGAACTAGTAACCTCTTATAACTTAAAACCAGTTCTGCACCACTCACCTGAGGGAGCAATCAACATCCAGCAGGTAGAGAAAGGTAATCCTGCTGGATGTTCAACCCTAGAATCCATCTGGGTAACAATTTTAAGTAACTTTTAACACTCAGCTGCAGCCCTACAATAATAATCACAAAAACTGGACCTGCAGCTCACAGTTCCCCAAACCCTGACTGGCTCCATCTCACGATTGATTGGAAATTATCAAAGCTCAACAGCCTTATAAAGCGAGGGCAGAAAGCAGTTCATGTACTTCAAATGTCACAACCAGAATACTCTTGTGCACCAATAGTGGGAAAACTACAAACGTTACCATCAACGATAGGAGACCTAATTTTAGACTTAAAAACCAGACTCAACCAGTATCCATTCAAGTAACGGACCTCTTAGAACAGTAACAACAATATCAGCATCCAAAAGCGGGGCTGATATCAACCAGTCCACATTATCCCTCCGTTGGCAGTGCAGCAACAGCACCAATTATGGAGAGCGCAGTACCTAAAACCCACTAACCCTTGAAAGCTCGCCGGAAGAAAAAAAGTAAGCGAAGAAATAGGAAGTTAGCAGGCCATGGTTTATGCATTAGGTCTCAGGCCCACGCAATTCTAACAGCTCCTGAATTTGACCTTGGGGCTATTAAGCAGGCCCCCACTACCACCTCGGCTGACAGGCCTGAGCACTCTTCCACGGTACCAAACGATGTCACACCATCTGATCGGACCTATTCTCAAGAGTATCAACGAAGAATGTTTCGGCTCAAGACAACAAGCAGGAGTCAACCCAAATAAGAGAAGGGCCAGTTACATCAAATTCAGAACTAAGAAACACTACTAAAAAAGTCCAAAATTGAATGTCCCCCCGAGAGCCACTCAGATTATTAATATAGAGTTACCACAAAAGCCAACCAGATGAAATGCAAACACAACCTGGGTGTCAGGGAATACAAGGACGCAATGTGACCACCGGCAAATCCCCCCATGAGGTACAATCCATGAGCTGCCATAAGTCATCTTACTCAACCTAGGCCCTCTGGACACGAGGGATCTCTCACCAAGCAAATGGTGGTATGACACGAGGAAGGTACGACTACCATCATATTCATCCCTGAGTATGAATCTCGGGGCAGGGTGGACAGATTGAACAGAGGGAATATATTGCAGCTCCTACACTCTATTTCAAGCTTTGATAGCATTAGCTCTGCAGATCTCCTCTCTATAGAGTTTCAACCAACCAACAACCCGCAATGTCCAGAAGAAA
Source organism: Lissotriton vulgaris (assembly GCF_964263255.1). Taxonomy (NCBI): domain Eukaryota; kingdom Metazoa; phylum Chordata; class Amphibia; order Caudata; family Salamandridae; genus Lissotriton; species Lissotriton vulgaris. Next base: position 1,151,077,003 of record NC_141694.1, read on the forward strand.
CTAAAACAACATGGAATTCTAGCGAGGTACTTAATAAAATTATGAAAGATGTACACATGTTTAAACATTGGGGGATAAAATTGGAAGTTAAACTAAAACTACCTTATCTAACACAGTTTTTACATACCTGTATGGATGGTCCACCCACAAATACAACCTCAGTACTAAAAGGAGCCAGGAGCAGTACCCCTGGAGCGCATACCATTTGCACACAGCCATTTGCCTCAAATTTAGATTCTAGGGAATCATGTCCTGCTACACTGACAACATCACTAAATTGGAGGCAAATACAGTGTACAATTACAATGGAGCAAACAAACTGACAATGGGAGAGCATTTTTCTGATGGTCCAGGCCGAGACCAAAATCAGTATATGTATTTGAAACATCAATGGCTTAGCTAGCAAAATCGAGGACCATGAGGTACTTTATTATGTAAAAACATTTGATATGATTCTGCTCCAAGAAACCTGAGAGGACAAGCCCCTTGAGCTTCAGGGGTACACCTCCCATTGTGTTCAAGCAACAAAGGGCTCACTCTTTGGTCGCCGTTCGAGGGACCTAATGATTTTAATGATTTTGCCATCAATATCTGATATAAGAAAAACCACACCTATAGAGTACCAAATCACACCTCCAAGTTTCATTCAAGCAGTAATGACAACACTCGAGTTTATCAATGTACGTCAGGAAGTAATAATAATTAACACCTATATCCACCCTAAACAAAAGTTGAAAGCAGCTAAGGAGCTAAATGTAGCAATAAAAAGGATTATGGATGAGCAAGACACGGATTACATCATCTTGGCAGGTGACTTCTAAATGTACCTCATTGGCTCTGGAACAGACGAAGCCCTTGTGCAAGACCTTACTGTTGCATGGAAAATACCGAACCAGGGCTCCCCAAATATCAAAAAATCCACAAGATGTTCAAAACGCCTGCTCCAGCAACTTGAATATCTCAATTTAAGAGCATTGAACAGCCGCTTTCAGGGGGATAATCCACTAGCCCCCACGTTCCATTCATCAAGAACATCTTCCCACTTAGACTTCACATTTACATTTTTAAACATGCTTGGTAAAGTCGCAACTTTTGGAATAGGCAAGAAGGAACATAGCAATCACTTGCCTCAGGAAATGACACTAAAGGCCAATACAGTCTTCATGTTAGAGTCATGCAAAGAGATCAATGTAAAAGGAGCCTCAAATCTAAAGCAATTAAGATGAAATCCCAGTAACATTGATGCTATATAATTTGCCGCTAAAACATTGTACATCCAGAGCGTAGGTATCCCAAGACAACCAGTTGAAGCGTGGCAAAACTTTACTGTGACCCTAGGAGGAAAATTATCAAAGGCTACAGTGAAAAAATCAAGACTGCTGGGGGATGCCTTAATGAAATTATCAACAAGCCCAGAATCCAAAGAACTCAAACATACCATAAACCATACACTAAGACAGCTGCCTAAAAATCCAACTGCGACCTGCAAAATGCTCGATTTTGGAAAAGGGGGTGGTGATGGACGGAGTTTCTGAATGATGCAGAATACTCTTACCCAGTCAAGAGATCAGGGCTTGATCCATCACCAATTTTTAGCTCACTGCACCATCCCAGCTCAGAACCTGGCTACATGCAAATTAGTCTATTCCAGTCCCAGTGCATGATGGGAACAGGGCAAACCAAACTACCAAGCCAATTCTTATATTGGGAAAGAAACAAGCTTCCGGGGACCGGTTTCTGGCATTTCAGCCGTCGTCGGCCCAGCTTGCTTGAATCCTGATGGTGCAATGAGCAAGGGACTCACGTCTGAGTATACCCTCCCACACATAGTGTGGACAAAATCGATTTTGGAAAAGGGGGTGGTGATGGACAGAGGTTTTGAATGATGCAGAATACTCTTACCTAGTCAAGAGATCAGGGCTTGATCCATCACCGTTTTTTAGCTCACTGCACCATCCAAGCTCAGAACCTGGCTACATGCAAATTAGTCTGTTCCTGTCCCAGTGCATGATGGGAACAGGGCAAACCAAACTACCAAGCCAATTCTTATACTGGGAAGGAAACAAGCTTCCGGGGGACCGGTTTCTGGCATTTCAGCTGTCGTCGGCCCAGCTTGCTTGAATCCTGATGGTGCAATGAGCAAGGGACTCACGTCTGAGTATACCGTCCCACACATACTGTGGACAAAATCGATTTTGGAAAAGGGGGTGGTGATGGACAGAGTTTCTGAATGATGCAGAATACTCTTACCCAGTCAAGAGATCAGGGCTTGATCCATCACCGTTTTTTAGCTCACTGCACCATCCCAACTCAGAACCTGGCTACATGCAAATTAGTCTGTTCCTGTCCCAGTGCATGATGGGAACAGGGCAAACCAAACTACCAAGCCAATTCTTATACTGGGAAGGAAACAAGCTTCTGGGGACCGGTTTCTGGCATTTCAGCCGTCGTCGACCCAGCTTGCTTGAATCCTGATGGTGCAATGAGCAAGGGACTCACGTCTGAGTATACCCTCCCACACATAGAGTGGACAAAATCGATTTTAGAAAAGGGGGTGGTGATGGACAGAGTTTCTGAATGATGCAGAATACTCTTACCCAGTCAAGAGATCAGGGCTTGATCCATCACCGTTTTTTAGCTCACTGCACCATCCCAGCTCAGAACCTGGCTGCATTCAAATTAGTCTGTTCCTGTCCCAGTGCATGATGGGAACAGGGCAAACCTAACTACCAAGCCAATTCTCATACTGGGAAGGAAACAAGCTTCCGGGGACCGGTTTCTGGCATTTCAGCCGTCGTCGGCCCAGCTTGCTTGAATCCTGATGGTGCAATGAGCAAGGGACTCACGTCTGAGTATACCCTCCCACACATAGTGTGGACAAAATCGATTTTGGAAAAGGGGGTGGTGATAGACAGAGTTTCTGAATGATGCAGAATACTCTTACCCAGTCAAGAGATTAGGGCTTGATCCATCACCGTTTTTTAGCTCACTGCACCATCCCAGCTCAGAACCTGGCTACATGCAAATTAGTCTGTTCCTGTCCCAGTGCATGATGGGAACAGGGCAAACCAAACTACCAAGCCAATTCTTATACTGGGAAGGAAACAAGCTTCCGGGGACCGGTTTCTGGCATTTCAGCCGTCGTCGGTCCAGCTTGCTTGAATCCTGATGGTACAATGAGCAAGGGACTCACGTCTGAGTATATCCTCCCACACATAGTGTGGACAAAATCGATTTTGGAAAAGGGGGTGGTGATGGACAGAGTTTCTGAATGATGCAGAATACTCTTACCCAGTCAAGAGATCAGGGCTTGATCCATCACCGTTTTTTAGCTCACTGCACCATCCCAGCTCAGAACCTGGCTACATGCAAATTAGTCTCTTCCTGTCCCAGTGCTTGATGGGAACAGGGCAAACCAAACTACCAAGCCAATTCTTATACTGGGAAGGAAACAACCTTCCGGGGACCGGTTTCTGGCATTTCAGCCGTCGTCGGCCCAGCTTGCTTGAATCCTGATGGTGCAATGAGCAAGGGACTCACGTCTGAGTATACCCTCCCACACATAGTGTGAACAAAATCGATTATGGAAAAGGGGGTGGTGATGGATAGAGTTTCTGAATGATGCAGAATACTCTTACCCAGTCAAGAGATCAGGGCTTGATCCATCACCCTTTTTTAGCTCACTGCACCACCCCAGCTCAGAACCTGGCTACATGCAAATTAGTCTGTTGCTGTCCCAGTGCATGATGGGAACAGGGCAAACCAATCTACCAAGCCAATTCTTATACTGGGAGGGAAACAAGCTTCCGGGGACCGGTTTCTGGCATTTCAGCCGTCGTCGGCCCAGCTTGCTTGAATCCTGATGGTGCAATGAGCAAGGGACTTACGTCTGAGTATACCCTCCCACACATAGTGTGGACAAAATCGATTTTGGAAAAGGGGGTGGTGATGGACAGAGTTTTTGAATGATGCAGAATACTCTTACCCAGTCAAAAGATCAGGGCTTGATCCATCACCGTTTTAATTTGCATGTTGCCAGGTTCTGAGCTGGGATGGTGCAGTGAGCTAAAGAACGGTGATGGATCAAGCCCTGATCTCTTGACTGGGTAGGAGTATTCTGCATCATTCAGAAACTCTGTCCATTACCTTTTCCAAAATTGATTTTATCCACACTAAGTGTGGGAGGGTATACTCAGACGTGAGTCCCTAGCTCATTGCACCATCAGGATTCAAGCAAGCCGGGCCGACGAAGGCTGAAATGCCAGAAACTGGTCCCCGGAAGCTTGTCTCCTTCCAAGTATAAGAATTGACTTGGTAGTTTGGTTTGCCCTGTTCCCATCATGAACTGGGACAGAAACAGACTAATTTGCATGTAGCCAGGTTCTGAGCTGGGATGGTGCAGTGAGCTAAAAAACGGTGTTGGATCAAGCCCTGATCTCTTGACTTTGTAGGAGTATTCTGCATCATTCAGAAACTCTGTCCATCACCTTTTCCAAAATTGATTTTATCCACACTAAGTGTGGGAGGGTATAGTCAGACGTGAGTCCCTAGCTCATTGCACCATCAGGATTCAAGCAAGCCGGGCCGACGAGGGCTGAAATGCCAGAAACCGGTCCCCGGAAGCTTGTCTCCTTCCCAGTATAAGAATTGGCTTGGTAGTTTGGTTTGCCCTGTTCCCATCATGCACTGGGACAGGAACAGACTAATTTGCATTTAGCCAGGTTCTGAGCTGGGATGGTGCAGTGAGCTAAAAAACGGTGATGGATCAAGCCCTGATCTCTTGACTGGGTAGGAGTATTCTGCATCATTCAGAAACTCTGTCCATCACCTTTTCCAAAATTGATTTTATCCACACTAAGTGTGGAAGGGTTTTCTCAGACGTGAGTCCCTAGGTCATTGCACCATCAGGATTCAAGCAAGCCGGGCCGACGATGGCTGAAATGCCAGAAATCGGTCCCCGGAAGCTTGTCTCCTTCCCAGTATAAGAATTGGCTTGGTAGTTTGGTTTGCCCTGTTCCCATCATGCACTGGGACAGGAACAGACTAAATTGCATGTAGCCAGGATCTGAGCTGGGATGGTGCAGTGAGCTAAAAAACGGTGATTGATCAAGCCCTGATCTCTTGACTGGGTAGGAGTATTCTGCATCATTCAGAAACTCTGTCCATCACCTTTTCCAAAATTGATTTTATCCACACTAAGAGTGGGAGGGTATATTAGACGTGAGTCCCTAGCTCATTGCACCATCGGGATTCAAGCAAGCCGGGCTGACGACGGCTGAAATGCCAGAAACAGGTCCCCGGAAGCTTGTCTCCTTCCCAGTATAAGAATTGGCTTGGTAGTTTGGTTTGCCCTGTTCCCATCATGCACTGGGACAGGAACAGACTAATTTGCAAGTAGCCAGGTTCTGAGCTGGGATGGTGCAGTGAGCGAAAAAACGGTGATGGATCAAGCCCTGATCTCTTGACTGGGTAGGAGTATTCTGCATCATTCAGAAACTCTGTCCATCACCTTTTCCAAAATTGATTTTATCCACACTAAGTGTGGGAGGGTTTTCTCAGACGTGAGTCCCTAGGTCATTGCACCATCAGGATTCAAGCAAGCCCGGCCGACGACGGCTGAAATGCCAGAAACCGGTCCCCGGAAGCTTGTCTCCTTCCCAGTATAAGAATTGGCTTGGTAGTTTGGTTTGCCCTGTTCCCATCATGCACTGGGACAGGAACAGACTAATTTGCAAGTAGCCAGGTTCTGAGCTGGGATGGTGCAGTGAGCTAAAAAACGGTGATGGATCAAGCCCTGATCTCTTGACTGGGTAGGAGTATTCTGCATCATTCAGAAACTCTGTCCATCACCTTTTCCAAAATTGATTTTATCCACACTAAGTGTGGGAGGGTATACTCAGACGTGAGTCCCTAGCTCATTGCACCATCAGGATTCAAGCAAGCCGGGCCGACGACGGCTGAAATGCCAGAAACCAGTCCCCGGAAGCTTGTCTCCTTCCCAGTATAAGAATTGGCTTGGTAGTTTGGTTTGCCCTGTTCCCATCATGCACTGGGACAGGAACAGACTAATTTGCATGTAGCCAGGATCTGAGCTGGGATGGTGCAGTGAGCTAAAAAACGGTGATGGACAAGCCCTGATCTCTTGACTGGGTAGGAGTATTCTGCATCATTCCGAAACTCTGTCCATCACCTTTTCCAAAATTGATTTTATCCACACTAAGTGTGGGAGGGTATACTCAGACATGAGTCCCTAGCTCATTGCACCATCAGGATTCAAGCAAGCCGGGCCGACGACGGCTGAAATGCCAGAAACCTGTCCCCGGAAGCTTGTCTCCTTCCCAGTATAAGAATTGGCTTCGTAGTTTGGTTTGCCCTGTTCCCATCATGCACTGGGACAGGAACAGACTAATTTGCATGTAGCCAGGGTCTGAGCTGGGATGTGCAGTGAGCTAAAAAACGGTGATGGATCAAGCCCTGATCTCTTGACTGGGTAGGAGTATTCTGCATCATTCAGAAACTCTGTCCATCACCTTTTCCAAAATTGATTTTATCCACACTAAGTGTGGGAGGGTATACTCAGACGTGAGTCCCTAGCTCGTTACACCATCAGGATTCAAGCAAGCCGGGCCGACGATGGCTGAAATGCCAGTAACCGGTCCCCCGAAGCTTGTCTCCTTCCCAGCATAAGTATTGGCTTGGTAGTTTGGTTTGCCCTGTTCCCATCATGCACTGGGACAGGAACAGACTAATTTGCATGTAGCCAAGTTCTGAGCTGGGATGGTGCAGTGAGCTAAAAAACGGTGATGGATCAAGCCCTGATCTCTTGACTGGGTAGGAGTATTCTGCATCATTCAGAAACTCTGTCCATCACCTTTTCCAAAATTGACCTGCAAAATGCTCTCCAGACAATGAAGGCACTAATAAAGAGGAAGAAATGGGAAAGGAAAAGACCAAAGAATGACGAATTATGGGCTGAGCTGCTCCATGAAGCCAAACAAAAATCACAGTGCCAGGTTCTGGCAAAAAATTAATAGAGTTAAACATCAAAATCACCCTTTAATAAGCTTCATTATAACAGAGGAAGTTTGGGCTGGATTCCTCTTATGCCATTTTAACAACACAGCTGGAAACAAAGGTGAGTCAGACCATGAAACGGGGAACATGATAGAGTACAGGGGTGTGACTAGCAGGGCAAAGACAGGGTATAGCCTCATTACATTCAAGCAGCATGATCCACAAGGAAGTGAAAAACATCTCGGGGAGGTGCACACGGCGGAAGGCTCAAATACTTAATCCTCTGCCAAAGAAGAACATTACAGGTGCCTCAGGTCGAAATGGCATCCCACCAATGCCGTATAAACATGATGTGGAGTTTTGGAGTGAAGCCCTTATACCAGTCTTCAAAGTTATAAAGGATACAGCAACAATCCTGGAGACCTAGGAAGGATTCATTATCAGTCCAATTTTCAAACAGGGCGACAGGAAACTTCGAAGTAATTACTGGCTAATTGTCCTCATTGATGTTCAGGCAAAATATTTTGCAGTAACAATTCTGGATAAGCTAACATCATGGGCATCCGAAAACTCCATCATTCCAATCAATCAATCAGGGTTTTGCCGGGGCCAAGGAACCACAACAAACATCATGGCATTAACATTGTTAATGGATGCAGCTACAGAGGCCAAAACCCCCTTATTCCTCTGTTTTATTGATTATACTGCTACCTTCGATCATGTTGACCGAATTAAACTTTGGCATAAATGGAAAGTTGGGGGATACCAAAACCACTTCTGCACCAGCTTAAATTGTTGCACACAGACACCTGGATTAAGATCAAACTAGGAGCAGGAACACACCTTTCCAAACAAATCCTGACTTCTAAAGGGTTAAAACAAGGTTGTGTATTAGCGCCTTTATTATTCAACCTTTTTCTAGCAGATTTGCCAGGCGAACTGGACAAGTGCTCTTCTCATGCTCCAAAATTGGGGAACATATTGCTGTAAAATCTGTTGTATGCGGACGATCTGGTGCTGATAAGTCGGACCCTGATTGGCCTTCAACATCTTTTGAATGCAACTTATACCTTTTCCAAAAGGAATTCCCCGCAAATGGAAAGGGGCGACCACTCGGTCCCCCCGAACGTATGGCAGAGTGCCTCGATCCCCCCGGGAAGCCATTTTGGGCGGGAGGCGCGTCTCGGCTGGTATGCCCGAAGCGGCGTAGCCGGGGCGCGCTTTTTCCCGCCCTAGAGTGGGCTGGCCTAGACACTGACGCAGCCGGCCACGCCCTCGGGGCAGGCAGGGGCGGGTTTACGCCCGCCCTGAAGATGGATAAAAAGAGACGCAAGTCCAGAAGACATCCTCTTGTTCCTGTGCTCTGAAGCTGCACCTCCTCGCTGCACGTGAGCTCGAGACGGAACGAAGAGCCAATTTTGAGCGTTTTAATCGTTCTTGTTTGTTTTTCAGTTACTTTGTTGGAGAATGCCGAAGAAGGTGGGAAAGCGCATGACTACCGACCAGATGCTGCGTGTTCTCATGAAGGAGATGTCCGAGCTAAAGAAGCGGGTGGACAAGAATGAGGAAAAGGGTCCAAAACGTCCTTTGGCGGGAGCAGCCCCGGGAGGGAAAAACAAGAGGCCCAGGAGGGGGGCAGCGGGTGAAGACATCCCCGGTCCCAGTGCCCCGCTCGAGGCTCCAACTCCCGTGCCGGAGGAGGGGAATCCGATTCCCGTTGTGGTCACCCCCGTGTCCGAGGATGATATGCCGCCCGAGCTGGCAGCACAATTGGCAGCGTGGTTGGGTAAAGGTAACGAGGGCGCCACGGCTGTCGAGGCGCAGGCGCTGATAAAGCAATTGCGTGAGAAACGTGAAGCAGCCAAGGTGCCCGTGCCGGCTGCAGTAGGGGACAAGACACCAGGGACGATTGCAACCACAGAGGCAGCGTCAGGTGCAGGTAAGCGGCCATTGCCGATCGCGAGGGATGAGTCAACACCCTCTCGGAGAGAAAAGTTGGGGCAACATGTTCCTTTGGCAATTAAGGAAAAGATTTGGGCGGGGGAGTATGTGAATATTTTTTCATTGCTTGTTGACCATTATGAGGTAGAGCATGTAAAGAGTCAGAAGGATCTCATGCATCCGAGTGTTTGGCGCGCAAAAATGGCCGCCTTTAAAGTGAATGAGAATATTGGCAATTGGGGCAATGCCTGGGGAATCTTTACATCAATCTTGGGGGAACGTAGACCGGAGTTGCTTTCCGAGTTCCCAATCTATCAATCACGAATCATGGGGTATTCGACATCGCACCAGGGTAATCATTGGTTTTGTTACGATAATATGTTCAGAAAAGAAAAGGAGCATAATAAAAGTTTAACCTGGGATTGTTATGATGCCTTGACTTGGGATAAAATGAAGGAGTCAGGAATGTTGAAAATGCCGTTGGTTGGAAGTAATGTTGGCGAATCCTCCCGGCAGTATGAGGGGACCCCCTTTCGTTCAAGTACGGGTGCCGACGATCACTCAAAACCTACCGGCAATACTGGAAGAAAGGGTTTCTGCTTTAATTACAACAGAGGTAAATGTACGAGACCGCAGGGATCGTGTAAATTCAAACATGAATGTAGTGGTTGTGGGTCGTCCCATCCTGAGGCCTCGTGCAGAGCCAGAACGGGTGATAACGGGGGGAGAGGAGGTGCCAAACAGGTCTAATATAGTCCGAGGGGCGCCTTTACCCACTCCGATTGATACCCTGGCGATGATTCCTTGGCTCAGTGATTACCCGGATCGTACTTCTGCTGGGGTGCTGCGGAACGGTTTTTCGTATGGTTTCCGCATCCCGGTAGGGGACTTTCAGGGTGTGGATAAGTGTAAAAATCAACTTTCCGTCCTGCAGCATACAACCGTAGTACAGGATAAGATCCGGAAAGAGGTGACTCGAGGTCGGGTCGCCGGCCCGTTTAGTGTACCCCCGGTCCAGAATTTTGTTTGTTCTCCCTTGGGGGTAGTCCCCAAGAAAGACCCTGGTGAGTTCCGACTGATTCATAATTTATCAGCTCCACGAGGTCTTTCCGTAAATGAGGCAATCGATCCAGAAGTGTGTTCGGTGCGGTACGCATCCTTCGATGAGGCCGTAGCCATTTTGAATCGCCTGGGGCCCGGGGCGCTGATGGCGAAGTCAGATATCGAGTCAGCGTTCCGATTGCTCCCGGTACACCCAGACGACCAGCGTCTCCTAGGTTTCATGTTTCAGGGTTGTTATTACATGGATAGGTGTATGCCAATGGGGTGTTCTATATCCTGTGCTTATTTCGAGAAATTCAGTAGTTTTCTACAATGGGTCTTCACAAAGAGAACGGGTTTCCAAGATGTAATGCACTACCTTGATGATTTCCTGTTTCTTGGGGCAGCCGGGGGTCTTGAATGTGGCCGGGCCTTGGCCGAATTTTGTGTGTTGATGAAGCAGTTTGGTGTGCCATTGGCGCCGGGTAAAACAGTGGGTCCTACGACTTGCCTCGAGTTTCTGGGGATCGAGTTGGACTCCATTGAGGGGTGTATCCGTTTGCCAGCCGAGAAGGTGTTGAAGTTCAGGGCTGCGCTGCAAATGTGTATAAATGCTTCGAAAGTTACGCTGCAACAATTACAGCAGGTGGTGGGACAGTTGAATTTTGCCTTGAGGGTAATACCAATGGCCCGCCCCTTTTCCCGTTCAATTGCCCAAGCGATGGTCGGCCTTAAAGAAGCCCATCATCGCACGAGACTATCGGCCGAGATCCGCCAGGACATGCGTATTTGGTTAGCATTCTTGGCGGATTTCAATGGTAGAATCGTCTGGAATGAACCAGCCGTGTCTTCTGAAGAGCTGGGGCTATGGACAGATTCGGCAGGAAGCATAGGTTTTGGCGCCATCTTCGGCACGAAATGGTCGGCACAAAGATGGCCGACATGGTGGCATGAGAATGGTCTGACGAGTAATATTGCTTTCCTCGAACTGTTTCCCATCTTGGTGGCCTTGAGAGCATGGCCCGATGGGTTCAAAGATCACTCTGTCATATTTTGGTCTGACAATATGACCGTGGTCGAGTGCATCAATAGTCAGGCAGCACATTGTAAACTGATTTTAAGACTGCTTAAGGAAATTGTTTTACTGTGTATGCAATTGAAGGTGCTATTCAGAGCAAAACACGTTCCAGGGGTGATGAATCAGGCGGCTGACGCACTGTCTCGTTTTCAAATGCAGGCTTTTTCGGGTTTCCTTCCCTCAGCGGACCCAGAGCCGGCACCCTTTCCCGAAGCTCTCTGGTCTCTCGGTGCCCCGAACTTCGTCACCTCGTGGGAGAGAGTCTAGCACCAAGGACGAGGAAGGCATATGAAGGGGCGTTTCGGGCCTATTTAGCCTTTTTGGGGAGTGATAAAGAGCGACTTTGGGGTCACGAGGAATGGGTAGTGAATTTCCTGATGTCCTTACGGAGGGCTGGGAAATCGGTGGCTACGGCCCAGAGGCATCGTGCTGCCATTTCCTTTGTTGCCAGAGCACACGCTATCCAGGACCCAACAGCGTCTTTCGTTGTACAGAAAGCGCTGCGTGGGTGGCAACGCCTCGAGGGTCGCAGAGTAGATGAAAGGCGCCCGATAGGTTTGGATAGATTGTCCCAGTTGTTGGCGACACTCCCTGCCACATGTTCATCTCAGTTTGAGGCGGTGCTGTTCCGAGCCGCTTTTACGCTAGCATTTCACGGAGCAATGCGGGTAAGCGAACTAGTTGCAAGGAACAAACTGGATGTGGCGGGGGGTTTGTGCCAAGAACACGTTCAGATCAGGGGAGAAACAATGACTGTCTCCTTTGTAAGGTCCAAGACTGACCATGATGGGATGGGTGACTGCGTCATCATACGCAGGATTCCTGGGTCCTCCATATGTCCGGTAAAGTGTTTAGAGGATTACCTAGCACGAAGGGTGGCATCATGGGGGGGGACTTTGTTAAGACACGCGGACGCCACCCCACTGACGAAATTTCAGTTTCAGCGGGTGCTTGCGATGTCAATTGCCGCTGCGGGCTTTAACCCGGGCGAGTTTGGGACCCATTCCTTTCGGATAGGGGCTGCTACGGAAGCTACAGCCAGGGGTCTTAATGTTGAGCAAGTGAAACAAGTGGGGCGTTGGTCCTCCAATTGTTATAAGAGATACGTGCGGTTGCACATGTTGTGAAGCTGTAATAATGTACTCACGCTTCTTGTTTTTGTTTGGTTTTCAGTTTCGCAAGCCTACGAGGCGGGGCGGACTATGCAGTCGACCCTACACCGGGCCAGCGGTCAGACATCACCGACTGTGAAAAAGGAGGTGTGGGTCGTGGGCCACTCATACGTGAGGCGTGCCGCAGACGTATTCAAAGCAGGTGACATGATTCACGTAGCTGGGGAATACGGGTACAGGATGTCCTTCTACGGAAGGGGCGGTCTCTGTATTGACCAGTTTCAATCATTTTTCGAGGGTTTGTTAGGGCGGACAAGGTCACCGCCGTCAATAGTTATAGTGCATGTTGGGGGCAATGATTTGGTCACCATCGGTAGACGACTACTCCTGGAGGCAATGCTTTCCACTGTAAGTTGGTTGGCGAGGAGAGTTCCGGGGTGCACGATTGCATGGTCCCATTTGATTCCACGAAGGGTGTGGCGGGGGGCTATCTCTATACCTGCTTTGAATCATTCTGTTAGAAAGCTTAACAATAAAGTGAGTAGGTTGTTCCGTTCCAGGACATTGCATTCTATTTCTCATAGCTGTATTAATGATGACAGTATGTATTCGGGGGATGGTGTGCATTTGTCTTGGGTGGGGAATGAGTTACTCTTAAGAGACTTCTTAGCATGGTTAAAATCTTTGAAACATGACCTTTAGGTAGTAGTTTTGTGGGGGGTCCGGATAGCCGGTCAACTATCCGGCCTGTGGCGGTAAGGTCATGATCGGTGAGCACTAATTGGAAGATCCCTATGAGTGGGCGTCACCCAACACGGATGGGAGCGCTCGGGGGAGGTGGCCTTTGGCCCCTCAACGGGGAGGCGGTCCCTTCTAAGGATGGGTCGCCGAAAGAAGAGGAAAGGCGGTCAAGGCCCCTTCCTGTGTAGGAGGGGTTACAGCCCCCTCCTAGGGAATTTCCCGGGGCCAGTGACATCTGCGACGGCAGATGCGGTAAGTTGTGTGGGGTTGGGGGGAGGTCTACGATACCTTCTAGATACCTCACACGAGTCTTCGAACGACCTTTAACTGGCGTCGAGTTGATAAGTGCCCCCGTCAAGTCAAGGGAAATTGGTAGTAGTTGCACGTGAGTACGCCTCAGTGCTGTCGCCCCTCCCAAGTGGGGGGGGTATGTCTGGTTAGGGATCTTGACACCGGTTACGACCTTGCCGTTAGCCCTTAAACGTTAGGATGTACAATTTCAATATTTCAAGTAAATGTTTTGTAGGATGTTAGTTCGGCTAGGAGAACCTCTGTATTAGAGAATCTGTTAAGGTTAGCCAAACATCGCAATGTGGTATGAAATTGTACATTAATGTTTAAATGTTTTAATTTTTTGTTTTAATAAATACGGCCGGGAGGGTCACTCCCTCCCACTTCCAAAAACTTCAAGAACTGTTTCCGGTTTCCCTCATTTGGGGATTGTGTTGAGAGGGGGTGGCGGGTATCTCAGCCATATGGAAAGGGGCGACCACTCGGTCCCCCCGAACGTATGGCAGAGTGCCTCGATCCCCCCGGGAAGCCATTTTGGGCGGGAGGCGCGTCTCGGCTGGTATGCCCGAAGCGGCGTAGCCGGGGCGCGCTTTTTCCCGCCCTAGAGTGGGCTGGCCTAGACACTGACGCAGCCGGCCACGCCCTCGGGGCAGGCAGGGGCGGGTTTACGCCCGCCCTGAAGATGGATAAAAAGAGACGCAAGTCCAGAAGACATCCTCTTGTTCCTGTGCTCTGAAGCTGCACCTCCTCGCTGCACGTGAGCTCGAGACGGAACGAAGAGCCAATTTTGACCCACCCACCAGCCCCTGAGGACAGCTAGTTGTTTTAATAAAGTTGATCAGTTATTCTATTTCGTTTTCAGGTTGTTTTGGTGTTATGTTGATATTTAATGTGTAATAAAGATTGGTCTAATTTTACAAGTTTGTGATTAGAGAACTTCGGATTCAAGGTCCATTTACAAACAAGCGTTTTTCGGTCATAGTGGCCAATGTAGTTTCGTTTAGTTAGCATTTGTCGTATTTATTTTGGTCAGGCGGTAGGCGGTAAGGTCATGATCGGTGAGCACTAATTGGAAGATCCCTATGAGTGGGCGTCACCCAACACGGATGGGAGCGCTCGGGGGAGGTGGCCTTTGGCCCCTCAACGGGGAGGCGGTCCCTTCTAAGGATGGGTCGCCGAAAGAAGAGGAAAGGCGGTCAAGGCCCCTTCCTGTGTAGGAGGGGTTACAGCCCCCTCCTAGGGAATTTCCCGGGGCCAGTGACATCTGCGACGGCAGATGCGGTAAGTTGTGTGGGGTTGGGGGGAGGTCTACGATACCTTCTAGATACCTCACACGAGTCTTCGAACGACCTTTAACTGGCGTCGAGTTGATAAGTGCCCCCGTCAAGTCAAGGGAAATTGGTAGTAGTTGCACGTGAGTACGCCTCAGTGCTGTCGCCCCTCCCAAGTGGGGGGGGTATGTCTGGTTAGGGATCTTGACACCGGTTACGACCTTGCCGTTGGCCCTTAAACGTTAGGATGTACAATTTCAATATTTCAAGTAAATGTTTTGTAGGATGTTAGTTCGGCTAGGAGAACCTCTGTATTAGAGAATCTGTTAAGGTTAGCCAAACATCGCAATGTGGTATGAAATTGTACATTAATGTTTAAATGTTTTAATTTTTTGTTTTAATAAATACGGCCGGGAGGGTCACTCCCTCCCACTTCCAAAAACTTCAAGAACTGTTTCCGGTTTCCCTCATTTGGGGATTGTGTTGAGAGGGGGTGGCGGGTATCTCAGCCATATAAATCTTAAGAAAACTAAGAGCGGCTCAGTAAATTCATTAAAAAGAAAAGGATTCATTGTAATTTATACGGACAAGGCTTGGATTCGACAACCTGCTACAAATATCTGGGAGTACTTATGGACCATAAAAACACATTCAAACCACAGTTGTCATCTCTTCCGGGGAAGGGCACCACAACTTACCTGGCGATGAAAGCACTGAAGGACAAACTGCCGACTTAACACTTGACCCCTACCTACAGGTGCTGTGAGCAAAATTGAAGCTGACACCAACATATGGAAATGAATGTCTCGAAGGGAAGGATGCCCAGGCCTGGACATAGTGATAGCCAACTCCTATAGAACAATGTTCCACCTGCCAATATACATTTCACCAGCCTAAATAGGGCTGGTATTTGGACTTCAAAAAATATTGGTGGAAAGTAGGCATGTGTACGTAAGTAGCTGGCACAAGATCCGTAGCGCAGAGGTTGGTTTGTTAAATTTCCACCTCTGGATTGAGATGCTCCGCCACAGAAAATTTCCAGCTAAGGACTACCTGTTTGACTCGTCTAAAGTATTGGGATTTTCGGATCTCTGGGCAACCCCGACTGACCATTCGCCTTTTTAAAAAAATTGTGAAAAAATCAAAACGAATCATATCCGCCATAGAGGACAAGGAAATACTTGCTAAAAGGGCACACGGCTGGATAATGCTTAGCAATTATGGAATACCGCATATGCAATCTTACCTCAAAATTGGAGTCAAAATAAAGATGAAAGAAAAGTTTTTAAAGCTACGACTTGGTGTTATTCCAATTACCCCACCCCTGCCACCCTGGTAGAGGAGAGACAGTTTGCAGTCCTGTCGGCTATGCGGAGTCTCTAAGGAGGACATTATCCATATCATCTGTATCTGCCCCAATTTAAAGGACATCAGGTATAGCTTACTAAGGACCCTTTTTAAAGCAGCACGATATCCTGACCTGCAGGCAGGCAGTAAAGCTGTGCTTCAACCCAGCTGAGACAAAGAGCTACATTGCCGGCTTACAAAATCTTTCGACTTGGTAACAAGGAGGAATAAAAACATGTTGCATGCACAAACAACAAATTCAGCTGGTCAGGGTACTGCTTGATGCTAGCTCAAAAGACTAAAAATTATAGCTTATAAATTACTGTTGTCCTGATTGATGATGGTAAGATGTTCAAACGAACAGCCTGAATCAAGACTACTAGAGCTAGAACCAGCATCCTTTCTAATTTAGGATAATCAAATCTAGTTTAGTTGCTCCAGAAGCACTAGCACCTCAATATCAATCTAAGCCAGGAACAGTTCACCTGATCCTGAAGTGTTAGCATCTTAAGATCTGTTCACGCCATGGCAATAATGACCAGCCTACTGATCCTGAAGCATAGGTATTTTCAAATCAATTGATGAGCACTATACTGTCCTGCGTAACCTTTATAAAGCTCAAGAATGGAGTCCAGGATTAATATGGTTAGTGTACTTGATTTCAAAGCACAATCACTTTGAGATCTGCTCAACCTAAGACATCATCAGCCCGATTCATCATTGTGAAGTTTTGCGAGTCTGAAATAACGATTAATAAGGAATCTCTATTCCAGACTCGCAAAACGGGATTCATGTAGGAATCGCAATATTTTTTGCGATTCCTAATTGCTAATCGCAAATAAGGAATAACTCCCCATTCATTCCTATGGGCCTAAAGGCCCATAGGAATGAATGGGGAGTCATTCCTTATTTGCGATTAGCAATTAGCTAATTGCAAATGAGATTGCGATTTCAAGGGTGCAGGGGTGTCCAAAGGACACCCTGTAACACCCTTGAAATGTAAATTCACACAGATTTTACACACACACATGTCCAAAGGACATGTGTGTGTGTAACATGCAACTTAGAAAAATGCATTTAAATGCATTTTTCTAAGTTTTCGCTATTTACCACGAGGTTTGACTTCGTAGTAAATAGCGGTTCTAAATTGCGAATTCGCAATTTTTAAATGTTTCAAGAATAGCATTTAAGGAATCTCTAATAGAGATTCCTTAAATGCTATTCCGCGCAAATTTGCGAGTTCTTAAATAGCGAATTTTGCATTTGGGATGATGAATCCCAAATGCAATATTTGCACTCGCAAAGGGCCAGATTCTCAGAATCTGGCCCTTTGCGAGCGCAATTTCGCTTGATGAATCTGGCTGCATGTCCAGTTTGCTCGACCATGAAGCACACGCACTTTAAGATCTGCAGGTGAGTACCATACTGAGCTGTGTAATTTTAAACAATGCCAAGAGTGGACTTTAATAATACTTTGTTTCTGCAAACTGTTACCTAATCCAGGACAATTACGATCAGCTTACTTGAGCAAGAAGATTAAAAATTTGGAGACTTGCCGAACTCAAGAAACTATGTCCAGCTTACTTGAACCTGAAGGGCAAGCACCTTAAGATCTGCCGATCATATTATACCAATTTGTGCAATTTTAAACAACGTTTGAAAGTGGATTTAATACTGCTTAGTTTCTGAACATTGTTGCTTAATTCAGGTCAACTACATACAGCTTGATCTGTTCCTGAAGCACAAGCACTTTAAAATCTACCTGATAGAGGACAATTATAATCAGTTTGCTTGATCTTGACACATGTGTATTTTAGGATTTGTAGATGAGTAACAAATTGAACTGGGCAATTTTAATGTGAATTTTAATATTGTTTTATTGTTGCAAAGTTATTAATTGATCATGCATAATAAAAATGTACCTTATTTTACCTTATGTGACTTACGTAGAATGACAAAGGTATCTTACAGAGGACACGCGGAAAACATATGTAGCCAGCCAGGATATGATGGCGCTGGTACAGGTTGTGCTCCAAAACTCACTTCATTGAAATAACACATCAGTTGTCCATTTTGTGGCGGTCAGATATCAGGCCTGGCTGCTTCATCCATTCGGAAAGACAAACACCTCACAAGCTAGAAAAAAGTGAGTTTGGGAAATATAGACATTGCACACTATAGAACAAAGCCCCTCTGTACACCACAACATGTGTCTTCTGGACTGATCTTCCCCCATTTATTTTGCTTCAATCTCATCCAAAGCCACATCATTTGTTGTCAGACAGAGGTTGACTATAAAACTGAACACTGTCGCTCCAGAAGGGCTCAATAATGACTCTGATCTCCTGTTTCATCCTGACAGCAGAGATACATTTATCATTTTGGGGTTTTCCATGTTTGGATGTTCTGGTAGATTTAGAATAATGTCAAGGTATCTGTCCTTCTTCTGTAGCAGTGGATTTCTTTGGACACCTCTCTAACTTTTTCCCCATCTTACGATGGCCATGGTGGTGAGCCCCTGGTAGGAGGATCTCAGTCAAGCTGTGGGACCAGTCGCTCAGTGCTCCCAAGATCAAGGCGGGACCCCACACACCTCAGCAGGGCCTCCAAAGAGCCAGGACCCTGGGGACAAAGGACTTCCTCTGCATACAAATCAAGCAATAGGCATTATGGCCAGTTCACCTGTGAGGGATGCAAGACCTTCTTCAAGAGGTCGGTGCAACGAAACCTGAGCTACACCTGTTGTGGCAACTGGGACTGCTCCATTGACCAACACCACCATAACCAGCGCCAGTTCTGCGGGGTCAAGAAGTACCTATAGGTGGGCATGAGAAGGGACAGTGAGTCTGGGGCAGACGGGATGGGGGAATGTACTTTCTTGTTTCCCCACCCTTTAGTTGCCTAGGGTACTTTTTATACATTTAGAATTTTATCAGGGCATTTCGGGTAGGATGTGTGCACACATGGTAAATGTGGGATACTTTCAAGAGAATACAATAACCATCAAGAAAGAGTGATATATCAACATATTGACATGCGTAAGATGGAACAAGAAGCCCCATTTTGTGGTACTAAATACCGGACAGGTTATTGAGTGGGACCTGGGAAGGAGGAGGATTAGGGTGGAGTACATTTCATTAGACATAGACCTTGGAAGCCACCACAGTCTAAAGATGGTTTCCAAAGAGACTCGCCAGGGGTTGGATTGATTTTTGACAAAAAAACATTTGTCCCTCACAAATCGTTAGTAGATTGTAGATGTTAATTCCTAACTATAGTGTCCCAGAAAACTGCGGGTTTTTCAGCGAATTTCTAAGGCTCTTAAATGCCCATTTCTAACTATATACTTTCTGAAACCTATGTTTTTTTCAGGGAATTTCTAAGGGTTTTTAAATGCTAATTTCTAAGTATGCCTACATAGGTAGGACATGTGCTGAAAGAGGAAGCAGGGTGCAGAAAGAAGCAAGAGAAATGCAGAAAGAGGCAACATAGGTGCAGAAAGAGGCCTACTTCGACTGTACCTTTCCACAGTCTTATACAAAGTAGCCTAATCACTAATCCTTCTCCCTAGATGTCCTAAACCTCACTTTTCTCATGTAGGTTCACTATTTATCTTCTGCTTAGAATTTAGGCCTACCAAATGTAAAACAGGAATCCTAACTATATCACTGTTGTAAGTCTCACCAAGTTTGTGAAGGTATGCATGTGTGTGTTTTTACCTAGTGACATGTTACATAAAAATAAACATACAAATACTTGAATATCCGTGTTTCAAACAGCATACTTCGTAAATTTGTGCACATAAAGGTATATTTATTTTTTTCTGCTCATAATAGAGGGTGCATGGGTATTCAATAGTATATTTGAGGGGCTCTATAACACCTATATACATAAGACATGTCTGCCTGTGCAACCGAATGACAGAGCAGAACTGAGATGATTTGACGACCATTAGGAGAAGCTACCCGCTTTTTAAGCTATCATCTTCAGACGCATAACACTTGTGAGAATACATGTACAAGTAGACATGGACCTCAGTCCTGAAAGCATGCAGACATTTAAATTTGACAGCTTGTACTTCCCATTTGAGTACAGAAAGAGTCAAGAGAAGTACAGAAAGAAGCAACAGAAATGGAGAAAGGGGCAAGAGAAGTGCAGAAAGAAGCAACAGAGGTGCAGAAAGAGGCAGGAGAACTGCAGAAAGAGGCAATAGAGTTGCAGAAACAGGCAAAAGAGGTGCAGAAAGTGAACAGGGGTCTAGAAAGAGAGTAGATGGGGTGCAGAAAAAGGCAAGAGGGGTACAGAAAGAAGCAATAGTAGTGCTGAAATTCGCAACTGACGTACAGAAAGAGACAGGAGAAGTGCATAAGCAGGTAAGAGAGGTGTAGGAAGAGGCAAGACAAGTACAAAAAGAAGCTAGAGAAGTGCTGAAAGATGCCACAGAGGTGCAGAAAGAAGCAAGAAAAGTGATGAAAGAGACAAGAAAGTTGCAGAAAGAAACAAGAGAGGTGCATAAAAAAGCAAGATAAGTGCAGGAAGAGGCAAGTGAAGTGCAGAAACAGGAAAGAGATGTGCAGAAAGAGGCACGAAAAGTACAAAATGAAGCAACAGAGGTGCAGAAGGAGGCAATAGAGTTGCAGAAACAGGCTTGAGAGGTACGTAAAGAGGGAACAGGGGTAAAGAAATAGGCGAGAGGGGTGCAGAAATTGGCAAGAGGCATGCAGAAAGAAGCTAGATTAGTGCAGAAAGAAGTAAGAGAAATGCAGAAACACCCAACATAAGTAGCGCTGCGGTGTTCCTCATGTGAGGCTGCTCATACTTCCTTTGATAATTAAAAATTAATAGTTCCCAAGTGGGTAGAAGCACTGTCGGGGCATCGAACCTGCTCCGCTTTCCAGAAGTCCCAGCGTGCAAGTAGTCAGCACCACCCTGTACTGGCGATAGACTCTCCTTCCCATCATAACTGCCAGCACCATCATGACGCCAGCACGGACCCACAGAGAGGCAGTGGGCTTCACTCCACGGCCGGGCTAGCAGCCGTGTATATATCATATCGAACAAGTATGCCCCAATTGAGTGAAGCCTCTGGAAGATAAATTCCAGCACGTCTTTTATTTGAGACGACTTGCAAGCAGGTCAACGGCCAGGCACAGGCGTCATAGTTCATCATTTGCCAGACGCGTTTCAGGAATTATTCACATCCTTTCTTCAGTGGCAATTTCGAAAGAGGCAGAACAAGATGCACTGCGCACTTCTTTTAAACTCCAATCACTTGTCTCAGAGGGCGTCACAATCCCTATGGCCCTCTGGGCGTTGTAGGACGCTGCTGTGTTCCTCATGTGAGGCTGCTCATACTTCCTTCGATAATTAAAAATTAATAGTTCCCAAGTGGGTAGAAGCACTGTCGGGGCATCGAACCTGCTCCGCTTTCCAGAAGACCCAGCGTGCAAGTAGTCAGCACCACCCTGTACTGGCGCTAGACTCTCCTTCCCTCAGTAACTGCCAGCACCATCATGACGCCAGCACGGACCCACAGAGAGGCAGTGGGCTTCACTCCACGTCCGGGCTAGCAGCCGTGTATATATCAAATCGAACAGGTACGCCCCAATTGAGTGAAGCCTCTGGAAGATAAATTTCAGCACGTCTTTTATTTGAGACGACTTGCAAGCAGGTCAAAGGCCAGGCACAGGCGTCATAGTTCATCATTTGCCAGACGTGTTTCAGAAATTATTCACATCCTTTCTTCAGTGGCAATTTCGAAAGAGGCAGAACAAGATGCACTGCGCACTTCTTTTATAACTCCAATCACTTGTCTCAGAGGGCGTCACAATCCCTATGGCCCTCTGGGCGTTGTAGTGTGCTGCGGTGTTAATCATGTGAGGCTGCTCATACTTCCTTCGATAATTAAAAATGTATATATATATATATATATATATATATATATATATATATATATATATATATATATATATATATATATATATATATATATATATATATATATGCAGCAACCAGTCGTCAATGATTCATCCAAAAAGACAACAGCGAACCCAGAAGTTTGAAGGTGCTTAAGATTTTATTGTGCTCTTCCCCGCACCTCCGCCATGATGCGTTTCGAGCCCAAATGGCCCTTGATCACATGACACTCTATGGAGGGTTCTCTGGATTTTTAAAGCGACAGTGCAAATGCTGCTTTGAGCGTCATCATAGACATAAAAGCAATGCTTTCATACTAACCGCCTCGAAAATTGGAACAAAATGTCATTCTGAAATTACAACAGCCTTTTTACGAATGATAAAAGTTATTTACATATGTAAAATGTGGTCTTTTAAAACAGCAGAGAATTAATTCTAAAATAGAATTAAAATCAAGCCAAGACCCGCCTGATCCCTATTAATATATGATCTGCTAGGCTAATGTTGTGCATACCTGTAAAATACAGCTTGATTAGGCAACAAGTAATATACCAAATCATGTGCACAGCCTATCCAATATTTGGAAATAACCAGCAATTTTCAACATTTGGGCCTAATAACAGCCCTGAATGGGTAGTCATAATGTGACGCTCTCAATAAAGTGCAAAGTGTGCAAACATTCTTATAGTGCAACCCAAGCTTGTGCAAATGGTGTGAATACTGTGCAAATAATGCAATATTAAGTTAAGAATTAACCAATATTTACATAAGAAAAAAGACATACATGTTAAAATAGTTCAACTCCTAATTAAAAATATTGAACAATCATCAGCAACAGACCTATATAGTACAAAAATCAGAGTATATGTATACCCAGGCATCATATATATTTTGTATTGCACTATCCTAAAGACATGTATAGAAATCCTCACTAGCATTAAGAACTGTAGGATGTTTACTGTCCAGGTTTAAAATGTAGTATGTCTCAAGTTTGCGTAGGATCCGCTCTCTATTGCCCCCCTCCTGAGGGGCATGACTGCATCAATCACAAAAAACTTCAAAAGCTTCAAATCTCTTTTATGGCAGTCATTCAAATGTCTGGCGACTGGGTATGCTTCGTCTCCATTAGTTATTGCCCTCATATGCTGAAGCACCCTTTTGTGCACAGGGAGCTTGGTACTCCCGACATATCTCAGGGCACAAGGGCACTCTAGTATATATATGGCATACTATGTTTGACAAGTAAGGTATTTGGAAATTGGAATGATTTCATCAGAAAAAGGTGTGGAGTACGATGTCATGTTGACCCCTTGCTTACATGCCTTACAGGAAAAGCATTAAAAAAATTGTGTGCGTGAGCTTAGCCAGTTTGTCTTAGCCAAGACTTCTGGACTGCTGCTCACTAAGCTGTTTTCTATAGAAGCTGCTTTCCTGTAAGTAATAGTGGGAGATAGGTTAGAACCATTTTTGAGACTAGGGTCATTCTGTATTAGCTCCCAATGTTTACCCATGATATTACGTATTGCATGATGTTGTTTGCTGAATGTTACAATCAGTCTAACTGGTTCAGACTCAGGCATGGGGTTTATTACTTTCTTCATGACCTTTGTGATGAGCGCCTCCTCTCTTGTTAGAGCCTCAGTTCTAATCATAGCTGCTTTGATCACTGAATCACTAGGTACGGAGAGCGCCCTGGGCTCTCTGCGATTGCTAACCTGGAACGTAAGAGGGCTTAACGATTTCCGCAAACTCAGGAAGGTCTTAGCGTACTTGCAACAACATCGCATTGACCTTGCTTTACTGCAGGAAACACACCTGCCGCTTTCCAGCCCTATGTTGCAGATGAGGGGCCTTGGCCCCGCTTGTGTTGCTGCGGGTTTTACTACGCATGCTAGGGGGGTGCTCATCTGGGCCAATCCCAAATCCCAATTGTCACTGACCCGGGTGGCGGTGGACCCGGAAGGGAGATATGTGGTTGCACGTTGTGTTGGGAAGGATCATGATCTCTTGCTGGTGAATGTGTATGGCCCCAACTAAGATTCCCCGGATTTTTATTCTTCGCTAGCTGACAGCTGCAGGCAGTTTGTGGGCTCTAGAATGCTGTGGGGGGGGACTTTAACTTGGTGCTGAACCCGGACCGTGACAGATCTGCGGGCCCCCCTAGGTCCCCTGCGGCTTCCGCGTTGCTCCTGTTGTCGGAATGTGTGAAACTTGATTTGCTTGATGTGTGGCGACATAGACACTTGGGGCGGGGTGGGTTCACTCATTACTCGGCCTACCATAACATTCATACACGCATAGATTATTGGTTTGTTTCCCGCTCCTTGCTGGATACGGTTAAGGGTTGTACGGTCCTGCCGCGCACGCTTTCTGATCACTCGCCCTTGCTCTTATTGCTGGTGGCTCCTCCTAGGAGGATTCCCCCATTCACGTGGAGGTTCCCGCCGTATTCCCTCCTAGATGAGGTTTTCAGAGGGGAACTGGCCGATGACATAGAGGCCTATTTCGCAACCAATGTGGGCTCAGTGGACAGCGTTCAGGTGCTTTGGGATGCATTTAAGGTTTACATCAGAGGGATGACTATGGCAAAGCACTCTGGGGTGCTCAAAGCTATCAGGCGCCGCCTGCAACTGCTTGAAACACAGCTCGCTGACATTGATCGCCAGGCGGTGGACTCGGGGAACACCGCTGCCGCAGTCACGCTTAAGTCCTTGCTAGATGAATTTCAGGAGGAGGCGGATAGGGAAATTAAACATATGGGCAAATATGCGACGGCACGTGTGTATGGGGAACGGGAGCGGCCTAGTGCACTCCTGGCTAAACTTATGCGCAACAGCAGGCCCCCATTGGTTATCGAGGAGTTAGTAACTGCTGGGGAAGTGGTGACGGAGGAGCATGATATCCTGGCGGAATTTCACTCCTACTACACGGCACTCTACTCCTCGAGGGATGCACACCTCGAGGAAGAAATTGACGACTATTTAAGCTACATCCAAATGCCCTTCTTGGCCGACTGGCAGAGGGAGTTTCTTATGGCCCCAATCCAGAAGGAGGAGATAACGGAAGCACTGGAGGGCATGAAATCTGGTAGCGCTCCTGGAGCGGATGGTCTCACGGTGGCCTTCTACAAGGCCTTTCAGGACAAACTTGTCCCGTACTTGATGCTCTTGTTTGATGACATTTGCCAACAAGGCAGCATGTCGTAATCCATGAGAGAGGCGCTGCTTATTACCATCCCGAAGCCTGGCAAACCCCTTAATCAATGTGGCTCCTACCGACCGCTGTCGCTGATCAATGTGGACGCGAAACTATATGCCAAGGTGCTTGCGACTCGTTTGGCGTTGTTGGTCCCGGACCTTATTGCCCCGGAGCAGGCTGGGTTTGTTCCCTCGCGTAATCTCACTTATAACATCCGCACGGTACTAGGCACGATCCAACATGTCAAGCACGAAAACAAAGCTGTAGCCATCTTCTTAGACATGGAGAAGGCCTTTGATTCTGTTGAGTGGTCATTCATGCTAAGGGTCCTTCGTAAGTTTGGCCTCGGTGAGCCGTTTCTACAAATGTTGGGAGCCCTATATTACAAACCTACCGCGAGGCTAAAGATAGGTAACCTAGTCACTGCTCCTATCGAGATTGGGAGGGGCACGCGTCAGGGTTGCCCCCTCTCTCCATTGCTGTACGCCATGGTGGCGGAACCCCTCGCCTGTGCTATACGAGAGTATCATCGGTTTGAAGGGATAAACTTTCCGACGTACCAGATCGGTATCTCAACATACGCGGATGACACTCTGCTATATGTCCAGGACCCGGAAACTAACCTCTCTGCGGTGCTGCGGGAAGTGGTGAGGTTCGGGGCTCTCTCGGGCCTTCGCGTCAACTGGAATAAGTCAGTGGCGTTGCCCCTGACGCCGGTGACGCTCCCTTTCAACTCGGAGTACCCTTTACAATGGACCACGGACTCTATCCGCTACTTGGGGATACGCATTCATACGGACCCGGAGGTCCTGCTACGCGAGAATTATGGGGTCGCCTACTCCAAACTGGTGGATGATGTCGAAGTGTGGTCCAGGCTCCCGCTTTCTCTCATGGGCAGGATAGCACTCATGAAGATGGTAGTGCTCCCCAGGTTTCTTTTCCTATTTGTGAATATACCAGTGGTCCTTTCCAAAGCCTTTTTCCGGAAACTTACCCAGACGCTTGTCCGCTTGGCGTGGGGGGGGAAGCAGCCGCGGGTGCAGTGGCAAACGCTCACCCTTCCGTATGAACAGGGAGGCCTTGGGGCTCCAGACCTGGAGCGATACTATAGGATCGCTCAGGGTGCACATCTTCATACGTGGATTCATGGGGATCCAGGTATCCCTCATGTGAAACTGGAACGGCTCTTTGCAGACCCCATCCCGCTTCCGGCAACAGTGTGCTATCCGCCTGATCGGAGGGTCGGCAATCTGGACTCTATAGCTGCCACGAATCATGCGTGGCATGCACTGGTTGGCTCCCGTGAGTGCGCGCTGCTGTATTCACCTTTGCTCCGTGTGGAATGGGCAGCCTGGTTGGCTCCTCTGACGGAGAAGGGCGTCCTGAAGGCGCTACGTGACTTAGGTATCATTACCATGGGAGATCTCTTCTCAAAGGGCACCCTGAAGACGTTGCAGCAGGTCCTTCAATCCTGTCCCGGGGCAACGCTGCTCCATAGTTTTCAATATCACAGGGTTCGTAGAGCGGCCCTCGCCATGTTGGGCCCGGAACTGGCTGAACCGCCGGAAGTGCCGGAGCTCACCTATGTAATCAAGACCCCCTCTTCTCGCAAACTAGTCACAGCTCTTAGGACACTGGGTGATAGACAACGGCACTACCCCCCTCCAAAGCCCGGTTGGCCTGGCAAGCTGACCTCCAATCTCCCATTTCGGACGACATGTGGCGTTATTGCGCTACTAATACTAGGAAAATCTCGCTCAACGGTCGGCACCGTCTGGTGCATTTTAAATTTCTACAGCGTGTCTACTACACGCCCGAGAGGCTGCATAGGTATGGGCTGAGGGACTCTGCGGAGTGTGAGCGCTGCCACTTTCACACAGCAGATTTTCTCCACATGGCCTGGACTTGTCCTGCCATACATAAGTACTGGGTGGAGGTCTTTGCGGACCTCAGCGCTATCCTTGGAGAGGTGATTTTGCCCAGTCCGGCGCTCGCCTTGCTCGGTTTTTCAAAGCCACTTCCTGTGGCAATGCGACGGCTTGCGGACATGGCATTATTGACGGCAAAGCGTCTGATAGCACTGTGCTGGATGCGGGGGCCAGTTCCCACTAAGAAACGATGGGAAACAGACTTGCTTTACTGTTGCACGCAATCGGAGGTGTACAGTGAACTCCTGCCTCCGAAGAGTCGGCCCAAAAACTTCTGGGGGTTGTTTAGGGCGTTTCAGAGTGCGAAAGAGGATGGTGAGTCGGATCCAGAGGGTGAGGAGCTGGATGTGCTGCAGGAGGAAGGGGCTGCGTCAGCTGTGGATGAGGAGTGTGGCAGTTGAGGGCCTCAGCGTTGTGAAAGAGTGGTGAATCGTGCCTGATTTTTGAGGTGTGTTGTGTTGGAGGGTTGCTTGGGACAGCTGTCCTAGCTGTTGACAACCGCTATCCCCTCCCCTGAGCTTTATCTCGCCCTGGTGGGCAATTGCTTGTCACCCTTAGCCCTGTTGAGGGGTTCGTGGTAGTGGTGCAGGGTGGGAGCGGGAGTGTGGACACGGGTTTAGGTAGTCAGGCTTGTTCTTTTTTCGGGGTGGGTGGGCTTGTTTCTGTCTGGGGGGTTTGATTCCCTTTACACACCTTTCCTTGGTTCCCCGATGGTGAAAACTCCGACTCTGGGTTTATACTCAGTTCTTCCCGGGTGGCTACACCGATCCTGCCAGCCTGGCACGCCATACTGCACCTGGGACTGATATTGGTGGCGATGCGGGGTGTGCTTTCCTCTTATGTGTTGTGATCACTCATCGGCTGCTCCTATGAACTGAAGCCACTGCACACTTCCTCCACACCTGCAGTTACGCCGCCAGGCCCTCGGGCTGTTGGTCTTTACGGCTGTGTAATTTACCTTTACCCAGGGACTGGAGAGTGACCCTTTGATGCCGCCGGCCTCCGGGTTGTAGGCGATGTCGGCTGTGTATGTGAATTGAGGGTGTAATAAAGTATAAATTTAATTAAAAAAAATAACGTTTCCGTGCTAAACCACAAACCACTGATAATTAAAAAACAGATTAATCTTGAATGACAAAGTAACAATCATGAGCATAGTTATGACATCCCATGAGAACCAGAGAGAAAATGTATTTTCTTCTTCACACCCCTTTGGCTCATATTTAATTATTGAATTAAAAATTTTCATAACATTAAATCTGTACCATGAATAGGGATGTGCTCTAAAGTGCCATGTGCAAGACGCAAGGAAAATGCATAATGAAGCAATCAATACATATTAAAGAATTCATTAATTAATCTGTCTATGAAGCTGATTTATTTATTTATTTATTTACTTATTTATTTTTAAGATTTGTAAAGCGCGACACATGCCCTTAGGCGTCTTGGCGCTAAATACTACATATCCATCTTATTGTCACTACACGTGCAAACCGCAAAATGGAAAACCTCCCACTCAATGACACCGAATAAAAACCAGTAAAACTGTTAAGTAAAACTAGTTAAAATCCAGTAAAAACAAGTTGAAAGCTAAACCACCGTGACATCAACACGCGTAAAAACAACAAGATAAAATGGATATTAAATAAAGCTTAAAACATCACACATAAGAATAAAAAGATTCATAGTACATCCACTGGTCCCAGTGGATTCTGCTAATCTACATGTAACAGAAAATAACTTACTAACAATAAAAAGTTCAGATGGCTAGAAAAAGGTATATAGATCTTCCCCTGTGTTTAAACCGTTGGGCATTTTAGTGTCAAACTGCATGATATATATCGACTTTCCAGCTGGCGCAACTTCTTGTCCCTATACCACCCCTTATCTCTTTTGGCACCGCATCCAAAACAAAATAAGTTAAATCTTTAAGATCGTTATAGTTTAACATGGCGGGCCACACTGTAGCTGAGTTCGAATTGACTATGGCACGTAAGTGCTGTAAAATACGTGTAGACACAGGTAACTTGGTACTACCTATATATTTTAGTTTACAGGTACATTCTAAAACGTAGACTGCAAAATCCGTTTTACAGTTGAAGAGACTGTTCAATTGATATAAATCAGTTGAAAACGCATCTTGGACCTCCCTTGTATTTATCCCAAATTTGCACGCTCAACATGAGCTGCATTTCACGAATCCTTTTCTCTTGGTTAACCAATCACTGTTAGTTATGGTTTTAGTCTGGGTCTAAGGCATGGCTCTATCGAAAGAATCCCTCATTGATGGAGCTCTCCTGTAGGTGATACTTGGAGAATCATCTATTTCAGTTGACAAAATCATATCTGATTTCAGAATGGGCCAACTTTTGGTTATAATTTGTCTAACACATTTGTGTTGACAATTATATGTCTTTATTAACCTGACGGGTGCCTTTTGGGGAAGACATGTCCTGTTGAGATCACTGGAGGCATCTGATTAGATCTCATTAGGGTTTTGGCCAGTCCCTATGGTATCAAGCTTGGATAAGGATTTCTTGAGGTCCTCTATCTTATAGCCTCTGGCTAAAAATCTTTGCACATATTCGTCTAGACATATTTTTAAATCATTACTGTTACTGCAGATACGCTTTATCCTTAAAAATTCCTCGTAGGGTATACTTTTTATTAGATGTCTTGGGTGGGTGCTGCTGGCATGGAGGATAGAATTTCCAGCCGTGGCATTTCTATGGAGCTTCGTATTGATCTTATTATCTTTAATGTATATCTCCACATCAAGAAATTCTACTATCTCCCTGTTGATATTAGCCGTGAAACTGAGATTCATATCATTGACGTTAATTAAGTCTACAAATGCCTGTGCAGATTCAACAGAGCCCTGCCAAACTACACAGACTTCATCTATGAATCGCCACCAAGCGATTACCTGATCAGGAAAGGACTCCAACAGGATGCGCCTCAGGACATGCTCCTCCCAACAGCCCACATGCAAGCACGCAAAACTGGGGGAGAAGCATGTCCCCATGGCCACACCCCGGAGTTCTTGGTGTACAGATGTATGTATTACATAGGAAAAAATTATTATATAAGCATAACCTGATCATATGCAATATCATTTTGTTATGTTCATAATATTTGATATTGCGTTTGGATAAATAATATTGTACTTCCGTCAGACCTTTTTCATGATCTATGCTTGTATATAGAGCACAAATCTCCATCACAATAAAGCAATAGGAGTCACACCAGACTAATTCATTAAGCTTTTTCAAGAAATGTCCTGTGTCCTTTATGCATGAGTCCAAATTTTCCACATAATCTCTAATAAAATGTCAGCGTATTTAGAAATAGGCTCCATTAAACCCCTTGCGCAGATATATGTGTATGTATGTATATATATATATATATATTACCTACTGGCGGTCGCCAGTAGGTATATATAGTTAGGATTTTTTCTCTATGGGACTTTTGAAAATTCTATGTCTAATAACTTTGGCGTTTGTGGACGGAATCGGCTGAAATTTTCAGGAAAATGGCGCATTTTGTTTCTGAGCAGCCCCTGAAAATTTGGGGGGTTTCGTCAAGGGGGGCCGAGAAAAAAGGGGGGTCCCAAAACGCGTTTTTCCCAATCATCTTTCCATAGGGCGGTTGGCCTCATTTTTAGCTCGAACGGCTGAATGGATTTGCACGAAACTTGGCAAAATTGTAGGGACTGTTAGCCCGATGTGCCTTTGCTAGGTCTCAATATATGTGCTCCAGTGGATTTTGAGAAATTAACGTTTTAAAAAACAGATATATCTGTGACAGCGTTCCAGGTAGCGCTCCGGTTCTCGTACTTTTCGCGTAACGGAAGTTTGGGAAGCAAAGCTGATTGGCTCTCCGGTGTCTGTCAACATTCTAAACAGTCTGGAACGGCCGCCATCTTGTCTCTCGGTAGGATCGAGAGACAAGAGGAGGAGAAAAACGAAGGGCGAATTTAATGAAAGGGGGCAAGGTAGACCCCTCTTGACCACCTAGGAATGATGTTGGGGTTATTAAAGGGTCCCGTGGGGCAAATAAAAAAAATGTGATTTTTCGCGGTAGAAGCGCTTCCCGGTTCGCGAACCGGTAGCGAAACGGGAATTCGCCATTTTGTGTTTTGTTTTAATTAAATTACAAGATGGAGGAAAAACAATGTGGGAAATGGGTATAAGGGGTTATGGGAGACGTATCCTGACCCCCTATGTTTTCTGAGGGTGGCTGAGGATGCTCATATATGTTGATACATGTCTTCCAGCGGCTGCGCGTGAGCGGATTTTTTTTTTGTTGCTGCGTGACGTCTGTTAACGTTCGATTCGAAGGAAATCAGGAAGTGTTGACCGCCATTTTGTCACTGCGAGTAAATATATTGTTAAAAATAATTGTTATAAATTAATCCGTATTGATAAACATTGTCTGCGCCATCTTGCCTTTTTTCAATGCCACACTTTTGTCGTGCACGGCAGCCATTTTAGATGCCTTGACCAGACCCACTCTCTGCACGCCGCCGATCCTCAGCATGGCTCCCCACCCTTGCAAGCATCTCCCCCACGCACTGGTCACCCCCGCTCTCTCTCTCATGCATGGGCCATAAACCTCCCCCCATCTGCGCTGCTCTTCCCTGAGAATCACACCCTGTGCCCGCCCGACACCTCCCTTTCACCCTATTCACTACCGCACCCTCTGACACTCCTCTTCCTCTGTGTCCGATTGTCCAGGCCGGTCCCAGGCTATCACCTAGCCCTGCGGATGTAGTTTATGGCCCCAACTGTAAAGAATCACCCCTCTTCAAAGGAGTTACAGTAGATCAAGGCCCCCACCCTATGAGATCCGTCACACCACACGCGTTCCTACTATCTGATAACGATTCTGTATTGTGATTGGGGAGGGGATTCTCACTGTAAGGGTGTGTGGGACCGAGCCTGAAGCGGAAGATTCCAGGGATGCCTTTTTGTACATCAAAGTCTTCACAATTATGTGTCACATTAAAAATATATAGCACTCCAACAAAGTAGTAGGATTATAACACTTTAATAACTTATAAATATATACAACGCTCCAACAAAGTAAACACGTTAAAAAAAAGCATTTTAAACAACTATTTACATGGCAGCCTGCTGCAACATCCATCTCAAAGCATTCACCGTCCGCTTGATACTGTCCTTGCCCCTCCTTCCCCGGAGTAGCAACAATGGGCTGCTTTGGTCTGTCTTTTAGTCGGCTTTGGGTTATAAAAAGCCTACAAAATCCATCGGCCTGTGAGGCGGCATCAGTAGCGGACCGTTGTGCGAATAGGCCGAAGGCAGCACAACGCGCCGAGATCCGGACGGCACCCAGGTGGTGTCCAGCAAGTTGCCGCACTGGTCTGGCCATCCTACAATGCTGCACCAAAAAACGGTGTGGGGCGCCCCGGGGGGGGAGGCTACGCGAACGGGCCTCCCCCGCCTCCCCAGGTGGAGGCTCCTCAGGTGCAGTGGGGCACCCCTTGGCGTTTCAGTCGCCATCCAGCTGAATTGCGCCCGCTCTTGCGGCCCAGTGCCTCATCCGCCATTCAGCTGAGTTGTGCCCGCTCTTGCAGCTACAGCGTCTCGCCCACCATCCAGTTGAATTGCGCCCACTCTTGCAGTGCAGCGATAGGCGGCTGCCACAGGACTCTCAAAATGGCGGCCGGCTCTTCGGATTTGGGCCTGGTCCACTAAAATGGCCCTGGGACACATTTGAACTCGGACATTTGCCTGCTAGGGCATGGGCCCCATTCCCGAAAGCGTCCCCTCAGCCTTGAAGATTCAACAAAAGTCATCGGGGCCCCCGACTCCCGCAGGTTTCCGGTGGGGAGTGGCTGCCATGATTGCTTGCGGAATGGCCACGACGGAGTAACGAGATGGTAGTGCTCTCATGCTGACGCCAGCTTCAGTCTGAAACATCCAGAAACACTGTAGACTACTAATTCAATGACTTCCGGTGGAGCCCCAATGTGACCCGGTAGGGAAGAACTTGCCCTCCCCTCTTTTGACTGATGGTTCTTGTTGCCTGTCCCCTCTGTTGTCATCTAACGGAACCTTTTTGGACTGCAGAGTGAGAAAAAAAAAGGTGGGGCTGTCATCATTTGGGAAAAAAAAATGTTGCAATCCAATGAAAAGTGTTATTTTTAGGTCATATGATCAAGCCTTCCATCATTAGGAAACCAAAAGTAAAATGAACCAATGAAAAGTTTTATAAACAAGTCACATGACCTGTTATGCGGCTTTGGGCTATAAAAAGCCTACAAAATCTGTTGGCCTGTGAGGTGGCGTCAGAAGCGGACCGATGTGCGAATAGGCCGAAGGCAGCACAAAGCGCCAAGATCCGGATGGCACCGAGGTGGTGTCCAGCAAGTTGCCGCACTGGTGTGGCCATCCTACAATGCTGCGCCGAAAGACGGCGTGGGGTGCCCGGGGGGGAGGCGGCGCGAACGGGACTCTCCCGCCTTCCCAGGTGGAGGCACCTCAGCTGCAGTGGGGCGCTCCTTGGCGTTTCACTCGCTATCTAGCTGAGTCGCGTTCGCTCTTGCGGCACAGTGCTTCACCCGCCATCCAGCTGAGTTGCGCCCGCACTTGCGGCTACAGTGCCTCACCCACCATCCAGCTGAGTTCCGCCCGCTCTTGCGGCACAGTGCCTCACCCACCATCCAGCTGAATTGCGCCCGCTCTTGCGGCACAGTGCCTCACCCGCCATCCAGCTGAGTTGCGCCCGCTCTTGCAGCTACAGCGTCTCGCCCACCATCCAGCTGAATTGCGCCCACTCTTGCGGTGCAGCGATAGGCGGCTGCAACAGGACTCTCAAAATGGCGGCCGGCTCTTTGGATTTGGGCCTGATCCACTAAAATGGCCCTGGGACACCTTGGAACTCGGACGCTTGCCTGCTAGGGCATGGGCCCCATTCCCGAAAGCGTCCCCTCTTTTGACTGATGGTTCTTGTTGCCTATCTCTTCTGTTGTCATTTAACTGAACCTTTTTTGACTGCCGAAAGGGGTTCTGGTCCGACCGCTGGTTGG
The DNA here is from genome assembly GCF_964263255.1 of Lissotriton vulgaris. Lineage (NCBI taxonomy): Eukaryota > Metazoa > Chordata > Amphibia > Caudata > Salamandridae > Lissotriton > Lissotriton vulgaris. Next base: position 1,151,110,932 of record NC_141694.1, read on the forward strand.
TTGAGACATTTTGAATATATCCTGGACCTGCCGGGCCTCACCCAAAATGGCGCCGGTATAAATGGGACTCGTAACTCCTTGTTGTGTACTGGTTGCCCAGCCTTGATATCACGAGATACGTATGCAGCTTTGAAGCACATGGCGGGCGGGGACGAGTACTGATTGAACATTTGGATATCCCTATTGATATTAAGTTCTGATGTGTTATTGATTACTGTACTATTGAAAGTTCGAATTAACGTCACCCATGGTACTTGCCCGCAAATGTATATCTAGATAATTTTATTGTAACTGGCCCTGTCGTACTTTAATTATAAAATGTACGTCCACCGATTCCGCAACTGTTAGACACCTTAGTTCTTGCAACCTAATGGCCCACCCGTTACGTTCTTCTACAGTGTAAATGTCCCTTCATCATATACGATTACAGTTTGCTCCGTGGCCGGCCCACGTGGTTATAGGCCCGTATTTGTATACTGACATTTTCACAATAAAGGTTTTTAAAACAAAACATGGTAGTAGTACCTAGATTGGTAAAGTTTTGAATAATAGCAACTGTTTTCGAATCAGTAAAAGGCAAGTGAAATAAAGCAGCCCGATTACATGACGGTTAAAAGGTATAATACGCAGGAAAGCAGTAAAGATAAATGGTCAAGGGCTGTTGTGTTTTCCACTCCAGCAACATAAAGTGATCTATAAGAATCCGATATTCATGCCTATCAGCGACTAAGACAGCAGGTCGAGCCTCTTTTGTTCAACGGCTCCCTCATGGGACGAAGAAACGCCCTTTTTCTCAAAATAGGAATATTTTACTTGCAGGACAGTTGTAAATTTCCCGGGAAAATACATTAGCCTGGAACATTGTTAGTGATAAACTGTAAATGCATATGGGTCCTTTGCTTTACAAGTCAGAGTGAGAAAAAAAAGGTGGGGCTTTCATCATTTTGGGAAAAAAAATGTTCTAAACCAATGAAAAGTGTTATTTTTAGGTCATATGACCAAGCCTTCCATCATTAGAAAAACAAAAGTAAAATGAACCAATGAAAAGTTTTATTAACAAGTCACATGACCTGTTATGCTTACGTTACGCGCTGCGCACCGCGCCCTGGATCGCTTCCGGGAAGCTGCGCCTCGCGCACCGGAGCACTTCCGGGTGCGCTAACGCGGCGCGTCATATGACGCATTACGCGACAACGCAGGTCCAGAATATAGTCAAAATGTCTCCACCAACCAGCGGTCGGAACAGAACCCCTTTCAGCAGTCCAAAAAGTTCTGTTAAATGACAACAGAAGGGACAAGCAACAAGAACATTGAGTCAAAGAGGGGAGGGCAAGTTCTTCTCTACCGGGTCACGTTGGGGCTCCACCAGAACTGATCGAATTGGTAGTCTACAGTGTTTCTGGATGTTTCAGATTGAAGCTGGCGTCAGCATGAGAGCACCCCGTGGCTACGTCGTGGCCATTCCGCAAGCAATCATGGCAGTCGCTCCCCACCGGAAGTCTGCGGGAGTCGGGGGTCCCGGTGACTGTTGTAGAATCTTCAAGGCTGAGGGGACTCTTTTGGGAATGGGGCCCATGCCCTAGCAGTCAAGCGTCTGAGTTCCACGGTTGCCCAGAGCCATCCTTGCAGGCCAGGCCCAAGTCTGTGGAGCCGACCGCCATTTCGTGAGCTCCGTAGCAGCCGCCTGTCGCTGTACCGCAAGATTGGGTGCAATTCCGTTGGATGGCGGGTGAGACGTTGTAATAGCAAGAGCAGGCGCAATTCAGCTGGCCGAGCGAGGCACTGTGTCGCAAGAGCGGGCGCAAGTCAGCTGGTCGAGTGAAGCGCTGGGGTGTAGCTGAGAAACCTCCACCTGGGGAGGTGGGGGAGGCTCGTTCGCGCCGCCTCTCCCTTCTAGTGCACCCCACGCCGTCTCCTGGCGCAGGTATATGTGATGGTCGGACCAGGGCACCGCAGGACGTGTCTTCAGGTCAAACGGATTGTGGGACACGGTGTGGAACAGGCGCAATTCAGCTGGCCGAGGGAGGCACTGTTCCGGAAGAGCGGGCGCAAGTCAGCTGGTTGCGTGAAGCGCTGGGGTGTAGCTGAGAAACCTCCACCTGGGGAGGCTCGTTCGCGCCGCCTCTCCCTTCTAGTGCACCCCACGCCGTCTCCTGGCGCAGGAATATGTGATGGTCGGACTAGGGCACCGCAGGACGTGTCTTCAGGTCAAACGGATTGTGGGACAAGGTCCAGAATGGAAGAGTCACTAAAAGGCAAAAAGTTCCGCCTGACCCCGGGAGCCAGCCGCCTATGTTGGGGGCGATCTTAGGCCACATCAGGGCAACAAGACTTGAGGAGGGGGTAGGAGAAATCCCAGGAATGGCAGCATGCATTTGGATCGATGTTGCAGCAGCCTGCCATGTAAATAGTTATTTAATAAAACGTTTTACCCTGTTACTCTGCTGGTGTGTTGTATATATTTATAATATTTGCATAGGGTTTGTCGTTATATTGGGCGGGGTGGGCGGCGGAGCCGAGCTGTCTTGCAGCCATCATGGTGTCGAGCTCAGTTCCTCTCACTAGTTTCATATTTCTTATGAGGGTTGTTCCTGATGTTTCTATTTTAGGGAGGTCAAAAAGAGATCCCATTAGTGGCCTACTGATTTTGCTTGATTCCTTTTGTTTTTTTAACGATTTTTCACTAACTGCAAGGACCAAACAGAGTATTGCGACTCTGTGCTTCTTTATAAATAGAGAATGAACCAAAGAGAACCAATTCCAAAACAGTGAATGCTTGGATAACAATCAATCAAATGGAGAGGGTAGCAGGCACGACAGATTACAACGGGGGCAAAGGCCTGCGTTACCTACCCTGCACTATCTGCAAAGAGAGAATACTCCTAAAAGAAAAGAGGGGGGGGCAGCGTTCAAAGCACATCAGCGTGCATAAACACAATTTTTTTTTTACCTACCACGTACTTGACATTTTAAAGCTTTTGATATTTGCTATTAAAAAACCATTGAAATTCACTGAAAAAACCATAGGTTATAGACAATATATATTTAGGAATTAGCATTTACAAAACCTTGAAAATTCAATGAAAAAAACATGGGTTATAGACCATATATAGTTAGGAATTAGCATTTACAAAACCTTATTTTACTCACACAAAACCATTGAAATTTCATATATAGTTAGTTCCACTAACTATATATCGCGCACCCGCAATCCACTGCTGATCATGTCACATATTACATCATTCATGACATGGTCAGTGACATCACTGATGACATCACTGATGACATCTCAAATGACATCACTGATGACATCACTGATGACATCTCAAATGACAACACTGATGACAACATCGAGTGACTGTACGTTTCTGTAAAGCTAAAATATGTCTTACATATTGAAGAATGAGTGGATGTATAAGTGTCTGGATGAAGGATTTAGTAGATGCATGACTGACTGTATGAGTGAGTGATTAAATGTGTCTCACTGAGTGCATGGGTTAGTGACTAAACTGTCTTAATTTGTGCATCATTAGGTCTGTTGTTCTGTAAACTGCTGCATGTGTTGATCAGTAGCTGTATGAGTAACTATATGGGTTATTGATTGGTTGCCCAAGTATTTGTATGGGAGACTGAGTGTGTGTGTGAGTGGCTGGGAGGTGTATGACTCTGTGCATAGATGTGTGAGCAGTTGATTCACTAGATGTATGGGTTCAAAAGTGCATGTGGAAACAGCTGTATGGGCGGTTGATTGTGTGCATGAGTGTATTGGTGAGTGAATGGATATCTCAGTGCTACATGTCAAAGTAAGTACATATGTAAAACACAGTACATGTGAGAGTTGACATATATAAATAACTGTGCATAAGAGCCAGTGAATGTGTGAGTGGCTGTATGGATCATTGTGAACTTGTATCAGTGATTGTATAAGAGAGCAAATATGTGTTAGAATATGTTTGAATAAGTAAGGTGTGTATAACTGTATAGTTGAGGAAATGAAGGTGTGATTGATTCTTTGCATGACTGACTAGGTGTGTGTGTAACTCCATGGATGAATGACAATCTGTGAGTGTCTGTTTACACTGAGTGTATCTAAGGTTATATTAGAGTCTGAAGAGGTTCATCGTATTATCACATGAATGATGTCATCAATGATGTGATCAGTGATGTCATTTGAGATTTCATCAGTGATGTCATCAGTGATGTCATTTGAGATGTCATCAGTGATGTCATCAGTGATGTCATCAGTGATATCACTGACCATGTCATGAATGATGTAATATGTAACATGGTCAGCAGTGGATTGCGGGTGCGCGATATATAGTTAGTGGAACTAACTATATATGAAATTTCAATGGTTTTGTGTGAGTAAAATAAGGTTTTGTAAATGCTAATTCCTAACTATATATGGTCTATAACCCATGGTTTTTTCATTGAATTTTCAAGGTTTTGCAAATGCTAATTCCTAACTATATATGGTCTATAACCTATGGTTTTTTCAGTGAATATATATATGTGTATGTTTACATATTTATGAATGTATATAGATATATATATATATGTTTACACACACTGCTTTTTCACGTCTAGTACCCACCAAGACGTCTGATTGAAAGCGGTAAGGGGATATTCACATCCCTTTTGTGGTTGACCGGGACTCCTGTGTTAGCACCGTGAAATACATCAGGCGTTATAGAAGGGGGACTCGAGGGGGCACGGACTTGCTTTCATTGCCTCACCTCCCAATGTGCTTATGTAGCTGTGCCTTTCACGCAGTCCACTCCGAGAAATATCACCCCATGAAGCATTTTCATTTCTCATGATGTTTGACAACGTGGCATTATGGGATGTGAAGTTCCACTACGCGGGGCTACACAAGAAAGCCGACAGTATCATCGAGGGGGCGGAGCAAGGAGCTTACAAAGAACAGCGTGGCAGGACTATGTTTGTTGCAGCACTAGGAGCAGTTGGAGAGGGCCGCTGAGGAAGGCTGGTATTGCCGAAATGCATTCGCCCGGGATACTGATGCAATAAAGTGCTCCTACTGTCTTTCCCTTCTGGGACACAGCTCTTTTCTTCTGGAGGGGATGATGTACCATAAATCCATACGCTAGCCGGAGCACATTTACCTGTACCCCGCCTGCACAAGTTGGACTGGACTCACTGGCAGGCTCCGTGAAGCATCTTTTTTTGTCTGATTGCGGGAGCAATCGCGTCTAGTACCCACCAAGACGCCTGATTGAAAGCGGTAAGGGGATAATTACATCCCTTTTGTGGTTGACCGGGACTCCTGTGTTAGCACCGTGAAATACATCAGGCTGAGAGGTAGCAGGCTTATAGAAGGGGGACTCGAGGGAGCACAAACTTGCTTTCATTGCCTCACCTCCCAATGTGCTTATGTAGCTGTGCCTTTCACACAGTCCACTCCGAGAAATATCACCCAATGAAGCATTTTCATTTTTCATGATGTTTGACAACGTGGCATTATGGGATGTGAAGTTCTACTACACAGGACTACACAAGAAAGCCGACAGTATCATTGAGGGGGCGGAGCAAGGAGCTTACAAACAACAGCGTGGCAAGACTATGTTTGTTGCAGCACTAGGAGCAGTTGGAGAGGGGCGCTGAGGAAGGCTGGTATTGACGAAATGCATTCGCCCGGGACACTGATGCAATAAGGTGCTCCTACTGTCTCTTCCTTCTGGGACACGGCTCTTTTCTTCTGGAGGGGGTGATACCCTGCGCCCCGAGGGCCGGCTGGCAACAAAACCAAAGGCTCAACTACTAACGGGGCCAAAGACGTAAAAAGCAGTCAACAACGGGGGCAACAAGGCAAAAGCTCCCGCAAGGGGAAGATGGAATCGCTACAAAAAACCGCACAACAGCCAAAGTAACAACTTTAACGCAGTAATCGATTTGACTGCATTACCATTGTCCAAAAATGATGAATCTGTTCTCAAGCTGGGGCTATCATATTGCTCACCCTGCAATTTCAACTATGCAGGTACACGTATGGACACTTTTAGATTCATTCGGAAACTAAAACTCTGCAAGTTTCACAGTTTGGCACCAAAGAAAAAAGAAACCAATAGAGGCCATTAAAAGCCCATCATTACTAACAGTGGGAGATTGTGATGCCTTTGAAGAGATCTGTGTTGCAAAGAGAAAGTTTGATCCCACAACCCACAACCTAAAACCTCACAATCACTTACCTCTTCCCCTCCCTTTTCTTTTTCGCCTCACTTTGGGCACAACCTTAATTTATGAAGAGCATATATACATGAAGTGTATACAAGTGCGGATGTGAATAAACAACATCACTCACTCCAGTTGTGTTATGAGTTATATGTACATGATTGTTGAATAATTGCTGTTTTTCAAAACTTTGTTGACTGGGATCTTTCTTTTTGCAACACTGAATTCCCAGGTCCCAGTACCATTGGGTCAACCCTATTTTGTAACGTTTGAAGATATCTGGGCTCTTCAAAAAGAAACGGATGGAATGGATAACCTGGTGGCTAACATAAGGCCAGATGACATGAGTAGATGTACAACCCCATTCAAACCCAGGTCCACTTTTCAACCTACTATGATTCATGATAACATTGATGTATATCACGACTTGGTAATCCAGGATCTGAAAAAGCTGTATACCACCACCAATAGAAAAAGGCATGCCATCAGCAATCAAAATCGGTGCTATGCCCAATTGATCAAAAAATTGGACTCAGATAATACCCTCATATTGCGGCAATCCGATAAAGGTGGTAATGTAGTTTTGTGGCCTCGCAGTTTATATTTGGCAGAAGCTGACACGCAGTTGAGGGACATTTCCTGTTATAAAAAGAGAAACATGCACATGGTCAAAGGTGCATGGGTGGATCAGTCTTTGAAATTCCAGGCATGGAGAAGTGGTGGGTTAATCACGGAAGATGAATTCCGTTTTCTAAAAAAAGAACAACCGGTGATCCCCACTTTTTATTTGATCCCCTAGATACACAAAGACTCTGAAAATCCCCCAGGGCGACCCATTATATCAGCAATAAACAGTTCCCTTGAAAATATATCAAAATACATTGATTTCTTTTTGCAGGACTGGGTCAGAGGACTGAAATCTTATGTTCAGGACTCTTCTAATTTTATTCGTAAAATTGACAGTGTTCAATGGTGTCCAGATATGCTTTTAATGACTTTAGATTTGTCATCCCTTTACACCTCTATTGGACATTTGGATGGGTTGAAGGCTGTAGGACATTTTCTTAACAAACGCCCCTTACATTTTGTAGTTCACAACAAAATGTTACTATCCATGATAAAAATGTGTTTGGAGCAAAATTATTTTGTGTTCAACAATCAAATTTACCAGCAGACCAGGGGTGTCGCGATGGGGGCCTGTTTCTCCCCTGTTACGGATGCATGCACATGGGACTGTGGGAGGAACAGGTCCTATCGGGGCAGCTCCTTGGCATCATGGAGCAGAACATTGTTTTATACCTCCGCTATATTGATGATTTATTTTTTGTTTGGCGGGGTACAGACAGGGCAGCCAGTGAATTTGTTAATGAATTGAATGCCAACAGTTTGAACCTAAGGTTTACATCTCACATACATGCCACCTCCATCTGTTTTCTGGATATGCAAGTTTTTGTGGACAATAACACATTAGCCACTAAACTTTACAGAAAGCCTACAGCGGGCAACACTATTCTACATGCGGCTAGTCACCACCCGTGCCATCTGATACGTAGCATCCCGTATGGGGAGATGCTGCGGATCAGACGGATTTGTAGTGTAGAAACTGAATGTGCGGCTGAACAAGAAGACAGTAAAGAAAGATGCTTGGCAAGGGGATATTCCAAAAATATTGTTGAGTCGGCCATTACAAGGACTCAACCGATGTCCCGGTATGAGGCATTAATTCCTAAGCCACAGGGACATCCATTGCCACTCAAGATGGAAGGATACAGTCACCCATGATTCTGTCATTTACTAGGCAACACTCTGCCATAAGAAAATTCATGTATCGGAATTGGAACCTCGTTAAAGGGGATCCAGTTGTAGGTCAGAGGGTTCCGGAAAAACCTATGCTTACTTTCAGGAGATGTACATCTATGGCTAAATCACTAGTTAAGAATACCCTAGAACCACAGATGTCCAATACATGGTTGGCCCTTAGTAAAAGATTCAATAAATGCACTCAGTGTAAGGCGTGCCGGTATGGATTTAAACAGTACCCGCTGGAGATCACTAAAAGACTTACATGCAAAACAGATTTTGCCGTATATGTGCTGGAGTGTTCATGTGGGCTGAGGTACGTGGGGAGTACCAGATTACTGGCACATAAACGAATACTCCAGCACATAAGGGCTATATTGGGCAAGAATCAAGCATATCCGGTGACTAGGCACTTTGAGGAAGTTCATGGGGCAAATCCTGCTGATCCACAGTATTATGTCATCGACTCAGTGTGGCCTCTGAAACGGGGTGGTGACAGGGAAGCGAGGCTTCGACTTCTCGAAACAAGATATATTCTGGAATTAGACAGTAAATATTCGAATGGATTAAATGTCACTGAGGATCTGCATACTTGTTTATAATAATGGGGCCTTTTGTGTTGGGTTGCATACCAATAAAGCAAGTCATCTTTAATTGCAGGGTTATTGCATACAACTGGGGTTCTGTTCTTAGTTTTCATAGTTTTTGTACTGAATTTTAATGAATTGCGGATTTTTCTAGATTAGACGGTTATGATGGGTCTTGTATCTAATGTATGTTATTTTTAATAGGTGGGGGTTATGTCAAGATTAATCTTGGGATAAAAAATGTTTGCACTTGCACACTTTACAAAATTATTTACACATAAACGGCTCCTAGTGACCAGTAGGATATCAATGTGACTTGTGGTCAGAGCCAGATTGTAGACTAATTGGTTTATGGCCCACATGGGCAATATCAACAATTTGAACAGCATGGTGGACAATTCTCTATTTGAAGCACCTATTCTGTTGAAAGAAAATATTCATATTTGGATGGGCTGAAGTATTAATTTGAATCTTGCACTTGCAATTGACATCAATCTGCAGATACACGTGTTTTTTAAAATTGTAATAATATTATGAATGATAAATGATTTTACCATATTAATTCATTTTATAATTAGCCAGATCAGATATTACACTAACTTGTAATTCTGTATAGCTACTGAGAAGTATGTCTTCTATGTTGTTTGCTATTGGCTCTGCTTAATCCTTGCACTAGCACTTTAAATACTGGTCATCGCCTTACGCAACTTGCCATGGCATCAAGCTTCGCTGGCTGAGAAATAAAGCACTCTGAGTGAAGCACAGAATTCGGGTCTGCTTTCCATCATTTACTACTAAGGCAGGAGCCTTGTCTTTGGTGGCGAGTTACTTGCATATATATATGTTAACTCTCGCAATATATAATAGGCTTAATACTCCAAAGCATTACGGTTTTGTGACAAAATTGCACTTTGTAACATGTTTTAGATACATAAGGATGTATCGTAAAACCGAACTAACTAGCTAACATAATCTTATAGAAATGTGTATATTTATGGTTTTATTAGATTAACTATATTTATAAAAATAAAAAAGTTTTTAGTGTTAGGCTATCCTGTACATATTTTAAAGTATGGGGGAAAGCTGTAACAAAGTGCACTGTTATTTTTATTGGTTTTTTTTAACAATAATTCTTGACATAAGATGGAGTCAAAATTCAAGGTTAAAGGCATTTAAGCCGAATACGAGAGTTTATGTTTACGCATGTTTGTTATTCCCTGCACTGAGATAACTGGAGGCCAATCTGCACTCGTATGTCTTCAATGACCATGCTTGAAAGTATCACGTGATCATGTGCACAATGGGCGGGCAGTTGGAATGAAATTTAAATGTACCACATTGCTGCTATAACTTTGTGTGAGCAAGAGCACAGCTGTGCTCGAAACGCGTTGCAGCAGAGCGAGGGGAAAATAAATTACCTTCCTGCCTGGTTTCTCGTGGTCCGCCTCCTTCATTTTCCTGGAAGGATTTGTTTGAAGGATTGTTTGCTACATAGTAATTTGGGGATGCAGGTTGTCTCTGGTGGCAGTACCCCTTCTCCCATCAAGAGGCTTCTGATAACAACCAACAACGGAGTGGTTTCGAGGAGAAACAGTGACTCAGAAAGCCCCCTACTGCAGCAGAAGATCTAATATCGCAGAAGCCGCTGGGAAACGTGACGACGATTGAGTCGGAGGACCCATCGTCGTTACCGACCCGTGGTGAGTGATTGCTAATTAAGCTGCGCGTAGGTGGGAGAGGATAGAAACAAACGGCAAGAGGAGAATGGGAGATATGGCAGACGCCGTCCAGAAAAAGAAACATAGTGTGAGATCCCTGCACTGCTGAAAGCCAATGGCGGCTAGTTTGGAAAGAGAAAGGGAGGAGGCGGCCAAGGAATTGTCCGGCAGACTGCCTGAGTTAGCTAATAAAGAACCGGCTGTACTCAATGAAAAAGAAAAAGAAAATGATCAAGATATTAAACAACTGTTAAAAGTTTTGGAAAAGAAAAGTAAAAATGAAATTACCAAATGGTGAGAGGATAAGTCCCTGACAAAATATGTAGAGGCAGGATGAGTGCCTCGGGGGCTTCGCATTTTACTAGCTCCGAGCTTTAAAGCACCAAATCCTGCAATGCCCCGCGAATGGGGTGAAAGTAATTTAGATGCCTCTATGAACCTGGTTAAGATTTTGATAAAGTATGCGGCAATAGACCGGGGTGCTTTGCTAGGCGAAATCAAGAAAATTAATGAGGAATTAGAAGTAGCAAGCCAGAACCCTGAATGTAAGGATTTGATTGAAAAAGCCAGAAAGGAGATTAGTGAACGCTTAAGGAAACATGAAGACAGGATCAAGATTCCTAAACTTCACAAGTTTGCTAGAGATTTAAAAGACTACGAACTTGGACAGATATACACTTTTTCTAAGAAATTCGATCATGCTAAAAAATTAAAGATCAACGATAAAAAAGCAAATCCAAGAGCATTGCAAAGCACATCACAATTACAGCAAAACACTGACACAGAAGGTGACACCATATTGTTATCCAGTGTTTCGAGTGGTGACAGCAGCAATATGGCAAGCTCAGGAAGAAATCTAGTACTACCATAATGCCCTCTTTTGAAAGAAACAGGAAATAAGGTTTTGTAATGCTTAAATTGGTAAAGCAAAATGGAGGGTGTTACTGTGAGCAAGGTTTCAGTTGAAATCGAAACGTTGGTGCTTTGTTTATTTGAAAGAAATAAAAGATCTGCATGACAGAAAGGCAAAACAGAGGGCGACCTACCTTATTCCTCGTTGGGGAAGTGTGCAAGAAATTTGAAGTAACCGGACTTGGTTACGAGGTAACGCACCACTCAAAAGAGCTCCATGCCAGCAAAAAAGCTGTGTGTGTAACGATTTAGGAAGCTGACATGGGCGAACGCCGGGAAAAGGAAAAACTCGGAACAACCACACCGCGAACCACCAGACACAGGCGCGCCATTCCGAAACCGGAGGGTGAAGAAATGTATGAAGCTCGTGTCTGTACAAGGTAAGTGGTTGCGAGCAGCGTGGGTTGCAGAGTGTATAATTAATATTGTGTAAAAAGAAACATGACCCGGCTTAGTGCGTATATTTAAAGGCTTGCGAAACAGACTCGATATTATCCACTGAACTGGATTAAAAATCAAGGAGTTAATACTGAGTATCTAAAGGCATGCTGATTTACGAAGTTTAACAACATTGTGGAAAGCTAAATGTCAGTAAAATTAATGGAAACAAAATGCAGAATGTTAAATTAAAAAGGAAACAAATACAAACCAATATGGAACAAAGGGAGACAAAATAACAGGAATTGTTACAACCAGATTCCTTCTTTGAAAATGAGGGTACAATTGGAAACAGTGGCGATCCAAGGAAACAAGCAAAATCGGACATTAGGAGTAAGTTAAAACTGTGGGAAAAAATTGTCCAAAAAGGAGGTAAACAAATGGTGGGAAATAACCACTTTGAAAAAATATGTGGAAGTAAAGAGAGTCCCCAGAGGATTAAGAATTCATTTAATGCCCAGCCATCAGGACTCAAGCAATGATTTATTACAAGATTGGGCCGAATACAGCCTAACTTCATCTCTGGAATATATGGAAATCTTAATAAAACATATAGAAATTGCTCTTTCCAAACTGAAGGATCAACTAACCGAATTAGAAAGAGAAATAATTGCAGTTGATTTATCACCAGAAATGAAGAAATTCAAATCAGAATTGGAAAAACAAATTGAAGATCATGAAGAGTCAGTACAAATGCGAAAACGCACAAAATTTTTGCGAGACAATGATGACTATTCGGAGGGAAGAATATTTACATATGCACGAAAATTTGATTTCTTGAAACAAAATGATAGAATGAGTTATCAAGGAACTACCCCTGGAAGTATCACCTCCCTATCATCAACAGATCATAGTGAAAATGAAGCGGCAAGTACATCCGGAACAACCAAGCATCCTTTTTAAGGGGATATGCGACTGGCCCTGCAACAACGCTAATGGGAGCAATCACAAGGATTCCAGTCGCAAAACCAAAGAGGCCGTGGGAAAGGGAGAGGAAAGTCACGCCCAAACCAGAACAAACAAGGAGAGGAAGAAGGGGCATCAAGAGGGAAAAAGATAGGAGCAACAACAAGGAGCATGTGTTTGAAAAAACATTTCTGAGGAAAAAGATTAAGAACTAACCATAGTAAATCTTTCCAGTAGAAACATGACAGAATCAGATAATTCACTATTAAAACGTGGACAAAATTTCTGTTCAAGTGCACATATGGACATGGCACAAATGAGAATTGACCTATACAGATATGTTAGGAAAATAAAATTGTCAAAAATGTTCAATGAAAAAGAGAACATAATAAGAAAAGGGACAGAAAATATTTTTGACATCAGCCCTACAAGCAAAGGATTCCAAATATTTTTTAACATTAATTAATTTGGAAACAAGTGAATCACAAGATACAGCCAAATTAGATGAAGAATGTACCCAATTGGGAGCAGGCTTGAGCCAGAAAAAAACAAAATCCCATTTTTATCCACAAATGCCAACGGGAAACAAAATTGACGTCTTTCACGAGGCAGTCATGGAGGACATATATAACATAAAAAGACAACATTATGTGGATAATCTAAAGGATACTGAAAGAAAACACTTAACATCACTGATTGAAGACAATCAGATAGAAATCAAAATAGCGGATAAAGGTTCAAATATAATTATTTGGGACAGACAAGATTACTTCAATGTGGCATGTGAACAACTTAATGATTCATCTTACTATGAAAGACTACAAACAAATCCTATTGCTTAAATGAAGAACATAGTTGATGAAAAATTGCAAAAATTGAAAGATCTGGAATTAATAGACCATGATGAATGGAAATATCAGACAGTAAAACATCCGACAATGGCAACAATGTACTTTTTGCCAAAAATTCATAAAATCACACTAGACCACCATGGCGTCCTATAGTATCAGCGATAGGATCCCTACTGGAACCAATGGCAAATTATATTGATTTTTTTCTGTTACCATTTGTATCGAAATTATGTTCTTATATCAAGGACACAAGCGACATGCTGAGACAAGTAAATAGCATCCCATGGAAAACATCTTAAATACTAATAACAATGGATGTGGTGTCTTTATACACCAACATAGATCATCAAATTGGAGTTGCAGCATGCAACTTTTTCCTGAAAGAACGTAACATTCACTTCACTCAACATAACAAAATGCTGTAAGAAATGATGAACTTATGCCTGAAACAAAATGTGTTCATGTTTGGGGAGAATATCTTTCTCCAACGTAAAGGAACTGCTATGGCCTTTTCATTTAGTCCTACTTTCGTCTGCCTCACTATGGAGTGGTGGGAACAAACTTGTGCATGGCAATCAGAAAATGATAAATTCCTAAACAAAATAGTGCTATGGTTGCGCTTTATAGACGATTTGCTAATATTCTGGGACGGGTCTGAAAATGAGTTAAAGAGTATTTTAAACTTCTGAATGAAACACCAGCTAGTTTCAAATTCACCTATGACCTAAGCAAAACACAAGTGACTTTCCTGGACACTGAAATCTACATCTCTAAAAATGAAATCCATACAACTCTCCACAGAAAAACAACAGCCACAAATGCCACCCTGCATGCAGAAAGTTTTCATCAACCAAGTTTGTTTCAAAATATTCCATATGGGGAATTTTTAAGATTGAGACGAATATGCTCAGAACCAGTGGAATGGATGAAAAATAGTACACATACAGCAAAAAGATTCGCAAAAAGAGGATACATCAAAAAACAAATCGAATCTGGCTGGGAAAGGGCAAACAAATTGCAAAGATCAGACCTTTTGAAACCTAAACAAGGTACTGATCAAGAAATTACAAAACCAGAGCCAATTAGGTTCATCACAACTTTCTCCAAGGAATCGAACAAAATCAGAGAGGTACTACAAAGAAATTGGAAAATCTTACAATTAGATAACACCATTGGAAAAATAATGGGAAATGCTCTGCAAATTACGTATCGAAGGGCAAGAAATCTAAAAGACCGTTTAACTCAAAGCCACTTTCAAAAGGAGAAAAACAAAAAATGGCTACAGAGCAAAGGTTTCAAAAAGAGTCATAATTGTAAAGTCTGCAAAATTGCTAAGAAAACCCAGGAGATAAAAACGGCAGATGGCAGAATGTGGAATATTCAGGATTTGATTACTTGTAAAAGTCAATATGTTGTAAACGTAATAGAATGTCTGTGTCCTTTAAGATACATAGGAAACACAAAATGTGAGCTCAAAAAGCGCATCCTGGAACATGTTAGGGCAACCAATCATAAAGACCGAGGAAATGCGGTTGCCAAACATATGGAAACAGACCACAATCGTGACTGGAAACTGTTAAAGTTTTACTGAATTAACACAGCAAAAAAACATGTGAGAGGAGGGGACAGAGAAAGACAATTACGACAAAAAGAATCTCGCCATATTCTAAATATGCGTACTCTGACTCCCCATGGTTTGAACCAGAGTGAGGAACTGTACATTCATTTATGAGGAACACTGTTTGTGAAGAAAAGTAAGAGCCCCCTCATTTAGTTTTAGTGGTTGGGATCATTACTAAACCAATTTCTAAAGAAATAAATTTCTTAGCAAAATCTTATCACACCTTTAAAAATATTACATCAACAATGTGTTATAATGTTGCATAAACTAAGAATGTTGCCTTAACTAGTGACTTGATCCACTAGAGGAAGAGTTTGGTGTGCAAATAGTGTACATTTTTTAAAAAGGAGTTATAATCCACTGGAGGATTTGATAGATATGCGGCATATAAAGGCTGAAGCTAAAAAGATAAAAATCCATTAATGATTTGAAAAAAGTTAAAAAGTAATTAATTGAATGTATATAAAATTGAAGGAATAAGGTGTGAGTTAATAACATCTTTTATCTGTATATATATATATATATATATATATATAGTGTTAATATTTGAAAGTAACAACATACACTACAACTACCATAATGCCCTCTTTTGAAAGAAACAGGAAATGAGGTTTTGTAATGCTTAAATTGGTAAAGCAAAATGGAGGGTGTTACCGTGAGCAAGGTTTCAGTTGAAACTGAAACGTTGGTGGTTCGTTTATTTGAAAGAAATAAAAGATCTGCATAACAGAAAAGCAAAACTGAATGCGACCTACCTTATTCCTCTTTGGGGAAGTGTACAAGATATATATGTGTGTGTATGTGTGTTTGTGCGTGTGTGTGTGTGTGTTTGTATACATATATATGAATATGTAAATATTGTCATATATATGTTTGTATATATATGTGTGTGTATATTGGTGGGAGGAGCTGGTTCTCATGCAGGAACATACTGAGTGTATGAATTGGAATGTAAAGGTTTGGTGGAGGTTCATCAATGACCTCTTTTTAGTATTGCTAGGTACTCAGATAGAGGCTGAGACATTTATAGATGAACTTAAAAAGAACCAACTCAATTTACATTTTACCGAAACCATCAGCAAAACCACAGTATATTTCTTAGATGTGGAGGTATATGTAATTAAAGATAAACTTGAGGCCAAACTCCACAGAAAACCGACAGTGGGAAATGCTATATTGCACGCAAGTAGTGCACACCCAGGGGATTTAATCCAAAATATACCCTACAGCGAATTGTTGCGATTTACAACAATGAAAAGATCTTAAAATTGCACAATCAGGATGTCTAACCCAATTTAAAATGAGAGGTTACAACAACAAAAGTTTAGACGCTGCCCTGATAAAAAGTAATCTAACATCAAGGGAGACTCTCCTCACCAAACATAAACCTGCAAGGGGAGAGACAGCAAATGATCCTGGACAGTTTAGATTCATTCTGAAATACAACAAACAGGAAGTAGCAGTAAGAAAAATAATTATAAGGAAATTGGCATTTAATTCGGAAAGACCCCAAAATTGCTAATTCAGTCCCTAATAAACATGCAATAACATACAGCAGGGGTACATTCATTAAAGATGTTTTAGTCAAGAATGATCCAAGTGTCCCACTAACGAAGAGCACATGGCTAAGTCAAAGACTAGGGTTCTACAATTGCAAAGCTTCTAAAGCCTGCCAGCACGGAGTTAAGTGTTGAACTGTTAAACGGCTCATGTAGTCTATGTGCTGGAGTGCCCTTGCAACCTGCAATATATAGGAAGCACGATCCTGCAGGGTCACAAAGGGTACTCCAGCACATAAGGCTATCAAAAACAATGACCAGTCATATCCAGTGGCCCGGCACTTTAACAAAACACATGGGGGCAACCATAGGGACTTATAATACTTCCTCATAGATTCAATTCCACCAAACAAAAGGGGTGCCGATCGGTAGAAAGCACTTCGCAAACTCGAAATGCTATATATTTTAAATCTCGACACCAAATATCCCAAACGTTTGAATGCTACAGAGGAGCTACATGCAAGCTTAATTAGTTAAAAAACAAGAATCAATCAGGGCAATTTGACGTAACAAGGGAAAACAGTGACTCATTTCCTCCATAAGTAAATTTCCTTTTCAAAGAGATGTATAGTCGAATTTTTACCACCAACTTCATCCCTATTTTTAACATACTTAGCTTGATAATTTGCACATATGGACTTTATTAATTAGCACAAAAAATTGTTAACATATTATTTGCACATAGGGCACTTTAATACAAACAGGAATGGTCATTACAAACTCCACAAAAATGTTGACAGCAACACAAAAAAGGCCTTTGTACCTAGATTGAGTATATTAGATGGAACAACCAACTTGTGAGCATTAATTAGGTTCTCCAAGTGGTACACCAAGATTCCCAAATACAACACGAGACAAATTGAATGAAAAATGGTACATTGCAATGTTTCCTTATTTTAGGGTTTAAATGGCTTCAAAAACAGAGGTTTTTAAATGCGATTTTAGGTATTGGTAATGCATTTAGGTAAAATGTTGCCATACAATTGAAAAACCATTCAAGTGTTACCATTTCTATATCTATGACTGAATCCTGATGTTACAATGCACTGGTCACTTTAAAAAAATCATGCAGCAAAAAGTGGAAATAAATGGTATTTAAATAACTAATTGAGCTAAGTGTGCGTCATGTGATCAAGTCCCCTGTGAGGGACGAAACGTGGCACGACTACTGCGGTCCGTTGGGAGCAGTAATAAAACAGCAAAGGAACAAATTCCGGTGGTCCGTGCTCTTTCTTTCGCGTGGAGAAGGCGAAACGAGAAGGAGTATTTTTCGAATATATATATATATACATATATATATCAGTGGCGGCTGGTGACATTTTAAAGTGGTGTGACGTGATCCAGCGGTCCTAAAGAAATTCTGTCTCATAAGCACTACTCTACACCACAATACTCACCATTATTCATAAATTCATCACAGGGCCCATGAATGACTGAGACAAGAATTGACCAACTGAATCATGTGACCTAATTAATCAGAACTATTCACAAAACTATTTATATTTATATACATCTGCAGTTTTTATTTGTCATTTTTATGAAACGTACATTTAATTAAGCCACCTAGGCAATGGATTAACTAATGGTAACTAGACTCGAAATAAATAATACCAGCTTGTCATTTCAAAATCTATTTTATTAACTTTATTATCAAGTAAGAGCATTTTCAAGATATTATTTCTTTATTAGCATTTATTAAGCATCATTTAATTAAGTAAAGGCACATTAGACTGTCAGTTCAAATCAAATGAGCAAGAAAAGTATTTAAGCAAAAGAATCTCATTCCCTAAAACCCTATTTCCCTGACTAAATTAAATGGAACCTAAAGGGAAAAGCAAAGTTCGGATTTCTCTTACGTGAGTCAAAGGTCCGTCAGCATCTCATGATCACAGGAATGAGTCAGCAAAGCTCCTCCCACGGGGCCAAATTTTATACCTTTTCTCTATCTAAAACTAGCTAAAAGAATACATTTAGAAAACCATCCTGCGAATTGATTGGCTGACAACTGTCAGTTGAAGTGAGATCATAGCCTCTTCTTTCAAAATCATATTTTTCCTTAGCGCCATTGTTCATTGTCAACGAGTGACATTAGCTTCCGAGGATCTTTGCAACATTTCATTGAATAACAGTTTGTTGCTTCCTCAGCTTTGGCCTTTCCGCTGTTTCCTGTCTTGGCAAAATTATACAACACAAGACACATCCTGCACAGTTCAGTTCCACGTATTTGTTTTCTGAAGATTATAAACGACAGATTTTTTATTCATTCTTTGCTGTGCACGGCTCATCATGACAGGACTTCAAAACCCTCCATTTTAAGTTAGGCCTCAGGCCTCTTTTTCGAAACTCTAGTATACAAGAAAACACAAGACATCAATTAATTTGAGTAATGAAAGTCATTCTGTTACCCACAACCTTTACTAATGTTAACCCATTAATTTATGTTACCTAGCTTAAAGCACAAGAATGCAACAAACCTTTGCCACATTAAAGATACAACATAGACAAAAGCACATTTAAAAATAAGCACATGCTATTACTTAAACAGCCGCAATTAATGTTGACAAAACAAAAAGACAAAGTTAATTTATTATTTTAAACATACTGGCAAATGCAACAAGAGCACATAATGTTAAACCCGCGTGTTCGTGTAGGTGCACATTTATTCTAGGTTGAATTAATACAAAATCATGCAAGACTCATTAATATTATTATTTAATTATGGAAGTTCAATTCAGCGAATAAAAATGTAATTAATTCTAAAAGTTCGCTTCATCAGACGTAACAATATTTTCATACTGCACTGTGGCGAGGAGGCGTAGCGAGTGAGCGCAAACAACCTACGGGGGGTTTGGGTGGATTCTTCCCCCAAGAACAATTTGAAAAAAAGAGTGGACAAACAGCGCATTTTGAAGCAAATTTGAGGAAGCAGGAAGGTTAATAAAGCAATTAGTGCAGGGCCTAATAAACATAGATCGGTCACTGCACCTCCACTCCACTCACTTCACCCAGCTTTGCTCCTGTACTTTTACCCAGCTCCACAGAGACCCATGCTCACTCACAGATGTACACACACCTCTCTACTGGGGATTGCCAAGTACATAGACATATACACAAATAACAAGCAGACACATTTCAGTCGTGAAACTGTAAAGCAGAGACACCCAAACGGATCTTAAAATAGGAATTATAATGCAGACAAAGAGTCAGATACTCAGTCTCCTCCCCCATTCCATCTCGGTCCTGACTCCAGCGTCTCTTCTTTGTTACTGATCCCCTTTCTCTGCCTCTGATTTCCCCTCTCACACCTGCCCTTTGGAATGCTTATGCCACCTGCCTTCGCTATGCCTGCTGCAACAGGGGTAGTGCCAGCTCTCTGCCATCCCTTGACCTACTGCTTCCGTCGTAGGCATCACAGGTTTTCCCTGAATGTCTTTGCCACCCCTTCCCGGCAGGGGCCCTGCTGCTTTATGGCCATGGTGATTTGAATTTGCTTAAATATTTAACTGTCCTGCCTGTGCATATTTCGTAATTATGTTTTTGCACTAACTCAGGCAGTTTGTCCACATCTGGGAATATTCACTGTCAGGCTTTATGATTATTATTTTAATTCATTTCCAATATCTCAATGATAATAAAAACGTTAACACAATATATAGCAACAGATTAAAAAGCGTAAATGTAACATCATTAGCAAGGCATGCTCGTTCATCTAGGTCAGTACCAATGTGTGCTGCAGTCAGTATTCACCGAGCTTTGTGTGCACAATTAACTGTCAACATGTAATGTTTGTGCTTTTGGCATGAACTGGGAGCCTGAGAGGCAAGTATAAAACACACACACACACAAACACACACACTTTACTACTTCTTCCCATCCTCTTTCATACCCATCATAGTCTTTCGCTCTCACACATGGACTTTCTAACACAAACCTGCTCTCTCTCACACACGCACGCACGCACCTTACCCTCACCCCCTCCTACTCTCACACACACTCCGGGAGCTAGTTGAGGCTTTTCACGATTTTTTTTCTTTGCACATAGTTTTACCATTTCACAAACCCCTGGGCTGTTGGAGATGCTAGTTTGTTTGACAGAGCTGTTATCATTCTACAGCTACCCGTGCTGTGCGGATGCTTTACATCTGTGGCATGCTTGGACTATCCTATATTATCAGAGTGGTTGTTATGCAGAGGCTTTAGGGGACAAGCAGAGGTGGCCTTGCCTGTAGAGAAATTGCTGTCATATCCGAAGAGGAAAAAATGCCTTAATAGGCTGAGCCGATTTCAAAATAAATGGACGCCTAGAACACCAGCAGGCGAATGGGGGCCTTGTCATAGAGGTGGGAGAAAGGGCTCTGAGTGCAAGGGATGCTTACTCTTATTAAATATTAAACCTGGGGTTTAATTAATGGTTGGGTATCATATCGCCTCACTGCTAAGATAGGTGTGTGCGATGCATGGATGCTGCAGGGCCTATAGGCAGTAAGACGCAGATGCTAGTGCTGCAGGGCCAATTTAGAGTTACATCCTTCTGGTGTGGATAGCTAGCGTTCAGCTGAGTTGGCTAGTGACATCATCTGGTAATAGACTTCCAATTCTCTAGTCAGCTTGTGGCGCGCGTAAAGGACTTATGCCTTGGTGGTGTGCAGCCACTTAAAAGCGTTTTAAGGTTTCATACTAACCAGTGACTCTGAGCAGTAGAAAAACTGCATTACTGAACAAAACTTCTCCCCCAAAAGAACTACAAAGGCACCAGTCAGTGCATTATGTTACACAAACACACACACACACGAAAGTCACGGCTCGCAATTGTCCCATACCTTGCAAGGCACCTTATACAGCACGTGTGTACATGTTCAGAACTGTACTGTGTTTCAAACGTGGGTCATTTATTAGCTGTCTGATTCGCTACTGGAACAAATTTCATCTTGGCTCCTGGGCCAATGGGCAAGGAGGCACTGACAGAGGACTCCTAATATGTCATGTAATCTTTGCGCGGAAAACAACTTTTGTGGTGCTTTCAACAGATATCTAACAGTCTTCCATTCTACCCTGGCTGTCTCAGCACGGCCTCTCCTTCTCAAACAAGTTCTGCCTGGAGCCGCTCAGGAAAGTGCTCATTGTTAGAAAGATCGCCCCGGGCCAGTTCTTATCACTTCACATAGTCCGAATGTGAGAAAACTGGACAAAAAAGCAGAATGCAGAGACAGCCTCAGCTCACAGAGAACGGAAAAGACTAACGTATCTTTAAAAGTCGAGCTGTCTCTGTAAGTACTACTGTGAAGTTGATTTCTTATTTAGGCGGCTTTATTTTTCAATGAATCCCCTGCGTTCTTCTTAAGAGTTAACTCTGAATGTTAATGCACATACTGCGAAATTCTTTATACAACTTGCAAGTCAAAGGTTCGAGGTTGTGTGGGACGGGATCAGTTTTTCATCTTAGCTGTCTTTCACTGAACTCCAGTCATGAGAGTGAGTTTCAGCCAGTCCTTTATTTTCGGAAAATAGCACTCAAATGTGCAGACAGGAAAACATACTTACAGGTAACCACTCTTGAAGAATAGTATTCTAGGTACCCATGAACAACACAAACCACAATATACATGCATGGCACCATGCACAGTCCCCTACACACACACACCGTATGACAAAACAAGAGCAGTCACACTTAGACGAACAGAGGGACTCGAGTAAACATAGTTGGTCAAACAGCAAAAATACGGACAGTACAGGCATGTTGATGCTTAGCAAAACTCTTATAAGTATGCGTGCACAAAGACATGCTGGCGCCATACGTGCAGACCAACAGAAGCAATATGGATGGGCACCGATTTGCAAATACTAAAATACATCCCATCCAGGAATAAATAAAAATATACTCACGGTGGGTGGCGTGGGGGTGGGGGTGGGGGACGGGGAAGATTACAATCATATAAGAAAAGAAAACTTACCGGTCTGCGCTGCCTCTGCACGACTGTTGAAGAGTGCAGGACCCCAGACCAGGAGGCGCAACAGCCGCGACGTCACTGCAGTGTGATCCCTTCTACTGACGCTGCCCCAGCAGCGCCGCCAAGATTGGTTGAGGGCAGGGATACCCATTTTGAGACCGGGAGCTGCAGCATCAAACCCTTAGTGTGCTAATGAGCAGCCTAGAGTGCGCATGTTCGGGGTGATCTTAAAAATGATCAGCCCAAAACGAACATGGCACTATTGCTGGGACTGCAACTTTCTCTAGTGCGCTGCTGGCCTGTCACTCAACTCCCTGAGTGCTGCCGCAGCCCCGCCCCCACCCCAGCATCACTCGTTCTACTTCTCCGATGCTAATTCCAGTCAGGAGTCCTAATTGGAATTAGAGTCGGAGAAGTAAAACAAGAATTTGGGGCCAAGGCATTAGTGGGGAAATGCCCCAACGCCCCAAATGGACCCACCGCCATTGAATATATATATATATATATATATATATATATATATATATATATATATATATATATATATATATATATATATATATATATATATATATATATATATATATATATATATATATATATATATATATATATTATATACATATATATAGAAGTACCTCAATGTCAAACATCAATAGGTACATCAGGAAAACAATGTAATTTGATTCAAGACAAGTTAAGCGTCTGTATATCAAATCAGGAAAACTTACAACTTAACTATCACGATGGTAAGGACATAATGAGGCATTCTCCAAAGCCCGACGATACACATCATCAAATAATATGGACACCGGAATACGAGACGCAGGGTTGTCTTGACACTTTGAATAGGAGTAATATTTTGAAACTTATGGCTGAAATTAAGGAATTAAGAGACATTGAATCAATAGATCTAGTAACAGCACAATTTCTTAAGAGTAACAATGCGGATACAAAGGAACAAACATTAACTACCTGGAAAACGCCAGGGATAGTGCAAACTATACTAAGAAGATCGGACCAATTTTTAACATGGGGCATACAAATATCAATGCCCAGTACTCCACGTTATCCGTTTCCCTTGAAAAAACCCTACGGACTGCAAACTAACAGAAATTTTGATAAGCGGGCATCGCATAAGCAAGTCTATTCAATTTTACATAATGCTAAAGGCAGAAGTGTCACCGCCATTTCCTCTGCAGGAGTAGTTGAAGAAAGGGTAGGAGAGTCCATTCCAACTACGGATCAATGGAATTGGCTTCCCAGCTTGTTAAATGATAAGAGGAAAGACTGACCTAAGAGCGAGAGGGTGACACATGCAGAAACCGACGGTATTCATTTACTATCATGGAACATAGCTGGGGCAAAAAAATTGTTAGAGAAGGGAGTGGCTTTAAAAGAGTGGGCTAATTGCGATGTAGTTGCCCTACTAGAAACTTGGCTGCAAAAAGATATTCCGATAGCAGGCTACGTCCATTACGCCGTAGCAGCAGAAAAATGCAAGAACTACGGTCGCGCAATAGGCGGCCTAACGGTCTACGTATCCACTGCCTTAATAATCAAAACGGAACAGCTTAAATCTCCAGACCCTAGTATACAACTAATTAAATTCTCGGAACAAAACGTAACCAAAAAAAGTACAACAATCTTGATTAATTATTATACACAACCAAAGCTCCAAGTCAAAAAGATAAAAAATGCCCTACTAAGCAAAGTAATTACAGACCTGCGCAGTACGGAGCCTTCAAGGAAATATAATAGTGACTGGAGACTTAAATTTGACTTGGCCAGCAACTAGTGATAGATCTTGAGTACCAAGGTATGCAAGTGCTTAACGGAAGGACAGAGGAAGACCGTCCACCAAAAAAAACGTATTACGGCCCGCGGGCCCAATCAATACTTGACTTTACATTTGTAAGCCTTTCGCTAATCCCATTACTAGTCAGTTTTTATATAGATTTCACCCCCTTGAGTGATCATGTGTTACAACACATCAAACCTAATTTTTGCAGGAAAAGATTTCAACCATCTCTCATACTGGAGGTCAAACTAGACACAATCAATCAAAAATGTATTAATTGGACTAACACAAATAAAATTGAGTGGTTTTCAATAATAAAGGATATCCTTATGACCCTGAAACACGCGCAACTTGGGGGAGCCTTATTGAAGGAGTATGCAAAATCTCTCACCAAACCCATGGCACAGTTGGTTAAAATTTATGGTTCCAAGGTAATTCCTGCAACTATCTACGGTGCAGAACTGTGGGGGTATAGTGATTTATCCTCTTTGAGGGTGGCTCAGAATAGGTTCCTGAGAATGGCAACTGGTCTCCCACAATCGACACCCTGCTTACCCCTGCAGCTTGACCTAGGTGTCAAATCCATAGAGGATGAGGTACGGTATAGACCACTGGCGTTTTGGCGGCGCCTGTGGACTACACCTGAATTATCCTTGTTCGCTGAGGCCATTGACGATGTGAGGGGTCTTGAAGGGTCTCACAGGGTACCCTGGTTCAGTCACCTCAGGAGGCTCTTGAAAAATCTAAATTTGGAGGCATTATGGGTTGATCCAGCACGCGCGACCTTTCCCTCAAAAAAGGCACTCAAAGATATTTACTGGCATTGGATTACTGAGAGGAGATCCGCTATGGTTGATGGTCCTACCATGACACTGGAATTTCTGGTTGTAAAAGATGTCCCTAAATATGAAGCTTATTGGGACTTAATCACCAAGCCAAAGGATCGCAAACTGTACCACCAACTACGAGTAGGCTCGTTACCTGTGCGGGGGCTTACGCACTCTTGGACTACTGGTGGTAGTGATAAGTGTCCCTTCTGTGTAACAGCAGTGGAAAATATTGAACATCTTTTTTTCTGCTGCCCTATGTATTTGTTACCCAGGAAAGTTTGGCTTTTACCAGTCTGTCGGTTACTAGGCACCAGCTCTGCTCTTGCAGCGTTTAGGATACTTAAAACTGATACTTCCCCCTCCATCGCTATTGGTGTAGCAAAATTTGTGAGTTGGGCGTGGTCAATCCGAACCCGTAACCTTGGCAAATGATGTTTTTATTATATAGTTTTTATGACTATTTGTTTAAAGTAGCACTGTTTTTATGTAGCAAGGGGTCTTCTCGTTCATCAATGTTTAAAAATGTAATACTTTTCTTAACTTGTTTTTAAATGTAATGTATTTATTATCTTATATGCAAAATGAATCGTTTTTAAATATATATGTATTTGTCTTTTATGATGTGAATCGAATAAAGACCTCTTGACTGACTGACTGACTGATATCCTGGCCGAATTAGGAAACGCCTCAATAAATAAGATCCAAGCCTGGTCACTCTTCTTAGATAAACTAAAAACAAAAATGAAAGTCTTGAGCATGAAGGACAAAAGATCCGGTCCAAACAGCAAACTCCCGAAAGAGGTGCAATATTTAAGAAGGGCCCTACGAAGATCACAAAAGAAGTTACAATTAAATAACACAGAAGGTCTACTGGAGACATTTCTCCAACAAAGAAAAGAATACAAAAAGAAGATCTTGGAATTCAAAAAAAGGAAAACCGAGAGTTTTTGGGCTAAATTGTTATTTAGTTTTAAGCATCCAAACTCAAATACATTCTGGAAGACAATAAATCAATTGACTAGACCTCAAAACACCGTAACATCGACTGTGCAGGAAACGGAATGGGTCAGCTTCCTTTCGGAAAAATGTAAAGAAAATTTATCAAAAGCTCCATGGAAACAATTGACTACGAAAATCTGATAAAAAGGAACTCAGACGAAGAAAGTCACCGTCAGTCCTTAACAACAGACCTACGCAAAACATCCATACGAGTAGTAAATCATGTCATCTATTCAGCAGAGGAGATAGCAAAAATAATCAAAAAAGGTAAAAGCAATGGGCTCCAGGGCCGAATGGCATTCCCCAAGCGATTTACAAACACGCTTCAGAATTCTGGAGCTCTCATCTTGAGAACCTCTTTGCCGATATACAGATTAACAACCAAGTACCGGATAGCTGGCAAGGCTCATTAATAATGCCCATTTATAAAGGTGGAGAAAGAACAAATCCACTTAATTACTGATTAATTGCATTGCAGGACGTTGAAGCTAAATACTTTGCATCACTACTTCTGAAAGACCAGGTAAACTGGTCCGGGGAAAGAAACCTGATTCCAATCAATCAAACAGGATTCAGAGAAGGGATTGGAACAACTTCTAACATCCTGTCCATAGTAATGGTTTGCCGAAAAATGCCAGCGTGAGAAACAGGACCTGCACCTGTGTTTCATAGACTTAAAAGCAGCTTTCAATAGTGTGGACCGGAATCAGTTGTGCGCAAAGTTAAAAGCATGGGAAATACCAGAAAGTTTACTGAGGGGTTTGTTATTATTCTACACAGACACCTGGACTCAAGTAAAACTTGGGGACGGTACGAGCTTATCGAGAAAAGTATATACAACTATCGGATTAAAACAGGGATGTGTCCTGGCACCACATTTATTTAATCTCTTCATAACAGATCTCTCCGGAAAACTAGATAACGGCAATACACACTCCCCGAAACTAGGTAAGCTAAACCTTTCTCATTTAGCCTACTCAGACAACATTGTGCTATTGAGCTTAACGAAAGTCGGTTTGACAAGGCTCTTAACTGTACTTTCAGATTTCTTGTTTACAAACAAGTTGGTTCTTAGCTCATCAAAAACAAAAACAATGCTACTTACCAATCGAAGAGCGGCAAATCACAACATCTGGTTAGAAGGTAATCAACTGGAAAAAGTATCCTGCTATAAATACCTGGGATACTACATAGATGATAAGTTATCTTTAAAAGATCAGAAAAACCATATGACACAGAGAGCGGGGGCCCTAATATTTGCATTTAGCTCATTGACAAATAAGCTGGAAGGGCCATCATTGAGGCCTCTCCTGACAGTTATCTCCAGCAAAGCACTGCCCACCTTATCTTATGCTAGCGTTGCTGTGCATGGGAAAAGATTCGGAAACTCTTAACAATTTAATAACAAAAATCTATAAAAAGGTGCTTCAACTTCCCAGTTCAGCTTCACCAGCGCAAATGCGATTAGAATTCAGACTAATGAACGAATCACTGGGTAGACTTTAAACTTACATAAAGGTGTGGTATTGAATCAAGCAAAGTACCAGTGAAAACAACCTCAATACCTTTTTATGGAAGGAATTAGAAACACAAAAAAGATCACAGGCCAATAAATTCTTGACCAGTGCACTGGAGTCAACATGTTCTTCTAACCTCTGGAATAAAAACTTGCCTTTTATACCATTCAAGAAGGCGCTGAATAGAGCTGCCTAACTTCACTCGTTGCTAACAGACAAAGGTATCTTTTCTCATCGCACCCACTCATGGACTGTGGTCACCAATTATAAAAATCTTAAACCGGAGGCCTACTTGGACACTACGTTTCCTATTTACATTAAAAAACGACTTATGGCCGTTCGCTTTGGCAAACTTCCAACCTTAGCCAACTAACCATCCTGGAGGCACATTGAGTCAAAGGAATGCCGTCTCTGTGGGAACGTAAAGGAAGATTTTATCTATATAATATGTCATTGCAAGATGTTGCACAGTGAGCGAGTAACTCTTTTGAAGAAAGCCTTTGGTGAGAGGAGAATACGTACATGCAGGACTGCTATTATTGGGTGCCTGGATCCAACTGACCCCCAATAGAACTGCAAAAG
Organism: Lissotriton vulgaris; assembly: GCF_964263255.1. Taxonomy (NCBI): domain Eukaryota; kingdom Metazoa; phylum Chordata; class Amphibia; order Caudata; family Salamandridae; genus Lissotriton; species Lissotriton vulgaris. Next base: position 1,151,139,193 of record NC_141694.1, read on the forward strand.
TATAAAGTTCTTGCTAGCTCATGAAAAACATTTGCAAGCAAGCGAGCCCATAACGAACTAATTTTATAAAGTCTCTTGAGCATTGCGGACTAAGTCAGAAAGAAGTTTCTCATTTACATTTGTAAACAGTACTTAAGAATTGCTTTTTTAAGGTTTTAAGAAAGTTCCCGATTGAAAGTAATTTTAAGCTAATATTGGCCAAACGCTGTAAAGAAAATTTGTTACGGTTTTTATTAACTGAACAATAAAAATTTCTGATATATATATATATATATATATATATATATATATATATATATATATATATATATATATATATATATATATATATATATATAGATATATATATATATATTATATATATATATTACCTACTGGCGTCTCGCCAGTAGGTATATATAGTTAGGATTTTTTCTCTATGGGATTTTTGAAAATTCTATGTCTAATAACTTTGGCGTTTGTGGACGGAATTGGCTGACATTTTCAGGAAAATGGCACATTTTGTTTCTGAGCAGCCCCTGAAAATTTGGTGGGGTTTCGTCAAGGGGGGGGCGAGAAAAAAGGGGGGTCCCAAAACGCGTTTTTCCCATTCATTTTTCCATAGGGCGGTTGGACTCACTTTTAGCTCGAACGGCTGAATGGATTTGCACGAAACTTGGCAAAATTGTAGGGACTGTTAGCCCGATGTGCCTTGGCTAGGTCTCAATATATGTGCTTCAGTGGATTTTGAGAAATTAACGTTTAAATCAAGATATATATCTGTAACAGCGCTCCGGGCAGCGATCCGGTCCGCTTACTTTTCGCGTTTCGGAACTTTGCGAGCAGAAAGCTGATTGGCTCTCCGGTGTCTGTCAACATTCTAAACAGTCCGGAGCGGCCGCCATCTTGTCTCTCGGTAGGATCGAGAGAGAAGAAGAGGTGAAAAACGAAGGGGGAATTTAATGAAAGGGGGCAAGGTATCACCCTCTTGACCCCCTAGGAATGTTGTTGGGGTTATTAAAGGGTCCCGTGGGGAAAAGAAAAAAATAATGATTTTTCACGGTAGAAGCGCTTCACGGGCCGCGAACTGGGCCGCAAACTGGTAGCGAAACGGGAATTCGCCATTTTGTGCTTCGTTAATTAAATTACTAGGTATAAGGGGGTGCAGGAGACGTATCCTAATCCCCTATGTTTCCTGAGGGTGGCTGAGGAGGCTGATATATGTTGATACATCTCTTCCAGCGGCTGCGCCATCTTGCCTTTTTTCCAATGCCACAATTTTGTCGTGCACGGCAGCCATTTTAGATGCCAGGCTGGTCCCAGGCTATCACCTACCCCTGCGGATGTAGTTTATGGCCCCAGCTGTAGAGAATTCAGACATGCCAACCCTCCCGATTCAGGCGTGTGACTACTGATTTCAGTGCTAGTCTCCCGCCTCCCGATTTCTGCAAGCAAAAACCCGGGGGCATATTACGAACAACTAGCGATAATTTTTGTCTCTAACTTGTTTAGAGACAAAAATTATCGCCGCACATCGGCGATTTTTATCGCAGATAAACCTTGCTATTATCGCAGAAAAGTCAGCGATATTCATGTATTATCGAGCAAATGCTCTTAGCCATGTTATCCACCTCCCATTGGATAACATGGCTAAGAACTGCTCAGGGCAGGTGTTAGATTTTGGAGATATTCGCGCTTAGCGCGAATATCTCCAAAAGTTGGTAATAGGAGATAGCGATGTTAGGGACTGTTTCCAGTCGCTAACATCTTGGCACGCCACTTTGCATGTCATTAGTGATAAGTATCACTGACATGCAAAGCGGGGCCCAAGATGGTCGCTATCTCCTTTTAGCTGTCACTTACTGGTGTTAGCGACAGCTTGGTAATAGGGAGATAATTGTATCTCCGCTTTCATGGCTTTTAAAGCCAAAAAAGCGGAGATAAACCCCCTTGATAATATGCCCCACGATTCCTTGGGGGTTTCAGCTGACAGGGCTTGGTATTGTGTTACATGGTAATTTTTCCAGGAAACGTCAGAGGGTCGATGCAGGGGTTCTAGAAGAGGTGATAAACCATTTAAGCCTCATGAACAAGCGCATGGTCTTTTAAAGATTTGTGAAGTACTCGGGGCGGCGGTGTGTGTGTGCCCTCTTTCAGGAGCGGGCGGGGGGGCACTGCCAGCAACTTGCCAGGTCAGGTAGTGTTCAACACGTGCATCACCCTTTCTCTGCCTGCTATTGCGCTCCATGCTTCGGAAAGGTAAGAAAAAGAACGTGCATTTGAGTTTGAAATGTCCGATCCTGCAGCAGCACACTTCCAAAGCCCACACATGACAATAACCCGATTCAAGGCCCTATTCACCCGTTTTTAAAAAAATAGATAACACTCCAACAAAGTAAGATTATAAAACTTTATTAACTTTTAACTATAATGAACGGAACAAAAACTAAAAACATTTAAACATTTTTCAACTCAAAAAGCAACAATGGTTAGAAGCTGTCTTTTGTGCGAATAGTCCCAAGGCAGCACAACGTGCAGAGTTCTGGACGGCACCCAGGTGATGTCGCCTGGGTGCCGCACTGGTTTTGGGATCCTACAATGCAGCACAGAAAAACAGCGTGGGGCGTCCCGGGTGGTGCGGGGGGAGGCCTCGTCAGTAGCGGTCTGTTGTGCGAATAGTTCCAAGGCAGCAGAACGCGTTGAGATGTTGATGGGACTGTGTCCAGTGTCCCATGGCTGACACAACATGTACGACAGGCACCCAGGTGATGTCCAGTAAACTGCCGCACTGGTTTTGGTATCCTACAATGCTGCTCCGAAAATTGGCGTGAACGGGCCTCCCCAGGTGGCGGCCATCTAGCTGAGTTGCGCCCGCTCTTGCGGCTACAGCGTCTCGCTCACCATGTTGTTGAGTTGCTCCCACTCTTGCAGTGCAGCGATAGGCGGCTGCCACATGGCTCTTAAAATGGCGGACGGCTCCTCGGTTTTGGGCCTGGTCCACTGAAATGGCCCTGGGACACCTTGGAACTCGGACGCTTGCCTGCTAGGGCTTGGGCTCCATTCTCGAAAAGCGTCCCCTCAGCCGTGAAGATTCTACAAAAGTCTTGGGGGCCCCCGACTCCCGCAGGCTTCCGGTGGGGAGCGGCTGCCATGATTGCTCGCGGAATGACCACGACGGAGCCACGAGATGGTGGTGCTCTCATGCTGATGCCAGCTTCAGTCTGAATGATCCAGAAACAAGGTGGGGCTTTCATCGTTTGGGAAAAAAAAATGTTCTAAACCAATGAAAAGTGTTATTTTTAGGTCATATGACCAAGCCTTCCATCTTTAGGAAACCAAAAGTAAAATGAACCAATGAAAAGTTTTATAAACAAGTCACATGACCTGTTATGCGGCATAGGGCTACAAAAAGCGTAGAAAATCCGTTGGCACGTGAGGCGGCGTCAGTAGCGGACCGATGTGCGAATAGGCCGAAGGCAGCACAACGCGCCGAGATTCGGATGGCACCGAGGTGGTGTCCAGCAAATTGCCGCACTGGTGTGGCCATCCTACAATGCTGCGCCGAAAGACGGCGTGTCCAGCTGAGTTTCTCCCGCTCTTGCGGTACAGTGACTCGAACGCGCCGAGATCCGGATGGCACCGAGGTGGTGTCCAGCAAATTGCCGCACTGGTGTGGCCATCCTACAATGCTGCGCCGAAAGACGGCGTGTCCAGCTGAGTTGCGGTCACTGTTGCGGTACAGTGACTCGAACGCGCCGAGATCCGGATGGCACCGAGGTGGTGTCCAGCAAATTTCCGCACTGGTGTGGCCATCCTACAATGCTGCGCCGAAAGACGGCGTGTCCAGCTGAGTTGCGGTCACTGTTGCGGTACAGTGACTCGAACGCGCCGAGATCCGGATGGCACCGAGGTGGTGTCCAGCAAATTGCCGCACTGGTGTGGCCATCCTACAATGCTGCGCCGAAAGATGGCGTGTCCAGCTGAGTTGCGGTCACTCTTGCGGTACAGTGAGTCGAACGCGCCGAGATCTGGATGGCCCCGATGTTGTGTCCAGCAAGTTGCCGCACTGGTGTGGCCATCCTACAATGCTGCGCCGAAAGTCGGCGTGGGGTGCCCCGTTGGCTTATGAGGTGATGTCAGTAGTGGACCGATGTGTGAATAGGTCGGAACCAGCCAAGGCGCCAAGATCCGAATGGCAAGTCCTGGATGTTGAGTGCCTCAGTTGAGAGTTCTGAGCAGTGCTTGTAAGACTGTCTGAAGCTTATTTGCACCTGCTGCAGCTTCACTATTGCCCTGGTGTGGCCAAAGGTGGCACATGACATAGGCGGCCGGCTCCCGAGGTCCGGCGGAACTTTTTTCCTTTTCCTTTCTGCTTCTTTTCCTACAATCCGTTTCATCTGAAGACACGACCAGGTCCCTGAATGTGTGCAGGGGGACGCTATTGATTGAATGAAAATGGCGGCTTGACACAAAGCTGACTCAAGCGTTACTGTTGATGCTATACAGACAAAAATTGGTTTTCAGTTTGTACATTCTTCAGGTTTTTTTTTTCCATCCAAGTCTGATTGAGAGTTTGTAGAAAAATGGCTTCAGATTTTCCACATACTACTCTTCAACATTCTTCCTAAATGTAACAATGTGAAACTCACTAGGAGAACGGCTGTTTCTGTTTCCTTTCAAAATGCTGCCAACAATATTTTCTGAATGGAAGACACCATCTTGTAGCATAAAGGGCCGAAAGGGGTTCTGGTCTGGCCGATGGTTGGTGGAGACATTTTGACTATATCTTGGACCTGCCCGGCCTCGCCCAAAATGGCGCCGGTATAAATGGGACTCGTAACTCCTTGCCCGCAAATGTATATCTAGAAAATGTTATTGTAAGTGGCCCTGTCGTATTTTAATTACAAAATGTACGTCCACCGATTCCGCAACTGTTAGACACCTTTGTTCTTGCAACCTAATGGCCCGCTCGTTACGTTCTTCTACAGTGTAAATGTCTCCTCATCATATACGATTTCAGTTTGCTCCGTGGCCGGCCCACGTGGTTATAGGCCCGTATTTGTATACTGACATTTTCACAATAAAGGTTTTTCAAACAAAACACGGTAGTAGTATTTACATTGGTAAAGTTTTTACTTTTAGTCACTGTTTTCGAATCAGTAAAGGCAAGTGAAATAAAGCAGTCCAATTACATGACGGATAAAAGGTATAATATGTAGGAACGCAGTAAAGATAAATGCTTAAGGGCAGTTGTGTTTTTCATGTCTGCAATATAAAGTGATCGATAAGAATCTGATAATCAGGCGTATCGGCGACTAAGACAGCAGGCCGAATCTCTTTTACTCAACGGCTCCGTCATGGAAGGAAGAAACGCCCTTTTTCTCGAAAAAGGAATATATTTTACTTACAAGACAGTTGTAAATTTTCCGGGAAAGTACATTAGCCTGGAATATTATAACATATGTTTGAAAAAAAAATATTGTTCGAAAACAATAAAAAGCATAATTTTTAGGTCATATGACCAAGCTTTTCATCATTAAATTAACAAAAGTAAAATGAACCAATGAAAAGTTTTATTAACAAGTCACATGACCTGTTATGCTTACGTTACGCGCTGCGCGCCGCGCCTCGGATCCCTTCCGGGTGCGGTAACGCGGCATGTCATATAACGCATTACGCGACAACGTAGGTCAAGAATATAGTCAAAATGTCTCCACCAACCAGCGTTCGGAACACAACCCCTTTCAGCAGTCCAAAAAGTTCTGTTAAATGACAACAGAGGGGACAGGCAACAAGAACCATCAGTCAAAGAGGGGAGGGCAAGTTCTTCTCTTCCGGGTCATGTTGGGGCGCTATCGGAACTGATCGAATTGGTAGTCTACAGTGTTTCTGGATGTTTCAGACTAAAGCTGGCGTCAGCATGAGACCACTACCATCTCGTAGCTCCGTCGTGGCCATTCCACGAGCAATCATGGCAGCCGCTCCCCACCAGAAGCCTGCGGGAGTCGGAGGCCCCCAAGACTTTTGTAGAATCTTCACGGCTGAGGGGACGCTTTTCGGGAATGGGACCCAAGCCCTATCAGGGAAGCGTCCGAGTTCAAAGGTGTCCCAGGGCCATTTTAGTGGACCAGGCCCAAAACCGAAGAGCCGGCCGCCATTTTGAGAGTCCTGTGGCAGCCGCCTATCGCTGCACCGCAAGAGTGGGCGCAATTCAGCTGGATGGTGGGCAAGACGCTGTAGCCGCAAGAGTGGGCGCAACTCAGCTGGATGGGACAAGGTTCAGAATTGAAGAGTCATCAAAAGGCAAAAAGTTCCGCCGGACCCCGGGAGCCGGCCGCCTATGTCGGGGGCGATCTCAGGCTACACCAGTGCTATAAGACTTGGGGAGGGTGTCGGAGCCAAGCGTCTTCTCCGAGTCCATGGCCATCACACCGCCCCTCAGGGGCCTCCGTCAAGCTGTTTAGGAAGGTAACATATCACATTGTTTTCTAATGCAGTCAGGTCCACAAACGACACTCACTTACTTTGAGAATAGTGAAGCTGCAGTAGGTGGAAATAAGCTTCAGACAGTGTTACAAGCGCTGCTCAGAACTCTTAACTATGGCACCCAACATCCAGAACTTATGCCATTTGAGAATGGCAGTGACATCGAAGCAACTCAGGGACCAAAACCATTAACGTACTTTCACGTATGAAAATCTTACTTGGGGAGGGGGCAGGAGCGAAGCGCCCCCTCCCAGTCAGCGCCACCACACCGTATGTTGAAAATTTGAAGCCATCGTTCTACAAAGTCAACCAAACTTGGATTGAAAAATCTAGAAAGATGTGCAAACTGAAAACCAGTTTTGGTCTGCATAGCATCAGTAGCAACGCTTGAGTCAGCTTTGTGTCAAGCCGCCATTTTGATTCAACAAAGCACAGGCATTGAAAAAGGCTCAAACTCAGAACTCTGAACTATGGCACCCAACATCCAGGAGCTTGCCATCCGGATCTTGGAGCCTTGTGCTGCTTTCGACCTATTCACACATCGGTCCACTACTGACATCATCTTATAAACCAACGTTATGTAAATAGTTTTTTAATAAAATGTTTTACCCTGTTTCTTTGCTGGTGTGTTGTCTATATTTTTAATATTTGCATAGGGTTTGTCGTTATTTTGTGCGGGATGGGTGATGAAGCCGAGCTGTCTTGCAGCCCTCATGGTGTGGAGCTCAGTTCATCTCACTATTTTCGTATTTCTCATGAAGGGTTGTTCCTAATATTTCTATTTTAGCGAGGTCAAAAAGAGATCCAATTAGTGGCCTACTGATTTTGCTCGATTACTTTTATTTTTTTACACGATTTTTCACTATCTGCAAAGACTAAACAGAGTATTGCGACTTTGTGCTTGTTTGTAAATAGAGAATGATCCAAAGAGAACCAATTCTAAAACAGTAAATGCTTGGACAACAATCAATCAAATGGAGAGACAAGCAGGCACGACGGATTACAACGGGGGTAAAGGCCTGCGTTAACTACCCTTCAGTATCTGCAAAGAGAGAGTACTACTAAGACAAAAGAGGGGAGGGGGGGGGTGCAGCGTTCAAAGCACATCAGCGTGCATAAATACGAAAATGTTTTTATCTATCACGTACTTGACATTTTAAAGCTTTTCATATTTGCTATTAAAAAACCAATGAAATTCACAGAAAAAACCATAGGTTATAGTGGATATATAGTTAGGAATTTGCATTTACAAAACCTTGAAAATTCAATGAAAAAACCATTGGTTTTAGGCCATATATAGTTAGGGATTTGCATTTACAAAACCTTATTTTACTCGCATAAAACCATTGAAATTCCATATATAGTTATAAGCGCTAACTATATATCGCGCACCCGCAATCCACTGCTGATGATGTCACATATTACATCATTCATGACATGGTTAGTGACATCACTGATGACATCACTGATGACATCTCAAATGACATCACTGATGACATCACTGATGACAACATCCAGTGACTGTATGTTTCTGTAAAGTTAAAATATGTCTTACATATTGAAGAATGAGTGGATGTATAAGTGTCTGGATGAAGGATTTAGTAGGTGCATGACTGACTGTATGAGTGAGTGATTAAATGTGTCTCACTGAGTGCATGGGTTAGTGACTAAACTGTTTTAATTTGTGCATCATTATATCTGTTGTTCTACAAACTGCTGCATATGTTGATCAGTAGCTATATGAGTAACTGTATGGGTTATTCATTGGTTGTCCAATTGTATGGGAAACTGAGTGTGTGTGTATGGGTGGCTGGGAGGTGTGTGACTGTACATAGATGTGTGAGTAGTTGATTCACTATATGTATGGATTCAAAAGTGTATGTGGAAACAGCTGTATGGGCGGTTGACTGTGCATGAGTGTATTAGTGAGTGAATGGATATCTCAGTGCTACATGTCAAATTAGGTACATATGTAAAACACAGTACATGTGAGAGTTGACATCTATAAATAACTGTGCATAAGAGCCAGTGAATGTGTGAGTGGCTGTATGGATCATTGTGAACATGTATCAGAGATTGTATAAGAGAGTAAAGTAAATATGTGTTAGGATATGTTTGAATAAGTAAGGTGTGTATAACTGTATAGTTACTCACACACCTAGTCAGTTATGCCAAAAATCAATCACACCTCCATTTTCTCAACTATACAGTTATACACACCTTACTTATTCAAACATATACTAACACATATTTACTTTACTCTCTTATACAATCTCTGATACATGTTCACAATGATCCATACAGCCACTCACACATTCACTGGCTCTTATGCACAGTTATTTATAGATGTCAACTCTCACATGTACTGTGTTTTACATATGTACCTAATTTGACATGTAGCACTGAGATATCCATTCACTCACTAATACACTCATGCACAGTCAACCGCCCATACAGCTGTTTCCACATACACTTTTGAATCCATACATATAGTGAATCAACTACTCACACATCTATGTACAGTCACACACCTCCCAGCCACCCATACACACACACTCAGTTTCCCATACAATTGGACAACCAATGAATAACCCATACAGTTACTCATATAGCTACTGATCAACATATGCAGCAGTTTGTAGAACAACAGATATAATGATGCACAAATTAAAACAGTTTAGTCACTAACCCATGCACTCAGTGAGACACATTTAATCACTCACTCATACAGTCAGTCATGCACCTACTAAATCCTTCATCCAGACACTTATACATCCACTCATTCTTCAATATGTAAGACATATTTTAACTTTACAGAAACATACAGTCACTGGATGTTGTCATCAGTGATGTCATCAGTGATGTCATTTGAGATGTCATCAGTGATGTCATCAGTGATGTCACTAACTATGTCATGAATGATGTAATATGTGACATCATCAGCAGTGGATTGCGGGTGCGCGATATATAGTTAGCGCTTATAACTATATATGGAATTTCAATGGTTTTATGCGAGTAAAATAAGGTTTTGTAAATGCAAATCCCTAACTATATATGGCCTAAAACCAATGGTTTTTTCATTGAATATATATATATATATATATACACATAAATAATGTTTGTCCTTTGAAATTGTTGAAAGTGCACGGAAACCCACTGAAGGGAAAATCATGTGCAAATTGGACCACAAGTCCCGTAATGCTTTGTAACAGTGAACCTACATGGAAGGCCCCCCCCAGCGCCCCCCCCCCCCCCCCCCCCCCAGGCATGTGGCAGCGAAGATTACTGTGACTTTCATTTGCCTTTGACAAAGAAGCATGAAGCCCTGAAACGTGTTAGAAGGACTGGAAATTTTCAGATTAAAATGCTTGTTTCCTGCAAAATAAATGCCTGTGACATTGACCTGCTGGGGAGTGCTACTCAATTACAGGGCAACGTTTGGAAAAGAAAATAAACATATAAATATATATACGCACTTGTATATACAAACTACATATATATCTACACACACACACACACACACACACAAACACGCTCCTACTGGAACCAATGCTTAGCAGAGTGCTCCAAACGAGATATGGAAAGTTTCTTCAGTTACGGTCTTGCCGTCCAGCATTCATGCGTTTGTAATGCAGATGATTCGAGAAAAAAAAAACAATCCTCATTCGACTGCATTCCACGGTAGTTTCGTAAACCTGCCCTTCATTTTGGTAAAGGAGGATTTTTGCTTTAGTGATGAAGAATGTGTTTTGCCTGAATCGTTGACGATTTCACTCTGCAGTGATTCCTTAGAAAGACCCCTAGATATGAAATGAGTTTCTAAAGGTTGCACGATAAATGAATGCAGTGACAGCTGGTGTCGTTTATCACACACCTCTCAAAATGAACGCTGTAAATCACAGCAATGCTATCCTTCGGGAATGGTGGGATCCTGAAGCCTTGGAAAAAGATAGCATGATTTAGATATTGGTACTGTTTGCTTGGATATAATGTGGCACAAATAGAACATACATCGGTACTTTAGCGACATCTTGTGGATCCTGATAGAATACATGTCTTCCAGATTTTTGCAAAGCATATAAAATTGGCTCACAACATCCCTTTAGATCTGATTTAGAGACAGATTTAGCGGCCTGTCACAGCTAATGTGGAGAAGTGTGGCTCAATGGTAAGAGCATGAATGAGGTGGTCTGCACACCTTATCTATCTCAAGTTAATACAAACTAATAAGCCTCCTTTTGAATGTGCGTGCAAAACTGGGTAGTGCTTTGCCCATTGCGCACTTTACATAATACATGAAAGTGGGGAGCGCCGGGTCGACGCTCCACTCCCAGATGCACTGCTTGAATGGATATCAAATCCACAGCTAGTCACCATTTCGCATTATACAAAAGTTTGTCCATTATAGTCCGCGTTTTATCTGAAGTTATTTGCATTCAAATCCACATGCGTAACATAAATGTACTTTGGAAACTTCTCATATTCTCGTGTGCCAATCCAGGCCTCTTGCGAAATAAGATCCAAGTACCACAGGTAGTTCGAAGCAGCATTTCCTTTTTATTATGAACCCAATGCATTTCGGGCTATGGCATCATCCCTTCGTCAGGGGTCACTGCAATTTAATCAATTCAGGACAAACCATCAGTGTCTAGTTGCAAAGTTGTCAATAATACATATTTCCAAAGTACATTTATGTTACGCATGTGGATTTGAATGCAAATAACTTCAGATAAAACGCGGACTATAATGGACAAACTTTTGTATAATGCGAAATGGTGACTAGCTGTGGATTTGATATCCATTCAAGCAGTGCATCTGGGAGTGGAGCGTCGACCCGGCGCTCCCCACTTCAATGGTAAGAGCGGCATACCCTGATGAAGAGGTCTAGCCCGGGACCAGGGTTCAATTCCCCGCCTCGGCGGGTCTTGGGATCAAAAATTCCACGGACCTGATAATTCTCGCCTCGGTGCCTATTCCAATCATGGAGTCCAACTCTGGGCAATAGCTTGCTTACAGCCTGATTTATCATACTCCTGTTTTGCGAGCACCTAATAGCGATTCATGGCGAATCGCTATGAAGGACTCGCAAAACGGGATTCATGTAGGAATATGCAAAAAAATGCAATTCCTACGAATTCCTTATTTGCGATTAGCAAATTGCTAATCGCAAATAAGGAATAACTCCCCATTCATTCCTATGGGCCAAATGGCCAAATGGCCCATAGGAATGAATGGGGAGTATTCCTTATTTGCGATTAGCAATTAGCTAATCGCAAATAAGATAGCGATTGAAAGGGTGCCAGGGGTGTCCAAAGGACACCCTGTAGCACCCCTTAAATGCTAATATGAACAGGGGTTGAGCACACACATGTCCAAAGGACATGTGTGTGTGCAACATGCAACTCAGAAAAATGCTTTTAAAAGCATTTTTCTGAGCTATCGCTATTTACCACGAGGTTTGACCTCGCGGTAAATAGCGGCCCGAAATTGCGATTTCGCAATTTTTAAATGGATGATGAATTGCATTTAAGGAATCTCAAATAGAGATTCCTTAAATGTAATCCATCGCAAATTTGCGAAAACGCTGTTACCGATTTTTGCATTTGGGATGATGAATCCCAAATGCAAAAATCTCACTCGCAAAGGGCCAGATTCTCAGAATCTGGCCCTTTGCAAGCCGAATTCAGCTTAATGAATTAGGCTGTTAATCTCCACAACGGTCCCCACAACGCTAAGGATGCCTGGCCTCCATCTTGGGGGTGCCCAGCAGTGACGCCTCACAGGGAAAGCCAGGATGGGTTCCACTGCGGTATTCGTACAAGCGACTTGAGACCCATGCGGGTGAGTAGTGTGCTATACAAGTATCAATTTACATTTACAAATGTAATTTAAAAGCATGTTAAAATTAGTAGTGTGGTGTCCTCCCTACCCCGGGAGCAGGCACATACTTACACCACACACAGAGCTATGGATTGAACATCTGTGTACAGTCTCACTATGTTCTCTGATTGCATCACAACTGTTAATAACCACACCGTAACACCTCGTAACTACTTACTACTTCCTCTACCCAGAATTGCAAGGGTCCTAACACACATACTCCCCGGACACTACAATGAGTGAGGGCGTTTGGCCTTGCCACATTATAAATCTTATTTTGTATGACCAGTGGTTGGGAATCAGACATAATAGCACACATGTGAAGTAGTTGCACTGCTCATATTGGACAGAGACATTTTAAAGCAGGTCCAGTGTACGAAGCTATGAAAGGTGAAATCACTGTTAGGCGTTTTACATTGTGAATGATCTGATGATACCGCAGAAAGCTATTTTACATTGTGAAGTCTGTGTCAAGTATCATATGAAGGGGATTTACATTGGTTACTACGAGAGTCCTTCTCACAAAAATCTCTAGTTCAGGAGAAGTTATCGGGGTCTGGGTTCATTGTGTAAATTTGCAATGTTAAGTTTAGTATTTAGTTATGTGTAAATTAAAGTGACTTTATTCTTTTTAAAAGTAAAAACCCTTCCTAAGCATTGATTTAATAAGTATTATTGGGTGCTTTGCAAAATGTTGTTTCTAATCCACACCACCTCCCTGACTGAGCCTAGACTGTTATTCTCACTACCCTCAGGGTTAAGTGCTGAAGAAATGTCATTGGTGCTCAGAATGGTAAGGTAGCACAAGAGTTTTGTCTCAGACCCTTGTTTAATTTTCTTCACTGGTATTAGATTGGTGAGCAGTTGTGTTAGCGCACAAATGAAGCATGCACATAATCACAAAGAAATTGATATACAAACCTATGATAGACAAAACAAAGTAGTTTAGCATGGTGTAAATACAATAGAAAGGAATTTTATGAAGTGATCTCTGTGACGATTTGAACGGCAAGGATTTAGTATTGTGAATTCTGTTAAAAAACACAATAGGAAAGACATTTATTGTCTTTACCACAGAGAGACTTTCTTAAACAGATCGCTAATTCTGGACGCCACTTTTTCTGACGTTCCCGTGGCGATAGGGTCAGCGCCTTCTTCTCAAGGCAGCGTTAACCCACTTAACGTGGCTTTAAGCAAAGTTAAGTGGCTTAATGCTGCCTCGAGAATAAGGCCCCTTTCACACTAAATGTAGAGTGAATGGGGCGTGCAGTGGGTGTTGTGGTGGGCGTTCCACCGCAACACCCATTGTGGTCAACGCTGCCACCTACTCTCAAGGGCTGCGATAATAGGTTGCAGCGCCGAACTTAAGACCAGAAAAATCTTGGTCTTAAGTTGGATGCTTTATTTCACCTCAAATTTGCTTTTTCCATGTGTGCTGCCTTGTGCAGCACACATATAAAAAGCAAAATGCCATGGTTTGTTCATGTACAGGAAGGTGTCCCTTCCTGTACATGAAAAAAACTTTAAAAAAATGCCATTTTGTAACTTTGATGTGTGCTGCACGAAGCAGCACACATGAAAGTTACATAATTGTATTTTAGGATTGTTTATGTGCAGGAAGGTGCACTTTTCTGTAAATAAACAACCCTCCCCTGCGCACAGACACCCTTGCACTCTGGTGCAAGGATGTCTGCATTGGCACTAAGTCGTAAAACTTAGCGCCATCACATGAGAATCGCCAGGCTGCACCACATTTTTGAGAATAGGGTGCAGTATTGTGTTTCCGAAGTGGTGGTGAGAGGCGTTAAACCCAGTGGCGGCGGATCCATTGGGGGCGTTGAGGCATTGCCCCACTAATGCCATGGCCCCAAATTCTTGTTCTACTTCTCCAACTCTAATTCCAATCAGGACTCCTGATAGGAACTAGCGTCGAAGAAGTAGAACGAGGGACACTGGGGTGGGAGAAGGGCTGCGGCAGCACTCAGGGAGTTGAGTGACAGGCCAGCAGCGCACTAGAGAAAGTTATCGTCCCAGCAATAGTACACATTTCCATTTTTGGGATGATCATTTTTAAGATCAGCCTGAACATGCTCACTCTAGGCTGCACATTAGGGGACTGAGGGTTTGATGCTGCAGCCCCCGGTCTCCTAATGGGCAGGTAGTATCCCTGCCCTCATCCAATCCTGGCAGCGCTGCTGGAGCAGCATCACTAGAGGGGTTGGCACTGCAGTGACATCACATTTGTTCCTGTTTGCACTTTCTGGCCTGGGGTCCCGCACTCTTCAACAGTCGTGCAGACGCGGAGCAGTAAGTTTTATTTTCTTTTATTATAATATTGTAATCTTCCGGTGCTCCTACCCCGGCGCCACCCCCGTGTATATATGTTTATTTATGCCTGGATGGGATGTATTTTAGTATTTGCTAATCGGTGCCCATCCATATTCCTTCTGTTGGTCTGCACGTATGACGCCAGCATGTCTTTGTGCACGGATACTTATAAGAGTTTTGATAAGAATCAACATGACTGTCCTGTCCGTATTTTTACTGTTTGTCCAACTATGTTTACTCGAGTACCTCTGTTCGTCTAAGTGTGCCTGCTCTTGTTTTGTCATATGGTGTGTGTGTAGGGGGCTGTGCATGGGGCCATGCATGTATATTGTGGTTTGTGTTGTTCATGGGTACCTAGAATGCTATTCTTCATGAGTGGATACCTGTAAGTATGTTTTCCTATTTGCACATTTGAGTGCTATTTTCTGAAAAACAAGGACTGTTTGAAACTCACTCTCATGACTGGAGTCCAGTGAAAGACAGCTAAGATGAAAAACTGATCCCGTCCCACACAACCTTGAACCTTTGACTTGCAAGTTGTATAAAGACTTTTGCAGTATGTGCATTAACACTCCGAGTTCACTCTCAAGAAAAATGCGGGGATTTAATGAAAAACAAAGCCGTCTAAATAAGAAATCAACGTTCACAGTACTACTTACAGAGACAGCTCGACTTTTAAAGATACGTTAGTTTTTCCCGTTCTCTGTGGGCAGAGACTGCTTCTGCGTTCTGCTTTTTTGTCCAGTTTTCTCACCTTCGGACAATGTACGGTGATAAGAACTGGCCTGGGGCGATCTTTCTAACAGTGCACTTTCCTGAAAGACTGCAAAGCTGAGTGGATCCAGGTAGAACCTGTGTGACTAGAGAATTGTAAGTCTATTACCAGATGATGTCATTAGCCAACTCAGCTGAACTGTAGCTATCTGCACCAGAAGGATGTAACTTTAAGTCGGCCCTGCAGCACTCGCATCTGCTTCTTACTGCCTTTAATCCCTGCAGCATCCCCGCATCCCACACACCTATCTTAGCAGTGAGGCGCTATGATACCCAACCATTAATTAAACCCCAGATTTAATATTTAATAAGAGAATGCAGGATGCCCTTGGTCCCTGCAGGGGACCCCATAGGAGGGCAGACCCCGTGGTAGGTCCGTGGGCAGCCGGCCAGCCCATTCCGGGGGGTGGGGTGGGTAGGTGGGTCTTCACTGGCTAATGATCGCGCACGCAGGGGCTGGGTCATCAGGTGAGGGTGGGGGCAGCAGGAGCAGGAGGTTCGGGATGTGGCCCAGCGATTGGAATGTTCACCGCGGCGGCACATTCGGGGCATTGTGATCGACCCCCCCACCCCCGGCCTGGTTGCGTGTCGGAGGCCTGCTCTGCGCCAGCAAACATTTAAAACCCCACACCACATCCGGCTGAGTTCGCGCGTGTATGTTACACGAAGAGCTGGGCAGCAGAGGCCATCATTCCCTACATTTACAGGCAAAACAACTGGATCACATGTTTAGTGTGGGCCGCCAGCGCAGCCCCGTAACACAATCCCCCACACGGGTTGCCGTTATGTCTTTTATAATGCGTCGAGGCATATGTAGGAGGGTGTGGCCCTGGGCTGTTCTGCGGCCTGCGGTTCTGTTCCTAGGTAAGCGTTGGGGTGGTGTCCTGGCCTCGGTCTAGGAGCGGTCGCCTGATCGTACATTGTGTGCCACAGGTCAGCGGTTGGCCATTCCACCCACCCCCCTCCTGTCGGGTGGTGTCGGGGAGGTGAATGCGGGGCCGGCCGTGTGGGGTTCACCGTGTCCCTCCACCCCGGTCGCTCAATCCCTTCCGCGAGCCCCGCGGCTTTTAATGGGTTGCGCCTGTGTGGCCTCTGGGCAGGGCTTGGGGCTGGAACGCGGGCCGGTCTAGCAGGCTTGTGCGGGTTTGCTGCGCTGCCCCGGCCTCGAGCTATCTGTAATGGGGTCCCTGTCGAGGTCCCTGAAAGCCCTGTTTTGCCCCCCTCTTCTACCGGCCTCCAGTGCGGCCACTGCAGCTGGGTCCGCCTGGGGTTTCCTTGGCGCAGGGCAGCTGGGACCGCCTGGGTTTCCTTGCCGCGGCTTCATGTTCCGCTCAAGGGAAGAACGGGCAGCACGCATAAGATAGGCTCTACCCGGAAGCCAGATTCGCTCGGATGCTTCATTATCATAGGCACGCACTCGCATTGAAGATAGGCTCTTTATTATCGTAGGCACACACTCGCACCAAAGCTAGGCCCTACCGGGCAGCCACAATTGCTTGGTCACCTAGGTGTAGTAGTTAGACAGGTGGTGTGTTGTTTAAATTTTAGTAGGCGAATTTCAGCCAAATGAAATTTTGGACATTACCATCATAGGCACGCAACCTTTAAGAGTGAGGTTGTAAACTATTTATGTGAGTTACGCAATTCGTTTTTAAGTCATGATGCGCCGCCCTCAGTGCATGTATAATGCGTGTTCCTTATTACAGGCAAGAGCGGGGATAGGCAAGCCCTTCAGACGGCTGTAATGCCAGAAACCGGTCCCCGGGAGCTTGTTTCCTTCCCAGTGTAAGAATTGGCTTTTGTAGTTTGGTTTGCCCTGTTCCCATCATGCACTGGGACAGGAACATACTAATTTGCATACAGCCAGGTTCTGAAACTGGGATGGTGCAGTGAGCTAAAAAACGGTGTTGGATCTAGCCCTGATCTCTTGACTGGGTGAGAGCTTTCTGCTTAATTCAGAGACTCTGTCCCTCACCACCCCTTGTTGTAAATACTTCAGGACATCGAGAGCACGGTGCCAAGGCACATTCACAAGGTAAGAACCAAGAAAGGCTGAGGTGGGCGTCACGCCGCTTTATAGGGGGACACAGGCAGCGATCCCTGGGGATCGGTGTTCATGGTCCGGTCTCCCTGGGTCCTCCTTAGGATACCTGACACAGGGTGGGGCAAATGTTAAATTATGTTTTTATTACAATCGATACAGGAGCGAGACGCCCAGTCGGATTAGCGGTCACATCACAGTCGAAGGCTAGCCGATGCCCATAAAACTCCGTCGGCGCGTGAGTGCACGAAGTAAGTAAACAAAGGTCAGAGGAGCACCAACAGTTAGAAAGGAGGGAGGGGGTCGACGGATCCACAACAGGATATTAGCTTGGATGGTCACCGTTCATTTTTCTTGCAGGGGTGTAAAGGCCACACAGGATGTCCGAACAGAGAACAGCGGCAGGATCAGGGTCGGCTTCGGACGCACAAGCGGCGATCTTCTTGCAACTCGTTAAGACTAATGGCCTGGCGTGGGCCACAGATCTGCTCAATGCCAGCTCCCCGGAACCCTGTGGTCACAATGACATTATAGCTTTGGATGATGATGACACAGGTGGGGCAGGACACTCTAGGGCGTCAAAAAGGTCACGGGTTGCCATGAGCAAAGAATTCCCACCTCCGCCAAAAAAGAAGGGCGGAGCAAAAACGGCAGTCGCATTGGTGCATGAGGTGCCTGGCCCATCAGGCATGCGCGATCTTGTGCAACCCTCGGCGGAATACGCCACAAAGAGCGATCTTGGTAAGATCATGTCCACCCTACAAGTGTTTATGACGGAAATGAGGGAAATTGTGGCAAATATTGGTGGGGGAGGGGCAAGCCCCACGAATGTATGGGTAACTGGGGGATCAGCCCCTCTTCCGCCGGCACCGGTCAGATCACCGCCAGGGAACCGCCCGGTGGGGGCCCCGCTAGTGCCGGTGGGGCCACTACCAGAACAGGTTGTCATCCCGGACCAGGAGGGAACTGCCCCAGCCCCACCGTCCCCCCCTCCGCTAGCGTCTCTGGCAGCAGTGCCACCGTTACCTGTAGCGTCACCCATATCCCTGGAGCTACCGGCGCACCCAGCTCCATCGGCGCCAAACACACCGAACACGGTGCCCACTCCCCTGTCAGCACAGATTCCTCCTGCAACGCCAGCACCAGCATCCTCATCAATGTTCCCACCTAGTGAGGAGGAGGTGGTGCTGGACGCTCCCTTGTTGTCAGGGCGTTCTTCCTTGTCCTGGGAGGTCCCACTGGCGGCAAAAGAATTAATATGGAAGAGGGAGTTCATTGATATATTCTCACTACTCATGTTAGGGCAACAAGGTACAGACGTACGTAGGGCAGGGATAAAAGAAGACGAGAAAAAAGTGAGGTTTCAGCCCTGGCCAGAAAAATCGATTGACACATGGTTGGAAGCTTTTGCTTTATTGTCTTCTGTCATTATGGAAACATTTTCAGATCAAGGACCAGCCCTTGTCCAGTACGGCAGATTAATTCATAACAAGGCAAAGAAATGGGGGGGCGTAGGTTGGCTGAATTACGACAGGGAGTTCAGCAAGAAGATGTCCAGATCGCCTAACATGCGCTGGGATCATAAGGAAGTGCAACTTTGGATGGACAATATGGGGTCCAGGGCGCTGCAGGGGATTGCGACAACCAGCAAAGGGCAGGACACGCAAATAGCGACACCTGAAAAGAGTAACACAACGCAACCCGCCGAGCATACCACCCCGCCCTTTCGCGGTGGCCAACGGGTGAGAGGTCAAAAAAGGGGAGGTGGGAAGTCTCTTGCAGGGTCATGCAGATTGTTCAACAACGGGCATTGACATTGGGGGAAATCCTGTACGTTCACACACACATGCAGCAACTGCGGACGGCAACATCAGGCAGGAACATGTAGGACATCCAAAGGGCATAAGCAAAGTGGAAATTACAGAGGGAGGGGGGGGCTTGGCAGAATAAGTAGCACAGGCGCGATTGAGGTCCCTTCCCCCCCCCGCCGCCTATAAAGCCTTCACCAGCTCTGAGCTGCCCCAGTACTGCTCCTCCCAGCCAGCCAGCCACGCAGATCAGTGCAGTGAAAGGGCCCTCACCAATAAGACTGGATCGATTGATCACCCTGCTGAATAAATACCCGAACAGACTGGACGGGACACTGCTCCTGGGAGGTTTTCCTGAAGGTTTTGTCATACCTTACATAGGGGCACCGCTGGCACGAGATGCCGAAAACTTGAAATCAGCTAAGGACAATCCTGAGGTGGTGAGAGCAAAAGTTTCCAAAGAACTGGAGTTGGGGAGGGTAGCGGGTCCTTTCTTGCAGCCACCGCTCGCCAATTTCATAGTCTCCCCCCTGGGGATAGTTCCCAAAAAAGAGCCTGGGGCCTTCAGACTGATACACCACTTGTCCTACCCTGAAGGCGAGTCTGTCAACCACAACTTGGAGGAAGGGGTGTGCTCAGTTTCGTACTGCTCATTTGATGTGGCCATGGACCTAGTACAAAGGGCTGGCAAAGGGGCCTGGCTAGCTAAAGCTGACATAGAGTCGGCGTTCCGTCTCTTGCCGGTACATCCCAGCAGCCAGCACCTCCTGGGTTTCAGGTTGGGTGACGAATACTATTATGACAGGTGCATGCCCATGGGCTGCTCCATCTCATGCGCATTTTTTTGAGGCCTTTAGCACCTTCCTCCAGTGGGTACTGCAGGCAACAGAAGGGGTTGAGAGCTTGACCCATTTCCTAGATGACTTCCTGTTTGTAGGTAGAGCAGAGACGCAAGATTGCGCAGAGGCATTAGCTAAATTCCAGAAAGTGACTGAACACCTGGGGGTGCCATTGGCCCCGGGCAAGACAGTAGGGCCAGCGCAGGTACTACTCTTCCTAGGCGTAGAGATCGACACCAAGGCAGGGGAAGCCAGGCTTCCAGCAGATAAAGTCAACGAGCTGGCAGCGCAGATCCGGACAGTATTGGGGCAAGAAAAGGTATCACTGGACGACATACAAAGCTTGCATGGCAGATTAAACTTTGCCACCAAAGTGATCCCCGCGGGGAGAGCCTTTGCGCGCAGGTTAGCCAGGACAGCTGCCAAAATAAAACGCAGACACCATGAGGTGAGGCTGAGCATGGGGGTTAAGGAGGACCTTAAGATGTGGGGGGAATTCCTGGAGCAGTTCAATGGCTCTGTCATATGGAGGGACCCCTGGACTAGCAGCCAGGAGCTGACGCTGTTTACGGACGCGTCGGGCAGGGAGGGATTTGGCGCAATCCTGGACAGGGAGTGGTGCACAGAGAAATGGCCCAACGCATGGAGGAAGAAAAGGATAACAGCTAACATAACTGTCTTAGAACTGTTCCCGATTGTTGTGGCTTTCCACCTCTGGCCAGCCTTATTAACTGCAAAAAGGGTTGTCTTGTGGTCCGACAACATGGCTGTGGTTCAAGCTATCAACACACAGTCTGCCTCCTGCGCGCTTGTAATATGCTTACTTAGGGAATTAGTCAAGGTATGCCTGTACAATAACGTGGAATGTAGAGCTAGACACATCCCAGGGGTTCAGAACACTGCTGCTGACGCTCTTTCACATTTTCATTGGCAGCGGTTTCGAGAGGCATGGCCGAGAGCGAGGGAGGAGATGACACCTTTCCCGGCTCAGCTCTGGCACCTGCCGCAGTGGCGCAGCGCATTAGAGAGCCAGGCGAGCTGTCCCTGGCACCGCGGACCAAAGCTAGGTAAAAGGAAGGTTCCCGCAAGGCTTTCAGTTATGGGTGATGACGAAGAAGAAGTAGAAATGGTGTATTCTCTCCCTCACCAACGACCCCCCCACCGCCAGAGCCAACCTTCACGAAGGGATGAAAGAGGTAGCCGAATGGATGAAGAACAGCCTCCTGAAGCTGAACTCGGACAAGACGGAAGTCCTCATCCTGGGATCCTCACCCTCCGCCTGGGATGACTCCTGGTGGCCCCCCGCCCTAGGCAGCGCACCCAAACCAACAGACCACGCACGCAACCTGGGCTTCATCCTGGACTCCTCCCTCTCCATGACCAGACAAGTCAACGCCGTCTCCTCGTCGTGCTTCAACATCCTGCGCATGCTACGTAAGATCTTCCGGTGGATCCCCACCGAGACCAGGAAGACGGTCACCCAGGCCCTCGTCACCAGCCGTCTGGACTACGGCAACTCCCTCTACGCCGGAACCACCGCCAAACTCCAGAAGAGACTCCAGCGGATCCAGAACGCCTCAGCACGACTCATCCTGGACATCCCCCGTCGCAGCCACATCTCCGGACACCTGAGAGACCTGCACTGGCTCCCGGTCAACAAGCGAATCACCTTCTGAATCCTCACCCACGCACACAAAGCCCTACACAACCAAGGCCCAGGATACCTCAACAGCCGCCTCAACTTCTACGCTCCCAATCGCCAGCTTCGATCGACCGGCCATGCCCTCGCCCGTCCCCCGCATCCAAAGAGCCACCACAGGGGGACGGTCCTTCTCCTACCTCGCCGCCAAGACATGGAACTCCCTCCCAACCCACCTCCGCCTGACCCAGGACCACCTCGCCTTCAGGAAGCAACTCGACCTGGCTGTTTGAGCAGTAGCGGACCCCCTTCCCCTAGCGCCTTGAGACCCTCTGGGTGAGTAGTGCGCTATATAAATGCTTTGATTGATTGATTATTCTGCTGCTGATGAAGAGTCTGACGATGACGACCCAGTCATCACAGTCGTCACTCCAGCCCCAGCAGGCATGCAGCAGACAGAGGTTTTTACCCTATCCCGAAATGCTGTGCAGGATGTGGGGGGTGTGACACTGGTACCACCACCAACACATGTAACTACTACATCAACACGACCTACAGCTTCCATATTTTCTCTTCAGAAGGGCCGGCAGCCAGGTCCTCCATCCAGCTCAACCTCCATCACCTCAAGTAGTGGTGCTGTAAGTGCACAACAGAGTCGAATTCCGCCATGCCGATCCTCCACTTCATCTGGCATTGAAAGTGGCACCTCCACCACCAGAAATCTCAACTCCCCAGTTTGGGACTTCTTTAGTATTAGCAAAAAAGCAGAAAACCAAGTTATTTGTTCGATTTGTAAACAAGTAGTTAGTCGGGGTAAGCATGGTACCAACTATGGTACCGGAAGTCACAGAGGTTGTCTCCAAAAACACCACAGCATCTAGTGGGAGGCGCACCTACATAACATCCAGAAAGCCAAAACTGGAAATCCGAATGTAGACATTGATATTGCATCTGATGATGAGGAGCTGATCGTGCAGGGGGGAGGTGAAGAAGCGAGGGACATTTTTTCTGGTACACACAGTATCCCTGGCAGCAGCACTGCAGTGATAGCTCCCACACCCTCTAACCCAGCAACATCTAGGTGGCACAGTAAGAGTCTGGTAGAGACACCAATGCGAAAAAGTATATCAATAAGCCTGTTCCAGCACTACATCAAGATGTGCTGGAGGTGATTGGGCAGCTTTGCAGAAGAGTGCTGTTCACACTATCCACCAGACAACAGACATGTGGACCAGTTGCCAAGCCGTTTATTACAAGTGCATCATTACACACTGGGTCTCTTTCGCGCTGAGTTAGAGAGAAGATAGCTGTAGGTGTTGACAGTGTCACAATTATTCAAGCTACTCGAAACATGCAACAGTAGCCATGTTTGCCATGGAGAAATCTCATACTGCAGTAAACATTTTGGAGGAGTTTAACAGTAAGGTCTTTGAATGGCTGCAGCCAAGAAAGCGCAAGATTGGTTATGTTTCCACGGATAATGGCAGTAAGATAGTTAAGGCCATGGCTGATGGTGGCTATTTCAGAGTGCCCTGTTTGGCGCACAGCATTAACATTATTGTTCTAGATTTCTTGACAAAAGAAAACATAGTCAGCAAGTTACTGACCACCTGCCGAAGAATCTGCATACATTTCAGCCATTCTTTTAAGGCCCGGAAGCAGCTGAGGATCATTCAACGTGACCGTAGAGTGCCAGTCAGAGGACTCAT
Organism: Lissotriton vulgaris; assembly: GCF_964263255.1. Classification (NCBI taxonomy): domain Eukaryota; kingdom Metazoa; phylum Chordata; class Amphibia; order Caudata; family Salamandridae; genus Lissotriton; species Lissotriton vulgaris. The sequence continues at coordinate 1,151,162,676 of NC_141694.1, forward strand.
CCAGGAGGTGGCAACACGTAGGAACTCAACCTTCTACATGCTTGAACATCTGTTTGAGCAGTGCATAGTAATCAATGAGTATGGATTTCACGCACCGGGTGCCTCTATGAAATACATGAGGCTAGAGGTGGAGGGGCCTAGTTAAAAGCCTGACAGACATGCTTTGTCCTTTTGAGGTGTTCACGCGTGAAGTCAGCATGTAGGACTGTACTTTGGGCAGAGCTATCCCATTGTTGCGCATGCTAGAACACCAACTGAAGGCGGTTTCTTTTTTTATAAATGGTGTTGCAAATTTTCTTGATGCCACTCACACTGATGCCCCTGTTTTAGCTGGTAGGAAAATTCCCATTGTCATGTTTGCGGATGACATGCTGATAATCTCCAAAACACCTAGTGGATTGCAGCGTGCCCTTAACCACTACGAAGAGTTCTGTCTTATGAGAGGCCTCAATATCAACGCTGCAAAGACAAAACCTATGGCATGTAACCAGCATAGGTCTTTCAGGGGAAAAATAAGGAAGGATGGGCTCCCCTGGAGCAGATGGACGCTTTTTTCTATCTGGGCATCGAACTTCATTAGGATATTAGGTGGAAGCCTCATATTGAAGTTATGACATTAAAGCATTGATAACTAGCTGGCACCCTTAGAAAGGAAGTTAGAACCTCTCTGACGAAGCCCATCAGCCCGCCTCTTCCAATATATGATAGTAAAGTGGTGAGCTCTCAGGGATAAAAATCCAATTTCCCCTATGTTAGCAGTATTAGCCATAATGTATTGTGTTAGCATGATTTATCTATATATTCTTTATGTTTTATATGCATAATGCCTAACCTATATCTGTTTTAGCTAGTTGATAAGGGTATATGCTGTTCGGGTGTTCTGTTTACATCGAGTAGGCTGAGAACCATACAGACACCTTCTTCTCTCTGCCTGTGCCAGGCCCGAGCAGTGATCACGGGTTTCTCTTCAATAGTTGTCAGGCCCCTATTCTGGTGAGTTATTGAGAGCAGCTGAAGGCACACCATTCTTCCTCTGTCCTGGGACTCAAGGTCGCATCTGGCTTTGGGTGTGATAAGCGCATTCCTGAAGGCGCCGTGCCTGAACTCCCGGGCACCAGGATGAAAGGGAATCACCCCTCCTGACCTCCCCAATATTAACTAAGCAGAGGATTGAACTAATCATGTGTGCCATATATGGTACTTCCTCTAGGCCCAAGAGCCTAGTAGTGTTTTTCCATTTGCGGTGAATTCATGTACTGTGCTGAAAGTATATATGTGCTGTTTTGAATGTAAGCCAGCAGTCTTCTTTCTGTACCTGAAGGGTGAGGGTTGGAGGGGCTCCTCTAAAGAGTATTTTGCATAATAAATGATTGAACTTTCTTCGCTGCCAACTGACTGGTTATTTGGTAAATTGGTATTGGGCTATTGGTAGGTATAGCTCCTTTATGTTATTTTTTATGGTACTTCAGTTGGCGACTCTGGTGGGACTCCGCATTGGGGTCATCCTCTAGTAACCGGGTAGAAAGGACAAAGAAAGGGGAGCCCAGGTTGAGTGGGTGGACTGACCAGAGATTCTGACTTACTCCGCTCTCGCGATCAGGGAGCCCCAGCTGCTAGTGACCCTTCGCCGGAGTCCTATGGGCGTAACCCGGGAGCTGACCGTGTTGGTCTCCAGGAGTTGGCAGTGGAGAATACGCAACCGTACCTGTGTGCACCAGGTGAGTGAATTGTTATTGGTGTTTTAGGAACGAGCTGTTGAGCAGTGCTTTGGAGCAGTTAACTGTATTGGATTTGGTGGTCAGTGTACCACGAAGAACTTTGGGGGTCTGATGGGGCAGCATTGTGGCTGCACGGGCAGATGCTCCAATGACTTGTTTGGTGAATAATAGAGACACCGATCGGATGCCTTGGTGTGGCTTGTGTGGTGCGCACCCAGCCGGACTGCTCTCGGAAAAGCCAGTGGTTGTACCTGGGTAGCCTTTGGGACACATCTGAAGCAGCGCTAAAACAGCGGGCTTACTCAGAATAGTCCTGAGGGTGAATCAGGAGGATTGCGGGATGGTCTGTAGGACGGTCTGTGGTTAACCCCTGTCCGACGGTCTCTTGGTAGTCTCTGGACTGCCTGATTTTGGTATCTGTTGGTCTGGAAAATCTGAATTGATTAGTTCTCCGTGAACGGGAGTCGATGGGCTCCGTTCTTCTGTTTTGGAAAAGACATGTTGTTTTGAAACTTTCTTTTTGAATATATGCATATATGTATTTTCTTGTCTGTATTTTTGATTTTGAATGGTGAATGGAATGTTGAGAATGTATGAACATGGCCATGTTTGAAAGATCGTTTTTCTGAATGAGATTGAACTGTCAGTGAATAAGGATGCTGTGTTTTAGTAAATTATGTTTTGGATGTTGTTGCTGCCGAAAAGGCACGCGATTGGATGAAAGTCAGCCTGCCCCGCCAGAGGGTAGTCCGAGCTATGATATGCATGTTAAACATGGTATTTCACCTATTTTGTTTAATGTGCTGTGGCATAAATACACTAAAGACAATGTGGAACTGCAATGGCCCTTATCCGGGTCTTTTGATGAGAAAAAGATACATTACTTGCAGGATCGATTATTTTCCAAACGTAGTTGACAGGCAATGTTTGACTCTTTAAATATGTGTCAAAAAGAAGCAAAGCATAGACGCATTAGGGAGGAGAAGTTATGTAAGATGAAAGAAGGTCAGATGATTACACAGAAAGCTATAGCTTATGATAAAGATAAGACTGAGAAAAATATTGATTGCACAACTAGACAATTTAGGTTGCAGGTGGATAAAAGCTATGTAACTAGGACTGAGCCAGGGGATGAAATAGAGGATTTATTAGATGTGCGTCCACCTCCCCCTTATGCCCCCAACGCATACATCCTGCGGTCCCTTTGACTCCAGCCTCGGCTTCAATGGCTTCAGCACCCGTTGTATCCTCTTCCCCCGCCCCTTTGGGAACTTCTTCTGTTTTGTCTCCTTCAACATTTGGATCAGCTACTTTAATGCCCGATGTGTTGTCCTCTCCACCCATGTCTACAGTTGTTTTGTCTCCCCCAACTCCAGCCTGGGCTTCTCAGTCTTCGAGCACGACCCCCACCCTAGCTGACCCAACTCCCTCTCGTGTTCTGGGGAATCTTGGCGCACAGTGGTTGTATACTCCATCAACAGTAGGGCTAGATAAGAAACAGATGGTTATGGATCAGGCGTCCCAATGGATGCAGAATGCCGTGTATACTATAACTGATACATGAAGTACTCTTAGAGATTATGAGCCTGTTATGCAGTAACACGCCCTGGAGCGTATGGCTACCCATCCTATTTCCTTATGGGAACAGTGTTTCCCAAACGAAAGAGCCCCTCAGGTGATGTATGATATTCTGGACCGGGCTCATAAGTTTGAACTAGGATTGGAAGATGTGTACAGGAACGTCGAGACTTTAGTGAAATATCGAGGGCGACTGCACTTGAAATGTTCAAATTGGGATCCCAGCATCCTATGCGGGAAGTTTATCCTATTTATCATCGCGAAATACCAGAATTAAGAAATGCTCAGGATCAAGTAGCTAGAGCTCGTGTGGAGGCACGATTTCAAGAGCAATGGGTCTATATCCCCCAGAAAAGGAGTGAGGTCCTTTCCCTGAAGTCGCAACTTCCCAACCCCCGTAAAAATCCTACTGCTTACTATAAAGAGCTTACCGATCTTGCCTCTTCAGCTGTCATGACCCTGGCTGACATAGAGTTATTTTTCAGATTACTAGTCCCTGTTGATGTGTGGCGTCAGGTGCGTGATCAGGATCATGTCACAGAGTTGGGAGGGACATGGGATCAGATTAAAGAATGGGATAAGGACCAAAAGCCTGGTGATAAACCTAAACCTGAAATATTGGCTTTGCCAGGTCGGATAATTACCTACATGCATTCCTTAATTCCGCCCCGTAAGATGGATTGGGACAAATTGACAGCATGTAAGCAGAAAAAGACGAGAGTGTTTCGGATTTCTTCACCAGATTTGAAGGTGTGTTTATTGACTTTAGTGGACAGGACTTGTCAGTGGAAGGTGGCATACGATTATTTGATATTCGTTTTGTGACAAATCTGTTACCCGAGATCTCCACGCGGCTACAGGCTGCTGAGAGTACTTGGACCACTTCCACACCTTCGGTTATACTGAGTATGGCTCAGTATTATGAGCATATTGAAAATGAGAGCAAAGATAAGTCAGAAAAAAAAGCAAAAGATCTTAATACACGAGTATTGCTACAGCAAGTTATCAGGAGACGAGGCAGAGACAGAGGTGGTAGAGGGTCCGTCCCGAGGGGGGCGGGAAAGGGACGAGGTGGAGGACCAGCTGTTGCTTTGGGAATAAACCAATGCGCTTACTGTAAACAGGAAGGGCATTGGTGAGCTCAGTGTCCAGTGTTGCTGGCTCAGAATGGGGCAGTAAGAGGGAAAGGGAGAGGCCAAGGTGGTGTGGATCAAAGTGATATGCGAAGAGAAGAAGTAACGCACGGTGAGTCAGAAAATAATTACTTTGATAATCTGAGAGGTAGGCAGTATTACAATGAAGATTGTGTGATTGAGGAGGCCGATGGATATGTTTACACAAAGGACAGTCAAAGACAGAGTAGGGGCCAGGTGTCAGTACCCGTTGATCAGCAAGGGCCTTATGTGAAAGGGCGATTGATGGGGACTCCTGAAAACGTTTTAGTTGATACGGGTGCAATGAATAGCTGTATTGCTCATTCGCTGGTCCCAGGGGCTGCTCTGTCTGTGCATAATAATGTTTCGCTGGGATTTTCTGGAATCCCGGTGGTGAGCCCTATTTCTAAACCTATCCTGTTTACAATTGGTCCGGTCACAGTGGACTCTCCGTTTTTGTTAACTTCTCATTGCGGTTAAAATTGATTTGGGTTGTATTTGCTAAAGAAACTGCATGCCAAGATTCATTGTTCTCCTGATGGTGTTTATTTGACCATACAATCTCCTGGTAAACATGCACTGCAATGTTTTGCTAAAAATGAACCCCTCCCTCCAGAGTTCGCTGCTATCCCATCGACCCTGTGGGGATATGGATGTTGGTCTTTTGAAGATTTCGCCTGTTTCTATTACTCTGAAGCCAAATGTTCGTTTCCCACGTATACCTCAGTAGAAAATTTCACCGGCTGGTGAAAGGGCTCTGCTCGCTATTATCCAAGACCTGATTGATAAGGGGCGTAGTGGAAGAAATGGTTGCCAATTTATGTAAAAGTCCTATTTTGCCAATTTTGAAAAAGGCCCCTGTTGGAAGTGATCATGACCATGTTGATACTTACTGTTTTGTAATTGATCTGCGAGAAATTAATAAAATAGTGGTGCTGCTGTACCATGTGGTTTTTGACATCACTACTATTCTCACTATGATTCCTCCTACTGCCAAGTATTTCTCAGTTATCGATCTAAAGAATGCTTTCCTTAGCATTCCGATCCATCCTGATAGCCGTCATATTTTTGGCTTCTCCTTATCTGGGCGCAGCTTCCAGTTTTGTCGCGCCCCCCAGAGGTACACTGAGAGTCCTAGCATTTATGGTCAGGCTTTGAAAGCAGTATTGGATGATTTGACCCTGCCCCCGGCAATGTGCTCCTCCAGTATGTAGATGATCTGTTGGTGGATTCTGATACTGAGGAAGGTTGCAAGGAAGCCACTGTTAAATTGTTGTCTCACTTGGCAGCCAATGGTAATAAGGTATCCCTCTCCAAATTCCAATATTGTCCACAGGAGGTGACTTATCTTGGTGATCTACTGTTGAAAGAGGGGAGGAGACTAACCCCTGAACGTGTGACTACCATCTCTAATATGTCTGTACCTCGTACTCAGCGTGATGTTCGTGCATTTCTTGGTATAACCTCTTACTGTCGCCAATGGATTCCTAATTTTTCTCTTCTGACTGTACCTCTCTTCTACTTAACCACTAAAGATGTGCATGAACCTCTACCATGGACTGATGAATATCAGGAGGCTTTTGATTCTTTAAAATCTGCGCTTTGTTCTGCACCCGTCTTGGGTACTCCTGACTACCGAAAACCTTTCGTGCTCTATGTACAAGAGGTGGACGGTTCTTCACTTTCTGAGTTAACACAAGGATTCGGTGGTAAGCAAAGACCTTGTGCTTATTTCTCGGCAGTGTTGGATAACATCGCTAGAGCACTTCCTAGCTGTTTAAGGGCTGTTGCTGCAGTCGCGGTGGCCATTAAACAGTCAGAAGGGCTCGTTCTGAATACTGACCTTACAGTGATGGTACTGCACGCTGTGGATACATTACTGAACAAAAGAAAGACCCAGCACCGTACAAGTGCGCGTCTTACTGGATACTAATTGACTTTGTTTGCTCCCCATATTACAATCAAGTGGTGTGCCACTCTGAATCCTGCCACATTACTACCCCTCCCTTCGGACGAGAAAAAAAACGACGTACATGATTGTATATTTTGGACTGAAGAAGAGACGAGGGGACGGGTAGATCTCACAGACATTCCTCTATCTGACCCCCAAGGGGAATTGTATGTGGATGGCTCTTGTTTCAAGTTACCAGATGGCACAACAACAGCTGCATATGCGATTATGACCATCCCTGACTGTAGTTGAGGTTTCTCGAGTACCCTATCAGTTAGCACAGGCAGCTGAGTTAGTGGCATTTCTGCGGGCCTGTGAATTGAGTGAAGGATTGAGAGTAAACATTTACACAGATCGCCAATGCGCCATCGGCATGGCTCATAGTTTCGACCGGCTGTGGGCGTAGAGGGGTTTTCTCACTTCCCATGGTCAAAGCATACAACATGGCCCTTTGATTTTACGATTACAAACAGCATTGACATTACCAGAGAAGGTGGCTGTAGTTAAATGCAGTGCACATAAGGCAGTAGTAGATGCAGTAGGTGAGGGAAATGCTTTTGCCGATCAGGTAGCAAAGCAAACTGCCAAGTCCAAAATATCTTCGATGTTTGGAACTGACTCTGCTAGGTGGGTTATGGAAACAGAGATGTTTGACATTACTATGGAGAGTGTCCGAGAGATACAAAAAGAAGCTACTCCTGCTGAACTGGCTCACTGGTAAAAGGAAGAGGGGAGATTAGATGAAAATGATTGTAGGGTTGATTTGACTGAAAAACAGAGATGGTTATTGCCCAATGCATTGGTTAATGCTGTAGTAACTATGGCACATGGCTCAGCACACATCGGGGCTAAAGGCATTTGTGCACTTTTGGATCCTGTGTGGAATAATCCTAATATCCCAAAGACTGCTGCCCATTTGGTTCAATATTGCATGGTTTGTTCACGACACAACTCTGGAGGCAGGGAATCTGTTCTCAGTGGGAACTTAGCGCCACTATCCTTGCCTTTTGAGGTGCTCCAAATGGATTATATCCAATTGGAGTGTGTGAGTAATCTAAAGTATGTCCTGGTCGTTGTGTGCGCATTCAGTAAATGGGTGGGGCCTACCCGACCAAAGAAAACACTGCTCTGGCAATTGCAAAGGCTTTGATAAAGAAGTTCTTCCCACGATATGGATTAACTCGGGTGATCTGAAGTGATAATGGGGGCACTTTAATGCAGATCTTATCAGTCATGTTTGTAATGGGTTGCAAATCAAGCAGAAGTTTCATGCTGCACGGCACCCCCAGTCTACTGGACTGGTTGAGTAGTATGATGGAATATTGAGATTGAAACGGCCCAAAATTCAAGAGGGTACTGGGCTGAAGTGGCCTGATGCCCTACCATAAGCATTGATGTCTTTACGAGTTACCCCACATTCCCGATCTGGCTTGTCACCGCATGAGGTCGTCTTTGGACGACCAGCCGATGTTTGGGGCGTCCCGAGACCCAGAACGTTTCGTGATATTGATTATCCTATGATGACAGATCATCTGTATGCTTTGACTAAAGATCTCCGTTCCATTCATCAACAGGTATCAGCAGTGTTGCAGCCTCTGCAGGAGGGTCCCGGACATCGTTTGGAGCCAGGACAGTGGGTTCTGGTCCGCAACTATCAGCAAAAATCCAGCTTGGACCCTCGGTGGTCCAAGGCTCACCAGATTCTTTTGGCCACACGGACGGCGGTGAAGGTAGACGGCAAGAGACATTGGATACCTGTCTCCCACATTAAAAAGTTGCCTCTCCCGCTTCCTTATGATCAGCGGAACCAGGAAGGAATTTTGACCCAGGAGAGCGAACGAGCCCCTCGCTTTGTCCCTTTTTCTGATGTCCTGGAATTTAGAGAAGGGCAAGGAGAAGGAGCAGTGGGCTCAGAAGGAGCAGTGGGCTCGGAAGTGGCTTTGTTATATGCACCAGTAATTGCCCCAGATTCTGTTGCCCCAACAGTTGAACGAAAGGTTCATGATATTCCTGTTGCAACGGATGTACCCTCCTCTGTTTTGTTCTCTGATCAGGAAATGCCTGGCCATGTTAGATACAATCTGAGGCCCAGAAAACAACACGTTACCCCAGATGAAGATGGAAGGAGATAGGGAAAGACTTGAGTAATAGGGTTTATCAGAAACCTTCCTGGGGTACTGAGCGAGACACTGGACTGAACACGCTGAGAGCCTGGAACATTTTGTTTGCTGAGTTCAGAAAGAAAGACTGAATTTCCTGAGAAAGGGGCCCAGGTTGTGTATTCTTCAAGAGTTGTGTGAAAACCTAACTCCAACGCGAGGATTTGTTTTGGTTTTCTTTGTGATGAACGATAGGAGTCTGCCTGTGAGGCTCTAGACCAGGGGTCTTTAAACTGTGGGGCGCGACCCCCAGGGGGGCCGTGGAGCGATGCAAAGGGGGTCGCGCCTTCACAGTGTCACTTCTGCCCTGGCCTCCAGGGCTTCAGCCCCCCTCCTCCCCCATCCTGTGTCACAGCCCGGGCTGCTGCAGTGCAGCTCACGGGGCCTCGGCTGGCAGTGTCTGGAGTCTTATCTCCGGCCAGCTTTTCACAGGTCTTTAAAGACCATTAGCATATTTACATGCCCTTGTTCACTGATTACCAAAGCTTAGTTTTTTTATGGTTCCAGTACCCCCTGGGCCCCCACCCTGCCTATTCCTTACATTTGTATTTTTACACTTACTGCTGTAGTGTGAGAATGCATTTAATGAAAAGAAATATAAAGTTGGGTTGCCAAAAGAAACTATGTGTTGTTTAAAGATCCTGCAGAGACCTGCTCTTGACACTAAATTGAGTTATAAATAAAAAAGTATGTATTAATTAGTGATGTGACTTTTCTGTCTTTATTTTCTTTAATTATTAGTCATGGATCATTGAGGCATCCCTAGAACACAATTAAAAGTGCTTTCTATTTATATTTGCTGTTCTAAGTGTTCACAGATAAGTGCAAAAAATACAGCTGTAGGTGACTGCTTATTTCTTGGCCATCAAAATAATGAGCTGGTAACCCTAATCATTAGACTAGAAGTTTGTTGCAGGACCAGCACATTATTTATTTCCTCCACCCTCGAACCCTGATTAATGCCATTATAGCAATAGTTTAACTTATATCTGAAACCCTACGCTTTAAGTTTCTGGGAATGCACCCTGCTTTCAAATTACTCACTTCTCATTCTCGCCTTCACTTTCACGTTCACCCTGCGCTCCCAGCGATCACAATGCACTCACACTGATCACAATGCACTCACACTGATCACAATGCACTCACACTGATCACAATGCACTCACACTGATCACGATGCACTTACACTATTCACCCGCTCACCCTGTACTCAAACTGATTACCATGCACACACACTAATCAACATGCACTCACAACATTCACCCGCTCACCCTGCCCTCACAGTGATCACTCTGCACTATAAATTTGCTTGCATTGTTCACTCTGTACCTCACCCTGCAGTCACACGAGCACACTTCTCACCCTGCACTCATGTGACACTCCACTCACCTGTCCCCCCTTACTACTCAATCTGTAGCTCACTCAAACAAGGCTATCACCAACCATGCACTAATTCGTCCCAATCTGCACTTACAGCCGAACCCAAATTCATATGGTCACCTCACTCACCCTGCAGTTACTCCTTTTACCATACTCTCACACTGTTGCATTGCTCACCGTGTAGTCACATGGGCACTCTTGTCACCCACACCATGCAGAAGGTTAAAGTGCCTGGTACAAAGAAGATATACCATGCACATCACAGAACTGAGTGTGAGTAAACTATGAGTAGCGCTATAAAAAAAATGAAATGTTTGTCAGACAGGTGCTATAGAGAGATGAGGTGTATTGTTGGTGAGTGGTAGTGAGGGAATTCATGGAGAAGGTGGAAAGACTGTTGCACTGTGTGCGACCAGTGCTTGGACAAGCCCTGGCTGGAAGTGTTAACCCCCATACCCCCCGAAGTTCTGGTCTAGTGGATCCCCTGCTTCTGCCTATTATTTACATTTGTAGTGCGCTAATGTTACCAAAATGTGTCCTCAGGCTAATAACCATCTGCCTGCAATGTTAGAGAGGGATCCGGGGTTGGGAGAGGAGAGAAGAGAGGGATGGAAGGAAGGGGGTGAGAGGAAAGGGGCATGGGTAAACTGTTTAACTCTGCACACGACCACCACGGTTTGAATGCACCCTTTCTGCTCTCCGCCATGGCCAGGTGAGCTTCTAATGTGGCAGCGCGTATTCCTGCGGATGGGGAGGCCCTTCACAGAAGTTGACTAGACATCTTTTTGATGTTAATTGCTGTATTGTGGTTATAAACTGGTACTGATGGGGTGAAATCTTTCCTCCGTATTACTGTGTTTAAAAATATTCTAAATATTAAAGCAATGCTTCCCCAAAATATGCAACATCACAGAACATTATTTACATTTTCTACTCACACAATTTAGTGAAGCCTGTCGCATAATTTGGCCCTCACCTTCCTCATAACCTAGAGGTTTCGAAATTTTTGTCAGAAGGGGGTCCTTACGCTTGAAAATGTTGACAGGGGGGTCTCGGCATCCAAAAGTTTGAAGACCTCTGCTCTAGACGGACACAGGAAAGAAGAACCCTCTGGCCGATTGGACTGCATTGCCCGAGTTTAGTTTTGGACTTTTAGCTAGCATGTACCCTTTTGCCCGTTTTGTTCCTAAAGAAGAAGGCCCTCTTGCACCACGTTATTATTCTACATATATGCCTATTTTTTCTAGTTGGACCATGCGTGTCAAAGTAGCCTTTGTGGTCACAATAGCGATTTTGTTAATAATATTAATGAGTGTGCTTGTATATTTGGAATTTCGTCATCCTATGCATACGGTCTTGGGAACAACTACCTCGCCTCCAGAACATCTATTTTATATCTTAGCCCCATATAAAGAACGGCATTGTCAGACTTATACTAAAAATGTATTTGTTGAAATTCTTCATCAAACGCATAGTGCTACAAATACAACAAACTGTTGGGTTTGCGGTTTTCTGCCCTCTGTAATGCACAAACGTGACCTATTTATCTCTCTACCATTATCATATTTAGGAAGTTGTGAAGCTTGTTTTAAGTTGTTATCTATGATGTACATGCATTATACTGTGGATACTAAACGATATTCAGAAAGATATTATGAGATGATCCTAGCATAAATAGAAGTACATCAAGGTTTTGACCCACAGGGAAATGAAGGGGCAGGATCATTAGATCCAAATGCCTGTATGAATTTATATACCGAACATGAAAATGTTACCTGGTTGAAAAATTAAATACTCGACTTTGAGGAGTTTAATTTTACCCAGTATTTTCAGCAATTTCAGGAAAGAAATGTTACAGATGACAAAGCAATCCCAGTGCCCATATTAAACAGTTCTTCAGCATTCTGTGTTCAGGGAGCAGGATTCATTTTAGTGGGAGAAAGTCAATGTAATTATACCTATCGGCTGCGCACCTTCAGTAGTCCTCCATTGGCGACTCCCTCTAATGTATATTTCGTCTGTGGAGAAAATGCATATACATGGCTTCCCCGTGGTTGGGCTGGCCGTTGTTATTTGTACTTTTTGTATTCTCCAGTATACCCCTCTCATTATCATAAGGATCATTGATTAGATAAACAAAGTCTGCCACTTGACCGTGATAAGAGAGAGATTGATACCACCGACATAGATCAGACAGATACTCCTGAGCAGCATTTTATTGACATTGCGACGGGGGTATTTCCTATTTGGGGTCCAATCATTACTAGTAAGGAAGTGAGGTGTCTGTCTAGGGTAGTCGAAAGGGTGATCAATACCACTGCAGGTATATTGACCAATCTAAACATAGAGCTTCAAGCGACGAGACTCTCCTCGCTTCAGAATCGAATGGTTTTAGATGTCATCCTGGCCGACCCAGGAGGAGCATGCCGCGTGATTGCAACTCATGTTGTGTATATATCCCTGACTCCACCCCCTCTGTTCATCTGGCCATTCAAAAATTACACAGTTTGGCCACTGAAGTGCATGCATGTACTGGTACCTGGTCCTTATCTGGTTGGTTTTGGGGTCCGTTGTCCATCTGGGGATGGAAAAGTTTGGTGGTACTAGTGGGTATTGCTGGTATCATATTCACATGCTGCCTCTGCATACATTGTGGGCCTGCTTGTTTCTCTTACCGTGCTGCTAAGCTCGCCTCTTCTGTGACTAGTCCTTCTCCAGCAGCAGTAAAAGCTCAATTAGTTCAGCAGGAAATAAAGGATATCATGCAGATTGATGAAGGGATTTTTGAAGACTGACTTCCCTTTCTAGTTAGCTACATCATGCTAAAAGGGCGGTTCTGAGGGATAAAAATCCAATTTCCCCTATGTTAGCAGTATTAGCCATAATGTATTGTGTTAGCATGATGTATCTATATATTCTTTCCATTTTATATGCATAATGCCTAACCTATATCTGTTTTAGCTAGTTGATAAGGGTATATGCTGTTCGTGTGTTCTGTTTACATCGAGTAGGCCGAGAACCAAACAGACGCCATCTTTTCTCTGCCTGTGCCAGGCCCGAACAGTGATCACGTGTTACTCTCCAATAGTTGTCAGGACCCTATTCTGTTGAGTTATTGAGAGCAGCTGAATGCACACCATTCTTCCTCTGTCCTGGGTCTCAAGGTTGCATCTGGCTTTGTGTGTGATAAGCGCATTCCTGAAGGAGCAGTGCCTGCACTCGCGGGCACCAGGACGAAAGGGAGTCACCCCTCCTGGCCTCCCCAATAATAACTAAGCAGAGATTTGAACTAATCATCTGTGCCAATTATGGTACTTCCTCGAGGCCCAAGAGCCAAGTAGTGTTTTTCCATTTACGGTGACTTCATGTACTGTGCTGAAAGTATATATGTGCTGTTTTGAATGCAAGCCAGCAGTCTTCTCTGCGCACCTGATGGGTGAGGGTTGGAGAGGCTCCTCTATAGAGTACTTTGCATAATAAACAATTGAACTTTCTTCGCTGCCAACTGACTGGTCATTTGGTAAATTGGTATTGGGCTATTGGTAGGTATAGCTCCTTTATTTTATGTTTCATGGTACTTCAGCTCAGTCGACTACGGGGCGGGGCTGTGGGCTTATAAAATCCGAATCAGCTCACACTAGCAGAGAACGCATTTTTATATCAATTACTAGCCTCACACAGAGCACACCCACCCTCCCTTTAAGGAATTATCTGGGTAGGAAAGCTCTAAAGGACCAAGCCAGGCTTCATACGATTCTATAGTGGCGACGACAATGGGTTATGCAGGAATTGTCAGTATATTCTGAGGGCTTAAGGGATGTTATTAATTTAGATCAATTTCATAAGATAAGCTGGCTGCGAGATTTGAGATACACGTTTTATAAAATGGGTCTATCACACATGTGGGATCTCCCCTCCACCTCGACATTCCCCCCAAAAACATTCTTTAAGAGATTTACTGGGAAATGGTTGCACACGAAGAATTCAGATCTTATGACCCATCTTCTCTCACTCGGCTCTTCTTGCAAATCAAACCATGCCCGAGCCAAGAGCTATACTGGGATAAAATCACGAAGCATTTTGATCGGAAACTTGACTTCCAATTTAGATCTGACACATTGCCACTGAAGTCCTTCTCATCCAAATGGTCTCATACTGCGGACAATAAATGCCCTGCTTGCATTAATCAAGTAGAATCAAACTCCCATTTGCTCTTTGCCTGCCCTGCTTACGCGAGCCCATGGAAAGTTTGACTGGCCCAGCTCTGTAAGAATCTGGGCACATGATTACACAAAGTAGACTTGCGAATTTTACGCTCCGTTTCAGATCCCAGGTATGCAATCACTGTGGCCAAGTTTTTGAGGTATAACTGGCAGAACCACTCTAAATTAGCTAGGGCTAGCAATTGTCCCCAATGAAACCACCTACTACCCAACACAAATACAGGGACAAATTAGGCAAAGTTATGTTATGTTAAGATAATATACACTTATAGAATGAATTATCACTCAGGGGTATCTAAGAGCTATCAACGGACATACACCACCAATGAGAGACGCAGAGCCACCAGTTCAGAGGGGCCTCCAGGAAAAGCACAGTCTTCAGATTCTTCCTAAAAGGGAGTAAATTAGTTACCTTCCGAAGTTTAACTGGAAGGCTGTTCCAAGCCTGAAGGATTGTACTAGAAAAGGCTCTACCGCCCATGGATACAAGGTTAAACCGAGGACAGACCAAATTACATGCATCAGTTGACCGAAGGGCCCTACTCAGCGTATAGTTGATCAATCAGTCCTTAACACCTTGACTGCTAAGGCAATTCCCGCTGGGTGCTGACCTCCTATGAATACCATTGTTCATGACGAGCTCAGCTCGGCATAAGCACACGACCAGTGTACTGCATAACGAGCTGAGCTCGTCATGAGCATGGTCGGGGTTAATATAGCTAGGGGCTGAGCCATAAATAGCCTTGTGTGCCATACGGAGGCTTTTGAATTTGGTTCTCTGGGCAATTGGAAGCCAATGTAGATCCTGAAGTAAGGGCGTGGCCTGGGTTCGCCTAGGTTTTTTAAAGATCAGTCTGGCGGCATCATTCATCACATCCTGTAGCCTAGCCAGAAGGATTTTAGGTAGGCCATAGTATAAGGAGTTTCGGTAATCGAGAATCAGGGCAGAGACCGCCAGCCTGAGAGTGGAGAAAGACAGCAGTGAGGATAGTTTTCGAAGCTGGCGCAGGAAACTAACACATGTACCCACCACCGCCGACACCTGCTGAGTCATAGATAGCTGGGCATCAATTTTGATGCCCAAGCTTATTACTGCCCCTGCGGCTACTGGAAAAGGCCCCACTTCTGCTGACCAGAACAAATCACTCCACGGATTAGAAGCTGTGGTGACCGCTAGGACTTCAGTTTTGTCAGGGTTTATTTTTAATGAATTATCCGACATCCAGTTGATGGTAAACTTGAGAATGTCTTGCATTCTCAAGTGAGCCATGGGTGAATGGTCAATCTGGATCAGGATTTGAGTGTCGTCAGCATAATTATATACCCTGCAGTCCATCAGGTTCAGTGCTGCTATCAGGGGCTGCAAATAGATGTTAAAAAGCAAAGGTGATAAAGCGTAACCCTGGGGGACTCCACATGTCAGCTTGGCTGGTTTGGACACTAGATCCACTAGTTGGACTCGCTGGGACCATTCTTTAAGAAAGGAGGTCAGCCAGGCCAGAACCGAGCCCTGGATCCCTTGATCCTTAATCCGCGATAGTAGTCGGCCATGATTAACGGTGTCAAACGCCGCAGATAGGTCCAATAGGACCAAGGCACACAGAGTTTTCTTATCAGCCCTGAGTCTCAGGTCATCCAGCACGGAAAGCATAACCAATTCCATTTCTGCGATGAGCTCTGAACCCAGCCTGATTGGGCTCTAGGAGCTCCATCTCCCTCCTGCCCTGGACCGCCAAGGTCACTGAGGCACACATGAATTCCATCTTGTCTGCCCATCTCTCTCGCAATAATATTCTTGACGACAGCCAGAATGGTTTTCGCGCACAACACAGCACTGAAACTGCTCTGCTCTTTATGAGCGAACATCTTCGTTCGGTGCTGGATGCGGGGCAGACAGCGGCGCTCCTCTTGTTAGACCTGAGCGCCGCATTCGACACGGTGTCTCATGACATTTTGATGCGGCGGCTGGAGGAAGTGGGAATTGAGGGGAAAGCTCTTCAATGGTTCCGCTCTTTCCTCTCGGACCGGTTTTTTAAAGTGGCCATTCCACCTGGTCAGTCCTCTTTCCATCCCTTGGGACTAGGAGTCCCTCAGGGATCTGCGTTGAGCCCCACTTTGTTCAACTTGTATGTGAAACCGCTGGCTGCTCTCGTCAGACAAGGTGGCTTAACCATGACATCGTACGCCGACGACACGCAGCTGGCGGTGACACTCAGTGGGGACCCTAAGGTGACTGCCTCCAGGTTTCGTGCAGGGCTTTTAGCCCTGGCGAATTGGATGCGTATTAACTGCTTACAGTTAAACGTCAAGAAAACCGAAGTCCTGATCTTAGGAAAGCAAGCGGACCTGTGGGGAGATCAATGGTGGCCTCCTGAATTGGGGGTGACTCCCATCCCAGCGGCCGAAGTGAAGAACTTGGGGGTCTGGCTGGATTCCAACCTCTCATTTACCAGCCATACAAAGAAGATCGCAGCTACCTGCTATGGTATTCTGCGAGGACTGAGACCAGTCCTCAAATTCTTCGACCCCCCTACTCGGCAACTGGTGGTCCAAGCCTCCATCCTCTCTCGGCTGGACTATGGGAGTGCTCTGCTGCTTGGTGTCAATCAGGCCGAGGCCACCAGACTGCAGAGGGTGCAGAATGCCGCTGCGCGGGCCATTGTGGGCCTCCCGAGACGGTGCTCTGTCTCTGCAGCTCTGACCTCCCTCCACTGGCTGCCGGTCAGACAGAGAATCAAATTCAAGGCTCTCTGTCTGACATTCAAGATCCTGAAATTCTCGTCACGTCCTGCCCTGACGGGTCTTGTTTCCCCGTATGTCCCCAGGCGGTCTCTCAGGTCGGAATCTCTTCATCTAGCGAGCACGCCTAGGTTCAGACTGAGTAGGATAGGAGGTCGTTCATTTCGTGTTATGGCGGCTGGATTATGGAACTCCCTTCCTGTCCATATCCGTGCCCTTAACAGTCTGACTATCTTCAGACGTGCGATAAAAACTCACTTGTTCACCTCTGTTGATTGATCTCCTCTCTTTTCAGCGGCGATTTGTTGTGTTGTGGTACTTGATCAGGCGCCAGGACGCCCCTTCGCTGGGGCAGCTGTGCGCTGAATAAAAGTTATTAACATAACATAACATAACATTACATTCTTGGAAGTAGGTGAGAGAATGTAAAACATGCTGTTCTAAAACTTTAGCCAGGAAAGGCAACTTAGAGATTGGCCCAAAGTTCTTTAAATTTTTCGGGTCTGCACCCGGTTTCTTTAGAAACGGAACCACCTGTGCTTCCTTGAAATTAGAAGGGACCAGACCCATCTCCAAGGAACGGTTCAAAAGGGCAAGCACTTTATCCTCCCTACCCGACCATCCTAGCTTAAAAATTTGTGGAAGGCAAGGGTCCGCCGGAGAGCCTGATTTCACCCGGCCTACTAAGGTAGACAAGGAGTCCTTAGTAAGGGGGGGCATATTAGTCAAAAGATTCATAATCGGCCTAGGGGAAGTGGAAGGAGGCTCAATTGAACAAAGAAGGGTAGGGGTGTGACTAATTTCTACCATGAAATCCTGTATCTTATCCAAAAAAAAGGTTTGAAAATCATTGCAATCCTTTTGGCTAAAAATCGGGTTTGGCACCCTAACCGTCCTCAAATCGTTTAGGACCTCAAACACTTCTTTCTGCGGATTAGCAGCCTCAGTGATTGTCGCCTCATAGAATTTGGCCTTCCTCAAGTGAATGGCTTTTTTTTATGATTTGATTTGATTTGAATAAAATTTATATTGCGCAGACAATAACCCGAAGGTATCAAGGCGCCTAACAACTAATGTCATAAGCAAGGGCTTATCACCATTACATGTAGGCCTGCACAAAAAGGTGGGTCTTCAGAGCTCTTCTGAAAGCCTGGAGAGTGAGAAGGGATCTTAGTTCCAAAGGGAGGGAGTTCCACCACTTGGGCGCCAGGGTGGAGAAAGCCCTGCCCCCCCATTTAGTTCTCCTGAAACGGGGGGGCTGACAGAAGAAGTCTACTCGAAGAGCGTAGGTTCCTAGCAGGAGTGCAGCGGAACAGAATAGATCCTATAAAACCGTAGGACTGTTTTTAGCTAGTGCCCTAAAGGTCATGCACAGGGTCTTAAAGCGGATATGATCCTTCACAGGAAGCCAATGTAATAGCTTTCTAGCCGCTGTGGCTGAGGCCCATTTGGGGAGGTCCAGGACAAACCTGGCAGCAGAGTTCTGGACTACCTGCAAGCGCTGCAGTAGACTTTTATTCAGTCCCACATACAGCGCATTGCAGTAGTCGAGTCTGGAGCCAATCAGGGCAACTGTAAGCTGTTTCCTTGCCTGCAATGATAGGTAGTGTCTAATCCTCCTGAGGATGTGGATGATGCCCCAACAGGTAGAGATGGTTCTGTTGACCTGTTTATCCAGGTTGAGGGCGGGATCAATCGTGACCCCTAGATTTTTAGCAGAGGAGGTAGGCGTGGGACAGACTCCGAATGAGTCTGGCCACCAACTAGATGACCAAACATCCTCTTTCCCTCCAAACACCATCACCTCTGTCTTCTCTCCATTCAGTTTTAATGAATTGTAAATCATCCATTGCCCGACTGCCTCCATACAAGATCTAAAATTGGAGGCAGTCGGGCTGCTGATTGGGAGAGAGAGACGAGGATTTGGGTGTCATCCGCATACGATACTATCTCCATTCCATAAGATCTAATTAGCCTGGCAAGTGGGGTCACATAGATGTTGAATAGGGTCGGACTCAAAGCCGACCCCTGAGGGACCCCACATTGCACAGGCAGGGATGGAGATAGGTACTCCCCCAACTTCACTCTTTGCGCTCGATGGTTGAGGAAAGAGGTGAGTAGATCCAGGGCTGCCCCCTGAACCCCAACCTCCCTCAGCCTAGATGTTAATACTGAGGGAGAAAGGGTATCGAAGGCCGCCGTCAGATCTAGGAGGATCAGGAGGGTGGTCTGGCCTCCATCAACACGTGTGCGGATATTATCCAGCACGATGGTGAGGGCAGACTCCGTGCTGTGTTCCCTCCTGAATCCATGTTGGGAGGAGTCAAGACAACCCGAATTCTCTATATATGCAGCAAGATGCTTGTTAAGATGTGTTTCAAGCATTTTTGCAGGGGCCGGGAGGAGAGAAATGGGCCGAAAATTTCTCAGGACCGCAGGGTCCAAAGAGGCTTTCTTTAGTAGGGGTTTTACCACCGCATTTTTCCATTGGGTGGGAAAATGGCCATCTCTCATTGCTTTATTCATAATGTCAACCAGCGGGGGCATAAAAACATCCCTGCACTGTTTGAGAATCCTAAGAGGACATACATCCAAGGGGGAGCAGGATTTGGTTTTATTAAGAAGGTTGTCCAGGTCCTCTATAGAGAGAGGAGGAAAAGAGTCTAGGGTTCCAACAGGAGATGTTTCTGCAGGGGTTAGGTCCAAACCTCCCAGGGCAGGGGGCTCAGTAATAAGGGATCTCTGCAGCTCCAATGCAGAGTAAATATCTAAAATTTTTGCCTGGAAAAAAGAGGCAATATTGTTGCAGAGCTCTTGGGATGCAACTACGGGATCTGGGGTTTGGAGAGTTATGAGGGAGTCCACTACCCTAAAGAGCTCTCTAGGAGAGGACTTCAGTGCATACGCAGCGAAAGCTTTGGGTTTGTGAAACTTACGCCAGGCTCTCTCACATTAGTGGAGGGCTTGTTTTTGTTCCCTAAGAGCATTGTTGAACCATAGTGTCCCCTTACCCTTGTCCACTAGTCTGATTTTATGGGCCGGTGCTACTACCTCAATAGCACCCTTAAGAGTCGACAGCAGGGCGACGCTGTCAATCTCCAGATCGTCCTTCATGGGCGGAGAGTTACCAGAATGTAGTAAAATAGCTGACAGGTCAGTCGCTTTGACCTGCTTCCAACTACCCAAAGTTTTACATATCGGTTTAACTTTAGCTCTTCTTGTAACAAGAGGATATTGGCCTTCAATCAGATAGTGGTCTGACCAAGAGCATGGGGATGCCATTAAGGGACCCATAAATGAGTAGGTTGACCAAACCAGATCCAAAGCGATGCCCCTCTCATGTGTAGGCCCACCCACCATCTGACTAAGTCCCAGAGATGCTAAAACCTCTTCTATATATTTTGTCTGACCGTCCTTCGGGGTTATTTCCCAATGAAAATTAAAGTCCCCGAGCACCACCAGTCCTTCATATCGGGTGCGGAAGTCATGAACCAATTTCAAAAAAGGTTCCATAAACCTAATAGTTGTATTAGGTGGATGGTAGACTAAGAGGAATACCACGCAATCAGTAGGAGAGCAGAACTTCTAATACATCAGCGCCTTCAATACATTCGGAGCATAGTGTTTCAGTTTTCAAAGCGTCATTTAAAAGGAAAGCAATATCACCCCCCTCACATTATCAGGTCGGTTAGCATGAATGGCAATAAAATTAGGGGGCAAGGTCTCCACCAAGTCTGGCATAGAAGAATCGTTAAGCCAGGATTCAGTGACACAGAGGAGGTCCAGGTTGTCCTCTTGCAACAGCGAGAAGACCTCAAGGCAGTGCCTCTGTAATGAGCGAGTATTAAATAGTGCAAACCTGCACCCTTGGCCATTCGCCTGCTTTGGGGGATTGGTCGGTAAAGGGGCCATTGTTGTATTCCTAGAAGTTGCATGGGGTCTCAGCAGCCCCTAGCGATCGAGTTTCGATATCGCCCTGTTGGGTAGCGGATGGGTTGCGACACTCAAAGATCCAGAGCCTGCTCGGAATATACCAAGGGGGGACCAGGGGTCCTGGCCCCTGGGTCCGGCATGGCATGGACGGGCGCAGATGGGCACGCCTTCGGCGCGTCCGCTGTGCGTCAGCACCGGCATTCCCAGATGTAGCAGTCCCATGGGAAGGCCCGCCTGCTCCGTCCCCGGAAGTGCGTCACTCCGAGGGGAGACCCGGCAATTGACCAAGAAGCCCTCCACTCAAGCTGCACAAGCCGTGGTGGACCGGGGCTGAAGACCTTAAATAACAGCAAAGAGGAGTACTGAGTACGTTATCACACACACTGCACGCAGAACAATAACGATTAAAAAAGAGTTTAGCTCTTGAGAGTTTAAAAATTGATGTCAGCGATAGTGCAGATCAGCAGAACAGGGAGCTCTAACACAAAGCAGCTAGCGCCTCACCCGGAAAGTGCGTCCGCTGAGCGTCAGCGCCGGCATTCCCAGATGTAGCAGTCCCACGGGAAGGCCGCCTGCTCCGTCCACGGAAGTGCGTCACTCCGAGGGGAGACGTGGTGGACCGGGGCCTTAAGACCTTAAATAACAGCAAAGAGGAGTGCCGAGTACGTTATCACACACATTGCACACAGAACAATAGCGAATAAAAAAGAGTTTAGTGGGTTTATTTAAGCCCAGACCTGGTGCATGAGATCGATTCTAATCAATGTGTTATTTCTTAGCCTTGTTCCAGTATGCAGTTCTTGAAAAGATGGCACTGTCTGTTTTTTTTTTCACAAATGTACCGATTTTAGATTTTAACTTTTATCTTAATTTTTGTATTGCGGAGCTATTTTAATCTATTTGTTTTATCTGTATGTGCTTTTATGACTTGCTTAGATGAATAAAGATATCTTGATGATGATGATAATGTGAACCTGGTTAGTTAACCACTTGTCAGCCAACACTGCAGGTTTTTCTGATCCTTCTCTGACAATTTAAACAGGTAATGCCTAAGTGTCGCAGAGCATTCTTCTCTGAGTCATTCTATCATCATTAACTGGTTAAGGGCATGAAATACCCTTTGTCTCCATCTCTCTCACCTATTCATTCCAACCACACCAGTAATCAAAGTCTCAAATGAAACACCACCCACTCTCTTACTTTTTTTGATTTGCTGGAAGCACTAAGCTGATTTCAGCACAACTCTTACCAGAACTTCCTTCATTCGTTCATAGTTCATCTGATCAGCTATAGTAATTCTCCCAATTACTGCTGTACCTTCTATAGGCAGCTGATTTATTAAAGCTGCTAACTACAACACATCATTTGAAGGCTGCACTTTTGAAACAATTTTGAAACTCAAAAACCATTACAAAATATCCTGACCTTCCACATACAGGTGTACAGCTCTTTTGGACCTTGATATGAGGTCTTTCAGAGGTGGAGGGGGAATCACTTTTCCAAGAGTAGCTATCTTGCTGCCACCCCAAGCTTCTCTTTCTGGAAGGCTATCCTCTCTACATTTCTTTTTTTTCTTACGCCTTTCCTTTTGCCATTCCCCTGGTCCCTCTCTCCCTTTTTTATTTCCCCCAGGTCTTATTGTTCTGTCTTTCCCCCTCCTTTCCTTTTGTTCGTGGCAAGCTAATATCAGTTTCTCTCTCTCAAGCTCTCTGGCCTTTTCGTCTTCTTTAGCCTTAGCCTTCTGCTAGTACGGGGTCTCAGTTCGACTTAACCCACCCAACAGAATGACTTCTACTGTTGGTGACAGTGGCGTAATTGAAACCACTGGCAAGGGAATGTCTTGCAGAAACAAATCAAATTTGGGAACACATTTAAAGTGTGTCTGGGAACATCCAGCACTAAGGGACTGAGAGACCCTGGCACTACATCACTGCTTCCCTGGTTCCCAACGATGCTTCCCTCCATATAGTACACTAGCTTCTTCCCTACTACCCAGTTTCCAAAACTGATCCTTTACAAATCACAGACGAATCTGCTTGTCCCTGTTCCTGTGAGCCCTTCACCCTCTCACCAAAAGATTTCTTAACTGTTCTAAGCTAGCCTAAAGTGTTAGCTGGTGCACAGCCTTAAGGTAAATTAGGAGTTTATAACTTTAATCGCTTGTGGGGTGCTCCCGGGGTGACATGTCCACCCTATCTGGTATGTCTAATATTAAATCCAATATTGCACTCCCAATATAATTTGTTGTATCCCCCTTTATGCACTCTCCTTAGATCAACCTGAAGGGATTTTAATAATTCCAAAACGCTTTTAGTGATGTTCCCACTCGTTACTTTTAATAGAATTCTTAGATAATTTTCTTCACTATATCATCAAATATTTTGCTGATTCGATAATTTGTACAACATTATTAATTTTCATAATGTCCTTTGCTCCAATACATTTCGAGCGTAAGTCGCTCTTTATCAGGGAGGTATATGATATTGGGAGTACAATCTTGGATTTAACTGTTCTAAGGACAGGGTGTTTATGTCTACTCCTACTAACCTTGTATCAGCCAACTCAATGTGTGAGTAATGCTGTACTTAGTTGAACTTGTGCTGTTCAATAAAGTTGGAAGTGGAATTGGCAGCTCCTACACTGCTTGCTGCCACTTGTTAGAGACCATTTGCGGGTTCAGAGAACGGACAAAGGTTACTGAGCCACAACCATCTTTTTGCCTATGGTATCTATCCTACCATAGAATTACAAACTGAGTTAATTACACCCATGCATTTACATTTCAAGGATAGCTAGAGTGAGCAGTCAAAAACCTGCAATAGAGGTAGTGTGGTGGGCAAATGAGCAGCTACTCGGAACACAACAGTCAATCAACAGACAGGGCCCAGTACTTACCTTGGCAAAAAGATACTTTAAAGTCACAGCAAAATTGAATACTACACAGTTCAATAATAGTTTTGCTACAGGGTTCTATGATCCCAACTAGTGGTTCTAATGAGTCGCCCCACAAACTACAATGCCCCACTACAATCCTACTGTGCTGCCTTATATCTGCGGTTACTCACCATGGGTATGGTCAAAGACTGAGATAAGGCATGCAAACCAATTACCACATTCCAACATTCATGGGACCATTCAATGAGTTTTTGAGACAGAGCATTCACACTGTTCAACTTCCTAATAGAAGGCTTCTTCTTGAGTGCTCAAGTTACAGTCTCTTCACGTTTTGATCTAAAGCCCAACAGAGAACAACTGGGTGGAGCAATTATTTGCATACTACTCAAGATCATACCAGTGGTGCCTTCTTTGACATGCATTACATGACCACAGGCAGTGATCTCACTCCGTGCCACTGGGATGAACAGCAGAGTAGGCCTGGTCAGCAGATGCTCATCTTTTGCAGTTGCTGCTTTCAGGCCATAGGGCAGATCCACCTCTATGGTAGCAAATATTAGCTCTCAGAGGATGCACCACTCACCAGGGATTGGCAGCACAAGCCCCTTAATCACAGTGTTGCTCTGGACTGTCCTTTCACTCAATTCACTGCATGAACAAACAAGGAGATCAATAACCTCAGACAACTAAGTTGACACCATCTTCACTTCTAATGTCAAGCAACTTGTTCTGGGTGCTTAGCTTGGCTGGCCTCTCCTCTTAGCCAGTCATTCCTCCTGCAGAGGTAAGCTCTCTCTTTTCTCCTCTTAGCAAGAGGGCAGACTTCTAGACACTAAATATACTCACAGTTTCTCCAGCAAGTTGTGCAGAATTGATGTAATGTCACCTCACCTCTGGGAGACTGGCTGTCATGCAGATACCAGCCCTGGTCTTGCAGCACTTCTTTGATTAACTGTGAAGCACTTCCTGCCTTGATCAAGAAGATCTTGGAAGTGAAGCAAAGTGGACTGGTTGGGATACTGTTTATTATTATGCCACAAACTACTGGAATTCTTGTGATTTGCTTCAGAGCTGTCTCAAAACTAATTCACAAAAAAGGTTTCTCAGCATTTTTGGGCCTGGAACTTCTGATGTTAACTTACTTGCCTCTTAGGAAACGGGAAACAACCATTGCTTAGCAACTTTTACTTTGCTATTTTTTTACTTAGCAACTTTTACTTCGCATAGTCCATTAGTACACATGCTTCTACTTAGCATGCCTTTACTTCGCATATGCCGTTACTTCGCATATGCAGTTACTTTGCAAATTAAATTATTTGCAGACTATTTACCACGACTCGCACCATGAAGCAGGAGAAGAGTGGATCCATTGGTAAAGGTGAAAAGAGGGACCATGAGGAGAGAGAGGTAAGTGGGATAGTGTAGTTAGGGTAGTGTTGTAGTGTATGTGTAGTGTAGAGTGTAGTGTTTTAGGGTTTAGGGTAAGCTAAAAATTCATCTAGACAACTATACGCTATTACCAGAACACTATCGGGTAACGCACCAGATCTCACCCCGCCTGCCTCTCAATCCTTCTGTGATGAATTGGCTAAATTCTTTTATTCCAAAGTCAACGACATCTATCAGGCTTTCTCTTCTAACCCCCTAAACTCGTCCCCCCCTAAGCCAGTACTGGACTATGAATTCACGAGTTTTAAACCTCTGACCATGGAACAAACCACAAAAATAGTCTCTTCCATTAAGACCGGATCCATACTGGATCCGTGTCCATTCTCGGTCCTCCCACCAGTGATGAACACTCTCATCCCGATGATCACTTCAGTCTGTAACACAATACTAGGCTCCGGAATCTTTCCCGAATCCCTAAAAAATACAATCGTGAAGCCTCTGTTAAAGAAAGCTAGCTTGGACAAGACAGACCCAAAGAACTATAGACCAATTGCAAGCCTACCCTTCTTAGCCAAAGTGGTCGAAAAGGCCATGAATCAACAGCTGGTTGAGTACATCGAGACACACCATCTACTGGATGACTCACAATTTGGCTTTCGAAGACACCACGGCACTGAAACCGCCTTAATCAAGGCTGCGGATGACATTAGGACCATCCGAGATCTCGGTGGAACAGCAGTCCTAGTCATGTTGGACTTGTCGGCGGCGTTCGACACGGTCGACCACAACACTCTAATCGACCGTGTCGAAAAGATGGGCATTCACCAATCGGCGAGCAAACTGATTGCCTCATTCCTAGCTGACAGATCACAAGCTGTCACCATTGGCCCTCACCAGTCCATTAATCTGTCATTACCATGTGGGGTTCCTCAAGGCTCATCCCTAAGTCCGACACTTTTTAACATCTATGTGTCGGACCTTGCCAATGTCATCAAGGCATATGGGATGAGCGTAACCTCCTATGCAGACGATACCCAGCTGGTTTTGGGTATTAAAGATAATGGACCAGAGGTGGCTGACAGATTTCGGCGCGGAATGCTCGCAATCAGTGAGTGGATGGCTTGCAACTGTCTCAAGCTAAATTCCGATAAGACGGAAGTGCTAATTTTCGGACCCCTCAGACCTGACTGGTCATCAACTTGGTGGCCACCGGGAATGGGTGAGCCTCCGAAGCCAACACTCAAGGTCAGGAACTTAGGAGTAACTTTCGATGTGGACCTAAATTTCATGGCACATGCAAACAAGGTAGCGGCAACTGCCCACCATAAATTAAGGTTGATTAGGAAGATTCTCCCTTTTCTCCCAGCTACTGCTGCAAAAACACTAATTAGTTCATTAGTGCTAACTTCCCTTGACTACTGCAACGGGCTATTTTTAAATGCCCAAACCAGGATAATAAACAAGCTTCAGTCATTACAGAATGCAGCAGCACGCCTCCTTTCAGGAACACCTAAATTTTCCTCAGTATCTGACACCCTCAAAAACTATCACTGGCTAACGATCCGCAACCGCATAAAATTTAAATCTTTATGCATAGTTTATAAAACATTACACGACCAAGCTCCCCAATTCTTTAAGGCAAATCTGACACCTTATAAACCAACCAGAATGCTTCGATCCACCACTCTGAATCATCTAGTGGTTCCTCGATCCAAGACAGTATCTTGGGGAGACCGTTGCTTTCTAGTTGCGGCTTCAAAGCTTTGGAACTCCTTGCCTCTCTGCATCAAGTCCTCTCCTTCACTTATGCAATTTCGAAAGTTATTGAAAACCTGGCTATTCGATCAGTAGTCCAACACAGCCTGCTATGAGCGATGAGGGAATTTAATGTAATCAATTGCCGCCGAGACGCCCACGGGTATTCGCCGCGCTCAATAAATTACAAAAATAAATAAATAAATAAAAATAAATAAATTGTAGTTTATGTGTAGTGTAGGGGGTAGTGTTTTAGGGTTTAGGGTAGTGTTGTAGTGTATGTGTAGTGTAGGGGGTACTGTTTTAGGTTATAGGATAGTGTTGTAGTGTATGTGTAGTATGGGGTAGTGTTTTAGGGTTTAGGGTAGTTTTGTAGTGTACATGTAGTGTAGGGTAGTGTTTTAGGGTTTAGTGTAGTGTTGTAGTGTATGTGTAGTGTAGGGGGTAGTGTTGTAGGGTTTAGGGTAGTGTTGTAGTGTATGTGTGGTATAGGGTAGTGTTTTAGGGTTTAGGATAATGTTGTAGTGTATGTGTAGTGTAGGGGATAGTGTTTTAGGGTTTAGGATAGTGGTGTAGTGTATGGGGTAGTGTTTTAGGGTTTAGGGTAGTGTTGTAGTGTATGTGTAGTGTAGGGAGTAGTGTATTAGGGTTTAGGGTAGTGTCGTAGTGTATGTGTAGTGTAGGGGTAGTGTTTTAGGGTTTAGGGTAGTGTCGTAGTGTATGTGTAGTGTAGGGGGTAGTGTTTTAGCGTTTAGGGTAGTGTTGTAGTGTATGTGTAGTGTAGGGTAGTGTTTTAGGGTTTAGGGTAGTGGTGTAGTGTATGTGTATTGTAGGGGGTAGTGTTTTAGGGTTTAGGGTAGTGTTGTAGTGTAGTAGTGTTTAGGGTAGTGTTGTAGTGTTTTGTAGTGTATGTGTAGTGTAGGGGGAAGTGTTTTAGGGTTTAGGGTAGTGCTGTAGTGTATGTGTAGTGTAGGGTAGTGTGTTAGGGTGTAGGCAAGTGTAGGGGGTGTGGAGGGTAGTGTTGGTGTATAGTGAAAAAAATGTAAAAAAGAATATGTATGAGTAGTTTAAACCTGCGAAGTAATGTACTGCTAAGTAATGCCACTTTAATGGTTTTCAATGAATTTGCGAAGTAATGGCATACGTTATAAAATACTGCTAATTTAAGGCATTTGCGAAGTAAAAACTTCGTAAAAAAAGCATGCTAAGTAATGACATGCTAAGTAACATCATACATTCGAGGGAACTAGTAGCAATATTGAAAATAGTGATTACCTAATTGCAATTGTCTGCGAATCATATTGAGATAATCGCTATACCAATTCCTAGTTGGTCACAAATCAACCTACCTCAATAAATAATTATAGGGAAGGTTGCAATTTGCTAACCATTGCAATCGCTAAAATCACAGAGATGGTGGCCTGCTGATGTCAGCAGACCAGGGTGTTATTTATCGCTTTTACATAAAGCAATCATATGTTTTTTCAAATGCAGCCCGTTTTCCTTAAAGGAAAACAGGTTGCATTTAAAAAAATTAAATGAAACGTTTTCTTTTCATTTTTGAACAATTGATTTTATTTAGCCATATATGGTAAGTCTATTTTGAACTAAATCCATAATATGCTTCTGTTTTCACACAGCATTAATCCTTACCTACCTAGGTGTTTTGTATTTCCATGATAAATTTCTTTCTCTATTTTATTACAAATATTTTGTGCCAAATTACGCAATATTATTGCACAAGTTCTGATTATATGAAAAAACAATGCCTGGGAGTTCTTATTTTATCTTGTCCTTCTCGTGAAAATTAATTGTGTTAATATGATGAAATGTGTATTTTCAAACATTGTCAATATAATTAGCAATTAAATGTTTTATGTCAATAAATAGCAGAGAATTGGTTGAAAATCATTGTTGATTGAGCTTGAAAAATACTGTCTGTGTTGCTTATAATTTTTATCATTCTTTTTGGTGATCGAAATTCCATACTAAATAAATGACATAAACTCTGATGTGCAAAGTGCCATAAGCAAAAATCCAAGGTTTAGAGAACAATAGCTAGTGAAAAAAAAAACACGAAAGCAAAACAAGTAGGAAAACTATAAAACCGAAACAGGTAATAAAACATGGAGAAAAGAAATTAGAATGTGAACCCATTCACGGAACACGTGAATGTGTGCATACAAACCGAACATCAGAGCTGAATGCTGGCTATGGAAGAGATCTTAGTGTAGTATCGGGTTCCCAAGGCCTACATGCTCCGTAGATAACCCACTTACACTGAAAGAACTGTTGGCACGGAAACTGAAAAGTACAAAGGACAAGTTTATTAAGACCCCATGGGGTGGTGGTACATTCCTACAGCACCCTTCGGCAATGCAAGAAGTATCACACCGAACGTTGGTGTGAGTCCCTCTTTTCTACAGTTTACAAGCAATAAAAAGATAGGCGGTACAAGGTTACAGAGATTATGTACATATAGGGTCATTTTTGGAGCACAGCCAACTCATGGGAGGGGTTACAGCCCCACTGGTCAGTTTGGCGGCACATTCCTGAGGGGTGACTGGTCAGTTGGAACTACGCATGTGCGGGCTTGACTGTAGCTAAAAATAGCCTGTTGCTGGGCAGAGTTGAGTGGTCAGTAGCACGGACAACGGACTAAAGGGCATGCTGACCACGAGGCCGCTCATTCTCTAAAATGGCCGCCGTAATACACAAAATGGCGTTTTCGAATATAGTCAAGTTAAGGGGAAAAACGTGTAGCACAGCTAAGCGCTAACTCAGCCATCGTCAAATTACGACATTAGCACCTTCCTAGGATCAGGAGAGAGGCTGGACTCGTCACGACCGGCAGGTAAAATCGGGGGAGGGGTGGCCATTATCTCTAATAAGAAACACCAACTTAGACAACTCTCCTCCTTGGATATACCTAATGTGGAGAATATTGTTGCTAAATTGGATACTGTCAACGGGTCACTTGTGGTGGTTTTATTATACCGCCCGCCCCAATCTATGGCTATGTTCCCTGTCATTTTTGCTGAGCAATTGGCCATGCTTGCCACTAATAATTCTAAATTACTCCTGATCGGGGATTTAAATCTCTGGTTTGATAACACACTATTAGACCCCCAAGCAGCTGAAACAAAGGACCTTTTGAATGATCTGAATTTAATACAATATATAGACACTCAAACCCATCAAAAGGGCCATAGTCTCGATCAAATTTGGTCATTGAACCTACCTATTGATTCTATTGTTATTAAACCATGTAGTTGGTCTGATCATTTTATCATTAGTTTCTCATTTTGTGTTGTGAAAGCTCCTCAATTTAAGCTGAAGGCTACCAGTTTGACTCGGAAATGGTCCTCCTTGGACATTTCAGTTTTTTTAAATTTGTTAAAGTCTACTCTGCCAGAGCAGAGTTCAGACGCGGAGATTGCCGACTGTAGGCTTCAGGAATGGCTAAATTCGGCCATTAACGTCTGTGTCCCCCTCACTCGTTTTGATAACTCACGCAGCGTGGAAGCACATAAGTGGTACACGCCGGAGTTGAGGAAACTAAAACTTGAAGTGAGGCAGCATGAGAGGACATGGCGTATTAATTACTGTCCTCAAGCAAGGATTGCATACTGTTCAATTCGTAAAGCCTACCAAAAGACGCTGCACACTCACAAAACTGATTATTTCTCTTCTAAAATACTTAACGCGACTAATAAGTCGAAAGAAATTTTCAGGATTGTGACTGAGCTGTGCAATGATGAAAGAACTTCTCCCCCAGTCGTCCCCTCACAACCGCTCTGCAACTCCTTGAATGACTATTTTTATGATAAAATAGTGCTGATTAAGGATACTCTATCCAAGCTTCCAGCTTGTGCTCCGATAGATGATACCTTTTTAAATCCCCTTACCTTGCATTCTTTTCCTTTAATCACTGACCAAATCCTCCAAGATTTGCTCACTAGAGTTAAATCTGGATCTCCTCAGGATGTCTGCCCTCCTCAAATAATGAGAGAAATTGGTCGGGCACTCCCTAATAGCCTGCTCCCTTTGCTTAATAATTCCCTTATGTCAGGGATTGTCCCGAATAGTTTTAAACAGGCCTTGTTGATCCCTTTAAAAAAGAAACCCGGTATCGACTCCTCTGACCTCTCAAACTACAGGCCAATATCGCTACTGCCTTATCTATCCAAAATATTGGAGGCCCATGTGACCAATTGCCTATCAAGTTTTGTGGAAGCCTCTGGCTATTTACAACCTAACCAGGCAGGTGTCCGGCCTGGTCATTCTACTGAGGCAGTGATATTGGCCGTTCAGAACACCTTGAGGTCTAATGCTGACAGGGACCTGCACCAGGCCTTGGTGTTATTGGACCTGTCTGCCGCGTTCGACACGGTTGACTATACCATCCTGGTCAACCGTGTCGAACAGGCCGGACTTCGAGACTCGGCCTTGGCTTGGCTCAGGTCCTTTATTTCAGAACGTACCCAGTCGGTTCGACTGGGTTCTTTTACAGCCCCTAAAAACATTTCTTTCTGTGGGGTTCCCCAAGGATCTTCCTTGTCCCCTTTATTATTTAATTTGTACATGCGGCCTCTTCTGTTTTCCCTCCGACAGTTTAAGGTTGATGTATATAATTATGCAGACGACCTGCAGTTGATTTTTGTACTAAACGCACAGAATGCGGCCGAGGAGTTTCGTGCAACTATGTCCTTTATCCAAAGGTGGATGTCTCTAAACCACCTTAAGTTAAATCCGGGAAAAACGGAGCTCATTCTACCTGGGAAGAGTGAGATCAGTTGGAGCCCTTGTTTTTGGCCATCGGACATGGGCTCGCCTCCAAAGAAATCCCGTACAATAAAAAGTTTGGGAGTGACTCTCAGTGAGTACCTCTCCTTGGGAAGTCAAATTGGTACAGTGGTCTCCTCGGGGTTTTTCCAACTGAGGAAGATCAAGAAAATAGCACATCTCCTCACAGGTCTGGCCTTAATTCAGACAGTTAGTTCTCTAGTCCTGTCTCATATCGATTTTTCAAATGGCCTCTATCTGGGGGCTCCTATTGGCCAACTGAAAAGATTGCAATACTTGCAAAATCAAGCTGCGAGACTTATTTGTAAAGTCCCAAAGTGGGAATCGATTAGACATGGACTGGAGACCTTGCACTGGCTGCCTGTGGAACAGACAGCAACATTCAAGGTGGGCTGTATTGTGTTCAAGGCTCTGGAGGGCAAGGGTCCCATGTTTCTTAGACAACTGCTGCGTAAATATCAACCTCTGCGCAGCCTGAGATCTACCCACAAGGACCTACTTGAGGTCCCTCGTTTCAAAAGGAAACGTCAGGGAGGTAGCAGTTTTCAATTTTTGGCTGCTTCATTGTGGAACTCACTCCCCCTGACCCTGCGACACAGTAGGGACCTCCTTACCTTTAGGAAAGCATTCAAAACTATTCTTTTTTCACAGGCTTACTGTAAATAGTGATTTGTGTCTTTTATGTACTGTTATGTTTGATTCTCTCCAGCGCCAAGAAGCCTCCGGGCGTAAGTGCGCTTAACAAATAATAAATAACATAACATAACATAACATAACTCGTCCTACCATGGATTTAGGGCTGCACACAGCACAGAATCGGCGTTGATAAAATCTGCTGAAGACATACGAATGGTGCTGGACGCAGGGGGTAGAGCCACCCTGATCCTGCTGGACCTATCAGCGGCCTTCGATACGGTCCACCATAAATTATTGGTGGGCCGTTTGAGGGCCAGCGGGATCCAGGGAAAGGCACTCCTATCTGGGATGACTCAGTCGTGGCCTTGGGGGACTTCGAATCTGAGCAATTTGTGCTCCCCTGCGGAGTCCCACAGGGGTCTTCCCTGAGTCCGACTCTTTTTAATGTGTAAGTCTCCACCCTAGCGCCAGTAATTAGATTCTTTGGATTTAATCTTACATCCTACGCCGACGACACGCAGATCGTGGTGTCGCTGTGCCAGGGAGAACTGGACAGCACAGCAGATCGGTTTAGATGTTGCATGCGGGAGGTGCGGGAGGTGAGCAACTGGATAGCAGGAAACTGCCTTAAGCTCAACTCTGCAAAAACAGAGGTGCTACTGTTTGGGGCAAAAGACAATTTTTGGTCACCTCGCTGGTGGCCAGAGGAAATGGGGTCCCCCCCTTCTCCAGTGGCAAAGGTAAAAAAATGTGGGTGTCCTGATGGATGATTCTCTGTCCTTCAGGCCACAAATTAATGCACTGTCCTCTGCCACCCATTATGTGCTTAAAACTATCCGGAAAGTCCTGCCATTCCTTCCGGGGGAACATAAGAAGACAGTTGTGACCGGACTGGTGATGTCCCGATTAGACTACTGCCACGCTCTATTTCTGAATGCCCAGCAGGGACTTCTAGATAAACTTCAAATCCTGCAGAATGCAGCAGCACGCTTGATCACAGGCACTCCCAAGTTCGCCTCAGTCTCCCAGGGCCTTGTAAAGCTACACTGGCTGCCAGTGCGAAAAATAATTTTGTTTAAGTCACTTTGTGTGATTTTCAAGGCGCTGCATGGCCTGGGCCCCCAATGCCTGACCCCTTTCTTCCAGTGGTATAAGCCAGCGCGAGCTCTACTATCAGCCAAACAGGGGCTGGCTGTCATCCCCAGAATAAGAAAAGTTCGCTGGGGAGGCAAAAGTCTATCCCTAGGTGCCGCCATTGGCATGGAACGCGTTGCCGTCAAGTCTCAGACTGACCCCCGACTTGCTCAAGTACAGAAAAGCCCTTAAAACGTGGCTCTTCACTCGCTAACTTCCCTGCCCACGCCCACTAGCGATTAGCCAGCTCCAGGACACCTTCGGGTAACAGTGCGCTTTAAAAATGTCAAAAATAAATAAATAAATAAAATCTGACCACTCCTTTAAGAGAGGTGAAGAAGGTATGTACGTCACTGATTAGGCGCTGCACCGACAGTCTCCACCAAGCCGCTCTTGGCGGAGGATCACCCGCTGTCGACCCTGAGGCAGCCTATGTTGCAGGAAACACTACGGGTAAGCACTGAGCCCCTCATATGCAGACACTTGCACTCATGCCAGCCGCTGCCTCTCGCTATCCACCAAATCAATTAGACATTTGGTGCAGCCCAATAAGAATTCAAAAACGGCTTACCTCAGCGCAGGAATACATGGGGTAGTCGTTGTCAATGAACACTCCTCTTGAGTTTGCACTGTGGCTTAGTCCTCTCATAGGTTTGCGTAGGTCCATCAGGGTGAACTGTTCTGCTGTCTTCGCTGTCTTACATGACAAAGAGCCAGGTGAGGGGTACTTTTTCCATAAAAATTAGTTGCACTATAGGGCACTCATTAATATCACTTTATTAAATTAGCCTCTCTCCTACATTCACCGATAGCTCACGCCCTGGGAACCTCAAGCTTTAACTAAATTGTACCTTTTTTATCCAATTTGAAATCATTGTGTTCTTCTTTTATATAGCATAATATTAGATTTCCCTCACAATGGCCAAACTACCAACTTTTGGCTTTACAGATGAACAGTACGCTAGCATGGTAGGGAGCACAGTCTCCTTCGGTGACTCATCATCGTTGGCACAACGAAAGAATGATGATGTGAATACTTTACTTGGCTTGAGAAAAAAATTAAAAGAATAGAACAGCATGGGCAATTTATGCTCAAGTATTTAAAAGCGGGAGTAATACCGCAGGGTTTACATGTACGCAATATACCTGGACTCTTTGTCCATACAAGGAATTCCTGGAGCGCTGGGCACTAATATCTAACCGGTGCTCCAGGGATTACATGATGTTAATCGTGGAAACCTCAAAAAATATATTACAAGACTTGGCAAAAGAAATAATTGACCTAGAGGAAAAGATAAAAAATGCAGGAATAGTAGAAGACATCAAGAAAACATTGGACGATATAGAAAAAGATCTTAACTCCTACTCAGATTACCTTATAAAAAGAAAGACTGATAAACTTCAAAAGGCCATCAAATTCTTTACTAAAGATATGACATATCCCTACTTATCTGAAAATTACTATAAGGAGAATGAAAAATCCTTTGATAATTGGGGTAATAAATCAAACAGAAATAACAAAAGAGTAAAAACTTTCTCTCAATCCTCTGGATCTGATGATGATGGCACATATTATGATGGAGGTTATCAAGGAGGAAGACCAAATGCCAGATACCAAAATAGGAGATCTTTTTTAGGGCAACGTCCATCAGGGAGAGGGAACTGGAGACCGCGTTATCAGCCGCGCTTCCAGAATGCTCCACCACAGAATTACCAATTCCAAGTACATCAACCCATGATGCACGAACAATATTTAGAGACCAGGAACAACCGTTACTGGAGGAATTAGAGCAGTTACCTATTTTTAACGTATCTGATCAGAATTTGATGAATGATACCATCTCAGTCCTCTCTAAGGGTCTCACCTTTGCCCCTCACTCAGGCCTTAATAAATTCGACCTATTTAGGGACCTACAGATTTTCTTGAGAAAGATAAGACTTAAATTCTTTTTCTTGGGTCAAGAAAATTACACTGAAGAGTTAAATCATTCAGGACTAAAACCCAAATCAGTCTTCACTCCTACACTAGACCAAGTCCCACCACAAGTGGCAGTTTTTGAACAGGTCATAAATGATAGGTTTGCCAATCTTACGACATTTGTACCCAGAACCCCTTTTAATTTGACATCAAATCAATATAAGGCACTTGAGACCATCAAAACAAACAAAAACATCACAGTAAAAACATGTGATAAAGAGGGAGGTATTGAGGTGTATGATACACCAAGATATGTGAAGAAAATGGAAGAGATGCTGAATGACTCCCGTTTTTACACTTGCATAACTAAAGATTCCACTGCACAAACCAGAGCAAAAATAAGAAAACTTACAGACAAAGCATTAAGAGAGGGTGAGATCTGCAATAAGGAGTGGCAATATTTAAATATAGACAATCCCAAACTGGCAAGTATTTAAGGTATACCAAAGGTGCACAAAGATATAAATGATCCACCCTTGAGGCCAATAGTTACTACTATTGGTTCAATAACTGAACCGTTAGCCAAGTATATCGATGCCATCTTATGCCCTCACATTGCTCGAATCCCAGGATATGTACAAGATACTAGACAAATCATAAACCTGGTAGAAAATGCTAAATTCTGTAATTTCTCGCAAATATTAGTCACCATGGATATAGAGACGCTGTACTCTAACATCCCCATCCAAGGTGCACTAGAAGCCACGCATTGGTTCATGCAGAAGTACCAAATCCTTTGCCCATCTATATTCATCCTAGAATGCCTTAAGATCGTGCTCACAGACAACATCTTTGAATTTAATGGCAATATCTATAAACAACAGCAAGGAGTCAGTATGGGCGCATCTTGCGCCCCAACTATAGCCAATATATATATGTCCCGCTTTGAGGACAGATATATATTCAATGAAATAGCGCCATTTTATGAGTCTGTAACATTGTGGTCCAGATATATAGATGATGTCTTTTTTATCTGGATTGAGAACGAAGATAATCTAGAGGAATTCTTTCTATGGATTAATGAATGTGATAAGAACATCAAATTTACCAAACATATAGATAGGGCACAAGTAGAGTATTTGGATGTGGTTATCAAACACCAGGAAGGGGTCCTTGCCGTCGACCTATATGTCAAGCCAACGGCAAGGAACACCCTTTTACATTATGACAGTTACCATCCTACTGTGAAAAAAAATAGTGTACCTTTTGGTGAATTTCTGCGTCTAAGACGCAATTGTACAAGTATACTGGACTATGACGAAAAATCCACAATGATGAAGGCCAACTTTCTGGCACGTGGATATCCAAAGAAAATCATAAGGGATTCGTACAAGCGGGCTCGCTTTTACGGTCGACAATGTCTTCTTG
This sequence comes from Lissotriton vulgaris, assembly GCF_964263255.1. NCBI lineage: Eukaryota > Metazoa > Chordata > Amphibia > Caudata > Salamandridae > Lissotriton > Lissotriton vulgaris. The sequence goes on from NC_141694.1 coordinate 1,151,199,472, forward strand.
AACCCAAAACAACCAAGCCGGTCCCAAACCTGATCTTTATAACCAAGCATTCAGTTTTAAATAACAGAATAAGACAGGTAATATACGCTAACTGGCATATACTTAATGTGAATCTCCCTAAAACAGAACAACTGCCCAAACCAGTTTTCGCGTATAAGAGAAATAAGTCCTTGAAAGACCACATCGTAAGATCAAGAATGTTAACATCTAATTCCAATATACAACATGCAACCAGTGACAGGAACTTACAGTTGTTCCAACTGTAGGTCTTGTGAAACTGTAGTGCAAGGATCTAGTATAACATTCAATAAACAATTAGTGCAGCCTAAGGACCTTAACAATTGCAGGACCACAAACGTGATTTATCTTATAATTTGTCCCTGTAAAATGGGCTATGTGGGCCAAACAGGGAGAGCCCTTAATGTTAGACTGACGGAACATAGATCCGCAATACGAACGAGGAAACTTACTGCACCTATGGTCAGTCATTATATAGAATGCAACCATACCTCAAATGATATGTCATGGTACATTTTAGAAAGGGTCCAAGTGAAAATTGGTCTAGATTTGCATAAAGTTCGCAAGATGCGAGAAGTATACTGGATTTTTTTACTTGGAACAGCAACCAATGGGTTAAATGCTGAAATTCCGTGGGAACAAGCACTATTGTAAGGTGCACATATATGCATACTGTATAGTCTGTCTTAAAAATAGCACAAAATGTTCAATGTGTGAAGATGTATATATTTCTATTTATAAAATCTTTTATATATAATAAAAATCTCTCTATGCAATGTCTGTAGATTTCAGTCTGAATTATGCATTCAGATTAGCTGCGATAATTCTTGTAACTAATGAGTTAGGTTATATTGTTATAAGTTCCCTATGAAATGTCTGTAGATTGAAGTCTTAATCATATACCTAGCTTAGCCATGAATCTCTTTACAGATATCATGTCATTTATACAAACATCATAAGTTAATTACCACTCCAAGATGTCGGCAAAATTGCATCAATTATTAGGATTGCCACATCCATACAGACTTATGTTATATACTCTGTGCACTCTCTGGTAGTATTTTATTTTCTAGTATCACACATTTTATATAATGGTGTTTGTATATCAGGGACACATATATCGCGTAGTATATATCGGTTAGGATGCTTCAAACCGATAAAATAATTTTTCATCGGCATGCAATGTACACACACATTGGCAGGTAAATAATTGACATGTCCTTCTTGTTTGATATAAGCTACATAGAGATCATTTTATAGCTTCAAATGTGCGTTTATATAAATAAATTCATAGTTACAACATCTCTCCAAGATGGCGACACATTTGCCTCAAGGATCACTATATTTGATCCGACATCTCATCTCACTGGATATCGCGAGATGTGTCAATTAGTAATGAGCCACGGCGCGCCAAAGTAAAGTTTAAATACCAATCAGATAAACTCGTGGAGTTACAGCGGTACGGGCAAGACGGGACCACGCAGCTTCTCATATATGAGCAAGTAAGGAAAGCGCCAGCTAGATTTGTTAGACTCGCATAGTTAGTTATATATCTGTTCTTTTGTCTCAATACCGGAAACGTTACTATACCTCTGTTAGCCGGTAGCGAATAGGTTTAGGTTCAAAAGCGAGTATTTAGACTTCGACAAAATATATGCTCTTTGCTTTGAAGCCGGACACTTTACTATCTCTCCTTTTTCAGCCGGTAGTAAGCAGGTTACGGTCTGCAAGTGTATAATTGTTAATACATCAAACACGCCAATAGAGTTGAGCGCATAAAAACATTGATCTCAATTCATGTCAACATACCTTTTATACTGAAATACACCGTTTTTTTGTTCCCCTCTTACAAAAACAGGATTTCATCACCACGATCGACTGGTGGCAGGTCAGCAAGAAACATTATAGATCTCCCCCAAGCTTTTAAGAAGGGATAATTATGGGCTGCAGACCGTTTTCAGGTATATACAGTGCCATGCTATATGTATATTAGAGAGCTGGTCCTTTAAATAACCTGCCGATCTTTGCAACGGGTTGTATTTTATTCTGTTGCAGCATTTCCTCGTGGACCTCTGATCCATAAATAGCTGTCTATCTTAGCCCTCGAAGACGCAAACAGAACGATTAAGTATGTGCTATCTAATTAACCTTTATAAGGAATCACCATTGCTTAGAGTAACCTATAGTAACAAGGACCCTTGTATTATGTTCTGTTCCCTGGCAGTATCCAGAACCACCAGACAGAATCCAGTGTCACGGATAGCACTCAGCATAATATCAGATCGATTGAGACATGAACCTGAGCAACATAATCAATGTTTGACCATAACAAACTACAGGTACTGTTGGTCAATTAAGGGATCACAACCTAAGTAGGTGAATAGAAAGGCATGTATAGGTACTAACGTTAGTCTCACATTTCTTAAACTACAGATTTTAACCTGAATCAGGACTTTTCTTCTGCCAACATTTAGATACTGCGTAAAATTACTTTCAATACATTTAAGGTATGATTTATAAAATGTAACTTGATTTAGATCGGCGTCTTTAATTAAATGCATGGTCTCCATTTTGTGGCCTCAATCTGCAGACATTCAAATCCACTTCAAATAGAGACTAATATAAGACAATTGTATTAAAAATGAAATAAGTGTATATAGAGTGAATGTAGACTTAGATGAAACAAAACTGTAAATATATGTAGATGTAGAATGTAAATATATAGATAGTGATAGATGTAAAGATGTATAGATGGAGTTTTTAATGGTCTCTAGGGTAGAGAGCTGTCGGCACTAGGAGAGAGTGTTGTTGTATAATTGACATAGACGAATATGTTAGCCAAAAATATAGACAATGAGCGTCACATGTTGTTTATTATAGATTGTTCTATTTTCAAAAAACTAATTGAGAATTTTCTACCATTATAGTAATTAATCATCAATTGAAAATACAGAACTCCTGATGAAGGCAACTCGCCGAAACGCGTTGGGGATTCGGTTTTGTATTTGGCGATGAAAATCAATTGTTGATATATGTACTAGAATATATATTAGAAGCTATCGTGATTGGTTGTATATACATGTGTAGAATTTTATGAATTATTGTTAAAAAAATATATATAAACTGTAAAAGAAAAAATTATACAATATTTATGAGAAAAAAAGACAATAAAAAAAGTTTTATAAATTCATATATCACGGTGTTAGTCAATCTATTAAATAACAATGTGTGATGTTATTTAGGAAATATACACATAACCCGGTGTACAGATCAGATTTCTAAAAAGAGCACCACCAAACAACCATCACACCCAAGTACTCCATACTTTCCTACTTCTATGTTTTCAGTGACATTACTTCTTTATGTGAGCTTCATAAAGACACGTTCTAAAAATGTGGACTACTTCTAGGGTAGTATACATCCAGCATGTTAGTTTTCATACTATTTCTACTTTCTGGATTGGATTGAGTTCTGTATTTCTGGGAAAGATTGTAGCACTCTATTTTGACCGCTTGCAAGGCTAATCCACACAATTCCTGTTGACTTACAGAGCAAACTAGCTGAGTTCAACCTGTCAGACAATTCCTAAGAGCCTTTTTCTCTGTGGGAACACATTTTCAAGCTGAAGCTGTACAATTTCTTGGTAAGACTCTTTTCTGCAGAAATCTTCTCCCACATCTCTTTCATTTCTGTCTTCTCTGATTTTGTTATATATGAAGTTTCATAGTGAGCAACAGCAATAGAGTTGTCTGCAACAAACTGTAGATCGATAATTGCATTCCACATATTCAGAATCACAGGGTTGTACTCATTGATATACTTTGTAGTGTCTGTTCTTCTCAGGTTATATGTATTTTTTGGAGATTTACGTGTCAGGGTATGTCTGACTGCAGATAAAAAGCTGTTGACTCTTCCTTCTGAGATGACAGGTCCTAGGAATCCAAAATGACATCTTGTGTAATACATTCCTTTGTGATCTGTATTTTCGACAACAGTACTTCCAACATCTATGTGTTTGAAACCGGTGAACTTGTTGTCTCAAGCTCTTGTCTGCAACGTCTATTGGGATTGCACATGTCACATACTGTTGTATGAAAGACAAAACAGACACATCAGTGTCTGCTCCAAATGTCAGGGCATCTTTTACCCACATAATAGAATGTGAATACATAGGGGACCTCTAGCTTAGTACTCTTTGTGCCAAACGAAATCAGTTACTTGACCAAGTGGAGGATTCGTTTTGTTACGGCTAAAAGCCATCATCACTTGAAACCTGTGGTTAAACTATCTGCAAATGTTTGCATGGTTCGGCGAGGAAAAAGTTTTCCTGCTGTCTTCAGATTGATGTCTTTTATGTTAGTGTTTGCCTCTCGCAGAAATTCAAGGAGGCCATCTCAGACATACTCAGCACAACTGAGTGTTATAACTCAAGTAAGTGCTGCTAGTTTTCTCAACATACATTTCAGCTTCCCATGACCACTATACAAATATTCATTGATGCCATGTTGACATGCTATTGAATTAATCAAATCAAATTCTGGGTGTTCATCTTTTCCTGGAACTTTGTTAACAAATTCCTTTATTGTGATATTTTGCAGAATTAATCTTGTCTTGAGAATTTGGTGTACTGCATAAAATAGGCCTAATAAGTCACTCTCAAATAAAATGTGAAATATATATGAAATACACTAACAAAATCTAGAATCCTCTTAGTATAATCTAGCTCATTGGTACTCAGCTGCTAGTATCTGTACAGGCCGGTTATCATACCTACAACCAATTCCTGTGGGAAAAAGATGCGAAAAACATCAAGTTTCCCAACTTTTCTCCCCAACACCCAAGGGAGCCCCTCTATCTTCTTTCATGTGAAAGAGATCAATTGCATCACCAATAATCACTTTAGAATCCAGAGTGGATACTGTAGTGTTCATACATTTCTTCAGCTCAAGATCGATCCACCTTTTCAATCTGACACCTTGGTGCAGATGTGTCACCCTCCATATCAGTTATGGCTTGAAGATCAACTACATTTCTATAATAACTATTGTTTTTACCAGATATAATGTTATTTTCTTTACTTTACTAACATCCACTAACTCCTTCCATATTTTTCTACTCTTGGTAGGGACAGTGTACACTTTTGTTTCTTCCAAATGTCTCTCCCACCCGCAGTTTTAAAATTCTGCCCAAAATCAAATGGCAAGCACACAACTCTAACTTTAGGACCTTTCTGTAACTCTGGTGGAGGTAACTTCACTGTCTATGGCTCTATACAAACTATAGCTAAGAATGTATGTATACACTGCATTATATTTGATTCATAAACATTTAAATCTTGTAGTTCTTGAGGTATTGGAACTAATGTTAACTTGTTGTAGACTGCTCTAGCTTGCATCTTATATTCCTGCAATTTATTATAACACTACTTACATATAATTTTTTTGCATGAAGCAATCAAAGCTTTCCCATACAAATAAATATGTTACAAATTTCACCACTAATCTGTGTTTTCTGCTTCTGTTTTTGAACATACAACAACATAACGAGTTTGAGTTATGAAGTGAGAATGTCAACAATATACACAAACTCAGTCTGTTTCTCTGAACACACAGTGTTAAACTTTCTAATCTCTTTTTGAAAGGTGTCAACACTAACACCTGAGTCCTATTGCACTACACCTAGAGATACCAAGTCCTCATTTTCCCTACACGTCTTCTCAGGACCAAAGAAGCTAAACTAAACATCATCACAAACATTTTGTATCTCATATTGTACCATGCAGAAGAACTGTATTCATTTCTCCTTCATCATCAATTAATCTTTAGTCGATTATATATATATCGTAATCATAAAAGATAAAAACATAAACATAAAATCCACGTTAAAACCTTAAAAAGATATATTAAACATAATACAGTACAGTTTATTCCAAGAAACAATGTGTGAGTATTTTAGGACCTGATAACATTTTTATTGGAATTTGCAGCTCAGCCTAACCTAGTCAACTAGGCACACATTATTTGATTCCAGTGTAAGGCACCTTTTAAATACCTAGTAACTGCCAACATCACCTCCTGATCCGATAATAGCTGTAAATATAAAAAGGCAGGGCGAAACTGAGTAAAATCCCTTGCTTTTAAAAGTGGTGATAAATACTTTCTACATAAGAATTCATAATATTTACAGAATAAAAACAGGTGAATCAAGGTCTGGGCTGAACTGTCATCACAAGGTCAGGTTAAAACAACATGGGAATCAAGCTGGCCCAGAGGGAAACAGATCATTGAGCGTATAGAACCTAGACAAAATTTAGTAAGCAAAGATCTGTCCCTTGGATGTTTGACTGTGAGATAAGGGTCAACACCAACAATGAATTTCGGCAGTAAATAGGATCTGTTGGAGTTTTTCTCCAGGACAAAGACTTCCCTGTCATCTTTAAACTTATTTAGAATTTGTTACTTAAGGAGACCACGGTCACCCTTTTTAAGTAGATACGGCCGGTTAAAAAGACCCATGCAGTCTAAAGAACGGGTAACAGATTTTATATCATTAATCCACGTTATCTTATGGCCATACGTGCATTCCATGCAATCCTCAATCACACTCCTGTTGAACCCCAGTCTACCGTCTACCCAAACAGATATCCAGAGAAATAGTTGAGTCACTTTAAACTGAGCCTCCACATAATTCAAACGCAGTTTCCTCATGGGTTATAAACAAGGAGCTGTTTGGGCCCCGCCCCAGAAGATTTCTACAGAATCGGTCCTCTTCAAGCTGGATCGTCCTATACCCACGATACTACCAAATGGCTGCCCCGTATGTCAGGACTGGGAGACATTTCATTCTGTATATCTGCAGCAGGGGCAAGATGGGTTTATGACCCACCAACAGTGAAAATCGAAACAAGGAACAGCAGACTTGTGTGAACTTGGAGCAGCGAATGGAAATGCAAGAAAGCCAGTTGTTCTGATGGGCAAATGATACCCCCAAGTAGGGAAAAGTGGACACCCTAAGAATTTTCTGCCCTTTGATATAAATAGGTCGTGTTCTAGCTTTCTTCTTCCAGCAGATCATATAATGTGTCTTTGAGATGTTTATATCTCGGTCCAGATCATCCATGAACTCTACAAACTTATCAACCAGTAGTTTTAACCCGTTTACATTCAGGCCATCAGTACGGCATCGTCTGCATATAGCAAGGTGGGAACAGACTTTCCCCTAGGAGGTCAACCTGATTCTCACTCAAATAGGAATTCAGGCTGTTATTATATGATAAAAAAAATATTGGAGCCAACACACATCCCTGCCTAACCCCCCATGAGAGACTAAAAGAATCAGTTGTCTCCCCCTCTGTGCCATATCTGAAGCAGGCATTTACATCCGTGTGTAAAGCTCTAAGAAAAGCAATCAGTTGGGCTGGCAGTGCCATATCCCCAAGGATATCCCAAAGCTTGAACCTAATCACCCAGTCGAAGGCACTACTTAGGACCATAAAGACAGAAATAATAGACCCCTGCTGCGCCACAACATACTTCCCTATTATGAGGTTAAGGTTCGAAACGGTGATACGTACACTATGGCTTTTTCAAAGTAGCACCTCTGTGTTGTTGCCTTAAAACTTCCAACAGTGTCAGAACACAATGCGGTATTGGTGTCATTTATGACTGTGTTAAATAGATTATCTGATTCCCAAACGGCTGGATCATATATACACCGAGCTATTTTTAACATCAGAAGACCGCTCCAGTTCGCTTAAACATAGCAAAACTGTTTTTCCTATTAGCTCCCATTTTAACCCCTCACAATGCTACGAGCCATAACAATTAAAAATTCCTCCTTATGCCTTTCAGAATGGTGCTAGGCACGCACTGAATAAAGAACTCGTCGTCCACTGGCCCAAATACGTGAAATAGGTACAAGAGTATGCTCGACCACAGGAGCATTGCCCAAGTAAGTCTCCCCTTTTTTTACCCAACTTTCGGGTACACGGCCCATGAGCCAGTGAATTACATTGAGATTTGTCTTTTCTTCTATAGAACCTTTAGGAGCCCACGTTGGCCCACGGAGTGACGGTTCAGACGCCTACCGTTACATTAATGTAGGTATTCCCCTACTCATAGCTCATACTATGATTATAGTCCACCACAAGCATCTAATGCCCGACTTTATGTTTTAGGTGCTCACGTTTTGTATCTATCCTGATGAAGACCTCAACATGAGGCAAGAATAACCCTTCCATATTTATAGGGGTCGAAACGTTGACTACACCAACCCAGCACGCCATAGGACTCAATGCAATGGATTTGTCTAGCCTATGTGTGATGTGATTAGGGAAAATGTGTACTAACTTAAGTGTAAAGGCCTACTGATTTTAATGTGATGCTATCAATGTCACACCACCTTTACCCAGTCCCTCACAAACCCAATCACATCCCTTCCTTCCTTCACTGAGAACACCATCGCTGTGATGATTTGAAAACTACGCTTATATACTTTGAAGATAAAAAGTTACCTCTGTGATGCAATAATTCACAATCTACACGAGTGTAAAAATAAATACAATCATATTTTGAATATTGCAAGCTTTATTGTTCACTTTGTTTAATAATGAATAATGATACATATATGTGGTGAACGTCTTTTATGTAATAAGACAGAATAGTTACAAGTAATAGCGCAAACTCTGATCATTTTCCCTGTACTGTACTTAGCGACCCAGGTCCATGAGTTTTTTTGGTACACCCCGTCTAAACTCAATATGAGGTTAAGGTTCAGGCACTATTCTACTCTCCTTAACATAAGGCACGAGTTTTCACATAATATAGTAACTAAAGTTTGCATTTCTGAGTGTTGTACAACTAACATTCTGAATTAATGAAAGATGTTTTGGCACACTTTCTTCGATACACATGCTAGAGAGTGTCCATGTAAATTAGTATACTTCTTTAATTTGTATGGATCTAATCCTTGCAACGTAACACTTTTCGGCTTTGAAATATACGTAGGAAATTTCTCAACATATCAATAAATTTCTGCTGAATAGTACAAATACTGCTACATTTCCACTTATGTACAAGGGCCTGTCTATGCCTTTCCAGTACCTCTTCAGCCATCACCTCTTTTGGAATAAGAGTAGCATCTTCATCTCATAAAATAGTCCAGATTCATCAGCTGCATGTACTTATGTGTTCTCTTAGAAATAGGTTACTTCATCCTAGAAAGGCTCGATACTAGATGTATGTCTTCATTCACTGCTGAAAAATTTGAGAAAGTTACTTCTATTGTCTAGTAATTTCTTTTGCCTTCTTTTCCTCTTCCCAACACTATTTTATTGATTATCTTCATTCCGTTTAGAATCAAAATAAATAGTTTCCTTTTGAGAGCAAACGCATTGTCAACTACAACCTCAACATGCTCCTTCTTCTCTTTCATGTATGTTGCTAAAACTCAAAAGGACATCTCTCACTTTTTTAAGCAGAAAACACTGTGTCTTTATAGCTTACCTATGGGATATCTCAGAGGTGTGTTATTTGTACTAAAACATGGCGTTCATATTTGAGAAACAGCTATTAGATGACAAGTGAAGCTTGCAGTGAGAGTACACAAACATGGTTTGCACTGGTAGGCATCACCCATATTTCAAGGACTATTTCTATTTTAGTATTTTCCTATCAGTATGTGACTGTCTGTTTTAGTATCTCTATGGCTCTCCAACTGTGTATGTAAGTGGCTGAACAAATACATCAGTGTATGCTTTAGGAACTAGGGGGTTATGTAGTTTGAGTATAACTACCTTTAAGTCTGCTGCAGCCGTAAGATCTTTCTGGGTAAGTGACTGAATGTAAATGGGCTTTTGTAGCTGTCTGACTAGATGAGGGAGACTATATGCTTTTCTGGACACATATCTCAGTTACTTTGGGGCTGGCATACTCTATCTAGGGGCCTGCAAGTACACAAGTAACTTATGGAACTCAAAAGGACATTTCTCAATCTTTTAAGCACAAAACACCATGCTTTATGGCACACCGAAAGTATATCTTAGAGGTGTTATCTGTAGTAAAACATTCTTTGATACTTGAGAAACAGCTATTACATGCAAAGTGAAGCTTGCAGTGAGAGTGCACAGACAGTGTCTGTGTTAGTAGGCATCACCCATGTCTAAGGGACTATTTCTCTGCATGGATAACAAGGATGTGTCAGCACTTGCCTCAATATCTGAATGAGTGTAGGCATGCCATGAGCTGTCTAACTAAATGTGCTGGCATCTAACAGTCTGTTTTAGTACTTCTTCAGCTCTCTAAATGTGTTTGTAAGTGGTTGAACAAATACCTCACTGCCTGTGTTAAGGATTGGATGAGTACTTAGGTTTGTTCTTCAGCTGCCTTTGAGTCTCCTGCATACATAAGTAGTTTCAAAGTGCATGATGCAAGTGCTTTTGCAGCTCTCTGACTATGTGACAGAGAGACTCTATGCTTTTGTGAACATATATGTCAATTGCGTTAGTGGCATACTCTATGTAGCTCTTGGCATAGAAGCCTGAAATGCATTAGTGACCTATTGAACTCAAAAAGTTACCTCTCTATCTTTTAAGTTCAAAACGCTGTGCTTTATGGCACAATTACAGTATATCTTAGAAATGAGGTATGTGTACTAAAATGTGGGTTTGACACTTCAATCACAGCTATTACATGCTAAGTGAAGCTGGAAGTGAGAGTGAACATTCAGGATCTGCACTACTGGGCCTGACCCATGTTTAAAGGACCATTTGTCTGGATAGATGAAGACAGTGTATCGCAACTTGCCTACATATCTGAGTAAATGTAGGAAAATACATGTAGCAATGTCATGTGATACTTAAGTAAATGTGCTGATATGTGACTATCTATTTTAGTACCTCCGTAGCTCTCTAAATGTGTATGTAAGTGGTTGGTACGACACTGCCTGTGCTACGGAATAGATGGGTATGCAGGTGTGAGTGCAACTATCTTTGACACTACAGCATACAAATGTTTTTCTGACTAAGTGACTGACTGCATAAGTGCTTCTGTAGCTGTCTGACTGGGTGAGAAAGACTCTATGTTTTTGTGCACATGTATATCATTTACTTTAGGGGTGGAATACTCTAGGCACGACTTGGCACAAGGGTCTGTATGTGCAGAAGTAACTTATTGAACACAAAAGGACATGTCTTATTTGTAAAACACAAAGCACCATACTTTATAGCATACCAACAGTATATCTCGGAGGTGACTTGTGTGTTCTAAAACATGGGTTAGAAGCTTGTGAAACAGCTTTCATTTGCCAAGTGAAGCTTCCAGCCAGAGTGCACAGGCAGGGTCAGAAGTAGTAGGATTGATCCATGTTTGAATACTGCATGTCTAGGACCCTTATGCTACACATCATTCATAATCAGTACTAGATCATATCTTAACAGCTAAGCACACACAAACCTGTCCTATAATTTACCAATAATTACTCTGAATGGTATCTTATACATAGCTGGCGCGTTTTACGGATTCATGTGTGAGCTATAATTACAGCACATGTTTATTCCTTTCAATTCTTAGTCCTGTACTCCTCTTTTAAAATACAATAAAGAGAACTACAATTCCCAGAATCCAATGAAAAGCATGTGTGAACAGCACATGATATTTAGACATGTAAATGTAGCTTAGCTGTGGGGTTCCGCAGGGCTCCTCCTTGAGCCCCACAGTTTTTAATGTCTATATGCAGCCTCTAGAGAAGATAGTCCTCCCTTTTGGTGTGCGGATTGTCACCTATGCAGACCACAATGAGGGTTCGTCTAACACCTTGGGCCCTTGTATAGAGGCTGTCGCTAAGTGGATGCAACTCTCCCACCTCAAACTCAACGGGGAGAAGACTGAGATCATGTTACTAGGTAACCCTTCCCCAACCTCCTTGGCGTCTAGCTGGCCTTCATGTCTCGGTGTCCCCCCTCCTCCTAAAGACCAGATAAAGAGCCTAGGAATCTGGCTTGATAGAGCGCTGGATTTCTCAGTCCAAGCTACCAAAACTGCCTCCACATGTGTGGGGCTAATGAAAATGCTCCGCAAAGTGCTCCCCCTACTTCCATTCCAGGCGAGAAGGGTCATGGTACAGGCCCTGATACTCTTTCGACTGGACTATGGAAACGTTCTATATCTAGGAGCCCCGGCAGCAGTGACTAAAAGACTTCAAGTCACCCAAAACTGTGCCGCCCAACTACTGTTCAACATCCCCCGCTGGCAATCAGCAAGGAATGCCTTAAAAGAACTCCATTGGCTCCCAGTGGCTGCCAGAACACAGTTTAAAGCCATGTGCATTTTGCACAAATCTTTCCATCGAACTGGCCCGGCAGTTCTGTACCCCCTAGTGTTACCTTACTCACCATCCAGAGCCCTTCGCTCGGCTTCATTGCATTTGGCAACTATGTCAAAAATCAAGAAAGCCCGCTGGGGTGGCCACTCTTTCACTCACACAGCGGCGAACCTATGGAACTCCCTGCCTCTAACCCTCAGACAAAATAACAACCGAATGTCATTTAGGAGAGATCTAAAAACTTACCTGTTCTCAAAAGCGTACTAATTTACCCAGCAGCCCGACACAGTAATCAGTCTAAAGTGCTGCGAGGCCTCCGGGTGGTTATGCGCTATATAAGTGGAATTTTTCATTTCATCTTTTAATACATTGTTAAGCATAAGTTTTACCCTTAACGTACAGTTTTTTTCTAACAATAAGAACATTCAGTAAAATAGCAGATATACAATATAGAATTCCAGGGCAACACATTGTGAAGCAAGTTCTCGCACACCTAGTCTGCACATCAGACAAAACTGCTACACACTCATATACTCATAAAGTGTCTTACTCACCGTTTTAATAAATATACAAAACCACTCGCACTACCCCTAATATATTATCGCATGCAGTGAGAGTACGTTTTTTAGAAATATTTCATTCTGTCTTTTAACATTCTCACACACACACCTTATCAATCATTTTCCCCCAAATTAAATGTAATGCACATACCTGAAAATTGAGTTTGTTGATCGAATATTTTTTTCCTCTTATCAGATAAAGACAATACTCTCAGGAAAAGTAAAAACTAAGTATAAGATGGGACAGCACTCCCAAACAAAGCAACCATTAATGGCAACCTTTTCAACTTTGCACTCTTTGATAGTTTGGAAGTCAGCAAATAAAAGCACATCTTCATTTGTTTATTTTGGAAATAAACTTCTGAATGGTTGATATGTGTTAACCCTTTCATACATTTTTTTTAAAGAAGCTGAAAATGGTGGAGAGTTTGTGTATAATCATGAATTAGTCGTGATCGTCGTGACAAATTTGAGAAAAAAAGGGAACCAAATAACGTATTTAGCTTGTTACTTTTATAACTTTTTATAGGTGCAGTACACTTTATTAGCAAGATCTCACTAGGAAATGTGATCCTTTTTACACAACAATCATGCTAAAGACCTCTTGTTTGTTAAAACAGACAACTCTTTCTTTAATACCCTTCCCCGAATACACTCTTAGTTCAGTCTCCATAGCAACCCTCAAGAACCAATGGGTCACAAGTTAAGAGTATATTTTACAAGGAGTATACTAGTTACACAATGAGCTGCACCAGGTGACATTTACAGTACAGAACTAAAAACAAAGTCTGCATTTATTTTTCTTACAGCCAATCATAGACCTAGTTACTTCTACTTGCAAGACCCTACCTAATTGTATTCACCTAGATATTCACAGCACCAAATCAAATGGCTTTTTTAAAAACAGGATCACACCTTCATTTTAACTTTGTTTCCTTTTGAAAAAAGCCACATTCGCTCCAGCATTCTCCTGTCTTCTACTGCTAGTTCACTTCAAAATGGTTAGAGTGTGGATTGGCGGTTTCAGCTATGTCTTTTGAGCTCAAGAGACTGCCATAAAAAATGGTACTGACAAGGACTTAGGTTTGGCTAATGTGATAATTACTTGGATTGGCCAGAGAGGGTTGAAGTGGCATTGATTGCTGCCGTTTTATGAAATCACTATAGTTTCCCAACCCTCTCACCTCATTGTTGTGCACTATGGTGGCAATGGCCTAGACACAATCATTGGCATAGTACAGGAAATCATAGTGAAAGATTCCTTTGCACAATTAATGACACTTTTCACTCACACTGTTTTGGTGTACTCGAACATATGCCAAAGACTGAAATGAAATTGGTCAAATTAATTCTGCTCACAGATTGACAATGCCAGGAAACATGTTAATAAAACTGTTTCTGCATTCCACAGAGACCAAAGAATGCACTATATCTACAACTTTTGGTTTGACATGCGTGAAATATAAAAGTGATGGAGTTCACTTCACAGAGGAAGGCAACCGGGTGTTTCTCTGCAACCTGAAATTTTGCATCTGGTCTTCTGTGTAGCAGTCACATACATACAATGAACACAAAGGCTTGTCTCAGAGCCACCCTTTTTCTCAGTATGTTATTCATTTTCTTTATAAATATATATTTTTTCAATTTTGTGAAATATTCAAATACATCGCAAATTTGCAAAAGAAAAAAAAGACATTCAATAGTCACCAGCAAATGTATAACTGTATAACTGATTCTAAGTATCATACTAGATATGTCAGTGTTAGAAATGGGGGTCTCCAGTTGGCAATGGTTTGCACCTTTGTATAAATAGGGACCCTTTCTTCTAGTCAGGATAAGGGGGATTCACTACTGAAATAACCCCTGCTCATCCCTTGATAGATTGGCACAAGCAGTTAGGCTTATCTGTGAAGCAGTTGCACATAACATACAGTAATACAGTGAAAACACTAAAAAAAGACACCACACCAGTTTTTGAAAAATTACCAATATTTATATATGCAATCAAGACTAAAACGATAAAAGTCCAAAATACAGTAATCAAAAACATGCAATTTGCACGAATGACTTTAAAATGCAGTTCCATAAACAGTAGCTATGTCTGACTGGGGCAGTGAATGGGTGCATGACCATTTGACTGGGTGAGTGAGTAGGTGCATGACTGCCAGAGTGGATGTGTGAGACTCTGAGTAGGTCTGTGAATGGCTACACAAGTCTCTGAGTGGGTGTGTGAGTGGGTGAATGAGTCTGTGAATGGGTGTGAGAGTGGATGCATGACTGTTAGAATGGGTCTGTGAGTGGGTGCATGAGTCTGTGAGTTGGTGCATGAGTGTCTGATTAGGTCTGTGAGTCTCTGAGTGGGTCTGTGAGTGGGTTTGTAAGTTTCTGAATGGGTCTGTGAATGGGTGCATGAATGTCTGAGTGGGATTGTTACTGGGTGCATTAATTTCTTAGTGGGGTCTATGAGTGACATCATAAGACTGTGAGTGGTACAGTGACTGGGTGCATAACTGTCTGAATGGGTCTGTAGTGGATGTGTGAGTCTCAGAGGGTTTGTGGCAGGGCATGAGTCTCTGAGTAAGTATAGGAGTCGGTGTATGACTGTGTGAGTAGGTCTGTGAACAGGTGCATGAGTCTATCAGTGGGTCTGTGAGTGGGTGCATGAGTCTGTGACTGGGTCTGAGAATGGGTGGCACTCACTAAGTGGCTTCAGGAGTGGGTGTGTGAGTCTCTAAGTAGGTTTGTGAGTGGGTGCATGAGAGTCTGAGTCTTCTCTGAGTGGGTGCATGAGCTACTGAGTTGGTCTGTTAGTGTATCCATGAGTCTTAGAATCTACAAGTGCATGTGTGAGTCTTTAAGTGGGTCTGTGAGTGGATGCAGGAGTGGTCCGAGTGGGTCTGTGAGTGGGTTTGTAAGTCTCTGAGTGTGTCTGTGGATGAGTGCATAAGCCTCTGAGGTGGGTGAGTGAGTGTGTGCTTGAGTGTCTGAGTGGGTCTGTGAGTGGGTGCATAAACCTCTGAGTCTGTGAGAGAATGGGTGCATAAGTGTCATATTGGATCTGTGAATGGGTGCATGAGTACTTGACTAGGTGCATGACTTTCTGGGTGGGTCTGTGACTGGGTGTGTGAATATATGAGTGGGTCTGTGAGTTGGTGCATGAATGACTGAGTAGGTCTGTGGGAGTGTGCTTGGGTATTTGAGTGGGTCGGTGACTGGGTGCATGAGCCTCTGAGTGGGGAAAAATGTCTGACTGGGGCTGGGAGTGGGTGCATGACCATTTGACTGGGTGAGTGAGTAGGTGCATGAGTGCCTGAGTGGGTATGTGAGAGGGTGTTTGAGACTCTGAGTAGGTATGTGAATGGGTACATGAGTCTCTGAGTAAATGTGTGAGTGGGTGAATTAATCTGTGAATGGGTGTGTGAGTGGGTGCATGACTTTTAGAGTGGGTCTGTGAGTGGGTGCATGAGTTTGTGGGTGGGTGTATGAGTGTCTGATTAGGTCTGTGAGTGGGTGTGTGTGTTTCTGAATGGGTCTGTGAGTGGGTGCATGAGTGTCTGAATGGATTTGTTACCTGGTGCATTAGATTCTTAGTGGGTCTATGAGTGTCATCGTAAGACTGTGAGTGGTTCAGTGACTGGGTGCATAACTGTCTGAGTGGGTCTGTGAGCGGATGTGTTACTTTCAGTGGCTTTGTGACAGGCCATGTGTCTCTGAGTAAGTAAAGGAGTTGGTGCATGACTGTGTGAGTAGGTCTGTGAGCTGGTGCATGAATCTTCCTGTGGGTTTGTGATTGGGTGCATGAGTCTATGACTGGATCTGAGAATGGGTGGCACTCTCTAAATGGGTCTGGGAGTGGGTGTTTGGGTCTTTGAGTAGGTCTGTGAGTGGGTGCATGAGCTTCTGAGTGTTCTCTGAGTGGCTGCATGAGCTACGGAGTGGGTCTGTGAGTGTATGCATGAGTCTTTGAATCTACCAATGCGTGCATGAGTCTGTGAATGGGTCTGTGAGTGGGTGCATGAGTGGTCCGAGTGGGTCTGTGAGTGGGTGTGCGAGTTTCTCAATGGGTATGTGAGTGGGTTTGTTACTGGGTGCATGAGATTCTTAGTGGGTCTATGAGTGATATCATAAGGCTGTGAGTGGTTCAGTGACTGGGTGCATAACTGTCTGAGTGGGTCTGTGAGTGGACGTGTGAGTTTCAGGAGGTTTGTGACAAGGCATGAGTCTCTGAGTAAGTATAGGAGTCGGTGCATGACTGTATGAGTATGAGTAGGTCTGTGAGCTGGTGCATGAGTCTCTCAGTGGGTCTGTGATTGGGTGCATGTATCTGTGACTGGGTCCAAGAATGGGTGGCACTCTCTAAATGGGTCTGGGAGTGGATGTGTGAGTCTCTTATTAGGTCTGTGAGTGGGTGCATGAGTGTCTGAGTGTTCTCTGAGTGGGTGCATGAGCTACTGAGTGGGTCTGTGAATGTATGCATGAGTCTTTTCATCTACCAGTATGTGTGTGAGTCTGTGAGCGGGTCTCTGAGTAGGTGCATGAGTGGTCTGAGTGGTTATGTGAGTGGGTGTGTAAGTCTCTAAGTGTACCTGTGGGTGAGTGCATAATCCTCCGAGGTGGGTGGGTGAGTGAGTGATTGAGTGTCTAAGTAGGTCTGTGAGGGGGTGCATGAACCTCTGAGTCAGTGAGAGAATGGGTGCATAATTGTCAGATTGGATCTGTGAATGGGTGCATGAGCACTTGACTGGGTGCATGACTTTATGGGTGGGTCCGTGACTGGGTGTGTGAATATCTGAGTGGGTCTCTGAGTTAGTGCATGAGTGTCCAAGTGAGTCTGTGAGAGTGTGCTTGAGTCTTTGAGTGGATCTGTGGGTGGGTGCATGAACCTCTGAGTCGGGAAATAATTTCTGACTGGGGCTGTGAGTGGGTGCATGACCATATCACTGGGTGAATGAGTAGGTGCATGATTGCCTGAGTGGGGGTGTGTGAGGGTGTGTGAGACTCTGAGTCGCTCTGTGAATGTGTGCATGAGTCTCTGAGTGGGTTTGTGAGAGGGTGAATGAGTCTGTGAATGAGTGTGAAAGTGGGTACATGACTGTTAGAGTGGGTCTGTGAGTGGGTGCATGAGTCTGTGAGTTGGTGTATGAGTGTCTGATTAGGTCTGTGAGGGGGTGTGTGAGTCTCTAAGTGGGTATGTGAGTTTCTGAATGGGTTTGTGAGTGGGTGCATGAGTGTCTGAGTGGCACTGTGATTGGGTGCATGAGCATCTGAGTGGGTCTCTGAGTGGATGCATGAGTTTCTGAGTGGATCTCAGTTTGGGTGCATGAGAATATGAATGGGTCTGTGGGTGGGTCTGTGAGTCTCTGAGTGGGTCTGTGAGGTTTTGTGAGAGTTTCTGAGTTGATGAGTGAGTGGGTACATGAGTCTGTGAGCGGGTCTGTGAGTGGGCTAATGAGTGTGGGAGTGGGCCTGTGATAGGGTGTTTGAGTCTCTAAGTGGGTCTGTGAATGAGGGCATAAGCCTCTGAGTCAGTGAGTGAGTGTGTTTGTATGTCTGAGTAGGTATGTGAGTGCATGTATGAGCCTTTGAATGTGTGAGAGAGTGGGTGCATAAGTGTTCAACTGGATCTGTGAGTGGATTCATGACCTTTTGACTGGATGAGCAAGTGGGTGCATGACTGCTTATGTGTGTGTGTAAGGGTGCTTGAGTGGGTCAGTGAGTGAGTGCTGAGTCTTTGAATGGGTCTGCGAGTGGGTGCATGACTGTCTGAGTGGGTCTGTGAGTGGATGTGCAAGTCTCTGAGTGGGTCTGTGACTGGGTGCATAGGCCTCTGAATGGGTGAGTGAGTGCATGAACATCTGAGTGGGTTTGTGATTGGGTGCATGAGAATATGAGTAGGTTGCTGAGTGGGTGTGTGAGTCTCTGAGTGGATCTGGGAGTGAGTGCGTGAGTCTCAGAGTGGGTCTGTAAGTGGGTGTGTGAGTGTCTAAGTGAGATTGAAGTTGGGTGTATATGTATATAGTTTCTTATTTTTTTCACTGATATTCGTGAATTTGTTGTGACGTATATTCACAAACTTGTCGCAGATTCACGAATCTCACGAGTGAGAAAAAAACATTTTGGGACATATTATACTCAGAAGGGATTCCTCAAACACCCTAAATTCCTATCATGGGCTCACAACACATCCAACCTTACCCCTCATGCTGCTTTCTGTCATTTGGTTTCAGCCCGGGACTGTTCCGATGAGGTAAAATGGCGGCCGTAAAAATGTACCCAAATCATGGCATTCTTGTTGGCGCACTAATTCCCGATTAATTGCGAAGTCCTCACAAAATAGCCACGATTGCAGATATCCTAAGTTGGATTTCTTCAAATTTCTCAACAGCTGCTGCACAGATTTACACTAGATAGCTGAAAGCATGATTCAGAACCAAAATCTACCTTCCTGACAAATTTGGTTTAATTCCATCCGCAGTCGTGTTCCAAGCTACTATGGAAATTAACATGGGAAACACTTTTTTTTAAACCACTTTTTCTTGGCCCATGCTTGACGGATCACCCTGACACTTTCCATGTGCCAAAAACTCACTATGATACTTTTTTGGAAAATGTCATGAAGATTCGTCAAACAGTGCCAAAGACATAGGCAGGTCAAAAAACTATTTTCCTATGGAAACATGGTCCTAAAAATAACTGAAACAGGTTAGTGTTCAAGGTGTATTTTTTAACCTTCCCGCCTCTACAGTTATTTCTAATAATCACAGGTCAATTTGAAAAATGATTGTGCGTTCTACTAGACCCGTTTTTATGAAGGAATCCCACCGGATGTGGTGTCTAGTTTCTTATATTTGAAAGTAAAAAGTCAACATCTTGCTTTTAAAATCAGTTCATTGGTGGAAATACGTGAAATTTGTTACTCCCTGGAATATCCAGACAATCCAATATAGAACCCAGTGTAATTTAATTCGGTTGAAAAGTAATTATTAGTTCCAAAGTGTCTATGTATTTTTTTGAAAGTGTACGCATTCTATGATATTCATAGCTTCCCTGTATGCTGCATGGAAAACAGGGGAGATGCATTGTCAGATATTAACTCCGCTATTTGTGGCAACACAGACAAAGATGATATTGATATGCCCAATATTATTTTTATCCTTTACGCTAGTATCGAATAACTGCAATACAGCATATAAGCATACAGCGCCACTCATAGCCACCTTTGAAACTTACCTTTTAAGTTTTGGAGCTTTGGCACATCATGTTTCTCTGCTCTCCCAGTTAGTTCACTGTACAGAGCTGCTTACAAGTAACCTCGGCCCATTTTAATACAGACGAGGAAAAGTGACTATCACCATGCTCTACTATCTCATGAGAATAGATGAATTTCTTTTCTTTCACTCCTGCACAAAATGTACCGCCACCTTCATCCCAAAGCTGGGGAAGCAGCTAACACGGCTACCACAAGAAGGCGCTAGTTGCTGGTTCGACCCCATTTTATCTTTCCAAACAAGAAATTTTTTCAAGCTTTGAAAGAGTGCCTTATTCTATTAACGGCCCGCTACGAATTGATGACCCAGGCCCAGAAAAAACTTTTGATAGATCTGCTTCAATTAATGTGTTTCTGCAAATTATCTCATTGATGTGCCGGGCAAATGCAACCAACATGTACGCAGAGCCAGGGCCTTATGTACTATATTTTAATGCACAGCAGTGCAGCAAGCCTTCCTGCTGCGCTGCCGTGCGTCAAAATAAAATGTCAGGAATGCAGCATATCTACAAGATACAGCATATTACTGTCCTCCCCTGCACCAGTGCACAAATAGCAGCCATTCACCAACACAGACACCCTTGCGCGGGCATGGGCATGCCCGTTTTGAGCTGCCCCACTCTAATTCAAATTTGCCTCCAAAAAACCCTGGAGTCTACAGGGCATTTCCCCCCCCCCCCCCCCCGGTGGGGCAGATTGGGGGCTAATGCCCCATCTGCCCTCCAGGGGGCCTAAAAGTCCTGTAGATGCCATGGAGTTTTTTGGGCAAATTTTAATTAGGGTGGGGGCTGCCCAAAACGGGCATGCCAATGCCCCACCCTAATTCAAATTTGCCCAAAAAATCCCTGGTGTCTACTGGGCTTTTTGACCCCTGGGGGGCAGATGGGGGGCTAAATCCCCCATCTTCCCCCAGGGAGGGCAGAAAGGCTGTAAGTTTTGTTGAGGAGGGGGAGGGGGCATGGGCATGCCTGTTTTGGGCCGCCGCCGACCTAATTTAAATTTCCCCAAACAAAATCCCCTGCGGCTGGGGCAAAAAGTCTACTAGACACCAAGGTTTTTTTTAAGCAAATTTTACTTAGGGTGGGGGTTACCAAAAGCGGGCATGCCAATGCCCCACCCTAATAAAAATGTGCCCAAAAAAATCACTGGCATCTAGTGGGTGTTTAGCCCCCCCCCGGGGAGCAGATTGGGGCCTACTGCATCATTTGCCCCCCGGGGGGCAGGAAGGCTGTCATTTTTGCGGGGGCATGGGCATGCCCATTTTCGCCAGCCCCCACCCTAATTAAAATTTGCCCCCAAAAACCCTGTTGTCTAGAGGGCAGATTGGGGGCTAATGCCCCATCTGTCCTCCAGGGGGTTAGAAAGTCCACTACACCCCAGAATTTTTTTTGAGCAAATTTTAATTAGGGTGGGGGTTGCCAAAAACAGGCATGCCAATGCCCCCACCCTAATAAAAATTTTCCCCAAAAATCCCAGGCGTCTAGTGGGCTTTTTGCCCCCCGGAGGCAGATTGTGGGCTCCTGCCCCATCTGCCCCCAAAGGGGTCAGGAAGGCTGTAATTTTTGTGGGGAAGATGGTGGGGCCTGTCCATTTTGGGCAGCCCCCACCCTAATTAAGATTTGCCCCAAAATAACCCTGGTGTCTTGTAAGCTTTTTACCCCCCGGGGGGCAGATTGGGGGCTACTGCCCCATCTGCCGCCGGGGGTAGAAATGCTGTATTGGTTGTAGATAGTGAGGGCATTGGCGTGCCCATTTTGGGCAGACCCCACCCTAAAAAAAGTGGTGCAAAAACAAAATCCCTGGTGTTTAGTGAGCTTTCTGCCCCTCGGGGGCAGATTAGGGGCTACTGTCCCATCTGCCCTCCAGGGGTAATAAAGACTGTAATTTTGTGGCTCGGTATGGGGGCATCGGCATGCCCATTTTGGGCAGCCCCCATCCCTAATAAATATCCCATAAAACATCCCTGGTGTCTACTGGGCTATCTATCCCCCGGGGGGAGATAGGGGGCTACTGCCCCCATCGGCCCCCAGGGGGGTAGAACGGCTATAGTGGTGGCAGGGGTGGTGCAAAAACAAAATCCCTGGTGTTTAGTGGTCTTTCTGCCCCCCCGGGGCAGATGGGTGCTACTGCCCCATCTGCCCCCCGGGGGGGGGCAAACATTCTGTAATGGTGGTGGGGGGGCATTGGCGTGGCTGTTTCAGGCAACCCCCACCTTCAAGAAAAAAATTGTGCAAATACAAAATCCCTGGCGTTTAGTGGGCTTTCTGCCCCCCCGGGGGGGCAGATTAGGGGCTACTGCAGAAAGACTGTAATATTGTGGCCAGGGGGGTGGGGGCATCGGCATGCCAGTTTTGGGCAGCCTCCACCCCTAATAAATAGCCTATAATAGTGGGCTTTCTACCCCCCAGGGGGCAGATTGGGGGCTACTGCCCCATCTACCCCCCAGGGTGGGCAAAAAGACTAATTATGCCAAAATAATCATGGGGGAGCAAAGGCCCTTGCCCAAGGGGCCGCTCCCCACTCCCTTGTAGCTAGTGGGTGGATCCCTGCTTGGTGATCACCCTCCTGGGAGGGATACCATTGGAAAGAGAATATTCTCCCCTTTCCAACTATACCTCTCCTGAGTATCTACCTGCTCAGGGGGCTGAGATAGCCCCCTGAGCACGTAGGAAGTGAAACTGAAATGAGCCTCTTGGCTTAAGTGTATAGGTGAGTAAATAGAAGTGTGATTGATTCTTTGCATGACTGCCTAGGTGTTTGAGCAACTCTGAGTGGTGGTTTATGAGTGTTTGTATAGGTGTATGAGTGCCTTTTATAGTGTTGCAGTGATGAGTCACTGCATCTATGACTAACTGTATGGATGAATGACATGATCTGTGTGTAGACCTAAGAATCTGTGAATGCGTATGTAGTAACTGGTATTGGTGTCTCTATTCTTTCAAAAATTTAGTCTGTATTTTAGAATGGGTGTATCAAAGGTTTTATTAAGGTATGAGGAGGTGCATCATATTTTCACGTGGATGATGTCATCAGTGATGTTATTTGAGATGTCATCCGTGATGTCACTGACCATGTCATGAATGATGTAATATGTGACGTCATCAGCAGTGCATTGCGGGGCGCGAGTTATAGTTAGGTCCACTAACTATAACAGCGGAACTTCAATGGTTTTGTATGAGTGAAATGTCCAACTAGTCAATGAAACCTATGTTTTTTTCAGTGAATTTCTATGGTTTTTTAAATGCTAATTTCTAACTATAACATCCCTGAAACCTATGGTTTTTTCAGTGAATTTCAAAGGTTTTTTAAATGCTGATTTCTAATTATTTTCTTCTTTAAACCTATAGTTTTTTCAGTGATTTTAAATTATCACTTCATTCTCAACCTAGTGAAAACAGCAGATATCCCCTGTTTTCCAGCAATACCTTCCACAATTTGTTTTGGCCACAAAAGAGAACAACAAGTAACGGTAATAATATGCAGAGTAGACGTCTCAGTTCAAAAATAACACAAAAGCACCAGTTCCCGATATTTTCAACGCGCGGCAAAATCTGTGGTGCGATCCAAAAACAGGCAATAAGCCACGTTTTCAGTAGGAATCTAACATCTGCATTTTACTGGTGTAAACCAGGATGACTACCTACAATGTGAAAGTGATCGCAGCCCAGATTCCCAACGGAAGCACAACATATGTCATAGAGTTACTGATCACTCAGCTTAAACACCCAGGATGACTACAACATTCACAACCACCAGCCTCAGGACGTCCCCCCTGGACCACCGCCTTCCCTACTACCACCGAAGCAGCGCAGGACAGCGGACCTTCCAAAAACAGCATGGTCGCTCAGCCACACAATACTTGAATGTTGGCAGATATGGCAAGCAAGTATGTATGAAGGACACAACTCACCCATCAATAATAATAATGCACACAATACCAAGCGTAGCGGTGATGTGCTGGACAGATCTCGCAATGCAGAGAACAAACCTCTCCATGTGTTAGACATACAGCTGGTGCCTGCAGTGTTGTGCACAATAGACGCAACCATGTTACCTCAGGCAACAGGGAAATATCGGACATGTAGCTGTGTTGTCCTCCACGCCACTCCAGTGTAGGAGTATGAATAAATATCCTGTGGCTCTGGGGGTTGTTCACTTGTGAACTGTAAAGACCAACAAGTCTGCCAGAGCGGAGGGCCTCACCCTGCCATGTGGCTGCCACCATGACCGTGGTCATCCTTGACACATGCCCCTTGCGGACCCAGGGGCACAGCACCACAGACTTATGTCTGTGCAGACTACTGCCTTCGATCTGTACTGCGAACAGCAGGCCTAACAATTCAGATGGAATAGCGATTGTAGATGACGCAGTCCAGTACTCAAGACTCATTGCTCCCAGTGCAGCCTTCTCGGACCAGGCATCGTCGCAGGGTGCAAACATGCTGAGTGCTTCAGGTGCCACTAACTCAGTGCACCCCAAGTGATCGCCACGTGGCCTTATTAAGGCAGAATTCAATAGACAAAAATATTGCTCCCAGTGCAGCCTCCTGACCACACATCATCGCAGGGTACGTACACGCTCAGTGCCAAAGTTACTACTAACTCATTGCACCATAAGTCATCACCACGTGGACTTATTAAGGCAGAATTCAATAGACACAAGACATTGCTCCGAGTGCTGCCCCCCCGGTCCACGCATCATCGCAGGGTACGTACACGCTCAGTGCCAAAGATACTACTAACTCACTGCACCATAAGTCATCTCCACATGTATTTTTTAAGGTAGACTCCTATAGACACAACACATTGCTCTGAGTGTGCCCCCCGGTTCACGCATCATCGCAGGGTACGTACACGCTGAGCACCAAAGGTACTACTAACTCAGTGCACCATAAGTCATCACCAGAAGGCCTTATTACATCACAAAAAAATAGACAAAAGACATTGCTCTGAGCGCGGTCCCCCTGGACCACGCATCATCGCAGGGTAAGTACACACTGAGCGCCAAAGGTACTACTAACTCAGTGCACCACAAGTTATCGCCACATGGCCTTATGAAGGCAGAATTCAATAGACAAAAGATATTGCTCCCAGTGCGGCCCCCCGAACCAAGCATCATTGCAGGGTATTTACATGCTCAGTGCCAAAGTTACTACTAACTCACTGCACCATAAGTCATCGCCATGTGGACTTATTAAGGCAGAATTCAATAGACAAAAGACATTGGTCCGAGTGCAGCCCCCTGGACTACGCATCATTGCAGGGTACATACACGCTCAGTGCCAAGGGTACTACTAACTCAGTATACCATAAGTCATCACCATATGGCCTTATTGAGGTAGAATTCAATAGACAAAAGACATTTGTCCGAGTGCGGCCCCCCAGACCATGCATCATTGCAGGATACATACACCCTCAGTGCCAAAGGGACTACTAACTCAGTGCACCATAAGTCATCACCACGTGTCCTTATTAAGGTAGAATTCAAGAGACAAAAGAGATTGGTCTGAGTGCGGCCCCCCGGACCACGCATAATCGTAGGGTATGTACATGCTCAGTGCCAAAGTGACTACTTACTAACTGCACCATAAGTCATCACCAGACTTATTAAGGCAGAATTCAATAGACACAAGACATTGCTCCGAGTGCGGACCCCCGGTCCAGGTATCATCGCAGGGTGCGTACTGTTATGGTCCGAATCGCGCCTCACCGTAAAACAGCATGGGATTGAAACTACATTGTCCAGAATGCTTAGCGGCAGGGAGGCGGGATATATAGGCAAGCACTTCCTAGGTCCGGTGTCGGATATCCTGATTCTTGACCCGGACCATTCTCGACCGGACTGATTCCTGCTGGTGAGTCTTTCAGTCCCTTGCCTTGTTTCTCTGTCCTTGGATCCTGGAGGAGTTGCGGTGGTGGCCAGAGTTCTACGATAGCTAGCGGTGAGTTAACAGCTACTCCCTGGAGTTTGTACTTTGAAAGACATCGGGCGCAGCATTTACGGTTCCTCCGTTGGCGAGCCTTATTTCTTCGGCTCTTGCGGAGGGTAATCGTTATTTCTGGAAGCGTGTGTGAAGTAATCCGTTTCCGTTGGCGAGCCTTCTTTCATCGGCTCATGCGGAGACGGAGTTTGTTGTTTCCATTTTCCTTTACCATTCCGTTGGCGAGCCTTCTTGCTACGGCTAATGAGGAAGTGGTTCTTTAGTTTATTGACTTTGTTCTTTGAATCCTCTGTTGGCGAGCCTTCTTTCCACGGCTATTGCAGAGGATTTACTTCTTCAGATTCTACTGGGGAATTGGTCTTGGTGAGTTCAACCAGGCGTACTCCCTATTCTTTTGGAGGCTGCTGGCAAGTGTCTCCATACGAAAGGTACTCATTAACATTACTTTATTCGGGTGACGTAACCCCACCTTTCCTATTATCATTTATGGGCTGCTGTTAAGGCTTGTTCCCTAGCACCCTACGTTGATTGTTGAAGGGAAGGAGTTTAGGGTACGTGTTTTGCAGTTATAGGAAATACGTATTGTCTTTGGGTAAGGATTCAAAGTGCATGAATATTCACCCCGCGATAATTTTTGTGTGTTTCAGAGGGGAAGTTCCATTATACCGACAGGGCCAGTTCTCAGTAGAAGAGAGGTATCTCCTGAGTATCGCAGTCAATCTATATTTTACAGGTAGGGAGAGAATAGAACAAAACTACCTTGTTGTGCATTTATTTAGTACAAGAAACGTTTCCAACCTTCTTGTCCTTTGTCTTACAGCTCTCCCTCCCCGCTGTCCCCTTCCTTCCCTTCCCGTTTGTTCCTGTTGCCCTCATCTGATCCTTCCTTAGCCCAAGGCTTTTATAGCACGCTGGGTTTGGATAGATCTGGAGGGGGCCTTTCTATCTGCACGCCGATCCTGAGGAAGAAGAAGATAACACGTACACACTCAGTGCCAAATTTACTACTAACTCACTGCACCATATGTCATCACCACATGGACTTATTAAGGCAGAATTCAATAGACACAACACATTGCTTTGAGTGCAGCCACCGGGTCCACGCATCATCGCAGGGTACATACACTCTGAGCGCCAAAGGTACTACTAACTCAGTGTACCACAAGTCATCTCCACGTGGCCTTAGAAAGGCACAATTCAATAGACCAAAGACATTGCTCCGAGTGCGGACCCCTGGACCATGCATCATCGCAGGGTACGTACACGCTGAGCGTCAAAGGTACTACTAACTCAGTGCACCATAAGTCATCACCATGTGGCCTTATTGAGGGAGAATTCAATAGACAAAAGACATTGGTTCGATTGCGGCCCCTCGGACCACGCATCATCGCAGGGCATGTACACGCTCAGTGACAAAGGTACTGCTAACTCAGTGCATCATAAGTCATCGCCACGTGACCTTATTAAGGCACAATTCAATAGACCAAAGACATTGTTCCGAGTGCGGCCCCCTGGACCATGCATCATCGCAGGGTATGTACACGCTGAGCGTCAAAGGTACTACTAACTCAGTGCACCATAAGTCATCACCACGTGCCCTTATTGAGGCGGAATTCAATAGACAAAAGACATTGGTCTGAGTGTGGCCCCCTGGTCCACTCATCATTGCAGGGTACGTACACGCTGGGTGTCAAAGGTACTTCTACCTCAGTGCACCATAAGTCATCGCCACATTGCCTTATTGAGACAGAATTCAATAGACAAAAGACAATGGTCCGAGTGCAGCCCCCCAGACCACGCATCATTGCAGGGTACATACACACTCAGTGCCAAGGGTACTACTAACTCAGTACACCATAAGTCATCACCACGTGGCCTTATTAAGGTAGAATTCAATAGACAAAAGACATTGGTCCAAGTGCAGCCCCCCAGACTACGCATCATTGCAGGATACATACACCCTCAGTGCCAAAGGTACTACTAACTCAGTGCACCATAAGTCATCGCCACGTGTCCTTATTAAGGCAGAATTCAATAGACACAACACATTGCTCTGAGTCCACTCCCCGGTCCACGCATCATCGCAGGGTACGTACACGCTGAGTGTCAAAGGTACTACTACCTCAGTGCACCACAAGTCATCACCACGTGGCCTTATTGAGGCAGAATTCAATAGACAAAAGACATTGGTCCGAGTGCAGCCCCCCCGGACAACGCATCATTGCATGGTAAATACACGCTCAGTGCCAAGGGTACTACTAACTCAGTGCACCATAAGTCATCACCACATGGCCTTATTGAGGTAGAATTCAATAGACAAAAGACATTGGTCCGAGTGCTGCCGCCCAGACCATGCATCATCGCAGGGTATGTACACACTCAGTGCCAAAGGTACTACTAACTCAGTGCACCATAAGTCATCACCACGTGGCCTTATTGAGGCAGAATTCAATAGACAAAATACATTGCTCCTAGTGCAGTCCCCCTGGACCACGCATCATCGCAGTGTAAGCACATGTTGAGCGCCAAATGTACTACTAACTCAGTGCACGACAAGTCATTGCCATGTGGCCTTATTAAGGCAGAATTCAATAGACAAAAGATATAGCTTCCAGTGCTGCTCCCCGGACCACGCATCATCGCAGGGTACATTCATGTTCAGTGCCAAAGTTACTACTAACTCACTACACCATAAGTCATCCCCATGTGGACTTATTAAGGCAGAATGCAATAGACACAAGACATTGCTTTGAGTGCGGACCCCCGGTCCACGCATCATGACAAGGTGCATACACGCTCAGTGGCAAAGGTACTATTAACTCAGTGCACCATAAGTCATCTCCATGTGGCCTTATTAAGGCAGAATTCAATAGACAAAAGACATTGCTCCCAGTGCAGCCCCCCGTTCTATGCATCATTGCAAGGTACGTACACACTGAGCGCCAAAGGTACTACTAAGTCAGTGCACCAAAAGTCATTGACATGTGGCCTTATTACTGCACAATTCAATAGACAAAAGACATTGCTCCGAGTGCGGCCCCCCGGACCACGCATCATCGCAGGGTACGTGCAAGCTCAGTGCCAAAGGTTCTACTAACTTAGTGCTCATAAGTCATCGCCATTTGGCCTTATTAAGGCAGAATTCAATAGACAAAAGACATTGGTATGAGTGCGTCCCCCCGGACCACGCATCATCGCAGGGTACTTAGACATTCAGTGCCAAAGGTACTACTAACTCAGTGCACCATAAGTCATCGCCAAGGGGTCTTATAGACGCAGAATTCATTAGACAAAATACATTGGTCCGAGTGTGACCCCCCGGACCATGCATCTTCACAGGGCACGCACATGCTCAATGGCAAAGGTACTAATAACTCAGTGCACTATAAGTTATCACCACGTGGCCTTATTAAGGCAGAATTCAATGGACAAAAGACATTGCTCCCAGTGCAGCGCACCTGGACCACGTATCATTGCAGGGTGCCCATACGCTGGTTGCTTCAGGTGACACTAACTCAATGCACCACTTATCATCGTTAGCTGCACACACGCTGAATTGCCAATACTGTGCAGCTCTAGTCAACAACACGTGGCCGTGCACCCTTGCTCACCACAGCCTCCTGTCTACACTGCGGTCATCAGGGCTCACAATTAAAAAATAATTTTCAATTAGTGATTATCGAGTGGAGTAGGCAACTAACTAAAACGTCCCTAAACCTTTTCCCTAAACCTTTTAGTATCCTTGCTTCAAGAACTTTTTTAATATAAATTATAGCATCAACGCAGGTTGCACATACACTGAGTGCTTCGGGACTACTAACTCAGTGCAGCACACCTCATGGACCCGTTATGAGACAATATTTTGTTACTTTCAACAAAATAGATTACTGCATGCAGTTGATACCACTGGTCGTTCTTATGAAGTGAAAAATGTCTCTCCAATTGAAAAAGAAAAGATAGTTCCTAAAAATGTTGAACAAGTAATAGCTGAAGAACTTCAAGGGAGACATACCCAGGCCCCAGTGTTTACATGGAACTGTAGTAGTATTTGTAGTATACTTCAACAATCTATTGATATTTTACATAAATTTCCTAAGACAATATAGAAAAACTGAAGATTAAGATATTACAATAACTAGATCCTTCCTAAAATACAGGTTATTCTCTGACTTGTCTTTCTAGGAAAGTGTGTCAAAGTCGTTTTCATCATTTAACAATGTTAGCAGTACATCATTCCGAAATATGAAAGTTAGTTAGAAGATTATACTATGTGAAAACTCCTGCATTATTTCTAAATGAAATTAGTACTGCTCTTTTGCATGCTTCAGTATTGGATGTAAAACAAATTTGTGATGACATAGAATAACCTTTCTTTGCGAAATAAGAGGAGTGTACAGAAAATAGGTTTGATAAGTGTACGTTTGAAGAAGAGATGAAAGATAATACTGATGTGAAGTTTGAAAAAGAAATAACAACGTTTAAAGTAGTTTTTGGTGAAAATACCAACTATGTTTCTATTTTTTCTCCATGTACTCATCATAAAATACAAACTAGGAATGTAGATGTGTTTTTAAAAAGTGAAAAGGAAAACAATGATAAATAGTAAGAATTTCCTGCTTATCTGTTTGTGGAAGCTCGTTTTGAGTTACGTACTGTACAATGTATTTGTAAATATTGTTACAATAAATTAGAAGAAAACAAAATGCCAGCTAGAGCTGTCCATAATGACTTAGAATTAGTTGTTATACCTCCTAAACTTACAGATTTAAATACATATGAGGCCATCCTGTGCACCCTTTTTGGGCTATATTTCGTATGTAACCTAAAACAGGTAAACTGCCTCCAACAGATCTACACAGAGATTTAAAAGGAAGAGTTGTGTATTTACCTTTAGATTTTAGGGAAAAGTGGAAACTGTTAGTGTAGAAGGAGAGGATAATGAAGCTGTAGTCATTCTGGTAAATGGTGTTCCCACAAAGATTCGGAAAATATGGCAAGAGTCAGTACACGAAAGTCCAAAAGGCTACATTATATCTGGTTCAAAACAATATTTACTATAAAATTGTAAACGTAGAAGAAGAAGAAATGACTTTAGAAGATGAAACACATATTTCAAATGGACAATTCAAGAAAAGAAGAAGTTTATGAACATTATACTGTACATCCTTTACATTCAAAAGATCTGATAGGAGATACTATTGAATTGCTCCAGATGAAAAAAGCAAAAGGTACTCCCATGAGTGTGTGGCAAACAAGTTTGGAAGCTCGTTGTTTCCCTCAGCTGTTCCCTACTGGAAAAGGTGGACAATATGATGAACGACCAGTTCAGATTCTAGCTTCGGAATACCGTACTTTACAACTGTACTCAGAACAACCAAGATTTCCTCAGTGTATTAAATAAATGTTTCATCTTTTGATCCATACACCTACACTGTGGTCAGCAGAGCTCACAATTTAAATTGATACATGACTTATTTATTTCAGAGAGAATTGCACTCTATGTCGTTGAACTTTGTCAAGAGAAAGTGACTAAAAACATTCCTCGATGCCTGTGCTGACTATTACCTTCGATGTACACTACCAATAGCAAGGCTCACAATTCACATCGAGTTGCGATTGTGTGGCTCGTCCGCACCACGCATCATCGCTGGCTGTGCAGACGCTAAATGCTTCTGATGTACCTATCTCAGTGCAGCACAACTCATGCACCCTTTCTGATACAATATTTTGTGTATAACTTCACATCTGCTGTCCTACCTCAGTGTATCACAAGTCATGAACCCTTTACAATTGAATATTTTCTGTATTATTTAATATCTGGAACCGGTACCTTAGTGCAGCACAAATCATTGACCCTTTATGATTGAATCTCTGTGTCTGTTCCAATGATTACTATTGTACTTTTTGCCAGCACCAACCATTCCCGGAGGGTTGGCTTACAATCACCACACACACATCCACCACAGGCGTCACTGGACATGTGACCCTGGTAATAAAAAGGAGTTGAGCGCACGTGCCCATACCCAGTTCCACTATCTCCCTGTGTCCGTGTGTTCATTATGTATGCAACATGCTGCCCCTGGGCCCTACCACATTACATAGTGCTCTGGACAGCTTATGCAACCATCTTACCTTTGACATTGGGGGAAAACTTTAGTTATGTAACTTTGTCTCGATCATTGTACAAGTACATACGTAGAGACTGCATCATCAGAATACTGCAAGCAGAGTGTATAGTGAATTTATAAGTGCGTGAGGATTATCGGAGTGATTGTATAAGTACATATGTTGGCACAGCCTAACTGCTACAACAAGCTTGTCTCTGATTGGCTGCCCTCCATGTGCCAAAAACTGAAAATTCAACTTTCCATGGCCCTGTATTGCTACAGCTGCAACACTCCACTGAACGTGCAATAAACATTCATATCCACACAGATGTCTCATGTCCACCATCTTCCTTGTGTGGAACTAATGATGAATATAGAGTCAGTGATTCCCCGCACCCTCCATGTTGGCCATTTTGTTTGTCTTGGCTCACAGAGTGACACTTTGGCTTTTGCACCCCAGGTAACAGTAGCACCCCAACACGGACACCCGCATTACCACAGCCACTCTCTCACGGCTGGTATACACCCACACCACACCCATCCAGCACAGGCGTCACAGGTCATGTGACCCTGCTAATATAAAAGACCAGGCGCACAAGCTCTACACCATTTTAGAGTTGCTCACAATGCATGCACTGTGGCCTACTCAGTTACACCGCCACGGTGATGGCCCGTTCCGGTGGTCCGGACACCTGATGTTTTGTGTGCTCTGCTGCACTGCAGTGCAGACCTGAGCACAACAGCGAGGGCCTACCGCCACGTGCGTGGCCTCACTTGTCACTGAGTTAGTAGCACCGCAAGCGGGTGTACAGCCTGCGATGATGATTGGTGCCTTAGTATGTCCTCTGCCATGGCGATATCAAGACAAATGTGAGACCTGTTAGCTTGCAGAATGGAGCTGCATGATGTAAGGGTGCCCTGACCGTGAAACGGTGAGCAGTGAAGCCTTGGTGCGCAGCGTCGTACAGATACCTCTGGGAGGCGGGAGTGGATGGGGTACAGAAGCCTGAATGCAGAAAGACGACAAAGCTATTTAGGCGTACGCACTTGTATATATTCTGCCACAGCGACGGATTGGTAACGAGGGCACTGTTGCTATGCCTGAGAGGCCGGTGTCGAATTCCAACTGTGGGCTGCTTTTGGGAGGAGTCTGGGGGCCTGATTTGGGCAGTGTCGATGTTGTTCGGATACATCCAGCGGCCCAGTGGGTGTCTAAATGGCCTTTCTGGAGGCAGATGGGTGTCATTACCTCATGTTTAGCAACAGGCAGAGGTGTCACTTTCCTTTTCTCGCAGGGCCGGCCCATTATTGTATACATACCTAGCAGGGCAGGGGGCCTGATCAGAAGTGGCCTCACTTGTTTTTAAGTCACCAGTGTAAGCAAATCCGTGAATTTTTTTGTATCTCCCCCACCCACCTTTCTTCAATAACATTTTGTAGAAGCATTGTTTTGAGGAAAGGCAATATGCAAATGTGGGCCACTTTTTTTTTTTTAGCGGGCCAATTTTGAATCCCAATCCAACCCTGCTCTGCCAATACTAAATCTGGGCTATCTTTTAGATGTGGGAGTTTAGGAGTTCCACTAGGTCCTGGCACGTGGTTGGAGACAGAGCGGCACTTAAAATTAAGATGTGATGGTTTTGTACACAGTGTGGGCACTCAGTATCCCTCCTCATCTCTTCCTTTCTCTCCCTCACACTCTTTCTATCTTCTTCTTCCTCTTACACTGTTTGTCTCTTTCTCTCTCTCTCTCACTCTCTCTCTCTTTCTTCTGCTCTCTCTGTTTCTCTCTCGCTCACTCTTCTCCTGTTTCTCTGTTCCTCTTTCTCACACTCTTGCCCTCTTTCTCTCTCTATTCCCCTCTCTCACTTTTTCTCTCTCTCTTTGTCTTTCTCTCTGTCTTCCTCTCACTTTCGTTCTTTTTCTCTCTCTTCCTCTAACTATTTCTCTCTTTTTCTCTGTCCTCTGCTCACTCTCTCTTTCTTTCTCTCTCTCTCTTCCTCTCTCCTTTGATGGACGCAGGACGCACCAACCTTATCATGCTCTTTATCTAACAGGCTGTGAATCACGTATCAACGTTCACCCCCCAACACCACCAGAGCTGTATGTGCGTAGAATCTGCAATGATGCGTTGCCATCCTCAACGCATGAGAAAGTTGCTTCGGCATGTGGTGGACCCTCTTTTACGCACACCGGTGGCGGAAGGGAGCAGAGAGACTTCTTTCCACAGCAGCGGGCAGTCACCCCTGGGCGGTGGGAGTAGATAGTGTGCAGCAGTGTGGGCGCACAAGAGCGCACAGACACCTGCGAGCAGAAGGAGTGGATGGGGTGCACCAGCCTCATTGCGCATTGACGAAACAGAGAATTAGGCGTGTGCAGTTGTATGTACTCTGTAATTACTAATTCTATACTATGTTTCAGATCACTAAACTTGAGGGTGCATTATCTCCTGGCACATTGTTGGAGACACACCGGTGGCACAAAGGTAAGCTGCAAAGATTTTCTCCAGTGTCAACACTCCCTCTCCATCGCTTCCTTTCTCTCTCTCTCACACTTTCTCTCTGTCTCTTCCTCTCTCTCTCATTCTTTCTTTCTCCCTTCCTCTCTCTCACTCTTTCTCTTTCTCTCTCTCTTTTTCTATCACTCTTTATCTCTCTCTCTTCCTCTCTCTCACACTGTTTCTCTCTTTCTATCTTGATTGTATCTTACTCTTTCTCTCTTTTTCTCTCACTCTTTCTCTTTCTCTTCCTCTATCTCTCACTCTTTCTCTCTTTGTCTGTCTTCCTCTCTCTCACTCTTTCTCTCTTCCTCTCTCACTCTTTCTCTATTTTCCTCTCCTTCACTCTGTCTCTTTCTCTTCCTCTCTCTCACACTGTTTCACTCTTTCTCTCGTCCTTGAAACAGAGAATTATGCGTGTGCAGTTGTATGTACTCTGCAATTACTAAATCTATACTGTCTTTCAGATCACTAAACTTGAGGGTTCGCTATGTCCCGGCATGTGGTTGGAGATACACCAGTGGCACAAAGGTGAGCTGCGAAGATTTTCTCTAGTGTCAACACTCCCTCCTCATCTCTTCCTTTTTCTCTCTCACACTTTCTCTTTTTCATTCTTTCTTCCTCTCTCCCACTCTTTTGCTCTCTCTCCCTCTCTCCCACTTTCTCTCTCTCTCTTCCTCTCTCTCACTCTTTATCTCTCTCTCTTTCTCTCTCTCACACTGTTTCTCTCTTTATCTCTCTCACACTGTTTGTCTCTTTGTCTTCCTCTCTGTCTCAATCTTTCTCTCTTTGTCTGTCTGTCTTTCTCTCTCTCACTCTTTCTCTTTTCCTCTCGCACTCTTCTCTCCCTCTCTTCCTCGCTCTCACTCTTTCTCTCTCTCTTCCTCTCTCTCACACTGTTTCTCTCTTCCTCGCATCTCACTATTTCTCTCTTTCTCGCTCTTTCTCTCTCTTTCTCTGTCTTCCTCTCTCTCACATTGTTTCTCTCTTCCTTGCATCTCACTCTTTCTCTCACTCTTTCTCTCTCTCTCTCTCTCTCTTCCTCTCTCTGTCTTCTTCTATCTCACACTGTTTCTCTCTTTCTCTCTTCCTTGTATTTTACTCATTCTCTCTTTCTCTCTCTTACTCTCTCTCTCTCTCTCTTCCTCTCTCTCACTCTTTCTCTCTCTCTCCATCTCCTTTCCTGGATGCATGATGCACCACCTTATCTTTCTTTTGGTCTTGCAGGCTGTGATTCACAAATGGACCAGCGATGACACACCAAGGATGGACATAGTTTTATTTGTTGTTGTTTTGTTTTAATAAAATGTTTTATATGTAAATCTATACATGACTAAGATTCCTATTTGTCCAACCTCACAAGCATCTTCTTAATAATGATTAGCAGAGGGACACTTCTGGGCCCAGAAAGGTTGTTGGGGTATGCTGGTGATGTGGGAAGAAATTATGTTGGGCACAGGGAGCGTGAAAGGGTCATCTTCCTTCTGGTGCTCACCTGTTTCTCCTTTATTGTTAAGACATCTTAAACCTTCACTGCGTCCAAATCATCCTTACACAGAGCTCCGTTATATTAAATTGCCCCCGGAACCTTTCTTTTATATTTTCACTCAATGCGAGGCACAAGATGGCTGCTAACACTTACTGGTTTTAAGTGTTAGCAGCCAATCAGAGGCAAGCTTGTGTCGAGAGTTAGGCACCGACCAGATATATATATATATATTTTTCCTTTAATATCTCTAAACACTACTGACCAGATTTACACCATTTCTACAAAAGCGCGCTTTCTGGACCAAGACCTTTTTCCCTGCCAAATTTGGCATAATTCTGTTCAGCAGTTTGACCTGTAGCCTTGTCTAAAGTTTCCTATGGAAAATGCATTGAGACAACACGTTTCGGGACCCCCCTTTTTTCTCAGCCCCCTTGATCAATCACCCCTAAACTTTCAAGATAGGAGCTGATCAAAAAAGAGAAACATTTTGGAAAATTTCGGAAACATTTGTCAAACATGGAGGGCTTCAGGAGAGGGTCTGCGCAACATCCTCTTCCAACATGAGAAAAGCCCCGGGACTGCAGGTACCCCAGCGGGTCCCCGCAGCCCCAGCGAGCCCCGCTATTTTTTTTAAAAAAAGTTCCAGAGACCAAGTCCACACCGGGGTCTCATTAAAAAAAAAATCAGGAACCCTCGAAAAAGTTATAAGCCCATGGAGGGCTCCATGCGCAAGGCCCCGGGACCCAGGCGGGCCCCCGCAGCCCAGCGAGCCCCCGCTATTTTTAAAAAAAGAATTCCCCTGAGACCTAGTCAACCCCGGGGTCTCATTAAAATAAAATGCAGGAACCTGTGACCCCAGCGCGAATTCCGCCGATTTTTAGCACCAGCGAGACCTGGCTATTTTTTTTTAAAAAATTCTCCTGAGACCTAGCCCAACCCGGGGTCTCATTAAAATAAATAAAACGCAGGAACCCGCGACCCCAGCGCAAATTGCGCCTAATTATTTTTTTATGCTTTCCTGGGCTCGGGGGGACATTCCGAGACCCCCTATGCATGCCTATGGGGTCAGGATATTTCTACCCTACCACCTTCTCTTGTTTTATACCTTTGTTTCTCTGTTTTCTGGTGACTCGCTTCTACTGAGTCACAAGATGACTGCCAACACTTCCTGCTTGGTGATGAAATTGACTAAGGTATATATGTACAAAGCCTATCACACCAACAAAGAATATTAAGCAATAAGTTATTGCAATA
Organism: Lissotriton vulgaris; assembly: GCF_964263255.1. Lineage (NCBI taxonomy): Eukaryota > Metazoa > Chordata > Amphibia > Caudata > Salamandridae > Lissotriton > Lissotriton vulgaris. The sequence continues at coordinate 1,151,236,924 of NC_141694.1, forward strand.
TTTCAATTCACAAATATAATACAAGTTTGGTGAGAATTAGGATTCATTTAATTTGAGAGGTTCTCCTCCAGTCCAGCCAACAATTGTTTCGTCGATTGGGAAGAAACCCACGACTTCATCAGGGCTGGGAAAAGATACAATACAAAGAATATTGGAGTTGCGAGATACATTATCCCATCATCATTAATTGTACATTGAGTCATTGTGTTTACATAAAAGCAAGTGGGAGATAACATTATCCATGTATATCTCTGAGCAGTTTAAGATCATGCGTTCGGAGAGAAAAAGAGGTGGGAGTATCAGTAATCTCCCATAGAGAAAAGGTGAGAATCCCTCAATGTCGAGAGATGGTAAGAGTACCCCACAGTTCGTGAGAGGTTCCATTGTGTTTATTGTGCTATAATATATGGTAAAATCAATGGTCTTGTGCTCACCCCAGTTTTTGCTAATCCGTATTGTGCTGCATTCCGTGAGTGCTGGTGCTGAGTCTATTTAATCAATGAGGTTGGTGTGTCTAAATATGTGAACTGTCAAATTTATTTAGATGCTGAGTATATAATACTCAGGCTTACCTGATATTAGACGCTTGCAAACTTTTTACGCCTAGAGTAACCGAGGTATAAGAAGATTTTAAGTTATCTTCTTAGTTAACATTACACCATCCAATTATGACATTTATATCATTAAGTGTCATACCAGCATAGAAAACGTACCTTCTGGCTGGTTATACTTCCGACCCAGCCTTAACGTGACATGGGTGATAATTTCTTATTGGGTCTTGGTCTTTGTTTTTACGAGCTCTAAAATTCAAATAAAGGAATATATTTTGTAATGATATAATGTTTAGAGAATCATATAATTCATCTTTTTACTCACAAATGTTCCTGTCATGGGCTTACCTTCTAATATCTAAATGTTAATTTTCGTCGTGATCTATGCGTATTGTCAGGATCTCGGAATTATATTTTATGTCCTTCCTCCAGTAGTATTATTGAAGGGTAGTTGCTCCTTGCTGCCAAAATCAAAAGAACGGGCTCATTATAGTCGTGAGTGATGTTCAAATTCGAGTGATTACGATCATGTTCTAGTCTGTCCTTACGGACTCGTTATTTGTTTTGCTCTTACCTCCCAATATTCTGGAGTCCTGGGGCAGCGAAATCCGAACAGTGTGTAGCGCGGTCTTCCGTGTTTTGGAAGTCAGCGTCTATGACCCGGAAGTTTTTATTATGCCTATTCCGGTTCGCGCTTGAAATCTGCCGATTTTATTAGTCATTTCAGTCCGCCATTGTTAAACGGTGTTCATATATATGAGTGGAACACCATGATTCAATCATTACGTGTCGGATGGTGCTCTTACTTCTAAATTGAGTGTGACGAAATGTGATTTTGAATAAATCCTGTTGCGACATCAGGATTAGTCAAAATGAATATGATTAAAAATATTACAGTGCTGATTGCCCAATAATATCGAATTTGAACTGCGGGGTCGAGAGCATATAGTATTGTATATACATTATCGAGTAGCACATACATAATCACAGTTGTCAATAAACATTCCTAGCTATCAATTCATCAATACCAAGTTTACAAGTAGTACATATATCAAATTGAAGAGTTGTGCATTGCTTACATTCCTTGCATATTCATAAGTTATTCCGCAATTAGAATTAAAATTAGAGGGTACACTTACATGTGTGATAGTTATTCATAGTGTGTAATACACATATTTCCAGCACATCAAAATACAAAAATACATCAGTGTTAAACCCAATGTTATATGTCAATCACCCAGGTAGTAATGCAATTCCTGATCTGAGTTCATGCCGTGCTCAACCGCACGCATGGTCAGTATCCATGACGCTTCTCTGCGTCTCAAGGCTAGTTCTCTATTACCTCCTCTTGGATCGTTTTTTACCTGATCTATTGCACAAAAGCTAATTGTTTTGTGCTTGCCTTGTTTGGGACATTGGTTACCATGCGTGGCAGTGTTATATCTTGTGTCCTGATGTTTTATGGCTATTACATGTTCAAAAATCCTATCTTTGAGAGGTCTTATCGTACTGCCTATATAAAAGCTGCCACATATGCAATTGATCATGTAAACTACAAAGCAGCTATTGCAGTTAAGTAATTGTTTGATCACAAATTCTCTGCCCATGTAATTGCGAAATGCTTGGAAAGGGGCGACCGCTCGGTCCCCCCGAACGTATGGTGGAGTACCCCGATCCCCCCGGGAAGCCATTTTTGGGCGGGAGGCGAGTCTCGGCTGGTATGCCCGAAGCGGCGTAGCCGGGGCACGCCTTTTCCCGCCCAAGAGGGGGCTGTCCTAGACACCTACGCCGATGGCCACGCCCCGTAGGTGGATTGGAGGAGGGTCCACGCCCGCCCGAAGAAGGATAAAAGGAGCAACAAGCCAAGGAAGCATCCTCTTGTTCCTGTGCTCTGAAGCTGCACCTCCCCGTTGCACGTGAGCTCGAGACGGAACGAAGAGCCAATTTTGAGAATTTGTAATCCTTGTGTTTTGTCTTCTAGCACTTCGAGACTTTGGTTCCAGGATCTTTCGGTCGACTATCGTAAGAAAATGCCGGGCAAAAGGGTCGGAAAGAAGGTTAGCACCGACCAAATGCTTCGTATGCTGGTGAAGGACATGGCGAATATGAAGAAGCAGATGGCGGCCATGAACGGTACGGGGCGGCCTAAGAAAGTCATCGGACCAGCATTGCCGGGGATAGTCCCTGCCGGGAGAGGTAAAAGGGCCAGGAACAGGGCGGCAGGGGGTGAGGCTCCGGTTCCAGAGTCACCTCCGGCGAGCCCGGTCAGGCCAGTGGAGGCCCCAGTTCCGATTCCGGATGCAGGACAGCCGATCCCTGTCGTAGTTACACCGGTGAACGAGGGGGATATGCCACCGGAGTTGGCCGCCCAGTTGGCGGCGTGGTTGGGCAAGAATAATGAGGGTGCCATAGCTCCAGGGGATACGGCCGAAGAGGCCAAACTAATAATGAAGCAGTTGCGGCAGTCGCGAGATGCTGCGAAGGCACCTTGTCCTTTTGTTCCCCCTCAGGTTCCCGCGGAACAACCGTTTTCAGGCGTTGGAACAGCAGCAGCAGCGAGTTCAGCTACTGATTCGGGTAAGAAGCCGTTGCCAATGGCTGGGGAGGGGTCGGTACCCTCAAGAAGGGAAAAAGTGGTACAACATATACCGTTGGCCACGAAGGAGATGATATGGGCGGATAAATACGTGAACATATTTTCACTATTGACTGATCATTATGAAATAGAACACGTAAAAAATCAGAAGGAATTGTTGCATCCAAGTGTATGTCGAGCAAAAATGGCGGGTTTCAGAGTTGATGAGACAATCGCTAATTGGGCCAGGGCTTTTGGGATGTTCACTGCAATCATGGGGGAACGTAGGCCTGAGGTATTGACTGAATTGGCTTGTTACCAGACACGAATAATGGAGTTTTATGAATCGTACGATGGTGATCAATGGTTGGGTTATGATAACAAATTTCGTAAGGCCAAGGAGCACGACTCATCCCTGACGTGGGATTGTTTCGACTCCATTTGCTGGCAGAAACATGTCAGGTCAAACTCGACAAAGCCGTCTTCGTTTGGCGGGAATGGGGCAGAGCCTTCCCGCCATTCCCCGGCGGTGCCCTTTCGAGCAGGCACCGGTAATGACCAGCACGCAAGGAGTAATGGGAACTCTGGCAAGAAAGGGGTCTGTTGGAGCTTCAACAGGGGCAAGTGCACTAGACCACAGGGGACGTGCAAGTTCAGGCATGAGTGTGCAGGGTGCGGACAGTCTTCACACCCCGAGAGTTCGTGCAGAGCCAAGAATGGCGATACAGGGGGCAGAGGCGGCGCCAAACAGGTCTAATGACGGCCGAGGGGCGCTGCTACCTACTCCCATCGACATCATGGCAATGATCCCCTGGCTGAACGAATACCCTGATCATGTCTCCGCTGGGGTGTTGAGGGACGGTTTCTCATGTGGTTTCCGCATCCCGGCGGGGGATTTTCGGGGGGAAGCACTGTGTAAAAACCAACTGTCTGTTCAACAGAATGCGGTTGTAGTACAGGCAAAGATTGCAAAGGAGGTGGCCCGAGGTCGGGTCGCGGGTCCATATGCGAACCCGCCTGTTCATAATTTTGTTTGTTCACCATTGGGAGTGGTCCCCAAGAAGGCCCCAGGTGAGTTTCGGTTAATACATAATCTGTCCGCTCCTAAGGGTCTTTCCGTGAATGATGCGATTGACCCGGGAGTTTGTTCGGTGCGGTATGCTTCCTTTGATGAGGCTGTCGCCATGTTGAATCGCCTGGGGCCCGGAGCGCTGATGGCAAAATCGGATATCGAGTCAGCGTTCCGGTTGCTCCCGGTACACCCACAGGATCAGCGTCTGCTAGGCTTTGTGTTCCAGGGACGCTATTACATGGATAAATGTATGCCAATGGGTTGCTCCATTTCTTGTGCGTATTTTGAAAAATTCAGTAGTTTTTTACAATAGGCGTTCACCAGAGCCACAGGCTTTACGCAGGTTATGCATTACCTAGATGATTTTCTGTTTCTGGGGGCAGCTGGGGACACGGAATGTGCACAGGCTTTGAGTAAATTTTGTGATCTCATGAGAATATTTGGCGTGCCACTAGCACCGGGCAAAACAGTGGGGCCGTCTACTTCACTCGAGTTTCTAGGAATTGAGCTCGATTCTGAAGAGGGGTGCTTCCGTTTGCCTAAGGAGAAGGTATTGAAATTTATGGCCTCACTCGAGGCATGTATTGACGAGACGAAAGTAACATTGCATCAGTTGCAGCAGGCTGTGGGTCAGCTTAATTTTGCCCTTAGAGTGATACCAATGGCTCGCCCCTTTTCTCGCTCTATTGCTCAAGCCATGGTTGGCCTTAAGGAAGGGCATCACCGCACAAGACTCTCGGCAGAGGTTCGCCAGGACATGCGCATATGGTTGGCATTCCTGGCGGATTTTAACGGTCGTGTCCTGTGGAACAAACCAGTGGTTTCCTCCGAGGAGCTGGGTTTGTGGACCGACTCGGCAGGGAGTGTGGGTTTTGGCGCCATCTTCGGTAACCATTGGTCGGCACAAACATGGCCGGCATGGTGGCACGAGAGTGGGCTCACAGGTAACATTGGGTTTCTTGAACTGTTCCCTATTCTAGTGGCCTTGAAGACATGGCCGGAGGGGTTTCGTGATCGCACTGTGGTGTTCTGGTCAGATAATATGACCGTGGTAGAATGTGTCAATAATAAGGCAGCACGCTGCAAATTGATCTTGAGACTGATGAAAGAAATTGTCCTGCTATGTATGAAATTAAACGTCCACTTTAGAGCAAAACATGTGCCTGGGGTACTGAACCAGGCGGCTGATGCACTCTCTCGTTCTCACATGCAGGCCTTCCGGGGCCATCTGCCCTCTGCGGACTTGGTGGCGGCACCATTTCCCGAACTTCTCTGGTCTCTCGGTGCCCCGGATTACAAAACCTCGTGGGAGAGAGTCTAGCCCCCAGGACAAGGAAGGCATATGAAGGGGCGTTCCGTTCCTATTGGGCATTTTTGGGTCCAGCTAGGGGGGAGCATTGGGGGCAGGAAGAATATGTCCTGAAATTTCTAGTTTCATTGCATCAGGCAGGCCGATCAGTGGCAACAGCCAATAGACACCGAGCCGCCATTGCATTCATGGCGCAGGCTCATGGCATTCAGGACCCCACAGCGTCCTTTCTGGTGAAAAAGGCGCTGCGCGGGTGGCAATGCCTTGAGGGTCGTAGAGAGGACGAGAGGCGCCCGATAGGGCTAGCAAGGTTGTCCCAGTTAATGTCCGTACTCCCTGCGACTTGTTCATCTCAGTCAGAGACAGTGCTATTCCGGGCCGCCTTTGCATTAGCGTTCCATGGGGCTATGCGGATAAGCGAACTGGTAGCAAGGAACAAGCAGGATATGGGGGGAGGTCTGTGTCGAGAACACATCCAGATTAAAGGTGACACGATGGTAGTCACTATAGCCAAGTCCAAAACCGATCAGGGAGCGATCGGAGACAGTGCGGTTGTTCAGCGCATGCTAGGGTCCCACATGTGCCCAGTGAAATGCGTAGAGGAGTATTTAGCGCAGAGGGCGGCATCATGGGGGGGGAGCTTGCTGAGACATACCGACGCCACCCCACTGACCAGGTTTCAGTTTCAGCGGGTGTTGACAATGGCAATCGCGGCAGCAGGCTTGAACCCGGGCGATTTTGGGACCCACTCATTCCGGATAGGTGCTGCGTTGGTCCTCGAATTGTTATAAGAGGTATGTGCGGTTGCACATGTTGTGAAGCTAATGTCATGCACTCACGCTTCTTGTTTTCTGTTTGGTTTTCAGTTTCGCGAGCAGGCTTTGCGGGGCGGACTGTGCAGTTGACCCGACACCGGGGGACCAGCGGTCAAAGATCACCGGCTGAGGGAAGAGTGGTGTGGGTCGTCGGCCACTCATACGTGAGGCGTGCCGCAGACGTATTCAAAGCAGGTGACATGATTCACATGGCTGGGGAATACGGGTACAGGGTGACCTTCTACGGAAGGGGCGGGCTCTGTATTGACCAGTTTCAAAATTTTATGGAGGGTCTGTTAGGGCGGACAAGGTCACCGCCATCTGTAATCATAGTGCATCTTGGGGGCAATGATTTGGTGACCACGGGTCGACGAGTACTTCTCGAATTAATCTTATCCACAGTAAGTTGGATGGCGAGAAGGGTTCCGGGGTGCACGATTGCATGGTCCCACATGATTCCACGGAAGGTGTGGCGGGGGGCTATTTCTGTGTCAGCTTTAAATCAGTCGGTGAAGAAAGTGAATAACAAACTTGGTAGGTTGTTCCGTACATGTACATTGCATTCTATTCCTCATGGATGTATCAGGGGGGACCATATGTACCTGGAGGATGGGGTCCATTTGTCCCGGGAGGGGAATGCTTTACTCATAGGAGACTTCGTAGCTTGGTTAACGAGTTTGTGCAGCCATGACCTTTAAGTAGGAGTTTTGTGGGGGGTCCGGATAGCCGGTCAACTATCCGGCCTGTGGCGGTAAGGTCATGATCGGTGAGCAGTAATTGGAAGATCCCTAGAGGTGGGGCGTCACCCATTATGGATGGGAGCGCCCGGGGGGAGGCGGCCATTGGCCCCTCAAACAGGGAGGCGGTCCCCTTCTAAGGATGGGGACGCCGAAAGGGAAGGCGGTCAAGGCCTCTCCCTGGGGAGGAGGGGCTACGGGCCCCTCCTGGGAATTTCCCGGGGCCAGGACATCTGCGACGGCAGATGTGGTAAGCAGTGTGGGGTGGGAGGGGGGTCTACGCTACCTTCTAGACACCTCACATGAGTCCTCGGACGACCACTAAGATGGCGTCGAGTAAACAGGGGCCCCCGTTAAGACAAGGGAAATTGGAAGTTGGCACAGAGGTACAGTCCTCTGTGCGCCCGCCCCTCACAGGTGAGGGGAGAGTTCTGGTATTAGGGATCTGACACCGGTTACGACCTTGCCGTTGGCCCGTAATGTTAGGATGTACAATTTCAATTTTGAGAAATGCATTTACAGGATGTTTTAGTATCGGCTAGGAGAACCTTTGTATTAGAGATGTGTTAAGGTTAGCCAAGAACATCGTAATGTGTAAATGAAATTGTACATGATATGAAACTGTTATTTTAAGGTTCTAATTTTGTTTCATATTTTTAATAAATACGGCCGGGAGGGTAACTCCCTCCCGCCTTCCAAAAGTTCAGAACCGTTTCCGTCTTCCCATTCTTGGGGATTGTGTTGAGAGGGGGTGTCGGGTATCCCAACCATATGGAAAGGGGCGACCGCTCGGTCCCCCCGAACGTATGGTGGAGTACCCCGATCCCCCCGGGAAGCCATTTTTGGGCGGGAGGCGAGTCTCGGCTGGTATGCCCGAAGCGGCGTAGCCGGGGCGTGCCTTTTCCCGCCCAAGAGGGGGCTGTCCTAGACACCTATGCCGATGGCCACGCCCCGTAGGCGGATTGGAGGAGGGTCCACGCCCGCCCGAAGAAGGATAAAAGGAGCAACAAGCCAAGGAGGCATCCTCTTGTTCCTGTGCTCTGAAGCTGCACCTCCCCGTTGCACGTGAGCTCGAGACGGAACGAAGAGCCAATTTTGACCCACCCACCAGCCCCTGATGACAGCGATTTGTTTTGAATAAAGTCGAGTGACATGATACTGTTTCTTTTACAGGTTGTTGTGAATAAAGTTGATGAATTTGATATGTAATAAAGTGGTTGATCTTTCAGCATGTATTTCGACAAAGTAATTGCAGCAGAGTTAAATGTAGTGCTTAGTAGAAGTTATACTTTGAATTGCTCAGTATAATTGTCTGTGGTATTCTCTCTTAGTTTAAAAATGTCGTATTTATTTTTGGTCGGGCGGTAAGGTCATGATCGGTGAGCAGTAATTGGAAGATCCCTAGAGGTGGGGCGTCACCCATTATGGATGGGAGCGCCCGGGGGGAGGCGGCCATTGGCCCCTCAAACGGGGAGGCGGTCCCCTTCTAAGGATGGGGACGCCGAAAGGGAAGGCGGTCAAGGCCCCTCCCTGGGGAGGAGGGGCTACGGGCCCCTCCCGGGAATTTCCCGGGGCCAGGACATCTGCGACGGCAGATGTGGTAAGCAGTGTGGGGTGGGAGGGGGGTCTACGCTACCTTCTAGACACCTCACACGAGTCCTCGGACGACCACTAAGATGGCATCGAGTAAACAGGGGCCCCCGTTAAGACAAGGGAAATTTGAAGTTGGCACAGAGATACAGTCCTCTGTGCGCCCGCCCCTCACAGGTGAGGGGGGAGTTCTGGTATTAGGGATCTGACACCGGTTACGACCTTGCCGTTGGCCACGTAATGTTAGGATGTACAATTTCAATTTTGAGAAATGCATTTACAGGATGTTTTAGTATCGGCTAGGAGAACCTTTGTATTAGAGATGTGTTAAGGTTAGCCAGGAACATCGTAATGTGTAAATGAAATTGTACATGATATGAAACTGTTATTTTAAGGTTTTAATTTTGTTTCATATTTTTAATAAATACGGCCGGGAGGGTAACTCCCCCCCGCCTTCCAAAAGTTCAGAACCGTTTCCGTCTTCCCATTCTTGGGGATTGTGTTGAGAGGGGGTGTTGGATATCCCAACCATATTGGTTTTATTCATCGCCATGGGACATAGTTTACATATTCCACACTTGTGGAAGCCAATACTTTTTTGTGTCAGCCAGTCAGGAACTGTTTTAGATTTCGTTGGGTAGGTTGGACTTATCCATGATTTTATGCTTCTCCCCTTTCTATATGTTATGAGGGGATTTTTAGTGATATATTGGTTAAGGGATTTGTCATTATTTAATATCCACCAATGTTTTCTCATGCTGTTTCTCAATACTGTTGCTGCATTATCATAGTTTGTGATTAGTCTGATTTTGTTGATGGTGTTGTCCTTTCTCTGTTTATCACGTAGAGTCACTTCTCTAGGAGTTTTGTCTATTCTCTGTTCTGCCTTGGTAATCATTTCCATGTTGTACCCCCTAGATATAAATCTACTTTTCATGTTATTCTTACATTTTGAAAAGTCCTCATCTTTGCTGCAATTTCTTCTTACTCAGGTAAATTCTCCAAAGGGAATGGATTGGATCTGATGTTTTGGGTGTGAGCTCCCAGCATGTAAAAGAGAATTACATGATGTTGGTTTCCTGTAAAGTCTACTTTGTATTTTGTTGTCTTCAATAAACAGTGATAGATCTAAGAATTCTATTTGGGTAGTACTTATAGAGTGAGTTAAGTGTATATCCATCAGATTTGAATTTAAGTATTCACAAAATTCTACGAGATTATTCATGTCTCCAGCCCAAATTAAAAGACAGTCGTCTATATAACGACCCCAGTAGATGATATATTCACTCCACTTTGTGCCATGGGGGCCCCAGATCCACTCCTCCTCGAACCTGCCCATGAACAGGTTTGCATACGAAGGAGAGAACCTGGAACCCATGGCTACTCCCTGTTTTTGACGATACCAGGTAGTTTCAAATAGAAAAACATTGTTTTGTAGTATTAGATTCATCATGTCTATTAACATCTCAGTGTGGGCCCACTGAGATGCTGGTCTTTTCTGAAGAAATTTCCTGGCTGCCAGGAGACCCAAATCCGTTCTAATGTTAGTGTATAGGGAGGTGACATCTAAGCTTGCCATAATCATGCCATCCTCCTATGTTATATCCGACAGGATACTTAGGATGTGCTTCGTGTCCTTGATATATGCTGGTAAGTTGCGTACCAGTGGCTGTAGAAAGTTATCTACATATTGAGAAAGTCTCTCCGTGGGGCCCCCTATACTTGAGATGATAGGTCTCCCTGGTGGATATTGGGCGTTCTTATGTATCTTGGGTAAGATATAGATGCAAGGGAACCTTGGTTTATCTACTTTTAAATATGTTAGTTCTTCCCTGCTAATGAGACCCTCATGCCACCATTTTTCTAGGTGAGTATTGATGTTGATCTTTAGTTGTCCCATTGGATTTGCTGTCAATCTCTCATAGCAAGTCTCATCTCTCAGTTGTGTGAGTATCTCAGTATTGTAATTTTTCGTGTTCATGACCACGATGTTCCCACCCTTGTCTGCCTCCTTGATGGTAACATCGGGTAATTTACATAGTTCTACTAGTGCTTTCTGTTCATGTATGTTTAAATTGTCTGAAAACCTTTTATGTTTCTTATTGTGTTTCAAATGGGTATATAAGTCTTCAGTGACTAGTTTGTGAAACATATCCACACTATTACCAGTTGGTAATGTGGGGGTCCATCGTGACTTAATGTGTAAACCGCTGGAAATGGTATTATCTGGTTTTATATCATGGTCCAATAACAGTTCATCTATAGACATATGGTCCCTATCATCATCCACTAGAGACAACAATATCTCACAATCTCTGATATCTTGTATTGTAGGTATTACAAGAGTCACACTTAAAGATTCTGTCTCTATGCTTTTATTCACAGTTTGAATACCATCAAAATGTTTTTTCAATTTTAATTTTCTAGTGAATTTGAATAGGTCCACCATAGATTTATGGATATCCCCCTGTTCCTTCGGACAGAAACCCATACCACGTTCAAGTACAGAAATCATATCAGGAGATAATATTTTGTCACTGAGATTCACCACTTGCACACCAGTACATTCATTCATATTATCTGTTACTTCCTCCAAGATCTCAATCTCATTCCCTGTCTTCCTGCATTTGGATCCTCCTCTTTTTCCCCTCCTTGTCCTTTTGATGTATTTACCTTTTGTCTTGATTGGTCCCTGTCTCCCCGTTTTTTCCTTTTTACCTCCCTTAAAAAAGCACTACATTGTGCAGTATCATCAGATGAGATTCCTTCATTTTCACTAGGAAGGGTCTCCAATGATGTTGAAACAGAACTAGCTGGGGTTAAGTTTGGAGCTTGTTCCGTGGCTCCCCTAGTGCCTTTATCTATCAGATGGCCATATTTCCGGGCGTAGGTAAAACCCTACCCTATTTGTAATCAATCTCATCTCTTTTAATCTTGCGAGCTTTGCGCTGTTTGATATCTGTCTGGTGTTTTTCTAGAATCCCTTTTAGGATTTTGTAGTTTTTTTCAGTCGCTTCTGGGAGGTTAAGTTCCTTAATTTCCAATTCAAGTGACGCAATTTCCCCCTGCAGTTTTTTGACTTTACGAGAAGCATTCTCAATTAGATTGTTCATCAGATTATTGGAATTGGAAATTAGTTCCTTTTCCCAGGCTAACAGGAGATCCTCATCAAGATCGTCATAAGTCGGTAATATCTGTGAGCGGAGCCCCCTAGGAATTCTCTTAAGACGTACATATTGCTCTAGGGTAGCTCCATCCCACCATTTTGAATTCTCTGCTATTTTCAATCTTTCTAGTTTGACAAATTTCTCCCTCAATCCCTCATTTTTCTTGTTTACATTCCCACTTGCCAAAGAGGTGGTTACTGTCTCACCTCTTGCTAAGCTATCAAAAAGTTCTGCGGCCTCTTTGCCCCTATCCATGATGTCAGATATAAACAGTTATTTATGCCTTTGTAGCTGCCCCACCAATATGGAAAGTTATGAAGATTTAGAAGGATGACTGATCTTGGTGGCGTTGGCGCTTCACAGTATATAGGCTAATATCATCATCTACACTGGTAGTTATATATGTCGTTGGGTGCCTAGGCATGGGTTGTCATCCTTACCCACCAATAATCCACAGATTTAGGTATATATGTACAAAGCCTATCACACCAACAAAGAATATTAAGCAATAAGTTATTGCAATATTTCAATTCACAAATATAAAACAAGTTTGGTGAGAATTAGGATTCATTTAATTTTAGAGGTTTTCCTCCAGTCCAGCCAACACGTGTTTCGTCGATTGGGCAGGAACCCACGACTTCATCAGGGCTGGGAAAAGATACAATACAAAGAATATTGGAGTTGCGATATACATTATCCCATCATCATTAATTGTACATTGAGTCATTGTGTTTACATAAAAGCAAGTGGGAGATAACATTATCCATGTATATCTCTGAGCAGTTTAAGATCATGCGTTCGGAGAGAAAAAGAGGTGGGAGTATCAGTAATCTCCCATAGAGAAAAGGTGAGAATCCCTCAATGCCGAGAGATGGTAAGAGTACCCCACAGTTCGTGAGAGGTTCCATTGTGTTTATTGTGCTATAATATATAGTAAAATCAATGGTCTTGTGCTCACCCCAGTTTTTGCTAATCCGTATTGTGCTGCATTCGGTGAGTGCTGGTGCCAAGTCTATTTAATCAATGAGGTTGGTGTGTCTAAATATGTGAACTGTCAAATTTATTTAGATGCTGAGTATATAATACTCAGGCTTACCTGATATTAGACGCTTGCAAACTTTTTACGCCTAGAGTAACCGAGGTATAAGAAGATTTTAAGTTATCTTCTTAGTTAACATTACGCCATCCAATTATGACATTTATATCATTAAGTGTCATACCAGCATAGAAAACGTACCTTCTGGCTGGTTATACTTCCGACCCAGCCTTAACGTGATTCAAAAGTCCCCCACCCTAAGTTTAGGGAGACTTAAAACAGATAAACCCTCAAGGGTTTTGATGAATTATCAAGTACTTCTTATTGTGGGACTTTTGTTCTTTCGTTTTGGAGTGATTTGTCCTTCTAGAGGCAAAGAATATGACTGCAGACCTTGTGGATGGAGATGGTCCACTATAAGTGTTCATGTTGCCAAACACCCTCTAGAGGTAAAAAGTGGTAACTGCAGATGTGTGTAGTTACACAAATGACGTCCTTTAATGACTATGTTAAAAAGGCAGTATGGTATGCTGAATATGATTCACAATGTATACTGCAAGTACCTTCTAGGTGTGAATGATTATTATTGCACAGTGTTGTAATTATAAACGTGACACATTGTGTTATTCATGTCGACAGTGATGAGGAGTACACTGCACTCCCAGTCATGCTTAGACATTTACTCTTGCTAATGGTTTAATTAAATAATGAGACTGACAGCCACTTTTGATCAAAGTTTGCATACTTTATTGCCAGTAGTAAGCGCTGGCAGTCATGATTTTATGTAGTTAATGCATTTTTCCTATGATGAAATACTTGTTAAAAAAATGAGGTTGACAGCCATTCGCTTTATTGCCAGTCTTACTCCAAGTTATGTTAAAACCCTGGCATTTAGGGACAAGATAATGTTTAAACATATGAGTTGTGGTATTAGACCCCCATCTCCTGAGGGGAGGAGTAAGAATGATTAGGCAATATCATCAAGACGTAGTTCCATCAGCTTGTGTATATTTGTAAATTGCTGCATAGTATTTAGTTGTGTGTGTTTATTAAATGTACTTTTTCTTTGTTCATAAGAAAAAGCACGGCCCGGGCAATCCTTTTTGGAGTGATAATATTGTTTATCTGTGAATGGTGATTACTAGCCCACACCACCTCCTTTGAGTAGGCTTTGGACTGTTTCGCTTCATAACCGTATGAGAGTGAAGCGCTACAATGGGGGTTTGGTTCCCATGAAGGACAAATGTAGACCCATTTCTTGTGCAGGCTGCACAACATGTGACTCATATTCTAACATCACACATTTGGTATATTTGAAAATATTTCATATGTAATTGTAGTTTCTTGTTGTAAGTTACAGGCATGTGCATAGAACTTAGGCAAAAGGGAGTGTTCTGAAATAACATGGAGATTCTAGGAATGCTGTGATCGTGAAGGATGTACGACATTACAACGCATGCTTTTAAATCGCATGCTTTTACAACGCAGGTTTTACAACGCATACCATTACAACGCATAGTGCTTTGGGGCGCTGATTAATTTACTATTCCAACTCTAGTCCCCGTGGATAGTAGGGAAGGTGTTGGACAGTAAGTTAAACCTATTCCCTATCCTAGAGTGCCCCCCAGCGCAATGCGTTGTAATGGTTTGCGTTGTAAAAGTTGCGTCGTAAAGGCACTGCATGGTAAAAGTTGCGTTGTAAGTGATGTTTCCTGATCGTGAAGGGAGGACAGTTGGGCGTGAAAGAAGGAGCTGGATGAGGTGTAATCCTGGAGCTAGAAATAGACTTTCTATACTTAATTAATCATGCCTATGACTCTACTTTTGTACACTGGCGATGAGTGGAAACAACCTACCATGTATTCACCTCAACAGTCATAACTTCAACACAGATCGGTTATTGTTCTCCAATGATTTATCACTGAGCGAGTTCTGCCACTTTGAGCTACTTTGTGACAACTTTGTATCACATGCCTTACATTGTATAGACTTGGTAGCACCCCCTGCTGCTTTATCATATTTTACCGTCCCTTGGGTCATTGGTGTATTTGTGTGCTTTCAGCTGACTTGCTAGAGCCTCGCGGCTCAGGGTACAATTGCTGGTGCTGTGCACAAGGAACACTTGCTGGAGGCATGCACATCTCAAGGGGCTCTTGCCTGCATTGTACGTGTGTCACCGTTGAGCTTCTAGGCACAAGTGTGTTGTGAGGCACGTGGGAGGGTTCCTGGCAACCATTGATTTTGAGCGCACTGCACTCATAAGGCTGCACTGGCATTTGGAGTCGGCCATATTAGTTAGGCAACCTCGCATGGAGGATAAAAGAACTAAAGTACTGATTGCAGTGAATTAGGTGACATATTGTAAAGGATAAATGTCACAATCCCACTCACCTGAACACCAGGAACTGCTGAAACGGAGGGAGCCCACCCTCTCACCTCCAGACCAATCCACCACACTGAAACCACAGGATGGGCGATTGATCCCAAGGGGAAAGGAAGGTGAATAAACCCCACTAGAAGTCTTTGGGGGCAGAGGAATTTGGTGTCTGAAGGGGAGTCCTGCTGTGTCCCGATAAGGAAAGGAGGGTACCACAGTCAGCGTCTGTTTAGTAGTAGTCTTAAGAGTGATGGATAGCATATGTTTTTCAGGTTTTCAATGACGTGCTGAGTTCAAGTTGGTATATACACCTTGAAGGGGATGATCTCCCAAGGATCCTCATTACTCCAGGGGGACAAAAATGAAGAAGGGAACTCAATACTAACCAACTACTTGCAACAGTCATGGTAGCTTGACGTGGTGTTCTTGCAGCCTCCTGCTTCACTCCGGGAAGGCAAATGAGGAGAACAAGTAACCGTGCCTGCGGTTATGGTAACAACGAGTGAACGGAGTCCGGCTCATGCCATGCTCCAACTGGGGGCAAATAATGGAAGAAGAGACTGCACACTTGATCAGGGGGCAAAGTTAATG
This sequence comes from Lissotriton vulgaris, assembly GCF_964263255.1. Lineage (NCBI taxonomy): Eukaryota > Metazoa > Chordata > Amphibia > Caudata > Salamandridae > Lissotriton > Lissotriton vulgaris. Next base: position 1,151,252,744 of record NC_141694.1, read on the forward strand.
CTTACTGCTTCTGCCGCACACCTGGAGGGGGGAAAAGAAATTGTAATGAGACCGCACTGCGGTCTACCAGTACAGGTGCTGCCCACAGCTCCTGCCGCTCACCTGGGGCATTGCCAAAATAAGGAGGAAACTGCATCTGCATTTTGGCATGCACAAATGGTGCTCTGGCTCCTGCAGCGCACCTAGAGAGTCTTGCCAGAAGGAGCTGACCGCAACCACGGTCCGCATGCAAATAGGTACTCCCGGCTCCTGCCGTACACCACTTGAGTTAGGGTTTTTAAAGACTGTGTCTGCAGGCTGGAAGACAAAGGGAAGTCAACAGTTCCAGCTGCACTCCCTGGAAAGCTCTTTGAGGTACAAACTGCGTCCATGGTTTGGGAGAGTCCACGGAGGTTAACGGCTCCAGCCGTGCACCATGAAAATATCAAGGGTCATGAGACCGCATACGCAGCCACCAGGAAGTGAAGGGTGCTTGCGGCTCCTGTCACGCACCGATTAAAGATGAGGGAAGCAAAGTCAGCGCTCATGCGCTCTTCCCAAGCCTGAAATCCACATGAAGGCAAAGTTCAGGTTAAGCCAAGCAACTTGTGCTGGCAACTGACATTTTTTAAATAGGGTGATCCTTGGTCACCTGGTATGTCTCAGCCAATGGGAAGGAGAGGGGAAACAGCAGGGAAAGATAGAAAACAAGAGATGAAATGCACAGTAAAGTATGGCAGGGACAAAAGTAGTAAAGTTACCTCCCCGCAAGGGTCTTTTATTAGGGCAAGGTGTAGCTGAATAATGACCATGAAACCTTTGTATCAAGTGGGGTGCATGAACATACGTGGCGGGTACCCAGGACCTTTCCTCTGGAGGATATCTCTTCCAATCCACCAGATTACAGTATCCCATTTTGTTTACGTGAATCCACAATGCGGTTCACTTCATACTCCTCTTGATCATCAAGTAGCACTGAAGGTGGCGGAATCAAGGGGTGATTAGAATGAACAACGGGTTTGAGAAGGGAAGTGATGAACACCGGATGGATGCGGTATTCATCCGGTAGTTCCAGTTATATAGCTACAGGATTGATGATTTGTATTATCTTAAAGGGACCAACAAAATGTGATTGCAACATTTTTGAGCCTGCTAGATGTTTTTATGATAAGCAAACCTTATCTCCTAGGGTATAACTAGGAGCAGGACATCTATGTTTGTCTGCCTTGCGCTTTATATTTTCTTTGGTCAGTTGCAACTGGGATTGGGTGGTCTTCCATATCGCTTTTAGTTTTCTACATAGGGAATCTATGAAGGAACTTTGTAAGTGGGTTGCAAGGGCATTGTTCTCAGGTGAAAACCCATGGCACAAAAGAAAGGTCACATCCCTAGAGCGGAATGCCAGCTGTTATTGTATGCAAACTCCACCACAGGCAATGCTTTTACCCAACTACTGGTTAAAGTGGCCAACAAACAACGATGATACTGCTTCATTGTCTGGTTCATTATCTCCGTCTGCCCATCCATCTGCAGATGGTAGGCGGAGGACAGAGGTAGATCCATTTTTAATGTGATACCTAATTCCTGCCAAACTTTAGAGACAAATTTGGGACCTCAATTGGGAACAAGTATAGAGGGCACTCTGTGCAAATGTATTGCATTTTGAATAAACACAGATAGCAGTTCACTGGCTGAAGGGATCTTGGGAAGATGCACAAAATGCGCTATTTTAGTAAAGGAGTCCACCACTACGAAGATAGCGGTGAAGCCGTCTTCCTTTCTTAGATCTGTGATAAAATCCATACTCACAGTGTGCGAGGGATAAGGGGGGACCGGAAGAGGATGTAACAACCCGACAGGCGGAGTGTGCATTACTTTTTGTGTTGCGTATTTGGGGCAGGAGTTGATGTACTGTTGTATATCACTAACCATGTTCTCCCACCAGAACCATCTGTTACAAATATCTGTGGTCTTCTGAAAACCAGGGTGGTTCACTAAAGCCGAAGAGTGGTTCCTCTGTAAAACTTGATCACAATGTTTGTCCAGCTGATTTCCGCGATACAACAATCCCTGTTTCAGATGATATTTGGGTTGTTCCAACCAAGGGGACATGTTTGTTTGGGTTAGTGTCTTCTCTAATTTGGCACAGAACTGAAAGGAAAAGCACCCTAGTATTTTATCAGGGGGTATTACGGTCTCAAGGTCAGGATTCATTCCTTTATGTGGGAGTGACACACATAGACGAGACAGAGCGTCTGCTTTGACCTTTTGTGCAGCAGGTTGATAAGTGATCAAGAAGTCAAATTCGTTGAAGAAAGATACCCACAGCATTTGTCAGGGTGTTAATACCCTAGCAGTGCAAAATATTTCCAAATTCTTATGGTCCGCATTTATAGGATGTCTAGCTCCCCAAAGGTAGTGTCTCCACTCCTGAAAGGCCTTTTTAATGGCCAACAATTCTCTTTCTTTGATTGTGTAATTCTGTTCCGCATGTAGTAACTTCTTTGAAAAGAATGCAACATGATGCATTTGTCCAGTCATATCCCTTTGAAATAAGAGCCCCCTACTGCTTATTGTGACACATCTGCTTCACAAAAAAGGACAAGCTGGGTCAATGTATATCAAAACAGGAGCAGAGGTGAATTATGCTTTTAATACATCCAATGCTTGTTGTGTGTGAGGAGACCACAAAAAAAGAACTCATTTTTCACTAGTCTGGTTAACCATGTCACTATATCTGAGAAACGTGTGATAAAGCATTTATAAAAATTCACAAACCTCAACAGAGATTGTATGTCTTTTACACAAGCGGGTACAGGCCACGATAAGATAACTGCCAACTTCTTTTTATACATTTGTATCCCGCTTTCAGAGATCACAAATCCCAAAAACTCTACCATGGATGCATGGAAAGTGCACTTTTCAAGTTTAGAAAACAGATGTTTTCCCCTTAGTCATTGTAGCACTTGTTTCATGTGTTCCTCGTGTTCAGCTGAGGTTTTAGAAAAGATCAGAATATTGGCTATGTAGACAATTAAGAAATGCTTCAAGAAATCCCGAAATATATAGTTTATAAAAAAGTGACAGCGGCAGGGGCGTTGCAAAGGCCAAAAGGCATTACATAGTATTTGTATAAGCTGAATTTAGTGCGGAAAGCTGTTTTCCACTCATCCCCTTCACGTACTCTGATGAGATGGTATGCCCCTTTGAGATCCACTTTAGTAAACACAATGGCATCTCTTATTTGATTAAGTAAGACAGGGATGAGTGGTAACTGGTATATTTTCTTGATGGTAACTTTGTTAAGTGATCTATAATCTATGCACATGCAAAGACCTCCCTCTTTTTTAGGTATAAATAAGAGAGGCGATGAGATCTGTGACGATGATTGTCGAATGAAACCACAGGCTAACATCTCATCCAAATACTCCTTTAGGTAAGCTGTTTCTTGTTCTGATAGGGCATAGATTTGACTACAAGGCAACACCCCTCCAGGTTCTAGCTCTATCGGCAATCAAAACTGTGATGTAGAGCCAGTGCAGTAGCTTTTGCTTTATCAAACACATCAGAGTATTGTCTGTAGATTTGAGGGATAGAGCTTTGTTCGGGGAAGGTACATGAGATGCATACCAGAGGAGAGACCCCTTCTATAGCCTCTTGATAACACCGTTGGATACAATGGCTGGAATCCAAGGTTACTGTTCTCCATTCCCAGTCTATTTTGGGGTTATGCACTTGCAACCATGGCATGCCAAGAAACACACCAAACGCGGGGGTGTCTATTAAATAAAAAGAGATGTCCTCGGAATGACCATTGTTAGTGGGACCGTATGTCTCGTAATGAGCCCTGATGATAATTTGGTCCCATCTACAGCTCTTATGGGTCCTGGTACATTCTTCTCGATACTGTCCACACCCAAAGAAGAGGCTAACCGATTGTCTAGAAAATTGCCAGTGGCTCTCGAGTACCAGCAACGTTACTCTGTTACTATTGGATAATATCAAGGTGACACTAATGGTGAACTGTCCAGATACCCTTGCTACGGATGTATGACATCACAACGCATGCTTTTACTCCGCATGCCATTACAATGCAGTTTCTACAGCGCAAGTCGTTACAACGACTTGCGTTGAGGGGCGCTGGATAGTGGAATAGTTTAATTTTGTATTCCAACTCCAGTCCCCGTGGATAGTAGGGAAGGTTTTGGGCATAAATTTAAACTATTCCTTATCCTACAGCGCCCTCCAGCGCAAGTCGTTGTATTGACTTGCGTTGTAATAGCTGCGTCGTAATGGTAGTGAGGAGTAAAAGTTGCATTGTAAAGGATGTTCCCCTTGCTACTGAAGTGCTTTGGAGATGTTGAGAGTAAGCCACAGTTTTTATAGGCCTGGGGGTCCTTGGTTGAATATGGCATTCTCTCACAAAATGACCCCCCTACCACAATAGAGGTAAAGTCTTTCCTCTTTCTCTTCTCAAGATAATGGCCCTCAAACCCCTCCGATTTGCATTAGTTTGGCTGGGGGTGTTCTAGGTTCTTCTTTCTTGTCAGATTTATAAACCAAGACACAAGAAGTATTGGTTCTCCCATTCTCACCATGTCTTTCACGAAGTCGGTGGTCCATCTTTATGACTAGGTCCATGAATTCTGGGCAATCATCCGGAGGATCCACTATTTGGTATAGAATATCTTTCAATTTGTCATTGAGTCGCCGATAAAACAGGGATGCCCTTTCGGAAAGGGGCCAACGGGTTCTGCCATTAATCTGTTAAAGTCGGTTACATAAGAGAGCAGTGAGTTCCTACCCTGCCTAAGATTTACCAGTTCTGTGTCACTGGCCTGCATAAACGTATGTTTGTAGAAAAGCCTCGGCATCTGCTCCTAAAATGCTGGGAAATCATGTAACAGAGGGTCATCGTCCTCTACTAATGGTATGGACCTAATGGTATGGACCAACTAGCAGCAGTCCCCATAAGGTAGGATATCACAGAACCTACCTTGGCTGAATCATCAGGAAAGGTATTAGGTCTACATACGAACTGTAAATGACATTTATTCATAAAACTGCAATATTTACCGCTGTCTCCATTAAATCTCTCCTGGAGCGGCTAAGGGTACCATAACAGGAGTGATCATGGTAATATTAGTGGGTGGTGCCTGGTTTCCTATTGGAGGTCTATCAAAGGGGAAAGTGGCAGGTTGGACTACAGGACATGTCATCTTTGGAATTGCCCCAGCCTTGAGAAACCCCATACTGTTCCCATCTGTTTATCGAGGAGCTCATTCCTTAGCAAAATGTTCTCCTGTCTGAGTCTTTGGACCTCTGTCTGCATGTCTACTAGAGCTGCCACTAATTCTTGTACAGTAGTAATGGGGATAGAGGCTGCAGGGAACAGGGCCTCACGGTTTTCCTCCAGATCCATCTCCGCTTGGGCGGAATACATTTTGTGCGCTTGGCTTTTGTTGTCACCATCCCATTCACCTGAAAACCAGGAACCGTGGTACTAGAGAGAGCCCCCCTCTTACCTCCAGACCAAGCCTCCACAATGAAACCACAGAATAGGTGATTGATCCCAAGGGGAAAGGGAGGTGAATAAACCACACTAGAATTTTTTGGGGGGGGAGTAAGTTGGTGTCTGATGGGGAGTCCAGGAGTGTCCTGATGAGGGAAGGAGGGTACCACTGACAGCGTCTGTTTAGTAGGAGTCTTAAGAGTGATGGGTAGGGTATGTTTTTCAGGTTTTTAATGACGTGCTGAGTTCAAGTTGGTATATACACCTTGAAGGGATGATCTCCCAAGGATCCTCATTACTCCAGGGGGAAAGAAATAAAGAAGGGAACTTCACACAATCCAACTACTTGCAAAAGTCATGGGAGCTTGACGTGGTGTTCTTGCTGGCTCCTGCTTCACACCGGGAAGGCAAATAAGGGTAACCAGTAACCGCACCCGCAGTTATGGTGACAACGAGTGAACTGGGTACGGCTCCTGCCGTGCTCCTACTTGGCCAAATAAAGGAAAAAGAGACCGCACACTTGGTCAGGGGGTAAAGTTAATGCTTACGGCTCCTGCCGCTCACCTGGAGGGGGGACAAGAAATTGTAATGAGTCTGCACCGCGGTCTACTAGCACAGGAGGTGCTTACAGCTCCTGCCGCGCACCTGAGGAACTTGAAATAGTAGTGAGACCATCACCATGGTCTATTTGTACAAAGGGTATTCACTGCTCCTGCTGTGCACTCTAGGGGATTGCCAAAATAAGGAGGAAACTATATCCACTGTTTTGGCATGGACAAAAGGTGCTCACAGCTCTTGCCGCTCACCTAGAGAGTCCACCAGAAGGAGGAGACCGCAACCGCGGCCCGTACACAAGTATGTGCTTCCGCCTCCTGCCGCTCACCACTTGCGATAAGAATTTTAAAGACCACATTCACAGTCTGGAAGACGAAGGGAAGTCAATGGTTCCAGATGCACTCCTCGGAAAGCTATTCGAGGTACAAACTGCGTCCGCAGTTTGAGAGAGACCACGGGTGCTAACGGCTCCAGCCGTGTACCAGGAAATCGTCAAGGGTCATGTGACCGCATACGCAGTTACCAGGAAGTGAAGGGTGCTCGCTGCTCCTGCTGTGCACTGATTAAAGATGAGGAAGACAAAGTCAGCTCTCCTGCGCTCTCGCCAAGCCTGGAATCCACACGAAGGCAAAGTTCAGTTTAAGCCAAGCAACCTGTGTTGGCAACTGGTGTTTTTTAGGGTGATCCCTGTTCCCCTGGTGTGTCTCAGCCAATGGGAAGGAGAATGGAAACAGGATGGAAAGATAAGAAAAAACAAGAGATGGAATGCACAGTGAGTATGGCAGGGACAAAAATGGTAACAATGAAACTAAAGAACTCACAGCTGCCGTATTGGAGTGAACAACTTCCTTGATTAAATCACCTTTACCTGAGCATATTTTCTGCTTGTTTCCCGGAATGTCTTTATGTGAATAAGTAAACAAGGAGTTTTGGGATAATCATTACTAGACTATTTTAATTGCACCTGAAGATTACATTTTTGTGATGATCAAATTATATAACATAATTTTCAAGACTGTGATTCCTCCGTTTATATGTTTGTCGCAGACCTGGTTGTAATTTCTACAAATCATTACGTTTGCTTCCCTACAGGGCTGGATCTCAGGTATTCATCATATACTGGCATAAATACATCTTAGTGACTTTTTCTGTCTTATTAGTGTATTGTATTAGTATTATCTGTTCCTGCTACAATGCAAAATATAAGCCCACCTCCATTTTTTCCTTCCTCCCTGGGAAACCAGTTCTGCATTGGTCTAAGTAGAAAAATTGTTCAATCATTATTCTAGAGTTTGTGGCATCTCTTTGAGTGCAGACAGGAACACTTCATTACTGCTGCACTGTCTAGGCCCTAAAGGACAAGACATGTATGAGCATTTACTGGATTTGGCAGCTAGCGAGGTATCTAACTAAAGTGAATTTGAAATTTGCATGAAGAAGCTCAATATACATTATCTACCAAAAATCAGTGCTGTGCAGGAGTGTTTTCACTTTGGAAAGAGTGCAGAAGCCAGGGAATCTGTAAAGGAATACATAACATTGTTGCGTAAACTAGCGTCTAAATGCAATTTTGGGGATTCAAATGATGAATATCTAACCAATTTATATTGGTCTTTAATAATGATAAAGTATGAGAAGCATTATGGCAAGAATATAATCAGTCTTTGAATAAAGCTGCACTGGCTCCCGGTGAGACAGAGAAAATGTTTAAGGGCCTCTGCATAGCTCACAAGGCCATCTATGGCCAAGCCCCTAGCTATATTAAAGACCGCCTAGCTAAATATTCTCTTAGCAGGGTGCTAAAGTCCTCGGAGGCCAGCCTCCCGGCTTGCCCCTGGTTTAATTTGTCCTCTAAAGGAGGAATAGCATTCTCTACATCCATCCCCCAAATTTGGAACAACTTGCCGGAGAATGTACGCTAGGAACACTCCCTTCTGCCGTTCAGGAAGAAACTGCAAACAGTACTTTTTTCAGAGGCCTGTGGCGTAATCTAACCATCTACACTCCCCACATGCAACACGCTCTATAAATGCCAATTAACATTAACATTAAAATATTACAAAAACTTTAGAACATTCTAGGGCTTGTGTTGGCACTATAAAGAAAGATTCTGTTTTACAAGAGAAGGGGGTTAAACACAGAGTTAGAAGTATAAAGTTGAAAACACTAAAGAAGGATAATATCAAAGATTCTATAAAGAATGATGATTGCAAACAGTTAATCAAATTATTTGGATGTTTTTGATGCAATTGGAAGGATTGTCTGACATGGAAGAATATTGCAAAGTATATGGTACAAAGGGACATTATACAGCATATTGCAGATGTATTAGCAATAAAGACAAACTGAGGGAGGTGGAGTGTGAATAAGAGGATGATTTCAATATTCTTATTTTACATCTCAGGACCAAGTATGATGACAGGCTGATGGAAGATGTGAGTGTAGGGGGTGCAAAGATGAGAATGTTGTTTAATTCTGGTGCCAAGATTACACTTGTACATTCTGGTGGCAAGATTACACTTGTACCTATTTTATGACAGAGAAATGAAAGGAAGGGTCAAAATGTTTGAACCAGACATAAGACCTAGTGGTTATGGGGGTGAACCCATAAAACATCTTGAATTTTTTATGAGTGATACTGAGTTCAGAGGCAGGTATATAGCTGGAAATATATATATGTATCTGAAAGGGGTGACTCCCCCTGGAACCATCAGGGGGAGTTGGGAGTCTATCTTGACCCCAACAAATCTCCTTCTGTTAGGTTGAAAAAGACTGTAGATAAAGTTATAGCTTAGGGTTCAGTGGCAAGTATCTCTGTAATAGAATGAAATGATCTGGGGTCCAATGTGTACAGAGCAAAATATAAAAAGCTGGTTCCCAATGTGTTTAGACAAGAGTTAGAATGTTTACAACACTATACCCATTTTATAAAAATCAATCCAAGATCAATACCCAACACTTGCAAAGTTAGGAATGCTCAGTTAAGAGTGAGGGATTGCATGGCACATGAGTTGGATAGATTGGAAAGTGGAAATAATTGAGAAGGTGGAAGGATCTGAGTGGCTACCTCTGATGGTGGTGGCAAAGAAGGCAAATGGGAGTGTGATGCTATGTGTTGATTTGAGTGAGTTGAATCAATGTTTTGTTGTTGACAAATATCCATTGCCTAACATAACAGAAATGTTAAGTTAATTTTGAGGTGCCGAATATTTTTCTAACCTGGACTTGGTGTCTTCATATTATCAATACAAACTACATCCCTTGTTGCAAGACTTAGTATCTTTTATCACTCCTTATGGCACATTTAAATATATACCAATGCAATTTGGTCCAATTTATACCTCTTCAGTGTTTAAGAGAATGATGTAACATGTGTTGAAGGGTGTTCCAGTTATAAAGATTTATCAAGACGATGCGCTGAAATTCGAAAGTTTGGTTGAGAAATGTTTGTGTGCAGTAGTAAGAGAATTAAACTTATGCAGACTCTCGCTAAAATTGGATAAATGCAAGTTTAAGGCAAACAGCATAGCATACGTAGGTCAAGAGGTAACTGTAGATGGCATTTGACCTAAGGAAGATCTGGTAGCTGTCATTAGCAAAATGCTAGCGCCAAACACCAAGGATTAATTTGTGATATTTCTCAGTATGGCAGAGGAGTATGGTAAATTTATTGCAAACTTTGCTGAAAAAAAGAAAAGTATGCATATGCTGTTTAAAAAAAGGTTTGGAGTTTTTGTGGGGTAAAGAATGTAATGAAGAGTTCAATAATTAAAAGCCATGTTGAATGCAGCCTCCAGACTGCCTAGTTTTAAGCCTGGGAAGGGGACATTGTTAATGACTGATATTAGCTCTAAAGGCTTAGGGGCAGTGCTTATGAAAGTGATACAAAGACAAGAGAAACTTTTTTGCTCATCTCTAGACGTTTAAAGAGAGCAGTGACAAAATATTCAGTTATTGAGGAGGAAGCATTTGAGTATATAGGGCAGTAAAAAAATTGAAGAAGTCTCTGTGAAGTTCTTGTTTTGTGATTAATACTGATAATAAACCTCTTAGAGAAGTTTTTATGTCTAAAGGGATTGAGGCCATTTCCAGTAGAATATGTAAGTAGATAATTGCTTTACAAGAATATGATTTTCCAGTGGTCCATGTTCCTGGAGCTAAGAACATTTTAGCTGATTCTGTGTCTTGACTATGTTTTGAGAAAGACTCAAGTTAAGAAGAAGAAGATATGGTTGGTGGTGAATCTTACAATGAGGATCCCAAAGTGTGTGTGGTGACAGTGTGTGCTATTCTGGAAGATGATTGGATGAAGGAATCAGAAAAGGATTTAGAATTACATTAAATAATGAATGTAGTAAATTCTGAGTGGCCTGGAAAACAAATAAATGAGGGAGTGACAAGAAGTTACTTAGAGGTGAAAGAAGAGTTAACTGTGTGGGATGGTCTTCTCTTAGAGGAAGTAGGCTGATTCCGCTGATTTTCTTGAGAAAACACAACGTCTCTCCATGAGAGTCATCCTGGGATTTCAAGGATGGAGGTGTGTTTTAGATCTGACTTTTAGTGTCTGGAGTAAATATGATGATGGAAAGAAAGGTGAGAGAGTGTATGGAATGAGCTACTTCATCTGCGCTTTGGTTTATGTCAAACATTGGAATACATCCATAAATGGCAGCCAAACCCATAGAATATAAAGTGTAGACTATGCCATTTACACGAAGAAATTGTGTCCCTCATTTTATCGACCTGTCCCATTCTACTAAATAAGGGTAAGAGAATACTGAAAAGAATTGTCAATCAACATGGAATCAGAACATGTTGGAATGTCTTACTTTTTTGTATGAAAGAAAAAACTCCACAAATAATAGCAGCCTCTATAAAAAAGTTTCGAATAGCGGATCAGTTATTTTCAGCGAATGGCCAGATGTTGGCCACTCAGTTTGTTAACCTATTAATTTGATTAGCTATGTCAGCATTTCTAGATGTACTTTGGGATTTGAATGGCAACATTTTATTTGTAACACATTTTTAACAATATTGCTTATATCTGGCGGTGGGCTAATGTAATGTTAGGTGATTTTGCACAAACATGCTTTCACTTTAACTGTAGAAAAAGGATGGGCATAGCGTCACTTTAAACAAATCAAAAACCCTGCTGACTTGAGGTGATGTTTCCATGGACACCCCAGCTCTATTACCTGGTAACAAAGCAGAAATGGATGGGCTCAGTGTCACACTAAACATGCCTAGAGCTCCATAGACTCTATCTGCTATACTGTATTATTTGCTCATGAGAATTGCTGAGGAGCACTAAACAAAGCAAAGGTGAGCTAAATGATTCTGCTTTGCACTTAATGCTTACTGCATTCATTCTGATAGGAATTCGGTTACAATTTGTGTGGTGCCATCTCTATACAAACTTATATTTTTAATATTGTAAGAATAAGGAAAAGTTGGCTCTCACGCTGGTACTCACATTTATATACCATTTTTAGCCTTCATATTTTTTTATAGAAATTTGTTCAAAATGATACCTTTTTATGTTAAAATGAAGTGATTTGTAGTACCCATTGAGCTCACAAGGTTTACCATTTTATTGATCATGCTGTGTAACATATTATGGTTTTAATTAACTAAAATACAATTACTTTGAGTGTATGGACTGTTTAAAAAGTGATAAAATATTGAAGAGTAGGAAACAACCCATGGTTATCAGGAAATTACCAACAGATCCTTAGGAGGAGATTGTGCTGGACATTGTAGGCCCCATGTGAATCTTGAGTGATGATCACTACTTGATAAGTTGCATAGATGTTTACTCTAGGTTGCTGCAAGTTGTGATTGCAACGGTGTAGTCTTGTGTGGTGAAACAATTTCATAAAACATTGTTTGATTGTGAAGGAAATCCTTCAGTCCTTCTTCCTGATAGTGGAGTGCAGTTAGCCTCAAGAGAGATGGAGAATTTTTTTAAGGAAAGGGAATTGTGCATAAAAAAATCGGCATGGTATCATCCTAATAGAAATGGTAATATTGAGATAGTCAATAAAGTTTTGAGAGAAATCATACAGCATTCTCGGGTGAGTGGGCCATTGTGGAAGGATGAATTCAGTGAAAAGTAAAAGTGTATAGATTGACTCCGCATTTCACCACTTGGGTCACACAGTTTGAGGTATTTAGGGGAAGGAGACTCAATAATATGATAAACCCCAGTTGGATTAAAGTGAAGAAAGGTGATGGTAAAGAAAAAATGACGAAGGAGCCTGAATGAAAGGGACAGGTTGAAGACAAAATGGTGAGGATGAAAAAAGAGTTTGATAACTACACGAGTGCAAAATCAACTTTTGTAAGAGCGGATGATTGGATTAAAATCAGACACCCAGGTGGGAGCTCTAATGCATTGAAATTTAGTGTTCCTATGAGAGTGATAAAGCTATTTAAGAATGGGATTAAAACACAGGATCACAAAATGTGGAACTTCAATTGAGTTGCAAAGTGGTGTAAGTTGAAGGAGGGATCTGTTGAATCAAAGCTTTTCACAGAAAAAAGAGTGAGGGAATTAATGAAGAAGTTAGAAGAAGCTCAAGAAAAGTGGTTGTACTGAAGTATTTGAAGGACTTTTGCTCACATGCATCAAGCATTTTTGGAATCGCAAACGGTGCGATTCCTTAAAATCGGCCGTTTGCGATTCCAAAAATGCTTTTTGGGATGCATCATTGCTTTTCCATGAAAATCGCTAATTTTGCGATTTTCAAAAATGCGATTGCATTTAAGGAATCGCAATTTTGCGATTCCTTAAATGCAATGCATCATTCTTTGAATAAATTGTGATCTTGAAGATTGCAAGCGCAAATTACCACGAGGGTGAACCTCGTGGTAATTTGCGAAAAATGTTTAAAATGCTCAAATTAGCATTTTAAACACTTTCATGTTACAGACACACATGTCCTTAGGACATGTGTGTGTGAAACATCCATTTTGAAATACATTTCAGGGGAGCAGGGGGAGGTCCTTTGGACCCCCCCCCCGCACCCATGGAATGCATCAACATTTTTGCGAATTCCACTTTGCGAATTCGCAATTACCATTGATTCCTATGGGCCTTTTGGCCCATAGGAATCAATGGGAATTGCGAAATCGCAAGATGGAATTCGCATAATATTTGCGATTCGGTAAAAATTGTGATTTTTACCGAATCGCAAATATTATCCACTTTCAATAATGCATCCCGTTTTGCGAATCCATATTTGCGATTCGGTAAAAATCGCAAATTTGGAATCGCAAAACGGGAGTTTGATGCATGTGGGGGTTTGTAACTACTAGTTAGATGTGGCGTTCTTCAGGCGAGAACAATAATGGATAAAAATTAAATGCAATATAAGTTTGTTTATAACTTAGATTATTGTATAAATGTTAATTATAAGAATTTAAAATATATATTTGGTTGTCATTGTTAAGAGGGGAAGTTGTGTGGTCTTGATGTACGTTCCAGGCATGTGCATGGAACCTGGGCTTATGGGAGTGTTTAGCAATGACATGAGGATTCTAGGAATGTTGTGAATGCAGAAGGAGGACAGTTGAACGTGAAAGAAGGAGGTGGATGAGGTGTAATCTTGGAGCTAGAAATAAACCTTTTATACTGAATTAATCCTGCCTATGACTCTATTTTTGTACAGTAACTTAACTGTAAATGATACTGAATCAGCCACCGGTGAAGAAGAAATGAATGGGAGAAATGTGGGGACAGAATTACTGACAATATAGAGAATGCTAACAGCGTAGAGATTAGTATAAGAGGTTAAAGTGCAAAGTTTCAAGTGCAAAGACAATTTACTAAAAAGATACCAAATTAATAAAAACCTACATAGATGGTGGCTGCACATATTGATATGCTAAGATTAGGCTAACAATTTTTGTCTAATAGACCATGCCGCATAAAGGAACTTAGAAACAGCCACCACAACCATGGATGAGGAATCACTCTTACAAATCCTGAGTACTTGTATGTGATTTGTCAGGCCTAGGGCACCTGCATAGTGGAACAATCCACCAACTTCTGGGTTTAGCATATTTTGGGCAGAAACACTGCACTGTTCCTCTGTTTAATCCTGAAGAGTACAAGAAAAAGCTTGCAAATGCCTGGGCTTAGAAGAGTCCCATGTTAGAATGTGAGCAGCAACTGGGAAAGTCCGATATGTTAACTGTAAAAACAGTGAACACGCATGCACCTTAGGCAAAGATTTGTGCAATAGAAAGTGCCTAGAGAGGCTTCCCGTATAGTTGGATTGTTGATTGTGGGCAATAACACTTTCCTAAAACCTTATTTTACCATTAAAACCAAGTTGACCTGGATGGATGAATATTCTTCCCAAAAAATTGGTACGGCCCACTTCCATCCATGCTTTTATTATCATGAACCAGCCCCTGAATCTTGTTTGAGGACTGCAGTTCTATGATGTCAATATTACCCAATAAAGCAATGGCACCAAAGTGGCCAACTCAGTGACAGGATTAATTTCAAGGTCCAATGCTAATGGCACCAAGGGAGTGCCCCTTCCTAAACCAATTAGGGCTATAATAACAATATTTTCATTGGTACTCAAAGTATCTAGGTTGCAATGGCCCCATAGGTCAGCACCACATGGTCTTGCACCACCTGCTTGCATCTTGCAAATTTGCATTGCTGGAAGGATTGGGAACCAAGAATTCTTCTTTACAAATCTGATAATTGCCCAGCTCTATGGGTTAACAAATGTGAACTTTTATAGATCTGTGGATCTCAGGTGGTGGGATTGGCCTGGTGGATCTCTAGGTAATCAAATTCCCTGACACTTTCCACTACTTCACTACCTCGACTCCTCCCTCTCCATGTCTAAGCAGGTCAACGCCGTCTCCTCGAAAGAAAACACCAGACCAGTGGTTTTACTTATAGGTTCCTAAGGCGCCAATCAGAATATCTCACTAGTGATATGGTGCAGTTAGTATTCAAAGAACGGTGCTACAGGGTAAAGGGAACCACAACTCCCTCTCAATTAGGCAAGGGCCTATACATAAGCACATACACTCCCTAGCACACGTCAAAATTCAAATTCTTTTCAGTTTTCTTAAAAAATAGTACATTCAAAATTCTTGTATTCAGAAATGAATTGCGTCAATATCATCGGGTTGTTTCTTGTGAAGGTTTATTCTCGAACTCTCACAGCCAACATGTGTTTTGTCATATTGGGAATGTATACAGAAAGTCAGCACAACCAGAAAAACAAGGAGAGGCACCAGGGGTGGGGAAAAGTGCAAATCGAATAGGAATGAGAACAAGATCCTGGAATGTGAATCAGAAAAAATAGACAATGTATCTGTTATGAATTTGAGTGATGTTGACCTTACCAATGATATGATCTCTGTGCTTGAAAAGGGAATGAGTTTCTGTCCTAACAGCATAGGTGATGTGTGTAACACTAAAGTGGATCTTTTCAAGTTTACCAGACGTTTGAAATTGAAAAAACATTTTGAAATGAATAAATCAATGAATAAAGAATTGCAGCAAAATATGGGAGTGTTAATATGTGGTGATCATTCTATACAGGACGTGTTAGATACTAGATTATTACTTTCCATAACAGATTGTGAGGATGAACTAGTTCAACAGATAGAGTTATGTTAGACTTAGAAATAGACATGGATTACAGTATCGTAGTCAAAGAGGAATCCCTGGGTGTACGCTAAACTGAGTCTATTGTGTGCACTAAATGGGTTCTAGCCAATCATGCAGACATTCCTTATAAGGGTACTGAAGAGAAATATTCAAACAAAGTAAAAAAAATTTAGATAAGGAGTTCCACACTAAAAGTAAACGTTTACAATCTTTTTAATGTTTTGTAAAAGTAAAATTTCTTGTCGCAAGAAAATAAGTTAAACAACCAAAGTACATCTCTTTGGATAAGTACAATGAAATATCAAAAGACAGTTAAAAACAATTCATAATACATAAAAAACATATTATCACATTCATCAGAATAATAAAACAAAGGAGAAAAAGTTAATCAATACAATTCTACAAAAAAACAACAAATGGATCCTTTTCACAAACCCCATCAATTTGTGGCCCTGATATTTTTTGCCACTACTCCTATAGATGCACTGGTCTTTTCTTTAATATTACTGGTACAGTAGACAGTATCTATAGCTTATTGATATCCGCTACCTTCTTGACCTTTGTGGGATTCTAGCCAGAAAAAGCGTTGACGCGTTTCGGTGTTATTGTACTTGATGTTGTAACACCTTCATCAGAACATGCCGTCTCTTTGGGGTCACCGGCTTCTACACTTATAATTAAGTAATTTCTGTATGGATACATAGAAAGAAAACAATGTCACTGTTCTGTGGGCGTGTTGTTCTATTTTGTTATACAACATCTGATTGCCTATACTTCTACTTACTCGTTCACTTTAACAGGACCTGTCTATTCACAGTTCTAACATAGCATTTTCTATATAGGTTTAATAAACAGTACAGAATACATATTTTCATTCTAGTATAGCGGATGTCATTATAGGCTAGATTCACAGTTTCGCCATTCTCAATACCTCTCAGGCGCTTTTGCCATCTGTGTCCATACCCTTCGCTTCTTTTAATGTGGAACCTGTTTGGGGTTACATTCACTCTCACATGTATGGCACCATTCGTTCTTCTGTCATCTATCCTTGAGAAAGATTGAGGAATTCCCCTTACCCTTTAAGTATTTGAAGATTCCCCTGGGGCAACAGTCCTCAAGAAGCCTTTTATGGACAATTTCAGTCAGATGTTTTTGCTTGTGTCTATAAGATAACAATTGGGTTTTATATCATTGATTTGTTCTTGGATCTCATCTTAGTTTCCATCCCAACTTTAAAGGTATCCTATAATTACCCTAGGGGTGGTGAACCTGCTCCAGATATGAGGGTCCTTCCTTTGTATGGGGAGACTATGATTCTCCCTCTCTCTTCTGCGATTTTAGGTTCAAACAACGGTAAAAGCCTGTATGCGCGAGAGTCGTAATTAACCAGTGTTTCGTGAAGGAGGAGAACTTATCTTATATATTTCATTCCCCCTCTATCTTACCTTTCTGTAGTTAAAACGCTCTCCTGAACGGGCATATGTCGATTTCACTTGTTCGACTTTGGAACAGGATGTGTTCTGTGAATAAGATAGGGTTGTTCAGAGTTATAGTACTTTTTAAAGGTCTTGTCCTTCTGCATTTTATTACTTATTAACCCCATTTCCTTTGATTCTCTCGGGGGAGTATTTATAACCCAATTTATTTGTATTCAACTTATTTAGATAATGTCTCCTTACTATGGATTAACCCTATTGACTATTCCTAGTGACAGGGTTGTTTTCTAATTTCCCTCCATTACTTTATACTTTTGGGGAGGGGGACAGGTTTGTTGACTCCTTTTTGCCTCACCTTTTTTCCTAACCAAGGACTTGTTACCGAGGCAGGAGACAGAACATTATGACTATCCCTGCTTTACGATGCATGTTACATGCTGAACCCGATCTACCGGGGCGATAATCTCAGCCCTCCCGTGTTCCTTTCCCTTTGACAGTGAAGCCCCCTCTATTCCGCTTTTCTGTCGGTATGTTGTCCTCAGCTTTTGCCTCGTTCGTCTCCCTTACCGGTAAGGTGTTCCCCGCATGTTGTTTTTATGATGCGCTGATCCCTGCAATTGTTTGCAGCTGAGGATCGCGCATGCTCCCTAGTGTTTTTTTGGGCACGCGAGCGTCGGCGCCATCTTTGAATGGACTATTATTCCGCTAATGTAGATGAGGCATTACATAGTTTTCGCTCATACGCTCATCACCTGTCAATATTGTATTTCACTTCCTTCATTTTATATTAATTCTCCTGCGGAATTGTAAGCTCATATGGAGTCAATCATTGTTTTTATCGCGATTTCGCTTATTACAAACCGTCACCTTGGTTTATGTGTTTTGAGGTGTGTAGCATATAACTTAGTTACCTTAATAATTTCTCAGTTCCCCATTAGAAGTTTTTTCATTGCGTTTTTCTCGGTTCTACACTATTTTATACTTCCCTAACCTGCCATTGAGTTTATCATCGGTGTGGGGTAAAAAGGAAAGGAATAGCTTTCTGAGTCTCGGCACTGCACGTCATGTTCTGCATGCTCAAGTATATTTGTGCCCCTCGTCTACTTCACAATCCATGTTGGTTATATATTTTATTTTAAACGTAAACCTCTATTATATTTCCTATATGGTCACAGGGGTTCAGCGGTGATTACTTTAGTGTGACACAGCTGCATGCTCATGTATGTTAGTGCCCCTAGTTCACCTCACAGTCCATGTTAGTTATATATTTTGTTATAAGCGTAAACCTCAATTTTATTTCCTATATGGCTGCAATATTTCTATTTTTAGAGTTAAAGGGTTCAGGGGTGGTATTTTAGTGTGACAGAACTCATTCCTAGATCAAGGTTTCCCATTCTTCCCTAGAGTTCAGGCCACGCTTGATGGTGTCAAATTTAATCATAAACCATTGCTCCTGTTGTTTTCTTCTTTTAGAACTGTCACCCAATCTAATTTGCTCTTTGATTCTTTCCAAAATTACCCATCTGATGTCTTTTACACTGTGTCTTTGTTCCTTCCAGTGGTTGACTAATGGCGCATTTTCCTTATTGTTTTTGATGGCTGACTTGTGCTCTCCTATTCTTAACCTAAGTTCCCTACCTGTTTCTCCTATATACCCCTGGTTGCACGGACATAGGATTAAATATACCATGTTTTTCGTTCTGCAGTTATTCAGTGTGGTAATTTTCTGCGTGGCTTCATTTAGTTCTACTTCTTTGGTTACTAGACAAAGTTCACAGATGCAGCAATTGCCGCACTTGTGGTTTCCTCCTGCCTTTGTTCCTACCAGAGTTCTTTGTCCTTCAATTATGTCATCTCTGTATGTGTGTACAAGGCTACATCTAAGGTTTTTGTTTTTTCTGTATGCCTACAAGGGAAGTTCTAGAGTGGTATCTGCCCCTTCGTTTAAGATTTTCCAATTGTGGTTTATTATATTTTTCACTTGGTTGCCACTGCTGAATACTGGCTTACCATAACAATTTTCTCGTTGGTTTGTTTCTTTTCCTTTTTAGTTAAAAGACAGTCCCTGTCATAAAATCGTGCCCTCTTCAGGGAATAATCTATCAGTTTTTTCAGATAACCCCTATCTTTAAATTTTGACTTCATCTCCTCTGCATGGCGATAGAAGTCCTCAATGTTCGTACAGTTTCTCCTTAACCGTAGAAACTCCCCGAAGGGTATTAAATCTTTTTGACTCTTGGGGTGGTAACTATTATAATGCAATACAGTATTGCGATCTGATTCTTTTTTATAAAGTTCCACCTTCAGATGTTTATCTTCACTTTTTATGCTTATATCTAGGAAATTTACTTTGGTTCTGTTATATTCTGCCGTAAACCTAAGATTTGGGCCCCCTAGATTCAGCCAAATGAGAAAGTCTTCTAGAAGATCTACTGGTCCAGACCATATAAAGAAAATGTCATCTATAAAACAAGTCCAGTTCCGAATATTTTCGTGATATGGACTGACCTCGTTGTATATATGTTTATTCTCAAACACACTAACATAAATACAAGCTAGACTCGGCGCACAGGTAGCGCCCATGCTAGTCCCTTTACATTGAAGGTAGAGGTCTCTTTTGAAAAGGAAGATATTGTTTAAAAGGACCATGGAGACACATTGTACTATGAATTCTTTACTTCCTCTTGTAATCTCTGTCTCGTCTAGGAGGGTCCTAACTACTTCAATGGTATCTTTCTGTGGAATATTGGTGTAGAGTGACTCTACATCGAGGGTCACCATGATTTCATTTGCCTCATCAAAATCTACACCTTCTGTCTTCGCAATCATATCCGACGTATCTCGGATATATGATTTCTGTGTTTCTACCAGTGGTTTTAGGAATCTATCGGCGTATTGGCTTAAAGGTTCTAGCAGGAAGCAATGGAAGCCACTATGGGTCTAAGTGGCGGATTATCTAGGCTCTTATGGACTTTTGGCAGCCCATAAAAAGCTGGAGTTTTTGGACTGGTATTATTCATGAACTTCCATTCATCTTCAGTAATATCGCCCTTTATCTTAGCTTCCAATAGTAGTGCTTCTACCTCTTTTTTGAGATTCATCAGTCTAGATTGTGGGACTCTTTTATAATGTACCTCATTAGACAGAAGACTCAATGCTCTACGATCATAATCTTCCGTATCGAAGACTACGACCCCTCCGCCTTTATCCGCGGGTTTAATTGTTATTGAGAGGTCATTGGAAAGGGAGTCAATTGCGTCCCTCTGTATTTTGCTGATGTTATTTTCTTGAAAATGTTTTTTACTGAGTAGGTTCCCTATCTCTATTTTTACAATTGCCTCAAATAGCTCCAGATTTTTATCTACCATCCCTAGACTAGGGGTGAAGGTGGATTTGGCCCTTAGTCCCGAATCTTTCGGCTCCTCTCTAACTGTTCTATTCTTGAAGAAACGGCGTAGCCGTATTTTTCGAAAAAAGGCCCTTAAGTCTTTTTCTAGCTGAAATTTATTGACCCCTGTTGTTGGAACAAAATTGAATCCCATTCCTAGCACTTGTTTCTCTATCTGGGTTAGTGTTCTACTAGATAGATTAATGATGGGTGTTGACTCTATCGCCAATATACCTTGTTTCTGGTACGTTTGTACTCCTGAGGGGCCTGGTTCTGCTCGTATTCCTGTTTCTGTTCTCTTTGTATTGGCCTCCTTGTATATGGTCCTCTTGTTCTCTTTTGGAACCCCCTCTGAGCTCTCTGTGGGCGCTGTTCTAAAAAAGCCTTGTCATAATCTCTATTGGGACCTGCATATTCTTCTTCCTCTCTAGTTGGCGCCTCCTCTTCCCCACTGCTCTCTGAGGTGCCTGAGAAGTTCAGGTGTCTTGGTCTTCTAGATTGAAATCTCACTCTGGGCCCCCGTTCCTATTCTGTTCTTCCTTCTCAGTATAGTAGTCTTTCTTTAGAAAAGGATATATTACTTCCTGAGAGAATTTGTTCATATCCTTTCTCAGCTTCTGAGTTTTACGGTTAATTAAGTATTCGCAGTACCCATTCATGTCCTGGTTTATTTCATCTATTTTCTTCTTGGCTTCCTCAACCGCGTTACAGTCTAAAAGGGCTTTCTCTAATTCCTCAATCTCTCGCATTTCAATCATATGGTAGTTTGGGCTGTCTCTATTATCAGTAGCATAAGATCTCTACTGCATCCGTTACATATAAATGTCCAGGTTTCTAGAAATTTTTGATTGTCTATAAACAGCCCTGGTTCATTCCGTGTCTGGAGTCCTATCGGTATTGAGCCTCCCCTAACATATTGCGTTAAGAACTCAGCATGAAGTTCTGTCCTAATAATTTTCTTTTTTAGATTGACTAGTTGGTTCCATTTCTCACCTCCCGTTGGGATTACTGTTATGTTGTTCCCTCTTCTATTTGAGCTGAGAATCTTATTCAGTTGCTCCTCACTAAAGCCAAAGGTCTTTAGTGTATCCATTGGATTATTGGATAAAAAGACTTTTTGTTTTTTTGGGAGGAAAAACGTGTAAGTCTACACAGAAAAAACCTGACTCTCCAGCACAAGGCCGTTCTTTCAAGTAAATACAAGAGAGAGTACCCCACTATCCACACGGAACAGGGTACAGAGACAATGTAGTCAAAGAGGAATCCCTGGGTGTACGCTAAACTGAGTCTATTGTGTGCACTAAATGGGTTCTAGCCAATCATGCAGACATTCCTTATAAGGGTACTGAAGAGAAATATTCAAACAAAGTAAAAAAATTTTAGATAAGGAGTTCCACACTAAAAGTAAACGTTTACAATCTTTTTAATGTTTTGTAAAAGTAAAATTTCTTGTCGCAAGAAAATAAGTTAAAAATCCAAAGTACATCTCTTTGGATAAGTACAATGAAATATCAAAAGACAGTTAAAAACAATTCATAATACATAAAAAACATAATATCACATTCATCAGAATAATAAAACAAAGGAGAAAAAGTTAATCAGTACAATTCTACAAAAAAACAACAAATGGATCCTTTTCACAAACCCCATCAATTTGTGGCCCTGATATTTTTTGCCACTACTCCTATAGATCCACTGGTCTTTTCTTTAATATTACTGGTACAGTAGACAGTATCTATAGCTTATGGATATCCGCTACCTCCTTGACCTTTGTGGGATTCTAGCCAGAAAAAGCGTCGACGCGTTTCGGTGTTATTGTACTTGATGTTGTAACACCTTCATCAGAACATGCCGTCTCTTTGGGGTCACTGGCTTCTACACTTATAATTAAGTAATTTCTGTATGGATACATAGAAAGAAAACAATGTCACTGTTCTGTGGACGTGTTGTTCTATTTTGTTATACAACATCTGATTGCCTATACCTCCACTTACTCGTTCACTTTAACAGGACCTGTCTATTCACAGTTCTAACATAGCATTTTCTATATAGGTTTCAGAAACAGTACAGAATGCACATTTTCATTCTAGTATAGCGGATGTCATTATAGGCTAGATTCACAGTTTCGCCATTCTCAATACCCCTTAGGCGCTTTTGCCATCTGTGTCCATACCCTCCGCTTCTTTTAATGTGGAACCTGTTTGGAGTTACATTCACTCTCACATGTATGGCACCATTCGTTCTTCTGTCATCTATCCTTGAAAAAGATTGAGGAATTCCCCTTACCCTTTAAGTATTTGAAGATTCCCCTGGGGCAACAGTCCTCAAGGAGCCTTTTATGGACAATTTCAGTCAGATGTTTTTGCTTGTGTCTATAAGATAACAATTGGGTTTTATATAATTGATTTGTTCTTGGATCTCATCTTAGTTTTCATCCCAACTTTAAAGGTATCCTATAATTACCTTAGGGGTGGTGAACCTGCTCCAGATATGAGGGTCCTTCCTTTGTATGAGCAGACTATGATTCTCCCTCTCTCTTCTGCGATTTTAGGTTCAAACAACGGTAAAAGCCTGTATGCGTGAGAGTCGTAATTAACCAGTGTTTCGTGAAGGAGGAGAACTTATCTTATATATTTCATTCCCCCTCTATCTTACCTTTCTGTAGTTAAAACGCTCTCCTGAACAGGCATATGTCGATTTCACTTGTTCGACTTTGGAACAGGATGTGTTCTGTGAATAAGATAGGGTTGTTCAGAGTTATAGTACTTTTTAAAGGTCTTGTCCTTCTGCATTTTATTACTTATTAACCCCATTTCCTTTGATTCTCTCGGGGGAGTATTTATAACGCAATTTATTTGTATTCAACTTATTTAGATAATGTCTCCTTACTATGGATTAACCCTATTGACTATTCCTAGTGACAGGGTTGTTTTCTAATTTCCCTCCATTACTTTAAACTTTTGGGGAGGGGGACAGGTTTGTTGACTCCTTTTTGCCCCACCTTTTTTCCTAACCACGGATTTGTTACCGAGGCAGGATACAGAACATTATGACTATCCCTGCTTTACGCTGCACGTTACATGCTGAACCCGATCTACCGGGGCGATAATCTCAGCCCTCCCGTGTTCATTTCCCTTTGTACATTGAAGCCCCCTCTATTACGCTTACCTGTCGGTATGTTGTCCTCAGCTTTTGCCTCGTTCGTCTCCTTTACCGGGAAGGTGTTCCCCGCATGTTGTTTTTATAATGCGCTGATCCCTGCAATTGTTTGCAGCTGAGGATCGCGCAAGCTCCCTAGTGTTTGTTTGGGCACGCGAGCGTCGGCGCCATCTTTGAATGGACTATTATTCCGCTAATGTAGATGGGGCATTACATAGTTTTCGCTCATACGCTCATCACCTGTCAATATTGTATTTCACTTTCTTTATTTTATATTAATTCTCCTGCGGAATTGTAAGCTCATATGGAGTCAATCATTGTTTTTATCGCGATTTCGCTTATTACAAACCGTCACCTTGGTTTATGTGTTTTGAGGTGTGTAGCATATAACTTAGTTACCTTAATAATTTCTCAGTTCCCCATTAGAAGTTTTTTCATTGCGTTTTTCTCGGTTCTACACTATTTTATACTTCCCTAACCTGCCATTGAGTTTATCAGGGCCACAAATTGATGGGGTTTGTGAAAAGGATCCATTTGGTTTTTTTTTGTAGAATTGTACTGATTAACTTCTTCTTCTTTGTTTTATTAATCTGATGAATGTGATATTATGTTTTTTATGTATTATGAATTGTTTTTAACTGTCTTTTGATATTTCATTGTACTTATCCAAAGAGATGTACTTTGGAATTTTAACTTATTTTCTTGCGACAAGAAATTTTACTTTTACAAAACATTAAAAAGATTGTAAACGTCTACTTTTAGTGTAGAACTCCTTATCTAAAATGTTTTTACTTTGTTTGAATATTTCTCTTCAGTACCCTTATAAGGAATGTCTGCATGATTGGCTAGAACCCATTAATGCACACAATAGACTCAGTTTAGCGTACACCCAGGGATTCCTCTTTGACTACATTGTCTCTGTACCCTGTTTCCTGTGGATAGTGGGGTACTCTCTCTTGTATTTACTTGAAAGAACGGGCTTGTGCTGGAGAGTCAGGTTTTTTCTGTGTAGACTTACAAGTTTTTCCTCCCAAAAAAACAAAAGCTAAGATAAAGGGCGATATTACTGAAGATGAATGGAAGTTCATGAATAATACCAGTCCAAAAACTCCAGCTTTTTATGGGCTGCCAAAAGTCCATAAGAGCCTAGATAATCCGCCACTTAGACCCATAGTGGCTTCCATTGATTCCCTGCTAGAACCTTTAAGCCAATACGCCGATAGATTCCTGAAACCACTGGTAGAAAAACAGAAATCATATATCCGAGATACGTCGGATATGATTGCGAAGACAGAAGGTGTAGATTTTGATGAGGCAAATGAAATCATGGTGACCCTCGATGTAGAGTCACTCTACACCAATATTCCACAGAAAGATACCATTGAAGTAGTTAGGACCCTCCTAGACGAGACAGAGATTACAAGAGGAAGTAAAGAATTCATAGTACAATGTGTCTCCATGGTCCTTTTAAACAATATCTTCCTTTTCAAAAGAGACCTCTACCTTCAATGTAAAGGGACTAGCATGGGCGCTACCTGTGCGCCGAGTCTAGCTTGTATTCATGTTAGTGTGTTTGAGAATAAACATATATACAACGAGGTCAGTCCATATTACGAAAATATTCGGAACTGGACTTGTTTTATAGATGACATTTTCTTAATATGGTCTGGACCAGTAGATCTTCTAGAAGACTTTCTCATTTGGCTGAATCTAGGGGACCCAAATCTTAGGTTTACAGCAGAATATAACAGAACCAAAGTAAATTTCCTAGATATAAGCATAAAAAGTGAAGATAAACATCTGAAGGTGGAACTTTATAAAAAAGAATCAGATCGCAATACTGTATTGCAATATAATAGTTACCACCCCAAGAGTCAAAAAGATTCAATACCCTTCGGGGAGTTTCTACGGTTAAGGAGAAACTGTACGAACATTGAGGACTTCTATCGCCATGCAGAGGAGATGAAGTCAAAATTTAAAGATAGGGGTTATCCGAAAAAACTGATAGATCATTCCCTGAAGAGGGCACGATTTTATGACAGGGACTGTCTTTTAACTAAAAAGGAAAAGAAACAAACCAACGAGAAAATTGTTATGGTAAGCCAGTATTCAGCAGTGGCAAACCAAGTGAAAAATATAATAAACCACAATTGGAAAATCTTAAACGAAGGGGCAGACACCACTCTAGAACGTCCCTTGTATGCATACAGAAAAAACAAAAACCTTAGATGTAGCCTTGTGCACACATACAGAGATGACATAATTGAAGGACAAAGAAGTCTGGTAGGAACAAAGGCAGTAGGAAACCACAAGTGCGGCAATTGCTGCATCTGTGAACTTTGTCTAGTAACCAAAGAAGTAGAACTAAATGGAGCCACGCAGAAAATTACCACACTGAATAACTGCAGAACGAAAAACGTGGTATATTTAATCCTATGTCCGTGCAACCAGGGGTATATAGGAGAAACAGGTAGGGAACTTAGGTTAAGAATAGAAGAGCACAAGTCAGCCATCAAAAACAATAAGGAAAATGCGCCATTAGTCAACCACTGGAAGGAACAAAGACACAGTGTAAAAGACATCAGATGGGTAATTTTGGAAAGAATCAAAGAGCAAATTAGATTGGGTGACAGTTCTAAAAGAAGAAAACAACAGGAGCAATGGTTTATGATTAAATTTGACACCATCAAGCGTGGCCTGAACTCTAGGGAATAATGGGAAACCTTGATCTAGGAATGAGTTGTGTCACACTAAAATACCACCCCTGAACCCTTTAACTCTAAAAATAGAAATATTGCAGCCATATAGGAAATAAAATAGAGGTTTACGCTTATAACAAAATATATAACTAACATGGACTCTGAGGTGAACTAGGGGCACTAACATACATGAGCATGCAGTTGTGTCACACTAAAGTAATCACCCCTGAACCCCTGTGACCATATAGGAAATATAATAGAGGTTTACGTTTAAAATAAAATATACAACCAACATGGATTGTGAAGTAGACTAGGGGCACAAATATACTTGAGCATGCAGAACATGACATGCAGTGCCGAGACTCAGAAAGCTATTCCTTTCCTTTTTACCCCACACCGATGATAAACTCAATGGCAGGTTAGGGAAGTATAAAATAGTGTAGAACCGAGAAAAACGCAATGCAAAAACTTCTAATGGGGAACTGAGAAATTATTAAGGTAACTAAGTTATATGCTACACACCTCAAAACACATAAACCAAGGTGACGGTTTGTAATAAGCGAAATCGCGATAAAAACAATGATTGACTCCATATGAGCTTACAATTCTGCAGGAGAATTAATATAAAATAAAGAAAGTGAAATACAATATTAACAGGTGATGAGCGTATGAGCGAAAACTATGTAATGCCCCATCTACATTAGCGGAATAATAGTTCATTCAAAGATGGCGCCGACGCTCGCGTGCCCAAACAAACACTAGGGAGCATGCGCGATCCTCAGCTGCAAACAATTGCAGGGATCAGCGCGTTATAAAAACAACATGCGGGGAACACCTTCCCGCTAAAGGAGATGAACGAGGCAAAAGCTGAGGACAACATACCGACAGGTAAGCGGAATAGAGGGGGCTTCAATGTACAAAGGGAAAGGAACACGGGAGGGCTGAGATTATCGCCCCGGTAGATCGGGTTCAGCATGTAACGTGCAGCATAAAGCAGGGATAGTCATAATGTTCTGTCTCCTGCTTCGGTAACAAGTCCGTGGTTAGGAAAAAAGGTGGGGCAAAAAGGAGTCAACAAACCTGTCCCCCTCCCCAAAAGTATAAAGTAATGGAGGGAAATTTGAAAACAACCCTGTCACTAGGAATAGTCAATAGGGTTAATCCATGGTAAGGAGACATTATCTAAATAAGTTGAATACAAATAAATTCCGTTATAAATACTCCCCCGAGAGAATCAAAGGAAATGGGGTTAATAATAAGCATGGGCGGAAAATCCGATTCGCTCGCGGATTTTGCGGATTTTCGGTAAATTCGCAATCCGCGAGATTCGCGAATCTCCCGCAAAATCCGCAAATCCGCGAGCAGCGGATTTTATGGCTTGCTCGCACTGTTCGCGTGAGTTCGCGGCTTCCCAGTACAACTTCGCGCCCCGCGAATAAGCGCTAAATTGCAGAAATACGATCTTAGCAAAACTGAAACTACTTACCAGGTTCAAATGTTCAGGCTCATCATTAGTAGCCATTTCCTGTAGTGCTTCCTGAGGGGCCCCTCCAGAGTTCAGTTGCCAGTTGCAACTATTATGTGACCCTGCTCTGAACCTCAGAATAGTTACACATATGCCACAAAGGTCCTGAATTACAGCTAAGGGAGACAAGCAGGAGCCAGGCTGGAAGTTCAAATCCATTAATCAGCCCCTAATTCATTATTGTCAGTTGGGGCAGGGCAGGTGTTGTAACTAATTTTGCAACAATGAAAGCACTTAGCAAGTGCAAAAGATCACTAATCAGGAAGCACTAAGGAAGCAGGTGCCAGCTAAAAAAATATTCTGTGACACATTAATCAGCCCCAAATTAATTCAGGTCACTTGAGGCAGGGAAGGTGTGCTTTGCTTTGCCACAATAATGTACACTGACTGGACAACCAGAGGGTGCTGTGATGAAACAGAGGGTGGCATGGGTGGGCCAGAGGGTGGCATGAGTAGTCAGAGAGTGGCAGTGGTGACAGAGAGTGGCAGTGATGAAGAAGAGTGTCCCAAACAGGCTGGACACGTAGAAACAACAAGTTCGCGAAACTTGCGACCCGACAGGTAAGTTCGCGTTTGCGAAATTGTACAAAACCCTCGCGAACTGGCAGAAACCCGCGCAAACACAAAAAAAAAAATCCGCAAATTCGCGAGAATTCACGGATTTTGCGGATGGCGAGTTCGCAAATCCGCAAAATTCGCGAATGCGAGATTCGCAAAATTCGCCCATGCTTAGTTAATAAGTAATAAAATGCAGAAGGACAAGACCTTTAAAAAGTACTATAACTCTGAACAACCCTATCTTATTCACAGAACACATCCTGTTCCAAAGTCGAACAAGTGAAATCGACATATGCCTGTTCAGGAGAGCGTTTTAACTACAGAAAGGTAAGATAGAGGGTGAATGAAATATATAAGATAAGTTCCCCTCCTTCACGAAACACTGGTTAATTACGACTATCGCGCATACAGGCTTTTACCGTTGTTTGAACCTAAAATCGCAGAAGAGAGAGGGAGAATCATAGTCTGCCCATACAAAGGAAGGACCCTCATATCTGGAGCAGGTTCACCACCCCTAAGGTAATTATAGGATACCATTAAAGTTGGGATGGAAACTAAGATGAGATCCAAGAACAAATCAATGATATAAAACCCAATTGTTATCTTATAGACACAAGCAAAAACATCTGACTGAAATTGTCCATAAAAGGCTCCTTGAGGACTGTTGCCCCAGGGGAATCTTCAAATACTTAAAGGGTAAGGGGAACTCCTCAATCTTTTTCAAGGATAGATGACAGAAGAACGAATGGTGCCATACATGTGAGAGTGAATGTAACCCCAAACAGGTTCCACATTAAAAGAAGCGGAGGGTATGGACACAGATGGCAAAAGCGCCTAAGGGGTATTGAGAATGGCGAAACTGTGAATCTAGCCTATAATGACATCCGCTATACTAGAATGAAAATATGTATTCTGTACTGTTTATGAAACCTATATAGAAAATGCTATGTTAGAACTGTGAATAGACAGGTCCTGTTAAAGTGAACGAGTAAGTGGAGGTATAGGCAATCAGATGTTGTATAACAAAATAGAACAACACGCCCACAGAACAGTGACATTGTTTTCTTTCTATGTATCCATACAGAAATTACTTAATTATAAGTGTAGAAGCCGGTGACCCCAAAGAGACGGCATGTTCTGATGAAGGTGTTACAACATCAAGTACAATAACACCGAAATGCGTTGACGCTTTTTCTGGCTAGAATCCCACAAAGATCAAGGAGGTAGCGGATATCCATAAGCTATAGATACTGTCTACTGTACCAGTAATATTAAAGAAAAGACCAGTGGATCTATAGGAGTAGTGGCAAAAAATATCAGGGCCACACATTGATGGGGTTTGTGAAAAGGATCCATTTGTTGTTTTTTTGTAGAATTGTACTGATTAACTTTTTCTCCTTTGTTTTATTATTCTGATGAATGTGATATTATGTTTTTTATGTATTATGAATTGTTTTTAACTGTCTTTTGATATTTCATTGTACTTATCCAAAGAGATGTACTTTGGATTTTTAACTTATTTTCTGCGACAAGAAATTTTACTTTTACAAAACATTAAAACGATTGTAAACGTCTACTTTTAGTGTGGAACTTCTTATCTAAAAATCTTTTACTTTGTTTGAATATTTCTCTTCAGTACCCTTATAAGGAATGTCTGCATGATTGGCTAGAACCCATTTAGTGCACACAATAGACTCAGTTTAGCGTACACCCAGGGATTCCTCTTTGACTACATTGCCTCTGTACCCTGTTCCCTGTGGATAGTGGGGGACTCTCTCTTGTATTTAAATCGATCACAGTATCACCAGCAGACTGAAAGAAAAATCCAGATGGACCCCAACACTAACAGCGGGTAACAACATAGACCAATTTTTTTAGGGCAGTTTCAACAGACCTAGACAGGCATGAGAGTAGAAACAGTGCAACACATACGCATTGTGACAACCTCACCTATAAAGAAAGGACAGCACTTAAAGCACTCAGTAACAACAAAGAACTTACGATAAGGGAGGCAGACAAGGGGGGTAACATGGTGGTCATGCGGAGCATGGACTATGACAATGAGATCCTTAAACAATTAAATGACAGTGACTGCTATGAGACCCTACAGAGCAATCCAATATGGAGTCTAACGGACCACATTAACAACAAATTAAAAAGGTGGCATGGTATGGGATTACTAGATGAAAAGGAATTGGCATATTTAAGAATAGACTGTCCTAGATACCCATGCTTGTACACAATGCCGAAAGTACATAAACAACAGCAATTCCCCCCTGGCAGACCAATCATTTCTGGTATCGGTGGGCCCACCGAGAGACTATCAGAGTATGTGGACCTATTTCTTAAGCCACTGGTAGTAAACCTCCCATCATACATAAGGGATACTAAACATATACTAGGCACTATGGCAGACCTGAACTGGGAGGAGAGTATGTTTATGGTCTCCTTAGATGTAGTATCACTCTACACTAGCATTAGGAGGGACATAGGACTTACAGCAGTTACAAAGATGGTAAACCAAAGGGCAGCCAGTTCCTGGCTACATACGGAAATGATTTTGGAAATGGTAGAAACGATACTTGATAACAATTTCTTCCTATATAAAGATCAATGGTATAGACAAAAACAGGGAGTGGCAATGGGCTCGAGATTTTCTCCCTCATATGCCAACCTGGTTATGGGATGGTTTGGGAGAATCTGGGGTCTATTGGGCTCCAAATGGAATGACGATATTTTGTTCTGGGGCAGGTATATAGATGACTGCATTATGATTTGGACTGGGACAATTGAAAAATTACAGGATTTTCTTACATTTCAAAACAGTAATGATTTGAACATAAGATTTACAATGGAATATAGTAATACTAAACTGGCATTCCTCGATGTAGAATTCTATATACATAATAATAACATACACAGCCGACTATATCGTAAATCAACTGCCTGCAACTCACTATTGCACGCTTCCAGTGCACATCCTGAACACCAAAAAAGAGCAATCCCCTACGGAGAACTCATCAGAACTCGCAGAAATTGTAGCAGGGATGATGAATTTGAAACTCACAGGAAAGGGGTTCTCAAGAGGTTTGAAAACAGAGGTTATGACAGAAAACTACTCATGAGAGCATCAGAAAAGATTAACAAAGTAAAACGTGAAGATACGCTAAAAGATCTGCCCAGGAGTAGAAAGAAAGATGACAAAATCAGAATGATAACGGGCTACAATAACTGGGCACAAATTCTCAATAAACATTGGCACTTATTACGAAATGACTCAACCCTTAAGGACTATATAACAGACAAACCAACTATAACATATAGGAGGGGATCCTCTCTTAGAAACATACTAAGCCCAAGTTACCCGTCACGTAAGGCTCAGGATACTTGGTTAGATAGACACACAGTTGGGTTCTATGGCTGTGGACAATGTATCGCATGCAAATGGGCCCACAAAAAGAGGAGAGAATTTGAAGGACCAGATAAGCGCAAATATCGAATCCACACTAATATCAATTGCTTGACGAAATATGTAGTCGATGCCTTAGACTGCAAATGTGGAAAGAGATATATAGGCAGCACAATCAGGCAGCTGAGGGACCGAATCAACAAACATATTAGAGCGGTCAAACAGGGTGAAATGAGATACACAGTGGCCGCCCATATGTCAATATGCCCAGCACAATCACTTAACCGCTCCTTCAAATTTTTCGGTATCGAACACATACCGATGAATCCAAGAGGTGGCAACAGAGAACTATCACTGAGAAGGAGGGAGGCATATTGGATACTCAAATTACGGAGTGTAGACCAGGGCCTAAAAATTGACCATGAGTTCCACTACTTCCTAGGCACCTAAGGTACACTTTGTGTTTGAGTAATGATATAACCACAGACATGCCCAAACAGAGAAATTGGTATATAGATAAATTACTTAATAGTACTCATTAGAGACTTATTCATATAAGCAACTATGACATTATGAGTATGATGTATGAGATAAATTGAGTTCTATGTTACCTTCTAACAATGTGTGGAGACAATACTAAGAGCAATATTGTAATGAACCACATAGGAGGGAGAGACTAAGTAGGAGCACCATCCCTATATTAAGAATATCAACTATATATATAAGCTAGGGACCACTAGGCACGTATATCTTCATATATGGCAGGAGATTAAGAATCTATCACTACCTAGATAAGTTACGTTTGACACCCAATATCACTAAATTTTACACTATAATACCATATAGAATATACACAGAGCACTATGGCCATACGGCAAGTATACAAACTGACATATTGTATTGACGACTGACGCATGAACATACTATAGTTTAACTGGACGTACCAAAGATAAATCTGTATATAGAGATCTGAGATATCTGTAACTCACCACATATGTATAGATATCGTGGATGACTTTTTAGAGATAGCCGTTCTATCACCGTCAACTACGTTTTGCCAACTGTGACCAAGTGCCATGTTTAGGGCTTCTGAATAATATCTAAATACACGACAGCTGAATTTTACTGGTAATGCACAACATATCAGATCGTTTCACATATTATGCACGATAATAAATACTCATCACTAAGTTTCATCGTATGTATACTAAATACTGGTTCCTAGCCGATGACTTTACTAAATAGTATATCAATTAACATAAAGTTATATAGATTTCTCTCGACGAGAAGATATGGGGAACTAAACGTAGTGAATGATTAACATGCAGATATAATCTGCATCATCACTTTTTAGACCTTACAAGATGGCCGCCATGATCACAATATATATGGTGTGCTGTTCTAATTTCAACTCATGGGTCTCGCGCAGACTCACGATGGACTTGTGACCGCTACGAGAACTGACACAATTGCCGGGAGATTTAAACGGCACTGACTTCACGTACGGGTGATCTGGTATCGTACGGAAGGACTGGGGACACTTCTTTACACGTATGAATGGCAAAAGGTAAGCCTTGCGTTAGTAATGATACGTAGATTTATTCACGGGTGGTTTACCTCATACCCGCATTGAACTGAGTTTCAATGGCAGCGTATCTCTGTCTCATACAATGTATACATTTTACTTACATTGATCTCGCACAACTTAGCGATATTATCTGAGTGAGTTGAATGGGTCACTATTGATAGTGTAATACCGCGTATCTACTCAATGTTGATTAGAGATAATTATTCTTCCGGTGTGATACACTCGCACTGTTAGATTTGAACATGTTAAATTACGATACGATCGAACACCGGGAATAGTAATTGAACTTTTTTGAATAGTCGAGGTTTACGATTATTATTGCCTGCACGAAGACGGGAAAAATATATATATATATATATTATGTATAATTAGTATTTGTACGTTATTCCTGCAGCCCTGCACATGAATAGGAACAATAAGAAGTCGTACTCCGTAACTTCACTCGCTGAAATTTTACTTTGACGCCGTAATCGTCCCTTACAGATACCCACTGCGGGTTGGAAGTATCACCGCAAAATATGTAAATAAAACGACTAGCCAGACGTTCGTTACGATGAATATCATGTAACGAACTCATACTGAATATATTTCTTTATACAACTTATATATTTACAGAAACGACCACTTTACTCCAAAGAGGTATTCCTTTAGGGTATTTTGACATGTGTGTTCACGCAATAACATTCATGCTATATAGCACCATGATAAGTCCCCTCCTCA
Organism: Lissotriton vulgaris; assembly: GCF_964263255.1. NCBI lineage: Eukaryota > Metazoa > Chordata > Amphibia > Caudata > Salamandridae > Lissotriton > Lissotriton vulgaris. The sequence continues at coordinate 1,151,286,918 of NC_141694.1, forward strand.
CGACCTTCCAGAACCTGCTATTAAAAAGCGCCAGATTTTAATAATTCACGTTTGATTATGATGATACCTTGAGCACCTGCATGTAGTATATAGATGTACAGATCACATATTGGTCTCTCCATCTTACTACGAGTTCATAGACCTACTGAAAAACAGAGGTGCATTATGTGTTATATCATATAACGGATATAAATACTCACTTCTACGGTAAATTTTATACTGTGATGAAGACGATGTATAACTACAATTTGTAAATATCAAGGTCATTAACCGAACACCACCTGAGACACTATATTTGCATGGCACATATGAGTGAATATTGATTGACTTAAATATTATGTGATACTGAACAGTGTGACTTTGACACTGTGTTAATTGGATTGATGTATTAGGTCTTGAAACAATTGTATATGTGCTTTTCTCTACCTATGCAGCCTTGAGAAAGTCATGGGTTACATTCCCAATACGACGAAACACTTGTTGACTGTGAGAGTTCGAGAATAAACCTTCACAAGAAACAACCCGATGATATTGTCGCAATTCATTTCTGAATACAAGAATTTTGAATGTACTATTTTTTGAGAAAACTGAAAAGAATTTGAATTTTGACGTGTGCTAGGGAGTGTATGTGCAACGCCGTCTCCTCCTCCTGCTACAACACCCTCCGCATGCTCCGCAGGATCTACAAGTGGACCCCGACCGAAACAAGAAGACACAGGCCCTCGTCAGCAGCAGACTGGACTACGGCAACGCACTCTATGCAGGAATCCCAGCTAAACACTTACAATGACTACAATGAATCCAAAACGCCTCTGTCCGACTGATCAGCAACGTCCCCCGCCGCAGCCACATCACCCCCTACCTGAGAGACCTACACTGGCTCCCCGTTGACAAGAGGATCACCTTCAAGCTCCTCACCCACGCACACAAAGCACTCAACAACGCCAGACCAGCACAATGCCCTTCATCCCTTTTTTTCCTAGTATAGGTCATCTGTTTAGTTTTAGAGGCACTCATTTTGAGATCATATTCAGAACCAAACAAAATAATATTTTGGAGACCCACCTTAAACTTAGCCAATCGAAGGGTCTCATCAGTACAAAAGAAAGACAGAACTTTCTGCCCTGCAAGGATGGTGGAATCACTGACATAATTCTTCACATACTTGACTCAATTGTTAATGTAAGAAAGGAAAAGGGTACGTGCAAGGAGACAACCCTAGCACAAACCTTTGTCAATGGTGATTGCCTCAATTAATTCTCCTTTTACGCCTCATCGAACCCTATCAAATTCCCCTCATAAAGTTGTATAATTATATTTAGCAAGTTATACCGGAACCCCCAATCTCATGTAAGACCTCCCATAGCTTCTTCCTGGGTACCAAATCAAAGGCAGCACGGAGGTCCATAAATGCCACAAAAAATTCTATCCCCTCAATGTCTACAGTTTTACATTTAACCCTTTCGATGCTCATGAAGAAATGGTTCAGTCATGAGCACTGGTGCCATTTCGTCATGAGGACAGCGGCTGGAAATCCCTCTACAGAGGGATTTCCATTTTTATGTTTTGTGCCTCGGGAGGTGGGGAAAACTTCTCCAACCTCCAGAAGCCTGTAACTTGTTTTCATGGCGCGCTGTCGTCATTAGATTGAAAACGAAACTGAAACTTAGTTTCAGTTTTACTATTTTAGTGCTCGTTAGGCTATCTCAGCCCCCGGAGCACCGAAACACTTTGGAGAGGTATCGTAGGAAAGGGGAGAATCTCCCCTTTCCAATGGTACACCTCACTAGTGGATCACCAAGCAGGGATCCACCCACTAGGCACCAGGGATGCGGAGTGACCCCATTTTTGCAAGGGCCTTTGCTCGCCCCATATTTGAGGGACTAAATGCAGTCTTTATGCCCCCCGGGAATGGAAATTATGGGTGGGGGCTGCCACAATTAGAGTTTTTTAGTCCTGGGCGGGCAAATGGGAAGCCCACTAGATGCCAGGTTTTTTTATGATTAATTAACGGGTGGGGGCTGCCAAAGGTGGGCATGCCGATGCCTCCCCCACAAAGATGGGGCAATAGCCCCTGATCTGACCCCTGGGGAGGCAGAAAGCCCACTAGGCCCCAGGTATTTTTTTTATATATATACATAGGGGTGGGGGCTTCCCAGAATGGGCATTCAAATACCCCCACCCAAAAGAAAAAATGCTACAGTCTTTCTGCCCCTCTTGGAAGGCAGATGGGGCAATAGCCCCTTATCTGCATCCCCGGGGGGACAGAAACTCCACTAGGCACCAGGAATTTTTATGTTTCCAAAGTATGGGGTGGGGGCTGCCCATAATGGGCATGTCAATGCCCCGTCCCCCACAAAAATCCCACAGTCTTTCTGCCCTCTTCCCCTCAGGAGGCAGATAGGGGCAGTAGCCTCTGATCTGCCCCCCCCTGGTGGCAGAGAGCCCACGAGGCGGCAGCAAATTTGTTGGCTTTTTTTTATATTAGGGGTGTGGGCTGCACAGAATGGGCATCCCAATGTCCCCACACACCCATACAAAATAGCCAGTCTTTCTGCCCCTCTTGGGGCATCTTGGAGCAATTGACCCAGATTTCCCCTTTCCCCAGGGTGGCAGAAAGCCCACTAGGCACAGACTTTTTTGCGGAATGTGCCTACGTCTGGATTTTGGGTCCTAGCGCAGATAACACCAATGGAAACCTACCAAACTCAGACATTTCTGAAAACTAGTCATCCAGGGGATTGTAGGGATCCCCCCAACATTTGCTTTCCCAGAGTCCCCTTCCCGGCAAACCACAAATTGAACTGAAAAAATCACTTTTTGAAATAATTTGGTGTGGGAAACTTGTGGCATCACCGGGCTGACACAAATGTCCTACCACCCAGCATTCCCAGAGGTCTCCAGATAAAAATGGTGCCTCACTCGTGTGGGAGGCCCAAGTACACATGACAGGCAAGGGCCCAAAACATATTGAGGAGACATCAAAATTGCCTATCACAAAACGACCTGGTTTTGCAAGGGGGTATCACCTGAGTTTTTGGCACCGCGCTTTGTGTCCAGCTAGGGAAACCTACCAAACCCACACATTTCTGATAACTAGACACCCGGGGAATTCCAGGGAGGTATGGCTTGCATGGATCCCCCAACGTTTTCTTACCCAGAATCCCCTGCAAACTTCAAATTTAGTTGAAAAAAATCCCTTTTGCCACACATTTTTGTGTGGGAAAGTTGTGGCATCACTGTGTTTACACAAATTTCCTACCACCCAGTATTCCCCCAGGCCTCCCAATAAAAATGATGACTCACTCGTGCGGGAGGCCCAAGAACCCACAACAGGCAAGGGCTCAAAACGTATTGAGGTGACAACAAAATAAACTATCACACAATGAAGTTTTGCAGGTGTGGTCACCTGGGTTTTTGGCCCCTTGCTCGGCGGCCAGCTAGGGAAACCTACCAAACCCTCACATTTCTGAAAACTAAACACCCAGGGGAGTCTAGAGAAGTGTAGCTTGCATGTTTCCACCAACATTCTCTAACCCAGAATCCCCTGCAAACCTCAAATTTTTCTGAAAAAAATCACTTTTTTCTCAAATTTCTGTTTGGGAAAGTTCTGGAATCTGCATGGATCTACACATTTCCTCCCACACAGAGTTTCCCCTGGTCTCCTGATAAAAATGGTACCTCACTCGTGTGGGTGGGTCAAGTACCCACAACAGGCAAGGGCCCAAAATCTATTGAGGCAACATCAAAATTACCTTCACAAACCAACTTGGTTTTGCAATGGTTCCCATGAGGTTTTGGCCCGGGGCTTGGCAACCATCTAGGGAAACCTACCAAACCCATACATTTCTGGAAACTAGACACCCGGGGGAGTCCAAAGGGGTATTGCTTGTGTGGCTCCCCCAACATTCTCTTACCCAGAATTCCCTGCAAAGCTCAAATTTCACTGAAAAATTCACTTTTTTCTCAAAGTTTTGTGTGGGAAAGTTTTGGAATCTGTGTGGATCCACAAATTTCCTCCCATCCAGTGTTCCTCCAGGTCTCTGAATAAAAATGGTACCTCACTCGCGTGGGTGGTTCAAGGACCCACAACAGTCAAGGGTCCCACACCTATTGAGGCAACATCAAAATTACCTATCACAAACCAATCTGGTTTTGCAAGGGGAGGTCCCATGAGTTTTTGGCCCGAGGCTCTGCAGCCATCTAGGGACACCTACCAAACCCACACATTTCTGAAAACTAGAGACCCCGGGGAGTCCAGCGAGGTATAGTTTGCATGGGTCCACCAACATTCTCCTACCCAGAACACCCTGCAAACCTCAAATTTCTCTGTAAAAATCACTTTTTTCTCAAATTTTATGGAAAAGTTCTGGAATCTGCGTGGATCTACAAATTTCCTCCCACCCAGCATTCTCCCAGGTCTCCCAATAAAAAAGGTACATCACTCCCATGGGTGGTTCAAGGATCCACAACAGGCAAGGACCCCCGGGTATCTAGTTTTCAGAAATGTTTGGGTTTGGTGCTTTCCTAAGATGGCCGCAGAGCCTGGGGCCAAAACCCCAGGTGCCCCTCAAAACCGGGTAGTTTTGTTATAGGTAATTTTGTAGTCTCCACAGTACGATTTGGGCCATTTCCTGTTGCAGCCATTATGCCTACCCACACAAGCAACATACCATTTCTATCGGGAGACCTGTGGAATGCTGAGTGGAAGGAAATTTGTGGATGTACACAGATTCCAGAACTTTCCCACACAGAAATTTTAGAAAAAAGTATTTTTTTTCCGTGAAATGTGAGGTTTTCAGGGAATTCTGGGTAGGAGAATTTTGGGGGACCCACTCAAGCCATACCTCCCTGGACTCCCCCGGGTGTCTAGTTTCCAGAAATGTGTGGGTTTGGTAGGTTTCCCTAGATGGCCACTGAGCCCCGGGCCAAAAACTCATGGGACCACCCTTGCAAAACCAGGTTGGTTTGTTATAGTTAATTTTGATGTTGCCTCAATAGGTTTTGGGCCCTTGCCTGTTGTGGGTCCTTGACGCGCCCACGAGAGTGAGGTACCATTTTTATTGGGAGGCCTGGGAAAACTCTGGGAGGGAGGAAATTTGTGGATCAATGCAGATTCCAGAACTTTCCCACACAGAAATTTTAGAAAAAAGTGTTTTTTTTAAACAATTGTTTAGGTTTGCAAGGGATTCTGGGTAACAGAACCTGGTGAGAGCCAGTAAAGTCACCCCATGCTGGATTCCCCTTAGTGTCTAGTTTTCATTTTTTTTTAGGTTTGCTAGGTTTCCCTAGGTGCTGGCAGAACTAGGGATCAAAAACCACAGCGAGGCACTTTGTAAAAAAAAAGAGTAATTTTTCACTGTGAAAGTTTGGTGTGTCCACATTGCGTTTTGTGCCGTTTCCTTCTGTGGGCACTAGGTCTACCCACACAAGTGGCATATGATTTTTCTCAGAATACTTTGGGGAACGCGGAGTGGGTGGAATTTTGTGGATCCACACATATTCCAGAACTTTCCACCACAGAAATATGAGGAAGTCATGTTTTTTTTAAACAATTATTTAGGTTTGAAAGGGATTCTGGGTAACATAAACTTGTGAAAGCAAGTCAAGTCACCCCATCCTGGATTTCCCTGGGTGTCTAGTTTTCAGAAATATATAGGTTTGCTAGGTTTCCCTTGGTGCCTGCAGAGCTAGGGTTCAAAAACTCCAGCTAGGCACTTTGCAAATAAAGGGTAATTTTTCACTGTGAAATTGGGCTGTGTCCACGTTGCGTTTTGCGCCTTTCCTGTCACGGGCACTAGGCCTACCACCGCAATTTAGGTAACATTTTTCAAGAAAGATTTTAGGGAATGCAGGGTGGGTTTAATTTTATGGATCCACACAGGTTCCCGAACTTTCCACCACAGAAATATGAGGAAAATGTGTTTTATTGGACAATTTTTTATGTTTGCAGGGATTCTGGGTAACAGAACCTGGTGAGAGCCAGTCAAGTCACCCCATCGGGATTCTCCTAAGTGTCTACTTTTCAAAAATGTATAGTTTTGCTAGGTTTTCCTAGGTGCTGGCAGAGCAAGGGTTAAAAAACTACAGCTAGTCACTTTGCAAAAAAAGGGTAATTTTTCACTGTGAAAATGTGGTATGTCCACGTTGCGTTGTGTGCCGTTTCCTGTAGCGGGCACTAGGCCTACCCACAGAAGTGAGGTACCATTTTACTCGAATGACTTTGGGAAACGTAGGCAGGGTGGAATGTTGTGGATCCACACAGATTCCAGAACTTTCCGCAACAGAAATGTGAGTAAAATGTGTTCTTTTGGTCAACTTTTGATGGATTGAGCTGTGCGCTCGACTTTTGGAGTGACACTTCGCTCCAAACTCATTTGCATTCTAAAAGATCAGACCATTTCTTACACAGCTTTTGCTTATTTTATTTGGAGCCTTCAGGGGGTCCCTGAAGGTCTTTTGAATATGATAATCCGCCTCCACAGCACTAACTTTGCCCAGGTCAGATGTGGCAGGATGGGTGCATTGTCCGAGAGGTTCCCCGTTGGCAGGGGGGTAAGGCAGGGTTGTGTGCTTGCACCAACCCTGTTCTGCCTCTATGTCAATGGGGTAATCACCCACTTAGCGGGTGTACCAAACTCTGACGCCCCAAAACTGGCCGCTGAGAGGGTGCCAGCCATCATGTTTGCCGACGACACACTGCTACTATCAAAGTCGGCAAAAGGCATTCAGCGCATCCTCGACGGCTTTGTGGACTTCTGTGAGGCCCATGGTTTAGAAATCAATGCCATCAAAACGAAATTCATGGTCCTCAACCCCCCGCAGAAATTCCACTTTAGTCCAAGTATTGCACACATCAGGCTTGAAAGAGTAAAAACCTTCGAATACTTGGGAATTGTGCTGAATGGCAAATTTTCTTGGAGCTCACACCTAGACAAGGCAGCACTTAAACTGACCCAGCATTCAGGAGGCATAATGAAACTCTTGGCAAGCAATAAATCCTCAATCAGGCCCATTGGCCCTCCATTACAGATATACAAATCTCAGGCCAAGGGGGCCGTCATCTATGGATCTGAACTCTGGGGCCATGAAAAAACATCAATGCTGCTGAAGGTGGAAAACAAATTCATTCGCAACCTTGTTGGGCTACCACCGAGCACTCCCCTTGTCCCCCTCAGGATGGACTTAGGCCTATGCCCGCTTGACGAGGATCTGGCTCTACGCCCACTGGCCTTCTGGCGTAGACTATGGACAACTCCAGAATTGGCCAGCTATAGGGAAGGACTCCGGGAGGTTCTTGCTATCGCAGGTGCTGGAAAAATTAAATGGCTCAATTCCATCAAACTAGAATTAGAGGCCCTGGGCCTCTCAACAATGTGGTCTGACCCTCTGAACACGTGCCACACCCTCTCTAAAGAGGAACTAGCCAAGTCCTACCGTGAAAGCAAACTTTTCTTGCTACTTAATCATCAACATCTCGGGACTCTGACAGCTTCCTTTTTGTCCCACAAGGTTAACTACAACTTGGAACAAACTCTGGATAAAATTTATCCCTCCGTACTAAGAAAATTATACCTTCAGTGGAGACATGGGTCTCTCCCCATTAGAACTCTCACATCTAAATGGAGTGATGATCCAAGCAGCACCTATCCAGCGTGCAGAATTTTGGATGAAACTGAGCTCCACATCCTTTTTTTCTGTCCCGCTTACCGAGAGATCCGAAGGTACTGGATTGTTCCCCTATGTAGGAATCTGGGATTCGAGAGGTGTCTGGCCGCCTTTAGAGTCTTAAAAACTGATTTGTCGGACCATATTGTGTTTGCTATGGCCAAGTACTTGGGCGCTCTCTGGTCTATTAGAAGGAAATGTCTTAAAATTCAGACTTGAGTGCAGACTTGTTTTTAACATACAAGGATTCCTTTCTAGTGATGTTTTTATGAATCTTATAACTCCCTGTATAAATCATTTAAATGAAATGTTTTTTACAGACGTCTTTTATGGTAAAATTTTACCGAAATAAAGATATTTTGAATTGAATTTGGAGCCAATGCCGTGCTCTACATGTCCTTATCTCCTGGCTAACTCCCTTTTTAAATGCCCTAGGGAGAGTGTTCTGCGCCTGTCTATAGGACTGGGTAAACCCCATTTTATGGTGCCCTTTGTTGAGACCTTCGTAGAGTCAATAGGAAAAACATCTTAGAGCCTATCACAGAGTCTAATGTGTTCAGCAATAATGACTTCCCTATTCCATATTCCCCCAATTATCAAGCATAACTATTCTATGGGTGGGAAGGGTCAAGGAGTCAGCAGAACTATCATTAGACTACCGTCAGTCTACCTCTGTAAGGGTGGGAACCTCTGTAAAGGCAGATAAAGTCAAGTGGGAATTAACTCCATCACTGCTAGAAGTTGGTAGCCTGGGTAAATGGGTTAGAGGAGCAGCCCTTGATCCCAAATGGCAAGAAAAAAAAGCTCAATGGTCGGATGAAATATCAGAACATGGACCACCATATAGGTGATGGAAAAACAACTAATGGACAATAACAGGAGACCTAAAGATGATAATCACATAATCTACTAGAAGACTTTGACCCAGTGACCAACCAATCTCAGCCTTTGAACCATATTGGGCATATCAAAGTATGGAAAATGGGCAAAAGTATGCAACCAGTGAAGGACCTTTTTCTTGAGCTGGAAAATCTCTCAGTTGTGTTAACAGGCAGCACAATCACATGTCTTGGGAGGAAGTTCAATCACAACAGAGTTGTATTCATGGGAAAGCTTACCACCCACAGTCCAAGAAGTGCCACCTCCCTTGTCCCCACTCAGACAAGCCTGTTCATTTACCAATGGTTCAACGTTAGCTGAGTTGGCTCACCGTATAGCCACCCTATCTGGTGGGCCAAGTCTTAGTAGTGTCAACATTATTTTCCCTGGTAAAATAAGAGATAGTGAAAGTAGTGGCCACAGGTGGTGAATGTTCGAAGATGCCTTGTTTGGCAGCTGACCTGGAAAAAATTAATTTATCTCACAAAATTTTGCTTCAGTTACACCTAACCGTTCATAAATTAGCTTCAGTTTAGCTTCCAAGATACCAATAACCTTTTCATATATGGTCCCCATTGGGTCCTCAATTTTGTTCTTATCGTAGCCCACATAGTACCTTTCCAAGGTATTGGAGATTGTGTGTGGTCCTTGGACTTGTCACAAGCTTCTGTTTGCTTTATTTTCCCTGTCGGGCCATTGAAGGCAGAAATTATAGGGCCGTTGGAAGCAGAACCGGTTGGGTCTTTGGAGGTAGAACTTGACAATTGAGTTTGGGGCTCCAAAGAAAAACCGGGCACTGCAGAGGGAAAACTAGGGATGGGATTAAGGGAACATAGTCATGAGGTAGTAGCGGAGACTGGAGGTCCATTGTCAGAGTCAGTTGTGACTTGTGAGACACAAAATGCCGAAAGGGAAGCGAGAGCAAGCCAGAGTGTGGTCGGTTCAATATCTTTGTCGAGCATGCCCACTGCACGATGGAGAAATCAATCCAGAGAAGGCCCCAAATCAGGTTTTGTTGAATTAGGTGGAGGCCTGTGCTTGCCCGTTTTTAAGCAGAGCTATACAGGTCCCAAAAGCAGGTGAACAACTTAACAGTACCTGTTTGAGTCAAGGCAAAAGAGGGGTGGCCCAACCTGGCCTCCTCCAGGTGATGACGGGTGAAGATGCGTTGCTCTTGGTCCGGTCTTTGCCCTGGAGAAGAGCTCAGCACATATCCTGTGTGTGTCCTGCACCACAGGAAACAATGGCGGCTTTTACATACACACGTTCGACTCAGGCTGTAGTCTTTCTCCTCCCCTTATAAGGTTTGTGGGTCTGGTAGTCTTAGGACTCCTCCCTCTTCAGATTACTTGGGCATCCCGTGCCATGGTACACAATTGTGGCTTTTGTGTGTGCCCGCTCAGCGCTGGCCACAGTCTCTCTTCACCCCTTAGAGGGATAGTGAGCCTCATATACATAGGACCCCTCACTCTTCGGGCTTTTTCAGACATCCTTCAGGTGGTTGAAGAGCATATAAAGAAGACCAACATGTAAAGAAGACCAGCATGTACTATACAATAGAATAAGCAAGATAAAATTGGAAATTAAATGTGAGGTTCTTTAGTGATTATGTTCTTTTAATGGCAGAAGAGGTCAGTCAAGGTTGTGGATGCTTGCATATTGGTTTATGTAGATGTACCATGTGAATAATATCAGGATTGCCACCTACAGATAATGGAAAACTATCAGCAGGTGAGACCACAATGGCCCTCATTTTGCGTGGCTCTGTAAATGGGACAGATTTTCCTCACCACAGACTACCTGATACCTGGGTATCCGTAAATGTGGGAGTACTGAAAATCTGTCCCATTACGAGCTGGACTAAGAAATTAGAAATTGGTGGTTGAATTAGTAATTCTGGATCCAGTTCCCCCATTTTGAGCCAAACATTCACTGAGAGATTTCAGCAATTTATAACAGCTGACATTGTCAGGTGAAAGTTAGCTGATCTGCTGTATTCCTGTTACAGCTAGTAACAACACCAAAATCACAAATAAAGTTCAGTCAAGGCTCTATAAATTAATACTCGCTTAACCCTTGGTAGCTTAGCTCACAAGCAGTCAGGCTTTATTTATGATGCAGGTGTATAAAGCATTAAAATACACAAATAACAGTAAATAAGTAAGACACAACACAGAATGAAAATCCAACAACGATTTATAAAAATAGGAAATATCTTTATGATTGAAATGACAACACAAGCAACAAAAATCCAATGCAGGAAAACTGAGAAATCAATTTCCTAAAAATGAAATGATTTCTAGTGCATAAAAGCCTTCGGGAGACAAAGCTCTTGGGTGACAAAGCCCTGCTGGCCCTTACCCATTACAGGAAACTTAGGACAGCGGGAAAAGCTTTCACTTACCTTGCCCCGTGTACTGTAATTAACTGCCCATCCAAATACGGACGTGTACCAATCCTCTTCACTTGAGGAAACTCCTAAAGACTAAATTGTTTCAGTAAATGACTTGCCTAGCCCTACCTACAATATTCCTTAGCATGGGGATGCCCCTTTGGTGATGATTCCTGTGCTTTACAAATTTCAAATTAAAATTAAATTAAATTTAATTAAAAGCAAAAAGCGCCAACTTGGGACATCTTTCGCACTTTGGATGGGACAAGGTCAAATTTTCAGCCGACCGAGATGGAGTGTGGATGGTATATGATGAGCGGTAGGACCCGGTCAAGTTTTCATCTTCTCATAAAGTCACTTATTTGGAACTTTTTCCCTCGACATCTAGCAAGGTTCCTCGTCAGGGTGAGTTGCAATTCGATGACAGCGACTTGCTTCAGTGCGAGGTCTCAGTGAACTCCTGGCGGTCTTGACAACGCCAAAATGCTCCAGTACTTCAGCTGGGCAAACCTGAATCTCAGGCTGAGTTGCAGTTTGTCATTGCTGGCTTGACTCTTGACGATGGGGCGGTCAACTTTTATAGCTTTTTGATGAATATTCTCAAATGGCCTCATTTTGGATCTTCTTTCAGAAGGGCCTTTTGGGGTCTTGAAGTGTCCACAACACCAATCACAGGTTACAGGCACTCTGAATGGCTCCTTGGGAAGTTGGGACTACAAGACCCACGATGCACCTGGCAAAATAATTAAAAGTCCATGTGAAGCTGGTCAGCTAGGTTCTTGTTGGTGGAGCTGCTGCTTCAGAGCTGGATTCAGGCACATCTAAAAGAAAGTTCTATGACTTCTTTTCTTTCATAGTTATAATACATCCACCTTGGCAAGTTGTTGGATTCATCCTAACTAATATTCTGACACTTTGAATTATTATTTTAGCTCACTCCTGTCAATAGTTAAAATGTATTACTGTTTATTTGAACATTGGAATGTTGGGAGCTCCATTGAAGATAATGGAGTACTCCATGCGTTTACGGGCCTGTAAAGGCTTGCAAAGCAACATTCCAATGTTGTTTTCAAAGGCCTCACAGAGTCTGTGAAAATTTAAATCCCTCGAAGTACAAGAGGCCTTTGTTTTATTTGTTGGAATATTCTGCCCTGTAGTGGCAGAATGTTCTTCTAATAGCCTTATAGCTCTTCGTAGCTGGGCTATGCCGGCTATTATAGTCCCGCTCCCTTGTTAAAGTCCTTCGCCTTTGGCTTGGGCTTTTAACGCTGGAGCGGGCCTTTAATAGCCTGTATAGCCTGCTATGGCGGGATATGAGACTACAATAAAGCCTTCCCATGTTAGCCTAAGGACCTAATGTACTACAATGGGGAAAAACTAAATTGTCAGTTTTTCCCTTAACAGGGCATAGTAAACATCTTTTATAATGTCCCTGCTTATTTTTACATGGCGTAACCTTGAGGCACCAAGGGTAGACCTTAGGAGTGACTTCTACGTAAAGATAAGTTAGTTTAAAACTTTGGAGGAACCTTCAATTCCAAAGTAGAGTTTGGACAACATCTTATTTTTAAAGGAGCCTGCATTGCAGGGTTTACTTTTAGAATGAAAGCAGGCACCGCAACAGTGCACACTTAAGTTTATTCAATCTAATCAACCTCTATACCTACATGCCCTACCATATACTAAGGACTTACACGTAGTCATAACAATTGCATTTACACCCAATTATCATATACCTTTTAAACAGAGCACTGGCCCTGGGCCTGGTTAGCAGGACCCAGGGACAATTAGAGTATCAGTCCAAAAATGGGAGTGAACAGGGCAAAAAGCATCACTTTCTCACAAACGCATAGACATGCTAATGCTATTTGTAAAGAAAAATGATATGTATTCATGTTTGAATTCACAACAGCTAACAAAGGTCTAAATTTCAAATGTTAACTGTTGTTTGCCATCTTGTTTTGTGACAAGTGAACATTTTGTTTCTAAATGAGCTCTAAATGTCGAACACAATGTACTTTTTTCCTTATTTTCCATGAGAAGAAATGTTTTCTTTACTTTTTGATTATCATGGAATGTTTTAATGAATAGCATATTCAAGAGAGAACCGCAGTGTGCAGACAAGTCCATTTATTTTATATGGTTAAAGATAGCATAAGTTTGAAGGATGCTGAGGAAAGTTTATCAGTGAGAAAACCAAAATAAACTTCAGAGTATGTAATTGTATCATGTCACTTTAACCTGATTGGACAGTCTTATGAGAACTGTATATAGGTGTGTAAAATGAAAGGGTTGTGTTTCTGCTAATATAGGGGCTCATTACGATTGCGGTTTTCCCGCATCCTCCGGGCCGGCGGAAGCCACCGCCGGCCCGGAGGATGCGGGGAAACCGCTGCGGACCCACCATAGACCCACCGCCACATTAGGATGGCTGGTGGGTCTTGGTTTCATTCCGCCGCTTTTCTTTAAGCTCTAATATAGTGGCGGTGTCTTTCAGACACCGCCATACATATTAGGATGTGTTTAAAAAAATGCTTTTCCGCAGCAGGTTTTCCGCCGTGGAAAAGCGTGTGGAACTTTACTGCGGGGGCCTGTTGCGGGCCCCCTGGGTGAAGGGGTGCGGTGGGGGGTGCACATGGGGGGTACCTATGGTACCCCCCAGTGTTTGTATGCAGAAATCGGCAGGCACCGCACAGTGCCTGCTGCTTTCTGCATACAAATGCAATGTATGCATTTTTACCAATGCGGCGGGTGCAGCTTGAAGCCGCAATGGTAAAAGGCGGTCACATCCTAATTTCACAGGAGGGAACTCCGCAGGCCATGCGGAGGTTCCCTCCTACTCAGAGGTCGCGGACGATGCAATTCCGTCCGCGATCCTAATGAGCCCCATAGTGTGAGCTAAACCAAGTACATCAGACCACGAGTTCGTCTTACAATGGAGCAGATCAGGAGCATTTTGAGAACTTTAAAAGAGAGAGGGCGGATTTTCCTTTGTCCTTTCTATTGAGACGACCCCATGCTGGTTCGCCCTCTGGTTTATATGACTTTGATATAATATTATTAGTATATTATTTGAAGCATACACATTCCGATCATGACATGCTACTAACCTGATTTTTGCCTTCTTGTAAACAACGTATAATAAACCTTCAAAACAAAATTATTCTCTTTCTTTGTCTTTTTTGTCGTGCCTAATGCTTGTTACATATTATCAGATGTATTGATTTATTGACCAGTTTCAGATTTGGAAATATGATCCATCTGACAGTGCTGTATGGTCTCTGAAATTGACACGTAGAAAATGCTAACACTGGCTCATCGCAATGAAGAGGCCATCCATAACAAGGGCCAACATGTACAGCAGAGACAGCAAGATGAGGTGGCTTCAGGAGATGTATGACGTACAAAAGTAAGAAGGGGTGAAAGAGAAAGAAGACATATTTGAACGAATATATACCTAGCTTAGACCCAGTTAGAGCGATTACAGACATTGCTTCTTGCCCTGAACGTTTCACCTACAAAATATTTTCACATGTGTTTGTTTAACTGGTTTAATAAACACAAAACAAGATGACAACACTGTGAATGTATTAGGTTATCACTTATACTTATAAATTCAAGACTAGAAACAGTTTCCTAAATCACTTGAAAGGAAATAGTCAACTTTGAACTCTTTAACTTGCTTTGTAGAGAAGTGGACTAGTTGTGAAGCAACAGCAAGAAAGATACAAGTGAATAATTAAGTTACAAAATATAATACGAATCTTAGCAGATTATGAAGCAGAACAGACACAGTAAAGGTCACAATGAAAAGTTGAACTAGAATTAGCAGATGAAGAAATTTCTGTTAGCTCATGTGTTAGCATGAGACAGACCCTGATTCAGACTAGAGGGCCATTAAACAGTCGCTTTCAACTTTTATTGTCACCCATAACAGTCAATGTTTTTTTTGTTTTTGTTGCATTTGTGAATGCATGAATATATTTTTTTATTGTACATTTAAATGAGTTGCACAGGATATTTTGCCAGAAGTCACAATAGGGTAGTCCGTTTAGTTGGGAAAGATGTTAATCTTGATGGGCCAGCTACATTGCTTGGCTTGAATCAATTGAATGAGGAGACTTTGGTGCATTAATGGTAAGAAATGGTGCAGGAAAGATTGACCGATGCTTCCGTGAATTGTGCCCCTTTGACAAAGCTTGACTGTATCTCGTTACCAGGAAGGATCCACATATCAAAGTCTACAAATATAAATGATAAAGGTGATCGATGTACAGAAGAGATTCTACCTCACTAGATTTAGGATGGGTATTTTGCACCAACTTGTTGCAATACCTAAAAGAGATGTGTGTTCTAACAATTTTCCAAAGTGCCCATGTGATGGGAAATCAAATCAATCTACAATGCACTTTGATCTTTTTGTAAATTTTGCTCTGATATTAGAAAAGGTGCAGAGCAGGAATATCGACGTAGAAATATCGAGGGACCTAAATATCGCTGTAAAAATATTGTGGAGAAGAAATATTGACACCAGAACTATCGTGGACAAGAATATTGACTGACAGGTAATTAATATTGATTTCAAAAACATCGATGTATTAAATATCGTTTACAAAAATATAGTTGACAAAAATATCAAATTATTAATAATGTTAAGTATTTTTGTGGTTTTAATGAAAAGTGTTTGTCAATTTATTATATGTTTTAAAATTTTAGTAGTTAATAATCTATTTTAAGTTTAATTTTGTGTTAGTTCCGTAGCGGGTTGTGGGTTTATAGGCAGAGAAGTTAATTAATTATATAGATTTAAATTATAATTTATAGTAGTTTATATATTTTTTTAAATTAGAATTTTGCGTTTTTAGTTCTGTAGCGGGTTGTGGGTTTATAGGAGAATAGGGTGGGAAGTAATTTAATTAGATACAATGTATAGAATAATGAATGTGTTAATTGATTAATTAATAATAGTTAATAATTAGTTGTTAATTAATTTCAATTAATCAGTTAATAATTAGTTATGTTAATTTTTTAATTAGTTTTAGGTGTGTGTTGTGGTGTTCATATGAGTTCATGGAGTGAAGGGTAAAGTAATTAATTTCTCATTGATTAATTATTAAATATGTATAAATTAATTTCTATTCATTAATTTGTAATTATTAATTGTAATGGTGTAATTAATTTTAGATGTGTGTTGTGGAGATTATAGTGTTAATTAGTTTGTTATTATTAATTCTTTATTATCTTTGTTAATATTATATTATATTCAATTTGATATAGTAATTATGTTAATATTGGAAATTACTTTTTGAAAAAATGTTGATGTTTTTGATTTTTAACGTTGTGGGATCCAGCACTTTCCCTACTGTTCCACTCATTGGAGTGAGGCTAGTAATTTTCCCCCTACGCTATCCAATGCTTTCCCTACTGTTGCGCTCACTGGAGTGGGAATAGTAATTTTTCCCCCTACGCTATCCAACACTTTCCCTACTGTTGCACTTACTGGAGTGGGAGTTGTAATTTATACCCCTACACTATCCAGCGCTTTTCCTACTGTTGCACTTACTGGAGTGTGAATAGTAATTTTTACCCCTACGCTATCCAATGCTTTCCCTACTGTTACGCTCACTGGAGTGGGAATAGTAATTTTTACCCCTCCTCTATCCAGCACTTTCCCTACTGTTGCACTCACTGGAGTGGGAATAGTAATTTTTACCCCCTGCTATCCAACGTTTCCACTGCTATTGTGTTTATTTAAGTTTTGTCATTTTTTTTTTACTTCCATGTTTTTTGCATCAATATTTTTGTGTCAATATTATTGTACTTACCTGTTTATGTACAGGAAGTCAATATTTTGTTATCGATATTTTTACATCAAAATTTTGTTCATCGATATTTTTAATATTGATATTTTAACATGGAACCATTAAAAAAAGTGTAATTTGACTGTTGTTCTTAGCAGAGAGAGGATTATTTTATCCGGAGGCTTTTAACTTTTTATGTAACCATGACACCGCTGACATCTGCTGTGCTGTATCAGTTTTTATTACCTGTGCCGTAGTTTAAAGAAAATCACTTGAGATATAGGACTGCATGGTATGTGAATAAGACTAAGAATTTCTGCATGCAAATTAAGTTATTGTTTTAATAACTTGATAGAGTGTTAAATGATTTGTACATTCATAACCTCCTAAATTAAAGATTTTTAAAGTGTATCTATATATAGGTTTTATCTTACTGAGAACAATAGTGTGTATTATCACCACAAATAACACCCTCTGCTTCTAGATATGGTTTACAGTTGGTGTCAATTTTTATTGTTCCCTTTTATGATAGTGTATATGTTTTTAATATTTATACATTATCATTAACACAAATGTATTTGAATTTTTGCTGTGTCTTTTTAACAATTGTCTTTTATGGATTGTAATAATCTGAATAAAGAGGTATTTGATTGATTGATTGATTGATTGATTGATTAACAACTCAAGACACATGTTTCTGGATTAATTCCTTCATCAGTAAAAAGCAACAAGTCTTTTTTGGGGTGCTGTAAATACTGCTCAAAGTCTTCTCAGGTCTCTGTGCCACTCACTGGGTGCAGGTGCATCAGAGTCTGAAAATTAAAGACTACTGTTGAAATAAGTGTCATCATGCACTGCATTTGCATGATGCATTGGGTCAAATTGAGTGCTGAAACGTGAGGCAGTATGCTCCCACCCTTTTACTGTGTGTACTATATGTTATTTCTCTGATAGCTTAGCAAAAATTCACCAAAAATATTATCCTTTTTTTAATATCATCGTTTGACTATGATTGCTAGATTCAGGGGACTATACCCAAAATAGCTTAAGTGAGAATAGATTCCACTGAGCAGATACTGGGCCATATGTAGGTGGCCAAATACCGATCGGTAACACCGAAAAAGGGTCATTTTCGGTGTTACCGACAAATATTAAGCCACGTGAGATGTACGTAATACCGAATTGATTCGATAATAACGAATCGGTATTAAACATAAGTTACCGACTTGAAATTACCGAAACAATGAATACCGAATCGGTATAAACGATTTGGTAAAAAGCCCAAAAATGCTATGTAGCTAACTTCGGTAAAACCGATTTTGGCCAAAATCGGTAATAACGATTCGGTATTTAGCACTTTTCAGGAGCATGTGGTAATCAGGAGCAGTCTATATAAACAGACCCAAAATGCATCAGTGTGAACACAATGGCAGGCCTCTATGTCATTGCAAGGCGGCTACGCCTGAGAGCAGCAGGAATGAGGATCTGGAGACGTGAGGAGCGGGTGTACAGATTACGCATCACTTTGTTCCAATTGACAGACCCAGAAATACATGAGCGATACAGATTGCACCCAGACACCATCCTGGAGCTAATACGGGACCTAAGACCCTATCTGGAGCATCAGACGCCAAGGGCCCATGCTATCCCCACCCATGTGCAGGTACTCTGCTGCCTGCACCTCCTTGCATCAGGAAGTTTTCAGGGTGTGATAGCAGCAGTCGGTGGAGTGTCACAGAGCTGTCTATCCCGATTTTTCAACACCTTCCTGGACGCCATGATGGACAGAATGGAACATTACATTACCTTCCCCAGTACACAGGCGGAGCTGCAGAGAACCAAGCTTATCTATCAAATTGCCCATTTCCCCCACGTCATTGGCTGCATCTATGGGACCCATATTCCCATCTGCCCACCTGCAGCAAGTGAATACATTTACAGAAACCGCAAATCCACCCACTCAATCAATGTTCAGGTGATCTGCAATGCCAAACACATAATAACAGACATCGTGGCAAAATACCCCGGGAGTAGCCACGATGCTTACATCTTCAGGAACAGTGGCATACATACACGTCTGCTTGCTGGTGAATTTGCCGACGGATACATACTAGGTAAGTAAATGTCACACACCCTGACGTACACCCTGGCACAAGCTGTTGGGCCCACCAATCAATGCCACTTACTTCTTTTCATAGGTGACAGCGCATATGCCCTCTGGCCGTATCTACTCACACCATATCTGAACCCAACCACCCGAAGGGAGAGTAGATACAATGTTGCACATAGGAGCACACGCAACGTGGTGGAGCGCACTTTTGGTTTGCTCAAAAGCAGATTCCGTTGCCTCCACAAAACAGGAGGTGCGCGTCTGTACAGCCCCATCAAATGTTGCAAGATAATTGCTACGTGTGCAATGCTACACAATCTGGCCACTAAAAAAGGAACAGCAGTGGAACTAACAGACTCAGAGGACGAGGACGAAGACAACCCTCAACCAGAGCCCAGCGCGGCTGGTGCTGCTATTGAACATGATGGGAGACAGAGACGGGCAGAGATTACATCTAACTATTTCTGAGTGAGTAACAACACTGAGCCATTTCATGTTACATGTAGAGGTGTTTATTTGGCACACCTCCAGCATTGTGAGCATTGTCCAATTGGACATGGGTTACATCACCCATCACATGCATGTGGACAGCCATTGTCCTTCACTTCTTGCGTCCCCGTGCTGCACGTGCACGTTCCCCATCGACACTGTCTTGTGAGTTTGACCGTTCCTGTGCTGGGACGTTTCGCCCACTACGCCTCCTGCACTCGGTGGGTGATGGTGTAATGCTAGCACAGCTGGTAGCCTCCTCACTGTCCTCCCCCCCCTTCCATATTGGAGGCCTTGGCATTCTGCATGAGCTCCAGCACTGAGGTCATGGACACCATCCCCCTGGCCACATCCCTGCTGCAATGCGCCATCTCCTCCTGCATGGCGATGGACCGGCGACACATCAGTGATGTCGTAGTGGACAGCCGGTTCACCGACTTGGTATAGTCCTGGAGTCTCAGTCTCTCCCGGCGCATGCCAACACGGTCCTGCTCCAGCTGGCTGCAGAGGTTGTCCACCGAGGTAGCTACCCTCTTCATCCCTGCAGAAAAATGCTCCCCCATCTTGTGCATATGTCTGTTGATGTTTGCCACCTCCCTGTGTAATTTCTTCATCTCCCTCCATTGCAGGCGCTGGACCTTCAGCATGTTGCCTTCCAGTCCAGCAAACACACTCTCACCCTGCTCAGATGCCACTGGACTGTCTGGCCTTGCCCTGCGGCGTCTTGATGTGAAGAGGGCGCCCTCGGATGCAGGACCAGCCCGCACCCTGTTGGATCTTTCTATGCTAGGACTTTGTTCGCGCTGTCTGCCCTCCTCTGACGACTCCTCCATCTGCTGGAGGGTGATCACGGCATGCCTCCTGCGTGACAGTGGTGGTGATGGTGGTGGTGTTGGTGAACGTCGCAGTGGTGACTGAGTGAGAGGGGATTGCGGCCCTCCCTGGCGCTGTGGTGATGTCTGTGGTGGAGGATTGGCTGGCTGCGATGGCGCAGAGCTTGTGTTCCCTGCAGGCATGCTGTCTTCATCCTGTTCACTCCCCTCTGGCCTGGCTGACCTGCCTCTGCTGCCCTCAGCTGCACTGCGAGATGACTCGCCTGAAATGACACAAATGTAAATATACTCAATGCTCTGTCTGCATTGCCATTGCATTAAATTACATGCCAACAGTGCACAGTGGTTGTCCTGACCTATCCATTTCATTTGCCATGCTATTGTGTTAGCTGCCTTGACAGTCCTGATCATGAGTTCACACTGACTACATCACCCAGAATGCATTGCAGGTAACCAGTAAGACATGATGTGGAGTGGGAGCACTTTTACCACTATGGGGGTTGGGGAGGGGGTAGGGCAGCATGCTGGCCTTGCTTCTTACCTTGTTTTCTAGCTGCTCTGGCGGAGCTGTCTGCGTCTCCTATGCCACTCACACTCTCCCGCTGGATGGTGGACTCCACCATCTGTTCCAGTGGTGTTGGTACTGGGGCTCGATTTTTTCCTCCGCCAGTTTTCCCTGCCAGCCTATGTCTCTCTGCCATCCTCTGTTTTGCAGTTTTTCTGAGGTCGTACCACCTCTTTCTGATGTCCTCTATGGTGCGCAGGGTCACACCTATGGCATTGATCTTGTCCCGAATGCCACTCCATATTTGCCTCTTCTGTGCCTCTGGCACTTGGTGGGACTGGGCTCCAAACAGCTTGTGGTACTCCTGGGTGACATCCTGGATCAGGATCTCAAGCTCCTTGTCACTGAACTTGAGTTTCCTTTTTCTTTCACCTCCCTCCTTCTCTCTGTCCTGGCTTGCCATTTCAATGCTTGTTCAGTGCTTATTCTTCCTTTCTTATGGCTGTGTTGCTGCTGGCTCCTCTGCTCTCCTGCCTGCCTGCCTGCCTCACAGTGAGCTCCAGGCCCTGTGCACCTGGTTGGGTGTGGCAACTTCCTGTTTGGGAAGTAATTGGGTGTGTCAGGATTGGCCGATTCCCCAAAACGCTATTTTTTAAATTACCGAATCGGTATTACCGATTTTGGGTGTGGATTCGGTAACACCGATTCGGTAATAGCCTTTCGGTATGTATTTTTATTATCGATTTGTTCAAAATCGGTATTCAATACCGATTTGCAACGAATCGGTAATGTTTAACGATTTTTTACCTACATCACGTTTACCTCATTCTTAATACCGATTCGGTATAATTCGGTATTAAGGATTCGGTACTCGCTATTTACCTACATATGGCCCACTTTGTTTTGTTGAACGGTTAATACGATTTCCACAGGCACAAAGGATAAACCTGTATTTGGTCAGGTCATTGCAAGAGAAGTCTTTAATATCATCAGTGCTGTCAGATGTATAAGGAAAATACAGTGTTCAGGTACATCTGAACTGAAGAGAAAAGCATGGAGAACGAGCATTGCAGCTTTAGCAGTAAACGTACAGGATGCGTGGGAGTTCTCAAAAGCATTGCGATATAGACTGAGAGGGCAGACCTTAACTTGAACCAGTGGTTGCTAGTAGGGGCCACCTGCACTTATTTTTTGGGGACAGACACTTATTTTTGTCCAACACATATTTACTAAGTGCAAGAGATGATGGTAAATCACACCGATCAGAAACATGATGGAATAGAAAGATGGGAAAACCGTCAGAAAGCGGGAAAGCAGGAACCTGAAAAGTGAGAAAAAGGGTGCAGGGAGTGTCAGGTAGTGTTTTGAAGACTACCATCCTTGATATTTGGCATGCCGTGTTTAATTGCACCAGCCGCTGGCTCCTGAGCAAAGCCTTGGGCACCAGCACTCTTCCTTTAAAAAAATAAAGCACTGATTTACAAGCCCATTGTGCCTCCGGTGTGTCACTTTATTAGCTGAACCGGCGCGGCGTTTGCCTGCCCATTTTTACAAGGCTACGTAAAGTCCACCTGCGTGGCTTTTCATTGACTTGTAAACATGGGTCCCTTTCACGCATTACTCTGTGTGAAAGGGGCCTTCCATGGGTGCTGCTATGGGTGTTCCCATGCAGCATCCATGGAACCTGACATATTCTCAGATTTTCAAAGTGTCATAAATCTGAGGATGCGTCAGAAGCCTACGCCTACCCAGGGTAAGATTAGGAGCGGCGCAATGAGGAGAAATACTTTGTATTTCTCCTCATTTTTTGCTCATTCTATGTGTGCTCCATTATGCAGAACACATAAAAGGAGCAAAATGCCATTAATGATTGCTTTTGTTCAGGAAGGTGTCCCTTCCGGCACAGTAACAATATCTCCTGCAATGTAGGCACCCTCGCACCATGGCCCAACCATTCTCCCACAAAAATTACAGCCGTCCTGCCCCCCACCAGGGGCAGATGGGGCAGTAGCCACTAATCTGCCCTGCCGGTGGGGGAGAAAATCCCACTAGACGCCAAGGATTTTTTGGCGCAAATTTTTATTAGGGTGGGGGCATTGGCCTGCCTGTTTTTGACAACCCCCACCCTAATTAAAATTTGCCCAAAAAACTCCCTGGCATCTAGTGGACTTTCAGCCCCCCTGGGGGGGGCGGATGGGGGCATTAGCCCCCAATGTGCCCCACCGGGAGGACAAAAAGCTCACTAGATGCCAGGGTTTTTTGGGGGCAAATTTTAATTAGAGTGGGGCTGCCCAAAACGTGCATGCCCATGCCACCAACCCCTCCCCCACAAAATTGACAGCCTTACTACTCCCCCCAGGGGGAAGATGGGGCAGTAGCCCCCAATTCTCCCCCGGGGGCTAAACGCTTACTAGATGCTAGGACTTTTTTTGGGCAAATTTTAATTAGGGTGGGTGCTGCCCTAAACGGGCATGCCAATGCCCCTACCCCCACCTGCAACAATTACAGCCTTTATGCCCCCCTGGGGGGAAGATGGGGGTAGTTGCTCAAAATCTGCCACCTGGGGGCAAAAAGTCCACTAGACGCCAATGATTACGCTATCTTTTTTATGTGTGGGGGTGGGGGCTGCCTAGAATGAGCATACCAATGCCCCCACTCCCCAAACAAATAGCCAAAGTGTTTCTGACCCCCTTGGGGGCATATCAGGGCAACGCCACCCCCCGATATCCCCCTCAGGGCGGCAGAAAACAGACTAGGGACTGTTTTTTTTTTTAGCAATATGCTTATGTGTCGATTTTGGCCCCTAGCGCAGCCGGCACATAGGGAAACCTAGCAAACCTGCACATTTTTCCAAATGAGACACCCAGGGGAATCCAGGATGGGGTAAGTTGACTAGCTCTCACAGGTTCTGTTACCCAGAATACCTTGCAAACCTAAAAATGTGTCCAAAAGAACCAAATGTTCCTCAAATTTCTGTGGTGGTAAGTTCTGGAATCTGCATGGAACCACAAAATTCCACCCACCCCACGTTCCCTGAAGCCTTCCGATAAAAACAGTGCCTCACTCGTCTGGGAGACCCAAGTAACCGCAACAGGCACGGGCCCAAAACGTATTGAGGCGACATCAAAATTGCCTACCACCATACAACCTGCTTTTGCAAGGGGGGAGTCACCTGGGTTTTGGCCCTGTGCTCGGTGGCCATCTAGAGAAACCTACCAAACCCACACATTACTGAAAACTAGACACCCGGGAGCTTATGGCTTGCGTGGATCCCCCAACGTTCCCTTATCCCCTGCAAAGCTCAATTTTAGCTGGAAAATCACTTTTTTCAGACATTTTTGTGAGGGAAAGTATGGCATCACCGGGCTCACACAAATTTCCTACCAGCCAGCATTCCCCCAGGTCTCCTGATAAAAATGGTGCCTTACTTGTGGGGGAGGCCCAAGTACCCGCAACAGGCAAGGGCCCAAAACGTAGTGAGGAGACATCAAAATTGCCTATCTCACAACCACCTGGTTTTGCAAGGTGGGTCACCTGGGTTTTTGGCCCCATGCTTGGCAGCCATCTAGGGAAACCTACAAAACCCAGACATTTCTGAAACCTAGACACCCGCGGGCTTCCAAGGAGGTATGGCTTGCGTGGATCCCCTAACGTTTCCTTACCCAGAATCCCTTGCAAACCTCAATTTTAGCTGAAAAAAAATTTCTATCACACATTTTTGTGTGGGAAAGTGTGGCATCACCAGGCTCACACACATTTCCTATCACCTAGCGTTTCCCCAGGTCTCCTGATAAAAATGGTGCCTCACTTGTGTGAGAGGCCCAAGTACCCCTGACAGGCAAGGGCCCAAAACATTGTGAGGCGACATCAAATTGCCTATCTCACAACCACCTGCTTTTGCAAGAGGGGGTCACCTGGGTTTTTTGGCGTTGTGCTCGGCAGCCATCTGGGGAAACCTACCAAACCCATACATTTGTTAAAAGAAGACACCCGGGTGCTTCCAATGAGGTATGGCTTGCTTGGGATCCCCCAACGTTTCCTTACCCAGAATCCCTTGAAAACCTCCATTTTAGCTGAAAAAATCATTTTTTTCACACATATTTTTGTGGTAATATGTGGCATCACCAGGCTCACAAAAATGTCCTACCTCCCAGCTTTTTTTTCCTTAGGTCTCTTGATAAAAATGGTGCCTCACTTGTGTGGGAGGCCCAAGTACCCGCGACGGGCAAGGGCCCAAAACGAATGATGGAATATGTGACGTCATCAGCAGTGCATTGCGGGGGCGCGAGTTATAGTTAGCTCAACTAACTATAACGGCAGAATTTCAATGGTTTTGTATGAGTGAAATGTCCAACTAACTATAACGTCAATGAAACCTATGGTTTTTTGAGTGAATATATATATTTATAGTTTTTTTCATGTTTGCCTTGTAAATACTGGAATAGGAAAATTATAACCTATTCTAACTGTCGTCTTGCGAATCAAAGAAAAGATTTTCTTTATGTTTATCATTCACTGCATAGTCACGTGCAATGGTGCAGCTTTTTAACTGGTCTACATTCTGTTTGGCGTTGTCATGTGATCAAGCTACTTCGGTGGTGAAACGCGTAAGGGCCGATTAAACGCGAAAGCATTTTGCACTAAACCTGGGTCTATGTCTGCTTGCTGCGAAGCATTTTCTGGAGGCGGCGTTTAAGCAGCAATCCAATATATATATATATATATATATATATATATATATATATATATATATATATATATATATATATATTACCTACTGGCGGTCGCCAGTAGGTAGTTATAGTTAGGATTTTTTTCAATGTTAAATCTCAAAATTCTATTTGGAATTACTTTGGCACCGGTTGACGAATCTGCCTGAAAATTTCCTGAAAATGGCCTCGTCGAGCTCCGGTCCTTCCTTGAAAGTTTGGGGGGGATACGTCAAGCGGGGGCCGAGATAAAAGGGGGGTCCCAAAACGCGTTTTCCCCATGTTAATTTCCATAGGGCGGTCGATTTCACTTTTAGCCTGAACGGCTGAATGGATTTCCAGCAAACTTGGCAAAATTGAAGGGACTGGTAGCCCGATGTGCCTTTGCTATGTCTCAAGATGTGTGCTGCAGTGGATTTTGAGTAATTTACGTTCAAAAAAATATATATATCTATAGGCGCTCTCCGGTGCGCGCACTGGAGTGCGCTCCTGGCGCGACACGCGACTTGCGCGCAGAAAGCTGATTGGCTCTTGGGTGTCTGTAAACATTCTAAACAGTCTGGAGCGGCCGCCATCTTGTGTCTCGGTAAAATCGAGACACAAGGGGTTTGAAAAAAAAAGGGGCAAATGACCATAAGGGGGAAGAGTAGACCCCCTCTGACCCCCTAGGTTTGATGTGGGGGCTAAAATAGGGTCCTGCGGGGCATTACATTTTTTATTTTTTTTTTCGTTTTGCGCGGGGGAAGCGCATGGTACGCGCACCGGCGAAGCACGGGGAAAATCCAGGACCATATTTATGAAGGCCTTGCGCTGCCAGTTTTGCGCCGCCTGTACGTCAATTTTTGTGACGCATCAGCGGTGTAAAAAAATGTGCATTGTTACGCAATATTTAAAAAGTGACGCATCTATCTAGATGCGTCACTTTTTAAATATAGTGCAACGAGGCACATTTTTTTACACTGCTGGTGCGATGCGTCACTTTTCTGTGCGCACTCCTTATGACATTCCAGATGTGTCATATTTAATGTATGACGAATCATGTTGCAAGGAGTTACAGATACATCAGTATTTCTTACATATCTGTAAACATAAAAGTGACGCGAGGCAGGCGCAAGATTTTGACGCAACAGCATCCTAAAAGTGACGCAGAGAAATCTCATAGATTTCAGTACGTCGTTATTACCAAGCTTTTTGCGGGGGAATGCCCCCTCTGCATACATTATACCTGACGCAGATACAATGTGGCGCATAGTTTTAAAAAGTGACCCATGTACCTAGATGCGTCACTTTTTAAAAATAGCGTCAGGTATAATGCATGCAGAGGGGGTGTTCCCCCGCAAAAAGCTTGGTAATAAAGACGCAGTGCGTCACTTTTAGGATGCTGTTGCGTCAAAATCTTGCGCCTGCTTCACAGCAGACCTTTCACATGGTGCTTTTTCCATGTGAAAGGACATATTACTGGAGTTGCGTCACTTTTGTGACGCACTCCAGCAATGCGTTACTTTTGTGTTTATAGATACGTCAGAAATACTGACATATCTGTAACTCCTTGCGAATTGATTAGTCATATATTAAATATGACATATCTGGAATGTCATAAGGAGTGCGTACAGAAAAGTGTTTTCACATAGCGATGCGTCACTTTTCAGAAATGAGGCCTCCAGTTTATTCACTGTGTCATAACTTTCTTTTCTAACACTCACCTTCTTTCATTCCTCCTACTTCACTTCCTTTCACCTCTCATACCTTTCTGTTCTTTCTTACTCATTCTCCTTTCAATTATCAATGCACTATATTTCACTTACTCTTCATTTTTTTAAGAATATAGCTCTTTGATGAGAATTGGAGGTAGTTCTGAAAAGAACTTTTGGTTTTCTTCTTTTAACTGAACAGGAACAAAAACAGGGAATGGAAACTGCTCAACAGAAGCAAAAAGAAAACAAAAAAATTAGGGGTGGGAAGGGCAGCGATGGTTCTCCATTGCTCGAACCATGAGCAGGACACTTTGCTTCCCATAGGTGAGGAGTTGATTGCAGTATCTGCATCTGACGACCCCATGGTTAAATGCAGGTTGTATGTTTGGCACCTGCTCCTGCGATTGCTCTCTCCCAGAAGAAGTTGCTCCTCCGGTTGATGTAGAGGCCCCATCTCTGGGAACCTCTTGTGCCAGAGCCCTGACACTTTCCCGGGCAAAATTCTGGGGGTGCCTCCTCTCCACATGTCGGATCATGGTAAAGTTCCCAAAAGAGTACTTTTTTTGGGGGTTACCCCGTGACAGGACCTGTTTGCAGATCCTGCACTCCACTTTTGGTGCATTCACCTTCTTCTGGTCTGCTGGAAACTTAAAAAATTTCCATATGAAATGCTCTTTCACCTTTGGTTGAGGAGGCTCTTCATCGATGAATTCAGGCTCATCTTCACTGCTGGATGGTCTGGCAGCCATGATTAACCAAGAAATATGCAAGAGCAAAAAGGCAGGTCTTTCAGTCACAAAAGTGAAAGAAGAAGTGAAGGAAATGGGTGGGGATTTCATTCATTGTAAAAAAAAACTGTTAGCAACCAATGAAAAGTGTTATTTTAGGGTCACATGACCCGACGCGTTTACGCTGCGCGCTCCGGAGCACTTCCGGGTGCGTTTACGCAGCGCGATCGTAGGCGCTTCCGGGGCGCAAACGTGGCGCAATCGTAGGCGCTTTTGCGTGCGTTTACGCGCCGCGAACGTAGGCGCTTCCGAGGGCACTTACGTTGCGCGCCGAAGTGACGTCATCAAACTTTTACAGAAATGCATAATCATTTTCCTTATTAAAAAAAACTAATTTTATTTGTATGGTACGAAATGTTTTGCATTATTATTAACTTTTCATTCATATTTTTTTCACGAACGACAGTAGCGCTCTGGGTGCGCTTTCAGGTGAGCTCACGGAAAAGCTTACCGGAGAGCTTAGCTGAAAGCTTCCCGGAGCGCGCACCCAGAGCGCAAAAGAAAAAAATTATATAAAAAAAATGAATACTTAAAAAAAAACAGCAAATTGTAAAAAAAAAAAGGTTAGAAACTCGATATACAAAGGAATTAGCATTTAAAAAACCTATGAAATTCACTGAAAAAACCATAGGTTTCACACCAGTTATAGTTAGGAATTAGCATTTAAAAAACCTATCAAATTCACTGAAAAAACCATAGGTTTCACACCAGTTATAGTTAGCTGAAAATTTTACTGATATAAAACCATTGAAATTCCCACGTTATAGTAAGATGGACTCACTATAACTTGCGCGTGCAATGCACTGCTGATGACGTCACATATTACATCACTCATGACATGGTCAGTGACATCACTCATGACATCACTGATGACATCATGCTTGTGACAGAGTGACAGACCTCCTTTCAGTGTAATGTAACCCATGAAACACATATTCAAAAATAGAAATTAACATTTTCAAAAAAATGGAGATACACATAAAAGTTACAACAACCAATTCAATAATTCCACCATCTATATACACATCCACTCATTCACCAACAGTTCTATATAGTCACTCATACATATACTCACTCATCATATGTAGTGATACACCTATACATCCTGTTACACACCAACAGTCATCCAAAAGTTACTCTCACACATACTCACACATGCAAGTAAACTATTGAACATCCATTTATTTGCATATACAGCTAAACACACACTACCACCTTACTTCTAAGGAAACTTACACATACTTACTCTCTTAAACAATCACTTATAGAAACACATACTTATTTAAACAGGAACTCTTACAATCTCTTACTCTCACATATACTCACTTATATACATCAATATTCACATATACTAGATTAAAACATATGTAGTTACTGATAAAGACACTAGTGAGACAGTCATTCACGCAGTAACACACACATATACACACTCATCCACCCATACAGTCAGTCACGCACCTACTAAATCCTTTATCCAGACACTTCTACATCTACTCATTCTTCAATATGTAAAACATATTTAAACTTTACAGAAACACACAGTCACTGGATGATGTCATCAGTGATGTCATTTGAGATGTCATCAGTGATGTCATCAGTGATGTCACTGACCATGTCATGAATGATGTAATATGTGACATCATCAGCAGTGGATTGCGGGTGCGCGATATATAGTTAGTGCAACTAACTATATATGCGAATTTCAATGGTTTTGTGCGAGTAAAATAAGGTTTTGTAAATGCTAATCCCTAACTATATATGGTCTATAACCTATGGTTTTTTCAGTGAATTTTCAAGGTTTTGTAAATGCTAATTCCTAACTATATAGGGTCTATAACCTATGGTTTTTTCAGTGAATTTCAATGGTTTTTTAATAGCAAATATCAAAAGCTTTAAAATGTCAAGTACGTGGTAGGTAAAAACATTTTCGTGTTTATGCACGCTGATGTGCTTTGAACGCTGCCCTCCCCCCTCCTCTTTTCTTTTAGGAGTATTCTCTCTTTGCAGATAGTGAAGGGTAGGTAACACAGGCCTTTGCCCCCGTTGTAACCCGTCGTGCCTGCTTCCCTCTCCATTTGATTGATTGTTATCCTAGCATTTATTGTTTTTGAATTGGTTCTCTTTGGTTCATTCTCTATTTACAAACAAGCACAGAGTCGCAATACTCTGTTTAGTCTTTGCAGATAGTGAAAAATCGTTAAAAAAACAAAAGGAATCAAGCAAAATCAGTAGGCCACTAATGGGATCTCTTTTTGACCTCGCTAAAATAGAAACATTATGAACAACCCCTCATGACAAATACGAAACTAGTGAGAGGAACTGAGCTCGACACCATGATGGCTGCAAGACAGCTCGGCTCCGCCGCCCACCCCACCCAAAATAACGACAAACCCTATGCAAATATTATAAATATATACAACACACCAGCAAAGTAACAGGGTAAAACGTTTTATTAAATAACTATTTACATGGCAGCCTGCTGCAACATCGATCCAAACAAGCCTTTGTATTTGGGGCTCAAAATCAACAAGTAACAGGGTAAAACGTTTGATTAAATAACTATTTACATGGCAGCCTGCTGCAACATCGATCCAAACAAGCCTTTGTATTTTGGGCTCAAAATCAACCATCAATAGTAAGATTTTCATAGGTGAGTGTAGGTTAATGATTTTCCATCCACAGACTAAAAGCCTGGAGTGGGAGTGAAAGAACAATAACTAGGTAAGAAGGAAAGCAGAGGCTGTGGGAAGGACTCTGGATATGGTATGTTGCTTGGTCCCTGAGATGCTTCGATGTCACTGCCTTGCACAAATGGCATAAGTCCTGGATGTTGGGTGCCATAGTTGAGGGTTCCGAGCAGCGCTTGTAACACTGTCTGAAGTTTATTTGCACCTGCTGCAGCTTCACTATTCTCAAAGTAAGTGGGGGCTGTTTGTGGACCTGACTGCATTGGAAAACAATGTGATGCGGTGCCTCCCTGAACCGCTTGACGGAGGCCCCCGAGATAATTGCGCCTGCTCCACACCTTGTCCCACAATCCGTTTGACCTGAAGACACGTCCTGCGGTGCCCTGGTCCGACCATCACATATACCTGCGCCAGGAAACGGCGTGGGGTGCACTAGAAGGGAGAGGCGGCGCGAACGAGCCTCCCCCACCTTCCCAGGTGGAGGTTTCTCAGCTACACCCCAGCGCTTCACTCGACCAGCTGACTTGCGCCCGCTCTTGCGACACAGTGCCTCACTCGGCCAGCTGAATTGCGCCTGCTCTTGCTATTACAACGTCTCACCCGCCATCCAACGGAATCGCACCCAATCTTGCGGTACAGCGACAGGCGGCTGCTACGGAGCTCACAAAATGGTGGTCGGCTCCACAGACTTGGGCCTGGCCTGCAAAGATGGCTCTGGGCAACCGTGGAACTCGGACGCTTGACTGCTAGGGCATGGGCCCCATTCCCAAAAGAGTCCCCTCAGCCTTGAAGATTCTACAACAGTCACCGGGACCCCCGACTCCCGCAGGCTTCCGGTGGGGAGCGGCTGCCATGATTGCTCGCGGAATGGCCACGACGGAGCCACGAGATGGTGGTGCTCTCATGCTGATGCCAGCTTCAGTCTGAAACATCCAGAAACACTGTAGACTACCAATTCGATCAGTTCCGGTGGAGCCCCAACGTGACCCGGTAGAGAAGAACTTGCCCTCCCCTCTTTGACTGATGGTTCTTATAGCCTGTCCCTTCTGTTGTCATTTAACAGAACTTTTTGGGCTGCTGAAAGGGGTTGTGTTCCGACCGCTGGTTGGTGGAGACATTTTGACTATATTCTGGACCTGCGTTGTCGCGTAATGCGTCATATGACGCGACGCGTTAGCGCACCCGGAAGTGCTCCGGTGCGCGAGGCGCAGCTTCCCGGAAGCGATCCAGAGCGCGGCGTGCAGCGCGTAACGTAAGCATAACAGGTCATGTGACTTGTTAATAAAACTTTTCATTGGTTCATTTTACTTTTGTTATTCTAATGATCGAAGGCTTGGTCATATGACCTAAAAATAACACTTTTCATTACTTTCGAAAAAAAATGTTCCCAAATGATGAAAGCCCCACCTTTTTTTTCTCACTCTGACTTGTAAAGCAAAGGACCCAGATGCATTTACAGTTTACCACTAACAATGTTCCAGGCTAATGTATTTTCCCAGGAAATTTACAACTGTCCTGCAAGTAAAATATTCCTATTTCGAGAAAAAGGGCGTTTCTTCGTCCCATGAGGGAGCCTTTGAACAAAAGAGGCTCGGCCTGCTGTCTTAGTCGCTGATAGGCATGAATATCGGATTCTTATCGATCACTTTATGTTGCAGGAGTAGAAAACACAACAGCCCTTGACCATTTATCTTTACTGCGTTCCTGCGTATTATACCTTTTAACCGTCATGTAATCGGGCTGCTTTATTTCACTTGCCTTTTACTGATTCGAAAACAGTGGCTATTATTCGAAACTTTACCAATCTAGGTACTACTACCATGTTTTGTTTTAAAAACCTTTATTGTGAAAATGTCAGTATACAAATACGGGCCTATAACCACGTGGGCCGGCCACGGAGCAAACTGGAATTGTATATGATGAGGGAACATTTACACTGTAGAAGAACGTAACGGGCGGGCCATTAGGTTGCAAGAACTAAGGTGTCTAACAGTTGCGGAATCGGTGGATGTACATTTTATAATTAAAGTACGACAGGGCAAGTTACAATAAAATTATCTAGATATACATTTGCGGGCAAGTACCATAGGTGATGTTAATTCGAACTTTCAATAGTACAGTAATCAATAACACATCAGAACTTAATATCAATAGGGATGTCCAAATGTTCAATCAGTACTCGTCCCCGCCCGCCATGTGCTTCAAAACTGCATACGTATCTCGTGATATCAAGGTTGGGCAACCAGTACACAACAAGGAGTTACGAGTCCCATTTACACCGGCGCCATTTTGGGCGAGGCCGGGCAGGTCCAGGTTATAGTCAAAATGTCTCCACCAACCAGCGGTCGGACCAGAACCCCTTTCGGCAGTCCAAAAAGGTTCCGTTAAATGACAACAGAAGAGATAGGCAACAAGAACCATCAGTCAAAAGAGGGGACGCTATCGTGAATGGGACCCATGCCCTAGCAGGCAAGTGTCCGAGTTCCAAGGTGTCCCAGGTAGGCATGAGCGGATTTTGCGGATTGGCAATCCGCGAATTTGCGGATTTGCGAACTCGCAATCCGCAAAATCCGCGAATTCCCGCGAATTTGCGGATTTTTTTTTTTTTTTGTGTTCGCCCGTGTTTCTGCCAGTTCGCGAGGGTTTTTACAATTTCGCAATTTGCGAACTTACCTGTCGGGTCGCAAGTTTTGCGAACTTGTTGTTTCTACGTGTCCAACCTGTTTGGGACACTCTTCTTCATCACTGCCACTCTCTGTCACCACTGCCACTCTCTGACTACTCATGCCACCCTCTGGCCCACCCATGCCACCCTCTGTTTCATCACCACACCCTCTGGTTGTCCAGTGTACATTATTTTCGGCAAAGCAAAGCACACCTTCCCTGCCTCAAGTGACCTGAATTAATTTGGGGCTGATTAATGTGTCACAGAATATTTTTTTAGCTGGCACCTGCTTCCTTAGTGCGCCCTGATTAGTGATCTTTTGCACTTGCTAAGTGCTTTCATTGTTGCAAAATTAGTTACAACACCTGCCCTGCCCCAACTGACAATAATGAATTAGGGGCTGATTAATGGATTTTAACTTCCAGCCTGGCTCCTGCTTGTCTCCCTTAGCTGTAATTCATGACCTTTGTGGCATATGTGTAACTATTCTGAGGTTCAGAGCAGGGTCACATAATAGTTTCAACTGGCAACTGAACTCTGGAGGGGCCCCTCAGGAAGCACTACAGGAAATGGCTACTAATGATGTGCCTGAACTTTTGAACCTGGTAAGTAGTTACTTTCAGTTTTGCTTAGATCATATTTCTGCAATTTCGCACTTATTCGCGGGGCGCGAACTCACGCGAACAGTGCGAGCAGTGCGAGCAAAATCCGCTGCTCGCGGATTTGCGGATTTTGCAGGAAATTCGCAAATCTCGCGGATTGCGGATTTCCCGAAAATCCGCAAAATCCGCGAGCGGAACGGATTTTCCGCCCATGCCTAGTCCCAGGGCCATTTTAGTGGACCAGGCCCAAATCCAAAGAGCCGGCCGCCATTTTGAGAGTCCTGTTGCAGCCGCCTATCGCTGCACCGCAAGAGTTGCTGCAATTCAGCTGGATGGTGGGCGAGACGCTGTAGCCGCAAGAGCGGGCGCAATTCAGCTGGATGGCGGGTGAGGCACTGTACCGCAAGAGCGGGCGGAACTCAGCTGGATGGGGGGTGAGGCACTGTGCCGCAAGAGCGGGCGGAACTCAGCTGGAAGGCGAGTGAAACGCTAAGAGGCGCCCCACTGCAGATGAGGTGCCTCCACCTGGGGAGGAGGGAGAGGCCCGTTTGCGCCGCCCCCCCTCCCCCGGGCACCCCACGCCGTCTTTCGGCGCAGCATTGTAGGATGGCCACACCAGTGAAACTTGCTGGACACCACCTCGGTGCCATCCGGATCTCAGCGCGTTGTGCTTCCTTCGGCGTACTGTAGCAGCAAGAGTGACCGCAACTCAGCTGGACGGCGAGTGAAACGCTAAGAGGCGCCCCACTGCAGATGAGGTGCCTCCACCTGGGGAGGTGGGAGAGGCCCGTTTGCGCCACCTCCCCCCCCCCTCGGGCACCCCACGCCGTCTTTCGGCGCAGCATTGTAGGATGGCCACACCAGTGAAACTTGCTGGACACCACCTCGGTGCCATCCGGATCTCGGCGCGTTGTGCTACCTTCGGCCTACTGTAGCAGCAAGTGCGGGCGCAACTCAACTGGACGGCGAGTGAAACGGTAAAAGGCGCCGCACTGCAGATGAGGTGCCTCCACCTGGGAAGGCGGGAGAGGCCAGTTCGCACTGCCTCCCCCCCCCCCCTCCCCGGGCACCCCACGCCGACTTTCGGCGCAGCATTGTAGGATGGCCACACCAGTGCAACTTGCTGGACACCACCTCGGTGCCATCCGGATCTCGGCGCGTTGTGCTGCCTTCGGCCTATTCGCACATCGGTCTGCTACTGACGCCGCCTCACAGGCCAACGGATTTTGTAGGCTTTTTATAGCCCAAAGCCGCATAACAGGTCATGTGACTTGTTTATAAAACTTTTTATTGTTTCATTTTACTTTTGGTTTCCTAATGATGGAAGGCTTGATCATATGACCTAAAAATAACACTTTTCATTGGATTGAAACATTTTTTTTCCCCAAATGATGAAAGCCCCACCATTTTTTTTCTCACTCTGCAATCCAAAAAGGTTCCGTTAGATAACAACAGAGGGGACAGGCAACAAGAACCATCAGTCAAAAGAGGGGAGGGCAAGTTCTTCCCTACCGGGTCACGTTGGGGCTCCACCAAAAGTCATCGAATTGGTAGTCTACAGTGTTTCTGGATGTTTCAGACTGAAGCTGGCGTCAGCATGAGAGCACCACCATCTCGTGGCTCCGTCATGGCCATTCCGCAAGCAATCATGGCAGCCGCTCCCCACCGGAAGCCTGCGGGAGTCGGGGGCCCCGATGACTTTTGTAGAATCTTCAAGGCTGAGGGGACGCTTTCGAGAATGGGGCCCAAGCCCTAGCAGGCAAATGTCCGAGTTCAAATGTGTCCCAGGGCCATTTTAGTGGACCAGGCCCAAATCCGAAGAGCCGGCCGCCATTTTGAGAGTCCTGTGGCAGCCGCCTATCGCTGCACTGCAAGAGTGGGCGCAATTCAACTGGATGGTGGGCAAGACACTGTAGCCGCAAGAGCGGGCGCAACTCAACTGGATGGTGGGCGAGATGCTGTAACCGCAAGAGTGGGCGCAACTCAGCTGAATGGCGGATGAGGCACAGTGCAGCAAAAGCGGGCGGTAAACAGTTGAATGGCGACTGAAACGGTAAAGGGGCGCCCCACTGCAGCAGAGGAGCCTCCAGCTAGGTAGGCGGGGGAGGCCCATTCGTTCCGCCTCCCCCCCCCCCCCCCCGGGGCGCCCCACGCCGTTTTTCGGCGCAGCATTGTAGGATGCCAAGACCAGTGCGACAACTTACTGGACATCACCTGGGTGCCGTCCGAATCTTGGCGCGTTGTGCTGCCTTCGGCCTATTCGCACAAAGGACCGCTACTGACGCCACCTCACAGCAGCCCATTGTTGCTTTGTTTAAAATGTTTTTTTAACGTGTTTACTTTGTTGGAGCGTTGTATATATTTATAAGTTATTAAAGTGTTATAATCCTACTACTTTGTTGGAGTGCTATATATTTTTAATGTGACACATAATTGTGAAGACTTTAATGTACAGAAAGGCATCCCCGGAATCTTCCGCTTCAGGCTCGATCCCACACACCCTCACAGTGAGAATCCCCTCCCCAATCACAATACAGGATCGTTATCAGATAGTAGGAACGCGTGTGGTGTGACGGATCTCATGGGGTGGGGGCCTTGATCTACTGTAACTCCTTTGAAGAGGGGTGATTCTTTACAGTTGGGGCCATAAACTACATCCGCAGGGCTAAGTGATAGCCTGGGACCGGCCTGGACAATCAGACACAGAGGAAGAGGAGTGTCAGAGGGTACGGTAGTGAATAGGGTGAAAGGGAGGTGTCGGGCGGGCACAGGGTGTGATTCTCAGGGAATAGCAGCGCAGATGGGGGGAGGTTTATGGCCCATGCATGAGAGAGAGAGCGGGGGTGACCAGTGCGTGGGGGAGATGCTTGCGAGGGTGGGGAGCCATGCTGAGGATCGGCGGCGTGCAGAGAGTGGGTCTGGTCAAGGCATCTAAAATGGCTGCCGTGCACGACAAACGTGTGGCATTGGAAAAAAGGCAAGATGGCGCAGACAATGTTTATCAATACGGATTAATTTATAACAATTATTTTTAACAATATATTTACTCGCAGTGACAAAATGGCGGTCAACACTTCCTGATTTCCTTCGAATCGAACGTTAACAGACGTCACGCAGCAAAAAAATACAAATCCGCTCACGCGCAGCCGCTGGAAGACATGTATCAACATATATGAGCATCCTCAGCCACCCTCAGAAAACCTAGGGGGTCAGGATACGTCTCCCGTACCCCCAGAGGGTGCGGTAGTGAATAGGGTGAAAGGGAGGTGTCGGGCGGGCACAGGGTGTGATTCTCAGGGAAGAGCAGCGCAGATGGGGGGAGGTTTATGGCCCATGCATGAGACAGAGAGCGGGGGTGACCAGTGCGTGGAGGAGATGCTTGCGAGGGTGGGGAGCCATGCTGAGGCTCGGCAGCGTGCAGAGAGTGGGTCAGGTCAAAGCATCTAAAATGGCTGCCGTGCACGACAAAAGTGTGGCATTGGAAAAAAAGCAAAATGGCGCAAACAATGTTTATCAATACGGATTAATTTATAACAATTAGTTTTTAACAATATATTTACTCGCAGTGACAAAATGGCGGTCAACACTTCCTGATTTCCTTCGAATCGAACGTTAACAGACGTCACGCAGAAAAAAAAAAATCCGCTCACACGCAGCCGCTGGAAGACATGTATCAACATATATGAGCATCCTCAGCCACCCTCAGAAAACATAGGGGGTTAGGATACGTCTCCTGTACCCCCTTACACCCATTTCTCACATTGTTTTTCCTCCATCTTGTAATTTAATTAAAACGAAACACAAAATGGCGAATTCCCGTTTCGCTACCGGTTCGCGAACCGGAAAGCGCTTCTACCGCGAAAAATCTAATTTTTTTTATTTGCCCCATGGGACCCTTTAATAACACCAACATCATTCCTAGGGGGTCAAGAGGGGTCTACCTTGCCCCCTTTCATTAAATTCCCCCTTCGTTTTTCTCCTCCTCTTGTCTCTCGATCCTACCGAGAGACAAGATGGCGGCCGTTCCGGACTGTTTAGAATGTTGACAGACACCGGAGAGCCAATCAGCTTCGCTTCGCAAAGTTCCGTAACGCAAAAAGTACGCGAACCGGATCGCTACCTGGGACGCTGTCACAGATATATCTGTTTTTTAAAACGTTAATTTCTCAAAATTCACTGGAGCACATATATTGAGACCCAGTAAAGGCAAATCGGGCTAACAGTCCCTCCAATTTTGCCAAGTTTCATGCAGATCCATTCAGCGGTTCGAGCTAAAAGTGAGGCCAAACGCCCTATGGAAAAATGAATGGGAAAAACGCGTTTTGGGACCCCCTTTTTTCTCGGCCCCCCCTTGACAAAACCCCCCCAAATTTTCAGGGGCTGCTCAGAAACAAAATGTGCCATTTTCCTGACAATTTCAGACGATTCCGTCCACAAACGCCAAAGTTATTAGATATAGAATTTTCAAAAGTCCCATAGAGAAAAAATCCTAACTATATATACCTACTGGCGACTGCCAGTAGGTAATATATATATATTATACCCAGACCCGCAAGGAAGAGGCACTGCTATCTGTCAGGGCGATGCAACAAGAAGCGAGAAGCTTCCTTTAAGGAGTGCCCTCCGACTGCTAAAAAAGGTCCAGAAACGGAGTTTGAGATGGAAGGGCCACTGTGTGAGGCCCGCCCCAACTTGGTGTATGAACATTTTCCAAGCAGCCAGGGTTTGCGGAGGAATTTTCCTCAGCACGACACACTTGAAGCAAACCAATTTCAAAGGAGAATCAAAAGCTGCACAGAGGCACCGTGGTCGTGAAACCAAGCTGGTTCAGCATAACCGAGGTATGGAAATGTCCTTTTAAAAGCAAGACTGCACTCGGTATGCATTAGAACTGTGAGTGGTTTTACCAAAATCGACGTTGGAAACCCAAATGACTTTAGAGGGCAGTCCTGGTGCATTATGGGAAAGTGAGTCCCTGAGGTGTATTTTGAAAGAACTTTGAGCAAAGGGAACTTGTTATTGACTTGATTTGCAGTTACTTTGAACCTTCAACACACGTTTAAGTACTGTCTTTTGTTCTATTGTCGGAAGCGGCACCACTTGTGAAACCCTAACATGACTGTGACTTTAATTGGGATTAATGGACCTTTGGTCCCTTTTCAATGTCTACGAAGCTACGTTTTAAAATCCCAACAAACCCACAGGCACAGCAGCTAAAGGCATGGGAGAAAGAGTCGCTGGACTCGAAACGCGTCTGCCGTTTTACATTTCTTGCTGAAATAAAAAGACCAGTTCAAGTGAAGTTTGGTGTGGTCCGTGCAGCGTTTTTGGTAGCGCTTGCGTTTGGTGGATTTATAGAGATGTCTGACGCATCTCAGTAACGGACCCAGACCTGCGAGGAAGAGGCACTGCTATCTGTCAGGGCGATGCAACAAGAAGCGAGAAGCTTCCTTTAAGGAGTGCCCTCCGACTGCTAAAAAAGGTCCAGAAATGGAGTTTGAGATGGAAGGGCCACTGTGTGAGGCCCGCCCCAACTTGGTGTATGAACATTTTCCAAGCAGCCAGGGTTTGCGGAGGAATTGTCCTCAGCACGACACACTTGAAGCAAACCAATTTCAAAGGAGAATCAAAAGCTGCACAGAGGCACCATGGTCATGAAACCAAGCTGGTTCAGCATAACCGAGGTATGGAAATGTCCTTTTAAAAGCAAGACTGCACTCGGTATGCATTAGAACTGTGAGTGGTTTTACCAAAATCGACGTTGGAAACCCAAATGACTTTAGAGGGCAGTCATGGTGCATTATGGGAAAGTGAGTCCCTGAGGTGTATTTGAAAGAACTTTGAGCAAAGGGAACTTGTTATTGACTTGATTTGCAGTTACTTTGAACCTTCAACACACGTTTAAGTACTGTCCTTTGTTCTATTGTCGGAAGCGGCACCACTTGTGAAACCCTAACATGACTGTGACTTTAATTGGGATTAATGGACCTGTGGTCCCTTTTCAATGTCTACGAAGCTACGTTTTAAAATCCCAACGAACCCACAGGCACAGCAGCTAAAGGCATGGGAGAAAGAGTCGCTGGACTCGAAATGTGTCTGCCGTTTTACATTTCTTGCTGAAATAAAAAGACCAGTTCAAGTGAAGTTTGGTGTGGTCAGTGCAGCGTTTTTGGTAGCGCTTGCGTTTGGTGGATTTATAGAGATGTCTGACACATCTCAGTAACGGACCCAGACCCGCGAGGAAGAGGCACTGCTATCTGTCAGGGCGATGCAACAAGAAGCGAGAAGCTTCCTTTAAGGAGTGCCCTCCGACTGCTAAAAAAGGTCCAGAAACGGAGTTTGAGATGGAAGGGCCACTGTGTGAGGCCCGCCCCAACTTGGTGTATGAACATTTTCCAAGCAGCCAGGGTTTGCGGAGGAATTGTCCTCAGCACGACACACTTGAAGCAAACCAATTTCAAAGGAGAATCAAAAGCTGCACAGAGGCACCGTGGTCGTGAAACCAAGCTGGTTCAGCATAACCGAGGTATGGAAATGTCCTTTTAAAAGCAAGACTGCACTCGGTATGCATTAGAACTGTGAGTGGTTTTACCAAAATCGACGTTGGAAACCCAAATGACTTTAGAGGGCAGTCATAGTGCATTATGGGAAAGTGAGTCCCTGAGGTGTATTTTGAAAGAACTTTGAGCAAAGGGAACTTGTTATTGACTTGATTTGCAGTTACTTTGAACCTTCAACACACGTTTAAGTACTGTCCTTTGTTCTATTGTCGGAAGCGGCACCACTTGTAAAACCCTAACATGACTGTGACTTTAATTGGGATTAATGGACCTGTGGTCCCTTTTCAATGTCTACGAAGCTACGTTTTGAAATCCCAACGAACCCACAGGCACAGCAGCTAAAGGCATGGGAGAAAGAGTCGCTGGACTCAAAACGCGTCTGCCGTTTTACATTTCTTGCTGAAATAAAAAGACCAGTTCAAGTGAAGTTTGGTGTGGTCCATGCAGCGTTTTTGGTTGCGCTTGCGTTTGGTGGATTTATAGAGATGTCTGACACATCTAACGGACCCAGACCCGCGAGGAAGAGGCACTGCTATCTGTCAGGGCGATGCAACAAGAAGCGAGAAGCTTCCTTTAAGGAGTGCCCTCCGACTGCTAAAAAAGGTCCAGAAACGGAGTTTGAGATGGAAGGGCCACTGTGTGAGGCCCGCCCCAACTTGGTGTATGAACATTTTCCAAGCAGCCAGGGTTTGCGGAGGACTTGTCCTCAGCACGACACACTTGAAGCAAACCAATTTCAAAGGAGAATCAAAAGCTGCACAGAGGCACCGTGGTCGTGAAACCAAGCTGGTTCAGCATAACCGAGGTATGGAAATGTCCTTTTAAAAGCAAAACTGCACTCGGTATGCATTAGAACTGTGAGTGGTTTTACCAAAATCGACGTTGGAAACCCAATGACTTTAGAGGGCAGTCATGGTGCATTATGGGAAAGTGAGTCCCTGAGGTGTATTTTGAAAGAACTTTGAGCAAAGGGAACTTGTTATTGACTTGATTTGCAGTTACTTTGAACCTTCAACACACGTTTAAGTACTGTCCTTTGTTCTATTGTCGGAAGCGGCACCACTTGTGAAACCCTAACATGACTGTGACTTTAATTGGGATTAATGGACCTGTGGTCCCTTTTCAATGTCTACGAAGCTACGTTTTAAAATCCCAACGAACCCACAGGCACAGCAGCTAAAGGCATGGGAGAAAGAGTCG
This sequence comes from Lissotriton vulgaris, assembly GCF_964263255.1. Taxonomy (NCBI): domain Eukaryota; kingdom Metazoa; phylum Chordata; class Amphibia; order Caudata; family Salamandridae; genus Lissotriton; species Lissotriton vulgaris. The sequence continues at coordinate 1,151,328,500 of NC_141694.1, forward strand.
CTGGACTCGAAACGCGTCTGCCGTTTTACATTTCTTGCTGAAATAAAAAGACCAGTTCAAGTGAAGTTTGGTGTGGTCCGTGCAGCGTTTTTGGTAGCGCTTGCGTTTGGTGGATATATATATATATATATATATATATATATATATATATATATATATATATATATATATTCACTGAAAAAACCATAGGTTATAGACCATATATAGTTAGGAATTCGCATTTACAAAACCTTATTTTACTCACACAAAACCATTGAAATTCCATATATAGTTAGTTGCACTAACTATATATCGCGCACCCGCAATCCAACGCTGATGATGTCACATATTACATCATTCATGACATGGTCAGTGACATCACTGATGACATCACTGATGACATCTCAAATGACATCACTGATGACATCTCAAATGACATCACTGATGACATCACTGATGACATCTCATTTGACATTACTGATCACATCACTGATGATATCATTCATGTGATAATACGATGAACCTCTTCAGACTCTAATATAACCTTAGATACAATCAGTGTAAACAGACACTCACAGACTGTCACTCATCCATGGAGTTACTCACACACCTAGTCAGTCATGCAAAGAATCAATCACACCTCCATTTCCTCAACTATACAGTTATACAAACTTTACTTATTCAAACATATACTAACACATATTTACTCTCTTATACAATCCCTGATACAAGTTCACAATGATCCATACAGCCACTCACACATTCACTGGCTCTTATGCACAGTTATTTATATATGTCAACTCTCACATGTACTGTGTTTTACATATGTACTTACTTTGACATGTAGCACTGAGATATCCATTCACTCACCAATACACTCATGCACACAGTCAACCGCCCATACAGCTGTTTCCACATGCACTTTTGAAACCATACATCTAGTGAATCAACTGCTCACACATCTATGCACAGAGTCATACACCTCCCAGCCACCCACACACACACTCAGTCTCCCATACAAATACTTGGGCAACCAATCAATAACCCATATAGTTACTCATATAGCTACTTATCAACACATGCAACAGTTTACAGAACAACAGACATAATGATGCACAACTTAAGACAGTTTAGTCACTAACCCATGCACTCAGTGAGACACATTTAATCACTCACTCATACAGTCAGTCATGCACCTACTAAATCCTTCATCCAGACACTTATACATCCACTCATTCTTCAATATGTAAGACATATTTTAACTTTACAGAAACATACAGTCACTGGATGTTGTCATCAGTGATGTCATCAGTGATGTCATTTGAGATGTCATCAGTGATGTCATCAGTGATGTCACTGACCATGTCATGAATGATGTAATATGTGACATCATCAGCAGCGGATTGCGGGTGCGCGATATATAGTTAGTGCAACTAACTATATATGGAATTTCAATGGTTTTGTGTGAGTAAAATAAGGCTTTGTAAATGCGAATTCCTAACTATATATGGTCTATAACCTATGGTTTTTTCAGTGAATTTTCAAGGTTTTGTAAATGCTAATTCCTAACTATATATGGTCTATAACCTATGGTTTTTTCAGTGAATTTTCAAGGTTTTGTAAATGCTAATTCCTAACTATATATGGTCTATAGCCTATGATTTTTTCAGTGAATATATATATATACATACATATATAAACATATATCATCTGTATATCTATATAAATACAAACATAAATGCATGCATACATATACTTATATGCATACAGATGCATGTTATTTACATGAAAGTTGAAAAAACACTAATAAAAGCAAAGCTAAAAAGCCACCTCATTACAAACAGAATGGCTTTAACTTAAACGAGGGCGAGATATATTGCATTTTCAATGCTTGTTTACTTTGGTTCCATCAAGAAGGCATTCAGATGTGTCACACATTTGCCATAAATTCTGAATGTTAGCACTCTAGTTGCACATTAGATCACTGTAGTAAAGCTACTGCTCACCAGGGACGTCTGCTGCTGGTATTCAAAGTGTATGTTTCAGTCTGCATGTCAGAATTTTTTTAATGAAATAGAAGAGGATTTGAGAAGTCACTCAAAATGATCCCTAATTTTTCTTTCTGAAGCACTAATCATACTTTCTATGGCAAAATTAACCCCCTCATGTTGTTCCTTTTTAAATTGAGTGTTTTCAGACTTACCACTTCATTCCAATCAAGATGGCTTCTGGTGTGCCATACTTTTGTCATAAGTAAGACTGTTAGTGCTCTAGTTGTTCTTTAGAACACTCTGGGACATTCTGTCATTGGGCTATACTTGAGGTACATCTGGGTGATATTTGGGCTACATTTAGGCTCTTTTGTCTCTGGTGGCCATCTTGGGAGACTGTATGTCAGAATTTTTTAATGAAATTGAAGAGGGTTTGAGAAGTCACTCAAAATGTGCCCTAATTTTTCTTTCTGCAGCACTAATCATAATTCATATGGCAAAATATACCCCCTCATTTTGTTCCTTTTTAAATTAAATGTTTTAAGAGTTACCACTTTATTCCAATCAAGATGGCTTCAGGTGTGCCATACCTTTGTAATAAGTAGGACTGTTAGCGCTCTAGTTGTTCTTTAGAACACTCTGGGACATTCTGTCATTGGGCTATACTTGGGCTACATCTGGGTGATATTTGGGCTACATTTGGGCTCTTTTGTCTCTGATGGCCATTTTGGGAGACTGCATGTCAGAATTTTATAATGAAATAGAAGAGGATTTGAAAAGTCACTCAAAATGTGCCCTAATTTTTCTTTCTGCAGCACTAATAATACCTTCTATTGCATAATATACCCCCTCATTTTGTTCCTTTTTAAATAAAATGTTTTAAGAGTTACCACTTTATTCCCATCACGATGGCTCCAGGTGTGCTATACCTTTGTAATAAGTAGGACTGTTAGCGCTCTAGTTGTTCTTTAGAACACTCTGGGACATTCTGTCATTGGGCTATACTTGGGCTACATCTGGGTGATATTTGGGCTACATTTGGGCTCTTTTGTCTCTGGTGGCCATTTTGGGAGACTGCATGTCAGAATGTTTTAATGAAATAGAAAAGGATTTGAGAAGTCACTCAAAATGTGCCCTAATTTTTCATTCTGCAGCACTAATAATACTTTCTATGGCAAAATATACCCCCTAATGTTGTTTCTTTTTAAATTAAATGTTTTAAGAGTTACCACTTTATTCCAATCAATATGGCTTCAGGTGTGCCATACCTTTGTAATAAGTAGGACTGTTAGCGCTCTAGTTGTTCTTTAGAACACTCTGGGACATTCTGTCATTGGGCTATACTTGGGCTACATCTGGGTGATATTTGGGCTACATTTGGGCTCTTTTGTCTCTGGTGGCCATTTTGGGAGACTGCATGTCAGAATGTTTTAATGAAATAGAAAAGGATTTGAGAAGTCACTCAAAATGTGCCCTAATTTTTCATTCTGCAGCACTAATCATACTTTCTATGGCAAAATATACCCCCTCATGTTGTTTCTTTTTAAATTAAATGTTTTAAGAGTTACCACTTTATTCCAATCAAGATGGCTTCAGGTGTGCCATACCTTTGTAATAAGTAGGACTGTTAGCGCTCTAGTTGTTCTTTAGAACACTCTAGGAGGCTGCAGTAGAACACAAAGGAATCAACTGACAGTCTCTGTCCTTGTTGGATGTGCATGTTTTACTGAGAATGTCAGACTTCATTTTCACATGACTGAGAAAGATAATGTGAATTTACAGAAAATATGCTTTCAGTTTAGCTTATAGATCCCCTTCCAAACAACCTTGGGAAAATCATGAGATATTAGTTTTCTTTCAAACAATATTCATGATATCACAGCAGAAGGTTTTTTCACATGGTAAAATCACCTTAGAACCCACCACAATTCCTAAAACGAGTATGGTACCATCAACAAATGATTTATAATGTAACTAAAGTCCTAAAACCCTCTATTAACTACAATGCTTTTTAATGAGGTGCTATCGTGTATATTGGTCCCAAGATGGCTGCCAACACTTCTTGGATGAAGTGCTGACAGCCAATCAGATCAGATGTGTGGTTAGGCTCCGCCCAGATATATATCTTTTTTTGAACCTAAATTACTCAAAATCCACTGGAGCACATATATTGAGACCTAGCAAAGGCACATCGGGCTAACAGTCCCTACAATTTTGCCAAGTTTCGTGCAAATCCATTCAGCCGTTCGAGCTAAAAGTGAGGCCAACCGCCCTATGGAAATTAACATGGGAAAAACGTGTTTTGGGACCCCCCTTTTTTCTCGGCCCCCCCTTGATGAAACCCCCCAAATTGTCAGGGGCTGCTCAGAAACAAAATGTTCCATTTTCCTGAAAATTTCAGCCAATTCCGTCCACAAACGCCAAAGTTATTAGACATAGAATTTTCAAAAATCCCATAGAGAAAAAATCCTAACTATATATACCTACTGGCGACCGCCAGTAGGTAATATATATATATATATATATAATCTACTGGTGGTCGTCAGTAGATAGTTATAGTTAGGACCTATTTTCCATATGAAAATCGCAACATTATATTCCCAATAACTTTGGCGTGATTGACGAAAATGTATTTTCAAAACTCGTGGCATGGTCCTGTCCGCTCCTATCTCAAAAGTTTCGTGGAGATTTGGCAAGGGGGGGCCGAAAAAAAAGGGGGGTCCCAAAACGTGTTTCCCAATGCAATTTCCCATAGTTAGTTGGACACTTCACTCATACAAAACCATTGAAATTCCCCAGTTATAGTTAGTTCAGCTAACTATAACTTGCGCGCCCGCAATGCACTGCTGAGGACATCACATATTACATCACTCATGACATGGTCAGTGACATCACTCATGACATCACTGACGACCTCTCAAATAACATCACTGATGACATCACTGATGACATCCTCCTTGTGATAGAGTGACAGACCTCCTCTCACCCTAATATAAACTTAGATACACACATTCAAAAATAGAAAGTAACATTTTCAAAACAATGGACATACCAGTACCAATTACAACAACCTATTCAGTAATTCCAAGATCTACATACACATCCACTCATTCACTATCAGTCCTATACAGTCGCTCATACATGTACTAACTCATCATATGTACTCATACACCTATATATCCTTTTACACACCACCAATCATCCATAGAGTTTCTCACACACATTGCCACTCATGCTAATAAAGAATCAAACATACGTTTACTTGCATTTACAGTTATACACACAGCACCAAACTTACTTCTATAGAAAATTACACATACTTACTATTTTAAACAATCACTCATAGAAACACATACTTATTCATACAGGAACTCTTCCAATGTCTCACTCTCACATATACTTACTTATATACACCAATACTCACATATACTAGTTTAAAATATATGTAGTTACTTATAAAGACACTATTGAGAAAGTCATTCACTCACTAACACACATACACGCACTCATACACCCAAACAGTCCTGCACACATACTTTCTTCAACATATACAAACAGTGACTCACTCATTCATGCATCTATGCAATAAGTAATCCCCCCCACCGAACCATACAGACACTCATACTGATACTCGAAAAACCAAGTAATAACCCATATAGACACTCATGTAGCTACTCACCAACCTATGCAGTCACTTATACACAAAGTGAGAGACTAATACAGAAATGTACATATTTAAACATTACTCACTAACCCGTATATTCACTAAGATACACTTAATCATCCCGATATACAATCAATTTTACAAAAAATAAATCATCTATTTAGAAACGTATATACCCATTTATTCTTCCATCGACCTTGAGATGTACATATATAAAACATATTTAATTTTCAGAAAAACACACATTCACTGGAAGATGTCATCAGTGATGTCATGAGTGATGTCATTAGAAATGTCATGAGTGATGTCATGAGTGATATCACTAACCATGTCATGAGTGATGTAATATGTGACGTCATCAGCAGTGCATTGTGAACGAGCGAGTCATAGATAGCTGAACTAACTATAACAGGGGAATTTCAATGTTTTTGTTCGAGTGAAATGTCCAACTAACTATAACGCCCCTAAAACTTATGGTTTTTTCAGTGAATATAAATATATATATATATTATCAAGCAAAAATAAATACACCGCACTCTTCTCGGATCTGTTTAAAGCGATTTTGTCCAGCTCAGAAAAACTTTCTTCACCTACGCGTTTCGAACAGTAAATGTTCCTGATCACGGTAGTTACAAGTCCGTTTTCAGTTTCTGTTATTTATGCCCTCATTCCCACGCAGACAGTTTGGAGGGATTGTGGGAGGGGTAGTTCTTACTTGGCTTTGTTAAAGCCATTATCGAATTCCCAACATAGGTTTAAGCCAAGTATTTGTGTATATATGGCGAATACTGTTGAAAGCCTAATATGGCTTTACATGGTTGCGGGCTGAGTTCCCAAATTGATTAAAGCTTCTTACACTAAAGGGGTTTTGTCCTACGGGCCCTGGCTGGACAATCAATCTTTGTACAAAAAAGGGGGATGCCTGGGCTCGAATTTCATTCAAGACTGCTCTTTATTTAGCAGCCCTGGAACTTCGTTTTATGGATTGCGAAGACTCCTGTATTAATTCATACATTACATTTCAGTTTGCATATATTTACATATTCCACTTGAGTCAGAGGTTTTAACACACCTGTAACTTAAAACAGTTGAAACAGACGTAAATCATATACATAGTGATCTGTGGGTACATAAATGACAACATTCAATAACAATTAGACATATAGATTAAACAAAATTATGTTGACGAAACAACTAAATTCGGTACACCAGAAATTGTTTCTGTAGTAGTCCCAATTGCATAGTATTCAAAGTTGATTGGACTAAACACAATAGGCTTTTCGGGTTTATAGTTCCTAAAAATTGACTTAGGTCGCCCTATTTGTAAACGTGGATGTTCAAATCCTATGACCACCAAGGTGTGGGTTCCCTTGGAACAGCCGAGCAGCCGACACGTTTCCAAACCCTTCACTAAGTTAACTGGGTTCTTCTTCAGGGCTGAGCTGGGTACCTACGAAGTAAAAATTAGGGATTTTTAGCTTCTCCTATTCTCTGGGTTGTTTGAATCGTTGATTCGTCATTTTTTAAAAAAAAGGGGTTACCTTAATTTCCAGAGCGTTCGTTCTCTGTCAATTTCTTGCGTAGGGAGTCTTTGTTTCCTTCACTTAAACCATGCCTAGGCAATAAATGAGGAGAGGGCATGCTGATAACGTTCTACTCGTATGTCAAAGCGTTCTACATTAAAATCAGTGACATGAATTTCTCGTTTTGTAAGGGTGCCAGTACTTACTTGACCGTGGTTTGATGGTTCCCTGATAGTTGCGTTATCAGTGTATTGTTCTTTTCATCACGGGTGCCTATTGCTGTTGAATGTAATCCAAACATATAATCAACAACTGCGAGTAGCCGCGTGTTCTAAATTGTTTGCCTGCATAGTGAATGCTTACTTGTAAACGGGAGAAGTGTTTTCTCTCAATGCGATTCCGCTTTACTGTCGTGTCTTTTTTTCTTTTTATCGTGGAGTGCCTGAAATGTTGGGATGTACAATTTATTTTATTTTATTTACCACTTACAAGTCTAAAGCGGTGGTAGTGCTTGATGCAGTGTTCAAATTATTTTATAGTTCCTTACCTCCTGTTACTCCTGACAGGTCGGCAAGAGCATCCTCCGTTTTACCGCATGACCGGCTTCCTGGTTCCCGCGATTCAACTGTTGTTGTTCACGGTCCCCCGGAAATGTTTAACCCTTAAGCGGGATGCTAAGCATGATGGAACTTGTAGTGTTTCGAATAGTTGGTTGTCAAGTGTGGTACTTGATATTGACGGCTAAGTTGTGTATTTTTCTTGGGATCAAGTTGTGTTATCAGTGATTGCTGGCACATATTTACGTGACGGTGGTGAGGGCAGGGGGCTCAGTTAGTGGATCGTTGCAATTCAGACATTTCGTTCATCCCATCCACCACACAGTTGAATTTAAGAATTAGGTATGCTTTTTTTTTGAGCAGCATGGCATCGACATTTCCTCCACGGGGGGGAATTTTGATTGCAGATAGCACTGTCCATTTAAAATCTTTCTCAGTATGTTTATACACCACAAAGTGTTGTACCATAGGGGCAGTCAACACCTTGTGTCTGATTCTAGATCGGTGTGCGCCACTCACTGATTTACTCGTTGGGTAGTTTTCCCGATGTACAATTTGGGACATGGACAAATGATGGCATATACTACGTTACAGGTTTTACAATTGGTGAATTCTTTATGAGACGATTTCAATGCATTAAACTGGAAGTCCTCCCCTTCTATCGTGTTGGCACAAGACACGCAAGAGCCACATTTATGATGGCCTTTTACAGGTTTAGGCTTCCACAAAGTGCGTAAATCAGATTTGGCCTGGCTTATTCCCATGTCCGCCCGCACAACATATTGTCCTATAATTTTGTTTTTCTTTAATGCGAACAATGCGAACAATGGTTTTTCCATTGGAACTTCTAGGTTTGAAATCAAGTGCCAATTTTTTAAGATGATTGCCTTGAATTTATTTGTATATGGGCCAAATGTTGTTACACACACTGGCCTCTCAAGTGGCTTGGTCTCTTTTTTCTTTAGTAGTTCTTCTCGAGGTGTGTGCCAGGCGCCTTTTATGGAATGTTTCAACAGCTTACTCGGATAACCTCTCATACTTAGCTGATCACTTAGTATTTGGGAGTGTGCCGTGAAGTCTTCTTTCCGTGAACAGTTTCTTCTAATTCTTAACATTTGGCTATAGGGGACGTTGGCTTTGAGACTTTTGGGGTGATATCTTTCATAGTGAAGAATGGTGTTTTTGTCCGTGATTTTTCGGTGTAGGGTGGTGGTCAATTTACTGTCTTGCGGGAAAACTACATCATCTAGAAAGGTGAGAGATGTTGTGCTATGGGTCATTGTGAATTTGATGTCTGGATGTCTGGTGTTGAGCCACTGATGGAATTGGGCAAGCCTTTCTTCAGAACCATTCCATTGACACCAGATGTCGTCTATATAGCGATACCATGTTGTAATGTTTTGTCTGTGTGGATTATTCCTGTAAATGAAGCACTCCTCATACAGGGCCATGAAGAGGACCGCCATTTCTGGGGCATAAGGACACCCCATGGTGGTCCCCTTCACCTGCACGTAGAACGCATCCATAAACCGGAAATAATTTCTTTTGAGGGCTATCCTTGCTAAGTCAAGAATATAGTCAGTGGGGACTCTTTGTGGCTTGGGTCGTGTTTCCAGGAAGTATTCCATGGCTTCTAGTCCCTCCTCTTGTGGGATTTGAGTGTATAGGGAAGTGACATCGAAGGATACCATGAGATCATGACTATCATCAAATGGGACACCTTCGACTCTGTTGATGAAATCCATGGTGTCTTTAAGGTATGATGCCACTTCAGACATGAATGGTTTAAAAAAAAATCCACATATTTAGCTAGTGGCTACAATATTGAGTCACACCCGGAGACGATGGGTTTTCCTGGTGGCTCTGTCAAGTTCTTATGTATTTTCAGTAGAAAGTAGATTACCGGAATACGAGGACTTTTTTAATACAAATATTCAAATTCCTTTGGTCCTAATATTCCTTTGTCAAGTCCCTCTTTTAATTTGGTTTGGATTTCTATTTGTATTTGTGGAGTTGGATCTTCTTTTAGTTCTCTGTACCACTCAGTGTTTTTTATTTGACTGTTAGCTTCTGAAATATATTTCTCTCTAGCCCAAACTACCAAGGTGCCCCCCTTGTCAGCGGGTTTCACGACTATTGGCACTTGATTTCAAACCTAGAGGTTCCAATGGAAAAACCATTGTTCGCATTAAAGAAAAACAAAAGTATAGGACAATATGTTGTGCGGGCGGACATGGGAATAAGCCAGGCCAAATCTGATTTACGCACTTTGTGGAAGCTTAAACCTGTAAAAGGCCATCATAAATGTGGCTCTTGCGTGTCTTGTGCCAACACAATAGAAGGGCAGGACTTCCAGTTTAATGCATTGAAATGGTCTCATAAAGAATTCACCAATTGTAAAACCTGTAAAGTAGTATATGCCATCATTTGTCCGTGTCCCAAATTGTATATCGGGAAAACTACCCAACGAGTAAATCAGCGAGTGGCGCAACACCGATCTACAATCAGACACAAAGTGTTGACTGCCCCTATGGTACAACACTTTGTGGAGTATAAACATACTGAGAAAGATTTTAAATGGACAGTGCTATCTGCATTCAAAATTCCCCCCCCCGTGGAGGAAATGTCGATGCCATGCTGCTCAAAGAAGAAGCATACCTAATTCTTAAATTCAACTGTGTGGTGGATGGGATGAACGAAATGTCTGAATTGTAACGATCCACTAACTGAGCCCCCTGCCCTCACCACCGTCACGTAAATATGTGCCAGCCATCACTGATAACACGACTTGATCCCAAGAAAAATACACAACTTAGCCGTCAATATCAAGCACAACACTTGACAACCAACTATTCGAAACACTACAAGTTCCATCATGCTTAGCATCCCGCTTAAGGGTTAAACATTTCCGGGGGACCGTGAACAACAACAGTTGAATCGCGGGAACCAGGAAGCCGGTCATGCGGTAAAACGGAGGATGCAATTGGAGACCTGTCAGGAGTAACAGGAGGTAAGGAACTATAAAATAATTTGAACACTGCATCAAGCACTACCACCGCTTTAGACTTGTGAGGGGTAAATAAAATAAAATAAAATAAAATGTACATCTCAACATTTCAGGCACTCCACGATAAAAAGAAAAAAGACACGACAGTGAAGCGGAATCGCATTGAGAGAAAACACTTCTCCCGTTTACAAGTAAGCATTCACTATGCAGGCAAACAATTTAGAACACGCGGCTACACGCAGTTGTTAATTATATGTTTGAATTACATTCAACAGCAATAAGCACCCGTGATGAAAAGAACAATACACCGATATTGCAACTATCAGGGAACCATCAAACCACGGTCAAGTAAGTGCTGGCACCCTTACAAAACGAGAAATTCATGTCACTGATTTTAATGTAGAACACTTTGACATACGAGTAGAACGTTATCAGCTTGCCCTCTCCTCATTTATTGCCTAGGCATGGTTTAAGTGAAGGAAACAAAGACGCCCTACGCAAGAAATTTACAGAGAACGAACGCTCTGAAAATTAAGGTAACCCCTTTTTTTTTTTAAATGACGAATCAACGATTCAAACAACCCAGAGAATAGGAGAAGCTAAAAATCCCTAATTTTTACATCGTAGGTACCCAGCTCAGCCCTGAGGAAGAACCCGGTTAACTTAGTGAAGGGTTCGGAAACGCGTCGGCTACTCTGCTGTTCCAAGGGAACCCACACCTTGGTGGTCATAGGATTTGAACATCCACGTTCACAAATAGGGCGACCTAAGTCAATTTTTAGGAACTATAAACCCGAAAAGCCCATTGTGTTTAGTCCTATCAACTTTGAATACTATGCAATTAGGACTACTACAGAAACAATTTCTGGTGTACCGAATTTAGTTGTTTCATCAACATAATTTTGCTTAATCTATATGTCTAATTGTTATTGAATGTTGTCATTTATGTACCCACAGATCACTATGTATATGATTTATGTCTGTTTCAATTGTTTTAAGTTATAGGTGTGTTAAAACCTCTGACTCAAGTGGAATATGTAAATATATGCAAACTGAAATGTAATGTATGAATTAATACAGGAGTCTTCGCAATCCATAAAACGAAGTTCCAGGGCTGCTAAATAAAGAGCAGTCTTGAATGAAATTCGAGCCCAGGCATCCCCCTATTTTGTACACAGATTGATTAAAGAGCAGGGATATGGCTCTCCTGTTCTTATAGTTTGACATATATATATATTCACTGAAAAACCATAGGTTTCACACCAGTTATAGTTAGCTGCAACTTTTACTGATATAAAACCATTGAAATTCCACGTTATAGTTAGTTGTACTCACTCTAACTTGCGGTGTAATGCACTGCTGATGACGTCACATATTACATCACTCATGACATGGTCAGTGACATCACTCATGACATCACTGATGACACCATCCAGTGAATGTGTATCTTTCTGAAAAATAAATATTTTTGATATATGTATATGTAAAGGTCGATGGAAAAATAAATGTTTTAATGAATGTTTTTTTTTTATTGATTGGTTAACTGGCTTATTAAGTGTATCTTAGTGAATACATATATTAGCGAGTAATGTTAAAATATTTAAAGATATGTATCAGTGTTTCACTTTGTGTATAAATGGCTACATGGGTTGGTGAGTAGCTACATGTGTGTGTATATGGGTTATTAGATGTTTTTTAGTATCAGTATGAGTGTCTGTATGGTTTGGTGGAGGGATTACTTTGCACATAGATGCATCAATGACTGACTCGCTGTTTGTATGTGTTTTGAAGACAGCATATGTGCAGGACAATATGGGTGGATGAGTGTGTATATGTGTGTGTTAGTGAGTGAATGACAGTCTCACTAGTGTCTTTATCAGTAACGACATATGTTTTAATCTAGTATATGTGAGTATTGATGTTTATAAGTGAGTATATGTGAGATTGTAAGAGTTCCGGTTTAAATAAGTATGTGTTTCTATAAGTGATTGATAAGAGAGTAAGTATGTGTAAGTTTCCTTAGAAGTAAGGTGGTAGTGTGTGTATAGTTGTAAATGCAAATAAATGGATGTTCAATAGTTTATTTGCATGTGTGAGTATGTGTGTGAGTAACTTTTGGATGACTGTTGGCGTGTAACAGGATGTATTGGTGTATCACTACATATGATGAGTGTATTGGATTAATGTACTGTTGGGCGCAAACGGAAATGAAATTGTGTAATTACCTCTTAAACTGTGTTTTAACTTTTGCTATGTTTAATACTGTATTAATTGATTTTTAAAAATGTTTTAATCATTTTATAAATGTCTAGAATACTTTTATGATTTTAACTAATCGAATAAAGTGGTTTTGACTGACTGACTGACTGACATATGATGAGTGAGTATATGTATGCGTGACTATATAGAACTGTTGGTGAATGAGTGGATGTGTATATAGATGGTGGTATTACTGAATTGGTTGTTGTAACTCGTATGTATATCTCCATTTTTTAGAAAATGTTAATTTCTATTTTTGAATATGTGTTTCAAGGGTTACATTACACTGAAAGGAGGTCTGTCACTCTGTCACAAAGATGGTGTTATCATTCATGTCATGAGTGATGTCACTGACCATGTCATGAGTGATGTAATATGTGACGTCATCAGCAGTGCATTACACGCGCAAGTTATAGTGAGTCCAACTAACTTTAACGTGGAATTTCAATGGTTTTATGTCAGTAAAATTTGCAGCTAACTATAACTGGTGTGAAACCTATGGTTTTTTCTGTGAATTTAATAGGTTTTTTATATGCTAATTCCTAACTATAACTGGTGTGAAACCTATGGTTTTTTCAGTGAATTTCATAGGTTTTTTTTATGCTAATTCCTAACTATAAAGAAGGCCCCAAACCTATGTTTTTTTTCTTTGAAGTTCAAAATTTGGTTAATAGCAAATGTCTATAGCTATGAAATGTAATATTTTTCAAAAGGAATGAATCCTATATTTTATTTGCATTTTAAACAATTTTTTTTTTTAATTTCTGTTTTTTTTTACCCTGGAGCGCTCCCGGGGCGCGCCCCGGTGAGCGCCCCGGAGAGCGTAGTCATTTTTAGCGCCCGGTGCGCGAACCGGGAAGCGTCCCGTTAGCGCCAATGTCGCGAACGAAAACATGATTGTGACGTATCGCGTAGCCGCGTCCGCATGATACGCACGGCGTAAGCACACCCGGAAGCACTCGAGCGAATACAATCGCGCAATGTAAACTTCCGACGTGCTTATGCGACGTGACGCGGGGCGCGCCCGCGGGCACACCCGTGGGCGCGTCGCGTAAGCGCGTCGGTCATGTGACCTGAAAATAACACTTTTAATTGGTGCAGAACAGTTTTACTTTCATAATGATGCAATCCCTGGTCTTGTGACCTGAAAATAACACTTCTCATTGGTTCAGGCCTTTTTTTTTCCAAATGATGAAAGACCCCACCTTTTTTCCTTATTCTGACTTTGTCCTTTGACTGAGGAAGACCTGTTTCAGTAATAGAGAGAGAACTATTTTGTACTTTCTAATGGCTACTGTAGCTGCATCAGCTGGAGCATCTGTACCACCACCACCACCACCACCACCAAGAGGACCACCACAACAGTACATTGGTGGTCAAGAAGAGGAGGAGGAGGAAGAGGAAGAGGAGGATGGGAGAAGATGGCTGCCTGAACAAAATACCCCATACAAGCCCAAGTCACACATTGTATGGGAGTTTTTTTCACTCCCAGAGGGAAAGAAAAAAGGGAATGCGGCCAAGGTAACTTGCCTAATCTGTAAAGAACAACTCTCAAGGGGCAACCCAAACAAAAAGTATTCCTTTGGTAACAATACCATGATTCGACATATGATCCGTAAGCACCCTAACAACTATTCTCGTGCAGAGCTCAGGGAACTGGTCAGTAACCCACCCCAGTCATCAAGGACCACCTCCCAAAGAAACGAACCCACTTCATCGGGACCAGAAACATCAGAGATGATGCCTTGTATTCAGCAACGATTTGCTGATTTTAAAATCACTTGTACTGCATGTGGCAAGCTTATCGCCTATGGTGAAAAGAGCGTGAAGCTCATCGTCCTTGCAGGTGACAATCACAAGTGCCCCAAAAAGAAGTAATATTTTTTTTATGTTTTTGTTTTTTGCTCCAGTTGAGCCAGTTTCAATTCCCTTTTTTTTTGTTTCTCCCCCTAAAAAAATACTAAAAAAATATAAAACTATTTTGAAAAGCCAAAAAAAGTATAAAATGTTCAAAAAACATTAAAAAATGTATAAAACAACAAAAAGAAGAAAAAAAACAGTTCTTTTCAGAACTACCTCCAATTTATAAAAAAAGGCTTCATTTTTAAAAAACTCTGTCATTCTTTTTTGCCTCATGGAACGCTCCCCGGTCCGCTCCTCGGTGCGCGTACCGGGCGCTCCCCCCGCACAAAATGAAAAAAAAATGTTTTTGCCCCGCGGGGCCCTTTTATAGCCCCCACATCAAACCTAGGGCGTCAGGGGGGGTCTACGCTGCCCCCTTATGGTCATTTCCCCCTTTGTTTTGGCCACCTCTTGTGTCTCGATCCTACCGAGACACAAGATGGCGGATAATGGGCTTGATAATATGTTGTTTTGAATTCCCATAGCAGTCCAGGTTCTGGTGTTAACCTGGACTACTATGGGAATTCACAAGGGCATATTATCAAGCCCATTATTGCTGCTTTAGCAGCAGTTTCCTGCCGCTGAAACTGCGATAATTTTATTGCCGTTCTTGATACTATACCCCTACAAGTTTTGGTACCTCTATGGTTTTACGTGTGCAGTGTGACTCGTACATTCCAGTTATGTTATAGTGCCGCGTTTAAGTGGTGTCTATATGATAGTGCCTACTGCGTTACTGACGCCCGTTATGGTGACTTATTTCTAATTAGTTATGGGCGAATTTTGCGAATCTCGCGTTCGCGAATTTTGCGGATTTGCGAACTCGCAATCCGCAAAATCCGCGAATTCCCGCGAATTTGCGGATTTTTTTTTTATGTTTGCACGGGTTTCTGCAAGTTTGCGAGGGTTTTGTACAATTTTGCAAATTGCGAAATTCTACAAAACGCGTGCGAACTTGCAGAAACCCGTGCGAACACTATGTGCCCAGTAGGGTATGTGCCTCGTCTTGTGTGAATAAAAGGTCAGAGAAAGATCAGTTCAGCAGATGAAGAGAAAGAAGCTCCTGGTCACAGGAACAGCACGGGTATTGCGCTCATGAAAGTCAAGGATGCAAAGCCTATCCAGCATCACAGCTGATTTTCCACGGTAGATTTGGGAAGAAGGCACACCTGTCCAGCCTCGACGACGCTCACGGTTGTTTTTGGGCTAATGAATGAGTCACTGAATTTGAGCATCAACTAGTTCGAGCGTCCATGTGTGTATTACTATGCAATCGTCCCGAAGGGCGCAGGGGTCCCTTGAGTAAGCTGTGAGCTGTAACTATTTTACAATGGCGCCAGCAAGCTGCCAGCGCCGTTGTAAAATAGTTACAAAGTTAGCTTGCAAAGGAAGCACTTAGATACAATAAAGCAGCACCTGCTTCGTTTTATCTAGTGGTTCCTGTGAAAGCTAACTTTGTAACTATTTTACAACGGCGCTGGCAGCTTGCTGGCGCCATTGTTGCATGAGTGGGGGTTCAACTTTTGAACCCGTTACGCTTGCAGATTTTTTTTTGTGGATTTTCCCGCTCACACTTATTTCTAATGCATTCCTATGAAGGCTTTGTAGATCTAGTCCTCTGTGCTTACCGTTGTATAAACCTTGCGGGTAAATATTTTAGGCAGTTGGTGTCACAACTTATTCTGAACAATTCTTCTACACGTCTACACGTCCAAGACAGCAGTGTCTAAGTTTAAGAGAGAAAGAGAAATTATGTCACGGAGAGTGAGAGATAGAAAGAGAGTGTAAACAACATTAAAACTGTGTCGCAGAGTCTGGAGTTGAGATTTTTTCTTGAAAAGTCAGACGTAGATTTACTAGCTCCTTGCATCACTTTACCCATGTTAAAAGTGACTCAAAAGTGGCGTAATAAGGTTGTGGATCTGTTTGTCAGACTGTTGTAAGCTATCTGTTGTCACTGCTTGGAGGTAATTATAGATTTTGCAGAGAAGCTGCTGTACACTACGCACTCTGGGTCATAATATCACACCTGGGCGACAAAATT
Organism: Lissotriton vulgaris; assembly: GCF_964263255.1. Lineage (NCBI taxonomy): Eukaryota > Metazoa > Chordata > Amphibia > Caudata > Salamandridae > Lissotriton > Lissotriton vulgaris. The sequence goes on from NC_141694.1 coordinate 1,151,345,426, forward strand.
ATCGCCATTTTATCGGCAGGAAAGTGTTGCTAAAGTGACAATAATGGGTTTGATAATATGCTCTATGGAATTCCAATCGAAGCTCATGTTAGATGTCCTTCATATCTAACATGAGCTTCAATTGGAATTCAATAGAGCATATTATTAAACCCATTATCGCCACTTTAGCTGCACTTTCCTGCCGATAAAGTGGCTAAGATTTTGACGGCCAGGCTTGTAATTTGGCCCTCTCTCGTTTCACAAATAAAGCTAACACTACAGTTTTACGAGTGCAGTGTACCTGGTATATTTCAGTTGTTATAGTGCCGCGTTCAAGTGGTGTCTATATGGAAGTGCCTACTGCTTTACTGACGCCCGTTATGGTGACTTATTTGTAATGCATGCTATGAAGGCTTTGTAGATCCTGGCTGCGGTGCTTACCTTGTATAAAGAGTGCGGCCACCGGAGTTAGCCATTCGACTTGAACTCTGCTTCTATACATCAAAGTATATTCAATAAGTTGCAGAGAATTCCATTGCTGTTGCTCGATAGGCCGTGGTTGCTTCTGAACGATGTTTGGTGAAGGAAACAAAAGGACATTTTGATTAGTCATCGTAAACTGAGTTGCGTAACTACTATCAAAAGTGAATTTTAATGTGGGTTCTTAATATTCTGTAGTTAAGACTGTTGCAGCTCCAGGAAACAAAGGAAGATCAATAAGTTAATAGAGGCCTGGGACGGCCTCGTGACGCAGAAAAAAAATACTATCATGGACGCACAATTAATAATAATAATGTGGCGTAGTACAGAAATACGACACAGAAATTTATGCGCGCACAATTTTTAAGATTAGAGGTGTATAGGACCTCGTGAGTTATAAAGCAATATTTCAATTATGTAAGTACAATTTAAAACCATTGAGAGGTAGGAAAGCCATATGAAGGATAAAAAAAATAGTATTATGCATATACAATTTACAGTGGAGGTTGATGTTGTGACGTCTTCTCTTACCTTTGCTTCTGTCGTCTTTTGTCGTGTCTTGAAAGGCTGTGGTTTTGCTTAGTCTGAGGCAGGGAAAAGAGAGCGTGCTCATTATATGGGAACCGTGGGGGCTGACCAAACCAAGCCCAGGGCCGTCACTGGTAGCGTTTTCATGGTCTGCAAGAATGATGGCCCTGGGGGACATGCCATTGGGTAATGTATTGGTTTGCAGGCTAAATGATAGAAAGCATGCTAGATGGTGGCATGTGGGTAGTGTGGGTGGGCGTGCACCGGGTATGTGCAAATATGAGTGTGTGCACTAACAATTAACAACAGAGAGAGAGGGGGGCGGTGTTATAATGTACGCAGAGGCAGGCCCAGAATCGGTTCTGCAATGAGCTCTGATTTGTCACTGAGAGAGTGATCGCACCATAGTTTGTACTGCTTATCATACTCAGCGTGTACCCGTGCATACGGTATGAATATGCTTTGACGTTACGCGTCGCATTAAAGCTTCGGTGTGACGTCATGTACGGCGTTCTGTATGCGAAAGGGGGCAATGTTTCTACTTGGTCTAAAACATGTATGTATTTAATGTACATACCAAGAGCAGACATTTGGGACAGCTATGAATTTTCTTAAATACTTTTAATAATCATATATTACTTTTAAGAAGAATTACACAAATCGCGGTAGAACATCATGCGTACTCGTATTGAAAGAGCTGCGCAAGTGCATCATAAGCGTACGCAAAGCCATGTGACTTTAAAAGGAGAGATTTAATTGGTTCATAACTTTTCCTATTACGACTGTTGAACGTTCCGTCCCATTATAATTATTCGACTGTGACTTTCTAAGAAGAAGCATTTGTTCTGAGAATCTTCTCAAATAGAAGAAAGATCACAATAATAAGTGCAATGGAGTCATCTTCCAGAAGTTCTTCAGAGGGAGACTTCATTCCTGAAGAACTTCCAAAGAAGAGGAAAGAAGCTCTAATTTGGAAGTTTTTCACTTTTCCAGAAGGTCAAAAAAAGGTTAATGCTCCTAAAGTAAACTGTAAAATTTGCGAAATAACTCTTTCAAGGGGTGATCCATGTAAAACATACTCCTTTGGTACAGCAAACATTGTGTGACATGTGAAGAACTTGCACCCCAAGAACTTTGCTCGAGCTGCAAGATGGTGGTTGCACGAGAACCCACCTGCTTCTGCACCAAGCACATCAAGTGTGGCAGTAGCATTTTCAGTAAGCAGCCCACACCCACATATTGATTCTGACTTTGCTAAAGTTGATATCCTATGCATTTATTGCGATAAACTTTTGTGTTATGGGGAACAGTCTATAGACTTGATGAAACGCACGATGCAGGATCATTGCTGTCCTCGACATTAGTTGTTCTTTTTTTCATTCTTTTGTTCCGCTTGGAATTTGTTGAGAAAACACAAAAAAAAAACAGTTTTTAGAACTACCTTCACTGGTCAAAGAAAGAACTATATTTTTATGTTAGTGTGTAAAAGTTTGTCAGAATGAATGTGTAGTTCATAAATGAATGAATGAATATGTTACTAGTGTATGGAGAATGTGAAAGTGCAGAACTATAAGGAACTGCTAAAGCATAAATCTATAAGGTGTTTATCTATAGTATACTGTAGTATGTCCGAAGCACTTGAATGTATCATATGTACATAAATATGTTAAAAGTCTATGTTTCAATTTGCGTTGCTGGTGAAAGTGCCTGGGTGAATTTGTATGTTTTAGGGGCGGATTTACAATCCCCTTGTGCCTCTTTACACAGCCGTTGCGTCACTTTTGTGACACAGCGGTGGTGCAAAAGATGTGCCATGGTGTGTGCTATTAACAATGTGACGCATCTGGAGGGTGTAATACATTGTAAAGCGCTGCACCAGAAGAAGCTTTCTTGTGCAGAAGGGGGTGTAGCAAGGCCTCCTAAAAGTGACTGAGTTTAATGTATAACATTTTATTCAGTGACTTTTGCGCTTATGCTCCATCAAAACCTTGCACATGCTTGAAGCAGGTGTAAGGATTGATACAGCATTGTGAGCATATGGCCCCAAGAGAATTTCTGGAGCTGTGATATACTTGCAACCGACGTCAAGCAATAATTCATCCAAAATTACTTTGCAATTTAGTCTTGTTATTATTTTATAATAAGAATATGAAATATAATCTAAAAAATAAAATAAATATAAATATTTATATTAAAAATATAAGAAATTAGTATAAAAAGAAAGACATAATAAATAATACATTTATAAATTATCATTTAAAAAACCTTTGAAATTCACTGAAAAAAACAAAGGTTCACACACATTATAGTTAGGAATTAGCATTTAAAAAACCTCGCAAATTCATTGAAAAAACTATAGGTTTCACACATGTTATAGTTAGGAATTAGCATATAAAAAACCATGCAAATTCATTGAAAAAACCATAGGTTTCACACGTTATAGTTAGCTGAACATTTTTCTCATGCAAAACCTTTGAAATTCCTCCGCTATAGTTAGCTCAGCTAACTATAACTTGCCCGCCCGCAATGCACTGCTGATGACGTCACATATTACATCACTCATGACATGGTCAGTGACATCACTCATGACATCACTGATGACATCTCAAATGAGTAGTGTCATGTCGTTGCTTCAATAATGACAGACAAAAATCTATTATTTATAGGAGCTTTATTCTCTGCTTCCTATCGCGTTCCTGTCCCTCCTCTAACTGCCTCTTTCCTGTCACGACTCCTCTCTTCCTCCAACCCCTGGACTCCTCCCAACCCAACTACTAGAACGTGTACAACATCACATCTCCCCCTTTGTTAACAAAAGAAATTTAACCAGTTCTAGTCCATTTCTTCAATCAGTCTCTTTGGCTTGAGTATGTGGTCGGAGATGCATTCCAGCATCTGCAGGCGCATCTTCCATTGGCCTGTCAGGTCTCAGGGTGGGACTCGGTTGACTCAATCCGCCAGCATCTCATTGGGCTGTATCCCTGTCAAGTGTTTCTTTCATGCCCGGGGTACATCTCTGAAAATGAGACACATTTCGGGTGATCCTTCTTTGCTCAGACTCGGCGGTGATCATGGTGCCTTTTTGCTGAGTGACGATCAATGGTTCTTCCTTGAACCGACAATCCGTTTTCTTGGTCTGTTCTTGTGTGACCACGACACAATCTCCTGTCCGAAGGGATGGAGACTTGGCGCGCCGTCTAGCGTCCGCATGTGTTTTCATCCTGTTCTTCCCTGCTTGGTCAGCCCTAGCCGTTTCTTGATGGATACGTGTTGGGGACACCGGTGTCAGAGCCCCTTCCCACGTCGGGATCCTTGTCCTGATGGGTCGCCCCAACATGAGTGTGGCAGTACATTTGCAGGAGGTATAGTCCGGTCCGGTGTAATCTTCCTATGCTGAAAGTTTAGATGCTTAGCAAATTCACTGAACTCATGACCATTGAAAGGAGGACCATTGTCTGTCTTGAGTTCCTTGGGAACACCCCACGCTGCAAATACTTCGTCTAGCACAGCAATTGTGCTGGAGGCATTGGTGGAAAACACAAATTGAGCTAACGGGAATCTCGAGTATTCATCCATGATAGCCACCACGTACCTGCATGATTGGAGTGGTCCGTAAAAGTCCATGGCGAGTTCTTGCCATACTCCTTTGGGCAGCGGGGTCATTTGAAGGGGAGCTGGAGGCTCTCCCGGCTTCACCAGTTAACAACAACATAAAACATTCGCTACTCTGTCTGTCATTAAAACTAATGGCTTTTGCTACAAGTAAAACCTTCCGCTTACTCTTCATACACTGTGAGTAAAACCCTTCCGCTTACTCCTCATTTAAGCTCAGAAGAACCTGCTACTCCTTTAGTGTTACCCTTTCTTGGTGATATAACACCAAAGTTTCACCAGCAAACTCTTTGCTACCAATCACTCTCACTTATTCATGAAACTTAATTTTTATCTCCAAAAACAGACGAGTAACCTCACTGCAGTATGGCTTCCATTTACCACCCGCTATAACCTTCCTGGGGATTTTCCAGACAACATAACACAATATACAAATGGGTTTGTTAGACCATAAATCGATAACCAATAATCACCAAACTAATCAATAAAACCATAACTCTGCTACCAGAAAAACTGATCCAGCGGGCTACCAACCTGCGAAAATTTATCGTCAATCACCATATATTCATCCGGGCCCATATATTCACTCACTCATATAGGCTAGTTAACACCACTGGGGGGGTCAATTTTTTTATATCTGCTTAAAATGGATCAGTTACCTATCTCATCTCACTAATCTTTTCACTGACCATAAAGCCTTTTCCTTTAGTCAATGGATCTATTTATTTGAAATTAGTATATGGTGATATGAAGTAGGTTCATTTACCTCTTATTTATTAAATAACCACAGACTCTGGAACGTTTAACTGTTTTATCTAGTTATATCATTTGAGAAAAACAAATTACAGTGTTAACTCCTTCTTTTCCGAGGAAGTAAGATCAGTATACCAATTTAGTATTCTATTTAAATGAGATTTTCACAAAAAAAGTACCTCAGGAAAGAAGATAGAGAGAGAGCACATTGAAACAGTACACAGAGATATATTTACCAAGGATGGTGTGAAATCAGACCCCTCTGGCCAAACGTTTAATGGGTCCCTTGGGAAGATCAGGTGACAAGGACTTCAGGACAGGATTCAGGACAGGATAGATGACCTCTTCTGGATTCAATGCCTACGTCTCACCCCTTTCGGATACTAACTTCCTCCTCGATTCTTCCGCAATCTTCTTCTAATTCTATTAACTCAGCGATTTTTCCGCGTTCATCTTTTAATTCGATTAGCTTTAAAATTCTAAGTCTGCTTCTTCAGATATTCGATCACCATTCGGACAGCATCCCGGTCTCTCAGTGTTGTCTTGCTGCGACTGCCCACTGATCTAACTAACTACCTCAATTATACTTTCCTAAAGACATGTACCTCCCCTAAATATTTCAACTTCATTAGGCTCCTATTTCTGATTGGACAGGCTGAGGAAATGATCATCACACCATGCTAAGTTTTAATTTTTTTTCTTTAGTTCATTGTTTTAAGTTCCCACCCAATAATTTGTTCTCCCAAGCTTTATTTCCCACCAGTAGTCTCAAGTTTTTCAACAACAATGTATACATTTTACAGTTGTCCATTGAGTCTTCAGGATGTCCAGCTGGTTCCCAGGACATGTACCAGGAACTGCCTTGGACAAGTTTCAAGATTTGACATCACTGTTTCTGGCTTGTCATTATTGCGCCTGCATGATGAACTACGTGTGGTGCAGACATTAGCGTCGTCCAGAGGCCCAAATACAAACTAATAGAGAGGTCAAAAGAAAAAGTATTAATTTCAAAATAAAATGATTTCACTGTATACCACCTATCTTTACTCTAATCCCATTTGCTTATCAAGACTCTCCCCGCATTAGTATTTAGTATATACTTCATTTTAATTTCAGCAAAGCAGATGCTTAACATGTGAGTTTCCAAGCGTCATTCTGCATAGATGCAGCAGACGCAAGCGCAATACATTTTCCCACGTTAGCAGCCAATTTAATTCACACTCCGGTTACTTGTTAGTAGAACACATAGGCAAGCTTAATCTAACTAAAAATATATGAAATGTGGTGCATATTAGTATCACAATACATTACTAATACTGCGTTACGGGTTTACATGAGAGGATTGCATCCGAAAAAGTCTCTTTTATAGAGTCCCTATTCCATCAGGACCGCGGGGGAGCCTCAATGTCCCAGCTGTCCCTGCTGCTCCCCACCTCCAGCGGAAAGCCAGCATTGCTTCTACACACAAGGAGCAGCGAGAAATGCTGCTCACTGCATGGGGGAGGAATCCTTTCATCTGTTTTCCTGCTTGCTGTAACAGATTAAAAGTCTGATCCCAGTGAGCAGGAGCGGAGTACACTTACTGTTTTCTCTTGCTTGGTGGGAGCTATCAAAACCCCCGCCAAGTGAGAGCAAGCAGCTATATCCTGGGAGTGGGCACCTTGGGACATAGGGAGCCGGCTCTGGGGGTAACATCCACATGGTGATTAACGGCACCACGAGGGGTGCTCTGCTGCCCCCTTCTTTTTTCTTCTAGGGCCTTCCCCAGGGAGGTGGTGTCCAGGGGCATAAGTCACCCAAGGGGGGCACCATGCAGCCCCCATTCCAATTTAAATTTGGCCATGCCGAGTAGAGGTGGTGGTCTCTGGGGCCAAATATGGCCCGGTGGGGGATGTCAATCCCCTCCCCCTTTAAATTGAATTTTTTGCCCTGGAGAGGTGGTGGTCCCCGGGGCCCTTAAGAGCAATGGAGGAGGTCAGCAAAGCCCCCCTCTAATATATTAATTAAGCCCAGGGACGTGGTTGCTCCCAGGGCTCTTAAGAGCCTCGAGGAGGGCTGCACATCCCCTCTCTTTTAAAAATGGCAATCAGCCTGCCCTAGGAAAGTGGCAGTCCCCTGGCCCAAGATCAAAATCTGCCATGAAGAGGAAGGCTGTGAGCGCTCCCTTTCCCCAAATTATATTTTAAATATGCCCCCGGGACCTGGCTCATCAAGGGGCTGAATTACAAAAACAATCACAGGAGACCACACTTAGTATTTCTTAATGTTTGTGTGAATTTGTGAATCCATCCCAATTTTCGATGTGAATTTAAAAAAAAAGCTTTTTGGTCCTGGTAGGGTTCCTGGGGGCCCCTGAGATTCCACCACCTGGTCCCTGGGGGACATCACCACACAGCCTTCCTACCCTGCCCTCTTACCTTACATTTTTGTTTGGGACTCAGCTGAGTCTGAAGTCCCAAAATGGCTGCCAACACTTCCTGGTTGAAGTGTTGGCAGGGAATCAGATCTCTGCCCAAGATCAGTTAGATTCACGAACGGTCCACATCCCTAGATGTACAATTTTGGTTTTCCTTTAATATCTCAAAAACTATTAAACAAATTAACACCAAATCACAGAAAACGCTTTTTGGAACAAGATCTAGTTTTCTACCAAATGGGGTGTAATTCTGTTCTGCAGTTTGGGCTGTAGCTGTGCCTAAACTCCCTACGGGAAATTGCATGGGGAAAATGTTTTTTGGGACATACCCTTTTTCTCAGCACCAACTTGACAAATCACCCCACCCACTTAAAAACAGCAGCGTAAGTGAGTGGTAAACTAGTTTTGATAATTTTGGGACTCCTGTGTTATTGTCCATTCCTAATGGGTCACAAATTGTGACCTGCCTCGTGAATATTGATGAGGCGGGTCTCTTGCGACTTATTTGGGAATTGCTAATGTGCCTGAGACACATTAGTACATTATATTTTGCGATTCTTTAATTGTGAGTTGCAAAAACAATTTGAAACTAGAGACTAGCAAAATGAAATGTTCGTACATCTGGCCTTTAATCTACCCATGCAGTTAAGTAAAGCACTTGAATACCTTTGGGTCAAGATCTCCCTATGTAATGATCAAGACGTGATGGTTGAGAAAAAAGGGGGGGTTGGGCCCTATGGGGAAGAGGATAGGTAGGGCCACAATATATCGTAGAACAAATAATTTTACCTAAACCTCAATTGTAAATTCAAACAATGAGTGCTAACTGGAGAATAACCACAACTTTATTAGTTTATCCTGACATTGATTTATGCCATTTACTTTTTACTCAATTATCAAATTGTTTTTTTTATCTATAGAGAACAAAGATCGTCATCAACTTCATGTATTGCCATATACTTTGACACAATGAAAAACAAATCATAAATATTAACAGTGAAAAACACAGTAGTGAACATGTAATTATGCATACAACAACAGTGTGCTCGTGATTGTGCTAAAACATGGAACGATTAATCAAAAACTCAGAAAGAATCACGATCGTCATTACAAAACATGAGGTGTATGGAATTTATCAAAATAGCACCCCAATTCCTGAGGCAAAGTAAATCTGATTTATTCAGGAAGAAATGCCAAATCCTGAATGAACATCACTGGCATTAAATGTCATTAAAGAAAAAATGCTGACGCGTTTCGAATCCCGCTAACTGATTCACAGGATTCTCATCAGGGCGGTGTGAGTCGGGTCCATGGGAACTTGTATTGTTCGTGCCCAAGGATGCGCTTGCTTAGTGGTATCGTCAATGCCGTGATTTGTCAGCTTCAGTCTTCGTGTTCCTCTTGGTTCCGTATGGCAGTGAAATCACCGAGTGGTGTTTACCGTGCACCTTAACGAATTGAAATCCTTCGAGACCACAGCGGCATCAATTTCCTCATTCTCCCGGTCCCTTCACGAAGATGTTATTTGATCGGCAATGAAACAATCTACCCGGATAACGGCAAACACGCCACCGGAAGCTGACGAATCACGGCATTGACGATACCACTAAGCAAGCGCATCCTTGGGCACGAACAATCTTTGTTCTGTATAGATAAAAAAAACAATTTGATAATTGAGTAAAAAGTAAATGACATAAATCAATGTCAGGATAAACTAATAAGTTGTGTTTATCCTCCAGTTAGCACTCATTGTTTGAACTTACAATTGAGGTTTAGGTAAAATTCTTTGTTCTACACTAGACGTGATGGTGGCACATAAAAGCGAGCATTGCGGTAATAAACTACTGAAAAGATCAAGTAGGCCCTTTTACCATTGCTAAAGTGGGACAAGTTGAAGTGTACAAGTAGTAGGGTGCTGCTCCGTGAGAGCAATCAATTGACATAGAGGTGGAACAAAGAGGAAAGATTAATCACTCATTAGCAAGGATTTTTAAAGGACACTGAGATAAACAAATGAAAAGAGGTGGGTGGGCTGTAAGCCCAAAAAGTTCATACAGCATGTCTCAGAGAGACAGAGCAAGAGCTGTCTAGGTTGACCTGAAAGATGACAGAGGACCCCGTTGATATCGCCAACTCTCATCCCATCTCCATTATCTCACTTTTGAGCAAGTGTCGTAAGGCATGAATTCACATAAAAACTTCACAACTTTGTTGACAGTCACAACCCCATTTATGGACTTCCGTACAGGACATGGGTACTACCCTGATGCATATTAAGTAAGGCATCATATCACCCTTGGCTGGATACCAGCAGAAAGTACTTATCCTGCTTAAATTGTCAGTAGTATTTGAAACAGTGGACAATGAAATCATATTCTTCCATATGGGCAACTAGGTTGTAATCAGAAGGGCGGAATTGAAATTAAGGTAGTTCTTTCTACAGGTCAACTGACCTTACAGAGAGACTTCCTTATCAAATAACTGGCCAACAGAGCTGGCCGCTGTATTCCAACCAATACCGACAATTAAAAACATAGGCTTCTGGTTCAGCTCCGATATTTCCATCAATCAACAGGTCACAGCAATGGAAAAGAAAATTAACTTCCATCTCATGATGTGCAGATAAGTGCTACCATTATTTCTGGCACACAACAGGTTTGAACTCAATGGGGATCTAGTGCTGAGTCACCTAGTCTACAGTATTATCCAATATATAGGCACACTAAGAAATGATCTTCTGAAGAATTCAGAACCTTCAGAAATTGAGCAAATTGCATTCATGGTTCTGAAAGAGCTCACTAGAACAGAAAACAAAACATAAGGTTCCTTGCAGTATGTACAAAGCCCACTAGATGGATCGATCACTCAAGGATACTTCTGAGGAAGTAACTGTTTTGCGCTGTTTTTATACAGATTCATGTAAATAAAACATTTTGACACATCTACTAAAACCACCTGCTGGAATCTCGCATCCGGTAGTGGAAGACTACTCAGTCCATCCAAATGCAAAAAGGAAGACACACTGAGGAAAGAATACACCAGTTTAGGACTTACTGTAACTCCCATATGAGTTGTGTCCAAGGTTGTGCCATTAAAGGCAGTGAAAACAAAATTGTCAAGCTCTACAACAGTTCAGCACGGGTGGAGGATGAGTTAGTGCTCATCAGTAGGGAAGATACTCATCGGCCTTCCTCATCATCACTTCACAACCGCTCAGTCCTTATAGTAGAATTCAATGACTTGGCAGATAGAAAAGTTACCCTACTGGGTAAAGATGCTTCGGCGCATAGATACGGCGAGGGGGAGCACCCCTAGAATACACTGGCATGCCTCCTGCGCCCTCCACGTGGAGCCGGACATATTACAGACCTTCGCCTCAATGATGGCTCCCATGTATCGAGCAACATTGATATGTTCAACGAGATAGTCTCATATTATAAATCATAATTTACTACCTTGTTAGCTACTGACTTAATGGCTTGCATGGCGTACCTCGAGGAGGTGGCCATGGTCTGGCTCACTGCTGGACAGTTCCAGTTCCTGAGAGAACCCTTCTCAGAGGAGGTAGTCAACCAGGTAATTAATTCTTTAGATCAGTGGTTCCCAAACTTTTGACTCCTGAGGACCCCCATTGAGCCACCACTGGAAGCCGGGGACCCCCAAGCAATTTGTAGGATTTAAATTTCAAACATTAAAACAGTAATTCAGAAAAAATTAACGCACGTGTGCACACAAAACAAATACTCGAATTACTAATGATTTAGGGGCATATTTACAAGCCCCTATCACCATGGGAACATCACTTTTTGAGATGTTGCTGTGGCGATAGGGGCTTTGCCTTATTTATAAGGCAACGTTAAGCCACTTAAAGTGGCTTGATGGTGCCTTGTAAATAAGACCCCCTTTCACCCAATGCTTAGCGTGGATCTATGACAGAATTTCGACTACAAAAATATCGACCTACAAGAATATCGAGTCAACAATATCGAGGGCAAAAATATCGACATCCTATCTACAACATGGTAAGTACAAAAATATCGAAATAAAAATATCGATGTAAAAAATATCGATGTTAAAAATATCGTTTTTTTTATATAGAAATGTAAAATTAAGTCTATAAGACTAATAAATAAAAGAAACATATTTAAAAGTATCTAATAATATTTAAAAGTAATAAATAATACATATATTAAGAATACATTAATTAAATATATACAGTAAATATGTAATATATATACACTGAACAATAAGTATTAATAATTATTTTACGAATTTATAAATTAATGAAATATATTCTAATTTACTAACACATTTACAAACATAAAAGAGTAACATAAATAAAATGTAAGTAATATAAAAATAAAATAAATATTTGATATTTTAACAATTAATTAAATAAAACGTTGGATAGCGTAAGGCTAAAAATTTCTATTCCTACTCCAGAGAGTACAACAGTAGGGAAAACTGACCCTGAACTCAAAAAACACCCCTTTACCCAAGAACTGAAACTGCCCCTGAACCCTAAAAATACCCCTTTACCCAAGAACTGAAAACTGACCCAGAACCCTAAAAATACCCCTTTACCCAAGAACTGAAAACTGACCCAGAACCCAAAAAATACCCCTTTACCCAAAAACTGAAAACTGACCCTGAACCCAAAAAATACCCCTTTACCCAAGAACTGAAAACTGACCCTGAACCCAAAAAATACCCCTTTACCCAAAAACTGAAAACTGACCCTGAACCCTAAAAATACCCCTTTACCCAAAAACTGAAAACTGACCCTGAACACAAAAAATACCCCTTTACCCAAGAACTGAAAACTGACCCTGAACCAAAAAATACCCCCTTACCCAAAAACTGAAAACTGACCCTGAACCCTAAAAATACCCCTTTACCCATAAACTGAAAACTGACCCTGAAACCAAAAAATACCCCCTTACCCAAAAACTGAAAACTGACCCTGAACCCTAAAAATACCCCTTTACCCATAAACTGAAAACTGACCCTGAAACCAAAAAATACCCCCTTACCCAAAAACTGAAAACTGACCCTGAACTCTAAAAATACCCCTTTACCCATAAACTGAAAACTGACCCTAAACCCTAAAATAAACCCTTTACCCAAAAACTCAAAACTGACCCTAAACACTAAAAATACTCCTTTACCCAAAATTAATTATTATTATTTCATTAGCAATTCATTATTAATGAACAATAACAAAATAAGTAAATATATTAGCAAATGTGCTGTAATTATTATAATTTAATATTTAATATTATTTTTTCCCAATTAATTAATTAACAGTAATTAAAAATGATATATCAATAAATTACTCTAATTAATGTAACTAATTAATATTATTTAATTACCAATTAATTAATAATGTTAAATATGTACAAAATAATAATAATTAATTAACTAATTAATATTAATTATTTCCCAATAAATTAAATATAAATTTATAAAAACATATATTAATTAATTAATTATTATTAACTTACTCCCCACCCCATTCCCCTATAAACCCACATCCCGCTACAGAAAATATATATCAATTAATCAATTAATTATTTTCCCAATTAATCAATATTATTAGCAATTAATTATAATTAATTAATCCTACTAATTATTAATCAACTTACCATAATTAAATTACTTCCCACCCTATTCCCCTATATTTATTTATTTATTTATTTACAAGCTTATATAGCGCTGGAATCGACTCCTTCAGGAGTATCTCTGCGCTTTTGGGCCAGTCAACAAATACAGAAAAGAACACTAATAAGGAATTAGATCTCATTTTTAAATAAGACAGTTTTGAGAAGTTTTCTGAACTGTATGTGAGAGGTGCAGATCCTGAGATTTAAGGGGAGTCGATTCCATAGCTTGGGTCCCGCTACGGACAGTGCTTTGCCTCCGTGTCTGGTCTTTTTGACACGAGGAACCACCAGTTGGTGGTTTGTGCTGGATCTAAGTGGCCTGGACGGGATGTAGGGAATGAATTTCTGTTGCAGGTAGGTAGGGCCTTGTCCATTTATGTTTTTATGTATAATACGATTTACAAAAGGGGGTGGTGATGAACAGAGTGTCTGAATTGAGCAGACCACTCTTACCCAGTCCAAAGATCAGGGCTTGATCCATCACCGTTATTTATCTCACTGCCCCATCCCAGCTCAGAATCTGGCTATATGCAAATCAGTCTGTCCCTGGCCCAGTGCATCATGGGAACAGGGCAGACTAAACTACCAAGCCAATTCTTTACCAGAAAGGAGACAAGCTACCGGGGACCGGTTTCTGGCATTTCAGCCTCTTCGGCCCGGCTTGCTTGAATCCTGATGGAGCAGTGAGAAAGGGACTCATGTCTGAGTATACCCTGCCACACCTATAGTGGCCAAAATCGATTTACAAAAGGGGGTGGTGATGAACAGAGTGTCTGAATTGAGCAGACCACTCTTACCCAGTCCAAAGATCAGGGCTTGATCCATCACCGTTATTTATCTCACTGCCCCATCCCAGCTCAGAATCTGGCTATATGCAAATCAGTCTGTCCCTGGCCCAGTGCATCATGGGAACAGGGCAGACTAAACTACCAAGCCAATTCTTTACCAGAAAGGAGACAAGCTACCGGGGACCGGTTTCTGGCATTTCAGCCTCTTCGGCCCGGCTTGCTTGAATCCTGATGGAGCAGTGAGAAAGGGACTCATGTCTGAGTATACCCTGCCACACCTATAGTGGCCAAAATCGATTTACAAAAGGGGGTGGTGATGAACAGAGTGTCTGAATTGAGCAGACCACTCTTACCCAGTCCAAAGATCAGGGCTTGATCCATCACCGTTATTTATCTCACTGCCCCATCCCAGCTCAGAATCTGGCTATATGCAAATCAGTCTGTCCCTGGCCCAGTGCATCATGGGAACAGGGCAGACTAAACTACCAAGCCAATTCTTTACCAGAAAGGAGACAAGCTACCGGGGACCGGTTTCTGGCATTTCAGCCTCTTCGGCCCGGCTTGCTTGAATCCTGATGGAGCAGTGAGAAAGGGACTCATGTCTGAGTATACCCTGCCACACCTATAGTGGCCAAAATCGATTTACAAAAGGGGGTGGTGATGAACAGAGTGTCTGAATTGAGCAGACCACTCTTACCCAGTCCAAAGATCAGGGCTTGATCCATCACCGTTATTTATCTCACTGCCCCATCCCAGCTCAGAATCTGGCTATATGCAAATCAGTCTGTCCCTGGCCCAGTGCATCATGGGAACAGGGCAGACTAAACTACCAAGCCAATTCTTTACCAGAAAGGAGACAAGCTACCGGGGACCGGTTTCTGGCATTTCAGCCTCTTCGGCCCGGCTTGCTTGAATCCTGATGGAGCAGTGAGAAAGGGACTCATGTCTGAGTATACCCTGCCACACCTATAGTGGCCAAAATCGATTTACAAAAGGGGGTGGTGATGAACAGAGTGTCTGAATTGAGCAGACCACTCTTACCCAGTCCAAAGATCAGGGCTTGATCCATCACCGTTATTTATCTCACTGCCCCATCCCAGCTCAGAATCTGGCTATATGCAAATCAGTCTGTCCCTGGCCCAGTGCATCATGGGAACAGGGCAGACTAAACTACCAAGCCAATTCTTTACCAGAAAGGAGACAAGCTACCGGGGACCGGTTTCTGGCATTTCAGCCTCTTCGGCCCGGCTTGCTTGAATCCTGATGGAGCAGTGAGAAAGGGACTCATGTCTGAGTATACCCTGCCACACCTATAGTGGCCAAAATCGATTTACAAAAGGGGGTGGTGATGAACAGAGTGTCTGAATTGAGCAGACCACTCTTACCCAGTCCAAAGATCAGGGCTTGATCCATCACCGTTATTTATCTCACTGCCCCATCCCAGCTCAGAATCTGGCTATATGCAAATCAGTCTGTCCCTGGCCCAGTGCATCATGGGAACAGGGCAGACTAAACTACCAAGCCAATTCTTTACCAGAAAGGAGACAAGCTACCGGGGACCGGTTTCTGGCATTTCAGCCTCTTCGGCCCGGCTTGCTTGAATCCTGATGGAGCAGTGAGAAAGGGACTCATGTCTGAGTATACCCTGCCACACCTATAGTGGCCAAAATCGATTTACAAAAGGGGGTGGTGATGAACAGAGTGTCTGAATTGAGCAGACCACTCTTACCCAGTCCAAAGATCAGGGCTTGATCCATCACCGTTATTTATCTCACTGCCCCATCCCAGCTCAGAATCTGGCTATATGCAAATCAGTCTGTCCCTGGCCCAGTGCATCATGGGAACAGGGCAGACTAAACTACCAAGCCAATTCTTTACCAGAAAGGAGACAAGCTACCGGGGACCGGTTTCTGGCATTTCAGCCTCTTCGGCCCGGCTTGCTTGAATCCTGATGGAGCAGTGAGAAAGGGACTCATGTCTGAGTATACCCTGCCACACCTATAGTGGCCAAAATCGATTTACAAAAGGGGGTGGTGATGAACAGAGTGTCTGAATTGAGCAGACCACTCTTACCCAGTCCAAAGATCAGGGCTTGATCCATCACCGTTATTTATCTCACTGCCCCATCCCAGCTCAGAATCTGGCTATATGCAAATCAGTCTGTCCCTGGCCCAGTGCATCATGGGAACAGGGCAGACTAAACTACCAAGCCAATTCTTTACCAGAAAGGAGACAAGCTACCGGGGACTGGTTTCTGGCATTTCAGCCTCTTCGGCCCGGCTTGCTTGAATCCTGATGGAGCAGTGAGAAAGGGACTCATGTCTGAGTATACCCTGCCACACCTATAGTGGCCAAAATCGATTTACAAAAGGGGGTGGTGATGAACAGAGTGTCTGAATTGAGCAGACCACTCTTACCCAGTCCAAAGATCAGGGCTTGATCCATCACCGTTATTTATCTCACTGCCCCATCCCAGCTCAGAATCTGGCTATATGCAAATCAGTCTGTCCCTGGCCCAGTGCATCATGGGAACAGGGCAGACTAAACTACCAAGCCAATTCTTTACCAGAAAGGAGACAAGCTACCGGGGACCGGTTTCTGGCATTTCAGCCTCTTCGGCCCGGCTTGCTTGAATCCTGATGGAGCAGTGAGAAAGGGACTCATGTCTGAGTATACCCTGCCACACCTATAGTGGCCAAAATCGATTTACAAAAGGGGGTGGTGATGAACAGAGTGTCTGAATTGAGCAGACCACTCTTACCCAGTCCAAAGATCAGGGCTTGATCCATCACCGTTATTTATCTCACTGCCCCATCCCAGCTCAGAATCTGGCTATATGCAAATCAGTCTGTCCCTGGCCCAGTGCATCATGGGAACAGGGCAGACTAAACTACCAAGCCAATTCTTTACCAGAAAGGAGACAAGCTACCGGGGACCGGTTTCTGGCATTTCAGCCTCTTCGGCCCGGCTTGCTTGAATCCTGATGGAGCAGTGAGAAAGGGATATATTTTTGTCCACCCTAAGCGTGGAAGGGTATACTCAGATGTGAGTCCCTTGCTCATTGCACCATCAGGATTCAAGCAAGCCGGGCCGAAGAGGCTGAAATGCCAGAAACCGGTCCCCGGTAGCTTGTTTCCTTCCCAGTGTAAGAATTGGCCTTTGTAGTTTGGTTTGCCCTGTTCCCATCATGCACTGGGACAGGAACAGACTAATTTGCATACAGCCAGGTTCTGAAACTGGGATGGTGCAGTGAGCTAAAAAACGGTGTTGGATCTAGCCCTGATCTCTTGACTGGGTGAGAGTATTCTGTTTAATTCAGAGACTCTGTCCCTCACCACCCCTTGTTGTAAATATTTTTGTCCACCCTAAGCGTGGAAGGGTATACTCAGATGTGAGTCCCTTGCTCATTGCACCATCAGGATTCAAGCAAGCCGGGCCGAAGAGGCTGAAATGCCAGAAACCGGTCCCCGGTAGCTTGTTTCCTTCCCAGTGTAAGAATTGGCTTTTGTAGTTTGGTTTGCCCTGTTCCCATCATGCACTGGGACAGGAACAGACTAATTTGCATACAGCCAGGTTCTGAAACTGGGATGGTGCAGTGAGCTAAAAAACGGTGTTGGATCTAGCCCTGATCTCTTGACTGGGTGAGAGTATTCTGTTTAATTCAGAGACTCTGTCCCTCACCACCCCTTGTTGTAAATATTTTTGTCCACCCTAAGCGTGGAAGGGTATACTCAGATGTAAGTCCCTTGCTCATTGCACCATCAGGATTCAAGCAAGCCGGGCCGAAGAGGCTGAAATGCCAGAAACCGGTCCCCGGTAGCTTGTTTCCTTCCCAGTGTAAGAATTGGCTTTTGTAGTTTGGTTTGCCCTGTTCCCATCATGCACTGGGACAGGAACAGACTAATTTGCATACAGCCAGGTTCTGAAACTGGGATGGTGCAGTGAGCTAAAAAACGGTGTTGGATCTAGCCCTGATCTCTTGACTGGGTGAGAGTATTCTGTTTAATTCAGGGACTCTGTCCCTCACCACCCCTTGTTGTAAATATTTTTGTCCACCCTAAGCGTGGAAGGGTATACTCAGATGTGAGTCCCTTGCTCATTGCACCATCAGGATTCAAGCAAGCCGGGCCGAAGAGGCTGAAATGCCAGAAACCGGTCCCCGGTAGCTTGTTTCCTTCCCAGTGTAAGAATTGGCTTTTGTAGTTTGGTTTGCCCTGTTCCCATCATGCACTGGGACAGGAACAGACTAATTTGCATACAGCCAGGTTCTGAAACTGGGATGGTGCAGTGAGCTAAAAAACGGTGTTGGATCTAGCCCTGATCTCTTGACTGGGTGAGAGTATTCTGTTTAATTCAGAGACTCTGTCCCTCACCACCCCTTGTTGTAAATATTTTTGTCCACCCTAAGCGTGGAAGGGTATACTCAGATGTGAGTCCCTTGCTCATTGCACCATCAGGATTCAAGCAAGCCGGGCCGAAGAGGCTGAAATGCCAGAAACCGGTCCCCGGTAGCTTGTTTCCTTCCCAGTGTAAGAATTGGCTTTTGTAGTTTGGTTTGCCCTGTTCCCATCATGCACTGGGACAGGAACAGACTAATTTGCATACAGCCAGGTTCTGAAACTGGGATGGTGCAGTGAGCTAAAAAACGGTGTTGGATCTAGCCCTGATCTCTTGACTGGGTGAGAGTATTCTGTTTAATTCAGAGACTCTGTCCCTCACCACCCCTTGTTGTAAATATTTTTGTCCACCCTAAGCGTGGAAGGGTATACTCAGATGTGAGTCCCTTGCTCATTGCACCATCAGGATTCAAGCAAGCCGGGCCGAAGAGGCTGAAATGCCAGAAACCGGTCCCCGGTAGCTTGTTTCCTTCCCAGTGTAAGAATTGGCTTTTGTAGTTTGGTTTGCCCTGTTCCCATCATGCACTGGGACAGGAACAGACTAATTTGCATACAGCCAGGTTCTGAAACTGGGATGGTGCAGTGAGCTAAAAAACGGTGTTGGATCTAGCCCTGATCTCTTGACTGGGTGAGAGTATTCTGTTTAATTCAGAGACTCTGTCCCTCACCACCCCTTGTTGTAAATATTTTTGTCCACCCTAAGCGTGGAAGGGTATACTCAGATGTGAGTCCCTTGCTCATTGCACCATCAGGATTCAAGCAAGCCGGGCCGAAGAGGCTGAAATGCCAGAAACCGGTCCCCGGTAGCTTGTTTCCTTCCCAGTGTAAGAATTGGCTTTTGTAGTTTGGTTTGCCCTGTTCCCATCATGCACTGGGACAGGAACAGACTAATTTGCATACAGCCAGGTTCTGAAACTGGGATGGTGCAGTGAGCTAAAAAACGGTGTTGTATCTAGCCCTGATCTCTTGACTGGGTGAGAGTATTCTGTTTAATTCAGAGACTCTGTCCCTCACCACCCCTTGTTGTAAATATTTATGTATAATACAGCAGATTTTAAATTTTACTCGCTGTCGTATGGAGAGCCAGTGGAGTTTTCGTAAAAGAGGTTTGGATGCTGTTCTTGGAGGGGCATTCAGAACCAGGCGCGCCGCTGTGTTCTGGACTACCTGAAGTCTGGCCAACACTCCCTCGTTAGCAGATAGGAGCAGGCCGTTGCAGTAGTCAATACGACTTAGAACCAGGGCTTGCACTAAGGTCTTCCTAAACGTGTCAGGCAGCAGAGGGAAAATTTTTCGTAGCATGCTGATGACATGAAAACATGAACCTGCAACAGTGTTAGTGTGTTGCTTTAATGACAGATCCTGATCGAGGCGGATCCCCAGGTTTTTCACGACCTGTTTAGGTTCTGGGACCGCACCAAGATCAGAAGGCCACCAGTCTGGAGCCCATAGAAGCTTGGCTTCGCCAAATAGCATGAGTTCTGTTTTGCTAACGTTGCACTGCAGATAGTTAGTGGACATCCACTGTGCAACGGCCTTCATACCAGCAGAAAAGGAGTTTTTTATTTCAGTAGTGAGAGTTTCAAAAGGGAAGAGGAGCTGCGTGTCGTCCGCGTAGGATACGGGGATGAAACCAAATCTTCGCATCACTCTTGCCAGGGGAGCCACATAGATGTTGAAGAGTGTTGGGCTCAAACAGGAGCCCTGTGGCACCCCTTTTGAAATCTCCACCTCTGCTGAGCGGTGAGCACCCATGGTGACAGTCTGGGTGTGCTCAGTTAGAAAACTCCTTATCCAATCAAGGGCTCTGTTCTTAACTCCTACGTTCGACAACCGGTCAATAAGGATGTTGTGTGACACGGTGTCGAACGCTGCCGACAGATCTAGTAACACTAGGATCACGGAGTAGCCTTTGTCTTGAAGTATATGTAAGTCATCGGTGACAGACAAGAGGGCAGATTCCGTGCTGTGTTTCGGCCTAAACCCAGATTGGGAATAGTCAAGGCCTCCATTGTTTTCCACATACTGTGAAAGATGTAGATTTACATGTTTTTCAGTCAGCTTGCTCAAAAACGGAAGCAGAGAAATGGGCCTAAGGTTTGTTAGTTCCGTCCATGGAATAGCGGCATTTTTTCTAATAGGCCTGACTAACGCCTGTTTCCATTGTCTATAAACCCACAACCCGCTACAGAACATATATATATCAATTAATAAATTAATTAAAATTATTTTCCTATTATTTTCACATAATTACCAATTAATTATAATTAATTAATTAATCCTACTAATTACTAAACAATTTACCATAATTAAATTACTTCCCACCCTATTCCCCTATAAACCCACAACCCGCTCCGGTACAAAAACATAAAATTTACTTATAAAATTATTTATTATTATATAAAATTTATACACATATAATAGTAATTATTTTAAATACTTAAATTAAACATATAACACATACATAATAAAAAACTATACAATAATACAAATATCGATATTAGTGTCATCGAAATTAGTAACATCGATATATATGCTATTGATATTACTTACTTCGATATTACTTACATCGATATTAAGTATTTCGATATTACTTACCTTGGGTCGATATTCTGTCCTACGATATTCTTGCCTTCGATATTATGCACCTTCGATATTTCAGACTCGATATTATGGTAGGTCGATATTTACAACTCGATATTTTGACTGTGTACCGCTTAGCGTGAAAAGGGTGGGCAGTGGGTGTTGTGATGGGCGTTTCCCCTGCAACACCCATTGATTTTGACGCTGCCCCCTATTTACAAGGGCAGCATAAATGGGAAGCAGCGCCAAAATTAAGACCAGGGAAAACCTGGTCAGAACTTGGCGAAACAAGGGTAAATGCTTCATTTCTCTTTGTTTTTGCAAAACACCTTGGATTGTTTATGTTCAGGAAGGTGACCCTTTCTGCACATCAACAACCTTTAAAAAAAACGAAATTTTGTAACTTCCATGTGTGCTGAATTAAGCAGCACACACAGAAGTGACAAAATTACATTTCAAGATTGTTTATGTGCAGGAAGTGGGACCTTCCTGTACATAAACAATCTTCCCCTGTTAAGTGTAGCGCCAGTGCTGAGGAAATGCAGGGCTGCACCATATTCTTGTAAATATGGTGCAGCCCTGCGTTTCTAAAGTGCAAAGTGTGCTGTTAAGCCAAGGAGGCTAGTGACACTATCCGCCTCTTCTGTTGTATTTTATATTGAAAGAATGTGCAAGAAAACAAAAAAAGTTAATGGGAAGGTTGGTGCTGTATCTCCGTGACTTTTCAATGGTTGGCTTTATTTCGCAGTACAAGGCTCCTGCTCCTGCCCGGGCCAAATTATTTCAGACCAGTGCCCATACTGTGCACACCAAGTGCAGTGATTGAGCCTGACCCCTACAAAGGGGGCTTTGGGAGGCTCTCTCCTTAAGAAATGTAGGAAATAAAGGTGCATTCTACAACACATTTATCATTATATATTGAATTGTATTAGCTTTTAAAGAATAGTAAATGAAGACCTGACTATGCACAAGAATGCGACAATCTTTCTGGGGGTTCTTCAATGATTCCCCCACTATCACCCTCCAACAGTGCCTCTCATCGCTCCATAGCCCCTCTGTCATATATATTTCATTTTATATAGCATCTCTCATACCATTGTAGGATGTCAGAGCACTTTACATCACACACATATAGAGACAGTGAATCATATGTGTCAATCAGTGTATAGAAAATGTTACATAAGGCAAAGGGGACTACAAGGTGTAGAATCCACATGTAATTCATACTGGTAGGCATTTTTAAAGAGTGCAGGTCTGGAGAAGCACAAAGTCAGGATTCAGAACACAGTGGTTTTGGCTTTAACAATAAAAATGTATTTCAACCCAAATAAACCTTTTTAGAAGCATCAGGATAATGAAAGACTGAGAAAAAACATAAGTCACTAACTTGTACTTGCAGTTTGCAAGCAGCTGTTTGATGACAGTTTCCATATAAAATACTGTTTTTGAAAATGCATGATACAAGTTCTTTGCAGTAGGCATATTAACCCTCTGTGCTACATTAGTTCAGTAAAAGCAGGATGGCGGCCGCTACTGCAGCCGAGTGAGGAGCTACATGGCGTTCCGCCTGCACCCGGACCGGCTTTCAGCCTGTGCCTTGACAAGCTGCCTTTGTTCAAGTACGGGACTCGTACTTACTTACTTGGGAGGAGGTTCTTTTTTCTCCGGAGCTGTGGCCGATTGAAGTATCACGGCTTGTGGCGAGCTTTCAGACTCTGTGAGCACGGGAGTGCGGGAGCGGGGCGAGTGAGATGCCGAGTGGCCACAGGTGTGGGGCTGCTGAACCGGAGCTCAGTTTAGCCCGGTGCGCGGCTTGGTCTGTGATAGTCGGCACCCGGCTCTCATTTAACAAGTAAGGAAAAGGATAGAGGAATCTGGAACACTGCAACATTGTTGCAATATCTACACGACGGCAGCTTGGAAATTTTTTTTTCTTTCGTCTGACAGACCGGCTGAGGGGTAAGAGAAGGGGAAAGCTAGTATATTCGAAACTATACGTTGTGACTTTTTTTTCCTTCTCTCCTCGTGTGTCTGGGCTTAAATTGATACTGACCAGGCCTGCCTTCATTTCTATCCTTTTGATCCCTCGTGACTGTGTGCATTGGTACTGGTGGGACTTTTTACAACAGTGAAATACTGGTACTGCTACAAGTGGAGTTGCTTGTCCTGTCTGGCTTTAACTTACTTAAAAGGAGATACAGAAAGTTATGACACCTAAGGGCAGAGGGGGGCAGAACAAAAAGAGCTGCTAGTTTAGCCGATGTAGATAATCCAGTTAGCATGGCGCCTAGCAATGCTGAAAGCACTACAATAAGACCTGCACCAGAGCTTAATTCTCAAGATAGCTCTGCTCCAGAGACTCGTGCTCGCCAGCAAAACTTGGTCAGTAAGGAGCCTACAATACCTGATTTATTAAAAAAAAATGTACCTATCCCAAATAAGAATATTACGCAGACACCTCGAGTTCTCACCAAAGGGAAGGCGCAAGGAGCACATGGAGCCGCTATAGCTGACCTATCAGGCGCTGTTTCAAAAAATCGTGGCCACAATACTCCACTCACCCCTGCAAAATTAGGGGGTGCAGCTCCTCCCCCCTTGGAAGAAGAAGACATTGATAAAGATGTTGCTGAACTTTGCCAAGCGGATGGTGAAGTCAGAGTCTCACCACGAGTTAATGTAGGGGGGGATGTAGAGGAAAATGGGGCAGCTCTAACTACAAACTATGCTGAATCTATTGAATCAGGAAGTCAATTTTACTCTATGTCTGATGTCTCGCTTGTATCTGACGGAGAGAATGACGAGGATCTGGTCAAGGAAGGTCACCTATCCTCAAAGGATTGGGCTGACGAGGGCACTCAAAACTCTGAGGAAGAACTTCTGGGCTCTGACAACTTGATGAATGAGGGGACCCCAAATACAGTTCGCAAGGTTATAGAATCCCAAAACCCTCCATTGAGTGATAATGTTGGCGCAGTCGCTCAACCGCAGTGGGAAGGAGCTGGAGCAGCTCCGGAAAGTCAACCTGAGCTTCAAGAATTTCTGGAAGGAGATGAGGAAATCACTCTTAAGTCTATTTACAATTTGCAAACTTCCATGTACAGGCTAATCATGGCTCACAGAGAGGAGACTAAGGCGGAGGGGCTTCGTACGCAAGGGGCTGTGCGAAAATTGCAGAATGTAGTACGTCGCTTAGCCAAATCTAGTAGCGAAACCATCTTAAGAGTTAACGAGACTGAAACCCGTATCTCTGCTGTAGAGAATGAACTGTCTACACAGAATAATTCAATTAAGGACTTGGCAAATACCAGGCAGGACATTGATTGGAAACTGACCGACTTGGAGAATCGAGCAAGGCGCAATAATTTGCGCATTTTGGGGGTTGCAGAACGTTCGGAGGGGAGAGACATTTGTCATTTCGTTGTGGACTTGTTTTCGGATGCCTTTCCAGATCTCCAGGGGTGGGTCTGGGATAAAGAGATCATTAGAGCTCATCGTTTTCCCTTTAATCAAAAACGTGATCAGGGGGGAGAACAAGAATCCAAGAGCTATCCTTATTTGTCTGCAAAATTACTTACTCCGTGAGATTTTATATGACCAAGCTAGACCTTCAAAGACTAGAAAGGGATTGGGGCATGAGTTTTTTGTAAGGCCAGATTTCTGTCCAGCAACAGTGCAACAACTTTGGAGGCTTAAGCAGCTAATGGCTCCAATCCAGTCTAAAGGCGGGCAAGTCTTTTTGTTAAACCCTGCAAAGCTCAAGGTGGTACACAAGAGGCAAACCATCTTCTTTTCGTCTGAGATCAAGGCACAGCATTTTTTAGATGAAATGTAATAGATGACAGGATAAAGGGCTTTTCTTTTCCTTTCTCTTAAGCGTATTAGGGAAAAAATATAAGATTATCAAGGTCCCAGGTGGATCAGGCAGAACCACTTAGCTCATCTTCACTTTCCATCAATGAGGGCTTTTGCCCTTAACATTCTGGTGGTGGGGTTTTGGGAGGAGGGTGGGGTGGGAGGAGGGGTCTGTGGGGGGGGGGCTGGGGGGAAAAGGGTGATGAGTTGGGTGCAGGGAAACACAGCTGAAGGATGCTTAGTTTTGAGATATTTGAAATATGTATGGTTGAGTTCAATTGTAGGAATTTTTTGTCTTTGCAAATGTAGGATTAACTGCGGTATTACACTAATACAAGATAATGGCTAAATTTTCGATCTGTTCTATTAACGTCTGCGGGTTGAATGATAAAAGAAAAAGGGGCATAACTGCTCAGGTGTTCAAAGCTATGCGAGTTGATGTAATCTGTATACAGGAGACCCATGTCTCCTGGTCAAATAGGGGATGGCTCAAGGACCTGGGAATGGAGGTTGTGGGATGCTCTTGTCAAAGTTCAATGACAAGGGGGGGTGGCCATTTTGAAGAGGTTTGGTCTGGGGGATGTCAAGAGAGTCAAAGAAGACCCGCTGGGATGATGGGTCATTGCTGAATTTAAACTTGGGGGGCCGCTCATTACTATTTGTTCAGTCTATGCCTCCACGGTTGATGACCCCATAGCTTTCCATCAATTAAGCTTAGAGCTGGCTTTATGGTCACCCAAGTTAATCATATGTGGGGATTTTAATCTCCATTTGGATGAAACATTCAATATTTGTGGAAATACTGCATATATGGGGAGAAAAAAGAATGTATTCAAAGCAGTTAAGGGGATTGTACAAGAATACTGTATGATAGATGTGGGCTTTGAGAAAAGGATGGGAACCTATAGATATACTTTTTTTCTGCCCCACATCAAAAACATTTTAGGCTGGATTACTTCTTAGTGGCAAGGAACTTTTTCAAGTAGCTGACCCAGATGGAATACAGAGTCTTACCTAAAATTGTATCAGACCACAACCCCATTATGCTTAGTTTTGAGTCAACTTTACCATTTAATCCCCGGCCATGGTCTTTTGATCGTAAGCTTTTGTTCAATGTATCTTATGTTGAACACATGAATACTTGGATCCCGGAGTTCTTTGCTAATAATAAGGGTTCTGCCTCGTCAGAGACAGTTTGGGACGCATTTAAGTGCGGGGTTCGAGGAGAAACTCTGAGCTACTCTATAAAAAAAAGAGGGTGATTCGAAATCATGAGGAATGTGAGATGAATAAATTGAGACTAATAGAAGGGGCTAGCTACAGACAATATTGTTAAGGAGCTACTGTCTCATAAGGTTAAGACCCATCAGGGATTTGCTACTAAATTTGCCCAACAGCTTGCAGCTTTTCGAACAGAGGTATATGAGGTGGGTGAAAACTCAGGAAAACATCTGGCTAAGAGGGCAAGGCAAAAGGGTGTTTTTGCTAGTATTGATAGAATTAACGATATTAGAGGTATGACAGTTAACAGCTCTGCAGATATACTTAAAGTGTTCTTCAACTTTACACAGATGATACGGAAGGAGATTGCACAGATCGAATAAATCAATTTATTGATCAGGCCTTGAATGGTACTTTATCTATTCAGGAGAGGGAGAATCTGGATTTACCCATTACTTGGGAAGAAATTGAGGGGTCGTTATTATCCTTGGCCTCCGGAAAGGCTGCAGGTCCCGACCTCATTCCCTTGGAGTTCTTTAAACATTTTCGAAACGTATTAAAAGCAGAACTGGTGGATTTATTTCTAAGAGCTCAACAAGGCCTAGCCCCTCAGTCCTGGCAGGATTCCATTATAACTGTGTTTCTTAAAAAGGGCAAATCTCCTCTGTTACCGTTATCCTTTCGCCCCATTTCCCTCATAAATGCTGACAGCAAAATGTTTTCCAAAATCTTTGCTTCACGCTTATCTAATGTCATATCTTTATTGGTTTCCAAATATCAGCACGGCTTCATCCCTTCTCGAGACACCGCGGACCACATCCGACGAGTGATCACGTTTTTGGATTGGTCCCAAGCAACCCGGTCTATGGTTGGACTCATATTTTTAGACGCTGAAAAAGCTTTTGACCGGGTTGCTTGGAACTATTTATGGGATGTGCTAGTTAGGAAGGGACTAGGCCCAGGGTTTCTAACAGCTTTAAAAACTATGTACACTGCCCCAAAAGCGTGTATTTGAATCAATGGCCAACTCTCCCCTTTTTTTTTTATTACTAGGGGCACCCGTCAAGGATGCCCCTGCTCCCCCTTACTTTTCGCACTTTATATATCGACCCCTTAATTAACCGGTTTATCATGGAACAAAGGATTAGCCCCATTTGTTTAGCGAATATGAATTATCGTGCACTGGCTTACGCTGATGACATCGTTGTAACAACCACCGACGTGCGGACTGCTGTTCCTGCAATTAACGAACTCGCTAAACAATTTGGGGCATTCTCAGGGTACAAACTAAATATAGAAAAGACACAGATTTTATGTACAGGAGACAATACACTTCTAAACATTCCTACTGTTTCAGAGGTCACATATTTAGGAATCAGACTAACTTTGCCCATACAGAAAATACCTGAACTTAATATAAGTCCTGTGATATCTCAAACTAATAGCTTGCTACAACGTCTAGATAATCTACACCTATCACTGCATGGTAGACTCAACATTTTAAAAATGTTGATTCTGCCAAAAGTACTATACTTGTACCGTACCATACCGCTGGAATGTTCCCCTTCTTGTTTCAAAAGTTTAGAAAGGACCACATCTAGGTTCTTATGGGGCTACAAGCGTCATCGGAAAGCTTAAAAAAAATGGTGCTGAGTAAGGAGTGTGGAGGATGGAATGTTCCTCATTTCTTCTTTTATTATTTAGCAGCAACGCTTCAATTTATTAGACCTCTCATAATTGGTGACAGAGCAGAAATTACCTTATGTCAAACTCCATCTATTTATGAATTGATTATGGGTGAAGAAGTGAAAGGCAGTTTTCTTAAGGTTGTAGAGCCGAGCTACCATAAAAAGACAAAGTATAAGACGTTGAAGTCAGCCTTTGGAGCTTGGCAGAAAGTACGTAAGCTTTTGTCCATATCTAAACTAAATCCTTACACCCCCTTAGTGTCTCCCAGGCTTCTGCCAAATATTTTCTGTGATCTCACGGTCTACAGGTGGGAACAGAAAGGACTATTATATCTAGGTGATTTGTTTAACAATGGTCAAATTGCATCTTTTCAAGAACTACAGACTACATTTTCGCTGGCAAGAAATGATTTTTTCAAATTCCTTCAGATCCGCAGTTACCTACAGAGCCATACATTTATTACTTCAGCGAGAATGACAAAAATTTCTTTATTGATGCTTCTTTATAAAAAAACGCCTATAGGTCCTCTTTATACAAGTTTGATTCAAGAATGTGGGGACGATATGGAACAATGCCAGCTTAAATGGGCTACTAAATTAGGTCTCCCTGGTATTGATGTTTTGTCTTCAGTTAAATGTGCTTCATGGTGCTTAATCACAGGGATGATGAAATTTCAGCACTTTATGTGCATACACGATCTTTATTATACCCCCAGCAAGGTTGTCAAGTGGAGCTCTACCACTGGAACGACCTGTAGTCGCTGCGGGCTGTATGCAGCTAATGATTTGCATATGTTTTTTCAATGTCCTAAACTTAGGAGTTTCTTTCAACAAATTGAAAGTTTTCTTGCAGTTGTTCTTAATTGTGATATTTCAGTAATCATCGAGATGGTGTTGTTAGGAATGGACTCTTCTATTTCTAGATCAAGATCTGTAACTTACTTTTTATTTATTTGTATGGCAGTGGCTAGAGCATGTATTACTAGGGAGTGGATCAATCCAGATCCCCCTTCTTTTTTTACTTGGCGTGAAAAATTATTGTTTATGTATAATATTGAGTCTGCCATATATAAGTTAAAAGGTATCAAAAGAAGAATTCTGGGGGAGAACATGTGGGCCCCAATTGCCGATTGGATTTAATCAACCTCTGGACTTTTTATGATTTTCTTATGTTCTGTAAGCATCCAAAAAAATCACTTTTTCTTTTGCTGCTGGCTCATTTGTATAGCTGTATTTCCCTGTAATAAAACAATAAAACTTTAAAAAAAATACAAAAAAAAGCAGCCACTGGACAAAACTCTCTTGTCTCTCCAGCAGGGACATTAATCACTGTTGTTATCTTGACACTTTTATTGTTCTTTGAATACAGCTAATTAAACAAGATACTTTGCAGTGCTTTTAAAACTGCTCGCTGCAGACCCCCTGGGAATGTGTCAGGGACCCCTGGGGGTCCGCGGACCACAGTTTGGGAAACACTGCTTTAGATGATATGGAGGCCCCTCACCTTGATGGCCTATAAGGTGCATTTTTACAAGGCATTCAGACACATCCTGATACCCCACCTGCTAGAGATCTACACTGAATCCTTAGACAGAGGGGTCCTTCCCCCGACAAAGCGTGAAGCAGCGATCTCCTTGTTGCTTAACCCCTTGCATGCGTCGGATGGACCCCGGCCATCTGACGTCACAGTGGGTGTGTGCGGAGGTCGGCCAGGGGCCGTACGAACCCCGCCCACTCATTATTTCCCCAGCACTGCAGTGGAATTTGTGCCGCGGTCACGGGGTTAAGCCAGGTAAAGACCCCACTCAATGCTCATCTTACAGACCTCTATCTCTACTTAACTTCGGCAATAAAACTTTGGTCAAAGGAATGGCCAACAGGCTATCGCTCTTCCTTGACCAAATAATTTCTCCAATCCAAACCAGGGACATACCACATAGGTCCACCTCGCCTAATCTTCAAACTGTCTTCTTCATCCTGAATAGGGTGTCCCAAGATTCCCCGCGCTGCCTGGTCTTTTGGATGCAAAGAAGACTTTCAATTCTTTCAAATTGCCCTTTCTCTATGCAATGTTGCACAAACTCTGCATCCCCAATGGCTTCATGGCCCTAGTCTCCCTGTTATATTTCAACCCCACCATCTGTTTTCGGGTCAATGGCTCTATCTTTAAACTCTTCTCCATATCCTGAGGCACCAGTCAGGGCTGCCCGATATCTCCCCTCTTATTCATTATAGCTATGGACCCCCTGATTCTCCATCTACATAAACGCCATATGCACCAGGCCTTCAATTCAAATCTGGCCCTCTCCCTGTGTCAATGTACGCCAACGATATTGTGTTGTTTGTCTGCCATCCCTTTGATAACCTGGACCACATAGTGTCGGAGATCTTATGCTTTGCTGCCGCTCACTGGTTAGAGCGGCAGACTCTGAAGCAGAGATCAGGCCCGGGACCAGGGTTCAAGTCCCGACGTGGCAGGGTCTTGGGCTCAATGTCCGCGGACTCGATAATTCTTGCCTCGGCACCTACTCTAATCATGGGTCCCACGCTGCAACTCTGGGCAATAGCTTGCTTAATCTCCACAACGGCCCCAACAACACTGGGATGCCTGGCTTCACCTTGGGGGTGCCCAGGAGGGGCATCTCACAGGGAGAGCCAGGAAGGGTTCCACAGCGTTATACAGCGCCGGGACGCACCGTTGGGGCAGCTGTGCGCTTTACAAAATACACTACATTTACTTTTACATTCTGGGCTTACGCATCAACTGGGCAAAATCTGAACTGTTCCCCTTAATAGAAGCCACCACTCCCTCATCTTGTGAACACCCATTTCGGTGGTCAGCCAACTCCACCAAATATTTGTGAATCGTTTTCCACAGAGACAACAAGTAGATTATTAATCTGAACTGCGGCCCTGCCATGGAAAGACACTGTACACAAATAGACCGCTGGATTCAATTGCCTCTCTCCATTGCTGGCCACATAGCTGTTGTTAAAATGAATGTTCTCCCAGCTTTGCATACACATTCACCAACTTTCCAATTCCTTTGACAAGCTCCTTTTTCACACAGCTGCACAGCCTCCCGCTAAAACTAGTTGGGCCAGTCGTAGACCTCAAATTGCTTGGGAAACTTTCACCCTCCCCTATAACAGAGGCGAATTCGCTGTCCCTGATCCAGGGCCGGACTGGGAACCAGAACCGGCCCTGGCAAAGGGTTCGGCCGGCCCCCCTCCCCCCCTTCGGGAGGAGAAGGGAGGGGGAGAGGTGCGACCGCGCTCTGTGACAGGGCCGGTTTTCGGACGTTTTTGTTACAGGGCCGTTTTTGCAGCATAACGGCCCGGTAACAAAAACGGCCCCCAGGGGCCCCAAACCGGCCCCCAACCATGCGGCCCACCGGGGGATTGCCCGGTGCCCTCAATGGCCAGTCCGGGCCTGCCCTGATCATCACCTATACAATTTGGTTACGCAGGCCCATTTTGCTTACAATTGGTTACATCCAGACACCCTCCTACCCTACAATAAGCCGGAACAAGATTTAGCAGAACCTACTTCCCTAAACGCACTTCTGCCCCAGGGCCTCAAGCTGGACCCAACAGATATTCATACTCTATACCCAACATGCTGGGCAAGGTGGAACCTCTGTTGGACATTCAGCTTCGATCTTATTTACTCCCCCAAGCTCCCCCTCTCCTGTACTCCTGGGGCCTCATTTATGAGAAATGATGCATCGCTGCGTGAGAGCAGCAATGCGTCACTTCTAAATGCGCACTCCTTGCGACATTCCTGATGCGTCATATTTAATGTATGATGCATTAGGTCGCAAGGAGTTACAGATATGTCAGCTTTTCTGACGTATCTGTAAGCGCAAAAATGACGCATTGCTGAAGTGTGTCACAAAAGTGATGCAACTCCAGCAATGCGTCCTTTCACATGGGGCAAGCCCCATGTGAAAGGGCCTGCGTCAGTCTTACGCCTGCTGTGAGGCAGGCGCAAGATTTTGACGCAAGGTGTCCTAAAAGTGACTCAGTGAAATCTCATAGATTTCACTGAGTCACTTCTACGACCCTTCCTTGCGTCAATACGCCCCCCTTGCGCATGTATAATGTGGCGCTGGGGTTTACAAAGTGACGCATCTACCTAGATACGTTACTTTGTAAATATGGTGCAACAAGGCGCATTTTTTACGCCACTGGTGCGTCACAAAAAGTGACGCACCGGCGGCGTAAAAGTGACGCACAGCCTCATAAATGAGGCCCCTGGTTACCACTCACAGCTGAGAAGTTAATACAGCGCACCATGACTAGTCCTCACCTGCACACCTTGGGGATGTATTCCCAGATTAACATGCCAGAATACATACTATCAATGCACAGGACGAGGTGGCATCAGATATGGACAGATTTGTCCTCAATAGGATACACAGTACATTGCAGTACTTCCTGCATACCCTCTTAATCCCTTACCCCTGAGGACTTCCCCCCACTCACACTTTTAATTACGGACTAAGAGGGCTCTCATCTGATCACCAAACTTTACCGCACGTGCATGGCCCTTAAACAGACACATGACAGTGGGGTCCGACAACTCTAGGAGAAGGACCTGGGTCATCCCATCTCCGACAAAGGCTGGGCTTTCAGCTGTGTACAAACTAAGCTTCTGTCCCCCAGTCACCATCATAAATTCCTCCACTTCCGCTTCTGCACTGATCTTGCCCCACCCCTCACGGGCTCTAGGGGCGGCTCTAGGCTCATGGTGGCCCTGGGCAGGGAGGGTTGGTAGGGGGCCCCGGAAGAGGGGGTCCGGGCAGGGTGGAGTGTGGAGGCAAGTGAAAAGGGAGGGTCAGTGTGTTTGGAAGTGGAACAGAGCTGGAGGCTGCCAAATCCCTGCCAGGGGCCGCCACGCAAATATGTATCCTTCCTCAGAGGATTATTATATTAAGGATATATATTGGCGTGATGGCCCCTGGGGTTTGGTGGCCCTGTGCAGGTGCACAGCTTGCACATGCATAAGGCCGCCCCTGCGGGCTCGCCAAGATCGACCCCAGCAGACCCTCACACTGCCCTATGTGTCGCTTCCCAAAGAGGCAGACCTTACAAACCTGACTTGGTCCTCCCCAATCCTTGCCACATAATGGATGGCAGTGTTTAACATTCTCTCCCAGATGATCCCACTAGCCTTAGGCTTAGAGCCATCTCCTACTTATTGCTATTGGGTAACATCTCATCCGTTCCGGTGAGCTACCGCAGGTACACGGCATTAGGCTTACTTTTATCGAATGACGAGATCACATTACATCGGGGTGGCAGAGAATATACCCAGGCGCGCAACACCCATTGGGCTCACGGGGCTTCAGCCCCCCCCGTCGTGTGTGTCAGCCCGGGCTGACAAAGCTTCGCGGGCAGGGGCTGGCGAGCATCTAATTGCAGCCGCACCCGAGTAGTTAACAGGTCTTTAAAAGACCATTTACTTGCAAATTAGGCTTTTGAGAAAGAAAACCCGACGCAGACTTGCTTACATATTGCAGCTCTCTGACAATTAGGAAATGACGTGGGCTAGGCACGCTCTGCCATAAAAGTGGACTTGTACATTTGGTGAGCTAAACGCACAGTGACGATTTCCTCCTTGAATATGCAGCACATCTTGGTAAATATTTGATGGCGCTTTGGTTTCACTATAGTAAAAGGGCTGACGACATAGTTTCCTTCGGTAACTGTTTTGTCTTTGGGGCATTTTAATTGGAAGATGTGGGGGATAAGGTGTAAATAAATGACAGTTTAATCTGTGCTGTGCCTGCCAAAACATCACAAGAGCGCAGGAATGTAAAACTTGCAATCTTAGTAGCTGTACTAGATGAGGCAAAGCCTTTGCATTCATATTACATGTGAAGTGTTTGAAGTGTTAACCGTGACATAATATTGGGAGTAAGAAGAGCCTCTTGTTTGCAGACAGAGTGCTGCCACATGGGAATTATGGAATGTATTTCTGTATTTATTTTTCAATTTACTGAAGCATGAACCAGGCCCTGTTAGGCATCAGAGCTCTACTACCATTTACACAAGATGACATCATTGTGCCTTGGGGGCCTGTTTCTTGCTGTTGTTGTGCCCAGGCAGTTAAGTGTTCGAAAATAAAACTGCAACATCAAGGCCGCTTTTAGATGTCTGGGTCTAGATAGAACGTCACAGGCAGGAGCCGGTGAATTGCCATCAGCGTCACCATAAGTGACGCAACATATCTGAGGAGTGTCTGTAGCAGTGAGACATAATTCACTGAGATGATGGGGGTCCATGTCCTGTACCTCAGTCATGCACATCCAAGTTCATGAGGAGTGGACACGGTAGTAGTGGATAGTAACATTTCTGAGTCTTCCACGCAGTGCTCAAACATTTCCCGCTCTGACAAGACTGAGGGAATTCTCTTCTATAGCACACACTGCATATTAAGTCACATCCCGGCCATTCTTATTTGTATAATAAAATATTTAAGAAAACATTGGCTGAGAGAAGCAACGTATTGATCGGTTAAAGGTTTTCTAGTGCGCCCTGATGGGTTCGGCCTGGCTCGCTGACTGGTATGTGTGATGTATTCACAAGGCCCCGTGGCAGCAGAAGGAGCCTCGTATGTCACCTGAACATAATATAAGGACATTGGCATTGAAAGAGATCTCTCCCTGTAGGAGAAATTGACAAGTTAGCAGGGCTCATACATTGCCCTGCTTCTTCTCCCTATTGCTACGACTATCTACAGCACTCCAATGCCTTACTAAATCAATGCACAAAACAGAAGAGCTTTAAAATGAACTAAACAAGGATTTCATGATATAATGTTCCCCTTTCTCATAAGGGGTCAGGTCATTCCATATTGTGATTGAATGTGGTATCTCTCGCTGCTTGAATCCTGCCTACCTATCAGGCCACTCCTCACACATGCACTTCTACAAAGGGGACTCTTTGTGCGGGTCTTATGTGGGTCTGTAACACCAAAATATGTTTTTAGTGCCTTCTTAAAGCAAGTCAAGTTGGACGGATATCTCAGCAATTCTCGGAGAGAGTCCAGATCTTACTGACCGAGTTGATTGGCACTGTCACTCTCCTCAGAGCATCGCAACACTTCTTACTGAAGTAACTGTGAGCACTTTATATATGGTCTCAATCAATCAATCAGATAGATGGGCCTGGGGCAGAAAAAGCTCAGAAGCCTTAATTTTAAAGTTGACTTTTGGGACTTTCAAAAACAATTCATCCTGAGTTCTTAGATTTTTCATGTTACAGTAGAGTGAGATTCTGCTGGATAGATAGAGGAGGACCAAGTACATATATTCATCTTACAGCAGTGTATACATGTATACATCCATCAGTCAAGTTTGAATTGGATTCCATCTTCTAACTGGTAACCAGTGAAGGGATTTAGAGCTGCTACTGTACCATAATCGCTTCTACCCAACGCTGAGACAGGTGAGACATTCTGGGCCATCTGTAACCGATTGAGCCGTGAAGCTGGAGGGCCATTGTAGATGCAGTTATATTAATACAGTCTCAAGTTAATAACAGCCCGCCACTTCAAGGCAGAAGAGAGTGAGTGCATGACGTGTGTCACCTTTGCTTGTTGGTAGCAGCAACTCTTAATTACAAGCCCTTGCTTACCTAGAGGCATGATCTGCGTCACATTTTGGCCTTAGATACTGTCTCGGTCTTTTGCACACTGACTGTTTGGGGAAGTTGCGAGGAGGGTGGCTCTCTCCTTGATTCCAATTAGGATTATAAATGTCTTGGGATAGATGGAGTTCACAAAGAATTCACAGCTTTAATGTTCCTTAGTACTAATATACTACATATTTATGTGCTTTTATTACACATAATGCAGTAGTATACGAACCCATATTTCACAGGGATTGCCATTGAATATAGATTTCATCATCAAAATGATATCCCCCAAACCACTCTGCGGAGCTTTACATTGTGAAGAATATTGAGAGTATGTGGCTTGGAGGCCCACATTATGCAGCAAGGTTATCTAATTTGTGTCTAAAAAATTGCCATTTAGGTGGCACATTATATATATATATATATATATATATATATATTTTAATTTTTAGAGTTTTATATAGCATAAACTAGACCCGAGACATCGAGTATCAGAGCGCTTTACATGAGCACCAGTTTTATTACAGATGTACACATTCATTTTTGTTAGGCACTGGGAGATTAAGTGATTTGCCCAGAATCACAGGATGTTGACCATTGTTGCTGAGACTTGAACCCGGTTCCCCAGGTCCAAGGTCCACCGCTCTAGCCGCAAGGCTACATCATCATAAGCTAGAAGCAATATTCTTTGTTAATTCTAAAGAATAGGTAGTAAAATGATATGGCAACTGTGCTAAATCTATAATTATGTGGTAAACCCTGCAGCCATTGTATCACATAAATCCGAGGTCCCTCACCATTGCCCACTGTTATATCAACAATTTATTCATGCAAGTATATAAAACCTAAACATTTTAAACAGGGTTTTAAAGCTAACTACCCAACACAAAGATGTAATATAAAACTACATAACACTAATGTGTAATATGTAGCCATCTCTGGGCTCTCTCCAGGCGTGCAACGCCCATTGGTCTCAAAGGGCTTCAGCACCTCCCCCCTGTCGTGTGTGTCAGCCCCGCTGAGACAGCGTCCCGGGCACAAACACAGCCACACCTGAGTACTTCACAGGTCTTTAAAAGACCATTTGCTTGTTAATGAGGCTTTGTTGTTTTTTCACCCCTTTTTAGAGAGCCCCCGCATCTCCACTCTGCATACTGTTGGAAGAATTAGCCCCACCCGAAATTTTTTCTTAGCCCCCCCCGAAATTTGTCTCTAGTTGCGCCTCTGAATATACCCCACCACGAAAGCTTGGTTTAGTAGCATAACTTACTGCAACTTGACGAGTGAGGTTCACACCACACTACAACCCCCTCCCACTCCACTGCATAACGAAAAGACATCTGGCAGCCCCTCCATACTTATCTACTTACTTTAAACTCCGGCTCTCCGTCTCTGCCCCCCCCCCCCCCCCCCCTCACCCAGCGATGCACCTGTTTCTCGCCCTATCAGCCAGCTCACTGACCAATAACCCAGCAGAGACCCTGTAACAGAGCCCTGTTCAGCCTGGCGGCATAACTATCAGTGAGCGTTCCCCCGTTCCTCTTCTGCTGAATGTACAAAGTGGTGTATTGCAACACTGTCAAGCAATCTCATGCGTGAAGCCTGGGATGTTTTTGGACCTCGCCTCCCTTTTCTCCTTCTTCCTCTCTTCTACACTTTATTTCTGAAAATCTCGAAAATGCATCAAAAAATGAAACAAAATCGTCTATTGATGCCCTAGGACTTGGGCCCTCACGTGTGCCCTATATTTACATCTCCGAGGAGCGATTATGCCCCTCAAATCAGCCCCGATTGCCCTAAAGGACTGAAAAGGGGCTCGAGATGCACGAAGCATGCACCTTGTACAGGCGTTGTGGCTAATAAGTTTTACAAAGGAATGTATGTTTCTATGAAGTGGAACAAAGCTTTGTCGACAAATTTAAATATAAATGCATATTTAAAGGTGTAGCGAGCACATGATTAGATAGCGACAATTCCCATTTTGTGAATTGGCCCCATGATTTTACCTTAATGCATGCATCTTTCTAACAGTTAAATATAGACTTCCTGTCTAGATAAACCTGTAAATATAGCTGCTACTATGAATAAAACAGGCAGCATTTGTGTTGAATTCGTTTTTAGGGTTTCCCCTTGTATGCCCTACTTCATTATTAAGGTTCTATTATTCTAAGTCAGCCTGTGATGGTAAATTGCTGCCCACCTATTAATCAAGATGTTTCTCCTTGTGAGGCTTAACTACATTAGTAAATCGAAAACATCATGCCAGAGATTGATGGTGTGATAGGCAAGCAGGAGAAGCTGAGAACAGCTATAGCGCGTGCTTTCCCAATTTCAAAAAGTGCAACTTTGTCAATGTATTAATCAAGAAGCTGAAGCTCAGCAGAAAAGCAGCGAGTTCAGAAGGAAACACTTAATTCAGCGGCTATTTATCAGGCTGCTGTTATGTGACGGGAAATGAGCCTAGGATGAAATAGTAAGAGGTATTCACAAAGAAGTCACTCCCTCAATTTGTGCACAACTTCACCGTGATGAATTCGCAAAATCTTGTAATTAATTACTAAACTCAGACCTAAAATTATTTCACAATCTAACCATTGATTGGTGGTGTTTTATTTACATCTAAGACAGTAAAAAAGAACAGAATGAACACGTTTTATTTGGTACAGTTTAACATTTCATTTACCTTACAGTCTCCATATTTGCAAGTTGTACAATGGTTCATTTTGTGGTCTCCAGCCCACTAGGTGAGTGGGAAGCCTTTGTACCCCTCCTCCACCACAGAAACGCCCACCATATTTAGAAATCCCTGCCTTTGTGGCGGGCATCTCTGTCAGGATGCGACAACTGCACTTATATTACCTCTAAATGGGGCAGGCAAAAATGCTGGTGGTCCTTTTGCACTGACAAACCCAAAATGACTCCTAATAGAGTAAGATTTTGTCCAACATCAAAAAAATCATTTGATCAGTTTTACTCTTATGTGTTCTTTGGCAAAATCATTGAAACTTTGCACTGATGCATTGAAAACTAGCTCATGCATTTCGAGCATATTGATGCCTATGTAATACAGAAGACAACCAATGTTTTTTTAAGCTTTAGAGCAAAACAGAGACAGCCTGATTAAAAGTGGGTCGGTTAATTCCGACCCATGCGAAAACCGCCATTTACTCATGGGTCAGAACTTCGAGTTAGAAAGTATTTAACGATAATTATCAGACGCGTTAAATACCTCAAGCTTTGTTACATTTTTGCAGATAAAACCTGCTGAAATTTAACTGCATAATATGTATGTTTGGAGACATTGTTTACAACGAATCCGCTACAACGCATTCCATTACAACGCAGTCGTTACAACAACGCATTGTAACAACGCGAACCATTACATCACAAATCGTTACAATGGCTTGCTGTAGGTGGCAGAAGGTGTTGGATTTACAACTCTTTACCTGCTGTTGCACAAACTGGAGTAGGAATAGTAAATTATAGTCCAGCACGCCCCAACAGCAAGTCGTTGTAACCACTTGCGATGTAATGGTTTGCGTTGTAGCAACGCGGTCGTTATTACGACCACGTTGTAATGGAATGCATTGTAGCACATTCGTTGTAAAGAGATATATTCACGTTATCTGGAATACTATGTGGATTTTGATACATTAAACACCATATTCTGCATGTTACTCCCCTCAACTCGTAATAGATGTTATTTATCACACTATAGCGTACCCCAAGGTGTCATTATTTATCAGGTTTGCGAAATAGCACCTACATTGGCAATCAGGGCCACAGAAGGCAGATTTTAAGCTATAGTTGTTATTTGCATAATATGAAAGTAAAAGTATATCTCCTTTTATTTTTAGAAGTGAAATTTGGTTCCCTGTGTTTCCGGCGAAAATCACTTTATTCCATAAGTAGCAAAAATAAACTAGAATCAGTTGTCTTTTAGGGCCCGATGTAGGTAGCGCTTTACCGATCCGAATCGGCCGAAAATACCGATTTTCGGCCGTTTCCGATCGGTAAAGGGCTACCGAGATGTAGGGGCACATTTTCGGTAATTTTACCGAATCGGTATCATTACCGAATCGGTATATTTACCGATTCGGTAATATGTACCGAATCGGTAAAATAATTACCGATTCGGTAATATTTACCGATTCGTTAAAATTACCGAAAAAGCAATGTAGGTAGAAAATTTACCTTTGGCACATGGCTTACAGAATCGGTATTTTACCATGGAATACAAATCCATGGTAAAATACTGATTCCTGTGTGCATGCACATCTGTGCATGTACACATGTGCCATGTGACAGACAGACGTGCCCTTAGGGCATGTCTGTGTGCCACATTGCACACATGCCCGTTTTGGGGGTGCTAGAGGGTGTCAAAGTGACATCCCCTGCACCCTTGTGAATTCTTTAATTACCGATTCGGTAAATACCGAATCGGTAATGCCTAATCATTCCTATGGGCTTCAAAGCCCATAGGAATGAATGCCTAATCATTCCTATGGGCTTCAAAGCCCATAGGAATGAATGGGCATTACCGATTCGGTATTTACCGAATCGGTAATTAAAGAATTGTTAAGGATTCGGTAACGAATCCAGATGTTGGGACCTACATCCCATTTACCGATTTTGAAATACCGAATCGGTAAGATTCGGTATTTCTAAATCGGTAAATGGGATTTACCTACATCGGGCCCCAAGTGTCTAGCTTTACAGCTTTCTGTGAGCCCCTTTGAGCAATCAGCTTGGTTGAGCCAGCCCACTTTAGCGACTAGCCTGTCTTTTCTTACTTTTAGTTTTTGGTCAGCCCACAGCATTTTGCAGAACTTTAAATGTGTCATTTTCTCTTTGCATTCATGACTGATTAAAAAAAAGTATAGACGTATTCCACTATTTCTTCCCCATAGGTTTTGTGAACACAGAAGAAGGGACCTCGTAGCTGACAATTTCATGAGAACCTAGCATTATAATTCGGTTACCTAGGTGCTCACGTTTTTTTCAGATATGAACAACAGGGGCAGCCCTAAGACCTGAACCTGGGGCAAACTAAACACTGGAATACAAACAAGGGTTCAAGTAAAACACTTAGGGGCAGATTTATGTTAACTGGCGCATCCCCAGGGATGCGCCAGTTAACATGCGCCACAGTGCGCCACAGCTCCGCCAGCCATGGTGCGCCGCATTTATAATGCGGCGCACCATGGTGCAAAAACGGCACAGATGCGTGACGCATCTGTGCCGGAAATGTGTTGCATTGCTGGAGTTGCGTCGCAGCCGCGACCCAGCTCCAGCAAGGCTTGGGGGTGCCCCATTTTAACAATGCTGCGTCAAGACCTACGCCTGCTTCAAGCAGGCGCAGGCTTTTGACGCAGCATTGGCTTAAAAGTGACTGAGTGAAATCTCATAGATTTCACTCAGCCACTTTTGCGAGGCGCACCTGCCCCGGAACGCCCACCCTGCGCCGGAACGCCCACAAGCGGCGCAGGGCTTTACAACGTGACGCATCGGCCTAGATGCGTCACGTTGTAAATTGTTCGTAGGGATGCGCCACGTTTACGCCGCCTTGCGTGACGCAACAGCGGCGTAAACGTGGCGCAAGGGCCTCATAAATCTGCCCCTTAAAATAGTAACAAAATTACAAAATAACCGCTGGAGGTCGCGTAACTAGTTACACTGCTCCCAGCGATTATTTTGTAATTGTTTACTATTTTAAGTGTTTTACTTGAACCCTTGTTTGGATTCCCATGTTTTTTTCAGGGCAGTGCCAGGTAAAGGATTCTGCTCCACGACACTGTCACATTTTCATGACACTCAAAGGAATTCAACCTCTCTAGCCATTTTTCAAGGCGGGCACTCACAACTGGCCCTTCATGAGGCAACTTCATCCTGGTCCTCAAAAAAATTCTGGAACTTTTTCAGTGCTGTTGAAGATTATCACCCTCACACTATAAGTAATATTAACTCATCAGCATGGCTGCAGTACATAACCTAATTTTATACAGGATCAAAGCACAACAGGAATGGAAAACCTGAAATAAGCGCATCCTTGTTATGGTCAAAGCTTGAACAAATGGGTATTCCAATTTCTCCACTTAAGGCTATTCACTCTTTGTATACTAATAATAGGATAAAAATAAAATTGGGGACTAAATCAGCTCTCACTGACAAGGTTCTAATGAAGGCCTTAAACTGGATGCATCATGTTACCACTGGGCTTCATCCTGCTCCTGGCCTATTGGAAAACAGCACAGGAGATGACATATGTCCACCAAAATAAATAACACGTCTCTACAAGTCTTGCAATACGCTGATGACACTGGGCTTCTATGACCAAACATAGATAGACTACAATACTCCCTAAATTGCCTACATAATGTTTGCGCTGGCAACAAACTGAGTATTAAGAACACCCAGATCA
The DNA here is from genome assembly GCF_964263255.1 of Lissotriton vulgaris. NCBI lineage: Eukaryota > Metazoa > Chordata > Amphibia > Caudata > Salamandridae > Lissotriton > Lissotriton vulgaris. Next base: position 1,151,387,450 of record NC_141694.1, read on the forward strand.
AAATAAAATCACTCATCAAAACAGAAATTTACATGGAAAATAAATAGAGAAAATGAAGAAAGCATAGATTCTAAAATACTTCCCATTTTGTATGCTTTTAAAACATTAGCTAGAAATCTGTCTGGTCCATCAAAGCAACCTCTTTTAGATATGATAGGAGCAAAATTTCTACAAGTCCTTTTGTATGGTTCTGAAGCTTTTCCTTAAAATATAGGCGATTGACTGAATGCAACTCAATGCAGCATTTATAGAAAATCGTTTCGCCCTCCCATGACATCCTCTCAGCATTGCGTATGGCTGTAGTTTAACCTTCAGAATCAAAAACATGCCCAGAAGGTTTCTCTATTACACTAGTATTTCAGATTAAATGCAGCTGCACCTGGACACCTAAAATACCATCTAAAAAAACAACTGGATTCGTTCAACCCTCCAGCCCCATGGATTACAGCTTTAGTCCTAGCCTTATAAGACTTAAAAATGTGCAAGATTAGCGAACAAAGTTTGGTATATTCCAGTCCTAAATAAACAATATGAAGAAATTGCAAGTCGCTGTCAAAAGGCAAAGATATTACAATTCTTGGTTCCATTGTTGCTCCAGCCCACACTAGTAATCAAGTTGACCCATATCTAAAATTATCAATTGCGTGGGAGTTACAGATCAAATAATTAAGAATACTGTTTAGCCTGTTGGATATTGGTGAAATTTCTCAAAAATAGAAACAAAAATAGGGACACACTACTTGCCAGTAGTGCACATATAATAATAATTATTGGCATGTTCTATGTGCATGTCATGCTTTTTAAAATGAGTGGAAAAACCTTTCTCCAAAGAATAGAATGCTTTGTAATGTGTATGGTCTATACGGTAAAGATTCAATGTTTATTGTACCCTCTGCAACTGTTTCTGGAAGTATTTTGAGTAACAGATTAATTCCTACAATATTTTTGACTTCCTCACGCAACCACAGTGTTGCAGATCTTGGCAACTTCAACTCTTTTGTGCCATAGCCGATTAAAGGCTGATGACATATTCCACTGTCCTTAGGCGGACGCTGTGAAATGAAAAAAAGGGGTATATCCAGTATGTAGGAAAGCACACTGTTGTCACTGTGCATGCTGTATTCTGTATTCTGCAAGAAAGTAAGAATTTGCATGTCGTCCCAACTCTTACCCCCACTCTTGCTCTGCTACTCAAACATAATCTTGCACCTAGGCTGAATTCTACTAACTCCTATATTTGCCCCTTCTCTTATTCCTAAACTTACTCCATCTTATCTATAATCTTATTCTTGCACTTCCATCTATTTGTACTCCACTAACAACTACTCTTACTCCAATTCACACTTATTCTTACTTCTACTTCTAATTAGTCTTACTTTCTCCGATTTACTGCTATACTTTTACTTATTCCTACTGTTACTCACACTTTCTCATTCTTCTTCTTACATCTCCTCTCACTCCTGCTTGCACTTGATCTTACTCTTCTACTCAGGGAACAGTGAAGTGTCAAAAGACTCTTATAGACTCATATGGCTCTTTGCAGTGCAGTTAGTTAGATGAGCATAAGACACACAATTGATGGACGGAATGCAGAACAAATCAAAACATTCACCCCAGTCAAGAGATTTGAGTTAAATCCATCATTCTTTTGCTTACCATGCCACCCCAGTTTAGACCTGGCTATTTGCAGACCAGTCTTGACCCTGTGCCTCATAGGAACAGTCTAGCCCGAACTGCCAAGCCAGGTCCTCCCTGGACCGGAAACAAGCATCCTAGGACCGGTTTCGGGGTTTCACCCCTCTTCAGCCAGGATAGTTTGATTACAGTGGCACAATGAGCCCAGGACCCACGTCTGGGCATACCTGTCGCACTTAGGGAAGGAAAGCAAAAGACACACAATTGATGGACGGGATGCAGAACAAATCAAAACATTCACCCCCAGTCAAGAAATCTGGGTTAAATCCATCATTCTTTTGCTCACCATGCCACCCCAGTTTAGATCTGGCCATATGCAGATCAGGCTTGACCCTGTGCCTCAAAGGAACAGTCCAGCCCGAACTGCCGAGCCAGGCCCTCTCTGGACCGGAAACACGCATCCTAGGACCGGTTTCAGGGTTTCACCCCTCTTCAGCCACAATAGCTTGATTCCAGTGGCACAGTGAGCCCAGAACCCACGTCTGGGCATACCTAGCGCACTTAGGGTGAGAAAGCAAAAGACACACAATTGATGGACGGATTGCAGAACAAATCAAAACATTCACTCCCAGTCAAGAGATCTGGGTTAAATCCATCATTCTTTTGCTCACCATGCCACCCTAGTTTAGACCTGACAATATGCAAATCAGTCTTGACCCGGTGCCTCATCAGAACTGCCAAGCCAGGTCCTCTTTGGACTGGAAACAAGCATCCTCAGACCAGTTTTGGGGTTTCACCCCTCTTCAGCCAGGATAGCTTGATTCCAGTGGCACAGTGAGCCCAGGACCCACGTCTGGGCATACCTGACGCACTTAGGACGAGAAGGTATGAGAAAACTCCTTGACTGCCCTTTTGGAACTTCAACACTGCCCTACCAAGCAGAATTCAACCATGGGGCAGAGAGTTTTCTCATTGTAATTTAGGAGCAAATTAGTTATTGTGATCATGGATAAAGGATTTCACATTCAAGTAATGGACTTTTTAAGGAATTAAGGGTCGGTGTTTGCCAAAGACTTACAGCACAAAGAAAAATTGGAATACACCTCTCAATCATGAAACATCTTCTCTACGCTTATACATCTTCTCTAACAAGATTTGATGAATTACTGCTCTCTCCCTGCACTGGTGAACTAAGTACTGCCTAGTGCCAACAAAGGCACCCTTGCGCCATGGGTGCCTCGTACAGGCAGGATTGTTTTTTGTAGGAAAGGACAACTTCCTGCAAAAAAAGTCCTCAAGGGCCTTTTCTTGTTTCTACATGTCCTCCAAAATGCAGCATATGTATAAATAGTAGTAAATAACGAGGAGAAATAAAGATGGTTCTCCTCGATACACTTCTGTTAGGATGGTGTAGCATTTTGACGCATTACCAGGATTACGATTCTTAGTATGTCAGGAGCTAGTGGAGCTCCCTGATGTGTCATGTGATGTGGGTTCTGTGTGGGAGGTTGAGGATGAGTCGGTCAGGCAAGTTTTGGATAGTTTGAAGTCTTATAGTGAAGGAAGCAAAATATTAGACTAGTGGACTATACTCACCAATAGCCCATATACCATATACATAAATAATAAATCAGTTGGCATTGAAGAAGGTTCAATCTTTATTCTGCAGATACAGGCACTGACAGGGGAGCCTCAGTCTACACGACCCTCGGAGATGCGCAGAGGAGACTGACTACATACAAACAGGGCAAAACATATATACGTTTCACACACAGCACAATGTCACCTTACTAGGAAAGATACAACTTGTCAGTGAGCCAACAGGAAGACCCATATAAGGCACAATTGATTGCTAGCAGCTAGGCCTAAGCTGTTCCGGGGGAGGGTCAGTGAGGTGCCTCCCTGTCTATCTGTAGGTCGGGGAGCACAGGAATGGGCTCTGCTAGAATGTGCGCATCCCACAAGAAGGGCAGGTGTGACCTTGGGTTCCCAGAACTACAAACTAGCGAGTGGAGCAGACAACGAAGTCTGCCATCGTGGTTTAGTGCAGAAAGCCTAATCACGTGATTTCAGAGAAACAGTGCTTGACATGGAGAAACGAAACAAGATGGCTCCGGTCATACCAATTGGTTTAAGCAGCGCTACAGTGAATCATTCATTACTACAAAAATACACTAAAAATAATGCTATGCTAACGTGCGGTTATCAGGTTATATGGTATATATTAGGCCAATAACATGTATTCATCGTATTTATATCCCATCAGGCGGCCCTTTTGGCCTACTATAGCCAATATAACTAGGTTTATTCTACAAACACTCCCTCATCAATCTGCATAAGATCTGAGACCTCTTTCTGGATCATCTGTTTGTCCATTTTAACCTGTTGAGAGACCTTCAAGGCGGATGTTATTCTAGCAGCACAGAAAGAACAGCAAGCCGGGCCACAATGGAGACACAGGCAGCAAGTAAATATGACTTCAAAGGCTCCAGCAAGAATCATGAATATCTTCCAACCCCAGGTAGATAAAAGACCCCAGAACCATCCACTAAGGGACCAAGTACCATTGTCAACATGGGCTTCACTAGCTAACCGGTGTAGTTTCTGAATGGCAAGGTGTATGGTAGGTGCTGAATCAGGAATGAAAACACAACAAGAGCTGCCGATCACGCGGCAGGCTCCACCCCTTTCTGCTAGGATGATGTCAAGAACCATTTGGTTGTGGAGCGAAACGAGCCTCGTAGCCTGAAGCTCAACAGTGATATTAGTCAGAATCCCAGCTGTGGTCTGAACCACGTTTTCTACTATTCTTGACAGGCGTCTTATACTACGTCTATTGAAAATTGGTCCCCAAAAGGGAGTGAGACCTTTGGAAATATCTTCAAACTGGTGCAAAGAGGTGTCAGTCCGATCAGTACTATCAGTATCAAAGCTCCTAACGCTTCTATTAGATTCTATCTCTCGTTTAGCTAGTTGATGCATCTTATGATAATCAGATGGGGCAATATAAACTGGGGGGTAAAGGAATGAGAGGTAGCACCTCCCTGCCCATCCCCTGGGAAACCAAGTATATGCGTTTTCACTGCATACAAAAAATACATTAGGGGGAGTAATCACAGGAGGAGTACTGAATACATGCAGGATGTAAGTAGAATTACATCTACTGTGCCCTACCTTAACATGACCTCTTCCCTGTATACAAAAGGGGGAAGTGCTATTTATGATGGGAATTGGCAAAGCTTTGTCATTGGTGACATTTCGTTCTTTAAAATGCTGAAAATACACGGTGGAGTTGAAAAGTTCAAAATCTTGCATTTCCTCTTGTAACCAGGTAGCATTTTCATATTCAGTGTATACATTCATACAAGTATTTGGGTCTAAGGATCCCTCTCCTCCATTTCCTTCAGCATCAAATCCTTGGTGCCGCTCTATATATTTCAGGATGGCCTCATAATCTTTTTCGGTATATATCTTAGGTTCAGCTATATAGTGGGAATACATCAACGACAATATTTGGAACCAGGCTTCACAGCTTGCTAAGTGGGACAAATACAGGGAAATTAATAATTCATGCTGATGCATTACTGACGGGAGTAGCCCACAGACCCAACAATTCGTCTTGTTGGTCGTACTATGGGTCTGATGTAATATTTCAATAAAAACATTTTTAGCATAAGTTTCTCTGTGTCTAGCCTTATGTGGAGGTAAGGAATAAAAGAGATGTTCTTCTGGGGCAGGGGTAGTTCCTAGCAGTTTCTGTACAGGGTGCTGAAATTCTAAATACACAAATACACAAATACACACATTAAAGTTACCGAAATTACAACAATAAAAGCAGCGAATGCCACCTTTACTCTGGTGGTCCATCCGTCAAATAATGACGGCTTATCAATATATCGCCGAGGGGCAATTGGGCGTTCATCTTCCATGGCAAAATGGGCAAAAGGAAACATGCTCTCTATAAGTCCAAATTCTAACTCGGATCCTCTCTAGAAGTCCAAATTCGAATCTTTGTATCCACAAAGCACGCACACCACCAGAGGGTTCTTCTTCCCACTGAGGGATCTTCTCCCTGTGTCCATTAGAGCCTCACAGGCAGACTCCTATCGTTCATCAAAAAGAACAAGCTTTATTTTCCAGTAGTACGACCGCGGCCCCTAACTCAGTCTTTCTTTCTGAACAGAGCTATTTAGTACAATGTTCCAAGCTCTCAATGGGTTCAGTCCAGTGTCTCGCTCAGCACCCCAGTAATTCTATCCGACTTTCTTCAACTCAAGTCTCTCTCTAGCTCCTACCATTGGGAACTGGGGTACCGCGCTGTTTTCGGAGCCGCAGGTCATATTTACAACGGCCAGGTTGTTCCTGGTCAGAAAACAATTCTGCTGCAAGGGCATCTGATGCAGGCAAAGCTTGGGGTGCCTTGGAAATGACAGCCTCCGCTGATTGGGCTGTCTCACTTTCAACAGTGGGCAACACCTCACTTGGTTGCCCTACTTCTTGGGCGTCTGAAAAAGGCACAAAGCTTTGAATCAGCTCTCCTTTCTGGCTCGGAATTTCTTCTCGGTTTTGTAGATCAAACGGCAAAGGCAGCGGCAGGCATTTTAGATGACTAACGTGGATCCAGTGCTTTCTTCCATGCACTTTCACCGCCGTTCTCGTTGCCAGGAGGATCTGATAGGGCTCAGACCACCTGGGCTCCAAACTCGATTTCCGTTGATAGTTCTTCACCAGTACCCACTGGCCAGGTTCCAATCGATGTCCAGGACCCTCCGGTAGTGTCTGCAATGTGTCCGATACCTGTTGATGAATAGAACGCAGATCTTTAGTCAAGGCATACAGATAATCTATCATCAAAGGGTAATCAATGTCTCTAAAGGATCGGGGTCTGGGGAATCCCCACACATTGGTGGGCCTGCTAAAAATCACCTTGTAAGGAGACAATCCAGTTCTAGTGTGAGGGGTTATTCTTAAAGACAATAGTGCCAATGGGAGTGCATCAGGCCAATTTAATCCAGTACTCTCACAGATTTTAGCCATTTTTAATTTCAGTGTGCCATTATATATTTCGACTAGTCCAGCCGACTGAGGATGTCTGGCGGCATGGAACTTCTGTCTTATCTGCAATCTTTTACAAACGCTCTGTGCTAGCTGAGCATTAAAATGAGGCCCGTTGTCAGACCAGATGACACAGGGCAAACAGTATCGGGCAGATATTCCTTAACCAGGGCTTTAGCAGTTGCAACTGCAGTGGCTTCCTTAGTAGGGTAGGCTTCAACCCATTTGCTAAAAGCACATACCACCACTAATACGTACTTTAGGTTGTTCACTCTTTCCATCTGGATGTAATCAATTTGTAATACCTCAAAGGGCAAGGATGGTGGAGAAACATTTCCACTCAAAACGGACTCTTTACCTCCAGGATTGTGGCGTAAACATACTGGGCAATATTTCACTATATGTGCTGCAGTTTTGGATATGTTGAGGTTGTTCCATACTGGATCTAATATGGCACAAATACCTTTCGCGCCTATGTGGGCTGGACCATGGGCCATTGTCACTACAGCATATACTAATGCATTGGGCAGTAACCATTGCGGTTTTTCAGATAGATCTATCCAACAATCATTCTTATCCAGTTTTCCTACTTCCTGTTCCCATCTCTGTATTTCATCCATTGTTGCTTCCTTCTGTAGTTCTCTCACACTTTCAATAGTATTGTCAAACAGGGATGTTTCTGCTATCCACCGGGCCGATGTGCTAGGGAACATGGGGTTCATTCTAGTCTGGGCTATTTCTTTCGCCACTGAATCCACAAAGGCGTTTCCCTTTCAAGTGGAATCAACAACCTTTTTATGGGCGCTGTACTTAATGATGGCCACTTTCTCTGGTAATATAAAAGCATATAACAATCGATCAATTAAGGGGCCACGTTGAATTTTCTGGCCATGTGTGGTAAAGAAACCCGTCTCCCTCAACACACTCCCAAAAATATGACCAACGCCAAAGGCGTACTGGCTGTCCATAAAAATATTCACCCTCAGCCCTTCACTCAATTCGCATGCTCTTAACAAGGCTATTAGTTCAGCTCCCTGGGCCGAGTGATGAGAAAACCTTGCCGTCTCCACCACCGTTTTCAATGTCGTGATAGCATAGGCAGCTGTCGCAGTGCCATCTGGTAGTTTAAAACAAGAGCCATCCACATACATCTCTCCTTGAGGTTCAGTTAAATGGATGTCAGTGAGATCTACACGTCCCTTCGTTTCTTCTTCTGTTCTAAAAATACAATCATGAACGTCATCCTTTTCATCGTTTGAAGGGAGGGGTAACAATGTGGCTGGGTTCAGAGTGGCACATCTTTTGATCGTGATAAGAGGTGCAAACAAGGTCAGCTCGTCCCCTGTCAATCTAGCACTTGTAAGGTGCTGGGTCTTAGTTCTGTCAAAAGGATGTCCACAGCATGCGGTACCATGACTGTGAGGTCTGTATTCAATACTATTCCCTCTGATTGCCGGATGGCCACCGCTACTGCAGCCATGGCCCTCAGGCAACTTGGGAGAGCTTGTGCAACATTATCCAATACTGATAAAAAGAATGCACAGGGTCTTTGCTTCCCACCAAAACCCTGTGTTAACACTAAAAGTGAACAACCGTCCACCTTGTGCACATAAAGTGAAAAAGGCTTCTGGTAATCTGGAGTACCCAAGACAGGTGCAGAACAAAGAGCAGACTTTAAAGAATCAAAGGCTTCTTGACATTCATCCACCCAGGGTAAGGGTTCATGCACATCTTTGGTTTTCAAATGCAACAAGGGTTTAGAGAGAAGGCAATAGTTAGGAATCCAATGGCTACAGTAAGAGGTTATGCCAAGAAAAGCACGAACATCACGTTGAGTACGAGGGACAGACATGTTAGTTATTACAGATATTCGCTATGGAGTCAATCTTCTCCCCGCTTTCGACAGTAAGTGGCCAAGGAAGGTCACTTCCTGTCGACAATACAAAAATTTAGAAAGGGATACTTTATTACCTTTGTCAGCCAAATGCTTTAATAATTTAACCGTGGCTTTCTTGCAGCCTTCCTGTCCATCGGAGGCCACAAGGATATCATCCACATACTGGATGATCGTATTCCCTGCTGGTAAAATTAATTCATCGAGGACTTCTTTCAAACCTTGGCTATAAATACTAGGACTTTCTGTATAGCCTTGAGGGGCACGTGTAAATTTAAAGCTTCGACCAGCTAATGAGAATCCGAAGACATGTCTGCTATCAGGATGAATCGGGATGCTAAAGAAAGCATTCTTTAAATCGATTACTGAAAAATACTGAGCTGTAGGGGGGATCATTGTCAGAATAGCTGTTATATCAGGTACCACTGGATATTGCGGACTACAATTTTATTAACCTCTCTAAGGTCAATTACAAAACGATATTTTTTTTATAATCCGGGGCATCTTCAATTGGTGTTTTCTTTAAAATCGGCAAAATCGGACTGTTACAAACATTAGCAGCTGTTTCTTCCACCACCCCCTTCTGAATGAGGTCACGAATAATGTGCAACAAGGCCTGTTCACCTTCTGGTGAAATTTTATACTGCGGAATGCGGGACAGCTGGACATTAGGTTTCAAGGTTATTGACACAGGGGCTATTCTTAACAGACAATCATCGGTGTCTCCTGTAGCCCACAGTGTCTGAGGGATCGTAGAGAATTCAGGGGGAAGGCCGTCATTTTTGGCAAAATATTGGGCTGTATTCGGGGGTGGTTTCTGCATCATCAGACACCATCAGCGGAACAATAAATTTGTGCATGTAACTTCTTCAAAATGTCAAGACCCAAAAGGTTTTCTCCACAATTCGAAGTTAATAGAAAAGGTGAATGTATAGAAATGGGACCTACAGTGAAAGGCAGAGGTTTAGAAATGGGGCTCACCACAGGTATTCCAGAGAAACCCACTGATACGTTATTTTGGCTAGACAGAGCAGCCCCTGGTACCAGTGTATGGGCAACTGAGCTATTCATTGCCCCAGTATCCACTAGAAATTTTCCCGATGTTCCCAACAGTTCCCCTTGTACATAAGGTCCCTCCTGGTCAACTGGTACTGTAAAGTGGCCCCCGCTCTGTCCTTGGCCGTCTCATTCATAATCCTGTCCGTCGTACCCATCATCCCTATAATTTTCATTGTAATACTGTCTGGTTTGGGGATTGTCAAAATAATTTTTCTGAGAAACCTCATGTCGCATCTCTTCCCGTCTCATACTGTTTCGGTCAATATTCCCTCGACCCCTACCTCGTCCTCTATTACCTCCATACTTTGCCAGCCACAGAGGGCAATCCGCCTTCCAATGCCCTTCCTGTTTGCAATAGGAACATTGATTTATACCAATGTTCGGGGGACCTCCTCTACCTCTTCCTGCCATTGCACCCCTCTGGAAGGAGCCACGCCCTCCTTGTCCTGCGCTCTGTCCTCTGCTAACTTGCTGCAACAGAACCCTAGTCTTCAAGTCCTTAGTCTTCTTTTCTGACTTTTCTTTGCTTTCATTCTCTCGGTGTTCATAATATTGGGCCATACTGAGAATTACTGACGAGGCAGCCATTGTCCATGTGCTCTCGGCTGCTTGGAGATGGGACATAACTTCAGGGAGTAAATTTGTAAAAAACCGAATCACAAACAACCGTATCCCACCTTCCGTTGATAGGTCTTGCCCACTAAAGTCTATAAAGACTTTCTCAAACCTGGTGAAGAAATCTGACACACTTTCATCCTTCTTCTGTCTACAGGTGGTTAATTTGTCCCAATCGACTTTTCTAGGAGGGAGGAGGGTCTGCATATAGGTAATAATCTTAACTGGTACTGCTAGTACCTCGTCTCTAGGTTTTTCTCCCGGCTTTCGTTCTTTGTCCCAATTTTTTAATTGGTCCCACGTCCCTCCCAACTCGGGGGCATGGTCCGTGTCATGTATTTTTCTCCAAATGTCTACCGGGATCAAAAGGCCAAAGAACAGCTCAATATCGGGTATTGTCAGGATTGCTGAATTAGCTGCCTCAGTCAATTCCTTATAGTAGGCGGTGGGATTTTTACGGGGGTCAGGGAGCTGAGCCTTTAGAGTAAGGACCTCGCTTAGTTTCTAAACCCATTATTTCTGAAGCCTAGCTTCCACACGAGCCTTAGTCACCTGGCCACCGGCATCCCTTAATTCGGGTAGTTCAGAATAAAAGAGGGTATGCACCTCTCTCATGGGGTGCTGGGCTCCCCAATCGGTGCACTTTCGGTGCATTTGTTCCCGATAATGCACAAGAGTGGCTACGTTCTGATATACTTCATCAGCCTGTAATTGGAATTTGAAAGCTCGATCTCTTATATCCCGCAGTTTTTGTGGAGGTATTCGTTCCTCGAAACACTGCTCCCATAGGGAAATCAATCGGATTGCCATATTCTCCAAAGCAAGTTGCTGTGCAAACGGTTCAAAATCTTTCATGGTGCTCCAAATGTCCTCCAAAGTATAAATGGCATTCTGCGTCCACTGGGATGCCTGAATCACCATGGCCTTCCTTTCTTCTGTACCCAACGACGACCTAGTATAGACTCGCTGATCACTCAAGTCCGGTCTAAGGCTTTTGGGTGTGGTATCTAGACAAGCCGTGTATCGAGGACCTATAGCGGCTTGGGTTGGAGGGGAGAGAAATACAGGGTCTGAAGAGGAGGGGGCAGCCGCGTCCGGCTGTGAGGATATCAAAGGTGAGGTATTTGGTCGGAGAGTAGGAGGAAGAAGTAACGCACTTTGTACTGATCCGTCAGCAGGGGCCGTGGCAGCCATTACCTGTGCCCCTGCGACCGATGCTGCTCCAATTTGGCCCGCTCGTAACAAAGGCACGGCGGGGTACAATCCCTGTGGGTCATAAGGAGGGTGTGGTCGGGCTTCTAATAAATCCTGTATTTCATCTCCTGTCTCCGGTCGAGACATATAACTTTTGTCCGTCTCTAAACGAAACTGCCTATCCATTTGTGCGATATTTTCCTCCACCTTCCCTTTATCATAAGCTATAGCTTTCTGGGTGACTGTCTGTCCTGATTTAAGCTTTCCCAATTTCTCTTCTCTTATCCGTCGTCGTTTCGCTTCCTTCAACCGTAGGTTCAAGGAGTCAAACATTGACTGGCGGCTTTTCTTCATAAACAGTTTGTTTTGAATGTAATTCATCTTTTTCTCATCAAACGACCCCGTTAGAGGCCATTGCAAATCGGAATTATCTTTGGTATATTTATTCCAAATTGTGTTAAACAAAATCGGTGCAAGACTGTGTTTCACATACATATCAAAACTGGGGCTGGAGGAGGAGCTTAGCGAGCATCCAAGATGGTCGTGTGAGCACAGGGCTCCCTGGACCATCGCCACTCCTCGCAATTTATCCTGAGGATATCCTGATTTCTTGGACGGCTCTTCGAAGATGAACTTTGACTAAGTCCATAACTCTTCTCAGAATTGAAATCGGACTTGGGTAACCGAAATTACGGCACTTTGAACTTTCCAGGCCCACCTGGAGGCTGTGCTGGGGACTTGGCTACTTGCGGATCCGGGACGGAGTTGAACAACAATGGCAGTGGGGCTTCCCTGGTTGCTCCCTCCTTGCTCCTCTCCCTGTACTGCTGCTATCTTCCTGGGTATCGCACTGCTGAATTCAACTTCACGGTATCGCCTGCATTCTTTATCTCAGTGGTATCGCCTGCATTAGACTAAATAGCGCCGTGTTTAAAATCGGCTCGCCTGCATTTCACAAATTTGCGCAGTGTTTTGTTTAATGCCATAGCTCTCAGCGCTTGTGACTATAGCGCCGCCCGCCCTGCACTGCATTTAACTGTATTGGCCCACCTGGCAGCAACGTGCATTATTGGATTTATTTTCGCTGGCGACCTACGGCCCCTGCCTCGCCTCCCCTCTGACCTCCATCTTGTTTGCTGTTGTTGTTTTCCCTGCCCCTCCTCCCCGCTACCGCCTCCCAGCTGCTGACCCTCCCACCCACGTTCACAGAGCCTACCTCGTCCTCTCAGCCCTTGTGACCGCCCGGACTCGCTCCTGACCGGTTGCTCCCTCCTTGCTCCTCTCCCTGTACTGCTGCTATCTTCCTGGGGATCGCACTGCTGAATTCAACTTCACGGTATCGCCTGCATTCTTTATCTCAGTGGTATCGCCTGCATTAGACTAAATAGCGCCGTGTTTAAAATCGGCTCGCCTGCATTTCACAAATTTGCGCAGTGTTTTGTTTAATGTCATAGCTCTCAGCGCTTGTGACTATAGCGCCGCCCGCCCTGCACTGCATTTAACTGTATTGGCCCACCTGGCAGCAACGTGCATTATTGGATTTATTTTCGCTGGCGACCTACTGCCCCTGCCTCGCCTCCCCTCTGACCTCCATCTTGTTTGCTGTTGTTGTTTTCCCTGCCCCTCCTCCCCGCTACCGCCTCCCAGCTGCTGACCCTCCCACCCACGTTCACAGAGCCTACCTCGTCCTCTCAGCCCTTGTGACCGCCCGGACTCGCTCCTGACCGGTTGCTCCCTCCTTGCTCCTCTCCCTGTACTGCTGCTATCTTCCTGGGGATCGCACTGCTGAATTCAACTTCACGGTATCGCCTGCATTCTTTATCTCAGTGGTATCGCCTGCATTAGACTAAATAGCGCCGTGTTTAAAATCGGCTCGCCTGCATTTCACAAATTTGCGCAGTGTTTTGTTTAATGTCATAGCTCTCAGCGCTTGTGACTATAGCGCCGCCCGCCCTGCACTGCATTTAACTGTATTGGCCCACCTGGCAGCAACGTGCATTATTGGATTTATTTTCGCTGGCGACCTACTGCCCCTGCCTCGCCTCCCCTCTGACCTCCATCTTGTTTGCTGTTGTTGTTTTCCCTGCCCCTCCTCCCCGCTACCGCCTCCCAGCTGCTGACCCTCCCACGCTCCGCCCCCTCCACCCTCCATTTATGGCCAATGCCTCCACGCGCAGCGTCCACGCGCTTCGGACACGCCGAAGGTGCGCCAAAGGTAAGCCCGTCTACGCCCGTCCGCGCCTGGACCGCGCCCAGCGCCAGACCCCCTGCCCCTCGCGCTGCCCAGCCCCCCCGCGTTACCTACGATGCCGCCACCCTCCTAGCCCTTGACCCCAGTCGCGCCCCCAACTGCGTCCAAGCCGCTCCTGGACGCACCCATGGACCGTTCTCCTGCTTCTCCTGCAAATTTAGCGGCACCGACAACATCTCCGCTACGACCACACCACAGATTCCCGACCCCAACCACCTAGAATGCATCCTTCTCAACACCCGCTCGGTCCACAGGCACGCCATTGACCTTTGGAACCTACTAGACACCATCTCTCCTGACGTCGCCTTCCTAACGGAAACATGGATGAACGCTTCCTCCGCCCCTGACATCGCCATCGCTATCCCTGATGACTATAAGATCACACGCAAGGACCGCACCGACCATACAGGAGGTGGCATCGCTATCGTCCATAAGAAAACAATCCGCATCTCAACCAGCTCTGATGCCAACCTCGCCAACTCCGAACACCTTCACTTCCAGATCCACATCGACCCCAAGACCACACTCAGAGGCACCCTCCTCTACAGACCACCTGGACCACGCGCAAAATTCAGTGAAGACATCACGGACTTCATCACCCCACACGCGCTCCCCTCCAAAGACTACATCCTTCTGGGAGACCTCAACTTCCACCTTGAAAAGATCAACGACCGCAACACCGCCACCCTCTTGGACAACCTCGCCAACCTCGGACTTAAACAACTGGTCACTTCCCCCACCCACATCGCAGGTCACACTCTCGACCCCATCTTCACCTCCAGCAACCATGTCTCCTTCAGCCACACTACGGATCTCCTCTGGACTGACCACAGCTGCGTTCACTTCACCTACAACAAGCCGAAACCCATCAACCACCCCCAACCAACTCTGCAAAGAAACTGGAACAAAATCAACACAGAGCAGATCTCCACATCACTCCTTCAATCCTCCCCAGCCCTCTCTTCTAATGCCAACGAAGCCGCCTCCAACCACACCCTTTGGTTATCCAACACCGCCGACACCTTAGCACCACTGAAAAAACGTCAACACAAACTTGGCTTCAAGAAGGCCTCATGGTTCAACGACGACCTCAAGAAATCCAAGAAACTGTGCCGCTCCCTTGAAAAGGCCTGGAAAAAAGACCCATCCACCAGCAACAAGGACGCCTTCAAAAGCGCCATCCGTACTCACCACCAACTGATCCGAAAAGCCAAGAAAACAGCATTCAAAGATCGACTTGACAACAACGCCCACAACAGCAAGGAACTTTTCAACATCGTCAAGGAATTTTCCAACCCCTCGGCCAACTCCAACGACATCACCCCCTCTCAAACCCTCTGCGATTCCCTAGCCTCTTTTTTCCACAACAAGATTGCTGACATCCACAACAGCTTTGACAACCAACCCGGAAGGCAACCCACCCTACCATCAGCTGACCATATTCCCCCCGTTAACACCCTTAACGCCTGGAACCCAATCTCCACTGAGGACACCATCCGCCTGATGAACTCCATCCACTCTGGATCCCCCACAGACCCATGCCCCCACCACATCTTCAACAAAGCAGACTCCGTCATAGCTCCGCACCTCCGAGACGTCATCAACTGCTCCTTCAACTCCGCTACCTTCCCAGAAGACTGGAAACACGCTGAACTCACCGCCCTTCTGAAAAAACCAACAGCAGACCCCACCGAACTCAAAAACTACCGCCCCATCTCACTTCTTCCATTCCCGGCCAAAGTCATCGAGAAAGCTGTCAACAACCAGCTCTCCGCCTTCCTCGAAGCCAACAAATCACTCGACCCCTCACAATCTGGCTTCCGAGCCAAACACAGCACTGAGACCGCACTCATCGCAGCAACAGACGACATTCGAACTCTACTGGACAATGGAGACACAGTCGCCCTCATCCTCCTCGACCTCTCTGCAGCCTTCGACACAGTCTGCCACAGCACCCTTTTACAACGCCTTAGAAACATCGGAATCCAAGGAAAGGCACTGGAATGGATCACCTCGTTCCTCACCGGAAGAACCCAGAGAGTCCGCCTCCCACCATTCAAGTCCGAGGCCTCTGAAATCATCTGCGGCGTACCACAAGGATCCTCACTCAGTCCCACCCTCTTCAACGTATACATGAGCCCCCTCGCGGCCATCGCCCGCCAACACAACCTCAACATCATCTCTTACGCGGATGACACTCAACTGATCCTATCTCTCACCAAGGACCCCAGCACCGCCAAAACTAACCTACACGAAGGAATGAAAGAAGTCTCCGAATGGATGAAACAAAGCCGTCTGAAACTGAACTCAGACAAAACAGAAGTCCTCATCTTAGGTAAATCCCCCTCTGCATGGGACGATTCCTGGTGGCCGGAAGCCCTCGGAAATGCACCCATCCCGACAGACCACGCACGGAACCTTGGCGTCATCCTGGATTCTTCACTCTCAATGAACAGACAAGTCAGCGCCGTATCCTCTTCCTGCTTTAACATTCTTCGCATGCTCAGAAAAACATTTAGCTGGATCCCCTCCGAAACAAGGAAAACAGTCACCCACGCTCTAGTCACGAGCCGACTGGACTACGGAAACACCCTCTACGCAGGTACCACCGCTAAACTCCAGAAGAAACTACAACGAATCCAAAACGCCTCAGCCAGGCTCATATTAGACATCCCACGCAATGAACACATCTCTGGTCACCTTAAAGACCTCCACTGGCTACCCGTCAATAAGAGGATTACTTTCCGACTGCTTACCCACGCACACAAATCACTCTACGACATCGGACCAGATTGCCTCAACTCTCGACTGTCCTTCTAAACCCCCTCCCGCCAACTTCGCTCTTCCAGCCAAGCCTTCGCCACTGTACCTCGCATCAACAAGACCACCATGGGAGGCAGATCCTTCTCATACCTGGCTGCCAAAACATGGAATTCACTCCCCGCTTACCTTCGCCTCACCCAGAATCACCTAGCGTTCAGAAAGCAGCTTAAAACGTGGATATTTGACAAATAATCCACCTCCCCTTCCTAAGCGCCTTGAAACCCTCTGGGTATGTAGTGCGCTATATAAATGTTATGACTTGACTTGACTTGACTTGGCCGCAGCTCTACTTTTGGTTTCATTTCCGGATCCCCGCATGGTCTGATTAAGAGACCGTCTTGCCCGGCGGGGGACCAGCCCAGCCTCCACTTAGTGTCTGAACTGCCTCCTCATTTTATCCCTTTTGGATCACACTGTGACTTTTTCTTGGTCATACGAGCCAGCTCTTGTGGTTTTGTTGGCGCCCGGACTGCCGGCCGCCATTTTCACCAGGTCGTGTGGGCCCCTCTGGGGAGCAGTCTCCAGTATGGCGGGCAGGGGTGACGCCGAGAAGCGGAAGACCAAGACGTCTCTTCGTGGTGGACCGATCCAGACAAATGGTATGGATTGGTATACTCAAGCCAAAGGCTCCCCTGGGCTTTCCAGTCGTACCCCGGAGGACGTCCGAGACGACCCTTCTGTTCCTGTTGAGTTGTCCCTGCAGGACATTATGGGCGCCATCACCGGCATGAGGGAAACCATCGGCCAGCAATATGAGGCCCTGGCTAACAAAATCGACACGGTTGCTGTAGATGTCACTCTGATCAGGGCCGACCTGTCTAAAACAAACGAAAAAGTCAAATCACTGGATCTGAAGACCTCCAGCCTCACGGCCGATATGGCGGAAATCCAAACCGAACTTGGAAATTTGAAACCGGTGAATGACCAAATGTCCCATCGGCTGGAGGATTATGAGAACAGGGCAAGAAGCAATAACATCTGCTTCATAGGTGTCCCTGAAAACCCCGAGACTCACTCGGTGGACCTCCTGGTCGAAGATCTGGTCCTCACCCATCTTGCCCCTTCTGGCCTGAGTAAATTCTTCGCTGTGGAGCGCGCACATCGTGTCCCGGGCGGTCAACCTAAGCCGGGCGCCCCTCCGAGGCCTATCATTGCGAGACTTTTCCATTTTAGAGACCATGATGTGATTTTGCAGGCATCGAGAGTGCATGGCCCGGTGAAATTTGAAAACTCCTCGATTAACTTTTTCCCAGACTTCACTCAACTTGTGCAAAGACAAAGGATGGGTTTTCTGGGGGTTAAGCGACGTCTCCGGGACCTGCGCCTGAAGTACGCCATGCTTTTCCCTACCAGGCTTCGAGGGGAATATGAGGAACGGACCTTCTTTTTTGATCGACCGGACAGTGTGAGTGACTGGTTGGATTCCCTGCCGGGCCGAGGCGATCGGACGGAGCACCCTGGTGGCGCCGAGGGTGGTGAGCCTACGCAAAGGTGACTTTTCGGTCCCTGATTTCTGAACATTGGACTTTGCTCAGCTGGGTGCCATTTCTCTTGTGTATGTTGCCTGGTAGTAGTCCACAATTGGGTGGCGGCCTCTTTCCTCTTCCAGGGTCTTTTTGTAGAATGGGATTGTTAGGGCGACAGGCACACTGCATTTTGGGGTGGCTCTTTAGTCTTCTGCAGGGGTGCAGGGAGGGGGGAGTTGTAACAGGTTTTAGTTGGGGGTTGAGGGAGGTGTTTGTGTTTGTGTTTTTCTTTCTCAAGGAGGCATATTGGTTCTTTCTCTGCTTCTGATGTCGGACTCTTCGTGGGGAGCCCCATGCAGCATGTTTAGGAATGAGGGGTAGTGGGCTGAAGCTCATATCTTGGAACGTCAATGGTTTGGGTGATCGTATAAAACGGGGTGTTGTACTGCAATATTTACGACGTTTGTCCCCCGATGTGGTACTCCTGCAGGAGACGCACCTAGTTGGCAATGTGTGTCACGCTATGAATAGATGGGGTTACCGATTGGTTGCACACTCCGGATTCACCACTCGTTCTAGAGGGGTTGGTATTCTGGTCCGGTCTTCCCTCCCTCTTGAGATTGATAATGTCACTCTTGATGACAGAGGGCGTTACGCCGCCCTCACCGGTAGGTGGGAGGGCAAGACTCTCTCCCTGGTCACTGTTTATGTACCCCCAGGCCTCCAGACCTCTACTTTCTCGGATGTTGGTCGGATGATGCTGGGGCTCCCTGATGGTCTTCTTCTCATGGGTGGGGACTTCAATTCGGTACTTTCCGGCGATTTGGATCGTCACCCCCCCAGGGACCTTCCCGCGTCTCAATCATGGCTTGGCGGGTTCCTGGACACCTTTGGTCTGGTGGATTGCTGGAGGTTAATGCACCCGACACTACGTCACTTCCTTATGCCCGCTGTCCAGTCCTCCTACATAGGGGAAGTTAGCCACTTGGCCCGGGGTATTTCGGATCATTCTCCTGTGCTGCTTCTTTTTGATATGGGTCTGCACGCTGCGGGGCGGGTCGCCCCTATCAATCCCTGGCACTTGCGTAACCCTAAGACCCGCGCTAGCCTCATGAAATCGCTTGACCATTACTTCCTGGAGAATGAGGGGTCTGTCTCGTCCTCGGTGTCCCTGTGGGAAGCCTTTAAGGCAGTTATTCGCGGACACGCCCTATCTTTAATAGCAGAGACTAAGAAAGCTAGAAACGGGGAGGTCGAGTGTCTTGAGGCTGAAATACTGGATTTAAAGGGATGACCTGGACACAGGTGTCACCCGGGACAAACTCCACGCCCTTAGCTTGAAACAGTTTGATTTTAAATCCCTTGTGACAGAGGCCGCCAAAACGATGTACAGAGAACAGCAAGGTAGGTTGTATGATGTTGGGGATAAGGCGGGTAAGCTGATTGCCATCTTGGCTTCATTGGACGCCACGATGGCCTTTGACACGATAGAGTGGCCGTACCTCTGGGCCACTCATGAAAAGTTTGGCTTCGGTGCGGGATTCATCAGTTGGGTGAGGCTTTTATATGCGGATCCGCTGGCTCAGGTGGTTGTCAATGGTAGGGTCTCCCAGTCCTTCACTCTTGGGAGGGGTACATGACAGGGGTGTCCGCTGTCCCCCCTGCTCTTTGCTCTTGCCCTGGAGCCGCTCGCGGCCTGGCTCCGATGGGAACCCTCGATAAAGGGCATTCAGTGGACCCCTGACTTTGAAGACCGGGTTTCGTTGTATGCCGACGATATTCTTCTGTATCTCAGTTCCCCTCGCAAGTCCCTCAACGTCCTCTTAACGTCCTAACTACTTTTGGCAAAAACTCTGGTTTGATTATTAATTGGTCTAAATCATGTGTTTATGTCATCTCTGATGGTCTTCCTCCCTTGCCGACTAGGTTCCCCTTTCAAATTTCTCACTCTGGCTTCAAGTACTTGGGGGTTTACGTATCGTTGGACTCGGCTGCCCGCTACGAGCATAATCTCCTTCCTCCTCTCCGACGCTTGAAGCTTGACGTGGCTCATTGGCGTAGATTGCCGCTGCTCCCACTTGGTCGAGCGGCGCTGTTTAAAATGATTTCCCTACCCCAGTTTCTCTACGCACTTCAGAACTCCTTTGATATTATTCCGGCGAGCTACTTTCGGGAGGTAGAGGGTTTACAGAGGAGACTTGTTTGGGACGGTCGAGCACGCATCGCTCTCTCAAAACTAACTCTCCCCTGGTATGACGTGGGCATCGCACTCCCGGACATCAGGAGGTATTATTGGGCCTCCCAGTTGTCCGCCATTAACCATGCTACATACGCACCCGGTCCGAATCCAGCGTTTGCGATGGATAAACACCTGTTGCCTGGTGGCGACTTCAACAGAGCACTCTACTCTCAGACAGCGGGGAGGAACCTAACGGGACCAACTAAGATTGCAGTGCGTGTATGGAAGGATGCTAATGTGGCTATGAGGTGGAATGATCGACTGACGCAAGCGACCCCTTTGTTTGCTTCGGAACGATTGGGATGCCTCTGGAAGACGAAAGGTTTTGAGAACTGGTACACGATTGGCATTAGTAGAGTGGGTGATCTTTGGGTGAAAGGTGCGGTAAAATCATTTGCGGAGCTTCAGAGTGAGTATGAGTTGAGTGAGCGGGAGTTCTTCAGATATGCACAGGTGCGTCACGCTTTACTGTTGTTCTTCACGGCCGGTACCACGGTTCCTGAATCTTCCCCGCTTGATGACCGTATACTCGATGGTCATCTGCCCGATAGTACGATTTCCTTGATTTATAAAAAGTTGATCAACAATCGGGCAGATCTCCTTGTGCGTCTCAGGGAGGCCTGGACTGGAAACGGGTTGGAATTGGACGATGAGGACTGGCAGTCCGCACTATCCTCCACGAAAGAGGTCGCCATTCCGGCCCGTCTCTGCCTCGTCCAGCTCAAAATTCTTCACATCTCCATCTGCCTGTACCCCCATCCATGCCCATTCTGAATCCTGGCTGAGGGAATTGGCTGTTTATTTTGTAGATAAAATCACCACCATTCAAGACTCTCTCCTGTCCACTTTTCAGCAGCATACTGTGAGTTTGGGGTGCCCCCTACTAGACCATGGTCCTCTCTTGTGTGACTTCCCCCCACTTGATCGGGAGAGTTCACTAGACATCTTGGCAAATCTTAGATCTGGATCCCCACTTGACCCTTGTCCTGCCAAGTGTTTAGCAAACATGGCACCAGTTCTAAATGACCTGATTAATCCCATTTTGAATCTGTCGCTATCATCCGGGGTAGTTCCTCAGGCTTGGAAAAGCGCCATGATCCTGCCACTTCTGAAGAAACCAGCACTCGACCCTTTGGTCCATGCCAACTATAGACCTATCTCCCTACTCCCTGCTCTGGCGAAAGTGACCGAGAGGTTTGTGCACATGTCAATTTCTAATTTCATCGAGGAAAATGGCCTGTTGCACAGTACTCAATCGGATTTCCGTGCTAATTTTAGCACGGAGACTGCCCTCCTTGAAGTCACGGACGCCATCAGGGAGGAGTTAGACGCGGGAAGAAAAGCTATGTTGGTAATGGCTGACCTGTCGGCGGCATTCGACACCGTTCCCCACACGCTTCTCCTTTCTAGACTCTCGGACTCTGGTCTGCTGGGAACGGTGTGGAGTTGGCTCAAATCCTTTCTAGCCGACCGCCGACAAACAATCTGGGCGCCTCCTTACTCAGCCGAGATGTCACCGCTAGAAGTGGGGGTTCCCCAAGGTTCCATCTTGAGCCCCCTCCTTTTCAACATCTTTATGGCTCCTCTGGCGGTGGTAGCAGAGTCATTCGGCGCTCGGATTGTTTCCTACACCGATGACACCCAACTCCTGTTCGCGAGCGACAGGGGTGGGTTGTTTGATGGCGCCCAGGTTAGGGGCTGTCTGAGTGCGGTCTTTGAGTGATTTGGATGTCATGGACTGAAGTGCAACTCCGACAAGTCGGAGTTGCTCTTCTTTGGCTGCACCTCCGAGCCAGACTGGAAACCCTGGTGGCCGCAGGACATGTCCCCTCCTGCCAGTGTGTCCTTGAAGGCCAAAAATCTGGGAGTTATTATCGACAGTGACCTATCTTTTGGACCACACATCTCTTGTCTAACCGGGAAATGCTTTGGCATCCTTCGGATGCTTCGTAAATTCCTTCCCCTAGTGTCCATCCAGCACAGGAAAATCATTGTCCAGGCGCTAGTGGGATCTAGGCTGGACTATGCAAATGTTTTATTTCTGGGACTTCCTAAATATCTGGTTAGACGCTTACAAATCGTCCAGAATTCAGCGGCCTGAGCCATTTTTGGTCTCCCAAGAAGGGCCGGAGCTGCTGATCTTCTTTCAACTCTGCATTGGCTACCCATCGCCAAAAGGATCCTTTTTAAAACCTTGACCACGACCTTTAAGGCCTTACATGGCATAGGCCCTAAATACATTGCAAAACGACTTTCTTGGTACCAGCCCTCTAGGTCCCTTAGATCTTCCTCCTTATCCAAAATGACCGTTCCTATCATCAAGCGCGCCAGAGCAGGAGGCCGTTCCTTTCGCTATTTAGCTCCCCGTGCCTGGAATGACCTCCCGATTTCCTTAAGACAGGCTTCCAGCCTTCTCTTCTTCCGAAAGGCCCTCAAAACATGGCTTTTCCCTTAACTGGCTTTTTCTGTTTTTATGTTCCCTTCAGTTGTTATGTTGCTCCCTTTTGGTGGGTACCTTCGCTAAAGCGCCGGGATGCTCCGTGGAGTGGCCGTGCGCTATAGAAGCACAAAATTAACATAACATAACATAACATGTATGTAACGGGTCCTCGTTTGGTTGCTATGGGTTTTTCTTCTGACGGGTTGTGTAGGCATGGTTGTGGAATGAGTGCCACTTTCCTTCACATCCTTTGGGAGTGCCGTGATGTCGCTGCATATTGGCACCGCGAGCATGCTGTAATGAAGTGTGTCACTGGGGTCGCTCTGTTGCCTGAGGCTCGAAGATGTTTGTTGAATGTGTGGGAGCCGAATGACTACAACGTTGCCCAGGCCCGGTGGGCGGCACTTGGGAACATGATTGCCAAAAGGGATATTGCGGAGCTTTGGGGTTCCCAACGGCCTCCCACCGTGTCGGTATGGAAGGAGAACATGGATTGGTGCATGTTCAGGGAGAAGACAGTATATTTGGCTAGGGGCAAGCCTATGGCGTGGAGTAAAATTTGGAGCCAGTGGAACGCGTACCGAGGGAACACCCCCCTTCGAAGACATCCCGGACACTTCCCTGTCCCCCTGACCTCTGAGGTTCCTTGATTACTGTATTCCTTATCCGATTGTCCTGACTTCCCCACTGCCTCCCCCCCACTGGTCATTTCTATCGTCCTCCTGATTCCCTATCCGCTATGGTAGGTCTCCCCCGCCTGAGCTCGACATCTTCTACAATGTTTCTCGCCTTGAGTTTCTTGTTCTTTCGTTCTTTTCTTTGTTCCTTTATAAAATTTAAAAAAAATTGTATCCTGCATACCTCCTGTGTTGCCGAACGTGTATCCTGTACCTCTGTTGGACCATATGTGGGTCAGCCGCTGCCTTTTGCGCTACGTATTTAATCAACAAACACTAGCGGCCGGCCCCTGTGGTTGTAGGCCCATATCTGTAATGCTTTTGTTTTGCACAATAAAGTTAAAAAAAAAAAAAACTGGGGCTGCCTTCAGGAGGGGCAGGCTGTCTTTGTTCCAGCAGTTTGTTTCGCCGACAGCAGCACCTAAAACATATTTTACTAAAACAAGACCTGATCTGTAATATTCACACAAATTTATTCATGTACTCCAGAAATCATTTGCATTCGGACGCGTCCTCTTTATCACTCACACTCTCATATTCTCGTATTTTCTCGCAATTAAGTGCTGTAAAGCGTTACAAGGCAATCACTATTCAGTACTGACTACTTGTTTTATGCAGATGACATGTCTTCAGAACGAACAGAGCCCGTCGACTCCTGTTCGGGGAACCGATTCAACAGAATTCCAGACCAACAAAATTCAACAACAAATGGAACAGTCGCTAGACTGTTCTGAGATCACCTGGTAGGCGAACCACGAACCCTCCTACAGGCCATCCCATGGTCCTGTTCTGGTTGGGCCGGGCGTCTGGGCGCGCAGCTCCAGAACCCTAGCTTACCCAGTTGCTCCCAGGGCTTTCCCAAAGAGGATTCGGCCGAGCGAGTAACTCAGTACACCGCTAAGGCACCAGGTGTTGTCTGAAGTTTTCACCAAACAAGTCCATGAGGCTTCTACCCATGCAGCCACTTCGCCGCAACGTCAGACCCTCAGATTCCCTCGTGGTCCGGCTTCCCCGGCCACCTTCAGAATGCAGTTAACCGCTACCGAGGAGATATTTCTTCCAAGTGTCTATCATACAATACAATCGAAGTTCACTCATCTGGTGCACTCAGGTCGATTGGGAGTTATCCACTGCCGACTCCTAGACAGACCAGCACAGTCTGTTCTTTTCTCGGGGTAAGCCCATAGGACTCCGGCGTAGGGTCTTCAGCAGCTGGGAGGGATACTGGGTTCGAGAGTGGAATTTCTTGTTTTCGTACCACAAATAGGTGTTTCAAATCAGGATTCTCTTTCCGTCCACCCACTCGGCCAGAACTCCTCCCTGTCCCTTCTACTCCTGTTTACAGGAGGGAACGACCCTATCGCGGAGTCCCGGCGGAGTCGCCAACTGAAGGAACTAAAATATTAGACTAGTGGACTATACTCACCGATAGCCCATATACCATATACATAAATAATAAATCAGTCCGCAATGGAGAAGGTTCAATTGTTTATTCTGCAGATACAGGCCCTGACAGGGGAACCTCAGTCTACACGACCCTCGGAGGTGCGCAGAGGAGACTGACTACATACAAACAGGGAAAAGCATATATACTTTTCACACACAGCACGATGTCACCTTACTAGGAAAGATACAACTTGTCAGTGAGCCAACAGGAAGACCCATATAAGGCACAATTGATTGCTAGCAGCTAGGCCTAAGCTATTCAGGGGTTAGGTCAGTGAGGTGCCTCCCTGTCTATCTGTAGCTCGGGAAGTACAGGAACGGGCTCTGCTAGAATGTGCGCATCCCACAAGAAGGGCAGGTGTGACCTTGGGTTCCCCGAGCTACAAACTAGCGAGTGGAGCAAACAACGAAGTCTGCCATCGTTGAGGTTCCTTGACGATTGTAAGTGGCGTTTTCGACTCGCACAGATATGGTCGAGTCTGATATCTACGAACCGCAAATGACGAGTTTAGTAAGTATGCGCAGTTTCGCTGTGCTAACTTAAACCGTTCGTTTGTTACGTGGTTTATTCGTCTGTACCCACGGGTTCCATCTTAGATATGGCATCCATTTTGTTTCTTGCCCTCAAGTAGCCAGCGAACGGACGTTGTCCGTTTCGCGACCCTGGGATTCCCAAGACATCCGCAGAAGACACATGTTCTTTGAAATCGTCTTTATGACGAGGGGGATGATACTGTAAGGCAGATGGCGCCGCTCGAGGCTCATCTTGCCGTGCCGGACTATTGTCTCAGCCGTGCATCTCATTAGGCACGTCCCTTTGATGCCTGTAGCTCGTGTTCCCTGATACCTCCCCTTTTACACCCTTTTCGATTCTCCCACTGTTTCCATCTTCCTCTGCACCTGTCCTTGTTCCTTCTTCGATCTGTTTTACTGCCGATTGGAATGTACTAATGGTGGGAAGATGGGTTTTTACAGTTGGGAACCGCCAAATGTTTCCGCACTTATGCCCCGGACCTTGGATGTATCAAAGTGACCAAAGCGACCCCTCTCGGGGATAATGGTGGGAACCGAGTTGTAAACCTTTGTGTACCATGTAACCCTATGGGAAAAATCTGTATAAAAGGAGCGATCCACAGTAGCAATTTGAAGCAGTCTCCCCAAGTTGCACGTGTTGTACTTGTCGTGACTTCTGTGTTCCCTGCAGTAAATAAACCTCGAATCTTTGACGCCGAAGGAAGTGTCCCGTGTCTCTGTCATTTGTACGCCGGAACAGGTAACCCACAAAGGTTTCAGGTGTTGTCCCCTGGCACCGCTGGGTCTTAAAATAACCCAGTCCTTCAGTTGGCGCCCAACGTGGGGCTGCATCAGTGGTACCGGTCCAAGCCCGACGATCGTGAGGAACTTCGTGTGAAATCTCCGAGGGAAGGTGCACTCCGCTTCATCGATCCTGTTGTCGAAACAAGTGGCCCGAAGACTTTTCCCGCGAAGATTCCCGCCTCCTGACGGCTGCGACGGACTGCTGCCCTGACTGTAGACCTGTTTTGGCGCCTGGCGTAGACCTTGGTATAGCGAGACGATTGACGGGCCTTCCTGGTGACGCCATCGATCTTTGAGTTAAGTATTTGTGGGTCGCTCCCAGAGTCCTTAGTTGTGGTTCTTCGTTGTTGCATGGTTCCATTGCATTTGTGGTTCTTAGTACTTGGTTCTTTGTTGTATTATTTGACATCTGCAGTTGCCAAAAAACCGAGGGTTTTCGCTCTTTGCAGGGACTTGATAAATCCCGTAACCCTTGACGTTTGTGAAACTCGGCTAGTGTGCAAGATGCCTGGTCGTAGTACTTTGTTCAGTTGTTTTAGACGTTGTGGTACGGATTCCCGACTGGAGGACTCGTGTCCGATACCTCCAGTTGGAACTCCCACTTATGAGCTCTACAGTAAGCACGGGCTAGGCCCGATTACCTTTAATGAATACTGGATTCGTTATACCAAAAAAGATGGTGCCCTTAGTTGGCCACCTCATGGTAGTTTTGAGACCACGATCTTAGATAATCTTGAGGCTAAATTGTTTGAGAAAAAGTCAAGGCCTGCCACGTTTGATGCCTTTCGGTTGTGGCGTAAAGAAGCCCGACAGAAAGAGATCAGACAGACTAAACGTAATCAGAGAGATGGTGTTGCTACCATTGTAAAGAAAGCAGAGCAGTTTCAGCGTGATAAGGAGGATAAGGAAAAGGAAGTGTTTGATAGGCTACAGCGTATGTCCATAGATAAGTGCTATCCTGCTTTGCCTACGGAGTCGGATAAAAAGGAAGAATCAGTTGAGGATCCCTTAATGTCCTATCTTATGAAGTCACCACCTCCGTACGTACAGGGTACCGCAGCTCCGGTGGTCCCCCCTGTACCTGTCCCTCAACCTGTTCCTCAACCTGCACCCGTTCTTCCGACTGTTCCTGCTCTTTTGCCTACTGCTATTCCTACTGCTCCTCCGCTTCCACATACTCCTGCTCCCGCTACTGCTCCTGCTCTACTTACTCCTGTTGCTTCTTCTATTTCTACCCCTTCTCTTGTTAGTCCTTTGTGCTATACTTCTCCATCTACTCGAAGTCGTACCCCTCCGGTTGCGGCTAGTTTCTTTCATTCTCTTGGACCTGTTCTTGGGTCCGCTGGTTCAGACGGTCCTCAAAGACGTAGTCAGCTTCCCGGTAACAGGGAACGTGCTGCGCTATATAACATGGCGATGGGTTGGATGGCGCACCCTCTTAGAAATCCTCCACGTGCTGTACTTAATACGTTCTGTCAATTCAATGTACCGACACAAAGATACGTGTTCGAAGAAATGTGCAAGGTTCTGCGCGATCAGATATCGGCTGATGCACCTGATGATGTGTTGACCGCCTTGTCTGATCTACAGCTTCAGTTCTCGAACGGGCTGATAGTCGATACTAACGTTCGACGCGCTGTTGAGCGGTTGTTATCTTTCCGTCCCACTCCTATACCCCAAGCCTTGTTCGTTGAGGATGTAGAGAGTCAGCTAGATCCGTCTGGGCAGTTTCCCATGCGTGAAGTTCCACCAGTTTGGATGCCAGGCGACGCTAGTGCTGCTCCACCGATCCCGGCACATTTCCAGAGAGTATGGATACATCTCCCATGGAAACGATCAGAAGTGTTACAGGTGAAGCAATCTTTGCCTGACCCTCGCAAAAATCCTGCCGGGTACTATAAAGAATTGTCGCAGCTCGTAGATGCTACGATAATGAATCTAGCCGATATCGACATGCTGTTTGGTAATGTCGTACCGCAACCGGTATGGGCTAAGATTCGTCAGGAAAACCGTGCAAACGAATTAGGTGGTGATTGGGCTGCCATTATAGCGGCGGATGGGTTGCAAACTGGTGGTGCTAAACCCGAACAGTTGATTGCTGCTCTCCCTCAGAGGATAATTACCTTGATGAAAACGCTTATGCCAGCCATGAGGGTGAACTGGGACAAATTGTCAGCTTGTAGACAGAAGAAAGACGAGAGTGTCTCTGATTTCTTTACGAGATTTGAGGAGGCATTCATAGACCACAGTGGTCAGGATATGGGTACTGAGGGTGGTCAACGGTTGTTTGTGGATAAATTTGTCTCAAACTTATTGCCCGACTTGAGCAATAAATTGAAAAATTCTGAGAGTGCGTGGGCTGTCTCTACGTCCGCTCAAATATTGGCTACGGCACAGTATTATGAAAACAGAGAAAAAGAAGAGAACGATCGTGCTGATAAAAAGACGAAAGAACTTAAAACAAAAGTGTTGTTGCAGCAGGCCTATCCTCCGCGTTCAAATCAGAACGCTCCTCAGCAAAATAGATCGCAGTCGCAATCAAATAGGTCACAACCTCGAAATGACTCCTCTTTCCAAAGATCTTCGTTAGGGTACAATCAGTGTGCCTATTGTAGACAGGAGGGTCATTTAAAATTCAACTGTCCCGTTCTAAACGATCGTAATAGTGGTAACACATCTAGAGGAGGTCGTGGTGGTTCTCAGCAGACATCACGTGGTAGGGGTCGAGGTGCTCCCAATGATCGTTCAGACAATTCGTCAAATTCCAACAATTGTTTTGATCAGCGTGGATCATCGCAAGGACGATCTGCGCAGTATAATGTAGATGATTATTACGTCGATCAGGGAACTGACGACAGTAATTACTAGGGCAGCCTTACTAGGGTTCCGGTTGATCAGAGAGGGCCTTACGTCGCAGTTGCTACATCGGGCGTCGTTGAGCCTTTTCTGTTGGACACTGGTGCAGCGAAAAGTTCCATAATGCATTCGAAACTCCCTGGCGCACCTTTGTTTAGCTTAACAAATGTTTCCGTTGGATTCTCTGGCGCCCCCGTTAGCAATCCAGTTTCGCGCCCTTTGCCCCTTACAATTGGGCCATGTGAGCTTGAAGCTCCGCTGATTTTGACTACTGGTTGTGGTGAAAATCTTTTGGGCCTGGATTTGCTACAACGTTTGTATGCGACTTTGTATTGTTCTCCTGCGGGTGTAAAGCTTACGTTAGGAGAGAGAGTTGTCTCTCCTATGTATTTGTCTCTCGATAAGCTTCCACCGGAATTGAGTTCTCTTCCTGCATCTTTGTGGGCAACAGGTCCCAATGACGTGGGCCTGCTCGACATCTCTCCTTATGTTGTTCACGTGAAATCTAATGTGCGATTGCCACGTATTCCCCAGTATCGTATCTCTCTTGATGGTGAACGAGCACTGTTAGCGATCATCTATGATCTGATTGGGAAAGATGTTATTGAAGAAACGCGGGGAAACAGGTGCAACAGCCCTGTATTACCCATTCTAAAATGTACTGATCCTTCTAAACCACCTGTTTATCGTTTTGTTATCGATTTACGGGAGGTCAATAAAATTGTGATTCCTCAGTTTCCCGTTGTGCCTGACATCACGGCGCTACTGACTCTGATTCCAGCTTCTGCATCTTGGTTTTCGGTGATCGATTTAAAGAATGCTTTCTTTAGCATTCCGATTGCCGAAGAAAGCAGAGACCTTTTCGGTTTCTCTCTTGGCGGTCGCAGCTTCCGGTTTAAACGCGCTCCTCAGGGCTACTGTGAAAGTCCATCTATTTACAGTCAAGCCTTGAAGGGTCAACTGGATGCGTTTGTGTTGCCGGCTGGTGCGGCCTTAATCCAATATGTCGATGACCTATTGGTGGCTGCCGACATTTGCAAAATTGCTACTATATCGTTGTTGCAGCATCTCTGTGACTTGCATCACAAGGTGTCTCCTTCTAAACTTCAATATTGTTGTCAAGAAGTAACCTATCTAGGTCACTTATTGTCAAAGGAGGGAAGAAGGTTGACCCCAGAAAGAATTGCAGCAATTGCGCGCATATCCGTGCCAACAACCCAAAGAGATGTACGTGCCTTTTTAGGTATCACGTCATACTGCAGACAGTGGATTCCGAATTTTTCATTGTTAGCGAAACCATTGGTGGCTCTTACGTGCAAGGATGTTTCAACTCCTTTACCATGGACGGACGAATGTCAGAAAAGTTTTTCTGAATTGCGTGACGCATTGTGTTCGGCTCCTGTGTTAGGTACTCCTGACTATAGTAAGCCGTTTACACTATACGTTCACGAGAGGGAAGGTTGTGCTTTGAGCGTTTTAACGCAACCTTTTGGTGATAAGCAGCGTCCATGCGCATATTTTTCCTCGACCTTGGACCCGGTAGCTAGGGCATTGCCGAGTTGTTTACGAGCAACAGCGGCAGCCGCGGTCTCGATCCGACAATCAGCAGGATTGGTCATGGATAATATGCTTACGGTGATGGTTCCGCATGCAGTTGACACTCTTTTGAATCGTACGAAAACTCAGCACTTGACGAGTGCGAGGTTGTCTGGGTACGAGTTGACGCTTTTGGCAAGTCATATTCAGATAAAACGTTGCAATGTTCTGAACCCGGCGACTTTATTACCAATTAGCACAGAGTCAGATGAAATAGCAGCGCATGACTGCTATTTGAGAACTGAAGAGGAAACAAAAGGTCGAGTGGACCTTAAAAACACTCCTTTGGAAGATCCAGATGGAACTTTGTATGTGGATGGTTCATGTTTTAAATTGCCGAATGGTGATGTGACTACTGCGTATGCTGTTGTGACTTTGAATACTGTTGTGGAAACTGCAAGATTGAATCAGAACTCTGCCCAGGCTGCAGAGCTGATCGCTCTAACTAGAGCGTGTGTGTTAGCGAAAGGGAAACGTGTGAATGTGTTTACCGACAGCCAATATGCATTTGGCGTCGCACATAGTTTTGGACGATTGTGGAGAGAGAGAGGTTTTATGACGTCGCATGGTATGAAGATTCAGCATGGACAACTTGTGAATGATCTTTTGGATGCACTTACGTTGCCTAAGCAGGTAGCGATTGTTAAATGTAGTGCGCATCATAAGGTGACGGATGACGTTGGTCGTGGTAATGCATTTGCGGATGAGACTGCTAAGGAGACTGCCCGGAACCTTAGCACTAGAATGTATGTGACGAGTTCGGTTAGGTGGCCTACAGAGACTAGTATGTGTGAGGACACTATTGAGAGTGTGAAAGCGATTCAAGATGAGGCCACCGTGACTGAAAAGACGAAGTGGAAAGAAAGTACGGGAAGGTTGGATGCGAATGGTTGTTGGGTTGATTTGTCGGAACATAAGAGATGGATGTTGCCGGATGCGTATGTGCTAGCTGTTGTGACAATGGCACACGGGTTAGCACATATCAGCGCGAAAGGTATTTGTAAGTTGCTATCTCCTGTGCGGAAGAATGATGGTATCACGAAATGTGCTGAACGATTGGTTAAGAATTGTATGGTGTGTATGTTGTACAATCCTGGTAAGGGAACCCCAACTCCTCCTGGTAGTTTTGCTCCCCCTTCATATCCTTTTGAGGTAATTCAATTAGACTTCATCCATATGGAGAGATGCAATAACCTGAAATACGTTTTAGTTGTGGTTTGCGCGTTCTCCCGACGGATTGAAGCCTACCCTCTTAAAGACAATACTGCCCTGTCTACTGCGAAAATCCTACTGAAGGAATACTTTCCTCGGTATGGAATGCCTCGAATTGTATGGTCTGATAACGGAAGTGAGTTTGTGGGGAGTGTGATGAAGAGTGTGTGTAAGGGCCTTGGAATTAATCAAAAATTCCATAGCGCCAATCATCCCCAGTCAGCTGGTTTGGTTGAAGGGTATAACGGCACCCTTAAACTAAAGCTAGCGAAGATTCAGGCTACGACTGGTCTTTCGTGGCCTGACGCTTTACCCTTAGCTTTATTGTCAACTAGGGCAACCGTACACTCCCGAGTAGGGCTTAGTCCCTATGAAATAGTGTTCGGTCGTCCTGCAAATGTCTGGGGGGTCCCTAGACCGGGTGTGTTCTCCAGTCTTGAATATCCAATGCTGATTGATTATCTTCATGATCTGACTACTAAACTGAGGTTAATTCACCAACAGGTTTACGAAGCATTGCCAACGCAGACGGAGGGTCCAGGCCACCAGCTCCAGCCCGGAGACTGCGTGGTAACCAGAAATTTTGCCCGTAAGAAGAACTTGGAACCCCGTTTTACTGGACCCTACCAGGTCCTCCTTGCCACGAGAACTGCCATCCGTTTAGAGGGCCGGAAAAATTGGGTGCATGCCACCCATACGAAGAAAGTTCCTATACCGTTACCGGCAGACTCGTGGGTGAGGAGGGGCATTGCTTCAGCTGAATCCGAAGGATTGCCGGCGTTTGTACCTTTTAGCGACGCACAACTTGTCGGAGAATCCTCAGTGCAGCAGAAAGACACTGTTGAACATTTGTCATCAAAAGATTCAAGACCAGAACATTCGACTGATCAGCAGAACTCTGTTTCCTCATCGGATCCTTTGTTTGATGAACAGACACGTCCTGGGAAAACTCGATACTTTTTGCGTTCCAGCACTAAGGACAAATAAAAAGATTTCGTTCTGTCCCTCGACAATTGCATTCCCCGTTTTTCACGATCAAGTCTGAACACCCGTATCATTGTAATTATTTTTGTATATATTGAGTTTTGTTCCATATGTATTTTTGCTTCCACAGCTGAGAGACATTTTTTTCATACACATTGCGAATAAAGGCCGTAGGGCCACGCGTGTACTTCCTTCTGGTTAGTAGGTCTTGACGCTAGGTTAAAGACCGTCGGTTCCTGGGAACTCCTGGGGATTGACTACTGCTACACAGAACGAAGTGCGTCAAGAAACGTTGCGGACGGTCATAGGGGATGGCGTTTTCAAAGCTGATGGATTTGGAAGAAGCTCAGGCGCAAAGGTTCAAGTTGCAACAACTTATCCGCACCAAATGTTTCATGTTTCAAATGTTCGTATTGCTGTTGACTGTTTCTGCACTATTGGCGGGTGGGGTGTATTACATGATGTCGTACTTCTTACCTTCTGCCATACCTATTCCTACTTCTGATCCTAAACTTACCTCCACTGCATCCCCTCATTCTTTCCATATCCTACCTGAACACGAGCAGGCTAGACGTGCAGAATTCCGAAATAATTCCTTTATTCAGCTCCTTCATCAGCACCAGTTAGTGGTTAATACTACTAATTGTTGGGTGTGTGGACTGATGCCACATACTACGGATAAGGGAATTCCATATTTGGTCTTACCGTATAGTTCCCAGGGTTCAGCTCGAGCATTCCAAACAATGTTTCGAAGCGCACTAGATTCTTATCCCAGTCGAGAGCCACGTTCTCCCTACTTTGGCCCTGGCTCGTATCATAAGCCTTTGTCTATAGCGATAGAAGATCTAGATAGAGATATCTATGAGCCGTCGCTCATCCCAGAGGAAGAGGTACAAGCCTATAGGGTCCTGAGTAAGGTCGAGTATAGTGTGCTCACGAGTGAAAAACAGCTTAAAAGCTCGCCTTCGATATGGGTCGTACCCCACATTGGTAATTTTTGTCTAATGGGTCGTGGCCGAAGATCGAAAGCCCGACTTGGAGAGAGCGCTTGCACCGAGAATTACATTCTGCCGATGGTCTTGTCCCCTGTGTTTCTGGCTGCCAAGGGTACATACTTTGTCTGCCATGATCGTGCGTATGCATGGTTGCCCTCCGACTTTGTGGGCTCATGTTTTATCGCAAATCTGTTGCCTCCGACGTTCACTGTAGATGCAGACTATCACAAGACCAGAGTCGTGAGAGGCGTAATTAGCGACGAAGACACTGCCGGTCAAGAGGCAGGAGACTTTTTCAAGGGTTTCCTCCCGTTTTGGGGGCCTATGGTTAATAGTAGGAACCTGAGACAGTTGACTCGAGTGGTGGAATCAACAGCTAATATTACTGCCAGTGCCCTTGGTAATATCACCACAGAACTTCAGGCGGATAGACTTATGACGTTACAAAACCGTATGGTTTTAGACGTGATCTTAGCAGATCGAGGTGGGGTATGTAAGGTGATCCATTCGAGCTGCTGTATTTTCATCCCAGATAACGCTCCGACTGTCTATCAAGCCATCTCAAAGTTGCATAAGATCTCTGAATCCATACACGTGGATGTAGGGGATTGGACGCTACTTGGGTGGTTTTGGGGCCTGATGTCGACTTGGGGTTGGAAGATTCTGATGATCATCGGACTTGTTGTGGCGTTCCTGTTCACGTGTTGCCTTTGTGTGCAGTGTGGTCCTGCCTTATGTGTCTTAAAAAACAGGGATGTCCCCACGAGAGAACAGTTTTCGACTGAATTTCACACCTGGTTCTTAAGTTCTAGGGTGAACATTTCATTCTAGAAGAAAGACATTTATGAAGCATGCCATTAATATGGCGGGAGAGGTAAAGTTACAATGATTTATACTCTACTTCTATCAGTGTATGGTAAGACCAATTACTTGCTTGTATCCTTAAAGATGCCAAATTCCTAAGGAGATAACTATTATACACCCTTGTTCGAACTGTAGTTATTTAGTACTTCCCACCATGAACACAATATTTGATTTTTGCACAAACAAGCATAAACATGACACAATGCCAACACAGCAGAAGATCAAAATAAAATTAAAATTAAAAATGTATCCACACCATGAGTTACTCTGTCAAACATTTATTGTATATATACATTGTTAAAATTTCATTATTGCATAGTATAAAAATTTTCAAAAGAACATCATTAAATACATTTGGATCAACACAGTTAAAAACAAAGAATCACAGGTCGACGCGGCGTTTCGGTTTCTTGAATTAGTACCTTCTTCAGGACAGATTCTTAAAACCAGTGGAATAAATTCCCCACCGGACACCGTTTTCTGTTCAGAGTCTTGTTGCCGTCTTACTTATAGGCTAAAAGACAGTTTCTGTTTTGATATTTCACCTTTCATTTACACTTGACATGCTTTGTCTTTGACTACCAGGAGGAGCCACCGTATTTTTCGTATTTGGGTTTCTTCAATGACCCAAAGAAGTGTTTCTGCTTGTTACAGTTCCTTGTGCGTTCTGATTCTCTGTCCCTTTTGTGGATATCAGAGTTCGTGGCTTTTAATTAGCAATCGGCCTCCCTGCTCCTTCGTCCTGGCAGTCTGTTCTGGTATCTCTACATCGGTCTGCTCCGATCCGGTAAAAAAAAGAACTGAGATACAATATCCCCCCAGTCCCCTATTAGCCTGTGCGGGGTCCTCCTTTACTTTCTAACGTCCTGCCTTATGTGGCCTCTGTGCTACAACGTGTATAAGACAGCCACCTGTTACCAAGGGGACTCGATTGGACAGAGCTATGCTGCAGCAACATCTAGATGGTCTGATGAATATCGAGTATGATTCCGACTAGTGCTTGCCTACATGAGGGCAAAAGGAGCGTCTGAGGTTCCTTGACGATTGTAAGTGGTGTTTTCGACTCGCACGGATATGGTCGAGTCTGATATCTACGAATCGCAAATGACGAGTTTAGTAAGTATGCGCAGTTTCGCTGTGCTAACTTAAACCGTTCGTTTGTTACGTGGGTTATTCGTCTGTACCCACGGGTTCCATCTTAGATATGGCATCCATTTTGTTTCTTGCCCTCAAGTAGCCAGCGAACGGACGTTGTCCGTTTCGCGACCCTGGGATTCCCAAGACATCCGCGGAAGACACATGTTCTTTGAAATCGTCTTTATGACGAGGGGGATGATACTGTAAGGCAGATGGCGCCGCTCGAGGCTCATCTTGCCGTGCCGGACTATTGTCTCAGCCGTGCATCTCATTAGGCACGTCCCTTTGATGCCTGTAGCTCGTGTTCCCTGATACCTCCCCTTTTACACCCTTTTCGATTCTCCCACTGTTTCCATCTTCCTCTGCACCTGTCCTTGTTCCTTCTTCGATCTGTTTTACTGCCGATTGGAATGTACTAATGGTGGGAAGATGGGTTTTTACAGTTGGGAACCGCCAAATGTTTCCGCACTTATGCCCCGGACCTTGGATGTATCAAAGTGACCAAAGCGACCCCTCTCGGGGATAATGGTGGGAACCGAGTTGTAAACCTTTGTGTACCATGTAACCCTATGGGAAAAATCTGTATAAAAGGAGCGATCCACAGTAGCAATTTGAAGCAGTCTCCCCAAGTTGCACGTGTTGTACTTGTCGTGACTTCTGTGTTCCCTGCAGTAAATAAACCTCGAATCTTTGACGCCGAAGGAAGTGTCCCGTGTCTCTGTCATTTGTACGCCGGAACAGGTAACCCACGAAGGTTTCAGGTGTTGTCCCCTGGCACCGCTGGGTCTTAAAATAACCCAGTCCTTCATCGTGGTTTTGTGCAGAAAGCCTAATCACGTGATTTCAGAGAAACAGTGCTTGACATGGAGAAACGAAACAAGATGGCTCCGGTCATACCAATAGGTTTAAGCAGCGCTACAGTGAATCATTCCTTACTACAATAATACACTGTGAATAATGCTATGCTAACGTGCAGTTATAGGGTTATATGGTATATATTAGGCCAATAACATGTATTCATCGTATTTATATCCCATCAATAGTGAGTTGCTTAGTGATCCGGCCATGAGGATGTTACAATAGACCAACTTGCTGGGGAGACTAGAGCATGAGTGAAAGTTTTCCTAGTGTTGCTATGAAGCCATTTAAAGATCTTCCTCAGCATCTTCAGGGTGTGAAGCAGGATGCAGTGATGGTTCTGACTTGTGCAGTTATGTCCAGTTTCCTGTGGATGATTATTCTGAGGTTCCTGTCATGGGTGTTGGGTGTGGGTGTTGCTCTGAGTTCGGCCGGCCACCAGTTATCATCTGGTTAGGTGTTTTTGCTGAAGTTTACTATATCTGACTTGTCAGTGTTGAGTTTGAGACAGGTAGCTTTTATCCAGTTAGTGACATTGGTCATGCAGGTGGTGATTTGTTTCTTGTGTTGGGTGTCTTGTCCGAGAGTATGGGGATGTGATGTGAGAATCCTTCAAATGCTGCAGAGAGGTCAAGGAGAATGAGAGCTGCTGTGTCTCATCAGTCAAGGTTCATGCAGATGTCATCTGTGATGGCAATGAGTGTTGTTTTATTACAGTGGTTGGGCTGGAATCTGAACTGTATGCAGTCAGAAGGCTGGTGGTTGCTAAGGTGGTCAGTAAGGTGTAGTTTGATTATTTTCTCTAAGACTTTTGCTGAGTATGGTAGGAGGGAGATGGGACTGTAGTCAGAAAGTGTGACTGGGTCAGTGGCTGTTTTTTGAGAATGGGCATGACGGTGGCATGGTTACAGATGTCTGCGAATGTGGCTGAGTCGATGAAGGCATTGAGGATGGATGTTTGTGCTTTGATGACCGGTAGGCGTCCTTTTGTGAAGGAGTGGTGGGAGCAAACAACAGAAGGGGTTCCTGAGTGGAAAGGCTACATGGTAGCAGTGATTTTGATGGTAGTGAGAGCAGGCCATAAGGTCAGTTTACGTGTTTCAACCATGATAGAAAGTTGAGTTGTGATGGTGACCAGGTCCAGCTGTGGGTCAATGTTGCAGTATATGTTGGAGATTTTGTTACAGCAGAATTCTAAGGGTTTGCTGCAGTTGCAACTACAGAACTCTGGGTCTCGGTCTTGGTTTCTGTCCTGAAAGTGGAACAATGATGTAGAAGTGGGCAGGGTAGGTGTACACAGGCCCCGTTGACCTGTCGGAGAGGGAGTCCTAAAGGCCACATTAAAAATATGTTTTTTCTTTGGGGTGCTGGGATACTGCAGGAGTCCACCAAGAGACTTGCAGCACAACCCGCAGGCTCACGCAGGAGTTCTGCAGGATCAAGACAAAATTTAAAAAAAGGTGGGGTTGGTGTCAGTTGGGGTGGGGCAGTTGGTCATCAATAGGCATAAGGCTGGGTGTGTCAGGGAATGGCTGCCTGCAGGGGTGCAGACGCCAGGCCTTGACACATGCAAGGCCCTTCAGAAAACCCCACACACGGCTGAAGGCCATGCGCTGCCAGGGTTTGGTATAGTTAGGCATGACAATAAAATCTTACTTTACGTTAAAAAGTTACCGAGGGGGGCCGTGGTGGGGCAAGATGGCCGAACAGACGTGAACTATCTCGGTTTCCAGTCCGCGCACTGCTCCTGCGGCGAATCCGCCCGCAGAGAACACGGACTGCTGGAGACCCACGGTGAGAGACCCACGAGGTTTTGATTCACGCTAGCCACAGCTATAGGTCGCATGTGCCTGGACCTAACATGGCGGCCGTCTCGTATTACATGGCGGCGCTAACGGGCGGCTTGGTTGTTCTACCAGCCATCTGCTCCCACACTGCGGGTGAGTCTTATTGCGGTTGAGCGGGGGACGCCGTACATTACCCTGCCTTTTTGTACTGATTCAGAAAGTTATTTTCCCCAAGCACCTTGCCCCCCCTGTGTCCTCCAGTCTCCCACTACAGTCTTTGCTTTCCTGACGGCTGCTGTCTCTTTCTTCATCATACTCAATAGTGCCCTCTCTCCTTGCCTCAACTTGGGTGCTCCTGCATGGTGGTACCCCACTGTGGTTCTTGGCATTCTGAACCTGTGTTTTAAATGTCATGACTCTGTTATGAATTTGGTATCAGTGAACCGCAAATAATGAATGCGTTATTCATGAGTATTTTCGTCATGTTACACCAATGGATTCACTGTGCATTTGAAGGTTTTGCATTGAACACTTGGGTTTCATCTTGTAAATAGCAGCCATGTTATTTTGTTGCCCTTACAGTAGGCTCTCTCCCATGGCAGAGTAAGCATTTAAAGGACATAACCTTAGCATGGGTTTTGTGCTGACTTCTGCATGACCTGACGACAGCTGACCCTGTTGCTCGAGGCTAACCTCCCAAGCCAGTCCCAAGCCAGTTCCTTGTTCAGCAGCTGGCGCAATAAAGTTCAAAGAGCAGGACATGTCCGACCTTTTATGGCACCATTCCCACGGCTTCTATCTCCGTCCCATCTGTTGCTGCTTTTCCTTTAGGACATGTTCATCGATCTGGTTGAAGGTTTTATGGTGGGTTTGTCCGGCCTGATGGAACAGGAAACCAAGCATGTGTGCAATTCTTTTCTTAGCCTGGACTTATCCTGAAAGTGGTGCTTTGTATGCACGTCCTGGGAATTTCCAACATAATGCACTTCAAAGCAGGAATGTGTGCTTAAAGCGAAATATTCTGTATAAAAGGCCTGTGCGAAGGCCATGCAGGCAGACTCTCTCATCCAGTTGCTTTAAGCGTGGCTGGGCGACGGAGCCTCACAATTAATGATAATAAAGATGTCTTTTCATATTTCAGATTCTGTGTTGATTTCTTTGCCACTCTTGAATGGACTACTTATTGGTAAGACCCCTGAGAAGGAGTATTGTAAATATTTGGTTCTTCAGTTGGCGCCCAACTCGGGGGCTCATCATGGAAGTGAATACCTGGAGGAGAGATTTTTTCAGAGAAAAGAATTATGCTGGGGAAGGCAAGACAGGAATCTACTAAAAGAGGTACTCTGTGCACGGAGGTTCTGGGGGATTCTCTGTCTTTGCGGCCTGGCATATTTTTGATTTTTCTGACTTAAAACTCTCCAAAAGATGTCACTCCTGACTGAGCAACCCTTTTTGGCGCAAGTTTTTTTAAAGAGACTGTTAGTGCAGTTAGAAATTGGCAGTTAGAATTTGGACATCTATTTCTTTGGTACAGCTGTGATAAGTATTTAAGTGGGTCGCTCCCAGAGTCCTTAGTAGTTGACACTTTGCTGGTGCTTTTGTCGTATGCACCTTTGCGAGTGTTTTTGTTGTTGACGCTTTGCTAGTGTTTTTGTCGGTGACACTTTGCTAGCGGTTTTGTTGTTGTTGTATTATTTGACGCCTGCAGACGCCAAAAACCGAGGGTATTTGTTCTTTGCAGGGACTTGGTAAATCCCGTAACCCTTGAAGTTTGATGCTGGATTAGTGAGCTATAAGATGCCTGATCTTAGCGAATTTGAAGCTTTGTATTGGCCAACTTTGTATACGTTTGAATTAGCCGGTTTATCTAAATAGATTAGATTTACAAACATATTTCTTCCTTGGTGATTTTGTATCAGCAGGGAATTAAAATATGTCATAATACATAAACAAGGATGCTTTGCTCTGTATAATTTTATAAATGGATATGCAGAACGATTTTTGGTGTTCTGCCAGCTGCAGCTAGTAAATTGAGTGTATTTTTGGTTTTTACACTGTTGAGCAGTGTTTCTTGTAAATATGACTTACAGCTACGTATGGTCCGGACTGTCCTGTTTTCGTTCTGAGTGTTGATTTGTGGGTTTAAATGTGTGTTTGAATGCGTGGTTAAAATGTGTGTTTACATGTCTATTTTGTTTGTGAGTTTTGTTGTACATTGCGACGACGCGATTTACAAGAAATGGTTGGAGAGCGCTGTATTGTGTGTCCTAAATGTTTTCCACACTTTCTGTTTATGTCTGAAATGTGCTCAATGTGTGTGGTTCACATTTAATGGATTTAAATTAGGCCCCAGCCAAAAACGAAGTAACATGTTTTTGCAGAAATAAATGCATTTACAGCGTTTTTCACTTAAATGCACTGTATTAAATGTTCACAGGCAAAACGTTTTTAGCTGCAATATATTTGATAGGAATGTTTTTTCAGCCAGCAATTTTTGTAGTTCATCACGGGTGGATTTTGCATGACGGCCCTTTTACATGACAGAGGCCCCAAAAAGTGACGCAGAATATGACGCTTTTTAAACTAGGCATATGCGCTCAGGTTTGTGAGTTAATGCATCTAAATAATAGGCAAGGGATGTAGCGGGCTCTTATATGTAAAAACAATCACAAACAGAAATAATTGGGTTTTATTAGAAGACAAAAATTATTAATTATGGAAAAATAATTCATAAAAATTAGTGCTACCAAAATCGTTTTCTAATATTCATAAAGCTTAACACTCATGCTATGACCTCTTAGCATTAAAATGTGATTTGCGTTATGTTGCATCACTAAAATGACAAGAATTCATTTGTATAAATTCGCTTGCCATAGGCGCAAGCAAGCTCATTTTTATAACGTATAAATTATTATTTTCAGATACCTGACTCTTGGATTATGTAATAGACTTTCTAGTAATACATATTCTGCAAGAAAATTGTAAAATATTCATTTTGTAATGCCCAAAATCAGAAAGTCGATTTTGAGTAAATTCACTGTTTAAACTGCATTTTTGCTTTCCTTAAAGTGTCTCAGCCTTAAGCAAATGCATGCATTTAGGTTTTGACATAAGGTTGTGCTTTCTTGTGATTCAGTGGGTTAATGTGCCAGTACACAGGCTTGTTTTAATATCAGGATTGGAGGTTCTACTTTCAAGCTAGGCCTACGGACAGTTTGCTTATTTAACACTGATGCAGTGTGTGCCATAGGATTGCAACAAGTAAATTACTCTAAAAACTGGTCTGTGTGTCTTCAGCTTTTGAGACACATTGACAGTGAATGTAGTCTAATAATATGGGAATAGTGATCATTTTAGCGCCTAAAAAGAGAAATTTTTTTTTTAAAATAGCTTGAATTATTGTTGATTAGATCCAGCCTACTGGCTTTGTCAGCTCCACTGTGGCAGAAGCTGGGGGCTGGGAGAATTTGCAACAGCTGGCTCAGCGCGCTTGCTGAGATGTTCTCTTTTAAGTGTTTCCCCATAAATTATGGAGAAGGCCCCTCAAGTGTTGCCATTTACAGCCTTTTTAATTAGGCCTTTGTTTCCGAGGAATGCAGAATGACCTCTCTGCAAGGGCTGCTAGAAGTGAGGTTTCTGGTTTCACGTGGTAACATGAAGGACTGTGATTTAAACGGGGAGATGAAAAGGGGTTTCTTTACACATTGTGTTAAATGCTTTGCAGGACTGCTACATTATGTTTCCACGTTATGGAAAATAATGTTTGCTAGCTGTGTTTTATTTTACGGAAAACGAAATGATGCATCCAGTTTTAGATAAAAATAACATGCAGCCTTTTTCACACAATTTTGAAGGTTATAGGTTACAGGCTTACGTTCAATACAGATTTGCTCATTAACAGTTAAGTAATACACAGTTATTTTTTGTGTATGGTACAATGTTTTTGTGTTGTGTATTTTTCTGTTTTTGCCAACAGATTTTTTCATGGATTGTTCTTAAGAAGAGAAGACACGTGAGTTTGGCTAATTGACAAAAGATGTGTTTTTGCGTCATTTCTTTAACAGAAAAAAAAATGTACATGTTTCTGTTTGCGGTATTTACAGCTGTCATGACATATTATATTTTGACAATTGATCTACAACTGCGTTGTGCTCAAATGTCAAACGCTGGGTATAGAGTTTGTATGGAGTTTGGACCTGACAATTTAGACAGGCCCAAATATTGGGTTTTTGACTGCAGGTTTAAAGTGCATAAAATACACATGCCATGGTGCTGCATTTTTGTATGTTTGTTCATGTTGTTACCATCACAAGTTCTCCTGTATTAGATGAATTTGGTATAATGATAAATTTCACAGATATGGTTTGCATACTGTGAGGAAGGATGGCAGCACTTTTACCAGTGCATGCCTACCTTTGGCTATACATTTGGCTGTATTGAAAATAAATAACTAAACAAATATAACAGGTTCAAAGTGTATCACCTGATGTTACGTACTGCACATTCCCTTAAAGGAATAGGCAGCCCTAAATTGTTATGTATCCTTGATTGGACCTAAGGATAGAATTATAGATCTGTGACTCACGGTGACCTAATTTTTATATGGCGTTATTTAATCATGTTTTGTTTCTCAAATAGCATATGGCTTTTGTCCC
Source organism: Lissotriton vulgaris (assembly GCF_964263255.1). Classification (NCBI taxonomy): domain Eukaryota; kingdom Metazoa; phylum Chordata; class Amphibia; order Caudata; family Salamandridae; genus Lissotriton; species Lissotriton vulgaris. The sequence goes on from NC_141694.1 coordinate 1,151,430,505, forward strand.
CTTGAAAGGAAGCCAGGTTTAATTTTTTTCCTCTCCCTGAAGAGAGAACATGAACATAGAATTAGAATTTGTGTAACTTTGGTCTTTTGTGTATTCCCCGTTCTCTTGGTGCTGTGTTACATGCCTGAGACACCCAAGCACACTCTTGTTCTTCCTATAGATTTTTCTTTTGTTGTTCCGCCCCTGACCAATGCCCCTGACCAATGTCGCATTATGCTTAGTTATTAGGCATTTTAGTTGTGTCCTAATTCCATTTCCCCTTTTCCCATATTCCTTTCACCAGTCAGCCCATTTATTATTATGGGTGTATTGTTTATGTGCACACTTCTAGACTGTAGTTATGTATTAGGGACCCCCCATGTTATGTAAAATGTTTTTTCAGACTGACTGTCAAGGTAGTGATAGGTTGGTTCCAATGTCTATTTTTAATTTTTCAGCTTTCTTGTGTTCCTGCTGCTTTAATTTTTTTGGTGGGATTAGATGTGTTCTAAACATGCAAATACCAGGACTTTCTAGTGTTTGTTCTTTGTCTTCACATTTGATCATTAGCCTTTTGTATTGCATAGTGCACTTAATGCACATTTTTAAAGGGACTTTTCTTCATGTCTTTGATAATGTGAATGATGTTATCTTTCTATTCGAGATGTTCTAGATAAGGAATTTAGGAACACCTAGGCTTAGTCATTGAGGGAACACATGTATTTACCCCATTAGATAATGCCACTGTGTGAGGAAATTCATTTTGATAGAAATCCTGTGTAGCTATAGATGACAGAGAATAATGAAAAGAACATACCTGAAGATTCTAAAGATACTGTTTTGCCCTTTTGCCTTTGCTCTTGTATTTTATGCTCATGGCACATTGTCACTCCCTTGCAGATTGCAGGTCACCTGCTTGCCAGTCCTTTTGTTAAAACACATGAACTGCTTTTTGTGCTTGATTTGAAAGAAACTAACAATTGTGTTACACATCCTGCATCACTAGGGTCCTGCTGAATCTTCCAGAGTCAAAGGAAGAGTGATTCCCTGCAGACCCGTGATCAACACTAAGCTCACACCCCATCAGTGACCGCTCTAAGATGAACAGATTTCCTGGCTCTACAACAAGAAAGTCACGAACGATCATCAGCGCGACATCGGTGATTCCTCCAAGGCAAGGCATTTGATTTGCGAAAGGCGTTGCAGAAGAAAGGAGGAGCTGATTCGTTTATTTGTTGTTTGGGCTCTGTACCTGTTATGTGCTGGAAACCTCTGTCAGTGTACATTCCCTTGAGCCATTGGCCCGAGTTTTGGCCACATTCACACCTCTTTTGCTTTGCACCAGTGGAAAGGCAGTGCACCCAAGGATCCACGTTTGGAAAAAGGCACTACATTCTGGTGCCCAGGAGAGAGCAGCTTGAGCGTCCTCTGACACTAAATGATGAGTGTTGGAGCTTGGAAGTGCTGCTGAGTTGCTGAAGGAGTTTTCTTGACAGTGCTTGGATCTGCACGAGATGCTTTGTGCCCTTGATCAATAAACAGCACATCATTTGTAGTGTCTGCCACAAAGAAGAGACACTGGTGCATTGTTTTAAGACTTTGAGACTTTCGAGTGAGCTGTGAGTGTTTTGACCGGAGAGCACTACAACTAAACAGTATTGTTTCCTCATGAAAGGCCTGACTTGAAGAGGCCCAACGCGAAGAAAAAACTGGAAGCGGATCTGATGGACTTTGGGTATTTTCTGTGAGCTTATATAGACTTGAAGTTTGGAAAATAATTTTTGCTGCTTTGCTGGCATTGTTTTAAAGTATTTCTGTTTAGTAAAAGCAGAATTAAGTCCACTCTCTGTGGAAGAGTATCCCTTTTTCATCTGAGAGCATTGATCAAGAAACACCATTGTTTCACTTAAACATATAATGAATTACTGAAATGCGTAGGAAGCAATATAAAACGTTATTAGAAAATTCTAGGATTTGCTGTCTGCTTAGGACTGTGCAAGTATTACGCATTTGACCTTTTGTTGTTCTTTTTCCCTTGCTGAATTGTATTATGGTTTTTTGTTAAATTTTTGATTGGTTACCATTTGCCAGTTGCAGGGTCACGTAGGAGTACAAATGGTTCAGTTTGTGACCTGAGTAGTGGCAGTAGGCCTGCAGGACCTGCAGTGTCCCTATGACCTGCTAATAATCACAGCTGATGTACTCTACCAAGATTGCGTGAGCGACATTAGAAAATGGAGATTGTATTGAGGAATGACGATTTAATACTTTTATGTATTTTATTGGCTACTATATTTTGGTATGTTTTCCCCTACACTATTGACGTCTGCACCAACTTCCCAACATACTCTTTCTTTTTCTTCACATGAGTTTCACATTTTACCTGAACATGAACTGGTTAGGTCAGAGTTTACTGATAATTCCTTTGGTACAGTATTTACATCAACACCAGCTAGTGATGAATATAGCCATGTATAGGTTATTGCCTATGTAAGGGCAAAAGGATGCTCTGTGGTTCTTGGCATTCTGAACCTGTGTTTTAAATGTCATGACTCTGTTATGAATTTGGTATCAGTGAACCGCAAATAATGAATGCGTTATTCATGAGTATTTTCGTCATGTTACACCAATGGATTCACTGTGCATTTGAAGGTTTTGCATTGAACACTTGGGTTTCATCTTGTAAATAGCAGCCATGTTATTTTGTTGCCCTTACAGTAGGCTCTCTCCCATGGCAGAGTAAGCATTTAAAGGACATAACCTTAGCATGGGTTTTGTGCTGACTTCTGCATGACCTGACGACAGCTGACCCTGTTGCTCGAGGCTAACCTCCCAAGCCAGTCCCAAGCCAGTTCCTTGTTCAGCAGCTGGCGCAATAAAGTTCAAAGAGCAGGACATGTCCGACCTTTTATGGCACCATTCCCACGGCTTCTATCTCCGTCCCATCTGTTGCTGCTTTTCCTTTAGGACATGTTCATCGATCTGGTTGAAGGTTTTATGGTGGGTTTGTCCGGCCTGATGGAACAGGAAACCAAGCATGTGTGCAATTCTTTTCTTAGCCTGGACTTATCCTGAAAGTGGTGCTTTGTATGCACGTCCTGGGAATTTCCAACATAATGCACTTCAAAGCAGGAATGTGTGCTTAAAGCGAAATATTCTGTATAAAAGGCCTGTGCGAAGGCCATGCAGGCAGACTCTCTCATCCAGTTGCTTTAAGCGTGGCTGGGCGACGGAGCCTCACAATTAATGATAATAAAGATGTCTTTTCATATTTCAGATTCTGTGTTGATTTCTTTGCCACTCTTGAATGGACTACTTATTGGTAAGACCCCTGAGAAGGAGTATTGTAAATATTTGGTTCTTCACCACACTAACGCCCCCTGTCTGCAAACCCAGCGATCCAGGCGGCGCCACTTTTGACTTTCAGCGGTTGGTCCCATGATCTAGACAACATGGTTACTGGGCCTTTTGTGACCCGAGCACAGAAAGGACCTTTGGCCCTGTACCCAGCATTGCCCCACGGTCTCCACTGTAGTGTCCTGTCTGCACTTCCTTGGTGAACCACCAACCACATGACTTTCTAATTTTCCTGCAACAGAGGGGGCACTCTCACGCTGGCCGGGCCCTATGTTCCGCTCTGCCAAGGAGCTGTCATGAGGCGGGAGAGCATACGCTGAAGACGAACCTACTGGGCCCCACCAAGCTACTATTCCCACAGACGCAAACGTGGTTCCCACTCATTTGCTGACATCACCACTTTCCAGGAGTGTGCTTCCCTATGCCGCCAAAGAAAATGACGACAAAGGCTCCCGTCAAGGTCTCAGACTTCTTCTCATCTATCGAAAAGCGAGTGGCTTTGAATGGTGACTCAGGGGTGGCGACGATGGCTCTCACGAACGCAGAACTTCTGAACATGTTTAAAGACTGAAAAACTAACCTCCGTAAGGACATTGGTCAAAACATCAAGGCTTCCATTGACCAGCTGCAGTCCGATCTGTCAGAGCATCCTTCTTCCTTTCAACAAGATGTTGACTCCCTGGGTACGAGAGTCCTCAACCTTGAAACGCGCCAACAAGAGCAGGAGCACCGCTCGGTTGAACTCCAGGAAGATGTCAAAACGCTCAAAGACCAACTACTCCAAGCACACTTTAACGCGGAGGACCTCGAGAATAGATTTCGGAGGGAGAACCTACGTATTAGGGATCTGGAAGAAGATGCAGAGGGGCCTGACCTGGAGGCTTTCATGATAGGCCTCTTCTCAGAGGTTGTCGCCCCCTAGTCTCGTAAGATAAAGTTGGACAGAATCCACCATGTGGGGTCACTGCAGCAAGGGAAGAAGAAGCGGCCACGGGATATCCTGGCGAAATTCCATTCCTACAAGACCAAAGAGGTCGTTCTACAGGCGTCGGGGGCTAAAGACTCCATCACCTTCCAGAACTTCTCCTGTAGCATCTATCAAGATGTCGTTCCTGCAATACTAGCCCGAAGGCAATCGCTCAGACCTGTTACCACTAAACTATGCGATGATAAAATCAGATATAGATGGATTTATCCCTTTGGGTTCACCTTCGACTTTAAGAAGAAGCGTTGCCACATACCCGACCTTCAGGAAGGGCTGTACCTGCTAGGCTTTTCCGCACCTTCAGAGACGCCATTGTCAGATAACCATGGAGGGTCTACTGCGGGAGGCCCCTCCACTTCCGCTTGGTCGCGACTGTCGCAACGCTGATTGTTTATGAATGTCTCTGTAAGGGGGCTCTCCCGCTTTCCCACTGCTTAACGATGCCTTCCGCTGTTAATACTCCCTCCTGCGGTCCTGTGGTAGGGGCCTGCATCTACCAGGTGAGCTGAGAGGGTCGCACTCATGAGCCCTGCTGCGGCCCCTGCCTCTGCCACTATGGTATCTTCCCATCTAAAGACAAACATTTGGCCTTCTCTGCATGACGAAGGCTGCCTTTGTCAGATTTTGTCTTTTCAGGTCTACATATAGTAATCCCACTTATCTAAATTGCCAGTTATGACCGAGACTCATGTTACCTGTCTTGTTCCTTGATAAGTTTGCCTCCTGGGTGTCTCTTTTTGGATATGGTTGTGATCACCCTCTGATTTCTCTTACACCTACTATGACCTTGAGCACAGCCATGCTTCACTACTGTTCTGATTGCCCGTTGGAGCGGGAGTGGACGGGGTACTCGGACCCGAAGTCCTCAATAATCTCACAGGGGTCCTATTGACCCCGTGATGAGATCTAGTTTGTAGTTCGTTTCTTCTATTTATTTTTCCTTGTTCTTGCTTTTTTAGGGGGTTTTGGGTGGGTTTGGGGAGATGGTAGTGGCGGCTTTTTAACTTCTGTTTTTTGGGAGCTGTGATGTTATAAGAAGATGTTATCAACTGTCTGTAGCCTTACATAACTATTTGGGGGCATCCTCTGGAGGTGCTGTGAGGGGTCACAATAGGCGTGAGGGGATAGTTGTTTCTTTCCTGCTGCTATGATGCCGATCACCATCGCAACCTGGGACGTCAACGGCCTTAATTCTCTGCAGAAACGTCTCAAAGTCTGGAAATACATTATAGATCATCATTTAGATGTGTTGGCACTGCAGGAGACTCACTTAGCTAGATCTGATGACTCTTGTCTTAAGCACAAACTCTTCCCAATAATTTATAGATCCTCAGCACACACGAAACACCGGGGGTGGCCATATTGTTTCATGCTGCTATCCAATTCCAACCCTTGGAGGTTCAAAGCGATAAAGACGGCCGTTGGATCATAATCAAGGGCCGCTTAAGGGGACGACTTTGCACTTTTGCGGCTCTATATGCCCCCAATGCAGGCCAGACGACTTTCTTACACACATTTTTGGGAAAACTCACAGACTTTACAGCAGGCCAACTGATTCTGATGGGAAAACTGACTGGGTTGCCGATGCACTCAAATCAACAGTAGACCAATTGTTATGTAACAATACAACACTCAGTACAGAAATCAAAGTGACAAAAGTTTTTTCTCAGAAACTCCAGTGGGAGGGTAATTTGTGGAGTCCTTTAATGGATCAAACAGCCAGCCGACACGTGTTTCATCGCACTCGCGAATCCTCAGGGCTGAAACAGACAGATAGGTAACAATGGAGCATGTATCATGTATGAGTATGGTTACAATAAGACCATTAAATGTGGTCTATACATACTTAGTGTTGCTTCCACTAGAGTGGATGAACATCCATTCACCTACTTACATCTAAGTGCAACCCGAACACATTCGTGTTGAAAGTGCTTAAATGCCGTTCTCTTATCGACGTGCTAGTGACCAGTGAGTTTGTGATAACACGTTGAGGGATCCTAGATATCATTATTTGGAGAGAACCGACATGTACCATAAGATATGGGAAAAAGCGATGGTGCCCTTATCCGTGCACGATTCATTCATACTACATGCTTTGTGATGTGTGATAAAGTCACAGGCATCTGTGACTACATGCACAAGAGGGCACATACCTAGATGGCTGTGTCACGATCAGAAGGTCTGTATATTCGAGATAAAATAACCCAAAACAGGAGAGGAAAAAACTCACGTCGGTAAGAGAACGGCATTTAAGCACTTTCGACACGAATGTGTTCGGGTTGCACTTAGATGTAAGTAGGTGAATGGATGTTCATCCACTCTAGTGGAAGCGGCACTAAGTATGTATAGACCACATTTAATGGTCTTATTGTAACCATACTCATACATGATACATGCTCCATTGTTACCTATCTGTCTGTTTCAGCCCTGAGGATTCGCGAGTGCGATGAAACACGTGTCGGCTGGCTGTTTGATCCATTAAAGGACTCCACGAATTACCCTTCCACTGGAGTTTCTGAGAAAAAACTTTTGTCACTTTGATTTCTGTACTGAGTGTTGCATTGTTACATAACAATTGGTCTACTGTTGATTTGAGTGCATCGGCAACCCAGTCAGTTAGTCAATTGGTAGTTTATCTACTCAATCTGAGTGGTTCTAAGGCCCTCCCACTCGCCGGCTTGCACCATATAAATCTTGTGTTTTTCAACTTTTGTGCGCACATACAGGCAGTGCACCCAGTAGCCTAACTGACCAAAAGCCTTGCAGGATCCCTACTTGATTCTGATGGGCAATTTCAACTTAATCTGGCAGAAAGAGCTTGACAGCACCCATTTACAGCGTGCAGACGAGATCTCCTTTTCGGGGGAAACACAACAGCAAATTCGAGACCTAGGCCTTTTGGACAAGTGGCGCAGGCTTTACCCGCAGACACGTGACTATACATTTTTTTCCCATGTTCACTGCACCTACTCCCGTTTAGACTACATCTTAATTAGCCAATCACTACAGGGTAATTTGCAAGAAACTAAGATCTTCCCTCTCTCGGTTTATGATCATAGTTTGTATTCTGTATGTCTTCAATGGCGGGGCAATGCGCCGGCTACGCCCAAATGGTACTTTCCTTCCTCATTCGTGACAAGGAATCGTGTACCAAACTACGAACCATCCTCACAGAATTTTTTTAAGTTAATCGACCAGAAGACACCTCAGAGTTCACGACCTGGAACACCTTAAAGGCTGTTATCAGGGGTGAATGTATAACCATTAATGCCGCCCTGAACAAACAGCGTGCTCGAGAGCGGGAATCCCTAGAAACTGAATTATCTACTCTTGAGCATCTCCATAAAGTTAACCCCACGAGGCAAACACGTCCGTTTACAGCTCTTCGAGGTAAACTGCGGGCCATTTATACTAATAGGGCGGAATTCACCCTTCTTAAACTGCGCCACCTCTCCTACACCCAGGGTAACAAAGTAGGTAGACACCTAGCCCGACAACTAAGGGACAAATGAGAGAAATAGAACATTGGTGACATTTTGGACCCATCGGGGATGGTAGGGCATAAAGATGAGGATAAGGCTGCCTTTTTTGGATCTCTCCATCGGGACCTATACACAGGGGATTCTTTAGATGAGATAGCTCATCAAGAATACCTCCAGTCGCTGTCTCTGCCACAAGTTTCAGACGCGTGGAATGACCTACCCACTGCCCCCATCACCTTAGATGATGTCACCTCAGCAATCAAAGCCTTGAAACCTAATTAAGCCCCTGGGCCTGATGGCTGCACAGCTTTTTTTATAAGACCTTTACCCCAGACCTTTCTCCTTATCTCATCACCCTTTTTAACTAGATGGCAAAAGACGGCTTGACCTCTGGTACGATGTCAGAAGCTGTGAACTCAGTCATCCCCAAGCCGGGAAAAGATCCCCAAGGCTGCGCCTCTTATAGGCCTATAGCCCTGTTAAACCTAGATGCGAAGCTCTACTCTTCAATCATTGCCAAACGCCTAAATGATCTCATGCCCACTCTTATCCACCCTGACCAGTCAGGTTTCATTAAAGGTCGGCAGACGCACGACAACACCCGCACAATCATACATCTCATAGAGAAGGCTAACAGGTGCCAAATCTGGAGAAGTGTGGCTCACGGTGTAGAGCAGGCAGACCCGGAAGCTGAGGTCAGACCCGGGACCAGGGTTCAATTCCCGACGCGGCAGGGTCTTGAGCTCAAATGTCCACGGACTCGATAATTCTCGCTTCGGTGCCTGCTCTAATCATGGGTTCTCACTCTGCAACTCTGGGCATTAAGCTTGCTTAATCTCCACAACGGCCCCCCTGCGGCGGGATGCCTGGCTTTCACTTTGGGGATGCCCTGTAGGGGCTATCTCACAGGGAAAAGCCAGGACGGGTTCCCAAGGCAAGCGCCGGGAAACCTCCGGGTAGCTGTGCGCTCAATAAATGCAATAATAATAATAATAATAATAAATCCCAGTGGTTTTAGTAGGCCTGGACGCCGTGAAGGCCTTTGATAGGGTCGACAGGGCTTTCCACTTTCGCACACTCACAGCATTTGGCTTCGCACCCAAATTTCTTAACATGCTTAGAGCTTATTATCGTCTCCCCCGCTCCAGAGTGGTCGTCAATGGTGTGCCCTCGCCTACCTTTCCACACTCGAGAGGGACCCAACAGGGTTGTCCCCTCTCCCCCTTTTTTTTTTGCTCTAAGAATTGAACCTCTGGCACTAGCTATCAGGATTAGTCCAGTTATCCGGGGAATTCCGTTCACAGGGGAACCCCATAAAATATCCCTCTTTGTGGAGGATGTACTCTTGTCCTTGTCGGAGCCGGAAACCTCCCTTCCTGGGCTGCAGTCGGAACTCGAACGTTATGAGTTAGTTTCTATGTTTAAAATTTATTCTAGTAAATCATTCATACTGAATCTTACCCTCTCATCGGAGGCGGCCCTTAGACTCAGATCCCTCACCTCTCTGACTTGGGCTTCTACAGCTATTCAGTATTTGGGGGGTCCAAATGACATCGGGTATCCACGGGCTTTATGCTGCTAATTTCCCTTTGCTCCTCGCACGCATCCAAGAGGATCTTGTAAAGTGGAAGCGACTCTTCTTATCATGGCTAGGTCGCATTCATGCTGTAAATATGACCCTCCTGCCCACGCTTCTTTATCTTTTTCAAGCCTTACCTATTGAGCTGGAGCGCGATTGTTTTCGGAATATGAAGACCATGATTTTGCGCTGTATTTGGCAGGGTGGCCGAGCCCACTTCTCTTACTCTTTGCTTTGTTGCTCTCGCGCTGAACTGGTTGTTGGTTTACCAGACATTCATCTATACTTCAAGGCCGCCCAACTGAGGGTTTTAGTCGAATGGGCCCAACGAGACTCTGAGAAACAATGGCTACATATAGACCATAGCTTGACCGGTTGGACAATTTGGGATTTGGTTTGGCACCCTCGTAAGAACAGACCCCCGAACACATATATTAGTACCCTACACGGACCACTCTTAAAGTTTGGAACACAATATCAGGTGATGATAGGTGGACCTCTTTCCCGTCACCCTTTACCTCAATTCACCACAATCCAGCGTTTCCCCGGGCACATAATAATGGGCCTTTTGAGGCATGGAAGAAGGGAGGCTGTCTCGCTATAATACACTTATTTCACAACTCGGATCCCCTCACTTTCGACAACTGTAAAAGAGAATTTGATTTGGACAACACAGAAAGGGACCACTACACGCAACTGATGCACTGGGCTCTCACTCCTCAGAATCGGGAGGCTGCTACTCGAACCCCTCACAAAATTTTAAGCCATGCTTTCCAAAACCTCTTCTATGAAAGGGGTGATTTCCTTCAGTGGATCCACCTCTGGTCTGACATCTCCCGCTTTAATCATTCCATGGACCTCAGAGATGCCCGTTTCAAGACCATGATGGATTGGTATTTGCACCCTTTCAATCTCTGACAGATCTTCCCCAGTTCTTCAGACAGATGCTGGAGGGGATGTGGGCTGCTGGGTGACTAACGACATATTTGGGGGGACTGCCCAACTATTCACCTTTTCTAGGAAGAAATTGTAGCTCAAATGAAGGACATGCTAGGCTACTCCATCCTCACTATAGCAGGGATCCTTCTTGGGCTTTATGACCCCTCTCTTGAACACCAGACCCGAGCTGACAAAATGATTATGTGGCTCTGCATTGGCATGGCTAAGGTTACCTTGTTGGCTGCATGGAAGAGGAGGAAGGCTCCGGCGATCTCTCTTAGGCATTCCCGTCTCTGGAGATTACTTAGCCTGGAACGTATGGCTGATATCTTTAGAAACGACTATAAGAATTTTTAATTCAAATGGGGTCCCCTGGTTTCCTTCCTCTCTTGGGGCCTACCTTCTGCAGTTTGCCCCCCTTCCATCAGAGCTCTCTATCTTTTTCAATTTTGATGACTGTACTAAAATCATCCAGTCTCCTGGTTGTCTGCTTGTTGCCACCACCACGGGTAGGGTGGGGGAGGGTAAAGGGGGTTTGGGTTGTTTCTGTTATTGTCATATAAATGTGTGTCCCATGTTGGAACATGCGTTATTGAGCTGGACTTCATTCCCCTATAGCACTCCGGATGTACACTCTGGAGACAGTACTGTCATGGTCCCAAGATACGTTTGAAGCTGATCTGCCTGACTGCTTAGCAATATTGCCTTATGGTTATATTTTTCCCTTGTTCAGGAATACGGAAATGCTCCAACCGTTTAGCAGCTGTAACTTTTATCTGGCCTCCTGAGTATGCAAAGGAGCTGATTTAGTTTGATTGATGCACTCAGCTTATTCACCAACTTTCTGAGAGCCTTATGTTCCCCTGTCTGGGATC